>NC_091057.1:172530706-174027246 GCF_000393655.2 Nicotiana sylvestris
GCGACAGGAGTAGAGAAACCAAAATGAGAGAGAGCTTGTTTAGTAAAAACTCACCAAAGAGTGCTATCAAGCGATGACAGGAAGAGAAATGAGAGAGGTCAACCAGCAAAAACCCGCAAAGGGCGATGTTGGCCGAAAAGAATGACTCCACCCCAAGGAGGTCTCGGCAAAGTTCCACCGGTTTGGAATCACAGATCCATTCTGGTTTAGGGAAACGCAAGTTCATGGAAGGTCAGGCGTCCAGTCCAAAGAGCATGTCATGTCATTTAAAGCCAGCATTATCTTCCTCAAGATAAGTCTTTCTCGTCCCAAAACGGACTCTTCCTTCTTGAAATTTGTTTTCTCCTTTCTTTGTTTCTCTTCGAATCCCTTTTATGTTTTAACCCCAAGTTCAGGATACACAGGAAAGGGTAGGTGGCAGGTTTGTTTTCACGGAATTCCGTTTCATGAAGGAAAACACCCTGTTTCGTTGGTATGTCTGTCCAAACTTGATGAATCACGATGTTTGATGGCGTTCGAAGTAAAGAGAAAAAAGAGAAATTTCCCCCAGCAAGTCCGCCTTCGGACGAATCCCCACAGAGTCTCCCCTTGTACAATCCCCCACAGAGTCTCCCCGAAATATATAAAAAAAAAAAAAAAAAATCCCCGTTGGAATTTCCCCAGCACATCCCCAGCGAGTCCCTTTGTAAATATTCCCCAACAAGCTTACACCAACAAATCCTAGAAAGCCCGCTTCGAAACAAATCCCCAGCATGCCCCATTGTACAAAAATCCACACAAAGAATCCACTTTGTAAATATTCCCCCACAGAGCTTCCTTTTGTACAAAACCCCACAGAATACCTCCAATAAAATCCCCGTTGAGAACCTCCAAGCAAAACGGGACAAAAAAGAGAGAAAAGAAAAAAGAGCCTTACGAGGCAAATCATCACAGAATCTGGAAATACAAGCCTGAGCAGTCTAAAGGGTTTCGACATATGAATCAAATCAATGGCGGGACTTCGAAACAGAAATGAAGACGCAACAAAGCAACCGGGAACGATCAAGGTCACCAAACCGACCGTCATTTAAGAACTAACAATTGTTCTTTGTCTGAAAAGTTGAAACATGTTTAATCCAAGACAACCGTGCAAGAAGCAGGTGTCGCCCAAAGAAGAAGGTACATGGGTACAAGAAATATTTTGGCAATAAGGAATTCACTCGAAAGGTAAGATTCCACGAAACTCCCTTTTATCTTCTACTAAAACAAGAAAATTCAAAAAAAAAAGAGGTCAGTTGTTGTTCTCGAATTCTGTCCCCAGCCAGTCAGCATTAGGGTTTTAAACCCTAAACTGAATTTTTCCTTTAGTCAGCATTAGGATTTTAAACCCTAAACTGAACTTTTTTCCATTCAGCCAGCATTAAGGTTTTAAACCCTAAACTGAGCTTTTCCATGCGGTCAGCATTAGGGTTTTAAACCCTAAACTGAATTTTTCCTTTAGTCAGCATTAAGGTTTTAAACCCTAAACTGAACTTTTTTCCATTCAGCCAGCATTAGGGTTTTAAACCCTAAACTGAGCTTTTCCATGCAGTCAGCATTAGGGTTTTAAACCCTAAACTGAATTTTTCCTTTAGTCAGCATTAGGGTTTTAAACCCTAAACTGAACTTTTTTCCATTCAGCCAACATTAGGGTTTTAAACCCTAAACTGAGCTTTTTCATGCAATCAGCATTAGGGTTTTAAACCCTAAACTGAACTTTTTCCATTCAGCCAGCATTAGGGTTTTAAACCCTAAACTGAGTTTTTCCATGCAATCAACATTAGGGTTTTAAACCCTAAACTTAATTTTTCTTTTAGTCAGCATTAGGGTTTTAAACCCTAAACTGAACTTTTTTCCATTCAGCCAGCATTAGGGTTTTAAACCCTAAACTGAGTTTTTCCATGCAATCAGCATTAGGGTTTTAAACCCTAAACTGAATTTTTCCTTTAGTCAGCATTAGGGTTTTAAACCCTAAACTGAACTTTTTTCCATTCAGCCAGCATTAGGGTTTTAAACCCTAAACTGAGTTTTTCCATGCAATCAGCATTAGGGTTTTAAACCCTAAACTGAATTTTTCCTTTAATCAGCATTAGTGTTTTAAACCCTAAACTGAATTTTTCCATTCAGCCAGCATTAGGGTTTTAAACCCTAAACTGAGCTTTTCCGTGCAATCAGCATTAGGGTTTTAAACCCTAAACTGAATTTTTCCTTTAGTCAGCATTAAGGTTTTAAACCCTAAACTGAACTTTTTTCCATTCAGCCAGCATTAGGGTTTTAAACACTAAACTGAGCTTTTCCATGCAGTCAGCATTAGGGTTTTAAACCCTAAACTAAATTTTTTCTTTAGTCAGCATTAGGGTTTTAAACCCTAAACTGAACTTTTTTCCATTCAGCCAGCATTAGGGTTTTAAACCCTAAACTGAGCTTTTCCATGCAATCAGCATTAGGGTTTTAAACCCTAAACTGAATTTTTCCTTTAGTCAGCATTAAGGTTTTAAACCCTAAACTGAACTTTTTTCCATTCAGCCAGCATTAGGGTTTTAAACCCTAAACTGAGCTTTTCCATGCAATCAGCATTAGGGTTTTAAACCCTAAACTGAAATTTTTTCTTTAGTCAGCATTAGGGTTTTAAACCCTAAACTGAACTTTTATCCATTCAACCAGCATTAGGGTTTTAAACCCTAAACTGAGCTTTTTCATGCAATCAGCATTAGGGTTTTAAACCCTAAACTGAATTTTTCTTTTAGTCAGCATTAGGATTTTAAACCCTAAACTGAACTTTTTTCCATTCAGCCAGCATTAAGGTTTTAAACCCTAAACTGAGCTTTTCCATGCGGTCAGCATTAGGGTTTTAAACCCTAAACTGAATTTTTCCTTTAGTCAGCATTAAGGTTTTAAACCCTAATCTGAACTTTTTTTCCATTCAGCCAGCATTAGGGTTTTAAACCCTAAAATGAGCTTTTCCATGCAGTCAGCATTAGGGTTTTAAACCCTAAACTGAATTTTTCCTTTAGTCAGCATTAGGGTTTTAAACCCTAAACTGAACTTTTTTCCATTCAGCCAACATTAGGGTTTTAAACCCTAAACTGAGCTTTTTCATGCAATCAGCATTAGGGTTTTAAACCCTAAACTAAACTTTTTTCCATTCAGCCAGCATTAGGGTTTTAAACCCTAAACTGAGTTTTTCCATGCAATCAACATTAGGGTTTTAAACCCTAAACTTAATTTTTCTTTTAGTCAGCATTAGGGTTTTAAACCCTAAACTGAACTTTTTTCCATTCAGCCAGCATTAGGGTTTAAACCCTAAAAAGAGTTCTTCCATGCAATCAGCATTAGGGTTTTAAACCCTAAACTGAATTTTTCCTTTAATTAGCATTAGTGTTTTAAACCCTAAACTGAATTTTTCCATTCAGCCAGCATTAGGGTTTTAAACCCTAAACTGAGCTTTTCCGTGCAATCAGCATTAGGGTTTTAAACCCTAAACTGAATTTTTCCTTTAGTCAGCATTAAGGTTTTAAACCCTAAACTGAACTTTTTTCCATTCAGCCAGCATTAGGGTTTTAAACCCTAAACTGAGCTTTTCCATGCAGTCAGCATTAGGGTTTTAAACCCTAAACTGAATTTTTTCCTTTAGTCAGCATTAGGGTTTTAAACCCTAAACTGAACTTTTTTCCATTCAGCCAACATTAGGGTTTTAAACCCTAAACTGAGCTTTTCCATGCAGTCAGCATTAGGGTTTTAAACCCTAAACTGAATTTTTCCTTTAGTCAGCATTAGGGTTTTAAAACCTAAACTGAACTTTTTTCCATTCAGCCAGCATTAGGGTTTTAAACCCTAAACTGAGCTTTTCCATGCAGTCAGCATTAGGGTTTTAAACCCTAAACTGAATTTTTTCCATTCAGCCAGCATTAGGGTTTTAAACCCTAAACTGAGCTTTTCCATGCAATCAGCATTAGGGTTTTAAACCCTAAACTGAATTTTTCCTTTAGTCAGCATTAGGGTTTTAAACCCTAAACTGAACTTTTTTCCATTCAGCCAGCATTAGGGTTTTAAACCCTAAACTGAGCTTTTCCATGCAATCAGCATTAGGGTTTTAAACCCTAAACTGAATTTTTCCTTTAGTCAGCATTAGGGTTTTAAACCCTAAACTGAACTTTTTTCCATTCAGCCAGCATTAGGGTTTTAAACCCTAAACTGAGCTTTTCCATGCAATCAGCATTAGAGTTTTAAACCCTAAACTGAATTTTTCCTTTAGTCAGCATTAGGGTTTTAAACCCTAAACTGAACTTTTTTCCATTCAGCCAGCATTAGGGTTTTAAACCCTAAACTGAGTTTGTCCATGTAATCAGCATTATGGTTTTAAACCCTAAACTGAATTTTTCCTTTAATCAGCATTAGGGTTTTAAACCCTAAACTGAATTTTTCTATTCAGCCAGCATTAGGGTTTTAAACCCTAAACTGAGCTTTTCCGTGCAATCAGTATTAGGGTTTTAAACCCTAAACTGAATTTTTCCTTTAGTCAGCATTAGTGTTTTAAACCCAAAACTGAACTTTTTTCCATTCAGCCAGCATTAGGGTTTTAAAACCCTAAACTGAGTTTTTCTATGCAATCAGCATTAGGGTTTTAAACCATAAACTGAATTTTTCCTTTAGTCAGCATTAGGGTTTTTAACCCAAAACTGAACTTTTTTCCATTCAGCCAGCATTAGGGTTTTAAACCCTAAACTGAGCTTTTTCATGCAATCAGCATTAGGGTTTTAAACCCTAAACTGAACTTTTTTCCATTCAGCCAGCATTAGGGTTTTAAACCCTAAACTGAGTTTTTCCATGCAATCAGCATTAGGGTTTTAAACCCTAAACTGAATTTTTCCTTTAGTCAGCATTAGGGTTTTAAACCCTAAACTGAACTTTTTTCCATTCAGCCAGCATTAGGGTTTTAAACCCTAAACTTAATTTTTCTTTTAGTCAGCATTAGGGTTTTAAACCCTAAACTGAACTTTTTTCCATTCAGCCAGCATTAGGGTTTTAAACCCTAAACTGAGTTTTTCCATGCAATCAGCATTAGGGTTTTAAACCCTAAACTGAATTTTTCCTTTAGTCAGCATTAGGGTTTTAAACCCTAAACTGAACTTTTTTCCATTCAGCCAGCATTAGGGTTTTAAACCCTAAACTGAGTTTTTCCATGCAATCAGCATTAGGGTTTTAAACCCTAAACTGAATTTTTCCTTTAATTAGCATTAGTGTTTTAAACCCTAAACTGAATTTTTCCATTCAGCCAGCATTAGGGTTTTAAACCCTAAACTGAGCTTTTCCGTGCAATCAGCATTAGGGTTTTAAACCCTAAACTGAATTTTTCCTTTAGTCAGCATTAAGGTTTTAAACCCTAAACTGAACTTTTTTCCATTCAGCCAGCATTAGGGTTTTAAACCCTAAACTGAGCTTTTCCATGCAGTCAGCATTAGGGTTTTAAACCCTAAACTGAATTTTTTCTTTAGTCAGCATTAGGGTTTTAAACCCTAAACTGAACTTTTTTCCATTCAACCAGCATTAGGGTTTTAAACCCTAAACTGAGCTTTTTCATGCAATCAGCATTAGGGTTTTAAACCCTAAACTAAACTTTTTTCCATTCAGCTAGCATTAGGGTTTTAAACCCTAAACTGAACTTTTTTCCATTCAGCCAGCATTAGGGTTTTAAACCCTAAACTGAGCTTTTCCATGCAGTCAGCATTAGGGTTTTAAACCCTAAACTGAATTTTTTCCTTTAGTCAGCATTAGGGTTTTAAACCCTAAACTGAACTTTTTTCCATTCAGCCAACATTAGGGTTTTAAACCCTAAACTGAGCTTTTCCATGCAGTCAGCATTAGGGTTTTAAACCCTAAACTGAATTTTTCCTTTAGTCAGCATTAGGGTTTTAAAACCTAAACTGAACTTTTTTCCATTCAGCCAGCATTAGGGTTTTAAACCCTAAACTGAGCTTTTCCATGCAGTCAGCATTAGGGTTTTAAACCCTAAACTGAATTTTTCCTTTAGTCAGCATTAGGGTTTTAAACCCTAAACTGAACTTTTTTCCATTCAGCCAGCATTAGGGTTTTAAAACCTAAACTGAGCTTTTTCATGCAATCAGCATTAGGGTTTTAAACCCTAAACTGAACTTTTTTCCATTCAGCCAGCATTAGGGTTTTAAACCCTAAACTGAGTTTTTCCATGCAATCAGCATTAGGGTTTTAAACCCTAAACTGAATTTTTCCTTTAGTCAGCATTAGGGTTTTAAACCCTAAACTGAACTTTTTTCCATTCAGCCAGCATTAGGGTTTTAAACCCTAAACTGAGCTTTTCCATGCAATCAGCATTAGAGTTTTAAACCCTAAACTGAATTTTTCCTTTAGTCAGCATTAGGGTTTTAAACCCTAAACTGAACTTTTTTCCATTCAGCCAGCATTAGGGTTTTAAACCCTAAACTGAGTTTGTCCATGTAATCAGCATTATGGTTTTAAACCCTAAACTGAATTTTTCCTTTAATCAGCATTAGGGTTTTAAACCCTAAACTGAATTTTTCTATTCAGCCAGCATTAGGGTTTTAAACCCTAAACTGAGCTTTTCCGTGCAATCAGCATTAGGGTTTTAAACCCTAAACTGAATTTTTCCTTTAGTCAGCATTAGTGTTTTAAACCCAAAACTGAACTTTTTTCCATTCAGCCAGCATTAGGGTTTTAAAACCCTAAACTGAGTTTTTCTATGCAATCAGCATTAGGGTTTTAAACCATAAACTGAATTTTTCCTTTAGTCAGCATTAGGGTTTTTAACCCAAAACTGAACTTTTTTCCATTCAGCCAGCATTAGGGTTTTAAACCCTAAACTGAGCTTTTTTATGCAATCAGCATTAGGGTTTTAAACCCTAAACTGAACTTTTTTCCATTCAGCCAGCATTAGGGTTTTAAACCCTAAACTGAGTTTTTCCATGCAATCAGCATTAGGGTTTTAAACCCTAAACTGAATTTTTCCTTTAGTCAGCATTAGGGTTTTAAACCCTAAACTGAACTTTTTTCCATTCAGCCAGCATTAGGGTTTTAAACCCTAAACTGAGCTTTTCCATGCAATCAGCATTAGAGTTTTAAACCCTAAACTGAATTTTTCCTTTAGTTAGCATTAGGGTTTTAAACCCTAAACTGAACTTTTTTCCATTCAGCCAGCATTAGGGTTTTAAACCCTAAACTGAATTTTTCCATGCAATCAGCATTAGGGTTTTAAACCCTAAACTGAATTTTTCCTTTAGTCAGCATTAGGGTTTTAAACCCTAAACTGAACTTTTTTCCATTCAGCCAGCATTAGGGTTTTAAACCCTAAACTGAGCTTTTTCGTGCAATCAGCATTAGAGTTTTAAACCCTAAACTGAATTTTTCCTTTAGTTAGCATTAGGGTTTTAAACCCTAAACTGAACTTTTTTCCATTCAGCCAGCATTAGGGTTTTAAACCCTAAACTGAGTTTGTCCATGTAATCAGCATTAGGGTTTTAAACCCTAAACTGAATTTTTCCTTTAATCAGCATTAGGGTTTTAAATCCTAAACTGAATTTTTCTATTCAACCAGCATTAGGGTTTTAAACCCTAAACTGAGCTTTTTCGTGCAATCAGCATTAGGGTTTTAAACCCTAAACTGAACTTTTTTCCATTCAGCCAGCATTAGGGTTTTAAACCCTAAACTGAGTTTTTCCATGCAATCAGCATTAGGGTTTTAAACGCTAAACTGAATTTTTCCTATAATCAGCATTAGGGTTTTAAACCCTAAACTGAACTTTTTTCCATTCAGCCAGCATTAGGGTTTTAAACCCTAAACTGAGATTTTTCATACAATCAGCATTAGGGTTTTAAACCCTAAACTGAACGTTTTTCCATTCAGCCAACATTAGGGTTTTAAACACTAAACTGAGTTTTTCCATGCAATCAGCATTAGGGTTTTAAACGCTAAACTGAATTTTTCCTTTAGTCAGCATTAGGGTTTTAAACCCTAAACTGAACTTTTTTCCATTCAGCCAGCATTAGGGTTTTAAACCCTAAACTGAGCTTTTCCATGCAATCAGCATTAGAGTTTTAAACCCTAAACTGAATTTTTCCTTTAGTCAGCATTAGGGTTTTAAACCCTAAACTGAACTTTTTTCCATTCAGCCAGCATTAGGGTTTTAAACCCTAAACTGAGTTTGTCCATGTAATCAGCATTAGGGTTTTAAACCCTAAACTGAATTTTTCCTTTAATCAGCATTAGGGTTTTAAACCCTAAACTGAATTTTTCTATTCAGCCAGCATTAGGGTTTTAAACCCTAAACTGAGCTTTTCCGTGCAATCAGCATTAGGGTTTTAAACCCTAAACTGAATTTTTCCTTTAGTCAGCATTAGTGTTTTAAACCCTAAACTGAACTTTTTTCCATTCAGCCAGCATTAGGGTTTTAAAACCCTAAACTGAGTTTTTCTATGCAATCAGCATTAGGGTTTTAAACCCTAAACTGAGCTTTTTCATGCAATCAGCATTAGGGTTTTAAACCCTAAACTGAACTTTTTTCCATTCAGCCAGCATTAGGGTTTTAAACCCTAAACTGAGTTTTTCCATGCAATCAGCATTAGGGTTTTAAACCCTAAACTGAATTTTTCCTTTAGTCAGCATTAGGGTTTTAAACCCTAAACTGAACTTTTTTCCATTCAGCCAGCATTAGGGTTTTAAACCCTAAACTGAGCATTTCCATGCAATCAGCATTAGAGTTTTAAACCCTAAACTGAATTTTTCCTTTAGTTAGCATTAGGGTTTTAAACCCTAAACTGAACTTTTTTCCATTCAGCCAGCATTAGGGTTTTAAACCCTAAACTGAGTTTTTCCATGCAATCAGCATTAGGGTTTTAAACCCTAAACTGAATTTTTCCTTTAGTAAGCATTAGGGTTTTAAACCCTAAACTGAACTTTTTTCCATTCAGCCAGCATTAGGGTTTTAAACCCTAAACTGAGCTTTTTTGTGCAATCAGCATTAGAGTTTTAAACCCTAAACTGAATTTTTCCTTTAGTTAGCATTAGGGTGTTAAACCCTAAACTGAACTTTTTTCCATTCAGCCAGCATTAGGGTTTTAAACCCTAAACTGAATTTTTCCTTTAGTCAGCATTAGTGTTTTAAACCCAAAACTGAACTTTTTTCCATTCAGCCAGCATTAGGGTTTTAAAACCCTAAACTGAGTTTTTCTATGCAATCAGCATTAGGGTTTTAAACCATAAACTGAATTTTTCCTTTAGTCAGCATTAGGGTTTTTAACCCAAAACTGAACTTTTTTCCATTCAGCCAGCATTAGGGTTTTAAACCCTAAACTGAGCTTTTTTATGCAATCAGCATTAGGGTTTTAAACCCTAAACTGAACTTTTTTCCATTCAGCCAGCATTAGGGTTTTAAACCCTAAACTGAGTTTTTCCATGCAATCAGCATTAGGGTTTTAAACCCTAAACTGAATTTTTCCTTTAGTCAGCATTAGGGTTTTAAACCCTAAACTGAACTTTTTTCCATTCAGCCAGCATTAGGGTTTTAAACCCTAAACTGAGCTTTTCCATGCAATCAGCATTAGAGTTTTAAACCCTAAACTGAATTTTTCCTTTAGTTAGCATTAGGGTTTTAAACCCTAAACTGAACTTTTTTCCATTCAGCCAGCATTAGGGTTTTAAACCCTAAACTGAGTTTTTCCATGCAATCAACATTAGGGTTTTAAACCCTAAACTGAATTTTTCCTTTAGTCAGCATTAGGGTTTTAAACCCTAAACTGAACTTTTTTCCATTCAGCCAGCATTAGGGTTTTAAACCCTAAACTGAGCTTTTTCGTGCAATCAGCATTAGAGTTTTAAACCCTAAACTGAATTTTTCCTTTAGTTAGCATTAGGGTTTTAAACCCTAAACTGAACTTTTTTCCATTCAGCCAGCATTAGGGTTTTAAACCCTAAACTGAGTTTGTCCATGTAATCAGCATTAGGGTTTTAAACCCTAAACTGAATTTTTCCTTTAATCAGCATTAGGGTTTTAAATCCTAAACTGAATTTTTCTATTCAACCAGCATTAGGGTTTTAAACCCTAAACTGAGCTTTTTCGTGCAATCAGCATTAGGGTTTTAAACCCTAAACTGAACTTTTTTCCATTCAGCCAGCATTAGGGTTTTAAACCCTAAACTGAGTTTTTCCATGCAATCAGCATTAGGGTTTTAAACGCTAAACTGAATTTTTCCTTTAGTCAGCATTAGGGTTTTAAACCCTAAACTGAACTTTTTTCCATTCAGCCAGCATTAGGGTTTTAAACCCTAAACTGAGCTTTTCCATGCAATCAGCATTAGGGTTTTAAACCCTAAACTGAACTTTTTTCCATTCAGCCAGCATTAGGGTTTTAAACCCTAAACTGAGCTTTTCCATGCAATCAGCATTAGGGTTTTAAACCCTAAACTGAATTTTTCCTTTAGTCAGCATTAGGGTTTTAAACCCTAAACTGAACTTTTTTCCATTCAGCCAGCATTAGGGTTTTAAACCCTAAACTGAGCTTTTCCATGCAATCAGCATTAGAGTTTTAAACCCTAAACTGAATTTTTCCTTTAGTCAGCATTAGGGTTTTAAACCCTAAACTGAACTTTTTTCCATTCAGCCAGCATTAGGGTTTTAAACCCTAAACTGAGCTTTTCCATGCAATCAGCATTAGGGTTTTAAACCCTAAACTGAATTTTTCCTTTAATCAGCATTAGGGTTTTAAACCCTAAACTGAATTTTTCTATTCAGCCAGCATTAGGGTTTTAAACCCTAAACTGAGCTTTTCCGTGCAATCAGCATTAGGGTTTTAAACCCTAAACTGAATTTTTCCTTTAGTCAGCATTAGTGTTTTAAACCCTAAACTGAACTTTTTTCCATTCAGCCAGCATTAGGGTTTTAAAACCCTAAACTGAGTTTTTCTATGCAATCAGCATTAGGGTTTTAAACCATAAACTGAATTTTTCCTTTAGTCAGCATTAGGGTTTTAAACCCTAAACTGAACTTTTTTCCATTCAGCCAGCATTAGGGTTTTAAACCCTAAACTGAGCTTTTTCATGCAATCAGCATTAGGGTTTTAAACCCTAAACTGAACTTTTTTCCATTCAGCCAGCATTAGGGTTTTAAACCCTAAACTGAGTTTTTCCATGCAATCAGCATTAGGGTTTTAAACCCTAAACTGAATTTTTCCTTTAGTCAGCATTAGGGTTTTAAACCCTAAACTGAACTTTTTTCCATTCAGCCAGCATTAGGGTTTTAAACCCTAAACTGAGCTTTTCCATGCAATCAGCATTAGAGTTTTAAACCCTAAACTGAATTTTTCCTTTAGTCAGCATTAGGGTTTTAAACCCTAAACTGAACTTTTTTCCATTCAGCCAGCATTAGGGTTTTAAACCCTAAACTGAGTTTTTCCATGCAATCAGCATTAGGGTTTTAAACCCTAAACTGAATTTTTCCTTTAGTCAGCATTAGGGTTTTAAACCCTAAACTGAACTTTTTTCCATTCAGCCAGCATTAGGGTTTTAAACCCTAAACTGAGCTTTTTTGTGCAATCAGCATTAGAGTTTTAAACCCTAAACTGAATTTTTCCTTTAGTTAGCATTAGGGTGTTAAACCCTAAACTGAACTTTTTTCCATTCAGCCAGCATTAGGGTTTTAAACCCTAAACTGAGTTTGTCCATGTAATCAGCATTAGGGTTTTAAACCCTAAACTGAATTTTTCCTTTAATCAGCATTAAGGTTTTAAATCCTAAACTGAATTTTTCTATTCAACCAGCATTAGGGTTTTAAACCCTAAACTGAGCTTTTTCGTGCAATCAACATTAGGGTTTTAAACCCTAAACTGAACTTTTTTCCATTCAGCCAGCATTAGGGTTTTAAACCCTAAACTGAGTTTTTCCATGCAATCAGCATTAGGGTTTTAAACGCTAAACTGAATTTTTCCTTTAGTTAGCATTAGGGTTTTAAACCCTAAACTGAACTTTTTTCCATTCAGCCAGCATTAGGGTTTTAAACCCTAAACTGAGCTTTTTCATGCAATCAGCATTAGGGTTTTAAACCCTAAACTGAACGTTTTTCCATTCAGCCAGCATTAGGGTTTTAAACCCTAAACTGAGTTTTTCCATGCAATCAGCATTAGGGTTTTAAACGCTAAACTGAATTTTTCCTTTAGTCAGCATTAGGGTTTTAAACCCTAAACTGAACTTTTTTCCATTCAGCCAGCATTAGGGTTTTAAACCCTAAACTGAGCTTTTCCATGCAATCAGCATTAGAGTTTTAAACCCTAAACTGAATTTTTCCTTTAGTCAGCATTAGGGTTTTAAACCCTAAACTGAACTTTTTTCCATTCAGCCAGCATTAGGGTTTTAAACCCTAAACTGAGCTTTTCCATGCAATCAGCATTAGGGTTTTAAACCCTAAACTGAATTTTTCCTTTAATCAGCATTAGGGTTTTAAACCCTAAACTGAATTTTTCTATTCAGCCAGCATTAGGGTTTTAAACCCTAAACTGAGCTTTTCCGTGCAATCAGCATTAGTGTTTTAAACCCTAAACTGAATTTTTCCTTTAGTCAGCATTAGTGTTTTAAACCCTAAACTGAACTTTTTTCCATTCAGCCAGCATTAGGGTTTTAAAACCCTAAACTGAGTTTTTCTATGCAATCAGCATTAGGGTTTTAAACCATAAACTGAATTTTTCCTTTAGTCAGCATTAGGGTTTTAAACCCTAAACTGAACTTTTTTCCATTCAGCCAGCATTAGGGTTTTAAACCCTAAACTGAGCTTTTTCATGCAATCAGCATTAGGGTTTTAAACCCTAAACTGAACTTTTTTCCATTCAGCCAACATTAGGGTTTTAAACCCTAAACTGAGTTTTTCCATGCAATCAGCATTAGGGTTTTAAACCCTAAACTGAATTTTTCCTTTAGTCAGCGTTAGGGTTTTAAACCCTAAACTGAACTTTTTTCCATTCAGCCAGCATTAGGGTTTTAAACCCTAAACTGAGTTTTTCCATGCAATCAGCATTAGAGTTTTAAACCCTAAACTGAATTTTTCCTTTAGTCAGCATTAGGGTTTTAAACCCTAAACTGAACTTTTTTCCATTCAGCCAGCATTAGGGTTTTAAACCCTAAACTGAGTTTGTCCATGTAATCAGCATTAGGGTTTTAAACCCTAAACCGAATTTTTCCTTTAATCAGCATTAGGGTTTTAAACCCTAAACTGAATTTTTCTATTCAGCCAGCATTAGGGTTTTAAACCCTAAACTGAGCTTTTCCGTGCAATCAGCATTAGGGTTTTAAACCCTAAACTGAATTTTTCCTTTAGTCAGCATTAGGGTTTTAAACCCTAAACTGAACTTTTTTCCATTCAGCCAGCATTAGGGTTTTAAACCCTAAACTGAGCTTTTTCATGCAATCAGCATTAGGGTTTTAAACCCTAAACTGAACTTTTTTCCATTCAGCCAGCATTAGGGTTTTAAACCCTAAACTGAGTTTTTCCATGCAATCAGCATTAGGGTTTTAAACCCTAAACTGAATTTTTCCTTTAGTCAGCATTAGGGTTTTAAACCCTAAACTGAACTTTTTTCCATTCAGCCAGCATTAGGGTTTTAAACCCTAAACTGAGCTTTTCCATGCAATCAGCATTAGAGTTTTAAACCCTAAACTGAATTTTTCCTTTAGTCAGCATTAGGGTTTTAAACCCTAAACTGAACTTTTTTCCATTCAGCCAGCATTAGGGTTTTAAACCCTAAACTGAGTTTTTCCATGCAATCAGCATTAGGGTTTTAAACCCTAAACTGAATTTTTCCTTTAGTCAGCATTAGGGTTTTAAACCCTAAACTGAACTTTTTTCCATTCAGCCAGCATTAGGGTTTTAAACCCTAAACTGAGCTTTTTCATGCAATCAGCATTAGGGTTTTAAACCCTAAACTGAATTTTTCCTTTAGTTAGCATTAGGGTGTTAAACCCTAAACTGAACTTTTTTCCATTCAGCCAGCATTAGGGTTTTAAACCCTAAACTGAGTTTGTCCATGTAATCAGCATTAGGGTTTTAAACCCTAAACTGAATTTTTCCTTTAATCAGCATTAAGGTTTTAAATCCTAAACTGAATTTTTCTATTCAACCAGCATTAGGGTTTTAAACCCTAAACTGAGCTTTTTCGTGCAATCAACATTAGGGTTTTAAACCCTAAACTGAACTTTTTTCCATTCAGCCAGCATTAGGGTTTTAAACCCTAAACTGAGTTTTTCCATGCAATCAGCATTAGGGTTTTAAACGCTAAACTGAATTTTTCCTTTAGTTAGCATTAGGGTTTTAAACCCTAAACTGAACTTTTTTCCATTCAGCCAGCATTAGGGTTTTAAACCCTAAACTGAGCTTTTTCATGCAATCAGCATTAGGGTTTTAAACCCTAAACTGAACGTTTTTCCATTCAGCCAGCATTAGGGTTTTAAACCCTAAACTGAGTTTTTCCATGCAATCAGCATTAGGGTTTTAAACGCTAAACTGAATTTTTCCTTTAGTCAGCATTAGGGTTTTAAACCCTAAACTGAACTTTTTTCCATTCAGCCAGCATTAGGGTTTTAAACCCTAAACTGAGCTTTTCCATGCAATCAGCATTAGAGTTTTAAACCCTAAACTGAATTTTTCCTTTAGTCAGCATTAGGGTTTTAAACCCTAAACTGAACTTTTTTCCATTCAGCCAGCATTAGGGTTTTAAACCCTAAACTGAGCTTTTCCATGCAATCAGCATTAGGGTTTTAAACCCTAAACTGAATTTTTCCTTTAATCAGCATTAGGGTTTTAAACCCTAAACTGAATTTTTCTATTCAGCCAGCATTAGGGTTTTAAACCCTAAACTGAGCTTTTCCGTGCAATCAGCATTAGTGTTTTAAACCCTAAACTGAATTTTTCCTTTAGTCAGCATTAGTGTTTTAAACCCTAAACTGAACTTTTTTCCATTCAGCCAGCATTAGGGTTTTAAAACCCTAAACTGAGTTTTTCTATGCAATCAGCATTAGGGTTTTAAACCATAAACTGAATTTTTCCTTTAGTCAGCATTAGGGTTTTAAACCCTAAACTGAACTTTTTTCCATTCAGCCAGCATTAGGGTTTTAAACCCTAAACTGAGCTTTTTCATGCAATCAGCATTAGGGTTTTAAACCCTAAACTGAACTTTTTTCCATTCAGCCAACATTAGGGTTTTAAACCCTAAACTGAGTTTTTCCATGCAATCAGCATTAGGGTTTTAAACCCTAAACTGAATTTTTCCTTTAGTCAGCGTTAGGGTTTTAAACCCTAAACTGAACTTTTTTCCATTCAGCCAGCATTAGGGTTTTAAACCCTAAACTGAGTTTTTCCATGCAATCAGCATTAGAGTTTTAAACCCTAAACTGAATTTTTCCTTTAGTCAGCATTAGGGTTTTAAACCCTAAACTGAACTTTTTTCCATTCAGCCAGCATTAGGGTTTTAAACCCTAAACTGAGTTTGTCCATGTAATCAGCATTAGGGTTTTAAACCCTAAACCGAATTTTTCCTTTAATCAGCATTAGGGTTTTAAACCCTAAACTGAATTTTTCTATTCAGCCAGCATTAGGGTTTTAAACCCTAAACTGAGCTTTTCCGTGCAATCAGCATTAGGGTTTTAAACCCTAAACTGAATTTTTCCTTTAGTCAGCATTAGTGTTTTAAACCCTAAACTGAACTTTTTTCCATTCAGCCAGCATTAGGGTTTTAAAACCCTAAACTGAGTTTTTCTATGCAATCAGCATTAGGGTTTTAAACCATAAACTGAATTTTTCCTTTAGTCAGCATTAGGGTTTTAAACCCTAAACTGAACTTTTTCCATTCAGCCAGCATTAGGGTTTTAAACCCTAAACTGAGCTTTTTCATGCAATCAGCATTAGGGTTTTAAACCCTAAACTGAACTTTTTTCCATTCAGCCAGCATTAGGGTTTTAAACCCTAAACTGAGTTTTTCCATGCAATCAGCATTAGGGTTTTAAACCCTAAACTGAATTTTTCCTTTAGTCAGCATTAGGGTTTTAAACCCTAAACTGAACTTTTTTCCATTCAGCCAACATTAGGGTTTTAAACCCTAAACTGAGCTTTTCCATGCAATCAGCATTAGGGTTTTAAACCCTAAACTGAATTTTTCCTTTAGTCAGCATTAGGGTTTTAAACCCTAAACTGAACTTTTTTCCATTCAGCCAGCATTAGGGTTTTAAACCCTAAACTGAGCTTTTTTGTGCAATCAGCATTAGAGTTTTAAACCCTAAACTGAATTTTTCCTTTAGTCAGCATTAGGGTTTTAAACCCTAAACTGAACTTTTTTCCATTCAGCCAGCATTAGGGTTTTAAACCCTAAACTGAGCTTTTCCGTGCAATCAGCATTAGGGTTTTAAACCCTAAACTGAATTTTTCCTTTAGTCAGCATTAGGGTTTTAAACCCTAAACTGAACTTTTTTCCATTCAGCCAGCATTAGGGTTTTAAAACCCTAAACTGAGTTTTTCCATGCAATCAGCATTAGGGTTTTAAACCCTAAACTGAATTTTTCCTTTAGTCAGCATTAGGGTTTTAAACCCTAAACTGAACTTTTTCCTTTAATCAGCATTAGGGTTTTTAAACCCTAAACTGAACTTTTCCCCAGTCGGTTAGTATTAGAGTTTCAAACTCTAAAACTGAACTTCTCCCCAGCTAGTCGGTATTAGGGCTCCAATCCTGAACTGAGCATTTTTATCTTCCTTCATCAATTTTAGGAACTTCCTTGCGAATAATTAACGAAATTTTCCTAGTGAAACTGGGGCTGAAAATTTCGTTCGTTTGTTTGTTTTCTCCCGCAGGTCTAACCTCGAGCCACACGGATCGAAATTACCCACGAGATGAGTCTCAACTCAGAATCAAAAGAAAAAGACAAAAAGAAGATGTCCCGAGATACCGGAGAAAATGGAAGGCGGATCGTTCCAAGATTTGATAAAGGTCCAGAACTCTGCCAGTCACGTCTCACTGAGTATCCCAGAGGTTAAACAAGCACCTACAACTTGCAAGCATCAAGATTCAGATCGGAGTCTACAAGCAGAATCAGCTATGACCCTAGATCAAGTCGCAAAAGAATCATAGATAGGAATCTTGTAACTAGCAGTTGACATGCCTATAAGTGTTTAGTTCAGTTTCAATTTTTCTTTGGGTGTAATAAGGCGGTCAGTAAAGCAGGTGACAACAGCAACAGCAGTAACAGCAAACATTGTAATCCCATGGTAGTCCCAGCCACCGAAGCTTCCCGAACTACATTGACCTGATTCCTATTTAGCGCAGGATATGTAGGAAATCTTTGAAGCAAAGATTCGGTCAAAATTTTCAAAAACATGCTTCACACGGAGTAGTCCATAGGCAAAAATCGCTCATATCCGCTCACTTTATCTTTGCACGAAAACCCTTCGTGTTTCCGAACAAAGAGGGGCAGCTGTGAGCACGTGATTTTTGTCTTACGCGACAATCGCTCCAAAAGAAATGAAAAATATTAACAAATGGTCCTGCTGTACAATTTTCGGGTTTTACGTGGCATTTGTTAATTATTTATGATTTTTTGTCCATTTTATTTTTATTAAAACAAAATACAAAAACAATGTATGTGTCATGCGTAGTTGGAACCGTAATCCGGTTATTAAAGAAAAATCATAAATAGGCATCTTTGTCCGTGATTTTTGTTTTGTTTGATTTTACCTGCTTTAAATATTTTAATATACGTGTACAAATAATTATATTAAGTGTCCATTTAATTTTAATTTGATTTACTTGGGTTTTTTTTTAAAAAAAATAATAAAATAAAAAAAAATATATAAATAAAAGATAAGTGCAAAGTTGATTTGAAAATCAGTTTTGGCTGATTTTTCATTTTAATTCAAAACCCAAAAAACCCAGCCCAAAACCTGTGCTTGCGCCGGTCCGGACCAGCCTACTTCAAAGACGTCCAAACGACGTCATAGTGATTGAGTCTGATCTGAGCCGTTGATCTCTGAAAGATCAACGGCCAAGATCTCTCACCCCGTACCCACTAACAGACCCGACCCGTCTCACCCGGACCGACCTCAACCCTTTACCCTTGAAACGACACCGTTTCCCGTTAGTCGAAGGATCCTGGCCCTTCATCGTGTCTCATCCAACGGCCAGGATCCATCTATCCACTAACTATATAAACCTACAACCCTTCACCGTGCGCCCTAGTCCAACCCCCCCTGCCTTAGGTCGTCTTCATCAGACCTCAGGCCTCCAAACCCTAGCCGCCCCTGTATTCTTCACCATGAAAGCCAGCGGCATGGACGCCGGTGACCACACCCTTAACACCATAGAACCCCCTTGATACCCTAAACATGAATCCACCAACCTTTCAGCTCGAATCCCATCCCACCGTCTCGAATCTTCATTTGAAGATTCGAGTCAAAACTCGATCTACATCGATCTACCCTAAATTCTTACCAGACAGTCCCCGGACCCCCCTCGTGACCAAACCATGCTTGGTTTGGTCCGAATCTAACCAAGAAAGCCCAAGTCCCAAATCTACCATCCACGAACCCTAGAAACCCCAAGCCTGGTCCGTGTCTGTTCAAGCTAAGAGATTAGGGTTTCATGAACCTTAATCGAAGTGTTTCTCATTTGAGAAGCACTTCGATTAAAGTCCATTCAACCTTGAGGAGGATCTGTTCAAAACACAAGTGGATTTTTTCTGATTTTTTCTTTCAAAGCTTTAAGGTGAGTTAATTTTCTTTTCTTTATTTCATTTTGTGTGTTTGTGTGTTGTTAAAGGTCCATTCCGTATGGCCAAACGTTTTGTTTTAGTTTGTGTTTTTGAACTGCTATTGTCCACCTTGACCGGACTTCTGTATTCGGTCAAGTCTTTCTTCGTAATGTATGTGTGTAAACTGTATGTTCAATTGAATTCGTAATTGGTCATTCAATTAGCTCCCGAGGTCATTTCTGTGTTAACATTGCAATCTGAACCCCTTGTGTGATACTCTTAGATTTCTGATTTTTGGCTACGATTGTACGTGTTATGATTAGTATAGTCGAGTCGGCATATATCGTCAATTAGTTTCAGTTTTCCGAACAATAACCAATTGACCTGCTTCTGTTAAGCATTGCCTGCATCAATTAGGGACTGGGTTTAGTAACTTATAGTTGTTAATTTGATTTCAGAAATCTAAGGTTTGGTCTGTTAGTTACAGCCTGAATTGGAGGGCATGTGCATTAGTGCACAACATGTGCATAAAAGCCATTCTGATTAAAATAATTTGACAACATGTTTGTCAGATTATATTCTTACTGCCCTGTCTGCCTTTTAGTTTAAATATTAGAGGGTACTGTCAGGAATATCATGGGGGAGGTTTATACTTAATTAGCTAAGTGGAAACTAAAAAGGGACAGCACATGGGAGGGGACCTGATTGATTAACAGGCTATTCAAATAGCCTGATTTGAAGCTATAAAAGGGGAGGATAGAGAACACAGAGGAGGGGGATAAAAAGAAGAGAGAGGGAGCTGAAGATATACACATATAGACATAGATACACACACACAGAAAAAAAAAAGAATACATACAGAAAACTTAGTTTGGAGATTGAGAGTTGAAGTTCTGAAAGACAGAAAACTGGAAAAGAATTTTGTTTGATAACACAGACAGACAAAACTAGAAATTGCATTCTTCTCTGCTATCTTTATTTCACTGGTCTTGACCTGTTGGTTCAATCCTGATTTCTTCTAAATCCAATTGAGTCCGCTGGTTGTCTGTTGGTTTATTTTGGGAATTTGGTCTAGTTGGGTTCTTGATTCTACTTGCTTCGCTTGTTGTTGCTGCTGCTATTCTGCTTTCTGCTGCTGCTGACCCTTCTGCTTCACTTCTTCTTTGCATTTCAGTATTCAGGTACACATTTTGAGTCCCATTTTAGTGTTAACTGTAACAGTTCGAAAGCATGAAATGAAAGGAGTTTGAAGAAATTTAAATGTCTGTTTGTAATGCTCATGGTATATTGACTTCTTTTGTATAAATTGATTAGTGCGTAATTCAGTAGCGAAAGATTAGTTAGTTAATACTTAAACCAAGTTTAGCCCCTTGCATCTTAGTTTATAGTTGTTTGTTAGTACGAGATGTAATGGTACAATGCGTAGAATGCATGGATAATTGACATAGAATTTTCGACCGGATTCCTATTTAACTATAATGACATGCATAGGATAGAATATTTCCACCTTACACAATGATGTTCTGTTTTATTTTAGTTCTTTTATCATGACCCGCTAGGCAGTATATAGGAGCACGTTTGAATCCCCATTAGTAATAATGCCTAGTGTTCAATTCCCTTAACCTAGCCTAAATAAGTCTAGTTAAGTTCAATTCAAGAAATGTTTGGATACAAGTACAGCATTTGGTCAATCTCGCATGTTTCACAAGGTATGACGCCTCTTCACTTTGTAAATAATTAATCAGAAATTGATAAGAATCCGGGTTAGGCCAAAGCATATAATTAAATTAGCATGTACCTTTTTCTTCTAGTTTTAGAGACAAATGCATTAGAAATGTAGCCACTGTAGGATATCCTTTCCATAATAGAGACGAGCCTCGCCGAATAAAAATGCGAAATTGCGGGGCCCTCAATAAATAACCATAATAAATTTTTAAAATTCGGGATAGGCCGTTTAGTGAATTTCATGACCTTCTACAAAATAATAACGCGCTAGACTCTTTAGGCGCGGCTTAATAATTTAACCTTCTTAAACACGGGTGCACATTGATGTGACCCAAATCCAAATCTCAACGGAGTCAAAATGTGTCGACGACCACGGGTGCATTGACTGTGACGTGGTTCGAGATGCATTTTCACGACGTTGAAATTCTATAAAAAAAATGATAATAATAAAAGCGGTTTAAACTTAATAAAAGCACATAAGTCACAATATGTATTTAAATCAGATATTTAGCCATTATAACAATTTAAGCGACCGTGCTAGAACCGCGGGATTCGAGGGTGCCTAACACCTTCTCTCGGGTCAATAGAATTCCTTACTTAGAATTTCTGGTTCACAGACTTCATTTGGAAAAGTTGAAAATTTCCTCGATTTGGGATTCAAGATAAACTGGTGACTTGGGACACCAAAAGCCAAACCTTTCCCAAGTGGCGACTCTGAATTAAATAAATAATCTCATTTCAAATATTGTCACTTAAATTGGAAAAACTCCCTCACGCATCTAACCCTTCGGGGGCGGGCACGCAGAAAAGGAGGTATGACAGCTCTGGCGACCAAACCCTAAACTGGGATTTTATTGACACTCAATCCCAATAAAGCTTTTGGTCAGATTTGTTAAGACCATACTCTACTTTGTTCCCGAAGCTAGTCCAGTTGGGTTTCTTGCAACCAATCCCTCAAACAAGGCAAAACCCGACGTCACCTTCTTACAAATCTGGAGTCAGATGCGTCTATCATTCAGGGGCCGAGGGGCATGATACAAATGACTGCTGGTCGTTGAAAAGAGTGGTCGAGAATTTGATAGAGCAAGGGAAAATAGTGCTACGGGACGAGGAGATCCCAAATGTGACTAACAATCCATTGCCTGCTCACAATAATGGGCCGCTGATCGGAATGATTTGCGAAGATAAAGAATTCGACCCTGCTCTGAAAGCTATAATCGCCATTGTCGACACCGAGAAAAGGCCTGAGACAGACCAGAAACCAGAAAAGGGGGAGGAGGCCAATGCTATAAAGAGCGAGCCTGAAAAGAAGGTGGAGAAGAAAGTGGTACCGGTAAGGGATGGAGTCCTTTACATACCACGAGGTCGAGCTGAGAAGACGAAGAACTTCGGGATCAAAAAGGCAAAACCAATGTACGTGCCAAAAGGGGCCTATGTGGTCCGGGGGACGATTCAACCACCTCGGCTGAATGAGCCAGTGGTCATCGGACGCGTGCCACAAAAGCCGATGACCAACTCGTCCGCAGTACCGTGGAATTATCAAAAGACTTTGGTAATGTACAAAGGTAAAGAGGTCATGGGAGAACTTCCAGAAAATACTTTCATTGGAAGGTACTCAAATACCCAAGAGCTGAACAACGCCACACAAAGGTGCTTCCCACCAAAGAAGCCTGTGAGCGTTGAAGAAGCGGAAGTGTTCTTCCAACAGATGAAAATGCCGGATTACGAAGTGATAGATCAACTGCGCAACTGCCCCGAGCAAGTATCCATGCTATCATTGTTGATGAGGTCGGCCGAGCATCAAAAGATCTTACTGAAGACCCTGAATGAAGCATACGTGCCAGTTGAAACCTCGGTTGAACAACTAGAGCGGATGACAAAAAGATTCTTCATCGTCAACCAAATCTCTTTCAGCAGGAACGACTTACCCCCGGAAGGAGCGGCACACAACAAGGCCTTGCACCTAACAGTTAAATGCGAGGACTACTATGTCAAGCGGGTAATGTTGGATGGGGGATCAGGTGTTGACATTTGCCCGCTCTCCACGCTACAAATAATGGAAATTGGGACCGGAAGAATCCGACCCACGCTCAAGAGAGATACAATGGGAGAAATAGACCTGTTGTTGGTCATAGGACCAGTCGAATTTCAAGTAACCTTCCAGGTGCTCGACATGGATACATCCTACAATTTCCTCCTCGGCAGACCTTGGATCCATGCGGCAGGAGCCGTGCCTTCCACTCTTCACCAGATGGTGAAGTTCGAGTACGAAGACCGAGAGATCGTGGTCCATGGAGAAGACGAGCATGCTATTTATCGGGACCCATCCATCCCATATCTTGAACCGAGAGAAGGGAGCGAACATACGGTCTATCAAGCTTTTGAGATTGTACTGGCAGAGCGGCATGAAGAGGGAATACCCTGCCCCCAGCCTTTCTTGTCGAACGCCTCGGTTATGGTAGCCAAAGAGATGATCCGACACGGATTTAGGCCAGGGAAAGGGCTTGGACGAACCCTGCAGGGAATAACCGAACCTATCACCTTACCGACTACCAAGAAACCTTTCGGACTAGGTTTCAAACCCACTCCAAGAGATGAAGAGTCGGCAAAGAAAAGGAGAAATGAGGGTTGGAAGTTACCTCAACCATTGCCGGATTTGTATGAAACCTTCATCAGACCAAGATACACTGAAGAAGAGGACGACGAGGTCTTCACGGCTGAGGAAATCGAGGAGATATGTGGGGCAATGAGGGAAATGCTCTACGAGACTCACATGGTTCAACCAGGTGAAGGCACAAGCACTGCTGAGATGCTGTACGTGGGGCCGAACGCCAAACTTCGAAACTGGGAGGCCACGCCATTCCCGACTAGACGGAAGTCCGGGTAGACCTGTCATGTCACCTTTCCTGTGTCGCAAGTTATCTCCAGGACATAACTTGAACGTTTTCTTCCTTTCAATTGTTGTTTTGAATTCCTAAGTTGTAAACATTGTTGTCTTCCAACTTCCCAAAGAAAATAAAAAAAATCATCATTGCTTTCCCATTTTTTCTTTTGTTCTGATTTTTGTTATTTTTCCTTTTTATCTTTCCTTTCAGTTATAATAATGCGGCTTTAAATATGACATGCTTGCGGACTTCACGCCCAGATCACAATGAGCTATTTAACTGCGAATTAATGAACCCAGAACCAGAATATGATGCGGAAGAGGCTTTTAGGGAGATAAACCGAGAGTTGGAATATTTCGAGAATAAACCTAAGCCAAATCTGAATGACACTGAACCGGTAAATTTAGGAACCCCGGAAGAAATCCGGGAGACCAAGATAAGCATTCACACGGACAAGAAAACGCGAGAGGCGATAATTCAACTTCTTTTTGAATTTAAAGACGTGTTTGCTTGGTCATATGATGACATGCCGGGACTAGGTGTTGATCTAGTGGTTCATAAATTGCCGATTCATCCTGATTGTCCTCCAGTTCAACAAAAGCAACGAAAGTTCAAAACTGAGGTCAGTGACAAGATTAAAGAGGAGATCACCAAACAACTGAAAACGGGAGTGATTCGGGTAGTCCAATATACAACATGGTTGGCAAATGTGGTTCCAGTACCGAAAAAGGACGGGAAAACTCGGGTATGTGTAGATTACCGAGATTTGAATAGAGCAAGTCCCAAAGATAATTTCCCACTGCCCAACATCCACATCCTCGTTGATAATTGCGCCAAACACGAGATACAGTCTTTCGTAGATTGTTACGCTGGGTATCATCAGGTATTGATGGATGAAGAGGACGCCGAGAAAACTGCCTTCACCACGCCTTGGGGCACCTACTATTATCGGGTCATGCCATTTGGTTTGAAGAATGCTGGGGCTACTTACATGAGGGCCATGACTGCCATTTTTCATGACATGATGCATCAGGAAATAGAGGTGTACGTGGACGACGTGATAGTCAAGTCCAGGACGCAGGATAATCACATCCAAGACTTGAGGAAATTCTTCGAGAGATTAAGGAAGTATGACTTGAAGCTGAACCCAGCCAAATGCGCTTTCGGAGTTCCGTCGGGCAAACTTTTGGGCTTCATCGTAAGCAGGAGAGGTATCGAGCTAGATCCAACTAAGATAAAATCCATCAGAGATCTGCCTCCCCCGAGAACAAACAAAGACGTGATGAGTTTGTTGGGCAGATTGAACTACATCAGTCGATTTATTGCCCAGCTGACAAGCACGTGCGAACCCATATTCAAGCTGTTAAGGAAAGATGCGGCGATAAAATGGACAACTGAGTGTCAAGAAGCCTTTGATAAAGTCAAAGAATACCTTTTGAATCCCCCAGTTTTGGTCCCTCCAGAGCCAGGGAGACCACTTTTCTTGTATCTGACAGTCCTGGAGAACTCTTTCGGTTGCGTCCTCGGGCAACACGACATAACCGGAAAGAAGGAGCAAGCAATCTACTACTTGAGCAAGAAATTCACCGGCTACGAGGCCAAATACACTCTGCTGGAAAGGACATGTTGCGCTCTGACGTGGGTTGCTCAAAAGCTGAGACATTATCTCCAAGCCCACACTACTTTCCTCATAAGCAGGCTGGATCCTTTGAAATATATATTTCAGAAACCGATGCCTACTGGGAGACTGGCCAAGTGGCAAATCCTGCTTACTGAATTCGACATAGTCTATGTCACTCGCACGGCAATGAAAGCCCAGGCGCTAGCAGATCATTTGGCTGAAAATCCGGTCGATGAGGAATACCAACCATTGAGTACCTACTTTCCAGATGAAAAAGTAAACACCGTAGAGGTGGTCTCGGAGGACGCTCATGTTTGGAAGATGTTCTTTGATGGAGCTGTGAACGCCAAAGGTGTGGGGATTGGGACAATTTTGATCTCGCCTTCCGGTCAGCATTATCCCGCCATAGCTAGACTGCGTTTGTTTTGCACAAACAACACAGGTGAGTATGAAGCTTGCATCATGGGCATGCATATGGCAATCGATCAGGACGCCGAAGACTTACTGATTATGGGAGATTCTGACCTGATTATCCGGCAAGCCCAAGGCGAATGGGAAACTCGGGATGTCAAACTTATCCCTTACCGACAGCATGTGGAGGACCTTGGCAAGCGCTTCACATCAATAGAGTTCAGGTATATCCCGAGGTGTCACAATGAACTGGCGGACGCACTTGTTACTCTGGCTTCAATGCTACCCTACCCGGGCAATGCCCACGTCGATCCTTTGGAAATCCAAATCAAGGAAAGACACGGTTACTGCAATGTAATCGAGGCGGGATCAAATACGCAGCCTTGGTACCATGACATCAAGAGGTTCTTGAAAACGCATGAATACCCCGAGCATGCTACTGGAGATCAAAAGAGGACCATTAGGCGACATGCAAGTGGTTTCTTTCTGAGCGGTGAACTGCTGTACAAGAGAACCCTGGCCCTCAACCTCCTAAGATGTGTCGACGCCGAGGAGGCGAGAAGGATCATGCACGAAGTACACGCAGGTGTGTGCGGACCTCACATGAACGGGTATGTCTTAGCAAAGAAAATCCTTCGAGCAGGTTATTACTGGATAACCATGGAAAAGGAATGCTTTAGTTTCGTTCGGAAGTGTCATCAGTGTCAGGTGCATGGTGATTTGATTCATGCACCTCCCACCGAGCTGCATCCCATGTCTGCACCTTGGCCATTTGTCGCCTGGGGCATGGATGTCATTGGACCAATCGAACCAAAGGCTTCGAATGGACACAGGTTTATACTGGTTGCCATCGATTACTTCACAAAATGGGTAGAGGCTGTCACTCTCAAGTCGGTCACTAAAAAAGCTGTAGTGGATTTTGTACACTCAAATCTTATCTGTCGTTTCGGTATTCCTGCGACTATCATTACAGATAACGCAGCAAACTTGAACAGTCACTTGATGGGAGATGTATGCGAGCAATTCAAGATAACGCATAGGAATTCTACTCCTTATCGGCCAAAGGCCAATGGTGCTGTAGAAGCGGCAAACAAAAACATCAAGAAGATTTTGAGGAAAACGATCCAAAGTTCCCGACAGTGGCATGAACAGTTACCATTTGCATTGTTGGGATATCGCACTATGGTACGCACGTCAGTAGGAGCATCTCCTTATCTTTTGGTTTATGGGACAGAGGCTGTAATACCGGCAGAGGTAGAAATTCCTTCTCTTCGAACCATTGTCGAAGCAGAAATCGAAGACAGCGAGTGGGTCAAGACTCGACTAGAACAGTTGACTTTGATCGATGAAAAGCGAATGGCCGCGGTTTGTCACGGACAATTGTACCAACGAAGAATAGCCCGCGCTTACAACAAGAAAGTCCGACCCAGGAATTTCGAAGTAGGTCAGCTGGTACTGAGGCGTATTCTGCCACATCACGAGGAAGCGAAAGGGAAATTTGCTCCAAATTGGAAAGGCCCATACATCATAAGGAAGATATTGCCGAGAGGAGCATTGTATCTAGGTGATATCGAAGGAAATGATCCCGAAACAGCAGTAAATGCAGATGCAGTCAAGAGATACTACGTCTGAATTATACTCCAGTGGTCCTGACACATTTGAAATTGACGAAGGTTTTACTCCCCACTACCCCCAAACACTACCAATTCTCTCTACAAGCCATTTGAGCCGGTCACATCCCTTCGGCGACCATTAAAAAAAATTTGATTGAGGCCTGAACTACGTTTGACTTGATTCCGAAAGGATACGTAGGCAGCCTCTCCCTGAGGTTCAGTCACACCAACAATAAAATCCCATTCACCCTGAAATTGAAACCGGGGCACGTCGAGCAGTTTAGAAGTTAGTATCATCTACCTCTCTTTACCAAGCACAAGCCTTCAGATCAATTACCAAAGATAGTGGGAAACCAATAAGCGTCACAAATGGAGACCGGCACACTCTGAATTGAGAGAGATAAAATGAGAGAGTCTCGTCGGTGAAAACCTTCGGGCACCACGAGGCGACGGGAGTAGAGAAACCAAAATGAGAAAGAGCTTGTTTAGTAAAAACTCACCAAAGAGTGCTATCAAGCGATGACAGGAAGAAAAATGAGAGAGGTCAGCCAGCGAAAACCCGCAAAGGGCGCTGTTGGCCGAAAAGAATGACTCCACCCCAAGGAGGTCTCGGCAAAGTTCCACCGGTTTGGAATCACAGATCCGTTCTGGTTCAGGGAAACGCAAGTTCATGGAAGGTCAGGCGTCCAGTCCAAAGAGCATGTCATGTCATTTAAAGCCAGCGTTATCTTCCTCAGATAAGTCTTTCTCGTCCTAAAAGGGACACTTCCTTCTTGAAATTTGTTTTCTCCTTTCTTTGTTTCTCTTCGAATCCCTTTTATGTTTTAACCCCAAGTTCAGGATACACCGGAAAGGGCAGGTGGCAGGTTTGTTTTCACGGAATTCCGTTTCATGAAGGAAAACACCCCGTTTCGTTGGTACGTCTGTCCAAACTTGATGAATCACGATGTTTGATGGCGTTCGAAGTAAAGAGGAAAAAGAGAAATTTCCCCCAGCAAGTCCGCCTTCGGACGAATCCCCACAGCGTCTCCCCTTGTACAATCCCCCACAGAGTCTCCCCGACATATATATATATAAAAAAAAAAAAATCCCCGTTGGAATTTCCCCAGCACATCCCCAGCGAGTCCCTTTGTAAAAATTCCCCAACAAGCTTACCCCAACAAATCCTAGAAAGCCCGCTTCGAAACAAATCCCCAGCATGCCCCATTGTACAAAAATCCACACAAAGAATCCACTTTGTAAATATTCCCCCACAGAGCTTCCTTTTGTACAAATCCCCGCAGAATACCTCCAATAAAATCCCCGTTGAGAACCTCCAAGCAAAACGGGACAAAAAAGAGAGAAAAGAAAAAAGAGCCTTACGAGGCAAATCATCACAGAATCTGGAAATACAAGCCTGAGCAGTCTAAAGGGTTTCGACATATGAATCAAATCAATGGCGGGACTTCGCAACAGAAATGAAGACGCAACAAAGCAACCGGGAACGATCAAGGTCACCAAACCGACCGTCATTTCCGAACTAACAATTGTTCTTTGTCTGAAAAGTTGAAACAGGTTTAATCAAAGACAACCGTGAAAGAAGTAGGTGTCGCCCAAAGAAGAAGGTACATGGGTACAAGAAATATTTTGGCAATAAGGAATTCACTCGAAAGGTAAGATTCCACGAAACTCCCTTTTATCTTCTACTAAAACAAGAAAATTCAAAAAAAAAGAGGTCAGTTGTTGTTCTCGAATTCTGTCCCCAGCCAGTCAGCATTAGGGTTTTAAACCCTAAACTGAATTTTTCCTTTAGTCAGCATTAGGGTTTTAAACCCTAAACTGAACTTTTTTCCATTCAGCCAGCATTAGGGTTTTAAACCCTAAACTGAGCTTTTCCATGCAGTCAGCATTAGGGTTTTAAACCCTAAACTGAATTTTTCCTTTAGTCAGCATTAGGGTTTTAAACCCTAAACTGAACTTTTTTCCATTCAGCCAGCATTAGGGTTTTAAACCCTAAACTGAGCTTTTCCATGCAGTCAGCATTAGGGTTTTAAACCCTAAACTGAATTTTTCCTTTAGTCAGCATTAGGGTTTTAAACCCTAAACAGAACCTTTTTCCATTCAGCCAGCATTAGGGTTTTAAACCCTAAACTGAGCTTTTTCATGCAATCAGCATTAGGGTTTTAAACCCTAAACTGAACTTTTTTCCATTCAGCCAGCATTAGGGTTTTAAACCCTAAACTGAGTTTTTCCATGCAATCAGCATTAGGGTTTTAAACCCTAAACTGAATTTTTCCTTTAGTCAGCATTAGGGTTTTAAACCCTAAACTGAACTTTTTTCCATTCAGCCAGCATTAGGGTTTTAAACCCTAAACTGAGCTTTTTCATGCAATCAGCATTAGGGTTTTAAACCCTAAACTGAACTTTTTTCCATTCATCCAGCATTAGGGTTTTAAACCCTAAACTGAGCTTTTCCATGCTGTCAGCATTAGGATTTTAAACCCTAAACTGAATTTTTTCCTTTAATCAGCATTAGGGTTTTAAACCCTAAACTGAACTTTTTTCCATTCAGCCAGCATTAGGGTTTTAAACCCTAAACTGAACTTTTTTCCATTCAACCAACATTAGGGTTTTAAACACTAAACTGAGCTTTCCCATGCAGTCAGCATTAGGATTTTAAACCCTAAACTGAATTTTTTCCTTTAGTCAGCATTAGGGTTTTAAACCCTAAACTGAACTTTTTTCCATTCAACCAGCATTAGGGTTTAAAACCCTAAACTGAGCTTTTCCATGCAGTCAGCATTAGGATTTTAAACCCTAAACTAAATTTTTCCTTTAGTCAGCATTAGGGTTTTAAACCCTAAACTGAACTTTTTTCCATTCAGCCAGCATTAGGGTTTTAAACCCTAAACTGAGCTTTTCCATGCAGTCAGCATTAGGGTTTTAAACCCTAAACTGAATTTTTCCTTTAGTCAGCATTAGGGTTTTAAACCCTAAACTGAACTTTTTTCCATTCAGCCAGCATTAGGGTTTTAAACCCTAAACTGAGCTTTTCCATGCAGTCAGCATTAGGGTTTTAAACCCTAAACTGAATTTTTCCTTTAGTCAGCATTAGGGTTTTAAACCCTAAACAGAACCTTTTTCCATTCAGCCAGCATTAGGGTTTTAAACCCTAAACTGAGCTTTTTCATGCAATCAGCATTAGGGTTTTAAACCCTAAACTGAACTTTTTTCCATTCAGCCAGCATTAGGGTTTTAAACCCTAAACTGAGTTTTTCCATGCAATCAGCATTAGGGTTTTAAACCCTAAACTGAATTTTTCCTTTAGTCAGCATTAGGGTTTTAAACCCTAAACTGAACTTTTTTCCATTCAGCCAGCATTAGGGTTTTAAACCCTAAACTGAGCTTTTTCATGCAATCAGCATTAGGGTTTTAAACCCTAAACTGAACTTTTTTCCATTCATCCAGCATTAGGGTTTTAAACCCTAAACTGAGCTTTTCCATGCTGTCAGCATTAGGATTTTAAACCCTAAACTGAATTTTTTCCTTTAATCAGCATTAGGGTTTTAAACCCTAAACTGAACTTTTTTCCATTCAGCCAGCATTAGGGTTTTAAACCCTAAACTGAACTTTTTTCCATTCAACCAACATTAGAGTTTTAAACCCTAAACTGAGCTTTTCCATGCAGTCAGCATTAGGATTTTAAACCCTAAACTGAATTTTTTCCTTTAGTCAGCATTAGGGTTTTAAACCCTATACTGAACTTTTTTCCATTCAGCCAGCATTAGGGTTTTAAGCCCTAAACTGAGCTTTTCCATTCAGCCAGCATTAGGGTTTTAAACCCTAAACTGAGCTTTTCCATGCAGTCAGCATTAGGATTTTAAACCCTAAACTGAATTTTTTCCTTTAGTCAGCATTAGGGTTTTAAACCCTAAACTGAACATTTTTCCATTCAACCAGCATTAGGGTTTAAAACCCTAAACTGAGCTTTTCCATGCAGTCAGCATTAGGATTTTAAACCCTAAACTGAATTTTTCCTTTAGTCAGCATTAGGGTTTTAAACCCTAAACTGAACTTTTTTCCATTCAACCAGCATTAGGGGTTTAAACCCTAAACTGAGTTTTTCCATGCAGTCAGCATTAGGGTTTTAAACCCTAAACTGAATTTTTCCTTTAGTCAGCATTAGGGTTTTAAACCCTAAACTGAACTTTTTTCCATTCAGCCAGCATTAGGGTTTTAAACCCTAAACTTTGCTTTTTCATGCAATCAGCATTAGGGTTTTAAACCCTAAACTGAACTTTTTTCCATTCAGCCAGCATTAGGGTTTTAAACCCTAAACTGAATTTTTTCTTTAGTCAGCATTAGGGTTTTAAACCCTAAACTGAACTTTTTTCCATTCAGCCAGCATTAGGGTTTTAAACCCTAAACTGAGTTTTTCCATGCAATTAGCATTAGGGTTTTAAACCCTAAACTGAATTTTTCCTTTAGTCAGCATTAGGGTTTTAAACCCTAAACTGAGCTTTTCCGTGCAATCAGCATTAGGGTTTTAAACCCTAAACTGAATTTTTCCTTTAGTCAGCATTAGGGTTTTAAACCCTAAACTGAACTTTTTTCCATTCAGCCAGCATTAGGGTTTTAAAACCCTAAACTGAGTTTTTCCATGCAATCAGCATTAGGGTTTTAAACCCTAAACTGAATTTTTCCTTTAGTCAGCATTAGAGTTTTAAACCCTGAACTGAACTTTTTCCTTTAATCAGCATTAAGGTTTTTAAACCCTAAACTGAACTTTTCCCCAGTTGGTTAATATTAGAGTTTCGAACTCTAAAACTGAACTTCTCCCCAGCTAGTCGGTATTAGGGCTCCAATCCTGAACTGAGCATTTTTATCTTCCTTCATCAATTTTAGGAACTTCCTGGCGAATAATTAACGAAATTTTCCTAGTGAAACTGGGGCAGAAAATTTCATTCGTTTGTTTGTTTTCTCCCGCAGGTCTAACCTCGAGCCACACGGATCGAAATGACCCACGAGATGAGTCTCAACTCAGAATCAAAAGAAAAAGACAAAAAGAAGATGTCCCGAGATACCGGAGAAAATGGAAGGCGGATCGTTCCAAGATTTGATTAAGGTCCAGAACTCTGCCAGTCACGTCTCACTGAGTATCCCAGAGGTTAAACAAGCACCTACAACTTGCAAGCATCAAGATTCAGATCGGAGTCTACAAGCAGAATCAGCTAAGACCCTAGATCAAGTCGCAAAAGAATCATAGATAGGAATCTTGTAACTAGCAGTTGACATGCATATAAGTGTTTAGTTCAGTTTCAATTTTTCTTTGGTTGTAATAAGGCGGTCAGTAAAGCAGGTGACAACAGCAACAACAGTAACAGCAAACATTGCAATCCCATGGTAGTCCCAGCCACCGAAGCTTCCCGAACTACATTGACCTGATTCCTGTTTAGCCCAGGATATGTAGGAAATCTTTGAAGCAAAGATCCGGTCAAAACTTTCAAAAACATGCTTCACACGGAGTAGTCCATAGGCAAAAATCGCTCATATCCGCTCACTTTATCTTTGCACAAAAACCCTTCGTGTTTCCGAACAAAGAGGGGCAGCTGTGAGCACGTGATTTTTTTATTACGCGACAATCGCTCCAAAAGAAATGAAAAATATTAACAAATAGTCCTGCTGTACAATTTTCGGGTTTTACGTGGCATTTTGTTAATTATTTATGATTTTTTGTCCATTTTTATTTTTATTAAAAAAAATACAAAAAAATGTATGTGTCATGCGTAGTTGGAACCGTAATCCGGTTATTAAAGAAAAATCATAAATAGGCATCTTTGTCTGTGATTTTTGTTTTGTTTGATTTTACCTGCTTTAAATATTTTAATATACGTGTACAAATAATTGTATTAAGTGTCCATTTAATTTTAATTTGATTTACTTGGTTTTTGTTTTAAAAAAAAATAATAAAAAAAATATATATATAAATAAAAGATAAGTGCAAAGTTGATTTGAAAATCAGTTTTGGCTGATTTTTCATTTTAATTCAAAACCCAAACAACCCAGCCCAAAACCTGTGCTTGCCCCGGTCCGGACCAGCCTACTTCAAAGACGTCCAAACGACGTCGTAGTGATTGAGTCTAATCTGAGCCGTTGATCTCTGAAAGATCAACGGCCAAGATCTCTCACCCCGTACCCACTAACAGACCCGACCCGTCTCACCCGGACTGACCTCAACCCTTTACCCTTGAAACGACACCGTTTCCCGTTAGTCGAAGGATCCTGGCCCTTCATCGTGTCTCATCCAACGGCCAAGATCCATCTATCCACTAACTATATAAAAAGTGGGGTCTGGTTGCTGGCATGTATATGATTTCCTCAATAGGCGACCATCCGAGCGTCCGCTGGATTTGGCTAGCAGTGAGAGTTCGAAAAAATGAGGTCCATGATGTGACGCCTTCAGGTAGATTGAAACCTTTGACTCTAGTGTAGAATTCTCCGATACAAGTCTTCTCGGGCGAACCGTAACCCAAGAGCGGAGAGCGGTGGCATAAGTGATCGGTCATCCATATTTGCAACAGTAGGTTACATCCTTCGAAAAAGTCGCCCCTGGCTCGACAAGCAGTGAGAGCTCGGAAAATGTCAGACATAATCATAGGTGCCAGAGTACTTTTATCTTGGGTGAGCAAGGTACTGACGACCCCAACTACTTTTAGATCGATGTTGCCGTCCTTCCTTGGGAACACTATAAGACCTAAGAAGGCTGTCATAAAAGCTAACTGCCTGTGTTCGTCCCAACTTTTGTCGGTTGCCTTTACTACACAGTTTGAAATCCGGCTTATTGAACCCGCCCTCATGACCATATCTAGCATACATGAGATGGAGACTGCAGAAACCTTTGGCAAGATCTGGGTGGTGAAATGTTCGGGGTATTTTCAGAAAATCCAGAAACCGGTGTACCGTGACGGCCCTAGGTGCAATCAAGTATTTGAACCTTAATGGAGCTTCATCACCCCCAATGTATCCCGCTATTTCCTCCAACGTCGGGGTGAGTTCGAAGTCTGAAAAATGAAATACATAGTGCGCCGAATCCCAGTAAGTGACCAATGATCTGATAATATCGCCCCGAGGTTGAATGTCTAGTAAATCCAGGAGATTTTTCAGATATTTCCTCACTTTTCCTTGTCCCTCCTTTCCTAAGTCATTCCACCATAATCGCAACTCAAAAGGGATCTTGGTCATTATTGAAAACGGTTCATTTTGTATCGTGCTCATCCTGCACATTTATTTAGGGTAATAAGCTTTATTAGACTCAAAAATTAAAATTATCTAGATTTTTTTTATTTTTTGCAAAAACGGGAGGTTGGACCCGCCGAGGGTTGCCTACGTATCTCACCCTGTGCGAGAATCAAACCGGCGTAGTTCGGTCGGATCAAAATAGGGAAAAAAAATAAAATAAAATCCTTTAAAGAAAAGAAGAATAACCCCTTCTTTTTTTTGAAATTTTGTTATATGTTTTGTTTTTCATTTTATTATTTATTTTTGAAAAGAGACCAAGGAAATATTTACACATTTTAAACTTCCTCTTTTTTTGAAATTTTGAAAATCTTTTAAAGAGGTGCTACAAATGAAACAATAAATTTTTTTGGTTTTTTATTTATATATTTTTTTGTATTTTGAAAGTGATTAAAAGGAATAGTCGAAACTGAAAGGCAAGCTTTTTTTTCATTTTTTTTATTTCAGAAAATTCCGGTTAGGTTTGACATTACTCGGACATGGTTTTTTTCAAAAGACTAAGTAATTATCTCCCTACCCTGCTATTTTCTTTTCTTTTTTTTTTTTGACATTTTTTGGAAACCGGTCAACATGCAGATCTGAAGCAAATAGATGCGCACAACAAACGGGATGCAGCAGGATGGTCTTTTCATTCCAGGTTGCCTGTCTTAGATTGACCCAACCCCTGTGTTGAGTCACCTATGTCAAATGCAACATGATGCAGATAAGCGTTCCTACTAGGGATCAGGCATGAGGTTTCGTTATACTAGGTTTATAACCTGGGTAGATGTTCTAGACTGTGCACCCGAGTGGACAACTCGAGACGAGGAGGGACAACTTACCGGAAACCAAAAGGCCGTCCGGCTTCGTAACTTATCCGTCCTCTTTCTTATTTTGGGTATCGACACTAACAGAATAGGGAGCCTCGACCAGCGAGCTTCTCCCCGAAGGTGAAGATAGAAGGGTTCAGCACAGTTTATATACAGTTCAGATAATATCAAAGTGGTAAAGACAATGGTTAGCACGTTATGTCAAAACAATGTAATAAATATCAGATAATAAAGCCAAATATAACAATTATTCTAAGCTCGAATTCTTGAATCCTGAACCAGTGGTTCTGGGTTCGAATTCCCCAGCGGAGTCGCCAGAGCTGTCACACCTCCTTTTCTGCGCGCCCGCCCCCGAAGGGTTAGATGCGCGAGGGAGTTTTTCCAATTTAAGTGACAATATTCGAAATGGGATTATTTATTTAATTCAGAGTCGCCACTTGGGAAAGGTTTGGCTTTTGGTGTCCCAAGTCACCGGTTTATCTTGAATCCCAAATCGAGGAAATTTTCGACTTTTCCAAATGAAGTCTGCGAACCAGAAATTCTAAGTAAGGAATTCTGTTGACCCGAGGGAAGGTGTTAGGCACCCTCGAATCCCGTGGTTCTAGCACGGTCGCTTAAATTGTTATAATGGCTAAATATCTGATTTAAATACATGTTGTGACTTATGTGCTTTTATTAAGTTTAAACCGCTTTTATTATTATCATTTATTTTTATAGAATTGCAACGTCGTGAAAATGCATCTCGAACCACGTCACAATCAATGCACCCGTGGTCGTCGACACATTTTGACTCCGTTGAGATTCGGATTTGGGTCACATCAATGTGCACCCGTGTTTAAGAAGGTTAAATTATTAAGCCGCGCCTAAAGAGTCTAGCGCGTTATTATTTTGTAGAAGGCCATAAAATTCACTAAACGGCCTATCCTGAATTTTAAAAATTTATTATGGTTATTTATTGAGGGCACAGCAATTTCGCATTTTTATTCGGCGAGGCTCGTCTCTATTCTGGAAAGGATATCCTACAGTAGCTACATTTCTAATGCATTTGTCTCTAATACTAGAAGAAAAAGGTACATGCTAATTTAATTATATGCTTTGGCCTAACCCGGATTCTTATCAATTTCTAATTAATTATTTACAAAGTGAAGAGGCGTCATACCTTGTGAAACATGCGAGATTGACCAAATGCTGTACTTGTATCCAAACATTTCTTGAATTGAACTTAACTAGACTTATTTAGGCTAGGTTAAGGGAATTGAACACTAGGCATTATTACTAATGGGGATTCAAACGTGCTCCTATATACTGCCTAGCGGGTCCTGATAAAAGAACTAAAATAAAACAGAACATCATTGTGTAAGGTGGAGATATTCTATCCTATGCATGTCATTATAGTTAAACAGGAATCCGGTCGAAAATTCTATGTCAATTATCCATGCATTCTACGCATTGTACCATTACATCTCGTACTAACAAACAATTATAAACTAAGATGCAAGGGGCTAAACTTGGTTAAGTATTAACTAACTAATCTTTCGCTACTGAATTACGCACTAATCAATTTATACAAAAGAAGTCAATATACCATGAGCATTACAAATAGACATTTAAATTTCTTCAAACTCCTTTCATTTCATGCTTTCGAACTGTTACAGTTAACACCAAAATGGGACTCGAAATGTGTACCTGAATACTGAAATGCAAAGTAGAAATGAAGCAGAGGGGTCAGCAGCAGCAGAAAGCAGAATAGCAGCAACAACAACAAGCGAAGCAAGTAGAATCAAGAACCCAACTAGACCAAATTCCCAAAATAAACCAACAGACAACCAGCGGACTCAATTGGATTTAGAAGAAATCAGGATTGAACCAACAGGTCAAGACCAGTGAAATCAAGATAGCAGAGAAGAATGCAATTTCTAGTTTTGTCTGTCTGTGTTATCAAACAAAATTCTTTTCCAGTTTTCTGTCTTTGAGAACTTCAACTCTCAATCTCCAAACTAAGTTTTCTGTATGTATTCTCCTTTTTTTTCTGTGTGTGTGTATCTATGTCTATATGTGTATATCTTCAGCTCCCCCTCTCTTCTTTTTTATCCCCCTCCTCTGTGTTCTCTATCCTCCCCTTTTATAGCTTCAAATCAGGCTATTTGAACAGCCTGTTAATCAATCAAGTCCCCTCCCATGTGCTGTCCCTTTTCAGTTTCCACTTAGCTAATTAAGTATAAACCTCCCTCATGATATTCCTGACAGTACCCTCTAATATTTAAACTAAAAGGCAGACAGGGCAGTAAGAATATAATCTGACAAACATGCTGTCAAATTATTTTAATCAGAATGGCTTTTATGCACATGTTGTGCACTAATGCACATGCCCTCCAATTCAGGCTGTAACTAACAGACCAAAACCTTAGATTTCTGAAATCAAATTAACAACTATAAGTTACTAAACCCAGTCCCTAATTGATTCAGGCAATGCTTAATAGAAGCAGGTCAATTGGTTATTGTTCGGACAACTGAAACTAATTGACGACATATGTCGACTCGACTATACTAATCATAACACGTACAATCGAAGCCAAAAATCAGAAATCTAAGAGTATCACACAAGGGGTTCAGATTGCAATGTTAACACAGAAATGACCTCGGGAGCTAATTGAATGACCAATTACGAATTCAATTGAACATACAGTTTACACACATACATTACGAAGAAAGACTTGACCGAATACAGAGGTCCGGTCAAGGTGGACAATAGCAGTTCAAAAACACAAACTAAAACAAAACGTTTGGCCATACGGAACGGACCTTTAACAACACACAAACACACGAACTGAAATAAAGAAAAGAAAATTAACTCACCTTAAAGCTTTGAAAGAAAAAATCAGAAAAAATCCACTTGTGTTTTGAACAGATCCTCCTCAAGGTTGAACAGACTTTAATCGAAGTGCTTCTCAAATGAGAAACACTTCGATTAAGGTTCATGACAGCCTGTGGAATACCTTTTAGTTTAAATATTAGAGGGTACTGTCAGGAATATCATGGGGGAGGTTTATACTTAATTAGCTAAGTGGAAACTGAAAAGGGACAACACATGGGAGGGGACCTGATTGATTAACAGGCTGTTCAAATAGCCTGATTTGATGCTATAAAAGTGGAGGATAGAAAACACAGAGGAGGGGGATAAAAAGAAGAGAGGGGGAGCTGAAGATATACACATATAGACATAGATACACACACACAGAAAAAAAAAGAAAATACATACAGAAAACTTAGTTTGGAGATTGAGAGTTGAAGTTCTGAAAGACAGAAAACTGGAAAAGAATTTTGTTTGATAACACAGACAGACAAAACTAGAAATTGCATTCTTCTCTGCTATCTTGATTTCACTGGTCTTGACCTATTGGTTCAATCCTGATTTCTTCTAAATCCAATTGAGTCCGCTGGTTGTCTGTTGGTTTATTTTGGGAATTTGGTCTAGTTGGGTTCTTGATTCTACTTGCTTCGCTTGTTGTTGCTGCTGCTATTCTGCTTTCTGCTGCTGCTGACCCTTCTGCTTCACTTCTTCTTTGCATTTCAGTATTCAGGTACACATTTCGAGTCCCATTTTGGTGTTAACTGTAACAGTTCGAAAGCATCAAATGAAATGAGTTTGAAGAAATTTAAATGTCTATTTGTAATGCTCATGGTATATTGACTTCTTTTGTATAAATTGATTAGTACGTAATTCAGTAGCGAAAGATTAGTTAGTTAATACTTAACCAAGTTTAGCCCCTTGCATCTTAGTTTATAGTTGTTTGTTAGTACGAGATGTAATGGTACAATGCGTAGAATGCATGGATAATTGACATAGAATTTTCGACCGGATTCCTGTTTAACTATAATGACATGCATAGGATAGAATATTTCCACCTTACACAATGATGTTCTGTTTTATTTTAGTTCTTTTATCAGGACCCGCTAGGCAGTATATAGGAGCACGTTTGAATCCCCATTAGTAATAATGCCTAGTGTTCAATTCCCTTAACCTAGCCTAAATAAGTCTAGTTAAGTTCAATTCAAGAAATGTTTGAATACAAGTACATCATTTGGTCAATCTCGCATGTTTCACAAGGTATGACGCCTCTTCACTTTGTAAATAATTAATCAGAAATTGATAAGTATCCGGGTTAGGCCAAAGCATATAATTAAATTAGCATGTACCTTTTTCTTCTAGTTTTAGAGACAAATGCATTAGAAATGTAGCCACTGTAGGATATCATTTCCAGAATAGAGACGAGCCTCGCCGAATAAAAATGCGAAATTGCGGGGCCCTCAATAAATAACCATAATAAATTTTTAAAATTCGGGATAGGCCGTTTAGTGAATTTCATGGCCTTCTACAAAATAATAACGCGCTAGACTCTTTAGGTTCGGCTTAATAATTTAACCTTCTTAAACACGAGTGCACATTGATGTGACCCAAATCCAAATCTCAACGGAGTCAAAATGTGTTGACGACCACGGGTGCATTGACTGTGACGTGGTTCGAGATGCTTTTTCACGACGTTGCAATTCTATAAAAAAAATGATAATAATAAAAGCGGTTTAAACTTAATAAAAGCACATAAGTCACAATATGCATTTAAATCAGATAATTAGCCATTATAACAATTTAAGCGACCGTGCTAGAACCGCGGGATTCGAGGGTGCCTAACACCTTCCCTCGGGTCAATAGAATTCCTTACTTAGAATTTCTGGTTCGCAGACTTCATTTGGAAAAGTCGAAAATTTCCTCGATTTCGGATTCAAGATAAACCGGTGACTTGGGACACCAAAAGCCAAACCTTTCCCAAGTGGCGACTCTGAATTAAATAAATAATCCCATTTCGAATATTATCACTTAAATTGGAAAAACTCCCTCGCGCATCTAACCCTTCGGGGGCGGGCGCGCAGAAAAGGAGGTGTGACAGCTGGATTTTATTATCCAGCGGGGTGAGACCTCATTTCTCCTTTTCTTTGCCCACTCTTCATCTCTTGGAGTGGGTTTGAAACCTAGTCCGAAAGGTTTCTTGGTAGTCGGTAAGGTGATAGGTTCGGTTATTCCCTACAGGGTTCGTCCAAGCCCTTTCCCTGGCCTAAATCTGTGCCGGATCATCTCTTTGGCTACCATAACCGAGGCGTTAGACAAGAAAGGCTGGGGGCAGGGTATTCCCTCTTCATGCCGCTCTGCCAGTACAATCTCGAAAGCTTCATAGACCGTATGTTCGCTCCCTTCTCTCAGTTCAAGATATGGGATGGATGGGTCCCGATAGATAGCATGCTCGTCCTCTCCATGGACCACGATCTCTCGGTCTTCGTACTCGAACTTCACCATCTGGTGAAGAGTGGAAGGCACAGCTCCTGCCGCATGGATCCAAGGTCTGCCGAGGAGGAAATTGTAGGATGTATCCATGTCGAGCACCTGGAAGGTTACTTGAAATTCGACTGGTCCTATGACCAACAACAGGTCTATTTCTCCCATGGTATCTCTCTTGATGCCGTCGAAAGCCCTTACGCAGACATTGTTGGGTCGGATTCTTCCGGTCCCAATTTCCATTCTTTGTAGCGTGGAGAGCGGGCAAATGTCAACACCTGATCCCCCATCCAACATTACCCGCTTGACATAGTAGTCCTCGCATTTAACTGTTAGGTGCAAGGCCTTGTTGTGTGCCGCTCCTTCCGGGGGTAAGTCGTTCCTGCTGAAAGAGATTTGGTTGATGGCGAAGAATCTTTTTGTTATCCGCTCTAGTTGTTCAACCGAGGTTTCAACTGGCACGTATGCTTCATTCAGGGTCTTCAGTAAGATCTTTTGATGCTCGGCCGACCTCATCAACAATGATAGCATGGATACTTGCTCGGGGCAGTTGCGCAGTTGAACTATCACTTCGTAATCCGGCATTTTCATCTGTTGGAAGAACACTTCCGCTTCTTCAACGCTCACAGGCTTCTTTGGTGGGAAGCGCCTTTGTGTGGCGTTGTTCAGCTCTTGGGTATTTGAGTACCTTCCAATGAAAGTATTTTCTGGAAGTTCTCCCATGACCTCTTTACCTTTGTACATTACCAAAGTCTTTTGATAATTCCACGGCACTGTGGACGGGTTGGTCATTGGCTTTTGTGGCACGCGTCCGATAACCACTGGCTCATTCAGCCGAGGTGGTTGAATCGTCCCCCGGACCACATAGGCCCCTTTTGGCACGTACATAGGTTTTGCCTTTTTGATCCCGAAGTTCTGCGTCTTCTCAGCTCGACCTCGTGGTATGTAAAGGACTCCATCCCTTACCGGTACCACTTTCTTCTCCACCTTCTTTTCAGGCTCGCTCTTTATAGCATTGGCCTCCTCCCCCTTTTCTGGTTTCTGGTCTGTCTTAGGCCTTTTCCCGGTGTCGACAATGGCGATTATAGCTTTCAGAGCAGGGTCGAATTCTTTATCTTCGCAAATCATTCCGATCAGCGGCACATTATTGTGAGCAGGCAATGGATTGTTAGTCACATTTGGGATCTCCTCATCCCGTAGCACTATTTTCCCTTGCTCTATCAAATTCTCGACCACTCTTTTCAACGACCAGCAGTCATTTGTATCATGCCCCTCGGCCCCTGAATGATAGGCGCATCTGACTCCAGATTTGTAAGAAGGTGACGTCGAGTTTTGCCTTGTTTGAGGGATTGGTTGCAATAAACCCAACTGGACTAGCTTCGGGAACAAAGTAGAGTATGGTTCACCGATGGGCGTGAAAGTCCGCCTTCGAGGTGGCTCCTGAGGGCGGAAGTTATTCTGCGGGGGTTGCGGGTTATAGTGGTTGCGGTAAGGAGGCTGATTTCTGGGAGGTGGAGCTGGGCCTCAGTTGGCTTGTTGCGGCGGATGGGCATAAGGCTGGGCATTCATGACCATATAGGGTTGATGAGCATATGCCAGATTTGAGTGGGGGTAGTAGTGTTGTGGGGTTCTTTCCGGAAAACGGGGCCTGGGATGACGATACTCCCTTGCTTCCGAGGCTGCCATGGTCGTTTCTTCCTTCTTCTTCCCTCTTGTCATTCCTCCGGACCCGCTTTGGACGGCTTGGGAGGTCGCCCTTATGGCTGCTTGACTCAGAATCCTACCTGTTTTCAGACCATTTTCCACCATCTCTCCAATCTTAATCGCTTCCGCGAATGGCTTTCCCATGGCTGACATCATGTTTTGGAAATAGTCAGACTCTTGAGCCTGGAGAAAGGTAGTGACCATTTCCACTTCATCCATGGGAGGCTTCACCCTTGATGCCTGCTCACGCCACTTAATAGCATATTCTCTGAAGCTTTCTGAAGGTTTCTTCTTTAAATTCGACAGAGAATTTCGGTCTGGTGCAATGTCGATGTTATACTAGAATTGTTTCACAAAATCTCTAGCGAGATCATCCCATATATGCCATCGGGACATTTCCTGGTCCATATACCATTCCGAAGCTATCCTTACTAGACTTTTCCCAAAATATGCCATTAGCAATTCTTCTTTTCCGCCGGCTCCCCGCAATTGGTTGCAATATTTCTTAAGATGTGCAATGGGGTCACCGTGCCCATCGTATTTCTCAAACTTTGGGGTCTTGAAACCTACTGGCAGGTGCACGTGAGGGAAGATGCATAGGTCGGCGTAAGAGACGCTCTTCTGTCCGCTCAATCCTTGCATATTCTTCAAGCTTTGTTCAAGGCTTCTCATTCTTTTGGTAATCTCATTTTGTTCTGTAATTCTCCGGTTCTGATCCTGCCCGGGTGCAAGCTCGCACTGAGGCGGTGGACGATTAGTGCTGGTAGCGAACCTAGTTGGTTCCATTGAGAACGATGGTGCTTGGAATGTAAAAGAGGATGAGTCAAAGCTCGGCTTGTATGTGGCAGGCTGTGCCGTAATCGGGCAAGGCGGTGCAGTAAAGATGTTCATGCTTGCATCGGTGGCTGACATTCGGGGATGAGGCTCAGAAGGCGATCCAGCAGAGAAGGCTGAGGTGGCTGGGTACCCGAATGGAGTAGCAGGATAATTTATGGGGACATTAGAAGTCCCGCTTGATCTGGAGAATAACTCAGGGAATCCGGGGACGACACTTGGCGGCTCTTTCCCATTATTCCAGTCGTCCAGCATTTCCAACATGCGGAGCCGTAGGATTCTATTTTCCTCCGCAGTTGCGGATTCAGGTGTAAGGACGGCCGAGATAGAACTTTCCTCGGAAACAGGGGTTGTTGACATCGGAACCTCTGAAGACATTTCCACACTTCCTTTTGACCTGGTGAAGTAAGTGTGAGTGCTGCTTCTGGTTCTAACAACAGGTAGTTGAACACTTCTCCTTGACCTCGTGAAGTATGAGTGTGAGGCCAGACTTTCACCAAACCAACCGTCTTTCCCAAAAACCTGAATGTACTCAACGACAAACGCACGGTTAATTTGAAACAAAATAACAGATAGGCAACCTCACGTTGAGCATGATGCACCTATACAGTTAAGTGAATTCTACATGTTTGCGACGAAAGCATGCGTCATTCCAGCGTTCCTTTTTAGGCTTTTCTTATCATTTTTTAGGCATTCCTTTTTTTTCTCTTTTTTTTTGCGGTAAAAATGCGACCGGATCCGATGAGGATTGCCTACGTATCACGACGCCACGTGAATCAGATCGTTACGTAGTTCAAAAACACAAATGAGCGTAAAAGAAACAACCTTTTATTGTTGAAACGGTCTATTACAAACTACATTTTGCAAAAGAAAGAGCAAACTTTGAAAATAAACCTAGACTCAAAATAGACTAAAAATCACCCTGATGGGAAAACAGGCAGAAGATGCTACGATACAGACTTGACTTATGAGTACATTATGGTTTTGAAAATTGGTGTCCGCGGGGCATCGTTCGGCCTCGCCGCGGTCCTAGGTGTGAGATCCCTCTCAAGTTGCTCCAGCTCATACATGGTCTGCTTGACATAACTCATCACTGCCGAGAGGACGGTAACGCTGGTCATGTTCTCACATCGTAGACATCGTCTGGTGATGGCATGGGCAATGTCCTTGATCCTATCTCTGGTTTGCTTCTTCTCTATGAGTAGGCGTTTTATCTGATCGCTACATATCTTGAATACCTGAGCATCGTGCATATGCTGATGCTTCAGTTGCCGTACTTCTAACTTCATCTGGGCCAACAAATCGTACCAGTATCTGCTCTCAATTTGGAAGTCCTTGGCCTGATTAGCTGCTTTGATCTCAAGTGTAGCCATCTCTCTCTTCATTTTGGCAACAGTTTTCTCGTGGTCGCGTTTCGATTGGTTCAAGTATCGGCGATGCTTCTCTACTTTTACTCCCCACTGTGCCTTGAGCTTCGCTATAGCCTTTCCCGATTCTTCTAAACCATCTCGCCATTCCACGACTTCTCTTCTCAAACCCTTAATCAACTGTTGGTCTGATCGACTTCTGGGCTATTCATCAAGAGACAATCTCAATTTTTGGATTTGGGCCTTAAGTTCTTCATTCTCTCGGACCAATTTATTCTTTTCGCTTCGATCCGCCGCGATTTGTATGCTGTTATTGAATTTCAGACTGTCAATTTGTAGCTTCAAATCACCGATCTCGGCCCGATACCCCTTTTCTTTTGCTAACCAGTTCCATTGCCCTTGGGACGATTCCATGAAATCTTTGAGATGTGGTCTCTTAGCCGGTCTTTCACAAGACAGGTCGCCCCTGAACCAAGCGTGATATCCTGGGGCAACTTCCCCTTTTGCTATATCCATTACACAAGTGCTTGCCGTCAGATGTTGGCACTCACTCCAGATTTGGCGAACTTCTTCTTCGGGAAAACGACCGTCTGGACTGATCTCAGTCACTTGGGTACTCAGATCTTCATCTTTTGGCACCACTTGATACCTCCCAAGTTGCCTCAAAACCCAATATGGTGCGTAGGGTTGGATGCTTTTAAGTCCCATCAACAGAAAGTGGGGTCTGGTTGCTGGCATGTATATGATTTCCTCAATAGGCGACCATCCGAGCGTCCACTGGATTTGGCTAGCAGTGAGAGTTCGGGAAAATGAGGTCCATGATGTGACGCGTTCAGGTAGATTGAAACCTTTGACTCTAGTGTAGAATTCTCCGATACAAGTCTTCTCGGGCGAACCGTAACCCAAGAGCGGAGAGCGGTGGCATAAGTGATCGGTCATCCATATTTGCAACAGTAGGTTACATCCTTCGAAAAAGTCGCCCCTGGCTCGACAAGCAGTGAGAGCCCGGAAAATGTCAGCCATAATCATAGGTGCCAGAGTACTTTTATCTTGGGTGAGCAAGGTACTGACTACCCCAGCTACTTTTAGATCGATGTTTCCGTCCTTCCTTGGGAACACTATAAGACCTAAGAAGGCTGTCATAAAAGCTAACTGCCTGTGTTCGTCCCACTTTTGTCGGTTGCCTTTACTACACAGTTTGAAATCCGGTTTATTGAACCCGCCCGCATGACCATATCTAGCATACATGAGATGGAGACTGCAGAAACCTTTGGCAAGATCTGGGTGGTGAAATGTTCGGGGTATTTTCAGAAAATCCAGAAACCGGTGTACCATGACGGCCCTAGGTGCAATCAAGTATTTGAACCTTAATGGAGCTTCATCACCCCCAATGTATCCCGCTATTTCCTCCAACGTCGGGGTGAGTTCAAAGTCTGAAAAATGAAATACATTGTGCGCCGAATCCCAGCAAGTGACCAATGATCTGATAATATCGCCCCGAGGTTGAATGTCTAGTAAATCCGGGAGATTTTTCAGATATTTCCTCACTTTTCCTTGTCCCTCCTTGCCTAAGTCATTCCACCATAATCGCAACTCAAAAGGGATCTTGGTCATTATTGAAAACGGTTCATTTTGTATCGTGCTCATCCTGCACATTTATTTAGGGTGATAAGCTTTATTAGACTCAAAAATTAAAATTATCTAGATTTTTTTTTTTGCAAAAACGGGAGGTTGGACCCGCCGAGGGTTGCCTACGTATCTCACCCCGTGCGAGAATCAAACCGGCATAGTTCGGTCGGATCAAAATAGGGAAAAAAAATCCTTTAAAGAAAAGAAGAATAACCCTTCTTTTTTTTTGAAATTTTGTTATATGTTTTGTTTTTCATTTTATTATTTATTTTTGAAAAGAGACCAAGGAAATATTTACACATTTTAAACTTCCTCTTTTTTTGAAATTTTGAAAATCTTTTAAAGAGGTGCTACAAATGAAACAATAAATTTTTTTGGTTTTTTATTTATATATTTTTTTGGATTTTGAAAGTAATTAAAAGGAATAGTCGAAACTAAAAGGCAAGCTTTTTTTTTCATTTTTTTTATTTCAGAAAATTCCGGTTAGGTTTGACATTGCTCGGACATGGTTTTTTTCAAAAGACTAAGTAATTATCTCCCTACCCTGCTATTTTCTTTTGTTTTTTTTTTTTGACATTTTTCGGAAACCGGTCAACATGCAGATCCGAAGCAAATAGATGCGCACAACAAACGGGATGCAGCAGGATGGTCTTTTCATTCCAGGTTGCCTGTCTTAGACGGACCCAACCCCTGTGTTGAGTCCCCTATGTCAAATGCAACATGATGCAGATAAGCGTTCCTACTAGGGATCAGGCATGAGGTTTCGTTATACTAGGTTTATAACCTGGGTAGATGTTCTAGACTGTGCACCCGAGCGGACAACTCGAGTCGAGGAGGGGCAACTTACCGGGAACCAAAAGGCCGTCCGGCTTCGTAACTTATCAGTCCTCTTTCTTATTTTGGGTATCGACACTAACAGAATAGGGAGCCTCGACCAGCGAGCTTCTCCCCGGAGGTGAAGATAGAAGGGTTTGGCACAGTTTATATACAGTTCAGATAATATCAAAGCGGTAAAAGACAACGGTTAGCACGTTATGTCAAAACAATGTAATAAATATCAGATTATAAAGCCAAATATAACAATTATTCTAAGCTCGAATTCTTGAATCCTGAACCAGTGGTTCTGGGTTCGAATTCCCCAGCGGAGTCGCCAGAGCTGTCACACCTCCTTTTCTGCGCGCCCGCCCCCGAAGGGTTAGATGCGCGAGGGAGTTTTTCCAATTTAAGTGACAATATTAGAAATGGGATTATTTATTTAATTCAGAGTCGCCACTTGGGAAAGGTTTGGCTTTTGGTGTCCCAAGTCACCGGTTTATCTTGAATCCCAAATCGAGGAAATTTTCGACTTTTCCAAATGAAGTCTGCGAACCAGAAATTCTAAGTAAGGAATTCTATTGACCCGAGGGAAGGTGTTAGGCACCCTCGAATCCCGTGGTTCTAGCACGGTCGCTTAAATTGTTATAATGGCTAAATATCTGATTTAAATACATATTGTGACTTATGTGCTTTTATTAAGTTTAAACCGCTTTTATTATTATCATTTTTTTTATAGAATTGCAACGTCGTGAAAATGCATCTCGAACCACGTCACAGTCAATGCACCCGTGGTCGTCGACACATTTTGACTCCGTTGAGATTTGGATTTGGGTCACATCAATGTGCACCCGTGTTTAAGAAGGTTAAATTATTAAGCCGCGCCTAAAGAGTCTAGCGCGTTATTATTTTGTAGAAGGCCATGAAATTCACTAAACGGCCTATCCCGAATTTTAAAAATTTATTATGGTTATTTATTGAGGGCCCCGCAATTTCGCATTTTTATTCGGCGAGGCTCGTCTCTATTCTGGAAAGGATATCCTACAGTGGCTACATTTCTAATGCATTTGTCTCTAAAACTAGAAGAAAAAGGTACATGCTAATTTAATTATATGCTTTGGCCTAACCCGGATTCTTATCAATTTCTGATTAATTATTTACAAAGTGAAGAGGCGTCATACCTTGTGAAACATGCGAGATTGACCAAATGCTGTACTTGTATCCAAACATTTCTTGAATTGAACTTAACTAGACTTATTTAGGCTAGGTTAAGGGAATTGAACACTAGGCATTATTACTAATGGGGATTCAAACGTGCTCCTATATACTGCCTAGCGGGTCCTGATAAAAGAACTAAAATAAAACAGAACATCATTGTGTAAGGTGGAAATATTCTATCCTATGCATGTCATTATAGTTAAACAGGAATCCGGTCGAAAATTCTATGTCAATTATCCATGCATTCTACGCATTGTACCATTACATCTCGTACTAACAAACAACTATAAACTAAGATGCATGGGGCTAAACTTGGTTAAGTATTAACTAACTAATCTTTCGCTACTGAATTACGCACTAATAAATTTATACAAAAGAAGTCAATATACCATGAGTATTACAAACAGACATTTAAATTTCTTCAAACTCCTTTCATTTCATGCTTTCGAACTGTTATAGTTAACACCAAAATGGGACTCGAAATGTGTACCTGAATACTGAAATGCAAAGAAGAAGTGAAGCAGAAGGGTCAGCAGCAGCAGAAAGCAGAATAGCAGCAGCAACAACAAGCGAAGCAAGTAGAATCAAGAACCCAACTAGACCAAATTCCCAAAATGAACCAACAGACAACCAGCGCACTCAATTGGATTTAGAAGAAATCAGGATTGAACCAACAGGTCAAGACCAGTGAAATCAAGATAGCAGAGAAGAATGCAATTTCTAGTTTTGTCTGTCTGTGTTATCAAACAAAATTCTTTTCCAGTTTTCTGTCTTTCAGAACTTCAACTCTCAATCTCCAAACTAAGTTTTCTGTATGTATTCTCTTTTTTTCTGTGTGTGTGTGTATCTATGTCTATATGTGTATATCTTCAGCTCCCCCTCTCTTCTTTTTTATCCCCCTCCTCTGTGTTCTCTATCCTCCCCTTTTATAGCTTCAAATCAGGCTATTTGAACAGCCTGTTAATCAATCAGGTCCCCTCCCATGTGCTGTCCCTTTTCAGTTTCCACTTAGCTAATTAAGTATAAACCTCCCCCATGATATTCCTGACAGTACCCTCTAATATTTAAACTAAAAGGCAGACAGGGCAGCAAGAATATAATCTGACAAACATGCTGTCAAATTATTTTAATCAGAATGGCTTTTATGCACATGTTGTGCACTAATGCACATGCCCTCCAATTCAGGCTGTAACTAACAGACCAAACCTTAGATTTCTGAAATCAAATTAACAACTATAAGTTACTAAACCCAGTCCCTAATTGATTCAGGCAATGCTTAACAGAAGCAGGTCGAAGTGCTTCTCAAATGAGAAACACTTCGATTAAGGTTCATGAAACCCTAATCTCTTGGCTTGAACAGACACGGACCAGGCTTGGGGTTTCTAGGGTTCGTGGATGGTAGATTTGGGACTTGGGCTTTCTTGGTTAGATTCGGACCAAACCAAGCATGGTTTGGTCACGAGGGGGGTCCGGGGACTGTCTGGTAAGAATTTAGGGCAGATCGGTGTAGATCGAGTTTTGACTCGAATCTTCAAATGAAGATTTGAGACGGTGGGATGGGATTCGAGCTGAAAGGTTGGTGGATTCATGTTTAGGGTGTCAAGGGGGTTCTATGGTGTTAAGGGTGTGGTCACCGGCGTCCATGCCGCCGGCTTTCATGGTGAAGAATACAGGGGCGGCTAGGGTTTGGAGGCCTGAGGTCTGATGAAGACGACCTAAGGCAGGGGAGGGGGGTTTGGACTAGGGCGCGAGGTGAAGGGTTGTAGGTTTATATAGTTAGTGGATAGATGGATCCTGGCCGTTGGATGAGACACGATGAAGGGCCAGGATCCTTCGACTAACGGGAAACGGTGTCGTTTCAAGGGTAAAGGGTTGAGGTCGGTCCGGGTGAGACGGGTCGGGTCTGTTAGTGGGTACAGGGTGAGAGATCTTGGCCGTTGATCTTTCAGAGATCAACGGCTCAGATCAGACTCAATCACTACGACGTCGTTTGGACGTCTTTGAAGTAGGCTGGTCCGGACCGGGGCAAGCACAGGTTTTGGGCTGGGTTGTTTGGGTTTTGAATTAAAATGAAAAATCAGCCAAAACTGATTTTCAAATCAACTTTGCTCTTATCTTTTATTTATATATTTTTTTTTATTTTATTATTTTTTTTAAAACAAAAACCAAGTAAATCAAATTAAAATTAAATGGACACTTAATACAATTATTTGTACACGTATATTAAAATATTTAAAGCAGGTAAAATCAAACAAAACAAAAATCACGGACAAAGATGCCTATTTATGATTTTTCTTTAATAACCGGATTACGGTTCCAACTACGCATGACACATACATTTTTTTTGTATTTTGTTTTAATAAAAATAAAAATGGACAAAAAATCATAAATAATTAACAAAATGCCACGTAAAACCCGAAAATTGTACAGCAGGACCATTTGTTAATATTTTTCATTTCTTTTGGAGCGATTGTCGCGTAAGACAAAAATCACGTGCTCACAGCTTCCCCTCTTTGTTCGGAAACACGAAGGGTTTTCGTGCAAAGATAAAGTGAGCGGATATGAGCGATTTTTGCCTATGGACTACTCCGTGTGAAGCATGTTTTTGAAAGTTTTGACCGAATCTTTGCTTCAAAGATTTCCTACATATCCTGGGCTAAACAGGAATCAGGTCAATGTAGTTCGGGAAGCTTCGGTGGCTGGGACTACCATGGGATTGCAATGTGTGTTGTTACTGTTGTTGCTGTTGTCACCTGCTTTACTGACCGCCTTATTACAACAAAAGAAAAATTGAAACTGAACTAAACACTTATATGCATGCCAACTGCTAGTTACAAGATTCCTATCTATGATTCTTTTGCGACTTGATCTAGGGTCTTAGCTGATTCTGCTTGTAGACTCCGATTTGAATCTTGATGCTTGCAAGTTGTAGGTGCTTGTTTAACCTCTGGGATACTCAGTGAGACGTGACTGGCAGAGTTCTGGACCTTAATCAAATCATGGAACGATCCGCCTTCCATTTTCTCCGGTATCTCGGGACATCTTCTTTTTGTCTTTTTCTTTTGATTCTGAGTTGAGACTCATCTCGTGGGTCATTTCGATCCGTGTGGCTCGAGGTTACACTTGCGGGAGAAAACAAACAAACGAACGAAATTTTCTGCCCCAGTTTCACTAGGAAAATTTCGTTAATTATTCGCCAGGAAGTTCCTAAAATTGATGAAGGAAGATAAAAATGCTCAGTTCAGGATTGGAGCCCTAATACCGACTAGCTGGGGAGAAGTTCAGTTTTAGAGTTTGAAACGCTAATACTAACCGACTGGGGAAAAGTTCAGTTTAGGGTTAAAAACCCTAATGCTGATTAAAGGAAAACGTTCAGTTTAGGGTTTAAAACCCAAATGCTGACTAAATGAAAAATTCAGTTTAGGGTTTAAAACCCTAATGCTGATTGCATGGAAAAACTCAGTTTAGGGTTTTAAAACCCTAATGCTGGCTGAATGGAAAAAAGTTCAGTTTAGGGTTTAAAACCCTAATGCTGACTAAAGGAAAAATTCAGTTTAGGGTTTAAAACCCTAATGCTGATTGCACGGAAAAGCTCAGTTTAGGGTTTAAAACCCTAATGCTGGCTGAATGGAAAAATTCAGTTTAGGGTTTAAAACCCTAATGCTGATTGCATGGAAAAGCTCAGTTTAGGGTTTAAAACCCTAATACTGGCTGAATGGAAAAAAGTTCAGTTTAGGGTTTAAAACCCTAATGCTGACTAAAGGAAAAATTCAGTTTAGGGTTTAAAACCCTAATGCTGATTGCATGGAAAAGCTCAGTTTAGGGTTTAAAACCCTAATGCTGGCTTAATGGAAAAAAGTTCAGTTTAGGGTTTAAAACCCTAATGCTGACTAAAGGAAAAATTCAGTTTAGGGTTTAAAACCCTAATGCTGATTGCATGGAAAAACTCAGTTTAGGGTTTAAAACCCTAATGCTGGCTGAATGGAAAAAAGTTCAGTTTAGGGTTTAAAACCCTAATGCTGACTAAAGGAAAAATTCAATTTAGGGTTTAAAACCCTAATGCTGATTGCATGAAAAAACTCAAGTTTAGGGTTTAAAACCCTAATGCTGGCTGAATGGAAAAAAGTTCAGTTTAGGGTTTAAAACCCTAATGCTGATTGCATGGAAAAGCTCAGTTTAGGGTTTAAAACCCTAATGCTGGCTGAATGGAAAAAAGTTCAGTTTAGGGTTTAAAACCCTAATGCTGACTAAAGGAAAAATTCAGTTTAGGGTTTAAAACCCTAATGCTGATTGCATGGAAAAACTCAGTTTAGGGTTTAAAACCCTAATGCTGGCTGAATGGAAAAAAGTTTAGTTTAGGGTTTAAAACCCTAATGCTGATTGCATGAAAAAGCTCAGTTTAGGGTTTAAAACCCTAATGCTGGCTGAATGGAAAAAAGTTCAGTTTAGGGTTTAAAACCCTAATGCTGACTAAAGGAAAAATTCAGTTTAGGGTTTAAAACCCTAATGCTGACTGCATGGAAAAGCTCAGTTTAGGGTTTAAAACCCTAATGCTGGCTGAATGGAAAAAAGTTCAGTTTAGGGTTTAAAACCCTAATGCTGACTAAAGGAAAAATTTAGTTTAGGGTTTAAAACCCTAATGCTGATTGCATGGAAAAGCTCAGTTTAGGGTTTAAAACCCTAATGCTGGCTGAATGGAAAAAGTTCAGTTTAGGTTTAAAACCCTAATGCTGGCTGAATGGAAAAAAGTTCAGTTTAGGGTTTAAAACCCTAATGCTGATTGCGTGAAAAAGCTCAGTTTAGGGTTTAAAACCCTAATGCTGGCTGAATGGAAAAAAGTTCAGTTTAGGGTTTAAAACCTTAATGCTGACTAAAGGAAAAGTTCAGTTTAGGGTTTAAAACCCTAATGCTGACTGCATGGAAAAGCTCAGTTTAGGGTTTAAAACCCTAAAGCTGGCTGAATGGAAAAAAGTTCAGTTTAGGGTTTAAAACCCTAATGCTGGCTGAATGGAAAAAGTTCAGTTTAGGGTTTAAAACCCTAATGCTGACTAAAGGAAAAATTCAGTTTAGGGTTTAAAACCCTAATGCTGATTGCATGGAAAAACTCAGTTTAGGGTTTAAAACCCTAATGCTGGCTGAATGGAAAAAGTTTAGTTTAGGGTTTAAAACCCTAATGTTGATTGCATGAAAAAGCTCAGTTTATTGTTTAAAACCCTAATGCTGGCTGAATGGAAAAAAGTTTAGTTTAGGGTTTAAAACCCTAATGCTGACTAAAGGAAAAATTCAATTTAGGGTTTAAAACTCTAATGCTGACTGCATAGAAAAGCTCAGTTTAGGGTTTAAAACCCTAATGCTGGCTGAATGGAAAAAAGTTTAGTTTAGGGTTTAAAACCCTAATGCCGACTAAAGGAAAAATTCAGTTTAGGGTTTAAAACCCTAATGCTAACTGCATGGAAAAGCTCAGTTTAGGGTTTAAAACCCTAATGCTGACTGAATGGAAAAAAGTTCAGTTTAGGGTTTAAAACCCTAATGCTGACTAAAGGAAAAAATTCAGTTTAGGGTTTAAAACCCTAATGCTGACTGCATAGAAAAGCTCAGTTTAGGGTTTAAAACCCTAATGCTGGCTGAATGGAAAAAAGTTCAGTTTAGGGTTTAAAACCCTAATGCTGATTGCGTGAAAAAGCTCAGTTTAGGGTTTAAAACCCTAATGCTGGCTGAATGGAAAAAAGTTCAGTTTAGGGTTTAAAACCTTAATGCTGACTAAAGGAAAAATTCAGTTTAGGGTTTAAAACCCTAATGCTGATTGCATGGAAAAGCTCAGTTTAGGGTTTAAAACCCTAATGCTGGCTGAATGGAAAAAGTTCAGTTTAGGGTTTAAAACCCTAATGCTGACTAAAGGAAAAATTCAGTTTAGGGTTTAAAACCCTAATGCTGATTGCATGGAAAAGCTCAGTTTAGGGTTTAAAACCCTAATGCTGGCTGAATGGAAAAATTCAGTTTAGGGTTTAAAACCCTAATGCTGATTGCATGGAAAAACTCAGTTTAGGGTTTAAAACCCTAATGCTGGCTGAATGGAAAAAAGTTCAGTTTAGGGTTTAAAACCCTAATGCTGACTAAAGGAAAAATTCAGTTTAGGGTTTAAAACCCTAATGCTGATTGCATGGAAAAGCTCAGTTTAGGGTTTAAAACCCTAATGCTGGCTGAATGGAAAAAAGTTCAGTTTAGGGTTTAAAACCCTAATGCTGACTAAAGGAAAAATTCAGTTTAGGGTTTAAAACCCTAATGCTGATTGCATGGAAAAACTCAGTTTAGGGTTTAAAACCCTAATGCTGGCTGAATGGAAAAAAGTTCAGTTTAGGGTTTAAAACCCTAATGCTGACTAAAGGAAAAATTCAATTTAGGGTTTAAAACCCTAATGCTGATTGCATGAAAAAACTCAGTTTAGGGTTTAAAACCCTAATGCTGGCTGAATGGAAAAAAGTTCAGTTTAGGGTTTAAAACCCTAATGCTGACTGCATAGAAAAGCTCAGTTTAGGGTTTAAAACCCTAATGCTGGCTGAATGGAAAAAAGTTCAGTTTAGGGTTTAAAACCCTAATGCTGACTAAATAGAAAAGCTCAGTTTAGGGTTTAAAACCCTAATGCTGGCTGAATGGAAAAAAGTTCAGTTTAGGGTTTTAAACCCTAATGTTGACTAAAGGAAAAATTCAGTTTAGGGTTTAAAACCCTAATGCTGACTGCATGGAAAAGCTCAGTTTAGGGTTTAAAACCCTAATGCTGGCTGAATGGAAAAAGTTCAGTTTAGGGTTTAAAACCCTAATGCTGACTAAAGGAAAAATTCAGTTTAGGGTTTAAAACCCTAATGCTGACTGCATGGAAAAGCTCAGTTTAGGGTTTAAAACCCTAATGCTGGCTGAATGGAAAAGCTCAGTTTAGGGTTTAAAACCCTAATGCTGGATGAATGGAAAAAAGTTCAGTTTAGGGTTTAAAACCCTAATGCTGATTGCGTGAAAAAGCTCAGTTTAGGGTTTAAAACCCTGATGCTGGCTGAATGGAAAAAAGTTCAGTTTAGGGTTTAAAACCTTAATGCTGACTAAAGGAAAAGTTCAGTTTAGGGTTTAAAACCCTAATGCTGACTGCATGGAAAAGCTCAGTTTAGGGTTTAAAACCCTAATGCTGATTGTATGGAAAAACTCAGTTTAGGGTTTAAAACCCTAAAGCTGGCTGAATGGAAAAAAGTTCAGTTTAGGGTTTAAAACCCTAATGCTGACTAAAGGAAAAATTCAGTTTAGGGTTTAAAACCCTAATGCTGATTGCATGGAAAAACTCAGTTTAGGGTTTAAAACCCTAATGCTGGCTGAATGGAAAAAGTTCAGTTTAGGGTTTAAAACCCTAATGCTGATTGCATGAAAAAGCTCAGTTTAGGGTTTAAAACCCTAATGCTGGCTGAATGGAAAAAGTTCAGTTTAGGGTTTAAAACCCTAATGCTGACTAAAGGAAAAATTCAGTTTAGGGTTTAAAACCCTAATGCTGATTGCATGGAAAAACTCAGTTTATGGTTTAAAACCCTAATGCTGGCTGAATGGAAAAAAGTTTAGTTTAGGGTTTAAAACCCTAATGCTGACTGCATAGAAAAGCTCAGTTTAGGGTTTAAAACCCTAATGCTGGCTGAATGGAAAAAAGTTCAGTTTAGGGTTTAAAACCCTAATGCTGACTAAATAGAAAAGCTCAGTTTAGGGTTTAAAACCCTAATGCTGGCTGAATGGAAAAAGTTCAGTTTAGGGTTTTAAACCCTAATGTTGACTAAAGGAAAAATTTAGTTTAGGGTTTAAAACCCTAATGCTGACTGCATGGAAAAGCTCAGTTTAGGGTTTAAAACCCTAATGCTGGCTGAATGGAAAAAAGATCAGTTTAGGGTTTAAAACCCTAATGCTGACTAAAGGAAAAATTCAGTTTAGGGTTTAAAACCCTAATGCTGACTGCATGGAAAAGCTCAGTTTAGGGTTTAAAACCCTAATGCTGGCTGAATGGAAAAGCTCAGTTTAGGGTTAAAAACCCTAATGCTGGATGAATGGAAAAAAGTTCAGTTTAGGGTTTAAAACCCTAATGCTGATTGCGTGAAAAAGCTCAGTTTAGGGTTTAAAACCCTGATGCTGGCTGAATGGAAAAAAGTTCAGTTTAGGGTTTAAAACCTTAATGCTGACTAAAGGAAAAGTTCAGTTTAGGGTTTAAAACCCTAATGCTGACTGCATGGAAAAGCTCAGTTTAGGGTTTAAAACCCTAATGCTGATTGTATGGAAAAACTCAGTTTAGGGTTTAAAACCCTAAAGCTGGCTGAATGGAAAAAAGTTCAGTTTAGGGTTTAAAACCCTAATGCTGACTAAAGGAAAAATTTAGTTTAGGGTTTAAAACCCTAATGCTGATTGCATGGAAAAACTCAGTTTAGGGTTTAAAACCCTAATGCTGGCTGAATGGAAAAAAGTTTAGTTTAGGGTTTAAAACCCTAATGCTGATTGCATGAAAAAGCTCAGTTTAGGGTATAAAACCCTAAAGCTGGCTGAATGGAAAAAAGTTCAGTTTAGGGTTTAAAACCCTAATGCTGACTAAAGGAAAAATTCAGTTTAGGGTTTAAAACCCTAATGCTGATTGCATGGAAAAACTCAGTTTAGGGTTTAAAACCCTAATGCTGGCTGAATGGAAAAAAGTTTAGTTTAGGGTTTAAAACCCTAATGCTGATTGCATGAAAAAGCTCAGTTTAGGGTTTAAAACCCTAATGCTGGCTGAATGGAAAAAAGTTTAGTTTAGGGTTTAAAACCCTAATGCTGACTAAAGGAAAAATTCAGTTTAGGGTTTAAAACCCTAATGCTGATTGCATGGAAAAACTCAGTTTAGGGTTTAAAACCCTAATGCTGGCTGAATGGAAAAAAGTTTAGTTTAGGGTTTAAAACCCTAATGCTGATTGCATGAAAAAGCTCAGTTTAGGGTATAAAACCCTAAAGCTGGCTGAATGGAAAAAAGTTCAGTTTAGGGTTTAAAACCCTAATGCTGACTAAAGGAAAAATTCAGTTTAGGGTTTAAAACCCTAATGCTGATTGCATGGAAAAACTCAGTTTAGGGTTTAAAACCCTAATGCTGGCTGAATGGAAAAAAGTTTAGTTTAGGGTTTAAAACCCTAATGCTGATTGCATGAAAAAGCTCAGTTTAGGGTTTAAAACCCTAATGCTGGCTGAATGGAAAAAAGTTTAGTTTAGGGTTTAAAACCCTAATGCTGACTAAAGGAAAAATTCAGTTTAGGGTTTAAAACCCTAATGCTGACTGCATAGAAAAGCTCAGTTTAGGGTTTAAAACCCTAATGCTGGCTGAATGGAAAAAAGTTCAGTTTAGGGTTTAAAACCCTAATGCTGACTAAAGGAAAAATTCAGTTTAGGGTTTAAAACCCTAATGCTGACTGCATGGAAAAGCTCAGTTTAGGGTTTAAAACCCTAATGCTGACTGAATGGAAAAAAGTTCAGTTTAGGGTTTAAAACCCTAATGCTGACTAAATAGAAAAGCTCAGTTTAGGGTTTAAAACCCTAATGCTGGCTGAATGGAAAAAAGTTCAGTTTAGGGTTTAAAACCCTAATGCTGGCTGAATGGAAAAAAGTTTAGTTTAGGGTTTAAAACCCTAATGCTGATTGCATGAAAAAGCTCAGTTTAGGGTTTAAAACCCTAATGCTGGCTGAATGGAAAAAAGTTTAGTTTAGGGTTTAAAACCCTAATGCTGACTAAAGGAAAAATTCAGTTTAGGGTTTAAAACCCTAATGCTGACTGCATGGAAAAGCTCAGTTTAGGGTTTAAAACCCTAATGCTGATTGTATGGAAAAACTCAGTTTAGGGTTTAAAACCCTAAAGCTGGCTGAATGGAAAAAAGTTCAGTTTAGGGTTTAAAACCCTAATGCTGACTAAAGGAAAAATTCAGTTTAGGGTTTAAAACCCTAATGCTGATTGCATGGAAAAACTCAGTTTAGGGTTTAAAACCCTAATGCTGGCTGAATGGAAAAAAGTTTAGTTTAGGGTTTAAAACCCTAATGCTGATTGCATGAAAAAGCTCAGTTTAGGGTATAAAACCCTAAAGCTGGCTGAATGGAAAAAAGTTCAGTTTAGGGTTTAAAACCCTAATGCTGACTAAAGGAAAAATTCAGTTTAGGGTTTAAAACCCTAATGCTGATTGCATGGAAAAACTCAGTTTAGGGTTTAAAACCCTAATGCTGGCTGAATGGAAAAAAGTTTAGTTTAGGGTTTAAAACCCTAATGCTGATTGCATGAAAAAGCTCAGTTTAGGGTTTAAAACCCTAATGCTGGCTGAATGGAAAAAAGTTTAGTTTAGGGTTTAAAACCCTAATGCTGACTAAAGGAAAAATTCAGTTTAGGGTTTAAAACCCTAATGCTGGCTGAATGGAAAAAAGTTTAGTTTAGGGTTTAAAACCCTAATGCTGATTGCATGAAAAAGCTCAGTTTAGGGTATAAAACCCTAAAGCTGGCTGAATGGAAAAAAGTTCAGTTTAGGGTTTAAAACCCTAATGCTGACTAAAGGAAAAATTCAGTTTAGGGTTTAAAACCCTAATGCTGATTGCATGGAAAAACTCAGTTTAGGGTTTAAAACCCTAATGCTGGCTGAATGGAAAAAAGTTTAGTTTAGGGTTTAAAACCCTAATGCTGATTGCATGAAAAAGCTCAGTTTAGGGTTTAAAACCCTAATGCTGGCTGAATGGAAAAAAGTTTAGTTTAGGGTTTAAAACCCTAATGCTGACTAAAGGAAAAATTCAGTTTAGGGTTTAAAACCCTAATGCTGACTGCATAGAAAAGCTCAGTTTAGGGTTTAAAACCCTAATGCTGGCTGAATGGAAAAAAGTTCAGTTTAGGGTTTAAAACCCTAATGCTGACTAAAGGAAAAATTCAGTTTAGGGTTTAAAACCCTAATGCTGACTGCATGGAAAAGCTCAGTTTAGGGTTTAAAACCCTAATGCTGACTGAATGGAAAAAAGTTCAGTTTAGGGTTTAAAACCCTAATGCTGACTAAATAGAAAAGCTCAGTTTAGGGTTTAAAACCCTAATGCTGGCTGAATGGAAAAAAGTTCAGTTTAGGGTTTTAAACCCTAATGTTGACTAAAGGAAAAATTTAGTTTAGGGTTTAAAACCCTAATGCTGACTGCATGGAAAAGCTCAGTTTAGGGTTTAAAACCCTAATGCTGGCTGAATGGAAAAAAGATCAGTTTAGGGTTTAAAACCTTAATGCTGACTAAAGGAAAAAATTCAGTTTAGGGTTTAAAACCCTAATGCTGACTGCATGGAAAAGCTCAGTTTAGGGTTTAAAACCCTAATGCTGGCTGAATGGAAAAGCTCAGTTTAGGGTTTAAAACCCTAATGCTGGATGAATGGAAAAAAGTTCAGTTTAGGGTTTAAAACCCTAATGCTGATTGCGTGAAAAAGCTCAGTTTAGGGTTTAAAACCCTGATGCTGGCTGAGTGGAAAAAAGTTCAGTTTAGGGTTTAAAACCTTAATGCTGACTAAAGGAAAAGTTCAGTTTAGGGTTTAAAACCCTAATGCTGACTGCATGGAAAAGCTCAGTTTAGAGTTTAAAACCCTAATGCTGATTGTATGGAAAAACTCAGTTTAGGGTTTAAAACCCTAAAGCTGGCTGAATGGAAAAAAGTTCAGTTTAGGGTTTAAAACCCTAATGCTGACTAAAGGAAAAATTCAGTTTAGGGTTTAAAACCCTAATGCTGATTGCATGGAAAAACTCAGTTTAGGGTTTAAAACCCTAATGCTGGCTGAATGGAAAAAAGTTTAGTTTAGGGTTTAAAACCCTAATGCTGATTGCATGAAAAAGCTCAGTTTAGGGTATAAAACCCTAAAGCTGGCTGAATGGAAAAAAGTTCAGTTTAGGGTTTAAAACCCTAATGCTGACTAAAGGAAAAATTCAGTTTAGGGTTTAAAACCCTAATGCTGATTGCATGGAAAAACTCAGTTTAGGGTTTAAAACCCTAATGCTGGCTGAATGGAAAAAAGTTTAGTTTAGGGTTTAAAACCCTAATGCTGATTGCATGAAAAAGCTCAGTTTAGGGTTTAAAACCCTAATGCTGGCTGAATGGAAAAAAGTTTAGTTTAGGGTTTAAAACCCTAATGCTGACTAAAGGAAAAATTCAGTTTAGGGTTTAAAACCCTAATGCTGACTGCATAGAAAAGCTCAGTTTAGGGTTTAAAACCCTAATGCTGGCTGAATGGAAAAAAGTTCAGTTTAGGGTTTAAAACCCTAATGCTGACTAAAGGAAAAATTCAGTTTAGGGTTTAAAACCCTAATGCTGACTGCATGGAAAAGCTCAGTTTAGGGTTTAAAACCCTAATGCTGACTGAATGGAAAAAGTTCAGTTTAGGGTTTAAAACCCTAATGCTGACTAAAGGAAAAATTCAGTTTAGGGTTTAAAACCCTAATGCTGATTGCATGGAAAAACTCAGTTTAGGGTTTAAAACCCTAATGCTGGCTGAATGGAAAAAAGTTTAGTTTATGGTTTAAAACCCTAATGCTGACTAAAGGAAAAATTCCGTTTAGGGTTTAAAACCCTAATGCTGGCTGAATGGAAAAAAGTTCAGTTTAGGGTTTAAAACCCTAATGCTGACTAAAGGAAAAATTCAGTTTAGGGTTTAAAACCCTAATGCTGATTGCATGGAAAAACTCAGTTTAGGGTTTAAAACCCTAATGCTGGCTGAATGGAAAAAAGTTCAGTTTAGGGTTTAAAACCCTAATGCTGACTAAAGGAAAAAATCAGTTTAGGGTTTAAAACCCTAATGCTGACTGCATAGAAAAGCTCAGTTTAGGGTTTAAAACCCTAATGCTGGCTGAATGGAAAAAAGTTCAGTTTAGGGTTTAAAACCCTAATGCTGACTAAAGGAAAAATTCAGTTTAGGGTTTAAAACCCTAATGCTGACTGCATGGAAAAGCTCAGTTTAGGGTTTAAAACCCTAATGCTGACTGAATGGAAAAAAGTTCAGTTTAGGGTTTAAAACCCTAATGCTGACTAAAGGAAAAAATTCAGTTTAGGGTTTAAAACCCTAATGCTGACTGCATGGAAAAGCTCAGTTTAGGGTTTAAAATCCTAATGCTGGCTGAATGGAAAAGCTCAGTTTAGGGTTTAAAACCCTAATGCTGGCTGAATGGAAAAAAATTCAGTTTAGGGTTTAAAACCCTAATGCTGATTGCGTGAAAAAGCTCAGTTTAAGGTTTAAAACCCTAATGCTGGCTGAATGGAAAAAAGTTCAGTTTAGGGTTTAAAACCTTAATGCTGACTAAAGGAAAAATTCAGTTTAGGGTTTAAAACCCTAATGCTGATTGCATGGAAAAACTCAGTTTAGAGTTTTAAAACCCTAATGCTGGCTGAATGGAAAAAAGTTCAGTTTAGGGTTTAAAACCCTAATGCTGACTAAAGGAAAAATTCCGTTTAGGGTTTAAAACCCTAATGCTGATTGCACGGAAAAGCTCAGTTTAGGGTTTAAAACCCTAATGCTGGCTGAATGGAAAAATTCAGTTTAGGGTTTAAAACCCTAATGCTGATTGCATGGAAAAACTCAGTTTAGGGTTTAAAACCCTAATGCTGGCTGAATGGAAAAAAGTTCAGTTTAGGGTTTTAAACCCTAATGCTGACTAAAGGAAAAATTCAGTTTAGGGTTTAAAACCCTAATGCTGATTGCATGGAAAAGCTCAGTTTAGGGTTTAAAACCCTAATGCTGGCTGAATGGAAAAAAGTTCAGTTTAGGGTTTAAAACCCTAATGCTGACTAAAGGAAAAATTCAGTTTAGGGTTTAAAACCCTAATGCTGATTGCATGGAAAAACTCAGTTTAGGGTTTAAAACCCTAATGCTGGGCTGAATGGAAAAAGGTTCTGTTTAGGGTTTAAAACCCTAATGCTGACTAAAGGAAAAATTCAGTTTAGGGTTTAAAACCCTAATGCTGACTGCATGGAAAAGCTCAGTTTAGGGTTTAAAACCCTAATGCTGGCTGAATGGAAAAAAGTTCAGTTTAGGGTTTAAAACCCTAATGCTGATTGCATGAAAAAGCTCAGTTTAGGGTTTAAAACCTTAATGCTGGCTGAATGGAAAAAAGTTTAGTTTAGGGTTTAAAACCCTAATGCTGACTAAAGGAAAAATTCAGTTTAGGGTTTAAAACCCTAATGCTGACTGCATAGAAAAGCTCAGTTTAGGGTTTAAAACCCTAATGCTGGCTGAATGGAAAAAAGTTCAGTTTAGGGTTTTAAACCCTAATGTTGACTAAAGGAAAAATTTAGTTTAGGGTTTAAAACCCTAATGCTGACTGCATGGAAAAGCTCAGTTTAGGGTTTAAAACCCTAATGCTGGCTGAATGGAAAAAAGATCAGTTTAGGGTATAAAACCCTAATGCTGACTAAAGGAAAAAATTCAGTTTAGGGTTTAAAACCCTAATGCTGACTGCATGGAAAAGCTCAGTTTAGGGTTTAAAACCCTAATGCTGGCTGAATGGAAAAGCTCAGTTTAGGGTTTAAAACCCTAATGCTGGATGAATGGAAAAAAGTTCAGTTTAGGGTTTAAAACCCTAATGCTGATTGCGTGAAAAAGCTCAGTTTAAGGTTTAAAACCCTAATGCTGGCTGAATGGGAAAAAGTTCAGTTTAGGGTTTAAAACCTTAATGCTGACTAAAGGAAAAGTTCAGTTTAGGGTTTAAAACCCTAATGTTGACTGCATGGAAAAGCTCAGTTTAGGGTTTAAAACCCTAATGCTGATTGTATGGAAAAACTCAGTTTAGGGTTTAAAACCCTAAAGCTGGCTGAATGGAAAAAAGTTCAGTTTAGGGTTTAAAACCCTAATGCTGACTAAAGGAAAAATTCAGTTTAGGGTTTAAAACCCTAATGCTGATTGCATGGAAAAACTCAGTTTAGGGTTTAAAACCCTAATGCTGGCTGAATGGAAAAAAGTTTAGTTTAGGGTTTAAAACCCTAATGCTGATTGCATGAAAAAGCTCAGTTTAGGGTTTAAAACCCTAAAGCTGGCTGAATGGAAAAAAGTTCAGTTTAGGGTTTAAAACCCTAATGCTAACTAAAGGAAAAATTCAGTTTAGGGTTTAAAACCCTAATGCTGATTGCATGGAAAAACTCAGTTTAGGGTTTAAAACCCTAATGCTGGCTTAATGGAAAAAAGTTTAGTTTAGGGTTTAAAACCCTAATGCTGATTGCATGAAAAAGCTCAGTTTAGGGTTTAAAACCCTAATGTTGACTAAAGGAAAAATTTAGTTTAGGGTTTAAAACCCTAATGCTGACTGCATGGAAAAGCTCAGTTTAGGGTTTAAAACCCTAATGCTGGCTGAATGGAAAAAAGATCAGTTTAGGGTATAAAACCCTAATGCTGACTAAAGGAAAAATTCAGTTTAGGGTTTAAAACCCTAATGCTGACTGCATGGAAAAGCTCAGTTTAGGATTTAAAACCCTAATGCTGGCTGAATGGAAAAGCTCAGTTTAGGGTTTAAAACCCTAATGCTGGATGAATGGAAAAAGTTCAGTTTAGGGTTTAAAACCCTAATGCTAATTGCGTGAAAAAGCTCAGTTTAGGGTTTAAAACCCTAATGCTGGCTGAATGGGAAAAAGTTCAGTTTAGGGTTTAAAACCTTAATGCTGACTAAAGGAAAAGTTCAGTTTAAGGTTTAAAACCCTAATGCTGACTGCATGGAAAAGCTCAGTTTAGGGTTTAAAACCCTAATGCTGATTGTATGGAAAAACTCAGTTTAGGGTTTAAAACCCTAAAGCTGGCTGAATGGAAAAAAGTTCAGTTTAGGGTTTAAAACCCTAATGCTGACTAAAGGAAAAATTCAGTTTAGGGTTTAAAACCCTAATGCTGATTGCATGGAAAAACTCAGTTTAGGGTTTAAAACCCTAATGCTGGCTGAATGGAAAAAAGTTTAGTTTAGGGTTTAAAACCCTAATGCTGATTGCATGAAAAAGCTCAGTTTAGGGTTTAAAACCCTAAAGCTGGCTGAATGGAAAAAAGTTCAGTTTAGGGTTTAAAACCCTAATGCTGACTAAAGGAAAAATTCAGTTTAGGGTTTAAAACCCTAATGCTGATTGCATGGAAAAACTCAGTTTAGGGTTTAAAACCCTAATGCTGGCTGAATGGAAAAAAGTTTAGTTTAGGGTTTAAAACCCTAATGCTGATTGCATGAAAAAGCTCAGTTTAGGGTTTAAAACCCTAATGCTGGCTGAATGGAAAAAAGTTTAGTTTAGGGTTTAAAACCTTAATGCTGACTAAAGGAAAAATTCAGTTTAGGGTTTAAAACCCTAATGCTGACTGCATAGAAAAGCTCAGTTTAGGGTTTAAAACCCTAATGCTGGCTGAATGGAAAAAAGTTCAGTTTAGGGTTTAAAACCCTAATGCTGACTAAAGGAAAAATTCAGTTTAGGGTTTAAAACCCTAATGCTGACTGCATGGAAAAGCTCAGTTTAGGGTTTAAAACCCTAATGCTGACTAAATGGAAAAAAGTTCAGTTTAGGGTTTAAAACCCTAATGCTGACTAAAGGAAAAATTCAGTTTAGGGTTTAAAACCCTAATGCTGACTGCATGGAAAAGCTCAGTTTAGGGTTTAAAACCCTAATGCTGGCTGAATGGAAAAGCTCAGTTTAGGGTTTAAAACCCTAATGCTGGCTGAATGGAAAAAAGTTCAGTTTAGGGTTTAAAACCCTAATGCTGATTGCGTGAAAAAGCTCAGTTTAGGGTTTAAAACCCTAATGCTGGCTGAATGGAAAAAAGTTCAGTTTAGGGTTTAAAACCTTAATGCTGACTAAAGGAAAAGTTCAGTTTAGGGTTTAAAACCATAATGCTGACTGCATGGAATAGCTCAGTTTAGGGTTTAAAACCCTAATGCTGATTGTATGGAAAAACTCAGTTTAGGGTTTAAAACCCTAAAGCTGGCTGAATGGAAAAAAGTTCAGTTTAGGGTTTAAAACCCTAATGCTGACTAAAGGAAAAATTCAGTTTAGGGTTTAAAACCCTAATGCTGATTGCATGGAAAAACTCAGTTTAGGGTTTAAAACCCTAATACTGGCTGAATGGAAAAAAGTTCAATTTAGGGTTTAAAACTCTAATGCTGATTCCATGAAAAAGCTCAGTTTAGGGTTTAAAACCCTAATGCTGGCTGAATGGAAAAAAGTTCAGTTTAGGGTTTAAAACCCTAATGCTGACTAAAGGAAAAATTCAGTTTAGGGTTTAAAACCCTAATGATGACTGCATGGAAAAGCTCAGTTTAGGGTTTAAAACCCTAATGCTGGCTGAATGGAAAAAAGTTCAGTTTAGGGTTTAAAACCCTAATGCTGACTAAAGGAAAAATTCAGTTTAGGGTTTAAAACCCTAATGCTGACTACATGGAAAAGCTCAGTTTAGGGTTTAAAACCCTAATGCTGGCAGAATGGAAAAAAGTTCAGTTTAGGGTTTAAAACCCTAATGCTGACTAAAGGAAAAAATTCAGTTTAGGGTTTAAAACCCTAATGCTGACTGCATGGAAAAGCTCAGTTTAGGGTTTAAAACCCTAATGCTGGCTGAATGGAAAAAAGTTCAGTTTAGGGTTTAAAACCCTAATACTGGCTGAATGGAAAAAGTTCAGTTTAGGGTTTAAAACCCTAATGCTGATTGCATGAAAAAGCTCAGTTTAGGGTTTAAAACCCTAATGCTGGCTGAATGGAAAAAAGTTCAGTTTAGGGTTTAAAACCCTAAATGCTGACTAAAGGAAAAGTTCAGTTTAGGGTTTAAAACCCTAATGCTGACTGCATGGAAAAGCTCAGTCTAGGGTTTAAAACCCTAATGCTGGCTGAATGGAAAAAAGTTCAGTTTAGGGTTTAAAACCCTAATGCTGACTAAAGAAAAAATTCAGTTTAGGGTTTAAAACCCTAATGCTGATTGCACGGAAAAGCTCAGTTTAGGGTTTAAAACCCTAATGCTGGCTGAATGGAAAAATTCAGTTTAAGGTTTAAAACCCTAATGCTGATTAAAGGAAAAATTCAGTTTAGGGTTTAAAACCCTAATGCTGATTGCATGGAAAAACTCAGTTTAGGGTTTAAAACCTTAATGCTGGCTGAATGGAAAAAAGTTCAGTTTAGGGTTTAAAACCCTAATGCTGACTAAAGGAAAAATTCAGTTTAGGGTTAAAACCCTAATGCTGATTGCATGGAAAAACTCAGTTTAGGGTTTAAAACCCTAATGCTGGCTGAATGGACAAAAGTTCAGTTTAGGGTTTAAAACCCTAATGCTGATTGCATGAAAAAGCTCAGTTTAGGGTTTAAAACCCTAATGCTGATTGCATGAAAAAGCTCAGTTTAGGGTATAAAACCCTAAAGCTGGCTGAATGGAAAAAAGTTCAGTTTAGGGTTTAAAACCCTAATGCTGACTAAAGGAAAAATTCAGTTTAGGGTTTAAAACCCTAATGCTGATTGCATGGAAAAACTCAGTTTAGGGTTTAAAACCCTAATGCTGGCTGAATGGAAAAAAGTTTAGTTTAGGGTTTAAAACCCTAATGCTGATTGCATGAAAAAGCTCAGTTTAGGGTTTAAAACCCTAATGCTGGCTGAATGGAAAAAAGTTTAGTTTAGGGTTTAAAACCCTAATGCTGACTAAAGGAAAAATTCAGTTTAGGGTTTAAAACCCTAATGCTGATTGCATGGAAAAACTCAGTTTAGGGTTTAAAACCCTAATGCTGGCTGAATGGAAAAAAGTTTAGTTTAGGGTTTAAAACCCTAATGCTGATTGCATGAAAAAGCTCAGTTTAGGGTATAAAACCCTAAAGCTGGCTGAATGGAAAAAAGTTCAGTTTAGGGTTTAAAACCCTAATGCTGACTAAAGGAAAAATTCAGTTTAGGGTTTAAAACCCTAATGCTGATTGCATGGAAAAACTCAGTTTAGGGTTTAAAACCCTAATGCTGGCTGAATGGAAAAAAGTTCAGTTTAGGGTTTAAAACCCTAATGCTGGCTGAATGGAAAAAAGTTTAGTTTAGGGTTTAAAACCCTAATGCTGACTAAAGGAAAAATTCAGTTTAGGGTTTAAAACCCTAATGCTGACTGCATAGAAAAGCTCAGTTTAGGGTTTAAAACCCTAATGCTGGCTGAATGGAAAAAAGTTCAGTTTAGGGTTTAAAACCCTAATGCTGACTAAAGGAAAAATTCAGTTTAGGGTTTAAAACCCTAATGCCGACTGCATGGAAAAGCTCAGTTTAGGGTTTAAAACCCTAATGCTGACTGAATGGAAAAAAGTTCAGTTTAGGGTTTAAAACCCTAATGCTGACTAAATAGAAAAGCTCAGTTTAGGGTTTAAAACCCTAATGCTGGATGAATGGAAAAAAGTTCAGTTTAGGGTTTTAAACCCTAATGTTGACTAAAGGAAAAATTTAGTTTAGGGTTTAAAACCCTAATGCTGACTGCATGGAAAAGCTCAGTTTAGGGTTTAAAACCCTAATGCTGGCTGAATGGAAAAGAGTTCAGTTTAGGGTTTAAAACCCTAATGCTGACTAAAGGAAAAATTCAGTTTAGGGTTTAAAACCCTAATGCTGACTGCATGGAAAAGCTCAGTTTAGGGTTTAAAACCCTAATGCTGGCTGAATGGAAAAGCTCAGTTTAGGGTTTAAAACCCTAATGCTGGATGAATGGAAAAAAGTTCAGTTTAGGGTTTAAAACCCTAATGCTGATTGCGTGAAAAAGCTCAGTTTAGGGTTTAAAACCCTGATGCTGGCTGAGTGGAAAAAAGTTCAGTTTAGGGTTTAAAACCTTAATGCTGACTAAAGGAAAAGTTCAGTTTAGGGTTTAAAACCCTAATGCTGACTGCATGGAAAAGCTCAGTTTAGGGTTTAAAACCCTAATACTGATTGTATGGAAAAACTCAGTTTAGGGTTTAAAACCCTAAAGCTGGCTGAATGGAAAAAAGTTCAGTTTAGGGTTTAAAACCCTAATGCTGACTAAAGGAAAAATTCAGTTTAGGGTTTAAAACCCTAATGCTGATTGCATGGAAAAACTCAGTTTAGGGTTTAAAACCCTAATGCTGGCTGAATGGAAAAAAGTTTAGTTTAGGGTTTAAAACCCTAATGCTGATTGCATGAAAAAGCTCAGTTTAGGGTATAAAACCCTAAAGCTGGCTGAATGGAAAAAAGTTCAGTTTAGGGTTTAAAACCCTAATGCTGACTAAAGGAAAAATTCAGTTTAGGGTTTAAAACCCTAATGCTGATTGCATGGAAAAACTCAGTTTAGGGTTTAAAACCCTAATGCTGGCTGAATGGAAAAAAGTTTAGTTTAGGGTTTAAAACCCTAATGCTGATTGCATGAAAAAGCTCAGTTTAGGGTTTAAAACCCTAATGCTGGCTGAATGGAAAAAAGTTTAGTTTAGGGTTTAAAACCCTAATGCTGACTAAAGGAAAAATTCAGTTTAGGGTTTAAAACCCTAATGCTGACTGCATAGAAAAGCTCAGTTTAGGGTTTAAAACCCTAATGCTGGCTGAATGGAAAAAAGTTCAGTTTAGGGTTTAAAACCCTAATGCTGACTAAAGGAAAAATTCAGTTTAGGGTTTAAAACCCTAATGCTGACTGCATGGAAAAGCTCAGTTTAGGGTTTAAAACCCTAATGCTGACTGAATGGAAAAAAGTTCAGTTTAGGGTTTAAAACCCTAATGCTGACTAAAGGAAAAATTCCGTTTAGGGTTTAAAACCCTAATGCTGATTGCACGGAAAAGCTCAGTTTAGGGTTTAAAACCCTAATGCTGGCTGAATGGAAAAAAGTTTAGTTTATGGTTTAAAACCCTAATGCTGATTGCATGAAAAAGCTCAGTTTAGGGTTTAAAACCCTAATGCTGGCTGAATGGAAAAAAGTTCAGTTTAGGGTTTAAAACCCTAATGCTGACTAAAGGAAAAAATCAGTTTAGGGTTTAAAACCCTAATGCTGACTGCATAGAAAAGCTCAGTTTAGGGTTTAAAACCCTAATGCTGGCTGAATGGAAAAAAGTTCAGCTTAGGGTTTAAAACCCTAATGCTGACTAAAGGAAAAATTCAGTTTAGGGTTTAAAACCCTAATGCTGACTGCATGGAAAAGCTCAGTTTAGGGTTTAATACCCTAATGCTGACTGAATGGAAAAAAGTTCAGTTTAGGGTTTAAAACCCTAATGCTGACTAAAGGAAAAAATTCAGTTTAGGGTTTAAAACCCTAATGCTGACTGCATGGAAAAGCTCAGTTTAGGGTTTAAAATCCTAATGCTGGCTGAATGGAAAAGCTCAGTTTAGGGTTTAAAACCCTAATGCTGGCTGAATGGAAAAAAATTCAGTTTAGGGTTTAAAACCCTAATGCTGATTGCGTGAAAAAGCTCAGTTTAAGGTTTAAAACCCTAATGCTGGCTGAATGGAAAAAAGTTCAGTTTAGGGTTTAAAACCTTAATGCTGACTAAAGGAAAAATTCAGTTTAGGGTTTAAAACCCTAATGCTGATTGCATGGAAAAACTCAGTTTAGAGTTTTAAAACCCTAATGCTGGCTGAATGGAAAAAAGTTCAGTTTAGGGTTTAAAACCCTAATGCTGACTAAAGGAAAAATTCCGTTTAGGGTTTAAAACCCTAATGCTGATTGCACGGAAAAGCTCAGTTTAGGGTTTAAAACCCTAATGCTGGCTGAATGGAAAAATTCAGTTTAGGGTTTAAAACCCTAATGCTGATTGCATGGAAAAACTCAGTTTAGGGTTTAAAACCCTAATGCTGGCTGAATGGAAAAAAGTTCAGTTTAGGGTTTTAAACCCTAATGCTGACTAAAGGAAAAATTCAGTTTAGGGTTTAAAACCCTAATGCTGATTGCATGGAAAAGCTCAGTTTAGGGTTTAAAACCCTAATGCTGGCTGAATGGAAAAAAGTTCAGTTTAGGGTTTAAAACCCTAATGCTGACTAAAGGAAAAATTCAGTTTAGGGTTTAAAACCCTAATGCTGATTGCATGGAAAAACTCAGTTTAGGGTTTAAAACCCTAATGCAGGCTGAATGGAAAAAAGTTCAGTTTAGGGTTTAAAACCCTAATGCTGACTAAAGGAAAAATTCAATTTAGGGTTTAAAACCCTAATGCTGATTGCATGAAAAAACTCAGTTTAGGGTTTAAAACCCTAATGTTGGCTGAATGGAAAAAAGTTCAGTTTAGGGTTTAAAACCCTAATGCTGATTACATGAAAAAGCTCAGTTTAGGGTTTAAAACCTTAATGCTGGCTGAATGGAAAAAAGTTCAGTTTAGGGTTTAAAACCCTAATGCTGACTAAAGGAAAAATTCAGTTTAGGGTTTAAAACCCTAATGCTAACTGCATAGAAAAGCTCAGTTTAGGGTTTAAAACCCTAATGCTGGCTGAATGGAAAAAAGTTCAGTTTAGGGTTTTAAACCCTAATGTTGACTAAAGGAAAAATTTAGTTTAGGGTTTAAAACCCTAATGCTGACTGCATGGAAAAGCTCAGTTTAGGGTTTAAAACCCTAATGCTGGCTGAATGGAAAAAAGTTCAGTTTAGGGTTTAAAACCCTAATGCTGACTAAAGGAAAAATTCAGTTTAGGGTTTAAAACCCTAATGCTGACTGCATGGAAAAGCTCAGTTTAGGGTTTAAAACCCTAATGCTGGCTGAATGGAAAAGCTCAGTTTAGGGTTTAAAACCCTAATGCTGGATGAATGGAAAAAAGTTCAGTTTAGGGTTTAAAACCCTAATGCTGATTGCGTGAAAAAGCTCAGTTTAGGGTTTAAAACCCTAATGCTGGCTGAATGGGAAAAAGTTCAGTTTAGGGTTTAAAACCTTAATGCTGACTAAAGGAAAAGTTCAGTTTAGGGTTTAAAACCCTAATGCTGACTGCATGGAAAAGCTCAGTTTAGGGTTTAAAACCCTAATGCTGATTGTATGGAAAAACTCAGTTTAGGGTTTAAAACCCTAAAGCTGGCTGAATGGAAAAAAGTTCAGTTTAGGGTTTAAAACCCTAATGCTGACTAAAGGAAAAATTCAGTTTAGGGTTTAAAACCCTAATGCTGATTGCATGGAAAAACTCAGTTTAGGGTTTAAAACCCTAATGCTAGCTGAATGGAAAAAAGTTCAGTTTAGGGTTTAAAACCCTAATGCTGATTGCATGAAAAAGCTCAGTTTAGGGTTTAAAACCCTAATGCTGGCTGAATGGAAAAAAGTTCAGTTTAGGGTTTAAAACCCTAATGCTGACTAAAGGAAAAATTCAGTTTAGGGTTTAAAACCCTAATGCTGATTGCATGGAAAAACTCAGTTTAGGGTTTAAAACCCTAATGCTGGCTGAATGGAAAAAAGTTTAGTTTAGGGTTTAAAACCCTAATGCTGATTGCATGAAAAAGCTCAGTTTAGGGTTTAAAACCCTAATGTTGACTAAAGGAAAAATTTAGTTTAGGGTTTAAAACCCTAATGCTGACTGCATGGAAAAGCTCAGTTTAGGGTTTAAAACCCTAATGCTGGCTGAATGGAAAAAAGATCAGTTTAGGGTATAAAACCCTAATGCTGACTAAAGGAAAAAATTCAGTTTAGGGTTTAAAACCCTAATGCTGACTGCATGGAAAAGCTCAGTTTAGGGTTTAAAACCCTAATGCTGGCTGAATGGAAAAGCTCAGTTTAGGGTTTAAAACCCTAATGCTGGATGAATGGAAAAAAGTTCAGTTTAGGGTTTAAAACCCTAATGCTGATTGCGTGAAAAAGCTCAGTTTAGGGTTTAAAACCCTAATGCTGGCTAAATGGGAAAAAGTTCAGTTTAGGGTTTAAAACCTTAATGCTGACTAAAGGAAAAGTTCAGTTTAGGGTTTAAAACCCTAATGCTGACTGCATGGAAAAGCTCAGTTTAGGGTTTAAAACCCTAATGCTGATTGTATGGAAAAACTCAGTTTAGGGTTTAAAACCCTAAAGCTGGCTGAATGGAAAAAAGTTCAGTTTAGGGTTTAAAACCCTAATGCTGACTAAAGGAAAAATTCAGTTTAGGGTTTAAAACCCTAATGCTGATTGCATGGAAAAACTCAGTTTAGGGTTTAAAACCCTAATGCTGGCTGAATGGAAAAAAGTTTAGTTTAGGGTTTAAAACCCTAATGCTGATTGCATGAAAAAGCTCAGTTTAGGGTTTAAAACCCTAAAGCTGGCTGAATGGAAAAAAGTTCAGTTTAGGGTTTAAAACCCTAATGCTGACTAAAGGAAAAATTCAGTTTAGGGTTTAAAACCCTAATGCTGATTGCATGGAAAAACTCAGTTTAGGGTTTAAAACCCTAATGCTGGCTTAATGGAAAAAAGTTTAGTTTAGGGTTTAAAACCCTAATGCTGATTGCATGAAAAAGCTCAGTTTAGGGTTTAAAACCCTAATGCTGGCTGAATGGAAAAAAGTTTAGTTTAGGGTTTAAAACCTTAATGCTGACTAAAGGAAAAATTCAGTTTAGGGTTTAAAACCCTAATGCTGACTGCATAGAAAAGCTCAGTTTAGGGTTTAAAACCCTAATGCTGGCTGAATGGAAAAAAGTTCAGTTTAGGGTTTAAAACCCTAATGCTGACTAAAGGAAAAATTCAGTTTAGGGTTTAAAACCCTAATGCTGACTGCATGGAAAAGCTCAGTTTAGGGTTTAAAACCCTAATGCTGACTAAATGGAAAAAAGTTCAGTTTAGGGTTTAAAACCCTAATGCTGACTAAAGGAAAAAATTCAGTTTAGGGTTTAAAACCCTAATGCTGACTGCATGGAAAAGCTCAGTTTAGGGTTTAAAACCCTAATGCTGGCTGAATGGAAAAGCTCAGTTTAGGGTTTAAAACCCTAATGCTGGCTGAATGGAAAAAAGTTCAGTTTAGGGTTTAAAACCCTAATGCTGATTGCGTGAAAAAGCTCAGTTTAGGGTTTAAAACCCTAATGCTGGCTGAATGGAAAAAAGTTCAGTTTAGGGTTTAAAACCTTAATGCTGACTAAAGGAAAAGTTCAGTTTAGGGTTTAAAACCCTAATGCTGACTGCATGGAATAGCTCAGTTTAGGGTTTAAAACCCTAATGCTGATTGTATGGAAAAACTCAGTTTAGGGTTTAAAACCCTAAAGCTGGCTGAATGGAAAAAAGTTCAGTTTAGGGTTTAAAACCCTAATGCTGACTAAAGGAAAAATTCAGTTTAGGGTTTAAAACCCTAATGCTGATTGCATGGAAAAACTCAGTTTAGGGTTTAAAACCCTAATACTGGCTGAATGGAAAAAAGTTCAATTTAGGGTTTAAAACTCTAATGCTGATTCCATGAAAAAGCTCAGTTTAGGGTTTAAAACCCTAATGCTGGCTGAATGGAAAAAAGTTCAGTTTAGGGTTTAAAACCCTAATGCTGACTAAAGGAAAAATTCAGTTTAGGGTTTAAAACCCTAATGATGACTGCATGGAAAAGCTCAGTTTAGGGTTTAAAACCCTAATGCTGGCTGAATGGAAAAAAGTTCAGTTTAGGGTTTAAAACCCTAATGCTGACTAAAGGAAAAATTCAGTTTAGGGTTTAAAACCCTAATGCTGACTACATGGAAAAGCTCAGTTTAGGGTTTAAAACCCTAATGCTGGCAGAATGGAAAAAAGTTCAGTTTAGGGTTTAAAACCCTAATGCTGACTAAAGGAAAAAATTCAGTTTAGGGTTTAAAACCCTAATGCTGACTGCATGGAAAAGCTCAGTTTAGGGTTTAAAACTCTAATGCTGGCTGAATGGAAAAGCTCAGTTTAGGGTTTAAAACCCTAATACTGGCTGAATGGAAAAAAGTTCAGTTTAGGGTTTAAAACCCTAATGCTGATTGCATGAAAAAGCTCAGTTTAGGGTTTAAAACCCTAATGCTGGCTGAATGGAAAAAAGTTCAGTTTAGGGTTTAAAACCCTAATGCTGACTAAAGGAAAAGTTCAGTTTAGGGTTTAAAACCCTAATGCTGACTGCATGGAAAAGCTCAGTCTAGGGTTTAAAACCCTAATGCTGGCTGAATGGAAAAAAGTTCAGTTTAGGGTTTAAAACCCTAATGCTGACTAAAGAAAAAATTCAGTTTAGGGTTTAAAACCCTAATGCTGATTGCACGGAAAAGCTCAGTTTAGGGTTTAAAACCCTAATGCTGGCTGAATGGAAAAATTCAGTTTAAGGTTTAAAACCCTAATGCTGATTAAAGGAAAAATTCAGTTTAGGGTTTAAAACCCTAATGCTGATTGCATGGAAAAACTCAGTTTAGGGTTTAAAACCTTAATGCTGGCTGAATGGAAAAAAGTTCAGTTTAGGGTTTAAAACCCTAATGCTGACTAAAGGAAAAATTCAGTTTAGGGTTAAAACCCTAATGCTGATTGCATGGAAAAACTCAGTTTAGGGTTTAAAACCCTAATGCTGGCTGAATGGACAAAAGTTCAGTTTAGGGTTTAAAACCCTAATGCTGATTGCATGAAAAAGCTCAGTTTAGGGTTTAAAACCCTAATGCTGATTGCATGAAAAAACTCAGTTTAGGGTTTAAAACCCTAATGCTGGCTGAATGGGAAAAATTCAGTTTAGGGTTTAAAACCCTAATGCTGACTGCATAGAAAAGCTCAGTTTAGGGTTTAAAACCCTAATGCTGGCTGAATGGAAAAAAGTTCAGTTTAGGGTTTAAAACCCTAATGCTGACTAAATAGAAAAGCTCAGTTTAGGGTTTAAAACCCTAATGCTGGCTGAATGGAAAAAAGTTCAGTTTAGGGTTTTAAACCCTAATGTTGACTAAAGGAAAAATTTAGTTTAGGGTTTAAAACCCTAATGTTGACTGCATGGAAAAGCTCAGTTTAGGGTTTAAAACCCTAATGCTGGCTGAATGGAAAAAGATCAGTTTAGGGTTTAAAACCCTAATGCTGACTAAAGGAAAAAATTCAGTTTAGGGTTTAAAACCCTAATGCTGACTGCATGGAAAAGCTCAGTTTAGGGTTTAAAACCCTAATGCTGGCTGAATGGAAAAGCTCAGTTTAGGGTTTAAAACCCTAATGCTGGATGAATGGAAAAAAGTTCAGTTTAGGGTTTAAAACCCTAATGCTGATTGCGTGAAAAAGCTCAGTTTAGGGTTTAAAACCCTGATGCTGGCTGAATGGAAAAAAGTTCAGTTTAGGGTTTAAAACCTTAATGCTGACTAAAGGAAAAGTTCAGTTTAGGGTTTAAAACCCTAATGCTGACTGCATGGAAAAGCTCAGTTTAGGGTTTAAAACCCTAATGCTGATTGTATGGAAAAACTCAGTTTAGGGTTTAAAACCCTAAAGCTGGCTGAATGGAAAAAAGTTCAGTTTAGGGTTTAAAACCCTAATGCTGACTAAAGGAAAAATTCAGTTTAGGGTTTAAAACCCTAATGCTGATTGCATGGAAAAACTCAGTTTAGGGTTTAAAACCCTAATGCTGGCTGAATGGAAAAAAGTTTAGTTTAGGGTTTAAAACCCTAATGCTGATTGCATGAAAAAGCTCAGTTTAGGGTATAAAACCCTAAAGCTGGCTGAATGGAAAAAAGTTCAGTTTAGGGTTTAAAACCCTAATGCTGACTAAAGGAAAAATTCAGTTTAGGGTTTAAAACCCTAATGCTGATTGCATGGAAAAACTCAGTTTATGGTTTAAAACCCTAATGCTGGCTGAATGGAAAAAAGTTTAGTTTAGGGTTTAAAACCCTAATGCTGATTGCATGGAAAAGCTCAGTTTAGGGTTTAAAACCCTAATGCTGGCTGAATGGAAAAAGTTCAGTTTAGGGTTTAAAACCCTAATGCTGACTAAATAGAAAAGCTCAGTTTAGGGTTTAAAACCCTAATGCTGGCTGAATGGAAAAAAGTTCAGTTTAGGGTTTTAAACCCTAATGTTGACTAAAGGAAAAATTTAGTTTAGGGTTTAAAACCCTAATGCTGACTGCATGGAAAAGCTCAGTTTAGGGTTTAAAACCCTAATGCTGGCTGAATGGAAAAAAGATCAGTTTAGGGTTTAAAACCCTAATGCTGACTAAAGGAAAAAATTCAGTTTAGGGTTTAAAACCCTAATGCTGACTGCATGGAAAAGCTCAGTTTAGGGTTTAAAACCCTAATGCTGGCTGAATGGAAAAGCTCAGTTTAGGGTTAAAAACCCTAATGCTGGATGAATGGAAAAAAGTTCAGTTTAGGGTTTAAAACCCTAATGCTGATTGCGTGAAAAAGCTCAGTTTAGGGTTTAAAACCCTGATGCTGGCTGAATGGAAAAAAGTTCAGTTTAGGGTTTAAAACCTTAATGCTGACTAAAGGAAAAGTTCAGTTTAGGGTTTAAAACCCTAATGCTGACTGCATGGAAAAGCTCAGTTTAGGGTTTAAAACCCTAATGCTGATTGTATGGAAAAACTCAGTTTAGGGTTTAAAACCCTAAAGCTGGCTGAATGGAAAAAAGTTCAGTTTAGGGTTTAAAACCCTAATGCTGACTAAAGGAAAAATTTAGTTTAGGGTTTAAAACCCTAATGCTGATTGCATGGAAAAACTCAGTTTAGGGTTTAAAACCCTAATGCTGGCTGAATGGAAAAAAGTTTAGTTTAGGGTTTAAAACCCTAATGCTGATTGCATGAAAAAGCTCAGTTTAGGGTATAAAACCCTAAAGCTGGCTGAATGGAAAAAAGTTCAGTTTAGGGTTTAAAACCCTAATGCTGACTAAAGGAAAAATTCAGTTTAGGGTTTAAAACCCTAATGCTGATTGCATGGAAAAACTCAGTTTAGGGTTTAAAACCCTAATGCTGGCTGAATGGAAAAAAGTTTAGTTTAGGGTTTAAAACCCTAATGCTGATTGCATGAAAAAGCTCAGTTTAGGGTTTAAAACCCTAATGCTGGCTGAATGGAAAAAAGTTTAGTTTAGGGTTTAAAACCCTAATGCTGACTAAAGGAAAAATTCAGTTTAGGGTTTAAAACCCTAATGCTGATTGCATGGAAAAACTCAGTTTAGGGTTTAAAACCCTAATGCTGGCTGAATGGAAAAAAGTTTAGTTTAGGGTTTAAAACCCTAATGCTGATTGCATGAAAAAGCTCAGTTTAGGGTATAAAACCCTAAAGCTGGCTGAATGGAAAAAAGTTCAGTTTAGGGTTTAAAACCCTAATGCTGACTAAAGGAAAAATTCAGTTTAGGGTTTAAAACCCTAATGCTGATTGCATGGAAAAACTCAGTTTAGGGTTTAAAACCCTAATGCTGGCTGAATGGAAAAAAGTTTAGTTTAGGGTTTAAAACCCTAATGCTGATTGCATGAAAAAGCTCAGTTTAGGGTTTAAAACCCTAATGCTGGCTGAATGGAAAAAAGTTTAGTTTAGGGTTTAAAACCCTAATGCTGACTAAAGGAAAAATTCAGTTTAGGGTTTAAAACCCTAATGCTGACTGCATAGAAAAGCTCAGTTTAGGGTTTAAAACCCTAATGCTGGCTGAATGGAAAAAAGTTCAGTTTAGGGTTTAAAACCCTAATGCTGACTAAAGGAAAAATTCAGTTTAGGGTTTAAAACCCTAATGCTGACTGCATGGAAAAGCTCAGTTTAGGGTTTAAAACCCTAATGCTGACTGAATGGAAAAAGTTCAGTTTAGGGTTTAAAACCCTAATGCTGACTAAATAGAAAAGCTCAGTTTAGGGTTTAAAACCCTAATGCTGATTGCATGGAAAAACTCAGTTTAGGGTTTAAAACCCTAATGCTGGCTGAATGGAAAAAAGTTTAGTTTAGGGTTTAAAACCCTAATGCTGATTGCATGAAAAAGCTCAGTTTAGGGTTTAAAACCCTAATGCTGGCTGAATGGAAAAAAGTTTAGTTTAGGGTTTAAAACCCTAATGCTGACTAAAGGAAAAATTCAGTTTAGGGTTTAAAACCCTAATGCTGACTGCATGGAAAAGCTCAGTTTAGGGTTTAAAACCCTAATGCTGATTGTATGGAAAAACTCAGTTTAGGGTTTAAAACCCTAAAGCTGGCTGAATGGAAAAAAGTTCAGTTTAGGGTTTAAAACCCTAATGCTGACTAAAGGAAAAATTCAGTTTAGGGTTTAAAACCCTAATGCTGATTGCATGGAAAAACTCAGTTTAGGGTTTAAAACCCTAATGCTGGCTGAATGGAAAAAAGTTTAGTTTAGGGTTTAAAACCCTAATGCTGATTGCATGAAAAAGCTCAGTTTAGGGTATAAAACCCTAAAGCTGGCTGAATGGAAAAAAGTTCAGTTTAGGGTTTAAAACCCTAATGCTGACTAAAGGAAAAATTCAGTTTAGGGTTTAAAACCCTAATGCTGATTGCATGGAAAAACTCAGTTTAGGGTTTAAAACCCTAATGCTGGCTGAATGGAAAAAAGTTTAGTTTAGGGTTTAAAACCCTAATGCTGATTGCATGAAAAAGCTCAGTTTAGGGTTTAAAACCCTAATGCTGGCTGAATGGAAAAAAGTTCAGTTTAGGGTTTAAAACCCTAATGCTGATTGCATGGAAAAACTCAGTTTAGGGTTTAAAACCCTAATGCTGGCTGAATGGAAAAAAGTTTAGTTTAGGGTTTAAAACCCTAATGCTGATTGCATGAAAAAGCTCAGTTTAGGGTATAAAACCCTAAAGCTGGCTGAATGGAAAAAAGTTCAGTTTAGGGTTTAAAACCCTAATGCTGACTAAAGGAAAAATTCAGTTTAGGGTTTAAAACCCTAATGCTGATTGCATGGAAAAACTCAGTTTAGGGTTTAAAACCCTAATGCTGGCTGAATGGAAAAAAGTTTAGTTTAGGGTTTAAAACCCTAATGCTGATTGCATGAAAAAGCTCAGTTTAGGGTTTAAAACCCTAATGCTGGCTGAATGGAAAAAAGTTTAGTTTAGGGTTTAAAACCCTAATGCTGACTAAAGGAAAAATTCAGTTTAGGGTTTAAAACCCTAATGCTGACTGCATAGAAAAGCTCAGTTTAGGGTTTAAAACCCTAATGCTGGCTGAATGGAAAAAAGTTCAGTTTAGGGTTTAAAACCCTAATGCTGACTAAAGGAAAAATTCAGTTTAGGGTTTAAAACCCTAATGCTGACTGCATGGAAAAGCTCAGTTTAGGGTTTAAAACCCTAATGCTGACTGAATGGAAAAAGTTCAGTTTAGGGTTTAAAACCCTAATGCTGACTAAATAGAAAAGCTCAGTTTAGGGTTTAAAACCCTAATGCTGGCTGAATGGAAAAAAGTTCAGTTTAGGGTTTTAAACCCTAATGTTGACTAAAGGAAAAATTTAGTTTAGGGTTTAAAACCCTAATGCTGACTGCATGGAAAAGCTCAGTTTAGGGTTTAAAACCCTAATGCTGGCTGAATGGAAAAAAGATCAGTTTAGGGTTTAAAACCTTAATGCTGACTAAAGGAAAAAATTCAGTTTAGGGTTTAAAACCCTAATGCTGACTGCATGGAAAAGCTCAGTTTAGGGTTTAAAACCCTAATGCTGGCTGAATGGAAAAGCTCAGTTTAGGGTTTAAAACCCTAATGCTGGATGAATGGAAAAAAGTTCAGTTTAGGGTTTAAAACCCTAATGCTGATTGCGTGAAAAAGCTCAGTTTAGGGTTTAAAACCCTAATGCTGGCTGAATGGAAAAAAGTTCAGTTTAGGGTTTAAAACCCTAATGCTGGCTGAATGGAAAAAAGTTCAGTTTAGGGTTTAAAACCCTAATGCTGACTAAAGGAAAAATTCAGTTTAGGGTTTAAAACCCTAATGCTGATTGCATGGAAAAGCTCAGTTTAGGGTTTAAAACCCTAATGCTGGCTGAATGGAAAAAAGTTCAGTTTAGGGTTTAAAACCCTAATGCTGACTAAAGGAAAAATTCAGTTTAGGGTTTAAAACCCTAATGCTGATTGCATGGAAAAACTCAGTTTAGGGTTTAAAACCCTAATGCTGGCTGAATGGAAAAAAGTTTAGTTTAGGGTTTAAAACCCTAATGCTGATTGCATGAAAAAGCTCAGTTTAGGGTTTAAAACCCTAATGCTGGCTGAATGGAAAAAAGTTCAGTTTAGGGTTTAAAACCCTAATGCTGACTAAAGGAAAAATTCAGTTTAGGGTTTAAAACCCTAATGCTGATTGCATGGAAAAACTCAGTTTAGGGTTTAAAACCCTAATGCTGGCTGAATGGAAAAAAGTTTAGTTTAGGGTTTAAAACCCTAATGCTGATTGCATGAAAAAGCTCAGTTTAGGGTTTAAAACCCTAATGCTGGCTGAATGGAAAAAAGTTTAGTTTAGGGTTTAAAACCCTAATGCTGACTAAAGGAAAAATTCAGTTTAGGGTTTAAAACCCTAATGCTGACTGCATAGAAAAGCTCAGTTTAGGGTTTAAAACCCTAATGCTGGCTGAATGGAAAAAAGTTCAGTTTAGGGTTTAAAACCCTAATGCTGACTAAAGGAAAAATTCAGTTTAGGGTTTAAAACCCTAATGCTGACTGCATGGAAAAGCTCAGTTTAGGGTTTAAAACCCTAATGCTGACTGAATGGAAAAAGTTCAGTTTAGGGTTTAAAACCCTAATGCTGACTAAAGGAAAAATTCAGTTTAGGGTTTAAAACCCTAATGCTGATTGCATGGAAAAACTCAGTTTAGGGTTTAAAACCCTAATGCTGGCTGAATGGAAAAAAGTTTAGTTTATGGTTTAAAACCCTAATGCTGACTAAAGGAAAAATTCCGTTTAGGGTTTAAAACCCTAATGCTGGCTGAATGGAAAAAAGTTCAGTTTAGGGTTTAAAACCCTAATGCTGACTAAAGGAAAAATTCAGTTTAGGGTTTAAAACCCTAATGCTGATTGCATGGAAAAACTCAGTTTAGGGTTTAAAACCCTAATGCTGGCTGAATGGAAAAAAGTTCAGTTTAGGGTTTAAAACCCTAATGCTGACTAAAGGAAAAAATCAGTTTAGGGTTTAAAACCCTAATGCTGACTGCATAGAAAAGCTCAGTTTAGGGTTTAAAACCCTAATGCTGGCTGAATGGAAAAAAGTTCAGTTTAGGGTTTAAAACCCTAATGCTGACTAAAGGAAAAATTCAGTTTAGGGTTTAAAACCCTAATGCTGACTGCATGGAAAAGCTCAGTTTAGGGTTTAAAACCCTAATGCTGACTGAATGGAAAAAAGTTCAGTTTAGGGTTTAAAACCCTAATGCTGACTAAAGGAAAAATTCAGTTTAGGGTTTAAAACCCTAATGCTGACTGCATGGAAAAGCTCAGTTTAGGGTTTAAAATCCTAATGCTGGCTGAATGGAAAAGCTCAGTTTAGGGTTTAAAACCCTAATGCTGGCTGAATGGAAAAAATTCAGTTTAGGGTTTAAAACCCTAATGCTGATTGCGTGAAAAAGCTCAGTTTAAGGTTTAAAACCCTAATGCTGGCTGAATGGAAAAAAGTTCAGTTTAGGGTTTAAAACCTTAATGCTGACTAAAGGAAAAATTCAGTTTAGGGTTTAAAACCCTAATGCTGATTGCATGGAAAAACTCAGTTTAGAGTTTTAAAACCCTAATGCTGGCTGAATGGAAAAAAGTTCAGTTTAGGGTTTAAAACCCTAATGCTGACTAAAGGAAAAATTCCGTTTAGGGTTTAAAACCCTAATGCTGATTGCACGGAAAAGCTCAGTTTAGGGTTTAAAACCCTAATGCTGGCTGAATGGAAAAATTCAGTTTAGGGTTTAAAACCCTAATGCTGATTGCATGGAAAAACTCAGTTTAGGGTTTAAAACCCTAATGCTGGCTGAATGGAAAAAAGTTCAGTTTAGGGTTTTAAACCCTAATGCTGACTAAAGGAAAAATTCAGTTTAGGGTTTAAAACCCTAATGCTGATTGCATGGAAAAGCTCAGTTTAGGGTTTAAAACCCTAATGCTGGCTGAATGGAAAAAGTTCAGTTTAGGGTTTAAAACCCTAATGCTGACTAAAGGAAAAATTCAGTTTAGGGTTTAAAACCCTAATGCTGATTGCATGGAAAAGCTCAGTTTAGGGTTTAAAACCCTAATACGGGCTGAATGGAAAAAGGTTCTGTTTAGGGTTTAAAACCCTAATGCTGACTAAAGGAAAAATTCAGTTTAGGGTTTAAAACCCTAATGCTGACTGCATGGAAAAGCTCAGTTTAGGGTTTAAAACCCTAATGCTGGCTGAATGGAAAAAAGTTCAGTTTAGGGTTTAAAACCCTAATGCTGATTGCATGAAAAAGCTCAGTTTAGGGTTTAAAACCCTAATGCTGGCTGAATGGAAAAAAGTTCAGTTTAGGGTTTAAAACCCTAATGCTGACTAAAGGAAAAATTCAGTTTAGGGTTTAAAACCCTAATGCTGACTGCATAGAAAAGCTCAGTTTAGGGTTTAAAACCCTAATGCTGGCTGAATGGAAAAAAGTTCAGTTTAGGGTTTTAAACCCTAATGTTGACTAAAGGAAAAATTTAGTTTAGGGTTTAAAACCCTAATGCTGACTGCATGGAAAAGCTCAGTTTAGGGTTTAAAACCCTAATGCTGGCTGAATGGAAAAAAGATCAGTTTAGGGTTTAAAACCCTAATGCTGACTAAAGGAAAAATTCAGTTTAGGGTTTAAAACCCTAATGCTGACTGCATGGAAAAGCTCAGTTTAGGGTTTAAAACCCTAATGCTGGCTGAATGGAAAAGCTCAGTTTAGGGTTTAAAACCCTAATGCTGGATGAATGGAAAAAAGTTCAGTTTAGGGTTTAAAACCCTAATGCTGATTGCGTGAAAAAGCTCAGTTTAGGGTTTAAAACCCTAATGCTGGCTGAATGGAAAAAAGTTCAGTTTAGGGTTTAAAACCCTAATGCTGGCTGAATGGAAAAAAGTTCAGTTTAGGGTTTAAAACCCTAATGCTGACTAAAGGAAAAATTCAGTTTAGGGTTTAAAACCCTAATGCTGATTGCATGGAAAAGCTCAGTTTAGGGTTTAAAACCCTAATGCTGGCTGAATGGAAAAAAGTTCAGTTTAGGGTTTAAAACCCTAATGCTGACTAAAGGAAAAATTCAGTTTAGGGTTTAAAACCCTAATGCTGATTGCATGGAAAAACTCAGTTTAGGGTTTAAAACCCTAATGCTGGCTGAATGGAAAAAAGTTTAGTTTAGGGTTTAAAACCCTAATGCTGATTGCATGAAAAAGCTCAGTTTAGGGTTTAAAACCCTAATGCTGGCTGAATGGAAAAAAGTTCAGTTTAGGGTTTAAAACCCTAATGCTAACTAAAGGAAAAATTCAGTTTAGGGTTTAAAACCCTAATGCTGATTGCATGGAAAAACTCAGTTTAGGGTTTAAAACCCTAATGCTGGCTTAATGGAAAAAAGTTTAGTTTAGGGTTTAAAACCCTAATGCTGATTGCATGAAAAAGCTCAGTTTAGGGTTTAAAACCCTAATGTTGACTAAAGGAAAAATTTAGTTTAGGGTTTAAAACCCTAATGCTGACTGCATGGAAAAGCTCAGTTTAGGGTTTAAAACCCTAATGCTGGCTGAATGGAAAAAGATCAGTTTAGGGTTTAAAACCCTAATGCTGACTAAAGGAAAAATTCAGTTTAGGGTTTAAAACCCTAATGCTGACTGCATGGAAAAGCTCAGTTTAGGATTTAAAACCCTAATGCTGGCTGAATGGAAAAGCTCAGTTTAGGGTTTAAAACCCTAATGCTGGATGAATGGAAAAAGTTCAGTTTAGGGTTTAAAACCCTAATGCTAATTGCGTGAAAAAGCTCAGTTTAGGGTTTAAAACCCTAATGCTGGCTGAATGGGAAAAAGTTCAGTTTAGGGTTTAAAACCTTAATGCTGACTAAAGGAAAAGTTCAGTTTAAGGTTTAAAACCCTAATGCTGACTGCATGGAAAAGCTCAGTTTAGGGTTTAAAACCCTAATGCTGATTGTATGGAAAAACTCAGTTTAGGGTTTAAAACCCTAAAGCTGGCTGAATGGAAAAAAGTTCAGTTTAGGGTTTAAAACCCTAATGCTGACTAAAGGAAAAATTCAGTTTAGGGTTTAAAACCCTAATGCTGATTGCATGGAAAAACTCAGTTTAGGGTTTAAAACCCTAATGCTGGCTGAATGGAAAAAAGTTCAGTTTAGGGTTTAAAACCCTAATGCTGATTGTATGGAAAAACTCAGTTTAGGGTTTAAAACCCTAAAGCTGGCTGAATGGAAAAAAGTTCAGTTTAGGGTTTAAAACCCTAATGCTGACTAAAGGAAAAATTCAGTTTAGGGTTTAAAACCCTAATGCTGATTGCATGGAAAAACTCAGTTTAGGGTTTAAAACCCTAATGCTGGCTGAATGGAAAAAAGTTTAGTTTAGGGTTTAAAACCCTAATGCTGATTGCATGAAAAAGCTCAGTTTAGGGTTTAAAACCCTAATGCTGGCTGAATGGAAAAAAGTTTAGTTTAGGGTTTAAAACCCTAATGCTGACTAAAGGAAAAATTCAGTTTAGGGTTTAAAACCCTAATGCTGACTGCATAGAAAAGCTCAGTTTAGGGTTTAAAACCCTAATGCTGGCTGAATGGAAAAAAGTTCAGTTTAGGGTTTAAAACCCTAATGCTGACTAAAGGAAAAATTCAGTTTAGGGTTTAAAACCCTAATGCTGACTGCATGGAAAAGCTCAGTTTAGGGTTTAAAACCCTAATGCTGACTAAATGGAAAAAAGTTCAGTTTAGGGTTTAAAACCCTAATGCTGACTAAAGGAAAAAATTCAGTTTAGGGTTTAAAACCCTAATGCTGACTGCATGGAAAAGCTCAGTTTAGGGTTTAAAACCCTAATGCTGGCTGAATGGAAAAGCTCAGTTTAGGGTTTAAAACCCTAATGCTGGCTGAATGGAAAAAAGTTCAGTTTAGGGTTTAAAACCCTAATGCTGATTGCGTGAAAAAGCTCAGTTTAGGGTTTAAAACCCTAATGCTGGCTGAATGGAAAAAAGTTCAGTTTAGGGTTTAAAACCTTAATGCTGACTAAAGGAAAAGTTCAGTTTAGGGTTTAAAACCATAATGCTGACTGCATGGAATAGCTCAGTTTAGGGTTTAAAACCCTAATGCTGATTGTATGGAAAAACTCAGTTTAGGGTTTAAAACCCTAAAGCTGGCTGAATGGAAAAAAGTTCAGTTTAGGGTTTAAAACCCTAATGCTGACTAAAGGAAAAATTCAGTTTAGGGTTTAAAACCCTAATGCTGATTGCATGGAAAAACTCAGTTTAGGGTTTAAAACCCTAATACTGGCTGAATGGAAAAAAGTTCAATTTAGGGTTTAAAACTCTAATGCTGATTCCATGAAAAAGCTCAGTTTAGGGTTTAAAACCCTAATGCTGGCTGAATGGAAAAAAGTTCAGTTTAGGGTTTAAAACCCTAATGCTGACTAAAGGAAAAATTCAGTTTAGGGTTTAAAACCCTAATGATGACTGCATGGAAAAGCTCAGTTTAGGGTTTAAAACCCTAATGCTGGCTGAATGGAAAAAAGTTCAGTTTAGGGTTTAAAACCCTAATGCTGACTAAAGGAAAAATTCAGTTTAGGGTTTAAAACCCTAATGCTGACTACATGGAAAAGCTCAGTTTAGGGTTTAAAACCCTAATGCTGGCAGAATGGAAAAAAGTTCAGTTTAGGGTTTAAAACCCTAATGCTGACTAAAGGAAAAATTCAGTTTAGGGTTTAAAACCCTAATGCTGATTGCATGGAAAAGCTCAGTTTAGGGTTTAAAACCCTAATGCTGGCTGAATGGAAAAGCTCAGTTTAGGGTTTAAAACCCTAATACTGGCTGAATGGAAAAAAGTTCAGTTTAGGGTTTAAAACCCTAATGCTGATTGCATGAAAAAGCTCAGTTTAGGGTTTAAAACCCTAATGCTGGCTGAATGGAAAAAAGTTCAGTTTAGGGTTTAAAACCCTAATGCTGACTAAAGGAAAAATTCAGTTTAGGGTTTAAAACCCTAATGCTGACTGCATGGAAAAGCTCAGTTTAGGGTTTAAAACCCTAATGCTGGCTGAATGGAAAAAAGTTCAGTTTAGGGTTTAAAACCCTAATGCTGACTAAAGGAAAAATTCAGTTTAGGGTTTAAAACCCTAATGCTGATTGCACGGAAAAGCTCAGTTTAGGGTTTAAAACCCTAATGCTGGCTGAATGGAAAAATTCAGTTTAAGGTTTAAAACCCTAATGCTGATTAAAGGAAAAATTCAGTTTAGGGTTTAAAACCCTAATGCTGATTGCATGGAAAAACTCAGTTTAGGGTTTAAAACCCTAATGCTGGCTGAATGGAAAAAAGTTCAGTTTAGGGTTTAAAACCCTAATGCTGACTAAAGGAAAAATTCAGTTTAGGGTTTAAAACCCTAATGCTGATTGCATGGAAAAACTCAGTTTAGGGTTTAAAACCCTAATGCTGGCTGAATGGAAAAAAGTTCAGTTTAGGGTTTAAAACCCTAATGCTGATTGCATGAAAAAGCTCAGTTTAGGGTTTAAAACCCTAATGCTGATTGCATGAAAAAGCTCAGTTTAGGGTATAAAACCCTAAAGCTGGCTGAATGGAAAAAAGTTCAGTTTAGGGTTTAAAACCCTAATGCTGACTAAAGGAAAAATTCAGTTTAGGGTTTAAAACCCTAATGCTGATTGCATGGAAAAACTCAGTTTAGGGTTTAAAACCCTAATGCTGGCTGAATGGAAAAAAGTTTAGTTTAGGGTTTAAAACCCTAATGCTGATTGCATGAAAAAGCTCAGTTTAGGGTTTAAAACCCTAATGCTGGCTGAATGGAAAAAAGTTTAGTTTAGGGTTTAAAACCCTAATGCTGACTAAAGGAAAAATTCAGTTTAGGGTTTAAAACCCTAATGCTGATTGCATGGAAAAACTCAGTTTAGGGTTTAAAACCCTAATGCTGGCTGAATGGAAAAAGTTTAGTTTAGGGTTTAAAACCCTAATGCTGATTGCATGAAAAAGCTCAGTTTAGGGTATAAAACCCTAAAGCTGGCTGAATGGAAAAAAGTTCAGTTTAGGGTTTAAAACCCTAATGCTGACTAAAGGAAAAATTCAGTTTAGGGTTTAAAACCCTAATGCTGATTGCATGGAAAAACTCAGTTTAGGGTTTAAAACCCTAATGCTGGCTGAATGGAAAAAAGTTTAGTTTAGGGTTTAAAACCCTAATGCTGATTGCAATGGAAAAAAGTTTAGTTTAGGGTTTAAAACCCTAATGCTGACTAAAGGAAAAATTCAGTTTAGGGTTTAAAACCCTAATGCTGACTGCATAGAAAAGCTCAGTTTAGGGTTTAAAACCCTAATGCTGGCTGAATGGAAAAAAGTTCAGTTTAGGGTTTAAAACCCTAATGCTGACTAAAGGAAAAATTCAGTTTAGGGTTTAAAACCCTAATGCCGACTGCATGGAAAAGCTCAGTTTAGGGTTTAAAACCCTAATGCTGACTGAATGGAAAAAAGTTCAGTTTAGGGTTTAAAACCCTAATGCTGACTAAATAGAAAAGCTCAGTTTAGGGTTTAAAACCCTAATGCTGGATGAATGGAAAAAAGTTCAGTTTAGGGTTTTAAACCCTAATGTTGACTAAAGGAAAAATTTAGTTTAGGGTTTAAAACCCTAATGCTGACTGCATGGAAAAGCTCAGTTTAGGGTTTAAAACCCTAATGCTGGCTGAATGGAAAAGCTTTCAGTTTAGGGTTTAAAACCCTAATGCTGACTAAAGGAAAAATTCAGTTTAGGGTTTAAAACCCTAATGCTGACTGCATGGAAAAGCTCAGTTTAGGGTTTAAAACCCTAATGCTGGCTGAATGGAAAAGCTCAGTTTAGGGTTTAAAACCCTAATGCTGGATGAATGGAAAAAAGTTCAGTTTAGGGTTTAAAACCCTAATGCTGATTGCGTGAAAAAGCTCAGTTTAGGGTTTAAAACCCTGATGCTGGCTGAGTGGAAAAAAGTTCAGTTTAGGGTTTAAAACCTTAATGCTGACTAAAGGAAAAGTTCAGTTTAGGGTTTAAAACCCTAATGCTGACTGCATGGAAAAGCTCAGTTTAGGGTTTAAAACCCTAATACTGATTGTATGGAAAAACTCAGTTTAGGGTTTAAAACCCTAATGCTGGCTGAATGGAAAAAGTTCAGTTTAGGGTTTAAAACCCTAATGCTGACTAAAGGAAAAATTCAGTTTAGGGTTTAAAACCCTAATGCTGATTGCATGGAAAAACTCAGTTTAGGGTTTAAAACCTTAATGCTGGCTGAATGGAAAAAAGTTTAGTTTAGGGTTTAAAACCCTAATGCTGATTGCATGAAAAAGCTCAGTTTAGGGTATAAAACCCTAAAGCTGGCTGAATGGAAAAAAGTTCAGTTTAGGGTTTAAAACCCTAATGCTGACTAAAGGAAAAATTCAGTTTAGGGTTTAAAACCCTAATGCTGATTGCATGGAAAAACTCAGTTTAGGGTTTAAAACCCTAATGCTGGCTGAATGGAAAAAAGTTTAGTTTAGGGTTTAAAACCCTAATGCTGATTGCATGAAAAAGCTCAGTTTAGGGTTTAAAACCCTAATGCTGGCTGAATGGAAAAAGTTTAGTTTAGGGTTTAAAACCCTAATGCTGACTAAAGGAAAAATTCAGTTTAGGGTTTAAAACCCTAATGCTGACTGCATAGAAAAGCTCAGTTTAGGGTTTAAAACCCTAATGCTGGCTGAATGGAAAAAAGTTCAGTTTAGGGTTTAAAACCCTAATGCTGACTAAAGGAAAAATTCAGTTTAGGGTTTAAAACCCTAATGCTGACTGCATGGAAAAGCTCAGTTTAGGGTTTAAAACCCTAATGCTGACTGAATGGAAAAAAGTTCAGTTTAGGGTTTAAAACCCTAATGCTGACTAAAGGAAAAATTCCGTTTAGGGTTTAAAACCCTAATGCTGATTGCACGGAAAAGCTCAGTTTAGGGTTTAAAACCCTAATGCTGGCTGAATGGAAAAAAGTTTAGTTTATGGTTTAAAACCCTAATGCTGATTGCATGAAAAAGCTCAGTTTAGGGTTTAAAACCCTAATGCTGGCTGAATGGAAAAAAGTTCAGTTTAGGGTTTAAAACCCTAATGCTGACTAAAGGAAAAAATCAGTTTAGGGTTTAAAACCCTAATGCTGACTGCATAGAAAAGCTCAGTTTAGGGTTTAAAACCCTAATGCTGGCTGAATGGAAAAAAGTTCAGCTTAGGGTTTAAAACCCTAATGCTGACTAAAGGAAAAATTCAGTTTAGGGTTTAAAACCCTAATGCTGACTGCATGGAAAAGCTCAGTTTAGGGTTTAATACCCTAATGCTGACTGAATGGAAAAAAGTTCAGTTTAGGGTTTAAAACCCTAATGCTGACTAAAGGAAAAAATTCAGTTTAGGGTTTAAAACCCTAATGCTGACTGCATGGAAAAGCTCAGTTTAGGGTTTAAAATCCTAATGCTGGCTGAATGGAAAAGCTCAGTTTAGGGTTTAAAACCCTAATGCTGGCTGAATGGAAAAAAATTCAGTTTAGGGTTTAAAACCCTAATGCTGATTGCGTGAAAAAGCTCAGTTTAAGGTTTAAAACCCTAATGCTGGCTGAATGGAAAAAAGTTCAGTTTAGGGTTTAAAACCTTAATGCTGACTAAAGGAAAAATTCAGTTTAGGGTTTAAAACCCTAATGCTGATTGCATGGAAAAACTCAGTTTAGAGTTTTAAAACCCTAATGCTGGCTGAATGGAAAAAAGTTCAGTTTAGGGTTTAAAACCCTAATGCTGACTAAAGGAAAAATTCCGTTTAGGGTTTAAAACCCTAATGCTGATTGCACGGAAAAGCTCAGTTTAGGGTTTAAAACCCTAATGCTGGCTGAATGGAAAAATTCAGTTTAGGGTTTAAAACCCTAATGCTGATTGCATGGAAAAACTCAGTTTAGGGTTTAAAACCCTAATGCTGGCTGAATGGAAAAAAGTTCAGTTTAGGGTTTTAAACCCTAATGCTGACTAAAGGAAAAATTCAGTTTAGGGTTTAAAACCCTAATGCTGATTGCATGGAAAAGCTCAGTTTAGGGTTTAAAACCCTAATGCTGGCTGAATGGAAAAAAGTTCAGTTTAGGGTTTAAAACCCTAATGCTGACTAAAGGAAAAATTCAGTTTAGGGTTTAAAACCCTAATGCTGATTGCATGGAAAAACTCAGTTTAGGGTTTAAAACCCTAATGCAGGCTGAATGGAAAAAAGTTCAGTTTAGGGTTTAAAACCCTAATGCTGACTAAAGGAAAAATTCAATTTAGGGTTTAAAACCCTAATGCTGATTGCATGAAAAAACTCAGTTTAGGGTTTAAAACCCTAATGTTGGCTGAATGGAAAAAAGTTCAGTTTAGGGTTTAAAACCCTAATGCTGATTACATGAAAAAGCTCAGTTTAGGGTTTAAAACCTTAATGCTGGCTGAATGGAAAAAAGTTCAGTTTAGGGTTTAAAACCCTAATGCTGACTAAAGGAAAAATTCAGTTTAGGGTTTAAAACCCTAATGCTAACTGCATAGAAAAGCTCAGTTTAGGGTTTAAAACCCTAATGCTGGCTGAATGGAAAAAAGTTCAGTTTAGGGTTTTAAACCCTAATGTTGACTAAAGGAAAAATTTAGTTTAGGGTTTAAAACCCTAATGCTGACTGCATGGAAAAGCTCAGTTTAGGGTTTAAAACCCTAATGCTGGCTGAATGGAAAAAAGTTCAGTTTAGGGTTTAAAACCCTAATGCTGACTAAAGGAAAAATTCAGTTTAGGGTTTAAAACCCTAATGCTGACTGCATGGAAAAGCTCAGTTTAGGGTTTAAAACCCTAATGCTGGCTGAATGGAAAAGCTCAGTTTAGGGTTTAAAACCCTAATGCTGGATGAATGGAAAAAAGTTCAGTTTAGGGTTTAAAACCCTAATGCTGATTGCGTGAAAAAGCTCAGTTTAGGGTTTAAAACCCTAATGCTGGCTGAATGGGAAAAAGTTCAGTTTAGGGTTTAAAACCTTAATGCTGACTAAAGGAAAAGTTCAGTTTAGGGTTTAAAACCCTAATGCTGACTGCATGGAAAAGCTCAGTTTAGGGTTTAAAACCCTAATGCTGATTGTATGGAAAAACTCAGTTTAGGGTTTAAAACCCTAAAGCTGGCTGAATGGAAAAAAGTTCAGTTTAGGGTTTAAAACCCTAATGCTGACTAAAGGAAAAATTCAGTTTAGGGTTTAAAACCCTAATGCTGATTGCATGGAAAAACTCAGTTTAGGGTTTAAAACCCTAATGCTAGCTGAATGGAAAAAAGTTCAGTTTAGGGTTTAAAACCCTAATGCTGATTGTATGGAAAAACTCAGTTTAGGGTTTAAAACCCTAAAGCTGGCTGAATGGAAAAAAGTTCAGTTTAGGGTTTAAAACCCTAATGCTGACTAAAGGAAAAATTCAGTTTAGGGTTTAAAACCCTAATGCTGATTGCATGGAAAAACTCAGTTTAGGGTTTAAAACCCTAATGCTGGCTGAATGGAAAAAAGTTTAGTTTAGGGTTTAAAACCCTAATGCTGATTGCATGAAAAAGCTCAGTTTAGGGTTTAAAACCCTAATGTTGACTAAAGGAAAAATTTAGTTTAGGGTTTAAAACCCTAATGCTGACTGCATGGAAAAGCTCAGTTTAGGGTTTAAAACCCTAATGCTGGCTGAATGGAAAAAAGATCAGTTTAGGGTATAAAACCCTAATGCTGACTAAAGGAAAAAATTCAGTTTAGGGTTTAAAACCCTAATGCTGACTGCATGGAAAAGCTCAGTTTAGGGTTTAAAACCCTAATGCTGGCTGAATGGAAAAGCTCAGTTTAGGGTTTAAAACCCTAATGCTGGATGAATGGAAAAAAGTTCAGTTTAGGGTTTAAAACCCTAATGCTGATTGCGTGAAAAAGCTCAGTTTAGGGTTTAAAACCCTAATGCTGGCTAAATGGGAAAAAGTTCAGTTTAGGGTTTAAAACCTTAATGCTGACTAAAGGAAAAGTTCAGTTTAGGGTTTAAAACCCTAATGCTGACTGCATGGAAAAGCTCAGTTTAGGGTTTAAAACCCTAATGCTGATTGTATGGAAAAACTCAGTTTAGGGTTTAAAACCCTAAAGCTGGCTGAATGGAAAAAAGTTCAGTTTAGGGTTTAAAACCCTAATGCTGACTAAAGGAAAAATTCAGTTTAGGGTTTAAAACCCTAATGCTGATTGCATGGAAAAACTCAGTTTAGGGTTTAAAACCCTAATGCTGGCTGAATGGAAAAAAGTTTAGTTTAGGGTTTAAAACCCTAATGCTGATTGCATGAAAAAGCTCAGTTTAGGGTTTAAAACCCTAAAGCTGGCTGAATGGAAAAAAGTTCAGTTTAGGGTTTAAAACCCTAATGCTGACTAAAGGAAAAATTCAGTTTAGGGTTTAAAACCCTAATGCTGATTGCATGGAAAAACTCAGTTTAGGGTTTAAAACCCTAATGCTGGCTTAATGGAAAAAAGTTTAGTTTAGGGTTTAAAACCCTAATGCTGATTGCATGAAAAAGCTCAGTTTAGGGTTTAAAACCCTAATGCTGGCTGAATGGAAAAAAGTTTAGTTTAGGGTTTAAAACCTTAATGCTGACTAAAGGAAAAATTCAGTTTAGGGTTTAAAACCCTAATGCTGACTGCATAGAAAAGCTCAGTTTAGGGTTTAAAACCCTAATGCTGGCTGAATGGAAAAAAGTTCAGTTTAGGGTTTAAAACCCTAATGCTGACTAAAGGAAAAATTCAGTTTAGGGTTTAAAACCCTAATGCTGACTGCATGGAAAAGCTCAGTTTAGGGTTTAAAACCCTAATGCTGACTAAATGGAAAAAAGTTCAGTTTAGGGTTTAAAACCCTAATGCTGACTAAAGGAAAAAATTCAGTTTAGGGTTTAAAACCCTAATGCTGACTGCATGGAAAAGCTCAGTTTAGGGTTTAAAACCCTAATGCTGGCTGAATGGAAAAGCTCAGTTTAGGGTTTAAAACCCTAATGCTGGCTGAATGGAAAAAAGTTCAGTTTAGGGTTTAAAACCCTAATGCTGATTGCGTGAAAAAGCTCAGTTTAGGGTTTAAAACCCTAATGCTGGCTGAATGGAAAAAAGTTCAGTTTAGGGTTTAAAACCTTAATGCTGACTAAAGGAAAAGTTCAGTTTAGGGTTTAAAACCCTAATGCTGACTGCATGGAATAGCTCAGTTTAGGGTTTAAAACCCTAATGCTGATTGTATGGAAAAACTCAGTTTAGGGTTTAAAACCCTAAAGCTGGCTGAATGGAAAAAAGTTCAGTTTAGGGTTTAAAACCCTAATGCTGACTAAAGGAAAAATTCAGTTTAGGGTTTAAAACCCTAATGCTGATTGCATGGAAAAACTCAGTTTAGGGTTTAAAACCCTAATACTGGCTGAATGGAAAAAAGTTCAATTTAGGGTTTAAAACTCTAATGCTGATTCCATGAAAAAGCTCAGTTTAGGGTTTAAAACCCTAATGCTGGCTGAATGGAAAAAAGTTCAGTTTAGGGTTTAAAACCCTAATGCTGACTAAAGGAAAAATTCAGTTTAGGGTTTAAAACCCTAATGATGACTGCATGGAAAAGCTCAGTTTAGGGTTTAAAACCCTAATGCTGGCTGAATGGAAAAAAGTTCAGTTTAGGGTTTAAAACCCTAATGCTGACTAAAGGAAAAATTCAGTTTAGGGTTTAAAACCCTAATGCTGACTACATGGAAAAGCTCAGTTTAGGGTTTAAAACCCTAATGCTGGCAGAATGGAAAAAAGTTCAGTTTAGGGTTTAAAACCCTAATGCTGACTAAAGGAAAAAATTCAGTTTAGGGTTTAAAACCCTAATGCTGACTGCATGGAAAAGCTCAGTTTAGGGTTTAAAACTCTAATGCTGGCTGAATGGAAAAGCTCAGTTTAGGGTTTAAAACCCTAATACTGGCTGAATGGAAAAAAGTTCAGTTTAGGGTTTAAAACCCTAATGCTGATTGCATGAAAAAGCTCAGTTTAGGGTTTAAAACCCTAATGCTGGCTGAATGGAAAAAAGTTCAGTTTAGGGTTTAAAACCCTAATGCTGACTAAAGGAAAAGTTCAGTTTAGGGTTTAAAACCCTAATGCTGACTGCATGGAAAAGCTCAGTCTAGGGTTTAAAACCCTAATGCTGGCTGAATGGAAAAAAGTTCAGTTTAGGGTTTAAAACCCTAATGCTGACTAAAGGAAAAGTTCAGTTTAGGGTTTAAAACCCTAATGCTGATTGCACGGAAAAGCTCAGTTTAGGGTTTAAAACCCTAATGCTGGCTGAATGGAAAAATTCAGTTTAAGGTTTAAAACCCTAATGCTGATTAAAGGAAAAATTCAGTTTAGGGTTTAAAACCCTAATGCTGATTGCATGGAAAAACTCAGTTTAGGGTTTAAAACCTTAATGCTGGCTGAATGGAAAAAAGTTCAGTTTAGGGTTTAAAACCCTAATGCTGACTAAAGGAAAAATTCAGTTTAGGGTTAAAACCCTAATGCTGATTGCATGGAAAAACTCAGTTTAGGGTTTAAAACCCTAATGCTGGCTGAATGGACAAAAGTTCAGTTTAGGGTTTAAAACCCTAATGCTGATTGCATGAAAAAGCTCAGTTTAGGGTTTAAAACCCTAATGCTGATTGCATGAAAAAGCTCAGTTTAGGGTATAAAACCCTAAAGCTGGCTGAATGGAAAAAAGTTCAGTTTAGGGTTTAAAACCCTAATGCTGACTAAAGGAAAAATTCAGTTTAGGGTTTAAAACCCTAATGCTGATTGCATGGAAAAACTCAGTTTAGGGTTTAAAACCCTAATGCTGGCTGAATGGAAAAAAGTTCAGTTTAGGGTTTAAAACCCTAATGCTGATTGCATGAAAAAGCTCAGTTTAGGGTTTAAAACCCTAATGCTGGCTGAATGGAAAAAAGTTTAGTTTAGGGTTTAAAACCCTAATGCTGACTAAAGGAAAAATTCAGTTTAGGGTTTAAAACCCTAATGCTGATTGCATGGAAAAACTCAGTTTAGGGTTTAAAACCCTAATGCTAGCTGAATGGAAAAAAGTTTAGTTTAGGGTTTAAAACCCTAATGCTGATTGCATGAAAAAGCTCAGTTTAGGGTATAAAACCCTAAAGCTGGCTGAATGGAAAAAAGTTCAGTTTAGGGTTTAAAACCCTAATGCTGACTAAAGGAAAAATTCAGTTTAGGGTTTAAAACCCTAATGCTGATTGCATGGAAAAACTCAGTTTAGGGTTTAAAACCCTAATGCTGGCTGAATGGAAAAAAGTTTAGTTTAGGGTTTAAAACCCTAATGCTGATTGCATGAAAAAGCTCAGTTTAGGGTTTAAAACCCTAATGCTGGCTGAATGGAAAAAAGTTTAGTTTAGGGTTTAAAACCCTAATGCTGACTAAAGGAAAAATTCAGTTTAGGGTTTAAAACCCTAATGCTGACTGCATAGAAAAGCTCAGTTTAGGGTTTAAAACCCTAATGCTGGCTGAATGGAAAAAAGTTCAGTTTAGGGTTTAAAACCCTAATGCTGACTAAAGGAAAAATTCAGTTTAGGGTTTAAAACCCTAATGCCGACTGCATGGAAAAGCTCAGTTTAGGGTTTAAAACCCTAATGCTGACTGAATGGAAAAAAGTTCAGTTTAGGGTTTAAAACCCTAATGCTGACTAAATAGAAAAGCTCAGTTTAGGGTTTAAAACCCTAATGCTGGATGAATGGAAAAAAGTTCAGTTTAGGGTTTTAAACCCTAATGTTGACTAAAGGAAAAATTTAGTTTAGGGTTTAAAACCCTAATGCTGACTGCATGGAAAAGCTCAGTTTAGGGTTTAAAACCCTAATGCTGGCTGAATGGAAAAAAGATCAGTTTAGGGTTTAAAACCCTAATGCTGACTAAAGGAAAAAATTCAGTTTAGGGTTTAAAACCCTAATGCTGACTGCATGGAAAAGCTCAGTTTAGGGTTTAAAACCCTAATGCTGGCTGAATGGAAAAGCTCAGTTTAGGGTTTAAAACCCTAATGCTGGATGAATGGAAAAAAGTTCAGTTTAGGGTTTAAAACCCTAATGCTGATTGCGTGAAAAAGCTCAGTTTAGGGTTTAAAACCCTGATGCTGGCTGAGTGGAAAAAAGTTCAGTTTAGGGTTTAAAACCTTAATGCTGACTAAAGGAAAAGTTCAGTTTAGGGTTTAAAACCCTAATGCTGACTGCATGGAAAAGCTCAGTTTAGGGTTTAAAACCCTAATACTGATTGTATGGAAAAACTCAGTTTAGGGTTTAAAACCCTAAAGCTGGCTGAATGGAAAAAAGTTCAGTTTAGGGTTTAAAACCCTAATGCTGACTAAAGGAAAAATTCAGTTTAGGGTTTAAAACCCTAATGCTGATTGCATGGAAAAACTCAGTTTAGGGTTTAAAACCCTAATGCTGGCTGAATGGAAAAAAGTTTAGTTTAGGGTTTAAAACCCTAATGCTGATTGCATGAAAAAGCTCAGTTTAGGGTATAAAACCCTAAAGCTGGCTGAATGGAAAAAAGTTCAGTTTAGGGTTTAAAACCCTAATGCTGACTAAAGGAAAAATTCAGTTTAGGGTTTAAAACCCTAATGCTGATTGCATGGAAAAACTCAGTTTAGGGTTTAAAACCCTAATGCTGGCTGAATGGAAAAAAGTTTAGTTTAGGGTTTAAAACCCTAATGCTGATTGCATGAAAAAGCTCAGTTTAGGGTTTAAAACCCTAATGCTGGCTGAATGGAAAAAAGTTTAGTTTAGGGTTTAAAACCCTAATGCTGACTAAAGGAAAAATTCAGTTTAGGGTTTAAAACCCTAATGCTGACTGCATAGAAAAGCTCAGTTTAGGGTTTAAAACCCTAATGCTGGCTGAATGGAAAAAAGTTCAGTTTAGGGTTTAAAACCCTAATGCTGACTAAAGGAAAAATTCAGTTTAGGGTTTAAAACCCTAATGCTGACTGCATGGAAAAGCTCAGTTTAGGGTTTAAAACCCTAATGCTGACTGAATGGAAAAAAGTTCAGTTTAGGGTTTAAAACCCTAATGCTGACTAAAGGAAAAATTCAGTTTAGGGTTTAAAACCCTAATGCTGATTGCATGGAAAAACTCAGTTTAGGGTTTAAAACCCTAATGCTGGCTGAATGGAAAAAAGTTTAGTTTATGGTTTAAAACCCTAATGCTGATTGCATGAAAAAGCTCAGTTTAGGGTTTAAAACCCTAATGCTGGCTGGATGGAAAAAAGTTTAGTTTAGGGTTTAAAACCCTAATGCTGACTAAAGGAAAAAATCAGTTTAGGGTTTAAAACCCTAATGCTGACTGCATAGAAAAGCTCAGTTTAGGGTTTAAAACCCTAATGCTGGCTGAATGGAAAAAAGTTCAGTTTAGGGTTTAAAACCCTAATGCTGACTAAAGGAAAAATTCAGTTTAGGGTTTAAAACCCTAATGCTGACTGCATGGAAAAGCTCAGTTTAGGGTTTAAAACCCTAATGCTGACTAAAGGAAAAAATTCAGTTTAGGGTTTAAAACCCTAATGCTGACTGCATGGAAAAGCTCAGTTTAGGGTTTAAAACCCTAATGCTGGCTGAATGGAAAAGCTCAGTTTAGGGTTTAAAACCCTAATGCTGGCTGAATGGAAAAAAGTTCAGTTTAGGGTTTAAAACCCTAATGCTGATTGCGTGAAAAAGCTCAGTTTAGGGTTTAAAACCCTAATGCTGGCTGAATGGAAAAAAGTTCAGTTTAGGGTTTAAAACCTTAATGCTGACTAAAGGAAAAGTTCAGTTTAGGGTTTAAAACCCTAATGCTGACTGCATGGAATAGCTCAGTTTAGGGTTTAAAACCCTAATGCTGATTGTATGGAAAAACTCAGTTTAGGGTTTAAAACCCTAAAGCTGGCTGAATGGAAAAAAGTTCAGTTTAGGGTTTAAAACCCTAATGCTGACTAAAGGAAAAATTCAGTTTAGGGTTTAAAACCCTAATGCTGATTGCATGGAAAAACTCAGTTTAGGGTTTAAAACCCTAATACTGGCTGAATGGAAAAAAGTTCAATTTAGGGTTTAAAACTCTAATGCTGATTCCATGAAAAATCTCAGTTTAGGGTTTAAAACCCTAATGCTGGCTGAATGGAAAAAAGTTCAGTTTAGGGTTTAAAACCCTAATGCTGACTAAAGGAAAAATTCAGTTTAGGGTTTAAAACCCTAATGATGACTGCATGGAAAAGCTCAGTTTAGGGTTTAAAACCCTAATGCTGGCTGAATGGAAAAAAGTTCAGTTTAGGGTTTAAAACCCTAATGCTGACTAAAGGAAAAATTCAGTTTAGGGTTTAAAACCCTAATGCTGACTACATGGAAAAGCTCAGTTTAGGGTTTAAAACCCTAATGCTGGCAGAATGGAAAAAAGTTCAGTTTAGGGTTTAAAACCCTAATGCTGACTAAAGGAAAAAATTCAGTTTAGGGTTTAAAACCCTAATGCTGACTGCATGGAAAAGCTCAGTTTAGGGTTTAAAACTCTAATGCTGGCTGAATGGAAAAGCTCAGTTTAGGGTTTAAAACCCTAATACTGGCTGAATGGAAAAAAGTTCAGTTTAGGGTTTAAAACCCTAATGCTGATTGCATGAAAAAGCTCAGTTTAGGGTTTAAAACCCTAATGCTGGCTGAATGGAAAAAAGTTCAGTTTAGGGTTTAAAACCCTAATGCTGACTAAAGGAAAAGTTCAGTTTAGGGTTTAAAACCCTAATGCTGACTGCATGGAAAAGCTCAGTCTAGGGTTTAAAACCCTAATGCTGGCTGAATGGAAAAAAGTTCAGTTTAGGGTTTAAAACCCTAATGCTGACTAAAGAAAAAATTCAGTTTAGGGTTTAAAACCCTAATGCTGATTGCACGGAAAAGCTCAGTTTAGGGTTTAAAACCCTAATGCTGGCTGAATGGAAAAATTCAGTTTAAGGTTTAAAACCCTAATGCTGATTAAAGGAAAAATTCAGTTTAGGGTTTAAAACCCTAATGCTGATTGCATGGAAAAACTCAGTTTAGGGTTTAAAACCTTAATGCTGGCTGAATGGAAAAAAGTTCAGTTTAGGGTTTAAAACCCTAATGCTGACTAAAGGAAAAATTCAGTTTAGGGATAAAACCCTAATGCTGATTGCATGGAAAAACTCAGTTTAGGGTTTAAAACCCTAATGCTGGCTGAATGGACAAAAGTTCAGTTTAGGGTTTAAAACCCTAATGCTGATTGCATGAAAAAGCTCAGTTTAGGGTTTAAAACCCTAATGCTGATTGCATGAAAAAGCTCAGTTTAGGGTATAAAACCCTAAAGCTGGCTGAATGGAAAAAAGTTCAGTTTAGGGTTTAAAACCCTAATGCTGACTAAAGGAAAAATTCAGTTTAGGGTTTAAAACCCTAATGCTGATTGCATGGAAAAACTCAGTTTAGGGTTTAAAACCCTAATGCTGGCTGAATGGAAAAAAGTTTAGTTTAGGGTTTAAAACCCTAATGCTGATTGCATGAAAAAGCTCAGTTTAGGGTTTAAAACCCTAATGCTGGCTGAATGGAAAAAGTTCAGTTTAGGGTTTAAAACCCTAATGCTGACTAAAGGAAAAATTCAGTTTAGGGTTTAAAACCCTAATGCTGATTGCATGGAAAAACTCAGTTTAGGGTTTAAAACCCTAATGCTGGCTGAATGGAAAAAAGTTTAGTTTAGGGTTTAAAACCCTAATGCTGATTGCATGAAAAAGCTCAGTTTAGGGTTTAAAACCCTAATGCTGGCTGAATGGAAAAAAGTTTAGTTTAGGGTTTAAAACCCTAATGCTGACTAAAGGAAAAATTCAGTTTAGGGTTTAAAACCCTAATGCTGATTGCATGGAAAAACTCAGTTTAGGGTTTAAAACCCTAATACTGGCTGAATGGAAAAAAGTTCAATTTAGGGTTTAAAACTCTAATGCTGATTCCATGAAAAAGCTCAGTTTAGGGTTTAAAACCCTAATGCTGGCTGAATGGAAAAAAGTTCAGTTTAGGGTTTAAAACCCTAATGCTGACTAAAGGAAAAATTCAGTTTAGGGTTTAAAACCCTAATGATGACTGCATGGAAAAGCTCAGTTTAGGGTTTAAAACCCTAATGCTGGCTGAATGGAAAAAAGTTCAGTTTAGGGTTTAAAACCCTAATGCTGACTAAAGGAAAAATTCAGTTTAGGGTTTAAAACCCTAATGCTGACTACATGGAAAAGCTCAGTTTAGGGTTTAAAACCCTAATGCTGGCAGAATGGAAAAAAGTTCAGTTTAGGGTTTAAAACCCTAATGCTGACTAAAGGAAAAAATTCAGTTTAGGGTTTAAAACCCTAATGCTGACTGCATGGAAAAGCTCAGTTTAGGGTTTAAAACTCTAATGCTGGCTGAATGGAAAAGCTCAGTTTAGGGTTTAAAACCCTAATACTGGCTGAATGGAAAAAAGTTCAGTTTAGGGTTTAAAACCCTAATGCTGATTGCATGAAAAAGCTCAGTTTAGGGTTTAAAACCCTAATGCTGGCTGAATGGAAAAAAGTTCAGTTTAGGGTTTAAAACCCTAATGCTGACTAAAGGAAAAGTTCAGTTTAGGGTTTAAAACCCTAATGCTGACTGCATGGAAAAGCTCAGTCTAGGGTTTAAAACCCTAATGCTGGCTGAATGGAAAAAAGTTCAGTTTAGGGTTTAAAACCCTAATGCTGACTAAAGAAAAAATTCAGTTTAGGGTTTAAAACCCTAATGCTGATTGCACGGAAAAGCTCAGTTTAGGGTTTAAAACCCTAATGCTGGCTGAATGGAAAAATTCAGTTTAAGGTTTAAAACCCTAATGCTGATTAAAGGAAAAATTCAGTTTAGGGTTTAAAACCCTAATGCTGATTGCATGGAAAAACTCAGTTTAGGGTTTAAAACCTTAATGCTGGCTGAATGGAAAAAAGTTCAGTTTAGGGTTTAAAACCCTAATGCTGACTAAAGGAAAAATTCAGTTTAGGGATAAAACCCTAATGCTGATTGCATGGAAAAACTCAGTTTAGGGTTTAAAACCCTAATGCTGGCTGAATGGACAAAAGTTCAGTTTAGGGTTTAAAACCCTAATGCTGATTGCATGAAAAAGCTCAGTTTAGGGTTTAAAACCCTAATGCTGATTGCATGAAAAAGCTCAGTTTAGGGTATAAAACCCTAAAGCTGGCTGAATGGAAAAAAGTTCAGTTTAGGGTTTAAAACCCTAATGCTGACTAAAGGAAAAATTCAGTTTAGGGTTTAAAACCCTAATGCTGATTGCATGGAAAAACTCAGTTTAGGGTTTAAAACCCTAATGCTGGCTGAATGGAAAAAAGTTCAGTTTAGGGTTTAAAACCCTAATGCTGATTGCATGAAAAAGCTCAGTTTAGGGTTTAAAACCCTAATGCTGGCTGAATGGAAAAAAGTTTAGTTTAGGGTTTAAAACCCTAATGCTGACTAAAGGAAAAATTCAGTTTAGGGTTTAAAACCCTAATGCTGATTGCATGGAAAAACTCAGTTTAGGGTTTAAAACCCTAATGCTAGCTGAATGGAAAAAAGTTTAGTTTAGGGTTTAAAACCCTAATGCTGATTGCATGGAAAAGCTCAGTTTAGGGTTTAAAACCCTAATGCTGGCTGAATGGAAAAAAGTTCAGTTTAGGGTTTAAAACCCTAATGCTGACTAAAGGAAAAATTCAGTTTAGGGTTTAAAACCCTAATGCTGATTGCATGGAAAAACTCAGTTTAGGGTTTAAAACCCTAATGCTGGCTGAATGGAAAAAAGTTTAGTTTAGGGTTTAAAACCCTAATGCTGATTGCATGAAAAAGCTCAGTTTAGGGTTTAAAACCCTAATGCTGGCTGAATGGAAAAAAGTTTAGTTTAGGGTTTAAAACCCTAATGCTGACTAAAGGAAAAATTCAGTTTAGGGTTTAAAACCCTAATGCTGACTGCATAGAAAAGCTCAGTTTAGGGTTTAAAACCCTAATGCTGGCTGAATGGAAAAAAGTTCAGTTTAGGGTTTAAAACCCTAATGCTGACTAAAGGAAAAATTCAGTTTAGGGTTTAAAACCCTAATGCCGACTGCATGGAAAAGCTCAGTTTAGGGTTTAAAACCCTAATGCTGACTGAATGGAAAAAAGTTCAGTTTAGGGTTTAAAACCCTAATGCTGACTAAATAGAAAAGCTCAGTTTAGGGTTTAAAACCCTAATGCTGGATGAATGGAAAAAAGTTCAGTTTAGGGTTTTAAACCCTAATGTTGACTAAAGGAAAAATTTAGTTTAGGGTTTAAAACCCTAATGCTGACTGCATGGAAAAGCTCAGTTTAGGGTTTAAAACCCTAATGCTGGCTGAATGGAAAAAAGATCAGTTTAGGGTTTAAAACCCTAATGCTGACTAAAGGAAAAATTCAGTTTAGGGTTTAAAACCCTAATGCTGACTGCATGGAAAAGCTCAGTTTAGGGTTTAAAACCCTAATGCTGGCTGAATGGAAAAGCTCAGTTTAGGGTTTAAAACCCTAATGCTGGATGAATGGAAAAAAGTTCAGTTTAGGGTTTAAAACCCTAATGCTGATTGCGTGAAAAAGCTCAGTTTAGGGTTTAAAACCCTGATGCTGGCTGAGTGGAAAAAAGTTCAGTTTAGGGTTTAAAACCTTAATGCTGACTAAAGGAAAAGTTCAGTTTAGGGTTTAAAACCCTAATGCTGACTGCATGGAAAAGCTCAGTTTAGGGTTTAAAACCCTAATACTGATTGTATGGAAAAACTCAGTTTAGGGTTTAAAACCCTAAAGCTGGCTGAATGGAAAAAAGTTCAGTTTAGGGTTTAAAACCCTAATGCTGACTAAAGGAAAAATTCAGTTTAGGGTTTAAAACCCTAATGCTGATTGCATGGAAAAACTCAGTTTAGGGTTTAAAACCCTAATGCTGGCTGAATGGAAAAAAGTTTAGTTTAGGGTTTAAAACCCTAATGCTGATTGCATGAAAAAGCTCAGTTTAGGGTATAAAACCCTAAAGCTGGCTGAATGGAAAAAAGTTCAGTTTAGGGTTTAAAACCCTAATGCTGACTAAAGGAAAAATTCAGTTTAGGGTTTAAAACCCTAATGCTGATTGCATGGAAAAACTCAGTTTAGGGTTTAAAACCCTAATGCTGGCTGAATGGAAAAAAGTTTAGTTTAGGGTTTAAAACCCTAATGCTGATTGCATGAAAAAGCTCAGTTTAGGGTTTAAAACCCTAATGCTGGCTGAATGGAAAAAAGTTTAGTTTAGGGTTTAAAACCCTAATGCTGACTAAAGGAAAAATTCAGTTTAGGGTTTAAAACCCTAATGCTGACTGCATAGAAAAGCTCAGTTTAGGGTTTAAAACCCTAATGCTGGCTGAATGGAAAAAAGTTCAGTTTAGGGTTTAAAACCCTAATGCTGACTAAAGGAAAAATTCAGTTTAGGGTTTAAAACCCTAATGCTGACTGCATGGAAAAGCTCAGTTTAGGGTTTAAAACCCTAATGCTGACTGAATGGAAAAAAGTTCAGTTTAGGGTTTAAAACCCTAATGCTGACTAAAGGGAAAATTCAGTTTAGGGTTTAAAACCCTAATGCTGATTGCATGGAAAAACTCAGTTTAGGGTTTAAAACCCTAATGCTGGCTGAATGGAAAAAAGTTTAGTTTATGGTTTAAAACCCTAATGCTGATTGCATGAAAAAGCTCAGTTTAGGGTTTAAAACCCTAATGCTGGCTGGATGGAAAAAAGTTTAGTTTAGGGTTTAAAACCCTAATGCTGACTAAAGGAAAAAATCAGTTTAGGGTTTAAAACCCTAATGCTGACTGCATAGAAAAGCTCAGTTTAGGGTTTAAAACCCTAATGCTGGCTGAATGGAAAAAAGTTCAGTTTAGGGTTTAAAACCCTAATGCTGACTAAAGGAAAAATTCAGTTTAGGGTTTAAAACCCTAATGCTGACTGCATGGAAAAGCTCAGTTTAGGGTTTAAAACCCTAATGCTGACTGAATGGAAAAAAGTTCAGTTTAGGGTTTAAAACCCTAATGCTGACTAAAGGAAAAAATTCAGTTTAGGGTTTAAAACCCTAATGCTGACTGCATGGAAAAGCTCAGTTTAGGGTTTAAAATCCTAATGCTGGCTGAATGGAAAAGCTCAGTTTAGGGTTTAAAACCCTAATGCTGGCTGAATGGAAAAAAATTCAGTTTAGGGTTTAAAACCCTAATGCTGATTGCGTGAAAAAGCTCAGTTTAAGGTTTAAAACCCTAATGCTGGCTGAATGGAAAAAAGTTCAGTTTAGGGTTTAAAACCTTAATGCTGACTAAAGGAAAAATTCAGTTTAGGGTTTAAAACCCTAATGCTGATTGCATGGAAAAACTCAGTTTAGAGTTTTAAAACCCTAATGCTGGCTGAATGGAAAAAAGTTCAGTTTAGGGTTTAAAACCCTAATGCTGACTAAAGGAAAAATTCCGTTTAGGGTTTAAAACCCTAATGCTGATTGCACGGAAAAGCTCAGTTTAGGGTTTAAAACCCTAATGCTGGCTGAATGGAAAAATTCAGTTTAGGGTTTAAAACCCTAATGCTGATTGCATGGAAAAACTCAGTTTAGGGTTTAAAACCCTAATGCTGGCTAAATGGAAAAAAGTTCAGTTTAGGGTTTTAAACCCTAATGCTGACTAAAGGAAAAATTCAGTTTAGGGTTTAAAACCCTAATGCTGATTGCATGGAAAAGCTCAGTTTAGGGTTTAAAACCCTAATGCTGGCTGAATGGAAAAAGTTCAGTTTAGGGTTTAAAACCCTAATGCTGACTAAAGGAAAAATTCAGTTTAGGGTTTAAAACCCTAATGCTGATTGCATGGAAAAGCTCAGTTTAGGGTTTAAAACCCTAATGCTGGCTGAATGGAAAAAAGTTCAGTTTAGGGTTTAAAACCCTAATGCTGACTAAAGGAAAAATTCAGTTTAGGGTTTAAAACCCTAATGCTGATTGCATGGAAAAACTCAGTTTAGGGTTTAAAACCCTAATGCTGGCTGAATGGAAAAAAGTTCAGTTTAGGGTTTAAAACCCTAATGCTGATTACATGAAAAAGCTCAGTTTAGGGTTTAAAACCTTAATGCTGGTTGAATGGAAAAAAGTTCAGTTTAGGGTTTAAAACCCTAATGCTGACTAAAGGAAAAATTCAGTTTAGGGTTTAAAACCCTAATGCTAACTGCATAGAAAAGCTCAGTTTAGGGTTTAAAACCCTAATGCTGGCTGAATGGAAAAAAGTTCAGTTTAGGGTTTTAAACCCTAATGTTGACTAAAGGAAAAATTTAGTTTAGGGTTTAAAACCCTAATGCTGACTGCATGGAAAAGCTCAGTTTAGGGTTTAAAACCCTAATGCTGGCTGAATGGAAAAAAGATCAGTTTAGGGTATAAAACCCTAATGCTGACTAAAGGAAAAAATTCAGTTTAGGGTTTAAAACCCTAATGCTGACTGCATGGAAAAGCTCAGTTTAGGGTTTAAAACCCTAATGCTGGCTGAATGGAAAAGCTCAGTTTAGGGTTTAAAACCCTAATGCTGGATGAATGGAAAAAAGTTCAGTTTAGGGTTTAAAACCCTAATGCTGATTGCGTGAAAAAGCTCAGTTTAGGGTTTAAAACCCTAATGCTGGCTGAATGGGAAAAAGTTCAGTTTAGGGTTTAAAACCTTAATGCTGACTAAAGGAAAAGTTCAGCTTAGGGTTTAAAACCCTAATGCTGACTGCATGGAAAAGCTCAGTTTAGGGTTTAAAACCCTAATGCTGATTGTATGGAAAAACTCAGTTTAGGGTTTAAAACCCTAAAGCTGGCTGAATGGAAAAAAGTTCAGTTTAGGGTTTAAAACCCTAATGCTGACTAAAGGAAAAATTCAGTTTAGGGTTTAAAACCCTAATGCTGATTGCATGGAAAAACTCAGTTTAGGGTTTAAAACCCTAATGCTGGCTGAATGGAAAAAAGTTTAGTTTAGGGTTTAAAACCCTAATGCTGATTGCATGAAAAAGCTCAGTTTAGGGTTTAAAACCCTAAAGCTGGCTGAATGGAAAAAAGTTTAGTTTAGGGTTTAAAACCCTAATGCTGATTGCATGAAAAAGCTCAGTTTAGGGTTTAAAACCCTAATGCTGAATGCATAGAAAAGCTCAGTTTAAGGTTTAAAACCCTAATGCTGGCTTAATGGAAAAAAGTTTAGTTTAGGGTTTAAAACCCTAATGCTGATTGCATGAAAAAGCTCAGTTTAGGGTTTAAAACCCTAATGTTGACTAAAGGAAAAATTTAGTTTAGGGTTTAAAACCCTAATGCTGACTGCATGGAAAAGCTCAGTTTAGGGTTTAAAACCCTAATGCTGGCTGAATGGAAAAAAGATCAGTTTAGGGTATAAAACCCTAATGCTGACTAAAGGAAAAAATTCAGTTTAGGGTTTAAAACCCTAATGCTGACTGCATGGAAAAGCTCAGTTTAGGGTTTAAAACCCTAATGCTGGCTGAATGGAAAAGCTCAGTTTAGGGTTTAAAACCCTAATGCTGGATGAATGGAAAAAAGTTCAGTTTAGGGTTTAAAACCCTAATGCTGATTGCGTGAAAAAGCTCAGTTTAGGGTTTAAAACCCTAATGCTGGCTAAATGGGAAAAAGTTCAGTTTAGGGTTTAAAACCTTAATGCTGACTAAAGGAAAAGTTCAGTTTAGGGTTTAAAACCCTAATGCTGACTGCATGGAAAAGCTCAGTTTAGGGTTTAAAACCCTAATGCTGATTGTATGGAAAAACTCAGTTTAGGGTTTAAAACCCTAAAGCTGGCTGAATGGAAAAAAGTTCAGTTTAGGGTTTAAAACCCTAATGCTGACTAAAGGAAAAATTCAGTTTAGGGTTTAAAACCCTAATGCTGATTGCATGGAAAAACTCAGTTTAGGGTTTAAAACCCTAATGCTGGCTGAATGGAAAAAAGTTTAGTTTAGGGTTTAAAACCCTAATGCTGATTGCATGAAAAAGCTCAGTTTAGGGTTTAAAACCCTAAAGCTGGCTGAATGGAAAAAAGTTCAGTTTAGGGTTTAAAACCCTAATGCTGACTAAAGGAAAAATTCAGTTTAGGGTTTAAAACCCTAATGCTGATTGCATGGAAAAACTCAGTTTAGGGTTTAAAACCCTAATGCTGGCTTAATGGAAAAAAGTTTAGTTTAGGGTTTAAAACCCTAATGCTGATTGCATGAAAAAGCTCAGTTTAGGGTTTAAAACCCTAATGCTGGCTGAATGGAAAAAAGTTTAGTTTAGGGTTTAAAACCTTAATGCTGACTAAAGGAAAAATTCAGTTTAGGGTTTAAAACCCTAATGCTGACTGCATAGAAAAGCTCAGTTTAGGGTTTAAAACCCTAATGCTGGCTGAATGGAAAAAAGTTCAGTTTAGGGTTTAAAACCCTAATGCTGACTAAAGGAAAAATTCAGTTTAGGGTTTAAAACCCTAATGCTGACTGCATGGAAAAGCTCAGTTTAGGGTTTAAAACCCTAATGCTGACTAAATGGAAAAAAGTTCAGTTTAGGGTTTAAAACCCTAATGCTGACTAAAGGAAAAAATTCAGTTTAGGGTTTAAAACCCTAATGCTGACTGCATGGAAAAGCTCAGTTTAGGGTTTAAAACCCTAATGCTGGCTGAATGGAAAAGCTCAGTTTAGGGTTTAAAACCCTAATGCTGGCTGAATGGAAAAAAGTTCAGTTTAGGGTTTAAAACCCTAATGCTGATTGCGTGAAAAAGCTCAGTTTAGGGTTTAAAACCCTAATGCTGGCTGAATGGAAAAAAGTTCAGTTTAGGGTTTAATACCTTAATGCTGACTAAAGGAAAAGTTCAGTTTAGGGTTTAAAACCCTAATGCTGACTGTATGGAATAGCTCAGTTTAGGGTTTAAAACCCTAATGCTGATTGTATGGAAAAACTCAGTTTAGGGTTTAAAACCCTAAAGCTGGCTGAATGGAAAAAAGTTCAGTTTAGGGTTTAAAACCCTAATGCTGACTAAAGGAAAAATTCAGTTTAGGGTTTAAAACCCTAATGCTGATTGCATGGAAAAACTCAGTTTAGGGTTTAAAACCCTAATACTGGCTGAATGGAAAAAAGTTCAATTTAGGGTTTAAAACTCTAATGCTGATTCCATGAAAAAGCTCAGTTTAGGGTTTAAAACCCTAATGCTGGCTGAATGGAAAAAAGTTCAGTTTAGGGTTTAAAACCCTAATGCTGACTAAAGGAAAAATTCAGTTTAGGGTTTAAAACCCTAATGATGACTGCATGGAAAAGCTCAGTTTAGGGTTTAAAACCCTAATGCTGGCTGAATGGAAAAAAGTTCAGTTTAGGGTTTAAAACCCTAATGCTGACTAAAGGAAAAATTCAGTTTAGGGTTTAAAACCCTAATGCTGACTACATGGAAAAGCTCAGTTTAGGGTTTAAAACCCTAATGCTGGCAGAATGGAAAAAAGTTCAGTTTAGGGTTTAAAACCCTAATGCTGACTAAAGGAAAAAATTCAGCTTAGGGTTTAAAACCCTAATGCTGACTGCATGGAAAAGCTCAGTTTAGGGTTTAAAACCCTAATGCTGGCTGAATGGAAAAGCTCAGTTTAGGGTTTAAAACCCTAATACTGGCTGAATGGAAAAAAGTTCAGTTTAGGGTTTAAAACCCTAATGCTGATTGCATGAAAAAGCTCAGTTTAGGGTTTAAAACCCTAATGCTGATTGCATGAAAAAGCTCAGTTTAGGGTTTAAAACCCTAATGCTGGCTGAATGGAAAAAAGTTCAGTTTAGGGTTTAAAACCCTAATGCTGACTAAAGGAAAAGTTCAGTTTAGGGTTTAAAACCCTAATGCTGACTGCATGGAAAAGCTCAGTCTAGGGTTTAAAACCCTAATGCTGGCTGAATGGAAAAAAGTTCAGTTTAGGGTTTAAAACCCTAATGCTGACTAAAGAAAAAATTCAGTTTAGGGTTTAAAACCCTAATGCTGATTGCACGGAAAAGCTCAGTTTAGGGTTTAAAACCCTAATGCTGGCTGAATGGAAAAATTCAGTTTAAGGTTTAAAACCCTAATGCTGATTAAAGGAAAAATTCAGTTTAGGGTTTAAAACCCTAATGCTGATTGCATGGAAAAACTCAGTTTAGGGTTTAAAACCTTAATGCTGGCTGAATGGAAAAAAGTTCAGTTTAGGGTTTAAAACCCTAATGCTGACTAAAGGAAAAATTCAGTTTAGGGTTAAAACCCTAATGCTGATTGCATGGAAAAACTCAGTTTAGGGTTTAAAACCCTAATGCTGGCTGAATGGACAAAAGTTCAGTTTAGGGTTTAAAACCCTAATGCTGATTGCATGAAAAAGCTCAGTTTAGGGTTTAAAACCCTAATGCTGGCTGAATGGAAAAAAGTTCAGTTTAGGGTTTAAAACCCTAATGCTGGCTGAATGGAAAAAAGTTCAGTTTAGGGTTTAAAACCCTAATGCTGACTAAAGGAAAAATTCAGTTTAGGGTTTAAAACCCTAATGCTGACTGCATGGAAAAGCTCAGTTTAGGGTTTAAAACCCTAATGCTGACTAAATGGAAAAAAGTTCAGTTTAGGGTTTAAAACCCTAATGCTGACTAAAGGAAAAAATTCAGTTTAGGGTTTAAAACCCTAACGCTGACTGCATGGAAAAGCTCAGTTTAGGGTTTAAAACCCTAATGCTGGCTGAATGGAAAAGCTCAGTTTAGAGTTTAAAACCCTAATGCTGGCTGAATGGAAAAAAGTTCAGTTTAGGGTTTAAAACCCTAATGCTGGCTGAATGGAAAAAAGTTCAGTTTAGGGTTTTAAACCCTAATGCTGACTAAAGGAAAAATTCAGTTTAGGGTTTAAAACCCTTAATGCTGACTGGCTGGGGACAGAATTCGAGAACAACAACTGACCTCTTTTTTTTTGAATTTTCTTGTTTTAGTAGAAGATAAAAGGGAGTTTCGTGGAATCTTACCTTTCGAGTGAATTCCTTATTGCCAAAATATTTCTTGTACCCATGTACCTTCTTCTTTGGGCGACACCTGCTTCTTGCACGGTTGTCTTGGATTAAACCTGTTTCAACTTTTTAGACAAAGAACAATTGTTAGTTCGGAAATGACGGTCGGTTTGGTGACCTTGATCGTTCCCGGTTGCTTTGTTGCGTCTTCATTTCTGTTGCGAAGTCCCGCCATTGATTTGATTCATATGTCGAAACCCTTTAGACTGCTCAGGCTTGTATTTCCAGATTCTGTGATGATTTGCCTCGTAAGGCTCTTTTTTCTTTTCTCTCTTTTTGTCCCGTTTTGCTTGGAGGTTCTCAACGGGGATTTTATTGGAGGTATTCTGCGGGGATTTGTACAAAAGGAAGCTCTGTGGGGGAATATTTACAAAGTGGATTCTTTGTGTGGATTTTTGTACAATGGGGCATGCTGGGGATTTGTTTCGAAGCGGGCTTTCTAGGATTTGTTGGGGTAAGCTTGTTGGGTAATTTTTACAAAGGGACTCGCTGGGGATGTGCTAGGGAAATTCCAACGGGGATTTTTTTTTTTTTATATATGTCGGGGAGACTCTGTGAGGGATTGTACAAGGGGAGACTCTGTGGGGATTCGTCCGAAGGCGTATTTGCTGGGGGAAATTTCTCTTTTTCCTCTTTACTTCGAACGCCATCAAACATCGTGATTCATCAAGTTTGGACAGACGTACCAACGAAACGGGGTGTTTTCCTTCATGAAACGGAATTCCGTGAAAACAAACCTGCCACCTGCCCTTTCCGGTGTATCCTGAACTTGGGGTTAAAACATAAAAGGGATTCGAAGAGAAACAAAGAAAGGAGAAAACAAATTTCAAGAAGGAAGTGTCCCTTTTGGGACGAGAAAGACTTATCTTGAGGAAGATAATGCTGGCTTTAAATGGCAAGACATGCTCTTTGGACTGGACGCCTGACCTTCCATGAACTTGCGTTTCCCTGAACCAGAACGGATCTGTGATTCCAAACCAGTGGAACTTTGCCGAGACCTCCTTGGGGTGGAGTCATTCTTTTCGGCCAACAGCGCCCTTTGCGGGTTTTCGCTAGTTGACCTCTCTCATTTCTCTTCCTGTCATCGCTTGATAGCACTCTTTGGTGAGTTTTTACTAAACAAGTTGTCTCTCATTTTGGTTTCTCTATTCCTGTCGCCTCGTGGTGCCCGAAGGTTTTCACCGACGAGACTCTCTCATTTTATCTTTCTCAATTCAGAGTGTGTCGGTCTCCATTTGTGACGCTTATTGGTTTCCCACTATCTTTGGTAATTGATCTGAAGGCTTGTGCTTGGTAAAGAGAGGTAGATGATACTAACTTCTAAACTGCTCGACGTGCCCCGGTTTCAATTTCAGGGTGAATGGGATTTTATTGTTGGTGTGACTGAACCTCAGGGAGAGGCTGCCTACGTATCCTTTCGGAATCAAGTCAAACGTAGTTCAGGCCTCAATCAATTTTTTTTTTTAATGGTTGCCGAAGGGATGTGACTGGCTCAAATGGCTTGTAGAGAGAATTGGTAGTGTTTGGGGGTAGTGGGGAGTAAAACTTTCGTCAATTTCAAATGTGTCAGGACCACTGGAGTATAATTCAGACGTAGTATCTCTTGACTGCATCTGCATTTACTGCTGTTTCGGGATCATTTCCTTCGATATCACCTAGATACAATGCTCCTCTCGGCAATATCTTCCTTATGATGTATGGGCCTTTCCAATTTGGAGCAAATTTCCCTTTCGCTTCCTCGTGATGTGGCAGAATACGCCTCAGTACCAGCTGACCTACTTCGAAATTCCTGGGTCGGACTTTCTTGTTGTAAGCGCGGGCCATTCTTCGTTGGTACAACTGTCCGTGACAAACCGCGGCCATTCGCTTTTCATCGATCAAAGTCAACTGTTCTAGTCGAGTCTTGACCCACTTGCTGTCTTCGATTTCTGCTTCGATAATGGTTCGAAGAGAAGGAATTTCTACCTCTACCGGTATTACAGCCTCTGTCCCATAAACCAAAAGATAAGGAGTTGCTCCTACTGACGTGCGTACCGTAGTGCAATATCCCAACAATGCAAATGGTAACTGTTCATGCCACTGTCGGGAACTTTGGATCGTTTTCCTCAAAATCTTCTTGATGTTTTTGTTTGCCGCTTCTACAGCACCATTGGCCTTTGGCCGATAAAGAGTAGAATTCCTATGCGTTATCTTGAATTGCTCGCATACATCTCCCATCAAGTGACTATTCAAGTTTGCTGCATTATCTGTAATGATAGTCGCAGGAATACCGAAACGACAAATAAGATTTGAGTGTACAAAATCCACTACAGCTTTTTTAGTGACCGACTTGAGAGTGACAGCCTCTACCCATTTTGTGAAGTAATCGATGGCAACCAGTATAAACCTGTGTCCATTGGAAGCCTTTGGTTCGATTGGTCCAATGACATCCATGCCCCAGGCGACAAATGGCCAAGGTGCAGACATGGGATGTAGCTCGGTGGGAGGTGCATGAATCAAATCACCGTGCACCTGACACTGATGACACTTCTGAACAAAACTAAAGCATTCCTTTTCCATGGTTATCCAGTAATAACCTGCTCGAAGGATTTTCTTTGCTAAGACATACCCGTTCATGTGAGGTCTGCACACACCTACGTGTACTTCGTGCATGATCTTTCTCGCCTCCTCGGCGTCGACACATCTTAGGAGGTTGAGGTCCGGGGTTCTCTTGTACAGCAGTTCACCGCTCAGAATGAAACCACTTGCATGTCGCCTAATGGTCCTCTTTTGATCTCCAGTAGCATGCTCGGGGTATTCTTGCGTTTTCAAGAACCTCTTGATGTCATGGTACCAAGGCTGCGTATTTGATTCCGCCTCGATTACATTGCAGTAACCGTGTCTTTCCTTGATTTGGATTTCCAAAGGATCGACGTGGGCGTTGCCCGGGTAGGGTAGCATTGAAGCCAGAGTAGCAAGTGAGTCCGCCAGTTCATTGTGACACCTCGGGATATACCTGAACTCTATTGATGTGAAGCGCTTGCCGAGGTCCTCCACATGCTATCGGTAAGGGATAAGTTTGACATCCCGAGTTTCCCATTCGCCTTGGGCTTGCCGGATAATCAGGTCAGAATCTCCCATAATCAGTAAGTCTTCGACGTCCTGATCGATTGCCATATGCATGCCCATGATGCAAGCTTCATACTCAGCTGTGTTGTTTGTGCAAAAGAAACGCAGTCTAGCTGTGGCGGGATAATGCTGACCGGAAGGCGAGATCAAAATTTCCCCAATCCCCACACCTTTAGCGTTCACGGCTCCATCAAAGAACATCTTCCAAACATGAGCGTCCTCCGAGACCACTTCTACGGTGTTTACTTCTTCATCTGGAAAGTAGGTACTCAATGGCTGGTATTCCTCATCGACCGGATTTTCGGCCAAATGATCTGCTAGCGCCTGGGCTTTCATTGCCGTGCGAGTGACATAGACTATGTCGAATTCAGTAAGCAGGATTTGCCACTTGGACAGTCTCCCAGTAGGCATCGGTTTCTAAAATATATATTTCAAAGGATCCAGCCTGCTTATGAGGAAAGTAGTGTGGGCTTGGAGATAATGTCTCAGCTTTTGGGCAACCCACGTCAGAGCGCAACATGTCCTTTCCAGCAAAGTGTATTTGGCCTCGTAGCTAGTGAATTTCTTGCTCAAGTAGTAGATTGCTTGCTCCTTCTTTCCGGTTATGTCGTGTTGCCCGAGGACGCAACCGAAAGAGTTCTCCAGGACTGTCAGATACAAGAAAAGTGGTCTCCCTGGCTCTGGAGGGACCAAAACTGGGGGATTCGAAAGGTATTCTTTGACTTTATCAAAGGCTTCTTGACACTCAGTTGTCCATTTGATCGCCGCATCTTTCCTTAACAGCTTGAATATGGGTTCACACGTGCTTGTCAGCTGGGCAATAAATCGACTGATGTAGTTCAATCTGCCCAACAAACTCATCACGTCTTTCTATGTTCTCGGGGGAGGTAAATATCTGATAGATTTTATCTTAGTTGGATCTAGTTCGATACCTCTCCTGCTTACGATGAAGCCCAAAAGTTTGCCTGACGGAACTCCGAAAGCGCATTTGGCTGGGTTCAGCTTCAAGTCATACTTCCTTAATCTCTCGAAGAATTTCCTCAAGTCTTGGATGTGATTATCCTGCGTCCTGGACTTGACTATCACGTCGTCCACGTACACCTCTATTTCCTGATGCATCATGTCATGAAAAATGGCAGTCATGGCCCTCATGTAAGTAGCCCCAGCATTCTTCAAACCAAATGGCATGACCCGATAACAGTAGGTGCCCCAAGGCGTGGTGAAGGCAGTTTTCTCGGCGTCCTCTTCATCCATCAATACCTGATGATACCCAGCGTAACAATCTACGAAAGACTGTATCTCGTGTTTGGCGCAATTATCAACGAGGATGTGGATGTTGGGCAGTGGGAAATTATCTTTGGGACTTGCTCTATTCAAATCTCGGTAATCTACACATACCCGAGTTTTCCCGTCCTTTTTCGGTACTGGAACCACATTTGCCAACCATGTTGTATACTGGACTACTCGAATCACTCCCGTTTTCAGTTGTTTAGTGATCTCCTCTTTAATCTTGTCACTAACCTCAGTTTTGAATTTTCGTTGCTTCTGTTGAACTGGAGGACAATCAGGATGAATTGGCAATTTATGAACCACTAGATCAACACCTAGTCCCGGCATGTCATCGTATGACCAAGCAAACACGTCTTTAAATTCAAAAAGAAGTTGAATTATCGCATCTCGCGTTTTCTGGTCCGTGTGAATGCTTACTTTGGTCTCCCGGATTTCTTCAGGAGTCCCTAAATTAACCGGTTCGGTGTCATTCAGATTTGGCTTAGGTTTATTCTCAAAATGTTCCAACTCTCGGTTTATTTCCCTAAAAGCTTCTTCTTCATCATATTCTGGTTCTGGGTTCATTAATTCACAGTTAAATAGCTCGTTGTGATCTGGGCGTGAAGTCCGCAAGCATGTCATATTTAAAGCCGCATTATTATAACTGAAAGGAAAGATAAAAGGAAAAATAACAAAAATCAGAACAAAAGAAAAAATGGGAAAACAATGATTTTTTTTTATTTTTCTTCGAGAAGTTGGAAGACAACAATGTTTACAACTTAGTAATTCAAAACAACAATTGAAAGGAAGAAAACGTTCAAGTTATGTCCTGGAGATAACTTGCGACACAGGAAAGGTGACAAGATAGGTCTACCCGGACTTCCGTCTAGTCGGGAATGGCGTGGCTTCCCAGTTTCGAAGTTTGGCGTTCGGCCCCACGTACAGCATCTCAGCAGTGCTTGTTCCTTCACCTGGTTGAACCATGTGAGTCTCGTAGAGCATTTCCCTCATTGCCCCACATATCTCCTCGATTTCCTCAGCCGTGAAGACCTCGTCGTCCTCTTCTTCGGTGTATCTTGGCCTGATGAAGGTTTCATACAAATCCGGCAATGGTTGAGGTAACTTCCAACCCTCATTTCTCCTTTTCTTTGCCCACTCTTCATCTCTTGGAGTGGGTTTGAAACCTAGTCCGAAAGGTTTCTTGGTAGTCGGTAAGGTGATAGGTTCGGTTATTCCCTGCAGGGTTCGTCCAAGCCCTTTCCCTGGCCTAAATCCGTGTCGGATCATCTCTTTGGCTACTATAACCGAGGCGTTAGACAAGAAAGGCTGGGGGCAGGGTAATCCCTCTTCATGCCGCTCTGCCAGTACAATCTCGAAAGCTTGATAGACCGTATGTTCGCTCCCTTCTCTCGGTTCAAGATATGGGATGGATGGGTCCCGATAGATAGCATGCTCGTCCTCTCCATGGACCACGATCTCTCGGTCTTCGTACTCGAACTTCACCATCTGGTGAAGAGTGGAAGGCACGGCTCCTGCCGCATGGATCCAAGGTCTGCCAAGGAGAAAATTGTAGGATGTATCCATGTCGAGCACCTGGAAGGTTACTTGAAATTCGACTGGTCCTATGACCAACAACAGGTCTATTTCTCCCATGGTATCTCTCTTGATGCCGTCGAAAGCCCTTACGCAGACATTGTTGGGTCGGATTCTTCCGGTCCCAATTTCCATTCTTTGTAGCGTGGAGAGCGGGCAAATGTCAACGCCTGAGCCCCCATCCAACATTACCCGCTTGACATAATAGTCTTCGCATTTAACTGTTAGATGCAAAGCCTTGTTGTGTGCCGCTCCTTCCGGGGGTAGATCGTTCCTGCTGAAAGAGATTTGGTTGACGGCGAAGAATCTTTTTGTCATCCGCTCTAGTTGTTCAACCGAGGTTTCAACTGGCACATATGCTTCATTCAGGGTCTTCAGTAAGATCTTTTGATGCTCGGCCGACCTCATCAACAATGATAGCATGGATACTTGCTCCGGGCAGTTGCGCAGTTGATCTATCACTTCGTAATCCGGCATTTTCATCTGTTGGAAGAACACTTCCGCTTCTTCAACGCTCACAGGCTTCTTTGGTGGGAAGCGCCTTTGTGTGGCGTTGTTCAGCTCTTGGGTATTTGAGTACCTTCCAATGAAAGTATTTTCTGGAAGTTCTCCCATGACCTCTTTACCTTTGTACATTACCAAAGTCTTTTGATAATTCCACGGTACTGTGGACGGGTTGGTCATTGGCTTTTGTGGCACGCGTCCGATAACCACTGGCTCATTCAGCCGAGGTGGTTGAATCGTCCCCCGGACCACATAGGCCCCTTTTGGCACGTACATAGGTTTTGCCTTTTTGATCCCGAAGTTCTGCGTCTTCTCAGCTCGACCTCGTGGTATGTAAAGGACTCCATCCCTTACCGGTACCACTTTCTTCTCCACCTTCTTTTCAAGATCGCTCTTTATAGCATTGGCCTCCTCCACCTTTTCTGGTTTTTGGTCTGTCTCAGGCCTTTTCCCGGTGTCGACAATGGCGATTATAGCTTTCAGAGCAGGGTCGAATTCTTTATCTTCGCAAATCATTCCGATCAGCGGCCCATTATTGTGAGCAGGCAATGGATTGTTAGTCACATTTGGGATCTCCTCGTCCCGTATCACTATTTTCCCTTGCTCTATCAAATTCTCGACCACTCTTTTCAACGACCAGCAGTCATTTGTATCATGCCCCTCGGCCCCTGAATGATAGGCGCATCTGACTCCAGATTTGTAAGAAGGTGACGTCGGGTTTTGCCTTGTTTGAGGGATTGGTTTCAAGAAACCCAACTGGACTAGCTTCGGGAACAAAGTAGAGTATGGTTCACCGATGGGCGTGAAAGTCCGCCTTCGAGGTGGCTCCTGAGGGCGGAAGTTATTCTGCGGGGGTTGCGGGTTATAGTGGTTGCGGTAAGGAGGCTGATTTCTGGGAGGTGGAGCTGGGCCTCGGTTGGCTTGTTGCAGCGGATGGGCATAAGGCTGGGCATTCATGACCATATAGGGTTGATGAGCATATACCAGATTTGAGTGGGGGTAGTAGTGTTGTGGGGTTCTTTCTGGAAAACGGGGCCTGGGATGACGATACTCCCTTGCTTCCAAGGCTGCCATGGTCGTTTCTTCCTTCTTCTTCCCTCTTGTCATTCCTCCGGACCCGCTTTGGACGGCTTGGGAGGTCGCCCTTATGGCTGCTTGACTCAGAATCCTACCTGTTTTCAGACCATTTTCCACCATCTCTCCAATCTTAATCGCTTCCGCGAATGGCTTTCCCATGGCTGACATCATGTTTTGGAAATAGTCAGACTCTTGAGCCTGGAGAAAGGTAGTGACCATTTCCACTTCATCCATGGGAGGCTTCACCCTTGACGCCTGCTCACGCCACTTAATAGCATATTCTCTGAAGCTTTCTGAAGGTTTCTTCTTTAAATTCGACAGAGAATTTCAGTCTGGTGCAATGTCGATGTTATACTGGAATTGTTTCACAAAATCTCTGGCGAGATCATCCCATATATGCCATCGGGACATTTCCTGGTCCATATACCATTCCGAAGCTATCCCTACTAGACTTTCCCCAAAATATGCCATTAGCAATTCTTCTTTTCCGCCGGCTCCCCGCAATTGGTTGCAATATTTCTTAAGATGTGCAATGGGGTCACCGTGCCCATCGTATTTCTCAAACTTTGGGGTCTTGAAACCTACTGGCAGGTGCACGTGAGGGAAGATGCATAGGTCGGCGTAAGAGACGCTCTTCTGTCCGCTCAATCCTTGCATATTCTTCAACCTTTGTTCAAGGCTTCTCATTCTTTTGGCAATCTCATTTTGTTCTGCAATTCTGCGGTTCTGATCCTGCCCGGGTGCAAGCTCGCACTGAGGCGGTGGAGGATTAGTGCTGGTAGCGAACCTAGTTGGTTCCATTGAGAACGATGGTGCTTGGAATGTAAAAGAGGATGAGTCAAAGCTCGGCTTGGTATGTGGCAGGCTGTGCCGTAATCGGGCAAGGCGGTGCAGTAAAGATGTTCATGCTTGCATCGGTGGCTGACATTCGGGGATGAGGCTCAGAAGGCGATCCAGCAGAGAAGGCTGAGGTGGCTGGGTACCCGAATGGAGTAGCAGGATAATTTATGGGGACATTAGAAGTCCCGCTTGATCTGGAGAATAACTCAGGGAATCCGGGGACGACACTTGGCGGCTCTTTCCCATTATTCCAGTCGTCCAGCATTTCCAACATGCGGAGCCGTAGGATTCTATTTTCCTCCGTAGTTGCGGATTCAGGTGTGAGGACGGCCGAGATAGAACTTTCCTCGGAAACAGGGGTTGTTGACATCGGAACCTCTGAAGACATTTCCACACTTCCTTTTGACCTGGTGAAGTAAGTGTGAGTGCTGCTTCTGGTTCTAACAACAGGTAGTTGAACACTTCTCCTTGACCTCGTGAAGTATGAGTGCGAGGCCAGACTTTCACCAAACCAACCGTCTTTCCCAAAAACCTGAATGTACTCAACGACAAACGCACGGTTAATTTGAAACAAAATAACAGATAGGCAACCTCACGTTGAGCATGATGCACCTATACAGTTAAGTGAATTCTACATGTTTGCGACGAAAGCATGCGTCATTCCGGCGTTCCTTTTTTAGGCTTTTCTTATCATTTTTTAGGCATTCCTTTTTTTTCTCTTTTTTTTTTATTTTTGCGGTAAAAATGCGACCGGATCCGATGAGGATTGCCTACGTATCACGACGCCACGTGAATCAGATCGTTACGTAGTTCAAAAACACAAATGAGCGTAAAAGAAACAACCTTTTATTGTTGAAATGGTCTATTACAAACTACATTTTGCAAAAGAAAGAGCAAACTTTGAAAATAAACCTAGACTCAAAATAGACTAAAAATCACCCTGATGGGAAAACAGGCAGAAGATGCTACGATACAAACTTGACTTATGAGTACATTATGGTTTTGAAAATTGGTGTCCGCGGGGCATCGTTCGGCCTCGCCGCGGTCCTAGGTGTGAGATCCCTCTCAAGTTGCTCCAGCTCATACATGGTCTGCTTGACATAACTCATCACTGCCCAGAGGACGGTAACGCTGGTCATGTTCTCACATCATAGACATCGTCTGGTGATGGCATGGGCAATGGCCTTGATCCTATCTCTGGTTTGCTTCTTCTCTATAAGTAGGCGTTTTATCTGATCGCTACATATCTTGAATACCTGAGCATCCTGCATATGCTGATGCTTCAGTTGCCGTACTTCTAACTTCATCTGGGCCAACAAATCGTACCAGTATCTGCTCTCAATTTAGAAGTCCTTGGCCTGATTAGCTGCTTTGATCTCAAGTGTAGCCATCTCTCTCTTCATTTTGGCAACAGTTTTCTCGTGGTCGCGTTTCGATTGGTTCAAGTATCGGCGATGCTTCTCTACTTTTACTCCTCATTGTGCCTTGAGCTTCGCCATAGCCTTTCCCGATTCTTCTAAACCATCTCGCCATTCCGCGACTTCTCTTCTCAAACCCTTAATCAACTGTTGGTCTGATCGACTTCTGGGCTGTTCATCAAGAGACAATCTCAATTTTTGGATTTGGGCCTTAAGTTCTTCATTCTCTCGGACCAATTTATTCTTTTCGCTTCGATCCGCCGCGATTTGTATGCTGTTATTGAATTTCAGACTGTCAATTTGTAGCTTCAAATCACCGATCTTGGCCCGATACCCCTTTTCTTTTGCTAACCAGTTCCATTGCCCTTGGAACGATTCCATGAAATCTTTGAGATGCGGTCTCTTAGCCGGTCTTTCACAAGACAGGTTGCCCCTGAACCAAGCGTGATATCCTGGGGCAACTTCCCCTTTTGCTATATCCATTACACAAGTGCTTGCCGTCAGATGTTGGCACTCACTCCAGATTTGGCGAACTTCTTCTTCGGGAAAACGACCGTCTGGACTGATCTCAATCACTTGGGTACTCAGATCTTCATCTTTCGGCACCACTTGATACCTCCCAAGTTGCCTCAAAACCCGATATGGTGCGTCGGGTTGGATGCTTTTAAGTCCCATCAACAGAAAGTGGGGTCTGGTTGCTGGCATGTATATGATTTCCTCAATAGGCGACCATCCGAGCGTCCACTAGATTTGGCTAGCAGTGAGAATTCGGAAAAATGAGGTCCATGATGTGACGCCTTCAGGTAGATTGAAACCTTTGACTCTAGTGTAGAATTCTCCGATACAAGTCTTCTCGGGCGAACCGTAACCCAAGAGCGGAGAGCGGTGGCATAAGTGATCGGTCATCCATATTTGCAACAGTAGGTTACATCCTTCGAAAAAGTCACCCCTGGCTCGACAAGTTGTGAGAGCACGGAAAATGTCAGCCATAATCATAGGTGCCCGAGTACTTTTATCTTGGGTGAGCAAGGTACTGACGACCCCAGCTACTTTTAGATCGATGTTGCCGTCCTTCCTTGGGAACACTATAAGACCTAAGAAGGCTGTCATAAAAGCTAACTGCCTGTGTTCGTCCCACTTTTGTCGGTTGCCTTTACTACACAGTTTGAAATCCGGCTTATTGAACCCGCCCTCATGACCATATCTAGCATACATGAGATGGAGACTACAGAAACCTTTGGCAAGGTCTGGGTGGTGAAATGTTCGGGGTATTTTCAGAAAATCCAGAAACCGGTGTACCGTGACGGCCCTAGGTGCAATCAAGTATTTGAACCTTAATGGAGCTTCATCACCCCCAATGTATCCCGCTATTTCCTCCAACGTGGGGGTGAGTTCGAAGTTTGAAAAATGAAATACATTGTGCGCCGAATCCCAGTAAGTGACCAATGATCTGATAATATCGCCCCGAGGTTGAATGTCTAGTAAATCCGGGAGATTTTTCAGATATTTCCTCACTTTTCCTTGTCCCTCCTTGCCTAAGTCATTCCACCATAATCGCAACTCAAAAGGGATCTTGGTCATTATTGAAAACGGTTGATTTTGTATCGTGCTCATCCTGCACATTTATTTAGGGTGATAAGCTTTATTAGACTCAAAAATTAAAATTATCTAGATTTTTTTTTTTGCAAAAACGGGAGGTTGGACCCGCCGAGGGTTGCCAACGTATCTTACCCCGTGCAAGAATCAAACCGGCGTAGTTCGATCGGATCAAAATAGGGAAAAAAAATAATAATATCCTTTAAATAAAAGAAGAATAACCCTTCTTTTTTTTTTGAAAATTTGTTATATGTTTTGTTTTTCATTTTATTATTTATTTTTGAAAAGAGACCAAGGAAATATTTACACATTTTAAACTTCCTCTTTTTTGAAATTTTGAAAATCTTTTAAAGAGGTGCTACAAATGAAACAATAAATTTTTTTGGTTTTTTATTTATATATTTTTTTGGATTTTGAAAGTGATTAAAAAGAATAGTCGAAACTGAAAGGCAAGCTTTTTTTTCATTTTTTTTATTTCAGAAAATTCAGGTTAGGTTTGACATTACTCGGACATGGTTTTTTTCAAAAGACTAAGTAATTATCTCCCTACCCTGCTATTTTCTTTTCTTCTTTTTTTTGACATTTTTCGGAAACCGGTCAACATGCAGATCCGAAGCAAATAGATGCGCACAACAAACGGGATGCAGCAGGATGGTCTTTTCATTCCAGGTTGCCTGTCTTAGACGGACCCAACCCCTGTGTTGAGTCCCCTATGTCAAATGCAACATGATGCAGATAAGCGTTCCTACTAGGGATCAGGCATGAGGTTTCGTTATACTAGGTTTGTAACCTGGGTAGATGTTCTAGACTGTGCACCCGAGCGGACAACTCGAGTCGAGGAGGGGCAACTTACCGGGAACCAAAAGGCCGTCCGGCTTCGTAACTTATCCGTCCTCTTTCTTATTTTGGGTATCGACACTAACAGAATAGGGAGCCTCGACCATCGAGCTTCTCCCTGGAGGTGAAGATAGAAGGGTTCGGCACAATTTATATACAGTTCAGATAATATCAAAGCGGTAAAAGACAACGGTTATCACGTTATGTCAAAACAATGTAATAAATATCAGATAATAAAGCCAAATATAACAATTATTCTAAGCTCGAATTCTTGAATCCTGAACCAGTGGTTCTGGGTTCGAATTCCCCAGCGGAGTCGCCAGAGCTGTCACACCTCCGTTTCTGCGCGCCCGCCCCCGAAGGGTTAGATGCGCGAGGGAGTTTTTCCAATTTAAGTGACAATATTCGAAATGAGATTATTTATTTAATTCAGAGTCGCCACTTGGGAAAGGTTTGGCTTTTAGTGTCCCAAGTCACCGGTTTATCTTGAATCCCAAATCGAGGAAATTTTCGACTTTTCCAAATGAATTCTGCGAACCAGAAATTCTAAGTAAGGAATTCTATTGACCCGAGGGAAGGTGTTAGGCACCCTCGAATCCCGCGGTTCTAGCACGGTCGCTTAAATTGTTATAATGGCTAAATATCTAATTTAAATACATATTGTGACTTATGTGCTTTTATTAAGTTTAAACCGCTTTTATTATTATCATTTTTTTTATAGAATTGCAACGTCGTGAAAATGCATCTCGAACCACGTCACAGTCAATGCACCCGTGGTCGTCGACACATTTTGACTCCGTTGAGATTTGAATTTGGGTCACATCAATGTGCACCCGTGTTTAAGAAGGTTAAATTATTAAGCCGCGCCTAAAGAGTCTAGCGCGTTATTACTTTGTAGAAGGCCATGAAATTCACTAAACGGCCTATCCCGAATTTTAAAAATTTATTATGGTTATTTATTGAGGGCCCCGCAATTTCGCATTTTTATTCGGCGAGGCTCGTCTCTATTCTGGAAAGGATATCCTACAGTGGCTACATTTCTAATGCATTTGTCTCTAAAACTAGAAGAAAAAGGTACATGCTAATTTAATTATATGCTTTGGCCTAACCCGAATTCTTATCAATTTTTGATTAATTATTTACAAAGTGAAGAGGCGTCATACCTTGTGAAACATGCGAGATTGACCAAATGTTGTACTTGTATCCAAACATTTCTTGAATTGAACTTAACTAGACTTATTTAGGCTAGGTTAAGGGAATTGAACACTAGGCATTATTACTAATGGGGATTCAAACGTGCTCCTATATACTGCCTAGCGGGTCCTGATAAAAGAACTAAAATAAAACAGAACATCATTGTGTAAGGTGGAAATATTCTATCCTATGCATGTCATTATAGTTAAACAGGAATCCGGTCGAAAATTCTATGTCAATTATCCATGCATTCTACGCATTGTACCATTACATCTCGTACTAACAAACAACTATAAACTAAGATGCAAGGGGCTAAACTTGGTTAAGTATTAACTAACTAATCTTTCGCTACTGAATTACGCACTAATCAATTTATACAAAAGAAGTCAATATACCATGAGCATTACAAACAGACATTTAAATTTCTTCAAACTCATTTCATTTCATGCTTTCGAACTGTTACAGTTAACACCAAAATGGGACTCGAAATGTGTACCTGAATACTGAAATGCAAAGAAGAAGTGAAGCAGAAGGGTCAGCAGCAGCAGAAAGCAGAATAGCAGCAACAACAACAAGCGAAGCAAGTAGAATCAAGAACCCAACTAGACCAAATTCCCAAAATAAACCAACAGACAACCAGCGGACTCAATTGGATTTATAAGAAATCAGGATTGAACCAACAGGTCAAGACCAGTGAAATCAAGATAGCAGAGAAGAATGCAATTTCTAGTTTTGTCTGTCTGTGTTATCAAACAAAATTCTTTTCCAGTTTTCTGTCTTTCAGAACTTCAACTCTCAATCTCCAAACTAAGTTTTCTGTATGTATTCTCTTTTTTTTTCTCTGTGTGCGTATCTATGTCTATATGTGTATATCTTCAGCTCCCCCTCTCTTCTTTTTATCCCCCTCCTCTATGTTCTCTATCCTCCCCTTTTATAGCTTCAAATCAGGCTATTTAAACAGCCTGTTAATCAATCAGGTCCCCTCCCATGTGCTGTCCCTTTTCAGTTTCCACTTAGCTAATTAAGTATAAACCTCCCCCATGATATTCCTGACAGTACCCTCTAATATTTAAACTAAAAGGCAGACATGGCAGCAAGAATATAATCTGACAAACATGCTGTCAAATTATTTTAATCAGAATGGCTTTTATGCACACGTTGTGCACTAATGCACATGCCCTCCAATTCAGGCTGTAACTAACAGACCAAACCTTAGATTTCTGAAATCAAATTAACAACTATAAGTTACTAAACCCAATCCCTAATTGATTCAGGCAATGCTTAATAGAAGCAGGTCAATTGGTTATTGTTCGGACAACTGAAACTAATTGACGACATATGTCGACTCGACTATACTAATCATAACATGTACAATCGTAGCCAAAAATCAGAAATCTAAGAGTATCACACAAGGGGTTCAGATTGCAATGTTAACACAGAAATGACCTCGGGAGCTAATTGAATGACCAATTACGAATTCAATTGAACATACAGTTTACACACATACATTACGAAGAAAGACTTGACCGAATACAGAGGTCCGGTCAAGGTGGACAATAGCAGTTCAAAAACACAAACTAAAACAAAACGTTTGGCCATATGGAACGGACCTTTAACAACACACAAACACACGAACTGAAATAAAGAAAAGAAAATTAACTCACCTTAAAGCTTTGAAAGAAAAAATCAGAAAAAATCCACTTGTGTTTTGAACAGATCCTCCTCAAGGTTGAACGGACTTTAATCGAAGTGCTTCTCAAATGAGAAACACTTCGATTAAGGTTCATGAAACCCTAATCTCTTGGCTTGAACAGACATGGACCAGGATTGGGGTTTCTAGGGTTCGTGGATGGTAGATTTGGGACTTGGGCTTTCTTGGTTAGATTCGGACCAAACCAAGCATGGTCTGGTCACGAGGGGGGTCTGGGGACTGTCTGGTAAGAATTTAGGGCAGATCGGTGTAGATCGAGTTTTGACTCGAATCTTCAAATGAAGATTCGAGACGGTGGGATGGGATTCGAGCTGAAAGGTTGGTGGATTCATGTTTAGGGTGTCAAGGGGGTTCTATGGTGTTAAGGGTATGGTCACCGGCGTCCATGCCGCCGGCTTTCATGGTGAAGAATACAGGGGCGGCTAGGGTTTGGAGGCCTAAGGTCTGATGAAGACGACCTAAGGCAGGGGGGGGGGTTTGGACTAGGGCGCGGGGTGAAGGGTTGTAGGTTTATATAGTTAGTGGATAGATGGATCCTGGCCGTTGGATGAGACACGATGAAGGGCCAGGATCCTTCGACTAACGGGAAACGGTGTCGTTTCAAGGGTAAAGGGTTGAGGTCGGTCCGGGTGAGACGGGTCGGGTCTGTTAGTGGGTACGGGGTGAGAGATCTTGCCCGTTGATCTTTCAGAGATCAACGGCTCAGATCAGACTCAATCACTACGACGTCGTTTGGACGTCTTTGAAGTAGGCTGGTCCGGACCGAGGCAAGCACAGGTTTTGGGCTGGGTTGTTTGGGTTTTGAATTAAAATGAAAAATCAGCCAAAACTGATTTTCAAATCAACTTTGCACTTATCTTTTATTTATATATTTTTTTTATTTTATTATTTTTTTTAAAACAAAAACCAAGTAAATCAAATTAAAATTAAATGGACACTTAATACAATTATTTGTACACGTATATTAAAATATTTAAAGTAGGTAAAATCAAACAAAACAAAAATTACGGACAAAGATGCCTATTTATGATTTTTCTTTAATAACCGGATTACGGTTCCAACTACGCATGACACATACATTTTTTTTGTATTTTGGTTTAATAAAAATAAAAATGGACAAAAAATCATAAATAATTAACAAAATGCCACGTAAAACCCAAAAATTGTACAGCAGGACCATTTGTTAATATTTTTCATTTCTTTTGGAGCGATTGTCGCGTAAGACAAAAATCACGTGCTCACACAGGGCATCCCCCCTTTATGCCTCTTTCCCACGCATGACTTGTGATCGAATTCCTTTCAATCTCGTTACTGTTGCTACCTTCTATCATGTAGCCTCTACGATACTGACCTTGTAAGTGTACCTATGCGACTCTTCTCTCCTTTTTCCTCCAGATTTTAGCCAATCTCTAGGCCTTACTTTATAAATATATACAAGGTTTAATAGGATGCCTCTCTTGGCATCTATAGGTGTAATAAAGTTCTTCGCTCGGTACTTTGTAGAACTTGTGAATATGGCTATATCTTATTTCATAGACCTGATTATCCATTCGTATGACTTTACTACCTCTACGTAGGTCATACTATACTATAATTCTTACTTCGATTTATCGTTACTGAGGTCTACAACCAACTCCAGGTTACTCTCGTTACTTACCCTTAAGACTAATGGTGTAATCTCACCTCATACTATTGAACTTTTATCCATCTATAGTTGATTCACCTTAATGTTTATTCATGATCTACCACTAATAACTTGATCTTTTATGTAACACCACTGCGAGGGATCGCGTCTCATCAGAGACATCAGAAGTAATTAGGTTGATCCTAGGGTGATACTATACTTCCATAACCGCACTTTATAGCATCCCAATGTGACCCACCTTATATGGGTATTTTAGCCCCTTGCAATTCATGCAATCCTCTTCAAGTCATTACTCAATCAAAGGCCCAAACGTCATCCTTTATCTATCACAATTACGCCCTTATTCTACTACCAGGGCAGCAGTCCATCTCTTCTAAATGCTACTAGTCTTAGACTCCTTTGAGTTCATTATGGCTATACTGAGCTTTCTATAACTTAGAGAATCCATCAGCTCTCTTATGTTCATGAGCTTAATCCCAAGAACTTATCCATTCTTGTCACCTTTTCACATACCTTTTCTTATCCTTACTCCTGTCTTCCTAAAACCTTGTCGCTCTACCATACTTTAGCTTGCGACCTACACATATCTATTCATACATGTTCGCAACCTTCCTTTAACTTTCTTGCACCATATATTTCCTTATGTTATTATGGAACATCAAGCAAGACATCACATCTCGTCTAACTCTTCTTTACTTTCTTGACTAGATCTCTCGGTACTTAGAAACCATAGGCTGGAAGGTATGCCACTTGTGACGTTGCTATCATTCCTGGATATTGAATCCTAGTGCTTCTAGCCTTTTATCCGAATCATGGACTATTCACAATCTTCCTCCTTTGAGTATCTTGTATGTTGTTCACTTTTACCTTACTTACCTTAAAATCTCGCATCTTATATTTTATCTCTTTCATGATCTCCCTTCCACATAGGTATAATTCACGTCCATAACTTGAAGCTCTATTATAATATCACCTCTGATGCCTATAAAATCCGGTGGGAGCTCCATACTAAATTCTTATGAGGCTAGTATTTTTCTAATTGGCTTTATCATAGAGCCGTTATAGAATATGGTTGTTGTACTATCCTTTTGCTACATCTGATATTAAGAGTAATCCTGTAATGTTCTTAATCACAATTTCTATAATTTTCTGGGTCCAATAATCAGATTCCTAATTTACTTCATTGATGTAACTTTTTAGTTTTCTCCTTCTTCTGATCAACCTTTATGTAAGCTTAAGCTATCTTCCGATCTGTGGCTCATGGCATTTAGTTATTACTTTAGCCTTTTATGGATGCTATGGAAAACCATGATATAATCTTCTAATGATTCAATCCTTTGTCTATGACGTGGATCCAATTCCTTCTTTTATCTTATACCGGAGTCTTCTACGGCCGATCATTAATCGAATAATTCCCTTAATTCCATTTCAGCTTTCTTCTAATGTAAGCAATTGTTTTTCCTGGTCTTTCTGCCCCCTTTTGCATGCATACTTAGCTTATCTGAGTCCTCATGTATGCCGAAGTTTTTGTGCAAGTCATATGGTCTCGAATATTATTTTTGGTTTTTACATGATAGGTGCCACTTTCTTTTGGAGTACATACAATGTTGTTATGAGACTGTTGTTATAAGACCATTTCCTCCTTAGGTCATTGAGCTTAGGTTGAAGCCTTCTTCCTTATTTCCTCGGCTAGTCTTTAATTGTAATACTTAGGGAGGACCCTCTGACTCTTGTAAAGCTGTGAGTTTATTACATTGTATACTTGACTAAATTTTTGATGTCCTTCCTCGCCTATAATTATCCGTAGGTACTTAAATCTACGCCCTTGTTCTTGTAGGGTTGCTTCTGAACTTGATATTTGACAGTTTTTCCTAGTGGCATTCTCTTTTATTTCGTAATACTCATACGGTACCTTTAACTATCCCAACTCCTATCTGAATATTTCTCAAGGATTACGATGTCATAGATGCAAGACTGAATTCCCCATGTTGGGGTTTACTATGTTTATCTTGCACGATCTGTTGATTTGTTTGTATCCTCTGGTCCAGCCATAACGAGGCTCTTCCTGAATTAACTACTAACTACTTGTTGTCATATTTTCGTACCATTCCGTGTAATCTTTCTTGGGTTATTTCCTTTGTCTTAACTTACCTCTCGCACTGGCTCCTTATTAATCAATAATATATCAGACATGAATCCTTACTTCCTCTCATTGACGTCGTGTTTGCATAATGCACTAGTATCGTAGCATATCTATAGGCTTTGAATAAGTGCAATCTCATCCCTTTTTCATTTTATCGCATTCTTCCTTTACCATTCAATAATTACTAGAACCACTTAATTCTGACTTAATGCCACATCACTCCATATTCCCCCCTTTAGGGGAGTACTAAGATTTAGCACTATGACAATCTACCTATAGATAGTTTACCTCTTTATCCTTGGCGCCTTCTCACATCATCGATGACTCTTACTCGCCTTGTAGTATTCCTTCTATACAAGGATAACAACTTTCCTTACTCGAGGGGGTGACACTTAGTATAACTGGCACATATAGTCATTTAAGCTTAACTTTGCTCGCATTGCTTGCTTTATGGAAGCATTTTCCTGAATGACCTTTCTCTGAGTTCCTCATGAATATTCTTTTGTTGTCCATCCTATTATTATCGGAACGCAATCTAAAATTCTCATGATGTCAACTATTATCAACTCACTCAGTCCCTAATTTATTTTTAGTTTATCTTGTTCACCAGCCCATACTGATTTCTATTACTCTGGGGTCTAACTTTTCCTTCTGGTAATCATGTTAGAGTCACGAACTAATTTCTTGACATGAGGATATGACTTTATGGCCTATACTATTTTGTTGTCTCAAGGCCTGTCACCTCTCATCTTTTCCTTCACTTGACTATATATAGTGTAATACTGTCATCTTTTTTTATCTACCATTGTCGTACATGCATCACATCTTACTTATAATGCTTCATTAACTCTCTTCTTATTTTCCGCTAACATTTATGCCTATCGCTTTATTCTGAAAACTCGAACAGGACATTCTTTTGTTTTTAGTCCCCTTGCTCTAGCTACTGGCTCCTCGAGTTGCCTAACATTCTTTCTCTATTAGGGACGGGAGCCATACTAAGGTAACATTTATCCTTTCAAGGCTCCCAGTGCCTATCTTTATAGGACTTATATCTAGCTATATTATTTTAGAGTGTACCATCATTTTGGGTTACTCTAACCCCAGCCGATTCTTGATATTCGTCTTTCTCTTAACTATTTCCGTTAGCTCCCATGGAGCATAATTGAGATGGGTGTGACCAATTGCACATACCTCTGTAATAATTGAAGGTATCTCAAAATAATTATATTTCTCTACTTAAATTGTAAATACTGTTAATCTTCATTAACTGGGTACCTCGTACCCTTCTTCACCTTGCTTTTTTTACTTGCTAATACTTATGTACCTTCCGATTCCCTTATTCATTTTTACCGTAAGAGTGGATATACATTCTTGCCTTAGGGATCCTTATCAAGAAACTTATACATCTTAGTACACACATGATCTGCTGTATACCTGAAATATATCCATCATAAGCATGATGCAAAAATCGAGTTCCTCTGACTCAACTCTTCCACAGCTATATCTCTTACCAACCGTCTTTCAAGATGTAAGCATCATCGTATTATGAATAAGATAGAGTTACAAAATTGAGTTCTTGCAATTGAGCGTTATGACACGATCTAGAGTAAGAAGAAAAAGTGACAGTCCTAAATTCCCTGTAGCCTCCTGCTTATAAGTGTGGTGCACGACACACCCATAAACAAGACTCTACTAGACATGGCTTGTAGACTCTCTAGGACAGAACTGCTCTGATACCACTTTTGTCAAGACCCAAACTGATGGGCCGTGACGGGCACCTGATGCCTTACTCAACCGAACACCAACGTAATATATCTTTCTTATTATATTAACATGGGTAAATGGGTCGTATGAGGTAACAAGAATAAAACATGAAGGAAACACTCGACATAAAATGACCCAAACTGATATACTGACTTATACATATGACATACGGACCTATAAGGCCAAAATATTCACTCGTACACTGAACATAGGCCGACAAGGCCATACAATCTTTTACGTACATGATATCTATCTACAAGCCTCTAAGAATACATAATTTTCATAAATATCGGGATGGAGTCCCGCCATACCAAACAATACACGTCTAAATCATACTAACCAAACAAGCAAATCCGAAGCAAATGGAGCGTACCAACATCCTCTACTAAGATGATAGCCTACTTGGAGGGCTCTCGACCTGTCTATCGGGACCTGCGGGCATGAAACACAGCGTCCCCAGGCAAAAGGGGCATCAATATGAATAATGTACCGAGTATGTAAGGAACATAAATAAGTATATAACAGATATGGAAGAAATATGGAGTAAATGACTCAACCTGTAAGTCTGGATAACTCTACAAATCATGAAATAACTATAGTGTCATGCATATGCGTATGAATATCATGTCATGCATAGGTACATGTTTCATAACATCATCAGGCTTTTGAGGGTATCCCATCATATCATCTCGGCTACTGTGGGCAAAATCATCAATGTATACCAGCTGATCAGGTGGTGGTGTGTATATAATGTCGTAACCTTTTCTCATATCCCATATACATATACATATACATATACATACATATATATATATATATATATATATATATATATATATATATATATATATATATATATATATATATATACGCGTATATAACGTCGTCTGAGTCATGGATCAATGTACATGTATTAATGCATGAAATGCATAAGAAATACATTAATAAAATTTTATCGGAATGCCATAAGACTCATTATGCCATTCAAATAAACTTTATCAAATACGTGTTTTTCTAAAACCCATGAACAGACGATGGAATAATAAGACTTATGGGAAAATAAGAATATACACATCTCTAGCATTTCTACAAATAGAGTAATTTATGAAAGTTGTGCATTTTTCTGTTTCGTTTGTAATGTATGGATCATGCCAAAAAGAAAGAAGGGATAGGCTTAACATACTTGAATCGATTCTCTTGACAATCCCTCCAAAACACGTTGATTGTGACAATATGTAACGGTGGATCGAAGTAGGGAAAATTCGTATGACATTCGTGGAGAAATATTGCACCGTACTCCCTTAGAATAGTAAAATCTCGTTTCTATAACATTACATAGTATAATTGCTGAAAGTCCATTGCTTGGTAGATGTAAAACATGTCATTTTTTGTGAATTAAAGAGATCCACTCGTTACTTGGCAATATACATCCCTTAATGAGGTAAGAAGACCCCTTATCTTTGTAGGTTTGTGGGCCCCACCTTTCAAGGTGACTAAGCCACATAGTATATATAAATATGACACCTTTCATCCATATATAAGAGTCATAAATTTTTAGTTGGGGGGCTGCCAAGTTAACCTCCTTAAATTTATCCAAAATTTCACCCATTTTTCTTAATTAACTTATTAATCCCCCACTAATCCAATAATTAACCAATTATTCACATAATTAAGAATTATCTTTACTTACTTAAAATATTACTTACTTTTCACATACCTTATACACCTTACTATCATGGCCATGTGGTACCTTATATGGTACTAGTCCATAAATACCGGGTATTTTAGCTCGAGTCGTATTTTATCCCAAAATGCCAAATTTTAACGGAATTCATTTCTTTCGATTTGATTACCCTCTCACCTTCGCGAATTTACTCATCACTTGTTTGAAATAGTATAATCCTTATAATCACCAAATAATCTTTTCCATAGACTGATGTCAATTACCTTACGAAAAATTCAACGTACAATACAACAGGGTGTAACATCATTGTAATTTAATATTGCGAAGTGTAACATCATCGTAATTTAATACTGCAAGGCATAACATCATCGCAATATAATACTGCAAGGCGTAACATCGACGTAATATTGCGGGGCGTAAGACTCGGGACCTCAACCAAACCTACCAACAAGTCACATATCACCATTCAAACTCATAACAACCCTCGGAATACTCAAAACAATATCGAAACACCAAACCATCCTTGGATTCAAGCCTAAGGATTTCAAAACTTTTGAATTTTGCAACCGATCCAAAAACCTACCAAACCTCATCCGAATGATCTGAAATTTTGTACACATGTCCGAATTGATACAACGTACGTACTCCAATTTCTGGAATTCCAATTCAACCCCGATATCAAAATTTCCATTACTAATTGGAAAATGCCAAAACTCCAATTTTGCCAATTCAAGCCTAAATCTATCACGGACCTCCAAAATACATTCTGATCATGCTCCTAAGTACCAAGTCCCCTCATAAAGCTATTCGAACCATAAAAACCAAGTTCCGAGATCATTTACATACAAGTCAACTTCCGATTGACTTTTCCAACTAAAGCTTCTCAAAAAGAGACTAAGTGTCTCATTCCTCTCCAAAACCACTTAGAACCTAAACCAACCAACCCGATACCACATGATACAACTAAACAACACATAAAGAAGAAAAAAATGGGGAAACAGAGCAGTAACTCATGAAACGACCAGCCGGGTCGTTATACTTTCTTGGGTTGGCGGGTTATTACCGTCAGTTCATTCAGGGATTTTCATCTATAGCATCACCCTTGACCAAATTGACTCAAAAGGTTACTTCTTTTAGGTGGTAGTATAAGTGTGAGGCGAGCTTTCAGAAGCTCAAGACTGCCTTGACCACAACTCTAGTATTAGTTTTGTCATCAGCTTCAGGTTCATATACAGTATATTACGATGCTTTTAGAGTTGGTATTGGGTGTGTGTTGATGCAATCAGGTTGAGTGATTGCTTATGCTTCTCGTCAGTTGAGGCCTCATGAGATGAACTACCATGTTCACGATTTGTAGCTGGCTGCCATTGTTCAAGCGTTGAAGATTTGGAGGCATTATCTCTATGGTGTGTCTTGTGAGGTATTTACTGATCATCGTAGCCTTCAACACTCGTTCAAATAGAAGGATCTCAATTTGAGGCAGCAGAGATGGTTGGAGCTGCTAAAGAACTATGATATTACTATTTTGTATCATTCGGGGAGGGCCAATATAGTGGTCGATGCCATGAGTCGGAAGGTGGTGAGTATGGGCAGTTTGGTGTATATTCCTGTTAGGGATAGACCTCTTGATTTCTTGAGCCGAGGGTCTCCTGGAAACATCCTCTCTGTCTCTCGGGGTAGGGGTAAGGTCTGTGTAAATATTACCCTCCCCAGACCCCACTTGTAGGATTATACTAGGCCGTTATTGTTGTTGTTGTTGGAGAGACCTCTTGCAGTTGATGTTCAGCCTTGGCCTATCGGTTTGTGAGGTTGGATATTTCAGAGCCCAATTGGATCTTAGCTTGGGTGGTTTCTCGGTCTTCCTTGTTTGATCGCATCAGAGAGCGCCAGTATGATTATCCTCATTTGCTTGTCCTCAAGGGTAGAGTTCAGCACAAAGATGCCAGAGATGTGACTATTGGTGATGATGGGGTATTGAGAATGTTGGGCCGGAAATGTATGCCCAATATAGATGGGCTTTAGGAGTTGATTCTAGAGGAGGCCCATAGCTCGCGGTATTCCATCCATCCGGGTGCCGCGAAGATGTATCAAGATTTGAGACAACACTACTGGTGGAGAATAATGAAGAAAGATATAGTGAAATTTGTAGCTCGTTGTCAGCAGGTGAAATATGAGTATCAGGGGCTAGGTGGCTTGCTTCAGCAGATGGATATTCCAGAGTGGAAATAGGAGCGGATCATCATAGATTTCGTAGTTGGACTTCGACGGACTTTGAGGAAGTTCGATGCTATATGGGTGATTGTGGATCAGCTAACCAAGTCCATGCACTTCATTCCTGTGTGTACTACCTATTCTTCAGAGCGGTTAGCTGAGATTTATATCTGAGAGATTGTTTGTCTGCATGGTGTCCCAGTTTCTATCATTTCAGATAGAGGTACTCAGTTCACATTGCAGTTTTGGAGGGCCATGCAGCGAGAGTTAGGTACTCAGGTTGAGTTGAGCATAGATTTTCACCCTCAGACGGATGGGTAGTCCGAGCGCGCTATTTATATATTGTAGGACATGTTACGCGTTTGTGTTATTGATTTTGGGGGTTCATGGGATCAGTTTCTACCGCTCACGGAGTTTGCATATAACAACAATTATCAGTCGAGTATTCAGATGACTCCATATGAGGCTTTATATGGGAGACGATGTAGATCTCCAGTAGGTTGGTTTGAGCTAGGCGAGGCTAGGCTTTTGGGTACAGACTTGGTGCATGATGCTTTGGACAAGGTGAAAGTGATTCAGGAGCGGCTTCGTACAGCGCAGTCGAGAAAAAAGAGTTATGCTGCCAGGAAGGTTCTTGATCTGTCTTACGTGGTTGGGAAGAAGGTTCTACTGAAGGTTTCACCCATAAAGGGTGTTATGAGATTTGTGAAGAAGGGTAAATTGATTCCTCGGTTCATTGGGCCTTTTGAGGTGCTTCGGAGGATTGGGGAGGTGGATTATGAGCTTGCTTTACCACCTAGCCTGTCAAGTGTGCATCCAATATTTCATGTTTCTATGCTCTGGAAGTATATTGGTGATCAGTCTCATGTTTTGGATTTCAGCACGGTTCAGTTAGACATTGATTTGACTTATGATGTGGAGCCAATGGCTATTTTGGGTGAGCAGGTCTAAAAGTTAAGGTCAAAGGATACAACTTCAATGAAAGTGCAGTGGAGTGGTCGGCCCGTGGAGGAGGCTACTTGGGAGACCAAGTTGGAGATGTAGAGCAGATATCCTTACCTTTTTAGGCTTCAGGTATGTTTCTTGACTCGTTCGAGGACGAACGTTTGTTTAAGAGGGGGAAGATGTAACGACCCGGCCGGTTGTTTCATGAGTTATAGCACCATTTTCCCCATTTCTGTTTCCTTATGTGTTGTTCAGCTATATATCATCGTATCGTGTTGGTTGTTCTGTGTTCGAAGTGGTCTTGGAGTGGAATGAGACACTTAGTCTCTTATTTAAAAGCTTAAGTTGGAAAAGTTAACTGGATGTTGACTTATGTGTAGAAGATCTCGAATATGAATTCTGTTGGTTCGGATAGCTTTGTTATGTGATTTTGGACTTAGAAGCGTATTCAGAATGTAATTTGGAGGTTTGTGGTAGATTTAGGCATGAATTGGCAAAATTGAAAATTTGGCATTTTCCAGTTGGCACTGGAAATCTTGATATCGGGGTCAAAATTGAATTTCGGAAATTGTAGTAGGTTTGTTGTTCATTTGTGACGTGTGTGCAAAATTTCAGGTCATTCGGGTGAGGTTTGATAGGTTTCGACATCGTTTGCGTAATTCAGAAGTTTGGAAATCCTTAGGTTTGAATCCGAGGGTGATTTGGTGTTTTGTTGTTTTGAGTATTCCGAAGGTTTGAATAAGTTTGAATGGTGATATGTGACTTGTTGACATGTTTGGTTGAGGTCCCGAGGGCTTCGGGATGATTTTGGGAGGTTGACGGATCAAGGATGGGATTTGAGGAAGTACTAAAAATTGCCTTCAGCTGTTATAACCGAGCATATGGAGTGGGGACCGCAGGTGCGAGGCCCGCAGAAGCATATAAGCAGTCGCACATGCGGCCATAGGTGAGAAGGGCAGGAGCCGCAGGTGCACGCATGGGACCGCACCTGCGTGATCGCATATGCAGAGTTTTGACCGTAGAAGCGATTTTTGAAGTTTAAGTGAAAACCGCATCTACGATGGATTTTCCGCAGGTACGGCGTCACAGGAGCGACTTATGGACCGCAGATACGGAAGTTCTGGGTCTCCTTCGCGAATTTCAGTTCATCCTTCACCATTTTTGGACGAGTTTGGAGCTTAAAGCAGTGATTTCAATAGGGAATCGAGGGGTATTAGTGAGGTAAGTTACGTGGGCTTTATATTTTGTATTTGTGATGATCTTTCCACTACTTAATCATGAAATTAGTGGGGCATTTGGGGTGAAGTTGAAGGGTTAGAGCTTGAGTTTTGGAGAGCTTTGATTGGGGATTTGAGGGGCCATTTGAGGTTGGATTTTGATAATTTTGGTATGTATAGACTCGGGAGTGAAAGGAGTTTCTAGTTTTGTGATTTTTGTTGGATTCTGAGACGAGGGCCTGGGGGCTGGGTTTGAGTCAAATTCGGAATTTTTGGTATAATTTGATTATTTTCGTGTGGAATTCATTCCTTTAGCGTATATTGATGATAATATACTGATTTTGGTTAGATTCAGAGCATTTGGAGGCCGAGTCGAGAGGCAAGGGCAACGCGGGTTAGAGTTTTGTCTGGTTTGAGGTAACTAATGATTGTAAATCTTGTCCGGAGAGTATACAACCCCGGATTTTACATCGTTTTACTATTTTGAGGTGATGCACATGCTAGATGACGAGCGTGAGGGCATGCACCATTGGGGATTGTGAGTTGGTCCATCCCGTAGCAGCTATTAAGTTGCGTATTTGACTGAAAACTATTTGATACTTATATGTTTTGGAAAGTATTACTATATTTTGGGTTGAATGTCATATTTGGGCCTCGTGCCAAGCTGTTTGGACCCTTAAGGGCTTTTTACTACTATTCCTCACTGCTTTGATTTAATATTTGTAATCAGTCATGCTATGTTTTACTGATTTCATAACTTGGTCTTATTTACTCCATTTTGATGCATAAAATGATATTTTGGGCTGAGCACCCTTTTTACTATTAGCCCGGCTGGCTTGAGAGGTTTCAGACTGAATAAAGCCAAGGGCCTGTGTTGTGAGGATATTGTGGGATTGGCCTATGCGTCGCAACATTTTGTTATTGATTTGTGATTTGAGAGGCCGAGGGCTTGATTTGTTATGCCACGAGATGGCTTGTTATAGCGCTTGGGCTATAAGAGCCCCTCCGGAGTCTGTACTCCCCCAATGAGTATGGGTACCCTGAGTGAGTGATATGATATTGCCCGAGGGGCTGTTCTTGATTCATGTTATGCCTGAAGGGCTGATTACGAGTGACTGTGAGGTTGTCCGAGGGGCCGATTCTGAGTGACGTTATGCCCGAGGGGCGGTTTGTGATACATGTTTTTCCCGAGAGGCTATTTATGATTTTCATCATTTTTACTCTAAACTTCATTGAACCTCTATTGAAACTGTTGGAAAAATATCTTCAAAGGATTTTTACTGAAATTAGATTTTAACGAGATGATTTGATTTATGTATTGTTTTGAAAGCATAATGTACTTACTGTGATGTTATGACGTGGATTTATGTGTTTCTTACAGCTCAGCCTTTATTTACTTTTATTACTTACTGAGTTGGCGTACTCACATTACTTCCTGCACCTTGTGTGCAAATCCAAGAGTTGCGGGTCGTGATAGCGAGCACTTATCCTTCATCCGTCGCGGATATTCGGAGTCGGCAAGGTAGCTACATGGCGATCGCAACCTTGCTCTTCTCCCACTTATCTTCCTTAGACTATATTAGTGTTTTCCAGAATGTGATAGTCTTAGTTGTATTCAGACATTCCTTAGTAGATGCTCGTGACTTGTGACACCCCAATGTCGGGCCTTTGTTCTTTCCGCACTTATTTAGACTTATGTTGTGAAATTTTATTAATTAATAGTTTAGAACATCTTTATTATGAAATATTGATTTGTTTTGGTTTGTACCGGCTAGCCTAGTTTCATGATAGGCGTCATCACGACCGACTTGGTTTTGGGGTCGTGACAAGTGCTTAATAAATCCTTTTTCTAAAATTTAAATATTTAAAAATTAATTCATAGTGAATTCTCAAACTAAAAATTTCAAAAGTCAACATTTTTTTGATTGTTTATTTTAATTTCACAATCTTTTCCCTTTGTCGTTTATTGAGAAACAAATACACTTTAGACCTTTGTCCGCAAAATGCAAAGTACAAAAAGGTTTGGCCTCTAATTCTTACTTTTCTTCCGCGTTTGCATTATTGGAGCTACCCACTTCGATCAATTAGCCAAGAGTTTGACCGGATACGAAATCACTGGTGCTCTCTGATCTATCAATGGAAAGATCTCCATATGTGGCGTGATAAGGAATCCTAGAAAAGATCAATTGAGACTCCCTCTACGGTCCCACCAATTCAATAAAGAATATCTTATTTACTAGAATCGGTTGCTACTAATCCGGGTTACCTCAGAGATAGAGCCATTAGGCGAGAAAAAAGAAGGTAGTTAGTGCACTAACTGAGTTCCGGCATCTTACTTTACTAGTTTCATTTCCGTATGATAGTCACCCGTTTCTCGGTAAAGCAGAATGAGCAGCTTCTTTCTTTGTCTAGATCAGGGTGTCGACATCACACATATAGCATGTGTGCCGTGAGTGAGAGGGTGCTCGTAGATCAGCCCTCAGCTCTTCTTGAAAAATTATCAAACATGATGACTCCCAAAGCCTTAGACTGAGATAGTATCACAAAGCAGGGGTTAACATAAATGACTCTGTCGTAGAAGTTGTTCCTAGGAAAGATTATAGGTCTCGGGTATCCAATCAATTAAACCCACAAATCGGGGAAGCTTAAGCGGAAATGAAAGAGGAGGGTGAGTTTGTTTTGTCTTTATGTGACCTGTCTTTCTTTCCCTTTTTCTGATCGAAATATCTTTTTCTCCTTTATGCTTAATTTCTTTCATTTTTATTTTATTTTTGTGTATTCTTTAATTTATTCTTTTCAAGTTAGTTTTTAATTTTAGATTATTATTTTTTTGGTATCTCTCTAGCTTAGTTTTATTTTGAAAACTCTATTCTAGCTCTTTATAATATAATAAGTATTTGTGATCTGTTATGTAGTTTTAGGTTTTTAAACAATAGCATTATATTATTTTTATTTTTATTTTTTGAATTATTGGAAACTAAGATATTATTTTTATAACTCTACTTATATTCCATCATAGTGATGTTTTTTATTACACAAACATAGTAGATATCACCAAAACATCACATAATACCCCAATACACACAAAAAAAATGATTAACAAGAACCCCTACACTAAACTCCTGCTATGTGCAGGATACGGCTAGGGAAGAGAGAAACCTTGACCATGTTGGTCTGTTGTAGATAGCCTTACTTTGCATTTCTGCAAAATGTTATTTCTGTGGCTTGTACCTGTGACATCCTAGTCACACGGCGACAACTTTTATCGTTGCACCAAGGTTAACCTTTAAAAATAAATAACACGAACAATTATTAAAAAAAAAAAAAAAAACTAGTAGTAGCTTTTATTCAGCCTTCCACTTTCCATTTTCATAACCATAACCACGCTCAGTACCATAGTTCTTCACCTTCAAGAGCAGGTCTTCCAATCCCTTCTTCAACATTGAAGCCTCGGAGTAGTTCATCTTCTCTATAGGACCCTTGAACCACTCTTGTTGGCTCTCTACACTCTTATTCATTTGCTTGAGTTTGCTTTTCAAGTTTAATTCAAAATCCAACTGGTCTTGCAGAGAATTGAGTCGTGTGTTAAGTTCTCTAGAATTGGCTTTTCGGAACATCTGGACATACTTGTCATCAATGCCCGGTGATGATGGTGATGGAGGCCTTTCTTCGCCAACATATTTGTTGATGGTTTCATTTACATTTGGATGACCAAAAGAGTAAGGCTTGCTACCTATAGAGCGAGAGGAGAGAAATCAACAACAACAACAACAACAACAACCCAGTATAATCCCACTTAGTGGGGTCTGGGGAGGGTAGTGTGTACGCAGACCTTACCCCTACCCTGGGGTAGAGAGGCTGTTTCCAAATAGACCCTCGGCATCCTTCCCTCCAAGAACTTCCCACCTTGCTCTTGGGTAGACTCGAACTCACAACCTCTTGGTTGGAAGTGGAGATTGCTTACCATCAGAACAACCCCTCTTGTCTAATATAAAATAGGGTAAGTGGAGAGAAATCAGTTTATCTACTGTTATAACGCCTCCCACACCCAATCTTCTTTTTTATGATGCTTTAATTTTACGTGAAATTAATTATCATATTCAAGATCTTAGATTTGCATGTATAGTTATGATGATGCATGTACATTTATGCTTAAAAAGTTATATTTGTTGATTATATATCATGTATATATAGATGACAAAAAAATGTAATGAGGCTTGTAATTACCTTGTGGACACACGATGATGCCAACTTCAGCACCAGTCATAGTAGCAAGCTCGTTTGCTTTCTTGAAGACACTATTTCGGCGTTTTGAGAAAGTCACTTGTCGATTATTTTGATTTTCTATCCTTGCGAGACGAACACTTTTGCGACCCTTAATCAGTCTAGTACTCATTCTCAAGGATAATGATGATATAACTAGTATTTATTACTAAGAGTTACTATGTGATATGAACTTTGTAATGCAAAAGTCTAGTATTTATAGAGTTTATCCAACATATTGAAGCCTTTGGTTTTTCAATTTTGGTAGATCATAGATATGAATCCAGTTCATTTCTTTAGTGTTCACATGTTATGAGGCAAGTAAATTTAGATAACTAATAATAGTGGTGACTGTACTCTCCATTTTTCAAAAAAAATTCAAAATTTACCTCTACAATATTGTAATGGTCAAGTCAATTTCCAGGCCCAGGCCCGAACCAGAGATGATTTGGTATTATAGGCTTATTATTATTTGATACTCTCTTGATAATATCCCTTAATTTGCAAATGGATGAATAAGTATCCTAGTTTAGTTTACCATTAATTTTATTTTTATTATCATTTTAAATTTTGAATTTTTTGGTAACTTTAGAGTTGTCACTGAAGATTATGACATGTTTTTATTTATATTCACCTTTTAGTTATTTTCAGTTTTTGGTAATATTCAAGCTGTCGCGGAAGATTAGGACATGTTTGAATATTCTTGTTCGGTTTACTAGTGCTTTTATTTATATTCTTTTTTTCTTTGTTATTTTCCTATTTTTGGTGTCGCGCAAGATTATGACATTTTTCAATATTTACATCAAATTGGCGGTTATCATATATAAAATCACCGCAATTTATTAATTAAACAAATAAATAGATACAATTTGGTACAAGCACCAATATATGGATATATAATCAAATTTTTTCCTCTTACAAATAGGCATAATTAGAAATTTAGTTTCAGGGAAGCAAGTACTCTACATCTTTTCTTTTTGTTTTGATAATGGAAAAATCCCCGTAAAACCAATGACCACGCTCAAAACTCAGCGGGCAAATTTCTTTCCTTCCTTTTCCCATTTAACTAAATACATTGTAGTCTATTTAATTATCTATTGACTCTAATATAAGACCTAGAGTCACCGTAATATTTTATCAATTTATTTAATTCCCTACAATCGCTAAAAGCTTATAAAGATTTATCAGATTTAATGCTTCAAACATGTATAGATAAGAAATGTCACGACCCAAATCTCATATTAGGCCGTGATGGCGCCCAACACCATTGTTAGGCAAGCAACACTAATCAAATAGTAAGTTCTCATTTATGTAGTTAGTACATGATAACTTTCCATTATTGATTAAGAAATTTAAAGTTTAAAAATTTAAGCATATTTAAATGGAAGTAATAAATGCAAATCTCAATCATGAAAACAAGCCAAAACATCATAACTGTGTGTGCCAAGACCTAGTGTCACAAGTGTGTGGGCGGTCTAGTAGAATATACAAAATCATACTATCCTACTGTCTGGAAAGGAAATAGACAGGAAAGATAAAGACATAGAAAGACTCCAGTTGCTGCAGAACGGCTCGAAAAGGCAGCTCACCGGAAGTCTCAAGCTGAGGAGTCCACTCTACACGCCGGACTGATGGCCAGATGCACATGCCTCAGAGCCTGTACAATCAAGTACAGAAGTGTAACGTGAGTACATAAAGATATGTACCCAGTAAGTATCTCGCCTAACCTCGCAGAAGTAGTGACGAGGGGTCGACTCCGGCACTTACTAGGGTCAGCAAATATAATAATATGAAGTTCAATATTTTAATTCACAATGTATGTAGATAACACCAAGCTAAAAGAAGAATAATACTGAAAATCCTTTCATCCAATTAATAAAACTAGGCACTTTCCTCATTTGAAACAAGTGACCTTTCAAATAATGAATCATACGAATTATAAGGAATTTCGGTTCTATTATCACACAAAAATATCATCAAGGATGTTCGGCTCGATCCAACATAAAAGTAAACTATGCACTGCCGAGGGTCGAACGGCCCGAACCATATTTATACATTTATTAACCTGTCGAGACGAACGGCCCGCTCCCATGAGAGTAGTGGAAATAATCACCCCACTCGCGGAATATACTTGTGATGCGGTTAAGTATAAATATAACTTAATGTTTCCTCAATTCCTTTCAAAATAATTATTTACTTGAAATCCTTGAAATCATGTAACGATCCGGCCGGTCGTTTTGAGAATTAACGCCCCGATCCCCTATTAACTACTTCCCTGTGTCTATATTTAGCTATCGTGATTTGCGGGGATGGTTCATTTTGAGTTTCGAAGTGTTTTGGGACACTTAGTCCCTAAATGAGAGTTTAAGTCTTAGAATTTGGACCTCAGTCAGATCAATGTGAAGACGGCTCTTGAATGGAATTCCATCGATTCCATTAGCTCCGTTAGGTGATTTTGGACTTAGGGACATGTCCGGATTGTGTTTTGGTAGTTCGTAGCTTATTTAGATTTGAAATGGCGAAAGTTGAAATTTCGGAGTTTTGGGCCGATAGTGCAAATTTTGATATTGGGGTCAAAATTTGATTTCGGAAGTTGGAGTAGGTCCGTAGTGTTGAATATGACTTGTGTGAAAAAATTATGGTTATTCGGACGTGGTTTGGTTGGTTTCGGCATCGGTTATAGAATTTTTAGATTTCAAGTTCATTAGGTTGGATTGGAGGGTGATTCGTGGTTTTAGAGTTGTTTGATGTGATTTGAGGGCTCGACTAAGTTTGTATGATGTTTTAGGATTGGTTGGTATGTTTGATTGAGATCCCGGGTGCCTCGGGTGAATTTTGGATGCTTAACGGATGAGAATTTGGACTTAGGAAATTTATGAAGTTGTTGAACCTGTTGTTTTCGCACCTGCGGATTTTGGACCGCAGGTGCGGTGCCGCAAAAGCGGCTGAGTGAACCGCAGAAGCGGAATTGGACTTGTGCATTAGGAAGCGCAGATGCGGTTGGGGAACCGTAGATGCAGAACTGCAGATGTGGTCCCAGTCTAGATAAGTGATTTCCACACTTGCGATGGTTTTTTCGCAGGTGAGGGACCTAGATGCGGTGGCCCTCTCGCAGAAGCGGGATCTCTGGCAGAAAAAGGGTCAAGTCGAGGGTTTTATTCCATTTTCAATTTTGGGACTTTTGGAGCTCGGGAGAAGGCGATTTTGTGAGGTTTTTGAAGAGGAAATTAGTGGGTAACGATTCCTAACCCTATTTTATTTATATTTCATCAATCTATAGTAATTTTCTCCATCTAATCAAGGAATTTTAGTGGAAAATGGGGATTTGGGGAAAAAGTTTCCCAATCGAATATTTGGGTTTTGATCGGGTTTTAAGCGTCGGAATTGAATAATTTTTGGACGAGTGATCTCGTGAGTCAATGGGTGTTATAAAATTGTAATTTTTACCCAAACCAGACGTGGTCCCGGGGAGGATTTTTTTGGGCGTTTTCCTATTTTCTCACTATAGCTTTAAATTCATTAGCTAACTTCGTTGCTTGTAATTATACTTACGTTATGTAATTGATGTGATTAAATTTGGGCCACACAGAGTTAGATACTTGTGGCAAGAGCATGATATCGGATTGATTTTGAGCTTAGTTCGAGGTAAGTTGCTTGCCTAACCTTGTGAGGGGAAACTCCACTTAGGATTTTGGTATTGTTGTTATACGAATGCCATGTACGTGAGGTGACAAGTGCGTACACATGATAATTGTTGAAAAACCTCATTTTCATTAAGTAAATATCTGTATTTTTCCTTGAATTGAGAAATACTAGTTCATGTTTCCTCCTGCTGAGCTTAGGAAAGCATGCTTACGTACCTTAATTGTCTTATCTGTTTTAACTGCTTACTTGAATTTTTTGTAGCATGTTTAGGGTAGGAATTACTTGTTTCTTTGATACGAACCTGAATAGAACTGTAGACTTTCTGGCTGAGACTGTTGTGTATATTGATTTGGTTGTGTATTTACTTTGGGACTACGGAACGGTATTCCGAGAGATCCCTATGTATATTTATGTTTGGGACTACGGGAAGGTATCTCGGGAGATCCCCTTCACATTTATGATTTGGATTACGGGACGGTATCCCGGGAGATCCTCTATACATTTACGTTTGGGACTATGGTATGTTATCCTGGGAGATCCCAAGTTGCTATCTCTGTGTACTGAGCTATTTCTTTCTATGTTTCCATTTTTCATTGACTGTTAGTATTTTAACTATACTGCCATTTCATACTATTTTACCTTGTTATGTATGTATAACCGGTAGGGCCCTGACCTGATCTCGTCACTACTCGACCGAGGTTAGGCTTGTCACTTACTGGGTACCGCTATGGTGTACTCATGCCCTTTCCTGCACATGTTTTTCTTGCGTAGATCCAGGTTCTTCTGCTCAGCCATACTATCCGTGAGGCGAGGAGATCTAGAGACTTCGGGGTATATATGTCGCGTCCGCAGACCTAGAAGTCCCTCTCTATTCTCCCTTCAGTTATAGACTTCTTGTATTTTTCTTCGTTTAGACTTCTAAAGTTAGAACACTAGGTACTTCTTTAGCTTGTGATTCATGATATTCCGGATTTTGGGAATGCTATGTTCAGTTTGAAAGTGTTATTATTGTATATGCCAATTGGCATTTTAAACTCTTTTATTATATTACCTGTTAATTGTTAGATTTGTATCTTTATTTTTTTTTCCGCAAATTGTTAGGCTTACCTAGTCATAGAGACTAGGTGTCGTCACGAGAGTTCACGAAGGGAGAACTTGGGTCGTGACAAATCATGACATTATCAACTTAGTTCCATTCAATGCAAATCAATAATTACAATCATATAACGGTACCCACAAAACATGGTGTAAGCCTAGAACAACTCGGACATAACAGGAATAGTAGTTACGCACGGACTCTCGTCACTTCATGTGTACGTAGCCCCCACAATTAATCATATATTAATTAAGTTCACCTATGGGGGAATTTCCCTCTTACAAGGTTAAAAAAGAGACTTACCTCGCTTCGTGCCTACTTCCAACTCAAGAATGCGCTCAAACCCTCAAACCGGAGCCGAACAATTTGAAACTATTTAAATAGTGTAAAAACTAATCAATATAGATTCAAAAGTTCATATTACCACTATTAGAGTGATTACCCCACCCATATTGCAAGATTCCTAAAATTCAACCCCAGGTCCACGTGCCTGGATTTCGAAACTTTTCGAATAAAGTTGTTACCCATAATCTAAGGATCATGAATATATGATTTTTACTTCATTCCATAACGAATTTCGTGATCAAATCTTGTTTTTATCAAAAACCTAGGTTTTACTCTAAACCCATAATGTCACGACCCAAAATCCCTCCGAAGGAGTCGTGATGTCACTAGTCTCTAAACTAGGTAAGCCTAATATTTACAGAAATAACATTAATATTCACTAACTTCAAATTAGATAACTCTGAACAATTACAATTCTCAAAACCAGTAGTACAAGTCATAAGCCTTTCTAGGAGTAGTTATACATAATAAATACATCACTGTTCCAGAACAAAAGAAACCAATGGAAATAAGTACAAATGAAGGTGACTCCAAGGCCTGCGAATGCAGTAGCAGGTTTACCTTGAGTCTCCACCGCGACGATCCGCACATCTACTCTCGATCATATACATGGATCTGTATAAAAAAAATCACAGAAGTGTAGTATGAGCACACCACAGCGGTGCCCAACAAGTATCAAGACTAACCTCGGTGGAGCAGTGACAAGGGACATTCAAGGCACCTACTCGCCTAATAAATTGAACATGATATAACAATAAACTAACAATGGTAAAGACAACAAAGTAATACCAATAGCAGGGAGAAATCAAACTACCAACAGTAGAGACAATTAAAGGGAAACATAGATGGTAACGTAAGATAACCAAGTAAATTAACACCAACATAGTTGGACACAGACAAGTAAAAATGTGCTCAAATAAGGAAGGCAAGGTTAACTCAATCAATTACATCATTTCTGATACACAATTCCAACCATCTCAAAGTCGATGTCTCATATCATAACCTCAATCCCCAAACCTTTAGCTCACACGGCACCTTGTGCCCACATATTTCTATCTCACCTTGCACAACATCATCCTCATGCTACTCAGTAAATAGGGTTCGTAACAAATGCATTTAAGATGATCAAGGAGTCTCATTTATATAACATAAAATAAATTAGAGTTTCTAAACCAATTAGGAAATCAACGAGAAAAGATGAAGTTACTTTTATAAATCATTTGAACGAAGAAAATACCTTTTTCAAATAAAATACAACATCAAATAAATTATTACCTTTAATATAGGATTTATTAAATTAAAACTTTGTAGAAATTCCTTTTTAAGTAAGATTCAATATCATCGGGTTAAGAAAATTTAATTGCGAAATTAATTGAAATAAAATATAACAATTATAGGAATTTGAATTATTGAAAGGTGTATATATACATGGCGAGTTCAAATTTAAAAGTCATATATAGCAACGTAATACTAATTCCTTTATTTTAAATCACGATATTACTAATAACTTAACAGGACAAGAGGAAACGATTCAACATAGTAAATTTACATTAAAAATTAATTCACCAGAGTGATAGTTTCAGGGAAAGAATTCAAGGAACAGCGGCAAGTCAACAACTCAATGTCAATAACCTGATCCACACAACGCAGTGAAACCCGAAATACAAATTAAACAAATGAACTAGGGTCTTCTCGGTATTCAGCTATAATCAATTCCTAAATGAAATATAAAACCACCGAATAATTTGCACAGTCAAAGAGGAATACATAAGCATATATATTGATGTGGCGCGCATCCCGATCCACCAATCCTCTCTTATTCCTCCATAACAATTACAATAAAAGTAAATAGTATATATATGTTGCGGCTTGCAACCCTATCCCACCAATCCTCCCTTATTCCTCCTTAACAATTACAATAGAAGTAAATAATATATATATATATATATATATATGTGTTGCGGCGCACAACCCGATCACATCGGTCCACCCTTATTGCTCCTCAATATATCACCCTTATTTTTTCTATTGCGGCGTGCAACCCGATGCTACCACACAATATCAATTCTCCCTTATTCCTCCTCAATAAATCACCCTTATTCCTCCTGCTGCGTTGCGCAACCCGATCCCACCAAATAATAGCTTAAATCAACAGTAACAACAAATCCACAACTCAATTACAAGAATTTCTTGTATCAAGAGTATGAGTACACGACAACAAGAGAATCAAGAGAAATCAGGAAGCACAGCAACCTTTATGAAAACAACAACAATTTGGACACATAGAGTATATGCGCGGGATCATAGAGGAACTCACAATTAAGAAGTAACAACACAATAAGAAAGGCAATCACTTCAATTAAGGCAAATAGGGGTCAAATAACAAGTAAGAGTTATAGAAAAGCTAACAACATCGTATAGAGCATGTAGAGGTAAAGCTAGCAAATAGGAAACTCAATTATAACAGGAAACTTCCCAATTAATGAACATAAGGATCTAAGAATCCTAAAGGCAATTTTTTCACAAATAAGACCGAGCACGCACTCGTCACCTCGCATGCACGGGCTACAATTAACATAGAGGACTCAAATCCTAAGGGAGAGTCCCCCACACAAGGTTAGGCAAGATACTTACCTCAATCCGGCCAAGTCAACACTCAATTTAGATTTTCCTTTACCAATTCATCAACGCTCGGTTCAATCTAGCCAAAAATGACTTTAATACATCAAACAATGTAAGAGAACACAATTTCAATTAACAAAGTTATGATTCTTATACAATTTGCAAAAATTCAACAAAAGTCAACTCTCCGGTCCCACACCTCGGAACCCGAACAAATTTACAAAAACCGAATACCCATTTTGATACGAGTTCACCCATACAAAAATTATCAAATTCTGATACCATTTGATCCTTCAAATCATCATTTTACATTTTTGAAAGACTTTACAAATTATCCCCAAATTCCATCCCAAATTACGAATCAAATGAGGAATTCAATGATATATTCATGAATATTAGCCAAAACCGAGTTAGAATTACTTACCCAGATGATTTCCTTGAAAGACTTCCAAAAATTCGCCTCAAACCGAGCTCCCAAAGTCTAAGATGTGAAATAAAACCCTAAATCTCGTTTATATAGTGTTCTCTGAACTTCCTCACCGTGGTCCGCGAATTTCCAAGCGCGGTCGCGCCCCCCAGGCCCCGCGGTTGATAAAAAAATGGTGCGGCCGCACTTTTTAGCGACTGCACTTCCAGACTTTAGTATTTTAGCCATAACTTTTTCTACAGATGTCCAAATGATGACTTCTTTACCTTTCTAGAAACTAGACACGAAGGGCTATAACTTTAATTTTTGAATCACTTAAAAAATTCCTTGTAGATCAAAAGATATAGGCTTTTGAAGTCGGACCAGCGAATCTGCAGATCTGCCCTAGGGCGCCTCCGCGACCAAATTTACGCGGTCCATGCCCCCACCTCTGCCCTCAGCGAAATTTTTCTGCCGTCCGCAAAAATTAAGCACCAGAACCATGTCTGAGTTCCGGTAATGCCCGGGCTCGCTCAAAACTCACTCGAAACACACTCGAGGCCTCCAAAACCTCAACCAAATGTTCCATCAAGTCCTAAAATACCATACTAACTCAATCGAGCTCTCGAATCACCTCAAACAATAACAAAAACATGAATCGCACACAAATTCAAGCTTAATGGACTTGAAACCTCAAACTTTCACAACCGATGCCGAAATCTATCAAACCTCATCCAAATAACCTCCAATTTTGCACACACGTCACAAATGACATTACGAACCTACTCCAACTCCCGGAATTTTATTCCAATTCCGATATCATAAAACTCAACTCTCGGTCAAACCTCTCCATTTTCCAAACTTCAACTTTTCCAATTTTCGCTGAAATGCCTCAAATTACCCTACGGGCCTCCAAATCTGAATACGAACGCACGCCTAAGTCCAAAATTACCCTACGAAGCTATTGACATCACCTAAAACTCCTTCTGGAGTCGTTTACCCAAAAGTTAAATTCTGGTTAAATTCTCACTGTTTATGCTTCCAAAACTAGATTCCTTCTTCCAATTCGACTCTGATTCATCCAGAAATAGAATCCAACCATGCACGCAAGTCGATACACATAATATGAAGCCGCTCATGACCTCAAACTGTCAAACCAGATGCAATTGCTTAGAACGACTAGTTAGATCGTTACACATTATTTCTACTAATTTACATATTGTAATCTACTCATAAACTGTGTATGAAACTCACATTAAGTAGAAATAACTTACCTCACAAAGTTAGGTTAAAGTCTCCCCTTTTGAAGCTCCCAAATCGCCCAAGTATGGAGTAAAGTGTGTCAAAAATGGCACAACTCCCGTATTAAATGAAGGCCACTGCCTTCAGCAATTTCCGCATTTGCGGGATGGGGACCACATCTGCGATCTCGCTTCTGAGGGCAGGTGTCCGCTTCTGCAGAAATGGGCTGGGCCAACTGGGGCCGCTTCGATGAAAGGCCCACCGCTTTTGCAGTTCCTCTTCTGCAGAGAAGGGGCTGCATATGCGGTTTTTGGGCTGCCTTCCCTTGGACGTATCTGCGAGTCGCTTCCCGCACCTGCAGGCTCGCATTTGCGGCTGACCAACTGCTGGTACGGTTATGATAGCAGTTGAAGCTTCAGCTCCTCCTCCAATTTTAAACTTAGCTTGAGCCTCGTCCGACTAGCGCCCGAATATACCAACAAGTTTGAAATGATAAAACAGATTCGCTTGAACCTTCGGAACGCCGGAAATAACATTAAAACTAGGAATCACCCCCTAAAACCAATTGATTCAAACTTATAAACTTCAAGTTCTTCGATTTACTTCCAATATGACGAAACACACTTATACTACTCGGATTGACACCAAAATTTGTGTGCAAGTCTTAAATGACATTATGGAACTATTTCCTATCTCAGAATTTTGTTCGGACCTCAATATCACAAAAACTCGCTCCAAACCAAATTTAAAGAACTTCTAAAATTCCTTAAGGAATCAACTTTTACTATTAGGTGCCAAAACGCTCATGGGTCATCCAAAACCCGATCCGGGCATACATCCAAGTCTGAAATCATCACACGGATCTATTGTGTCACGACCCCAAAACCGACCTGGTCATGATGGAACCTATCGTAAAACTAGGCCAGCCAACTCATTTCCAAAACAATCCACATTTCATTTAAACGCTTAAGTAAAACCATTTTACAACTGAAATCCGATGAAGATATAAGGTTAAAATCAAACAAAGCATAAAAATACAAGCCCAGTCTCGGGTATCACTAAGTCATGAGCAACGCTACAATAGTTCTGAAATAAGACAAGATCAAAATAGTCTGGAAATACAACAAAGTACTAATAGGAAGATAGAGAAGGAGAAAAGCGGAACTGCGGTCACTCGGCAGCTACCTCGCTATCTCCATGAAGTCTACGACTGGAATAGTCAACAGCCGCTACCGTGCCCTGAGATACCTAGATCTGCACACAAGGTGCAAAGGGTAACGTGAGTACACCAACTGAGTAAGTAACAAGTCCAAAATATGGACTGACAGGTAGTGACGAACCAAACCTCAACAGGTAATACAATTAAACTGTACAGAAAAGTAGAAATGCTTGCAGTTCAAGTAGAAACTCAGCAGTAAATAAATACAGTCTGAATAGTATGGAATATAAAGTACAGGAATCTCTATGTACCAATGCACATATAGAATGGCCAATGTTCTATGTGCCTCCACTCACAAGTGCTCAACCACTCGGTATTATATATGGCTATTCGGCCCAGGGAAGATCCATCCCGGAATATATACACATCACTGACCGCAGTCATCCAGTACTGAGGAAGGCCATTCCAGACCTATGGAGAAGATCCATCTCCAGGTATAAATACTTTGGACAAGATCCATGTCCAGGGAAGACCCATCCCTCAATATCATCAATTGCACTCACTGGGGTGTAAAGACTCCGGAGGGGCTCCTCTTAGCCCAAGTGCTATAACAAGCCAACGAAGGCATAATCAATATCCCACTACAGCGTGCAGCCCGATCCCATACTGTTACTAAATATCATGCTATCAGCCTCACTCAGTCATCACTCACCAGTCTCACACACACGGGCTCAAAAATGTCATGATACTAGCTCGAACAATGATATGATGTACCGAATAACAATAATAGAGACTAAGGCATTATATAATATGCATGAACAGGACTGAGTGCAGAATATCAATGAAGCTAATGATATGACAGTAAGGAACGACCTCTCAAGTCTCAACAGTATCAGCGTAAAGCCTTAAAATGATAATTAGCATGATTTACAGCTCATTAACTTAATCACATAATCACAACACAGATATCAAAAAGAAAGAGTCACTAAACGGTGCCATGGAATGATCCAGGCCGCGATTCTCACGGTGCAAGCCCACTCACCCATCACTTGGCATTTGTGTCACCTCAATAGTAATCATAGAACACATAGTTCGGGGTTTCGAACCCTCAAAACCAAGTTACGAAGCATTACTTACTTCAAATCAAGCCAAACTCTAGCCCGCGACACCTTTGCCTCTCGATTCGGCCTCCAAGTGCCCTAAATCTAACCAAAATCAGTACATATCATTAATACACGCTAAGGAATAAAGCCCAGTTGAAAATAATCAAATTTACTCAAAAAGCCCGAAATTGGCCAAACCTGACTCCCGGGCCCACGTCTTGGATTTTGATAAAAATCACATCACTAGAATCATTATCCTCCCACGAGCCTATACATACCAAGAGCATCAAAATCGGACCCCAAATGGCTCCTCAAATCCCCAATGGAAATTCTCCAATACTAAGACCTAATTATCCAATTTTAACCCTTAAATTCCAATAATTTCAAGCCTAATCAGTAAGATAATGCTATAGAATCAAGTATTTGGTTCAAAAATCTTACCTCCAAGCGTTATCCCTTGAATCCCTCTTCAAATCCTCTCAAACAACTCTCAACCCGTCACAAAAATAGTGGGAAAAAGCTAAAATTCGCGAAGGTAGGTTTATATAGTTTCTGCCCAGGCAAAATCGCACCTACGGTACCAATGTCGCATCTGTGCTCCGCACCTGCGAACAAATCTCCACTTATGCGGATTTTCACTTAAAAGCCCGCATCCGCACCTAAAGTCAATCCACCCTGCAAGTGCGTCTAAGCTTCAGCTTCTACGATGCCCAACCGCATCTGCGGCCTTTCTTCGCTTTTGCGATCATCGCACCTGCGGTCCCCTAACCGCAGGTGCGGTTATGATAGAGCCAGCAGGTTCAGCTGCATTCTCCAACTTCCAAACTTTCCGATAACCATCCAAACTCATCCTGAGGCCCTTGGGACCTCATCCAAAAATACGAACAAGTCATATACCACTATTCAAACTTGTACCAATCCTCAGAACACTTAAAACAATGCTGAAACACCAAATCACCCTCGGATTCAAGCCTAAGGATTCCAAAACTTCTGAATTCTGCAAACGATCAAAAAGTCTATCAAAACTCGCCCGAATGACCTGATATTTTGCACACACATCACAAATGACACAACGGACCTACTACAATTTTTGGAATTCCATTCCAATCCTGATATCAAAATTTCTACTACCAATCGAAAGCCAAAACTCCAATTTCGCCAATTCAAGCCTAAATCTACCATGGGCTTCCAGAATACATTCTGATCATGCTCATAAGTCCCAAATCACCTCACAAAGTTGTCTACACCATAAAAACCAACTTCCGAGATCACTTATTCATAATTCAACTTCCAGTTAACTTTTCCAACTAAAGCTTTCCAAAAAGAGACTAAGTGTCTCGTTTCTCAACAAAACCACTCCGAACCCAAACCAACCAACACGATACGATGAAATGAAGTTGAACAACACTTAAAGAAGTAGAAATGGGAGAAACGGAGCGGTAACTCATGAAACAACCGGTTGGGTCATTAGATCCTCCCCCTCTAAAACAAACGTTCGTCCTCGAACGAGTCAAGAAACATACCTGAAGCCTCAAACAGGCGAGGATATCTACTCTGAACCTCCCGCTCAGTCTCCCAAGTGTCCTCCTCCATGGGATGACCTCTCCAATGCGCTTTCACTTAAGCTATATCCTTTGACCTCAACTTTCGAACCTGACGCTCCAAAATAGCCACTGGCTCCGGTCGTGCCCCCCCTTTTTTTCCATCCTCACGGAGAGAGGTCCGGATTTTGACATTTATGGGGTGAAATGACTCATTTCCTTTTTGGGAATTGGGTATTTGAAGAGTCACCACCTAATGATTTAAGACGCATTAGGAGACCTATAGAGTTCATTTACAACTATGCTTGAACCAGAGATTGAGTAAGGGCTTGAAATTATCCTAAGGGAAATGTGTTAGGCACCCCTTAGGATCCACTAGTGTGGTTCCCGGCCAGATAGTTTTTTTGTGAATTTGTACAATTAGCAAGTAATCAAATAAGGCTTAAGTAAGAGCGGATTTAAGTTAAATACACAAGTGTTTGAAAATAATTATTGAAAAGCAAAGTTTGAAAGAGTTATAAGCTAAACCTGGTTGTAAAAATGAAGGGGGTCTAGGTTTGTTTGTAATATGGATCATATCAATGCAATACCCGGTATGACACTCCTTAGAAGAGGGGATACACGTGGTATTAGCGCACCAGTTATCATATCCATATCTACCCTTCCCACCCCGTGAAGGTATTAAAGCGCGGATTGGTCTTGACCTCTATTGTGTGCTACTACCCGTCACATTCCTATCAGTCTCGGAGGAATTTAGGACTATTATTATTATGAAAGAGAGGTTTCAGGATAACTCTTAGGTTTAAAGGTAAAAAGGCTAAGGTGACATACAAAAACACATAGGACTGCAATTAAAAGTGGGAACATATACACAATTAGAAGACTCATGTATACCTACGCCAATAATGCATGTAAATAGCACGACTTAAATAAATTAAGGTCTGAATTTTAAAATCCTAAAGCAGGGAATTTGAGTCAGAAACATATTCATTATATAACTCAGAAAAAAAGTCTGAATCAGGCCTGCATGCTGGTTGTAGCAATTGATAATTAACAAATGCAGTTTTATTATTACCTAAGGCTTGCCTAGGAGTAATAGTGATGTCTTATGAGCATGATATCTATATTGATTAGGAATGCAGCAGAGCAGTGATTAATTTTAAACGGACAACTTGAGATACTATAGGCATGCTTTCTAACGGTATTAATTTAAGGCAGTGTTTGGAACTTATTAAAGAAGCGACAGATTAATTAACTAATCCAATTCAGAATGACAACATGAACTAAACGGCTTCTCCACCTAAGCTGTTTTTAAGTTCTATAGGCATAATTTCTATTATAGCTATTTAGGTCCTATAGGCATGGTATCTAAGTGTTAAAAGCTGACTTTGGACTTATAAGCATAATTTCTTGAGAGACGAATCTGAATACATGTTGTAATGAAAATTGAACTTCGGTTACTTTATATCCTATAGGCATGATATCTATTAAAGCCATTTAGATCCTATAGACATGATTTTCTAATTGTCTGAAATTAAAGCCTGTAGAATCTATTTTAAACCAAAGCAGATCCTATAGGCATGATATCTAATAGGCCATGTCTGGAATCAAAATAGACCCTAAAGGAATGTTATCTACCAAATTTACCCACAATATACAACTACCCACCCTTTTCACTAATCACACCGATACTGATTACAAATTATTACAACCCAAATGATTGAATTACAAAAGAAGTGCAGAAATAAGAAATTACAACCAAAGGAAGCCTGATCTTGACTTCCTCTTTGAGTTATGTAATAAACCACTTCAATGCCAATATTTCAAAGCCTTTCTCATACCTGGGTGTGTCAAAGTTCCCTAAGGACCTCAGAGATCCCGAACAGTGTTCACACCCAGATTTGCATAACCAGACAGAATGAGTACAGTGTGGAAGGGCCATCCCTTATGTGTCCAAATTTAGAGGGAGCTCAAAAGTCCCAAGGCAAGGCTCACACAAGAGGGGCAGAACCTAGATTCTAAGAATATAGTGGAAGTGTAGAACACATGTTGAAAGAGATTTATTTAAAAAGCTGGACTAATAGTCCATTTTGAAAGCAATTAGTGACAGAGGCGATTGAAATCAGTTTGTAGTAGTAAAACTCAAAACTACACAGAATCAGTAGTCATTCAAAAGGGGCAAGGGATTTTGGGAATACACTTGTCTGTAAGCATATGACCCCAGCAGGAGTCTGATTTGGACATGCACAACAATAGTTGATGCTGGCATGGCCACAAACCAGCCAAAAGAACACAAACACATAGAGAGGATATGGGGGTTTGGGATTCATATGACAGTAAGTACACAACAAGTGACTGACAGAGCATGTGTTAAAATGTAATTCAGTCTCCCCAACAGACTCATCACATCGGTCTTCTCTTTGGGGGTGGCAGTTCCTGGATAGCTTTGATCTTTGACGGGTCTAATTCAATACCTCGACGGCTGACTATGAATCCCAACAACTTTCCAGACGGAACACCGAATGCGCATTTTGCAGGGTTGAGCTTGAGATTGTACCTGTGAAGCCTTTGGAAGAACTTTCTTAGATCTCTGACATGGTCAGACTGCTTTCTGGACTTTACAATCACATCATCAACATAAAACTCGATCTCCCTATGTATCATGTCATGGAATATGGTCATCATTGCCCTCTTGTAGGTTGCCCCAGCATTTTTTAGACCAAATGGCATGACCCGATAATAGTACGTTCCCTATGGCGTGATGAATGTTGTCTTTTCTGCGTCCTCCTCATCCATTAAGATCTGATGGTAACCCGCATAACAATCCACAAAAGAACCAATCTCATGTTTGGCACAATTATCAATCAATATATGGATGTTCGGAAGTGGGAAGTTATCCTTGGGACTTGCCTTATTGAGATCTCGATAATCAACGCACATCATGGTCTTGCCATCCTTTTTTGGCACAGGCACTACATTGGTTAACTAAGTGGGATACCGAGTGACCCGAATGACCTTTGCATCGAACTGCTTGGTGACCTTTTCCATGCTCTTCACACTCATATCAGTTTTAAATTTCCTTAGCTTCTGCTTGACAGGAGGGCATGCAGGGTCAGTGGGCAATTTATGAACCACCAAGTCAGTGCTTAGACCCGGCAACACATAGGATAATGCATTAAAGGGGAAGGGGAGACATTATAGCATGCTGGTAAAGTAACTTGACTGTAGAACCATAGGCAGAAGTAGACAAGAATGAGAGAGATTGGAACAATTAAAGAAACATGTTGTTGTTGAGACTTAAAAAATTAACTAGGACATACCAATGGAGAAGCAAAGTGCAGAAAGGAAAAGTGAGAAGGATTCCACAGTCTAGCCTTGGCTTTCAGCCGGCTAGACAAAGCAGTAACAGAAGTAGTAGTAAAGAAAAAGAGAGTTTTTGAGTGTAAGTGTATGTGTTTGAACTCAATTGTTCATGTCTTTGAAAGAAGTGAGGGTAGGGTATTTATAGTTTTGAAAACGAGTGAAGAATAAGGTAACCAGTAAAGTTTTGATACAGACATGGAAATAATCCAATCAGAATCAATCAATACAAGTACTTCCCTTTAATCGAGGGATTACTGCTCAAACGGATACTAATAAGGTTAATGAAGGAAAGAAATCAGTTTGAAATAGATTGATTCTTGCCATATAAGAGGGCAGTAAAAGTATGAAGTAAATAATTGAGACTAAATACAGAAATATGCTTAATTTTGGGAAAGGATTCAAGGTAAAACATCACAGTAATTAGAGGAAAGGGAATCAATCAATTTAAACAAACGAGTAAAAATTAAGGTTCATAAGAAAACTTTTGCAATTAGTCACAAAATTGAGGAAATCAGGATCAATCAAGAAAGAAATATGATTCTGCACTTCAACATATAAATAGAAAGAACAGAAGTATCGGACATGCAAGGCCAAACACATTGGCAAAAAAAACAACACAAACATACAGTAGTAGCAGGATTAAGTTAGGATTCAGTAGTAAAAGAGATCTACTCGACGTACAGTAGTCAACAAGGTCAAGTTGTCACATAGAATCAAAAGTGAAGAAAACATAGTAACAGGTAAAGAGAGTCAGAAACAAGTAAAGGTCTCACAGTAACAAGTGAGAAAAACCTTTTAAGAAATAACAATAGTCGAGTTTAAGAGATGATAAGAACTCAGAATCGGATAAGTCAAATAAGGAAAAGAGAGTCAAAAACAAAGAACTAAATCGAACAAGTATACATTCAAACAAACAGTTTCAGAACTCAGATAAAACCAAAAACCCCTAGGGTTTTAACACAATGAAACAGGTAGAAGAACATCATGAGCAAATCATTTTAAACATAGTGAAATCATAAACGATACTAAAAATCGAAGGATAGACCTTTAAAAAAAGTTTTAAGAAGCCCTAATCGTTGAAAAAATGAAGAATTATTTTGAAAGAAAATCGAAGAACCTTCAAAAAAACACTTAAGAAGTTCATACTAAGCACAGATCTAAGATAGATCTGAAAGAAAATCAAAAGATCTTAAAGCTAGGGTTTTAGAGAACCCAGAAAAAGTGAGAAAGACTTTGAAAGTTACCGATCTAGCCAGAAAAGTCAAGGATCTGACTTGAACGGTCATGGATGGGCAGAGAAAGACCAGAGATAGAGGTTGAGCAAGGACTGGACCAAATCTCTTCGAGATCTGTCCATGAAATCAAACAAACGGACCACTAGAAGATGTAGGAGTTCGTCATACATCTCGAATGACCATGAGAGTCCATGGATTATGCACGGATTGAAAGGAATTATGGTGGAATTGGGTGGCGGAGGATAGGGTTTATGTGAGGCTGCAGAGAGAATTGAGAGGAGAGGAATTCAAGGGCGGCGGGTGGTGAGAAATGAGTTAGGGTAAGGGGTCGTTTAGGTTTATTTTTGGAAGGGTGAATGGGGATCGTTGATCTGAACGATTAGTGGTCCAGAGTAAACGGGGTAGGTGGGGATCCGAGTTAGGTTCGGTTAAAATTGGGCTAGGGTCGGGTTTAACTCAGAAGTGGGCTGGGGAATTAGGGCCTGATTTGGGTTATAATTGAAAGCCAAATGCGGCTACGAGTTAAATAGCCACTTTTTCCTTTTTATTTTAAAAAAATAGCAAATGGTTTCTGAAAAATAAATTGAAAATACAAAAATTATTTATAACACATAATTAACAATTTCAAAATACAAGACTCAATTTTATGAATATAAAACATAATTAAACCTTAAAATGGCTAATATTGCAATTATGTGCAATTTAGCTTTAAAAATACTAAATGAATTTGTAAAAATATGTAAAAAATATTTTAGCCATATGTTGGCATAAATATAAAAATCCAATAGATGAATTACTAATAATAATAATTTGGAGATAATTATTGAGATTTTATGGAAAATAAAAAGGAAATTAATTAATTAAAATCTTTAAAAATTATAGAAAAATGATAAACACTTGGACATGCTTATGTATGTATTTATATGCTATTTTGAAGATATTTTGCATATTGAAAAATATATTGGAAAAAATTGGGTATCAACAGCTGCCCCTCTTTTCCTAGGAAGGATGAAAGAGTTGTCGGGTAAAGATATGATGGCCAATTTTGACCGAGCGAAATGGTTTGAAGAAGATTTTAGGTCGCACCCTGGCTTCTGAGCTGCCTACATATCCCTGGTTTTATAGGAATCAGGCCGTATGTAGTTCAGGATCCGCCGGCGGGGTATGGCGATGGAGATTTTTCGAGAACGGACGCAATATCCAATGTGGGGTGAATGAACGGCTTGCGGGGATAGTTAGGTTTAATATGGCTATAGGAACTGGAGCGGGATCACTCCCACTGGGACGGCCGTTGCTTGCCGGTTTACCTGCAATTAGGAACAATACAAGCGTATACTGTGCATAAATTTAAACATGATGCAAATTCCCGTCGGATGTTGCCTTTGGATGGTTAGGATGACGTCCTTAGACCATGATGTCCTGGGCCATGAAGCGTATGGTAAAGGATTTGTAGTCCATGAAATGATGCTCTCAGGCTATGAGGATGGTGCCTCTGAACCATGATTCCTTTGAATAATGATATGCAAAAGATTGAAAGGGATCCTTAGGCCATGACATGGTGTTCTCGGGCTATGAAGATGGTGCCTCCGAACGATGATGTCTTCGGATGAGTTGGCGATATTTCAGCCCATGAAAGATGTAGTAGTATGATGCGGACAGGACAGAACTTAGTCTTGCGAATTAAAGGGCAGAGCTTAGCACGTAAGAGAAACGAAATAAATGATGCTTGAGATAGTGCTTAGTGTCGAAGAAAATTGGAGGTAGAGCTTAGCCTCGGAAGGCAGAATGATAGCCTTATGCAAAGATGCGAATGCAGATGGAGGTAGAGCTTAACCTCGGAAGGCAGAATGGTAGCCTTATGCAATGCAAATGTAGATGGAGATAAAGTTTAGTCTGGAAAGGCAGAATGGTAGCCTTATGCAAGATGCAGATGGAGACAACATTAAGTCTCGGAAGGTAGAAAGGTAGCCTTAGGCAGATTGGAAGGCAGAATAGTAGCCTTCTACAAGAATGCAGATGGAGACAACATTTAGTCTCAAAAGGCAGAAAGGTAGCCTTATGCAGATTGGAAGGCAGAATAGTAGCCTTATGCAAGAATGTAGATAGAGACAGCGTTTAGTCTCGGAAGGCAGAAAGGTAGCCTTATGCAGATTGGAAGGCAGAATAGTAGCCTTACGCAAAAATGCAAATGCGAATGGAGATAGCGTTTAGTCTCGGAAGGCAGAATGGTAGCCTAATGCAAAACGAAATAACGAATGATAGTAGAGTTTTCTTAGCTGATAGCAGATTGCGACATTGTGATTACTGAGAGCATTGTGACAGACTGAATATCACTGGTGTGTGCGGATACCAAATGTTGGTAAGTGCAACGGTTCTGAGAGTTGTATTCCTGAATAATGTTTGTCCCATGGGTGTATAGTATGTTTGACGATTTTGCAATCCTAGTGCCTGCATCCAAAGAAAATCGTGAGTTCTGTAAGGGGGAAGGTTAGTTCGTATCCCCGCTGGCTTTGCTTGACTTTCTTGGCTTTGATCTGGTGATACTATCTGTATCATTGGCGTAGCATTGCTAAACAAAGCAGTTTCGATAATAAACATGCATGATTTTGTAAAAGTATGACATAAGTGTAAAATTAAAAATAGCTTTTAGATGAACCGACGACTGTGACGTGGTTCAGGACATTGCAACCTTTCTCTTGTTACGGAATTTTGATGGTCCTCATCAAAATTCTGCCTATTTTGATGGGTTGACGTTTTTTATTGTTACTTGTACGACGATCGGCTGAAGTTACTTCGAAATTTTGAGGGTCCTCCTCAAAATTCTGCTCCAGTTTCCAATTGCGGGGGAAATGAAATTTTTTATTGAATTGTGACCGAACCTATAGGACTGCCTATGTATCCCCTCTTAAACGGGAATCAGATCAGGCGTAGTTCAATTACATCATATAAGGAAAGCATAATTGATTACACATAGTAATGCTTGACTACATCTGAATTGATCGGCTTTGGCCAGACTTCTCCATGCATTTCTACAAGTATGAGGGCTCCTCCTATCAGAACCCGGTGAACCATATATGGACCCTGCCAGTTGGGAGAGAACTTCCCTTTGGCTTTATCTTGACGCGGAAAAATTTTCTCTAACACCAGCTGCCCCGGTGTGAACTGTCTTGGCTTGACTTTCTTGTTGAAAGCTCTGGACATTCTGTTCTAATAGAGTTGACCATGGCAAACTGCATTCATACTCTTTCCGTCTATAAGGTCTAGTTGCTCATAACAACTTTTTACCCACTCTGCATCGTCGAGCTCGATTTTTTTACGATCCTTACGGAAGGAATTTCTACCTTGGCAGGAATGACAGCCTCTGTACCGTAAACCAGCATATAGGGGGTCACCCCAGTTGATGTGCGGACTGTGGTGAGATACCCCAATAGAGCAAATAATAACTTCTCATGCCACTGTTTATTCTTTTCTATCATTTTCCTCAATATCTTCTTGATATTCTTGTTGACGGCTTCTACAACTCCATTCATTTGAGACCTGTAGGCTTGTCCATGACGTTGCAAATTCCTTTAAAAAATAATGAATGAGACGAGCCTCGACAAACAAGAATACACAATTGCGGGGCCCTCAACGGATAGTTATTTCAAATGCATAGATTTTGAGATAGGCCGCATAGCGAACTTTACGACATTTCTCAAAATAACAACGCGTTAGTCTTTAGGCACGTATTTAATAATGTTATTTTCCTAAATTCTGGTGCACATTTATGTGACTCAAATCCAAATCTCAACAGAGTTGAAATGTGCCAACAACCACGGGTGCATTGATGTGACGTGGTTCGAGATGTATTTCCACGATGTTGCAATTCTTGATAGTAATAATAATAATAATGACAAAAGCGGTTAAAAGTTAAAATTCGCACATAGGTTCAACATGTATTAAATCAGATAATCAAGCCGAATATGACAGTTGAGCGACCGTGCTAGAACCATGGAACTCGGGAATGATTAACACCTTCTCCCGGGTTAACAGAATTCCTTATCCGGATTTCTGGTTTGCGGACTGTTAAACAGAGTCATTCTTTTCCTCGATTCATGATTAAACCGTTGACTTGGGACACCCTAAATCTCCCAAGCGGCGACTCTGAAATAAGTAAACAAATCCCGTTTCGATTGTCCTTCAATTGGAAAAACTCCTTCACCCCTCACGGGGGCGGAAGAAGGAGGTGTGACAGCTCTGGCGACTCTGCTGGGGATAAAAACCCAGAACCACTGGTTCAGGGTTAGAAATTCGAGCTTAGATAAATTGTTATATTTGGGTTTATCTGATTTTGTTACATGTTTGGGCTCAATGTGCTAAATGATGCTTTTACCGCTTTGATATTATCTGAACTGTTTATAAACTGTGCTGAAACCCTTCTCTTCTTACCTCCGGGGAGGAGCTCGCTGGTCGAGACTCCCTATTCTGTTAGTGTCAATACCTGAAATAAGAAAGAGGCCGGACAAGTTACAAAGTCGGACGATCCCGCGGGTCCCCGGTACGTAGCCCCCTCCTTGACTCGAGTTGTCCGCTCGGGTACATAGTCTAGAACAAATACCCAGGTTATGAACCTAGAATAACTCAGCTTCACGCCGGATCCCTAGTAGGAACGTTTGTTTGCCTCACGTGCATTTGACTTTGGAGGCTCAACACAGGAGTTGGGTCTGTCTAGGACAGGTGTACCAAAAAATGAAAATGACCATTCTGATGCATCTTACTTGCTTCTACTTGTGCATTTATTTGATTCGGACTTGTGTGTTGACCGGTTTTTGAATATTTTGAGGAAAGAGAGATAGAGGTACGAGGGTTAAAAAGCATAAATTGCCTGTTTTGAAAACTAGTGTCCAAATATTATCGAAACTCTGCTGAATTTTTGAGAAAATGTTAAAAATAGAAAAGAAAAAAAAAGATAAAAAGAAAAAAAAGTATTTTTGTTTATGAAAAATAGTTTTATTTGCCAATAAAAAATAAAAAAAAGAGTCCTGTTTCAAAAGAAGTTTGTTTTATCGTCCCGAACTACGCCGGTCTGATTCTCACTGGATGTGAGATACGTAGGCAAACCTCTTCGGTTCCGGCCCACCATATTCCAAAGAGAAAGGCAAAGTGAATAAAAGAAAGGAAAAGAAATAAATAAAAAGAGAGATAAAGAAAGTTTCAGAAACACTTAAATGAGGCACAAACAAAGTAAGCCGGAATGACGCATGCGGTCGAAGCAAAGACATTTTAGAAATGGTTAAACTGCCTAGTAACATTGCATCCCCCAACGTGAAATTGCAATATGTGTTAAACTCTAACGCTAACAAGTTTGTTGTCCTTCCAGAGATTTCGAACCAGTTAGTTTGTTAGAATGTTCTGGCAGATTACCATTACCAAACAAGATCCAAAGGGCCCATACTAAAAAGCATGACTAGTTCAGACCAAAGTGTCGAGGATGAAAGGACGGAGAATCAAATGTTGAAGGAGGAAATGGATAAGATGAGACAGGAGATGAAATTAATGCAGTTGGCTTAGCTAGGGTACAAAAAGTGCCTAACCCTCCCATTACTCCCACTCTCCCACCAAGACACACTCTGGAATACCCTCCCCTGGCCCTTTGACAAGCTTCCCCAGTCACCAATGCTATCAGGGAAGAAATGCCTATGATCCCCAAGCTTCACAACCCAATCAGAACCCTCCTCCACCAAATGTTCCTGTTTTCGTGGCACCCCCACCAGCCACGCTGCAAAGATCATCGAGCAAGCCGTTGTTTCAGGCTCACGATAACCAATATTACCCCCCTGAACCAACCTTCAAAGCAACCGAGCCTCATACTTATAATACTCACTTCGAGATCCCGGTAAATACTGAAAAGCCGGCTAAGAGCCCAAAGCAAGACGAAGTGCTTTGAAAGTTTAAAAGCCTGGAGCAGTCCTTCAGGAATATCCATGGGTTAGGCAACCAAATCAGTGTGGCCTACAAAGATCTGTGCCCATTCCCCGACATTCAATTGTCGGCAGGGTTCAAGATGCCAAAGTTTGATCTATACGAGGGGCACGATGATCCAATGGCACATCTGCGAGGTTTTTGCAGTAAGATGAGAGGGACTGGGGGAAAAGACGAGTTATTGATAGCTTATTTTGGTCAAAGTCTAAGCGGGTCTGCACTGGAATGGTACACAAGACAGGATCCTAGCAGGTGGTACACCTGGGACGATCTTGCACAAACCTTTGCAGGCCACTTCCAATACAACATTGAGATCGTCACTGACCGTCTCACATTGCTAAAACTTGAGAAGAAGCCCGGGGAAAGCTTCCGAGAATTTGGGTTCTGCTGGAGAGAGCAGGCGGAAAGAGTTGATCCTCCGATGAGAGAGGGGGAAATGGTGGACTACTTTCTGCAGACTTTGGAGCCAATTTACTTCGGTCACCTAGTGACGTCAGTTGGCAAATATTTCAATGAAGTAGTAAAAATGGGCGGTATGATTGAAGAGGGACTTAAGTCCAACAAAATCTTGAGCTATTCGGAGATTAAACCAACCACTCAGGCCATCCAGAGTGGCGCGGGAGGGGCGCTCGGAAAGAAGAAAAGGGAAGATGTCGCAACAGTCGAGACAGGTACTTAGTCCAGATCCAGAGGTTCCCCCCCTCACTACCAACCTAGACCCCATCACTCAAATTACCCACACATTCCATATGACCTTCCACAGCACTACTACCCACCAAAAGAGCCACATTTCTCTGTCCATCACGCCCAAACTTACACCCAGCCTCCGGGTCGCCCGCAATGGCGTGCGCTGGCTCCCCAAAATATATATCCACCTCCACAAAATAGATATCCACCTCCACAAAACATATATCCACCACCAAGGGCCTACAGGAATCCTTCGAGACCAGGTTTCCATGGGAATCAGACTTTCAGGAATGAAAGGGTGCAGAGGCAGAGAACATTCACTCCGCTGGGAGAAACCTATACTACTCTGTTCCAAAAATTGAGGCAGTTAGGCCTATTAAGTCCTGTGGAGCCCAAATTGCCAAATCCCTTTCCCAAAAATCTGGACCACTCGGTAAGCTGTGAATATTGTTCAGGTGCTCCCGGGCATGATACTGAGAAGTGTTGGAAGTTGAAGACTGTCGTACAAGATCTTATTGACACAAATAGGATCGAGGTCCTGGAGCCAGAGGCACCTAACATCAATCAGAACCTGTTGCCGGCACACCATGAAGCCCACATGATTGAACTAGTGCACGAAGGAGGGAAGCTCAAGAAGCCCTCACAAATGATAATAATGATCTGTGCCAGTTCGAAAGAAAAGACGATCAGTGGAAAAGCAGTAGTGTAGTCGGAAAGGGTAGAAGGCAAGCCAGTGGTGGTGATGAGGAAGAGTTCGTCTGATGTTACCAAGAATCCAGAGCCGGTCAAAGTAACAGTGCAAGGGATATCAAGCAAGCCAGTTGCCATGAAGGGGGCATGCATAGGACCAGTTGTTATCAGGACAGTAATGCAGTTGCCGATTGTAAGCACGTGATTTTTGCCCTACATGAGAATTACTCCCAAAAAATGCAAAATAAAATGATTTTCCTTGGTGTGCAATTTTGAGTATTTTTGTGACATTTTTGGATTATTATTTGTATTTGTTTGTGCTTGTTTATTTGCTAAATTAATAAAAAATACAAAAATATGTCGCATTTGCATGTAGGATTTAATTCTATAATTGTTAGTAATTAAATTAGTTTTATCAAAATTAAAATTTACAAAAAATATGCATCTTTTGCATTTTTAGCATTTAATGTCCAAATAAACAATTTTATGCTTAATTATTACTTAATTGTGTGTTAATTGTTATTGGTAGTTAATTTGCGCTTTTATAACTTAATTTAGTTCTTAATAATAATTTAAGTATTCTTATAATTTAGTTTTAGAAAATAAAAGAAGAAAAGATAACAAAAATACAAATAAAAATCGGATTGGGCCGCTTCTTCAATTTTCAACCCCAGGCCCAAACAATTATCCACGACCCAGTCCACTTCACACGGGTCGACCCGGTCCGCCCCATTAACCCATTGACCCAAGACCCACTCTTCATTTTGTCAAAACACAAAACAAAAACAAAACAAGACAAGACAAGAAACCCTAAAAAACTAAGGAAAACCATCCGCCCCCTCCCCTTGGTTGTCTTCTTCTCCATCACCCAAATGAAGACCTCTCATGGCTGCCTCACCATCATCTTCTTCGCGTACCCTCCGCAATCCGCCATTGTCACTACTTCTTCTGCTTCCCGATGACCAACAACCAGTCGCCATGGACGACTGCCCCCTTCCTCGACGTTGTTGCGTTTTCACGTTCAACCGAACGACCACAAATAGTCCGCCATGGCTGCTCCCCGTCGTCGATCTTCTGCCATTTTCCTTCGACACTGCTGTCGAGTAGTTTCTCCAGCTCCCTCGTCCAGCTTCTTCTGCCTCGTCTACATGGGCGGTCATGGCTGCCATCGCGTCGTCTGCTCCGAGCTGCTGCTGTTTCACTCCGTCTTCTTCCTCAACGGACTATTGTTGCTCACATTTCTGGGAGTTTCAGCTGCTGGCCATGGAAGCATCGTTGTCATTCAACGTCAAGCTCAAAGTCGAGCTCGACGTCCATGGATGACCCTCAACGTCCATGGCTCGACGAGTACTGCTTCTGCCGAACGCACCCCAGCTGCTGCCTCATCGACGCAGGCAGCCATGGATGTCAGTGCGTCGACCTTCTCCATCTCCCAGTTCCTCCGAACTGCTGCTGCCACTGGGTTCGTTTTTAAACGATGCCAAACGACCATCTTCTTTGGTCGTCTGCTCGTGTTCGTCATCGTTGGTTCGAGCTTTGGTCGAGGCTCGTCAAGTTCGTTGTTTGTTTGGTCGTTGTTCGTCGTTTCGATCCGGTTAGTATATTTTGAGTTTTATTTTGTCCGCATTTTGTTTTGATATTTTCGAATATAAATCGGCAAATGTTTGTTTTGTTTATCGTTTGTATTATTTTTAGTTCATGATTCATGTGTTGTTTGTTAAATTAATTTTTCAGATTTCAAATGAAAGATTAATTAGTTATTTTTCATGTTTATTTCATGTTTGTATTGTTGTTTAAGTGAATATTTGTTAGTTTAATGTTTGTTAGATCCAAATTGAAATTTAATTGGTTATTTCTTCAATTTGTTTCATGTTGTTATGTATTTTCCATAAATTAGTAATGTTGTTTGAACCATGTGAATCCGTCATGTTTTGTTGCTTAAAAATAGATTTAATTCATGTTCATCTTTGTTTGAAGTTCATGTTTAAATCCAGTGATTTAATGTGAGTTTGTGTTTGTTTTTGATTTGTTAATTTAATTTGAATCATGTATATTGTTGTTTGTATTGTTGTGTTCTTGCTCATACATTCATGGTCTAAATTAACCAGGATTGGTTCCCGATATGGTTAATTCATTCCATTAATTTGGAGTTTGTGTTGTTCATCATGTTCATGTAAATTGTTGTTGAAGATTGTTGAGAAATTGGTCATCTTGACTATATTTTGGTTGAGTTATGATTAATTGATTGTTTAGAGCAGAGGGGTAATTTGGTAAATTGCATTGCATTCGGGGGTAGATTTGTAATTGCAATAAGGTCGGAGGGGTAGTTTGGTAATTAAACATTATTTTGATTCTTTATGTTAAGCATGGGGAACAAATATAATGGGGTGGGGTTTTTGAGGTATTTGTTTAATATAATGGGGGACAAGACAAAACATAATGGGGAGGAATCTTGTACTTTTTTTTATATAGGCATGGGGGACATATGGTAATGGGTTGGGAATGTGGTATTTATTTAATGTAGGCATGGGAGACAAAGTTTAAAATAAAGAAAACATTATGTAGTGGGACAAAACATGACATTGGGGGAATAATTTTGGGGTTGGGAATTGAAGAGTTGTCTTGCTATATATAGAGGACTATTCTTGACATTAAGGAGGTTTTTTTTGAAAAGAGTAGAACTTGAACCTTGAGAGGATTTTTTTTGGAGAGAAAAAAGAAGAGAGTTTTTAGAACTTGAATATTAAGAGATACTTGAGAGAGTTTGTGAGAGTAAAAGAGAAATCCAATTTGAACTTTCACTCGAATAATTTCTGTTCGCTTTTCTTCGAGTGTTATTCAAAAATCCGAAGCTACTGCATCTCGTGTCTTTTCTCTCTTCTGCTTTGACTGAGATTGTACTTTTTTCACTGCTGAGTTTTCAATCTGTCACTGGGTTATTCTACTGGTCGTTACTGGTTTTGCGGTGTTGCGGAACCTGCTGTTGCTGCGTTATTACTGTTGCTGACTCCTACTTCTTTGTTCTTGTACTGCTGTTTCCAGGTACACATTTGTACACTCTTGGCTTGAAGCGAAAAATGAAATATTAATCAGGCTCCTGTTCCTGTTGAATTCTTTTGTTTGGATTTGTGTTTGAATATTAATTTTCCTCTCTTCGTATAAAAATGTAGTCGATTAATTAATGAGTAATGAGGTTGCATATGTATGATTTCTTCATCTAATAATGCTAGTTTAAATTATTTGAAGAATAGTTAATCGGCTTTGATATTATTGTGTATTTATCTCATGTTCTAGCAAATAATAAAATGTGGAATGAAAGCAGTTTTTCCTTGTACAAACGCGATCGCAATTTTCCGTTCACATAAGCCGTAACTTAATAACTAATAAGTTGCGTTTTTCAGCATGTAAATAATTAGGAGATTTTTCTTTTATTTTAGAGACGAACTTAATAGAAAATGTAGTCGCTATAGGTTTATCCTTTTAAAATAAAAATGAGACGAGCCTCGCCAAATAAATCACAAACCGCCGGGGCCCTCAATAAAATACATAACCATTGACTAGACTTTGGATTTGGCCGTTTAATGAACCTTCACGGCCTCTTCCCAAAATAACAATACGTTAGACTCTTTAGGACGCGCCTTAATAAATTTTACCTTCTTAAACTCGGGTGCACATTTATGTGACCCAAATCCAATTCTCAACGGAGTCGAAATGTGTTTCTAATCACGGGTACATTGATTGTGACGTGGTTCGAGATGCGTGTCCATGACGTTGCAATTTCATTTTAAAAAAAATAAGAATGAGATGAGCCTCGCCAAATAAAATACAAATTGCGGGGCCCTCAGTAAATATTTGCTTTAAAAATTGTTTAGACTTCGGGATGGACCGTTTAGTAAAATTCCACGGTCCTACCCAAAATAAATACGCTAGTCGCTTTAGGCGCGCCTTTAATAATTTAATTTCCTTAAACTCGGGTGCACATTGATGTGACCCAAATCCAAATCTCAACGGAGTCAAAGTGTGTCGACGACCACGGGTACATTGATTGTAGCGCGGTTCGAGATACATTTTCACAACGTTGCAATTCTTGATAAAAACAGTAAATGATAAAAGCGGTTAAAAGTTAAATTTTGCACATAAGTTCACACTTGTATAAAATCAGATAATCAAGCCGAATATAACAGTTGAGCGACCGTGCTAGAACCACGGAACTCGGGAATGCCTAACACCTTCTCCCGGGTTAACAGAATTCCTTATCCGGATTTCTGGTACGCAGACCATAATATAGAGTCATTCTTTTCCTCGATTCGGGATTAAAATTGGTGACTTGGGACACCCTAAATCTCCCAAGTGGCGACTCTGAAATAATTAAACCAATCCCGTTTCGATTGTCCTTTAATTGGAAAAAACTCCCTTGCGCCCCCTCGGGCGCGGAAAAAGGAGGTGTGACAGCTCTGGCGACTCCGCTGGGGACTTCTAACCCAGAACCACTGGTTCAGGGTTAAGAATTCGAGCTTAGAATAATTGTTATTATTTGGCTTTATTTATTATCTATTATTTGGTTTTATTATATGTTTTAGCCTAAATGTGCTAAATGCTGCTTTTACCGCTTTGATATTACTTGGACTGTATATATAAACTGTGCCGAAACCCCTCTCTTCTCTCTCTTGAGGAGTGCACGCTGGTCGTGACTTCTTTCTGTTAGTGTCATATACCAAAATAGAACGAGGATTCGGAGGAGTTGCAAAACCGGATGGCCTTTTGGTTACCGGTACACAGCTCCCATCCTCGGCTCGAGTTGTCCGCTCGGGTAAGCCAGGTCTAGAACAAACACCTAGGCTTTAAAACTTAGTATAACAAAGCCTCATGCCGGATCCCTAGTAGGAACGCTTATTTGCATCATGTGCATTTGACTTAGGGGACTCAACACAGGGGTTGGGTCCGTCTAGGACTAGCAACCTGATGTGAAAAGACCATCCTGATGCATCCTATTTGTTTTCCGTGCATTTATTTTGTCTCATTGACCGGTGTTTGAATATTATGAATATTGTGAAATTGAAAAAAAAAAAAAAAAAGAAATAGCGGTTAGGGAATCGATTGTTTATTTTTGAAAAAATCCAATACCCAAATACTGTCAAAACTCTGCCGAAATTTTGAGAAAATAAATAAAAAAAAACGTCTTATTAGTTTGTTTTATTAAAAGCAAAGGAAAAAATAGAAGGAAAAAAAATCGTTGTTCTGTCTCGGTTGTTCAAAAAAAAAAATAGAAAAAAATAAATAAAATAGTTTGTTTGCTAAAAAATATTTTGTTTTGAAAGCGGTTTTATTATTAGCTGCATATATATATATATATATATATATATATATATGTTTTATTATTAGTTGCAAATATATATATATATAAAATCCAAAAGTTTTTCTTTATTTCCAAAAATGTATATATATCTTTATTTGTTGCAAAAATATTTGTCTTGCAAAGTCTAGAAAAGTTCTTTTAGACTCCCAGTTTTCGAAACAAAAATCCAAAAATATTTTCCATTATTGACTTCTTTAGAAAGTTTTTCTGTTTAATTATAAAAAAAACGTATATATATATATATATATATAATAAAAAAAATCCGAAAATATTTTCCCTCTTCTTTAAATATTGAAAAGAAAATTCAAAATTCAAAAAAATAATATTTTTTTTTCTCTTTTATTAAAGGTAAAATTTCAAAAAAAAATATTTTCTTTCTTCTTTAGAATAAGAGAAAATCAATCAAAAATCCAAGAAAAATATAATACTTCCTTTATTCTGTTAAGCAGTTCTTTCAAAAATTAAAAAAAAAATAATTTATTTACTTTATTCTTGATTGCCCGAACTACGCGGGTTTGATTCTCACCGGATGTGAGATACGTAGGCAACCCTCATCGGGTCCAACCCCACCTTTTGCTAAAAAAGCCAAAAACGAATAAGTAATAAAGTAAAAAAAAACATGTCATAAATAAGTCGGGTGATGTCCAACCCAACTTTTGCTAAAATAGCCAAAAACAAATTAAAAAAAACATGTCAAAATTTCAATTCTGTCATAAAGAATTCGGGTGATGCTGTTTTGTCATAAATAGCCGAATGTTCCCGAAAGGGACGCCGGAAGGCTGACTTTGCATAAACAGCCACTTTTGGGTCATATTTAAGATTTGGTCCAGTTGACCCACACAACCTTAAAAATCTTCGTCCCCGAGACGTTGAAAGGCCGTGTTTGCAGTATTGAGTTTTCTAATTTGAAAATCGATAAAAAGAGTCATAAATAAGTCAGGTGATGCTGTTTTGTCATAAATAGCCTAATGTTCCCGAAAGGGACGCCGGAAGGCTGACTTTGCATAAAACAGCCACCTTTTGGGTCATGTTTAGGAGTTTGGTCCAGTTGACCCGCACAGCCTTAAAAATCTTCGTCCCCGAGGCGCTGAAGGGCCGTGTTTGCAACTCCACCTTTTCATTGTAATTTGAAAAAAAAAAACAAAGAGTCAGCAGTTAGGTGAATACCGTTCGGATTTTTGGTCAAAAAAAAAAAAAAACCAACCCAGCTTCGGCCGCGTCTTAAACCGTTCTTGCCGAAATAGCCTTAGAGTATCTTTCAGTTGTCGAAAGGTTATTTTCGTAAAAGAATGGACAAGTTTGTAAAAGTGTCATAAAATAATCCTCCTCGGCCTCGAATTCATGTGGAATTTGGAAGGGGCCACGTTTGCAAAAATAACCGTTCGGTTGCATTTGTCAAACAGAGAAAGGGGGTCAGCCTTTTGTTTTTGAGTTTGTAAATCTTTTGATTAGAATATGTGGGTTGTTTGATTTTCAAGTTTGCAGGTCATCTTCAAACCTTTGAAACCTAGTTTGTTTTAAAATTGAAAATGTGTATTATTGTTTAGCTTTTATTGGTCTGAACTACGCAAGGTCTGATTCATGCGGGGTCATGATACGTAGGCAATCCCCATAAGATTCGACCGCTTTTAATAAAGAAAGAAAGAAAAAAAAAGAGAAAAAGAAAATACAAAATAAAATAAAATACAGGGTTTCCCAAAGTGCTTTAAAAGGGGACAAATGAGCAAGCCGGGATGACGCATGTTGTTTGAAGCAAAGCATGTAGAAACGGTTAACTGCCTAGGAGCATTACATCCTCTATGTGTTGTGATCAAATCTGTTAAACTCTAACGCTAACAAAGCTTGTTGTTGTCTGAAACCAGACAAGTTAGTTGTTAAAGAACTCTGGCAACACACTCCTATCAAACCAGATCCAAAGGACCGGTAGCAACAAGCATGACTACTTCAGAGAATAGTAATGAGGAAGAAAGGCCGATGAGCCAGTTGTTAAAAGAAGCGATGGAAAAGATTGAAAGGATGGGACTAGAGATGAATGCAATGCAGCTAGCCCTAGCCAAAACACAAAAGAGCCCTGAGACACTGGGGCACATGCCGGAATACCCTCACTCCGGCCCTTCAACAAGCCATCCGAATCCCCGTTATCATCAAGAAAGAAGCCCTCATGATTCCCAAGCTCCACCGCCCCATCAACCTCTCCCAATACCAAATGTTCCGACTTATATGGGACCCACATCAGCCACCCTGCAAAGATCAAACAGCGAGCTATTGCTTCAGGCTCCCGATACGCAATACTATCCCCCTGAGCCTACATTCCATGCCCCCGAACCACATGCCTACAATCCACATTTAGAGGCACCGGCAGAAATTGAAAAGCCGGTTAAAGCCCCAGAACAAGATGAGGTATTGAGGAAATTCAAAAGCCTGGAGCAGTCCTTCAGGAACCTGCATGGATTGGGCAACCAGGTCAGCGTGGCCTACAAAGATCTATGCCCTTTCCCGGATGTCCAACTCCCGGTTGGGTTCAAGATGCCTAAGTTTGATTTATATGAAGGGCACGGTGATCCCATGGCACATTTGCGGGGATTCTGTAGTAAAATGAGAGGGGCAGACGGTAAAGATGAACTGCTGATAGCCTATTTTGGCCAAAGTCTGAGCGGATCGGCACTCGAATGGTATACCAAACAGGATTCCAGCAGATGGTACACCTGGGATGATCTGGCACAGGCTTTCGCGGGTCATTTTCAATACAATCTCGAGATAGTCCCTGACCGTCTCACATTATTGAGGACCCGGAAAGAACCCGGGGAAAGTTTTCGCGAGTTCGGGTTCCGCTGGAGAGAGCAAGCAGCCAGAGTCGATCCTCCCATGAGAGAGGGAGAGATGGTGGACTACTTCTTACAAACCTTGGAGCCAACTTACTTTGGTCATCTAGTGACGACAGTTGGTAAATCTTTCAATGAAGTAGTTAAAATGGGCGGTATGATCGAAGAGGGACTCAGGTCCAACAAAATCCTGAGCTATTCGGCAATTAAAGCAACCACTCAGGCCATCCAGAGCGACACTGAGGGTGTACTGGGGAAGGAGAAGAAAGAAGATGTCACGACTGTTGAGTCTGGAGCCTGGTTCGGATCTAGAGGCCCGTCACCCTACTATAGCCACCGACGACCCTACCACCAAAATTACCCCCGCACTCCATATAGCCCTCCACGACATTATTACTCACTGCCAGATCCCCATTTTTCCGTTCATCATGCACAAACCTATACCCACTCTCCAGCACACGCACAATGGCGTGCGCCGGCTCCCCAAAATACATACCCACCTCCACCAAGCATATATCCACTTCTGAGGGCCTATAGAAATCCTCCAGGGTCAGGTTTCTGGGGGAATCAAGCTTTTAAGAATGAGAGGAAGCAGAAATATACTCCGCTGGGAGAATCCTATACTATTGTGTTCCACAAATTGAGGCAGTTAGGCCTATTGAATCCTATTGAGCCCAAATTACCAAATCCTCTTCCTGAAAATCTTGACCCTTCAGCAAGTTGTGAATATTGTTCGGGGGCTCCCGGACACGATACTGAGAGATGTTGGAAGTTGAAGAATGCCGTGCAAGAACTCATCAACACAAATAGGATCGACGTTCAGGTTCCAGAGCCGCCAAACATTAATGACGATCCGTGTCGGTGAAAATAAATGAAAATTGGATGGTCAACAATTGGACGGCTACTCCTCGTCCTATCCGAAGGGAGTCTTGGTAGTGGGCTCTGATTTTTCTTTCTTGTTTTGGATTATTGCAGAGTTGTAATCCAGTTTTGTTTTAGTGTGAAACTCTGTTATCCCGTATTTCTATAAAGCGAAAGCTTTTCTCTTCTTATTTTGTTTTAAGTCTGTTTTCTTCCTTTTCTCTTTCTAAACAAAGCTCTTTATACTGATTCCAATGACGTGGCATGCATAACGGATCTTCAACTTAGTCTAAAAATCAATCTGATTCCGAACTGATTATACAAAAGGTCAATCACGATGACGAATTGGGATATGATGATAATAAAGCCTTCAAAGAGACAAACAGAGAGTTAAGCTAGTTAGAAGAGAAATCCAAGCCCAACTTAAATGACGCATAAGACATCAATTTAGGGGATGCAGACGATATCAGGAAATTTAAAGAGGGACAGCAAGTGTTGAAACGGATCCTCCCACATCAGGCCAAAACAAAATGGCAAATTTGTCCCGAATTGGCAGTGGCCGTCTATTGTGACCAAGATGTTATCCAGTTGCACTTCATGTCAGACAGATGTCGAGGGAAGATGCATCGACATGGCTATTAATTGTTGTTTGTTTGTTTATACTTGGCATTTATCGGAGAATGAAATGACGGAGGCAATTTTTTCTTCTATCCAAACATTTTAACCTTTGCTTCCCCTTTTGAGCCTTATTTATTCTTTCATACCCCTCTTTTGGAATCAGTAATGAAAATAAGAAAAAAAAGAGAAGAAAATATAATGATAATAAAAATATAATAAAAACAAAAAAAAAGAAAAAAAAAAGGGAGTTGTGAACTACGTTTGACCTGATTCCTCAAAGAAGGATACGTAGGCGCCTCACGGCTCGGTCATAGTGTAACCAAAAAATAAGAATCCCCAAGCAAGAAACTGGGGCAGAAGTTATGTTTGTAATGTTGGGAAAGAAGTTCGATTCCAAGAGTTGTAATGGTTTTTACCCATCAGAATTATTTTGAACCCTTTTTGATGCCCTCTTTTTCTTTTAGCCATAAACAAAAAAAAAAAACCCATGTTGATGTCCAAAAAAGACCTCCCGATCAGAATCCGAGGAAAGCCAAGTTAAGCAAATAAAAGCAGAGAAAGTCGGCAACGAATTGATAACCTAAAGAATCCCCAGCAAAGAGTCATATCGGCACCATAAGGCGACGAGAATTGAGAGAAATGAGAGAGTCTCATCAGTGAAAACCCCTCGAAGGGCACTATGAGGCGACAAGGATATAAAGGGGGCTAGCAAGATAAGATTGGCAAAAAATGGGCCGCATCCGGCGAAAGTTGGGCTTCTGCACATCCCCAGCAAAGAGTCATGTCGGTAACACTCCAATCTCCAGCTTAGAAAATAAAATAAGAAGAGTCTTATTGGTGAAAACCTTCACAGGCACCATAAGGCGACGAGAATTGAGAGAAATGAGAGAGCCTCATCAGTGAAAACCCCGCGAAGGGCACTATGAGGCGACATGGATATAAAGGGGGCTAGCAAGATAAGATCCGCATCCGGCGAAAGTTGGGCTTCTGCACATCCCCAGCAAAGTAAGGCCGTCAGAAAAATTGATCGATATGAATAGACTGAGTTGGTTAATCCAGAAATGCATGACATGATCATTGGGATTGATTGTACCATTCGGATAAGTTCTTTATTTTTTCTTTCTCCAACATTTGTTCAGAAAGACTTTTTCTTTCATCTTTTTAAAGTCATCACTTTTTATTTTGGGTTTATAGTGTTTTTCTCCAGTAGTTTGTTTTTTAGAAGGATTTTGTTTTTCAGAGCTTACTACTAATTGCCAAAATACTGCGAAGCAAAAGGCGAACAGGACATGCCAAAGATAATACAATGAAACGGAAAAGACATTTGTTGCAAGACCGAATGATGAGTTGGCCTAAATGTCAAGGGGGTATAGTGAAAAAGGGGTCGAGATGCAAGAGCATCCTTGGCCGATCATCGACCAAATTCCAAAAAGGTCGGACAATGTGGAGCAAGGAAAGAAGAGGAAAAACCACCCCCAACGGGAATGTGTTCACCAGCAGGGACATGATCCCCAACAATAATATCATCCCCAATAAATAGTATCATCCCCAGCAAGTTCTGATAGTGTAATGGAACGCCGAAAAAAAAAAAAAAAAGAGAGAAAAAAAAAGAGGGAAAAGAAAAAAAGCAACCATGTTTTTTCTTTTAAAACTAACAAAATCTTTCTTTGATTTGAAGCAGGGAAAAGAAATGTTACAGATGGCGGAAGAACATGCCATAAAGAAGATCATCAAACCGGGGCAGAAAATTTTCTCATCGCGAAAATTTTCTCAAAAAAAAAGACAGGCGCCCACCTGAATAACGAGAGGAATACTTTTCTGTCTATTCATTTCAGGCACCCACCTGTATAACAAGGGAATACATCTCATGTCTTTACCATCAGGCGCCCACCTGTATAACAAGGGAATACATTCCATGCCTTTACCAATAGGAGATACACTTCCTAGGTCTAGTTTTGCCAATAGGAGACGCACTTCCTAAGTTTTACCCATAGGAGACGCATTTCCTCCTAAGTTTAATTTTACATATAGGAGACGCATTTCCTCGTAAGTTTATATTTTAACAATAGGAGAGGCATTTCCTCCTAAGTTTAGTTTTACCTATAGGAGACGCATTTCCTCCTAAGTTTACATAGGAGACGCATTTCCTCCTAAGTATAGTTTTACCCATAGGAGATGCATTTCCTCCTAAGTTTAGTTTTACCCAATCCTAAGTTGTTGTTGAAATTGGGAGCCCGCCCATAATAACAGAGGCATACATTCAGTCTTTATTTTCAAGAGTTGAAGTTGGGAGCCCGCCCATAATAACAGAGGAATACATTCAGTCTTTATATTTCCAGAGTTGAAGTTGGGAGCCCGCCCAGATAACAGAGGCATACATTCAGTCTTTACATTTCAAGCGTTGAAGTTGGGAGCCCGCCCATAATAACAGAGGAATACATTCAGTCTTTATATCTCCAGAGTTGAAGTTGGGAGCCCGCCCAGATAACAGAGGCATACATTTCAGCCATTTCATTTCAAGCGTTGAAGTTGGGAGCCCGCCCAGATAATAGAGGCATACATTTTAGTCTTTATATTTCGAGCGTTGAAGTTGGGAGCCCGCCCAGATAACAGAGGAATACATTCAGCATTAATTTTCAAGTATTGAAGTTGGGAGCCCGCCCATACAACAGAGGCATAGGTTTCAAGATCAAGTCAGAGGACAATAAAATAGAGGGTTACAGCAGGAATCCCCAACAGGAAACAATAAAAAATCCCAGCACCGGGAAGCAAAAGGTTGCAACAAGAGGTCCCAGCACATACTCAAGAGCATGGGTCAAAAGGAAGAAAAGCATCGGAAGAAAAGCACCGGAGGAAACACAAGCCGACGAGAAAGCCAGGCAACAAGAACAAATTTCAGTCTAGCCTAGCTTCTTGTTTTTATTTTAAGTACGGTGTAATAAGGAGATCGGTAAGCAGTGATAACAACATGCAACAGCAGTAACATTGCAATCCCACGGTAGTCCCAGCTACCAAAATTTCCCGAACTACATTAACCTGATTCCCCTTTAGCCAGGGATATGTAGGAAACCTTTGAAGCAAAGGTTCGGTTAAATCTTTTTCAAAAAATGCTTCACACGGAGTACTCGGACGGGCAAAAATCGCTCGCTTTATCTTTGCGCGAAAACCCTTCGTGTCTTCGGGCAAAGAGGGGCAGCTGTAAGCACGTGATTTTTGCCCTACATGAGAATTACTCCCAAAAAATTGCAAAATAAAATGATTTTCCTTGGTGTGCAATTTTGAGTATTTTTGTGACATTTTTGGATTATTATTTGTATTTGTTTGTGCTTGTTTATTTGCTAAATTAATAAAAAATACAAAAATATGTCGCATTTGCATGTAGGATTTAATTCTATAATTGTTAGTAATTAAATTAGTTTTATCAAAATTAAAATTTACAAAAAATATGCATCTTTTGCATTTTTAGCATTTAATGTCCAAATAAACAATTTTATGCTTAATTATTACTTAATTGTGTGTTAATTGTTATTGGTAGTTAATTTGCGCTTTTATAACTTAATTTAGTTCTTAATAATAATTTAAGTATTCTTATAATTTAGTTTTAGAAAATAAAAGAAGAAAAGATAACAAAAATACAAATAAAAATCGGATTGGGCCGCTTCTTCAATTTTCAACCCCAGGCCCAAACAATTGTCCACGACCCAGTCCACTTCACACGGGTCGACCCGGTCCGCCCCATTAACCCATTGACCCAAGACCCACTCTTCATTTTGTCAAAACACAAAACAAAAACAAAACAAGACAAGACAAGAAACCCTAAAAAACTAAGGAAAACCATCCGCCCCCTCCCCTTGGTTGTCTTCTTCTCCATCACCCAAATGAAGACCTCTCATGGCTGCCTCACCATCATCTTCTTCGCGTACCCTCCGCAATCCGCCATTGTCACTACTTCTTCTGCTTCCCGATGACCAACAACCAGTCGTCATGGACGACTGCCCCCTTCCTCGACGTTGTTGCGTTTTCACGTTCAACCGAACGACCACAAATAGTCCGCCATGGCTGCTCCCCGTCGTCGATCTTCTGCCATTTTCCTTCGACACTGCTGTCGAGTAGTTTCTCCAGCTCCCTCGTCCAGCTTCTTCTGCCTCGTCTACATGGGCGGTCATGGCTGCCATCGCGTCGTCTGCTCCGAGCTGCTGCTGTTTCACTCCGTCTTCTTCCTCAACGGACTATTGTTGCTCACATTTCTGGGAGTTTCAGCTGCTGGCCATGGAAGCATCGTTGTCATTCAACGTCAAGCTCAAAGTCGAGCTCGACGTCCATGGATGACCCTCAACGTCCATGGCTCGACGAGTACTGCTTCTGCCGAACGCACCCCAGCTGCTACCTCATCGACGCAGGCAGCCATGGATGTCAGTGCGTCGACCTTCTCCATCTCCCAGTTCCTCCGAACTGCTGCTGCCACTGGGTTCGTTTTTAAATGATGCCAAACGACCATCTTCTTTGGTCGTCTGCTCGTGTTCGTCATCGTTGGTTCGAGCTTTGGTCGAGGCTCGTCAAGTTCGTTGTTTGTTTGGTCGTTGTTCGTCGTTTCGATCCGGTTAGTAGATTTTTGAGTTTTATTTTGTCCGCATTTTGTTTTGATATTTTCGAATATAAATCGGCAAATGTTTGTTTTGTTTATCGTTTGTATTATTTTTAGTTCATGATTCATGTGTTGTTTGTTAAATTAATTTTTCAGATTTCAAATGAAAGATTAATTAGTTATTTTTCATGTTTATTTCATGTTTGTATTGTTGTTTAAGTGAATATTTGTTAGTTTAATGTTTGTTAGATCCAAATTGAAATTTAATTGGTTATTTCTTCAATTTGTTTCATGTTGTTATGTATTTTCCATAAATTAGTAATGTTGTTTGAACCATGTGAATCCGTCATGTTTTGTTGCTTAAAAATAGATTTAATTCATGTTCATCTTTGTTTGAAGTTCATGTTTAAATCCAGTGATTTAATGTGAGTTTGTGTTTGTTTTTGATTTGTTAATTTAATTTGAATCATGTATATTGTTGTTTGTATTGTTGTGTTCTTGCTCATACATTCATGGTCTAAATTAACCAGGATTGGTTCCCGATATGGTTAATTCATTCCATTAATTTGGAGTTTGTGTTGTTCATCATGTTCATGTAAATTGTTGTTGAAGATTGTTGAGAAATTGGTCATCTTGACTATATTTTGGTTGAGTTATGATTAATTGATTGTTTAGAGCAGAGGGGTAATTTGGTAAATTGCATTGCATTCGGGGGTAGATTTGTAATTGCAATAAGGTCGGAGGGGTAGTTTGGTAATTAAACATTATTTTGATTCTTTATGTTAAGCATGGGGAACAAATATAATGGGGTGGGGTTTTTGAGGTATTTGTTTAATATAATGGGGGACAAGACAAAACATAATGGGGAGGAATCTTGTACTTTTTTTTATATAGGCATGGGGGACATATGGTAATGGGTTGGGAATGTGGTATTTATTTAATGTAGGCATGGGGGACAAAGTTTAAAATAAAGAAAACATTATGTAGTGGGACAAAACATGCCATTGGGGGAATAATTTTGGGGTTGGGAATTGAAGACTTGTCTTGCTATATATAGAGGACTATTCTTGACATTAAGAAGAGGTTTTTTGAAAAGAGTAGAACTTGAACCTTGAGAGGATTTTTTTTGGAGAGAAAAAAGAAGAGAGTTTTTAGAACTTGAATATTAAGAGATACTTGAGAGAGTTTGTGAGAGTAAAAGAGAAATCCAATTTGAACTTTCACTCGAATAATTTCTGTTCGCTTTTCTTCGAGTGTTATTCAAAAATCCGAAGCTACTGCATCTCGTGTCTTTTCTCTCTTCTGCTTTGACTGCGATTGTACTTTTTTCACTGCTGAGTTTTCAATCTGTCACTGGGTTATTCTACTGGTCGTTACTGGTTTTGCGGTGTTGCGGAACCTGCTGTTGCTGCGTTATTACTGTTGCTGACTCCTACTTCTTTGTTCTTGTACTGCTGTTTCCAGGTACACATTTGTACACTCTTGGCTTGAAGCGAAAAATGAAATATTAATCAGGCTCCTGTTCCTGTTGAATTCTTTTGTTTGGATTTGTGTTTGAATATTAATTTTCCTCTCTTCGTATAAAAATGTAGTCGATTAATTAATGAGTAATGAGGTTGCATATGTATGATTTCTTCATCTAATAATGCTAGTTTAAATTATTTGAAGAATAGTTAATCGGCTTTGATATTATTGTGTATTTATCTCATGTTCTAGCAAATAATAAAATGTGGAATGAAAGCAGTTTTTCCTTGTACAAACGCGATCGCAATTTTCCGTTCACATAAGCCGTAACTTAATAACTAATAAGTTGCGTTTTTCAGCATGTAAATAATTAGGAGATTTTTCTTTTATTTTAGAGACGAACTTAATAGAAAATGTAGTCGCTATAGGTTTATCCTTTTAAAATAAAAATGAGACGAGCCTCGCCAAATAAATCACAAACCGCCGGGGCCCTCAATAAAATACATAACCATTGACTAGACTTTGGATTTGGCCGTTTAATGAACCTTCACGGCCTCTTCCCAAAATAACAATACGTTAGACTCTTTAGGACGCGCCTTAATAAATTTTACCTTCTTAAACTCGGGTGCACATTTATGTGACCCAAATCCAATTCTCAACGGAGTCGAAATGTGTTTCTAATCACGGGTACATTGATTGTGACGTGGTTCGAGATGCGTGTCCATGACGTTGCAATTTCATTTTAAAAAAAAATAAGAATGAGATGAGCCTCGCCAAATAAAATACAAATTGCGGGGCCCTCAGTAAATATTTGCTTTAAAAATTGTTTAGACTTCGGGATGGACCGTTTAGTAAAATTCCACGGTCCTACCCAAAATAAATACGCTAGTCGCTTTAGGCGCGCCTTTAATAATTTAATTTCCTTAAACTCGGGTGCACATTGATGTGACCCAAATCCAAATCTCAACGGAGTCAAAGTGTGTCGACGACCACGGGTACATTGATTGTAGCGCGGTTCGAGATACATTTTCACAACGTTGCAATTCTTGATAAAAACAGTAAATGATAAAAGCGGTTAAAAGTTAAATTTTGCACATAAGTTCACACTTGTATAAAATCAGATAATCAAGCCGAATATAACAGTTGAGCGACCGTGCTAGAACCACGGAACTCGGGAATGCCTAACACCTTCTCCCGGGTTAACAGAATTCCTTATCCGGATTTCTGGTACGCTGACCATAATATAGAGTCATTCTTTTCCTCGATTCGGGATTAAAATTGGTGACTTGGGACACCCTAAATCTCCCAAGTGGCGACTCTGAAATAATTAAACCAATCCCAATTCGATTGTCCTTTAATTGGAAAAAACTCCCTTGCGCCCCCTCGGGCGCGGAAAAAGGAGGTGTGACACCGATAATCAGCGAGAAAGTTGTGCCATGGAGCTACAGTCAAGTAATGGTAATGCATAAGGGTAAGGAAGTTGTGGAGGAAATATGTGAGGCACAGGGGTTAACTCGTTCGGGAAGGTGTTTTGCTCCCGCAGAGTTAAGAAGGGCCAATCTAGTAGCGACAAAGAATCCAGTTACCGAGGAAGAGGCGGAAGAATTTTTAAAGAAAATGAAGGCGCAAGATTACTCCATTATGGAGCAGTTGAGGAAGACCCCGGCACAGATCTCATTGTTATCGTTGTTGATCCATTTAGACGAGCACCGCCGGATATTGATGAAAATTCAGAACGAAGCTCATGTTCCGGATAAGATGTCTGTGAACCATCTGGAGAAAATAGCAAACAAGATTTTTGAGGTCAACAGGGTCACTTTTTCAGACGACGAGTTGCCCGTGGAGGGTACAGAACATAATAGATCCCTTTATTTGACCGTGAAGTGCGAAGACTCGGTAGTCACTCAAGTACTGATTGATAATGGGTCCAGTGCCAATATCTATCCTTTGACCACGTTGAACAAACTGAAGGTCGATGGTGACAGGATTCACAAGAACAACATCTATGTTTGAGGGTTTGATGGTGGTGGTACAGACATAGTGGGTGACATCATACTTGAATTAACAATTGGTCCAGTCGAGTTCACCATGGAGTTTCAAGTGTTAGACGTGGCAGTGTCATATAATCTTCTGTTGGGGCGACCCTGGATCCACGCTGCCAAAGCAGTGCCTTCTACATTACATCAGATGGTCAAATTCGAGTAGGATAGGCAAGAGATCATAGTACGTGGGGAAGACAATGCAAGCGCCGTAAATGATGCCATCGTACCCTTCATAGAGACTGATGATGATAAGGGGCTGTGGGTTTACCAGGTTTTCGATACGGTTTAGTGGACAAAGTTCCCGAAGGTGAAAGCATCCCACTTCCCAAAATAGCAGCTGCAACTGTCATGGTAGCCTCGGAGATGTTGAAGAACGGGTTTGTGCCAGGCAAAAGATTAGGGGCTGATCTTCAGGGTATTGTTCAGCCGGTTTCTTTGCCCAAAAATCTGGATACCTTTGGGTTGGGGTTCAAGCCTACAACGGCGGGTGTGAGACGGTCCCTCAAGTTGAAGAAAAGAGTCTAGGTCCTTCCCAAGCCAATCCCGAACCGATCCAGATCATTTGTCAGAGCAGGTATTAGAAAGTTGTCGGTCCCGAAAGTTCTCGGACCACTGATTGGGCCAGATGGAGATTTGAATGAGGGCTTTGAAAGGCTGTTCGCCGATGTTAACATGATAGAAGCTGGAGAAGCATCCATTAGGTTAGATGTACAGTTTGTGGGGCCTAGGTCAAATATCAACAATTGGATGGCTACTCCCCTTCCTACCCGGAGGGAGTCTTGGTAGTGGGCTCTGATTTTTCTTTCTTGTTTTTTTTTGGATTATTCCAGGGTTGTAATCTAGTTTTGTTTTGTATTCGGCAAAGTGTGAAACCCTGTTATCCCGTATTTTAAAAAAAGTGAAAGCTTTTCTCTTCTTATTTTGTTTTAACTTTGTTTTCTTCTTTTCTCTTTCTGAACAGTTCTCTTTATATTGGTTCTAATGACATTGCATGCACAACGGATCTTCAACCTAGTCTAAAAAATCAATCTAATTCCAAACTAATTGTGCAAGAGGTCGATTATGATGATGAATCGGAATACGATGAGGATGAAGCCTTCGAAGAGATAAACAGAGAGTTAAGCCAGTTTGAAGAGAAATCCAAGCCCAACTTAAATGACACAGAAGCCATCAATTTAGGGGATGCAGATGATATCAGGGAAACTAAAATAAGCATCCACATTGCACCGAATATCAGGGAAGAACTAATCAAAGCACTTATTGAGTTCAAAGACGTTTTTGCATGGTCGTATGATGACATGCCGGGGTTAAGCACGGATTTAGTGGTTCACAAATTGCCCATTAACCCGGCATGCCCTCCCGTCAAGCAGAAATTGAGGAAGTTCAAAACAGACATGAGTGTGAAGATTAAAGAGGAAGTAACCAAGCAGCTGCAAGCAAAGGTTATTCGGGTCACTCGATATCCTGATTGGTTGGCTAATGTGGTGCCAGTGCCGAAGAAAGATGGGAAGATCAGGGTGTGTGTCGATTACCGCAATTTGAATAGGGCAAGCCCAAAGGATAACTTTCTATTACCCAACATCCATATCTTGATCGATAATTGTGCCGGACGTGAGATCGGGTCTTTTGTGGATTGCTATGCTGGGTATCATCAGATTTTGATGGATGAAAAAGATGCGGAAAAGACGGCTTTCATTACGCCGTGGGGGACTTATTGCTACCGGGTAATGCCATTTGGTTTGAAGAATACTGGGGCAACGTACATGAGAGCAATGACTACTGTATTTCATGACATGATACACAAAGAGATTGAGGTATATGTGGACGATGTGATCATAAAATCCAAGCATCAGGAAGACCACATAGCAGACCTAAGGAAGTTTTTCCAAAGACTTCGAAGGTACGATATTAAGCTCAACCCGGCCAAATGTGCATTTGGTGTTTCATCTAGAAAGCTGCTGGGATTCATCGTCGGTCGGCGAGGCATTGAGTTGGACCCGTCAAAGATCAAATCCATCCAAAATTTGCCACCGCCGAAGATCAAGACAGAAGTAATGAGTCTGTTGGGAAGGTTGAATTATATCAGCTAGTTTATTGATCAACTCACAACAACTTGTGAACCCATTTTTCGGCTACTGAAGAAAGATGCTGCGGTAGAATGGACGGCAGAATGTCAGGAAACATTTGACCAAATCAAAGGATATTTATCAAATCCACCTGTGTTGGTTCCACCTGAGTCGGGAAGACCGTTAATTCTTTATCTAATGGTCCTGGAGAATTCGTTTGGCTGCGTACTGGGGCAATACGACATTACAGGAAGGAAGGAGCAAGTCATCTATTATCTCAGCAAGAAGTTTACAGGCTATAAGGTTAAGTACACTCAACTCGAGAAGACATGTTGCGCCCTAACTTGGGTGGCCCAGAAATTAAAGCATTATCTGTCATCATATACTACTTGTCTCATTTCACACTTGGATCCACTGAAGTACATTTTCCAGAAGCCTATGCCCACAGGGAGATTGGCGAAATGGCAGATATTACTCACAGAATTCGACATCGTCTATGTGACAAGGACGGCCATGAAGGCCCAAGCATTGGCTGATCACTTGGCTGAGAATCCTGTTGATGAAGAATACGAGCCCTTGAGGACGTATTTTCCTGATGAAGAAGTGATGCATATAGATGAGTTGGAAATGACCAAGGAACCAGGATGGAAGCTTTTTTCGATGGAGCCGCAAATGCGAAGGGAGTTGGAATAGGAGCGGTACTTATTTCTGAAACAGGACATCATTATCCTGTTACGGCTCAGCTGCGTTTCTATTGTACCAACAACATGTCTGAGTATGAGGCATGCATTTTGGGTCTACGGCTAGCTGCAGACATGGATGTCCAGGACGTTTTGGTCTTGGGAGACTCAGACCTCCTGGTGCATCAGATTCAGGGTGAATGGGAAACAAGGGATTTGAAGCTCATACCATATCGACAATGTTTGCACGATCTGAGCAAGTGATTTTGATCAGTGGAGTTCAGACACATCCCAAGAGTTCATAATGAGATTGTCGATGCTTTGGCCACCTTAGCATCAATGTTGCACCACTCAGACAAAATTCATGTTGACCCATTGCATATTCAAGTTCGTGATCAACATGCTTATTGCAACATGTTAGAGGAAGAACTAGATGGTGAACCATGGTTCTATGATGTCAAGAAATACCTCAGGATGGGGATATACCCGGAGCAGGCCACCGGAGATCAAAAGAGAGCCATTCGGCAACTGGCAAATGGATTTTTCCTCAGTGGAGGAGTGTTGTACAAAAGAACACCAGATTTGGGATTGCTGAGATGTATAGATACTAGTCAAGCCACGACAGTTATGACAGAGGTACATGCTGGAGTTTGTGGGCCACATATGAGCGGATATGTATTGGCGAAGAAGATTCTTCGAGCAGGGTACTATTGGCTCACTATGAAGCGTGATTGTATCAGTTTCGTGCGGAAATTCCATCAGTGTCAAATTCACGGAGATCTGATTCATTCTCCGCCGACAGAATTGCATACAATGTCAGCACCATGGCCATTTGTTGCCTGAGGCATGGATATCATTGGACCAATTGAGCCAGCAGCATCTAACGGGCATAGGTTCATCCTGGTGGCCATTGATTATTTCACCAAATGGGTTGAGGCCAAAACTTTCAAGTTTGTGACCAAGAAAGCAGTGGTCGATTTTGTTCACTCAAATGTCATCTGTCGATTTGGAATCCCAAAGGTGATCATCACGGATAATGGTGCTAATCTTAATAGCAATTTGATGAAAGAGATATGTCAACAGTTTATGATTACACACCATAATTCCACCCCATATCGTCCCAAGGCGAATGGAGCAGTTGAGGTAGCCAACAAAAACATAAAGAAGATACTTCGGAAGATGGTAGAAGGTTCGAGGCAATGGCATGAAAAATTACCATTTGCATTGTTGGGTTATCGCATTACTATCCGTACTTCAGTAGGAGCAACTCCTTATTTGTTGGTATATGGAACTGAAGTAGTAATACCGGCGGAAGTTGAAATCCCGTCCCTTCGGATTGTCACTGAAGCTGAGATTGATGATGATGAGTGGGTCAAAACTCGTCTGGAGCAGTTGAACTTGATTGATTAAAAAAGATTGGCAGCTGTGTGTCATGGCCAGATATATCAAAGGAGAATGGCAAGAGCATACAACAAAAAGGTGCATCCCCGAAAGTTTGAAGTGGGCCAGCAAGTGCTGAAATGCATCCTCCCACATCAGGCTGAGGAAAAGGGCAAGTTCGCCCCGAATTGGCGAGGGCCATTCATTGTAACCAGAGTGTTGTCCAATGGTGCTTTATGTTTAACAGATATCGAAGGGAAATGAGTCGACATGGCTATCAATTCTGACGCAGTTAAGAGATATTATGTATGATTTCTTCTAATAGTAATTGTCGTTTGTTTGCATTTGGCATGGTATCGGAGAATGAAATGACGGAGGCAATTTGTTCTTCCATCCAAACACTTCAACCTTTGCTTCCCCTTTGAGCCTTATTTATTCTTTCATACCCCTCTTTTGGAATCAGTAATGAAAATGAAAGAAAAAGAGAAGAGAAAAATAATGATAATAAAGACAAAAGAAAAGTCATAAGAAAAACAAAGGAATTGGGAACTACGTTTGACCTGATTCCTCAAAAAAGGATACGTAGGCGCCTCACGGCTCGGTCATAGTGTAACAAAAATAAAAATCCCCAAGCAAGAAACTGGGGCAGAAGTTGTGTTTGTAATTTTGGGAAGGAAGTTTGATTCCAAGAGTTGTACTGTTTTACCCATCAAAATTATTTTGAACCTTTTGATACCCCTTTTCTTTTAGCCATACACAAAAACCCATATTGATGTCCAAAAAAGACCTCCCGATCAGTATTCGAGAAGTGCCAAGTCATCCAAATGGAAGTCGGGAATAACACTCTGATCCCTAGCAGAGAATAGGATCAAAGCTGGAAATGAATTGATAACCGAAAGAATCCCCAGCAGAGAGAGTCATATCGATAACGCTCCAATTTCGAGCTGAAAAAAAATAAAATAAAATGAGAGAGTCTTATCGGTGAAAACCTCCACAGGCACCATAAGGCGACGGAAGCTAAAAGAAATAAAACGAGATAGTCTTATCGGTGAAACCTTCACAGGCACCATAAGGCGACGGGAGTTGAGGGAAATGAGAGAGTCTTATTAGTGAAAACCCCTCGAAGGGCACTATGAGGCGACAAGGGGTCGAAAGAGGCAAATAAGATAAGATTGATGGAAAGGACCCGTCGAGGCATCAAGCAGTGCAAAGATGTTGAGTCGACAAAGGAATTGGGTGCTTACATATTCCCAACAAAGTAAGGCCATCAGAAAAATTGATTGATATAAATAGACTGAGTTGGTTAATCCAAAATGCACGACGTGATCATTGGGATCGGTTGTACCATTAAGAAAACTATTCTTCTCTTATTTTCTTGAATTCGTCATTTTTTTTTATTTTTAAAGACTTTATCTCCCCACCAGTTTGTTTTTGAAAAGGATTTTCAGAGCTTATTATCAGTTGCCAAGATGGTGCAAAAACACAATGTGGATAGGACGGGCCAAAGATAATGCAATGGAACGAGAAAGACGTTCGTTGCAAAACCAAATGATGGATTGGTCTAGGATTTCGGGGAGAGTATAGAGAAAAATAGGAAGCAACAATTGGTGAATAAAGAATCGTCAAGAAACAAGAGCATCCCTGTCAGATTATCGACTAAGTTCCAAGAGGGTCGGACAACATGGAGCAGGGAAAGAAGAGGGGGAAAACCATCCCCAGCGGGAATATGATCGCCAACAGGAATATCATCCCCAACAAATAATCTCATCCCCAACAAGCTTTGGTAATGTAATGGAACATAAAGCTGGGAAAAGAGAAAGAGGAAACCATCCCCAACAGGAGTGGCACGACCATTCACCACGTTTTAAACTAACAAAATTTTTTTCTTTGATTTAAAGCAGGGACAGGAAATGTTATAGATGATGAAAAGACATCATGATACAAGAAAGATTGTCAAACTGGGGCAGAAAGCTTTCTTTCATATTTTGAAAATTTTTTGGAAGCCCGGTACCCACTTGGGGAAGAAGCAAGATAACACAAGTTTGGGGAAAGATGGTATCCCCAGCAGTTTTCGGAAGAAGGCCAAACAAGTTTTAAAGGAAGCAATTTCGGAAGGAAGATAACACAAGTCTTAAGGGAAGTAGTTCCAGTGGAAAGAAAGCACCAGCTTTAAGGGAAGTAGTCTTTGAAGGAGGAAAATAACATACTTTTTAATAAAACACTGGTTTTATCCCCAGCAGTTTTTAGAGGAATGAAACACCAGTTTTGAGGGAAGCAATTCTAAAAGAAGATAATTTCAAGTTAGAAGAAAAATGGTTCAGGAGGCAGGAAGGAGCAACAGCAATAAAACGCATTTCTTAGAAGTCATTGAAGGTAGGAGCCCACCTGGAGAATGGAGGTGCTATATTTTTAAGAAGTAGTTGAAGTCAGGAGCCCGCCTGGAGAATGGAGGTATTATGTTTTGGGAAGTAGTGAAGTAAGGAGCCCGCCTGGAGAATGGAGGTATTACATTTTGAGTTGTAGCTGAAGTCAGGAGCTCGCCTAGAGAATGGAGGTTGTTGTCATTTCAAGTTGAAGTTGAAGTCAGGAGCCCGCCTGGAAAATGGAGATTGTTGTCATTTCAAGTTGAAGTTGAAGTCAGGAACCCGCCTGGAGACTGCAGGTGTTATATTTTTGAGTTGTAGTCGAAGTCAGGAGCCCGCCTGAAAAATGGAGGTGTTATATTTTTAAGAAATTGTTGATGTCATGAGCCCGCCTGGAGAATGGAGGTGTTATGTTTGTAAGAAATTGTTGAGGTCAGGAACCCGCCTGGAGAATGGAGGTGTTATATTTTTGAGTTGTAGTCGAAGTCACGAGCCCGCCTGAAAAATGGAGGTGTTATATTTTTTGAGTTGTAGTCGAAGTCAGGATCCCGCCTGTAGAACGGAGGTTGTTATATTTTAAGTTAAAGGAGTCAGGAGCCCGCCTGTAGAACGGAGGTTGTTATGTTTTAAGTTGAAGGAGTCAGGAGCCCGCCTGTAGAATGGAGGTGTTTATTTTAAAGTTGTTGTTGAAGTCAAGAGCCTGCCTGGAGAATGGAGGCTGATTTATTTGCAAAGTCGCTATTGGAGTCAGGAGCCCGCCTGTAGAAAAAAGGAGTATACATTCAAGGTGAAGTCAGGAGCCCGCCTGCAGAACAGAGGGAATACATTTCAAGATCAAGTCAGAAGTCAGCAATGCGGAGGGTTACAACAAAAATACCCCCAACATGAATCCCATTTCAGAAATCAGAAAGAAGACTACAAGAGCAAGTCAAAGATAGATAAGATTCTGTAATCATTAGTTTAGTCTAGCTTTTTGTTTTCTTTCTAGCAATGGTATAATAAGGAGGTCGGAAAGTAGTAGTAACAGCATGCAACAGCAGTAACAACAACATTGCAGTCTCATGGTAGTCCCAGCTACCAAAACTTCCCGAACTACATTAACCTGATTCCCTTTTAGCCAGGGATATGTAGGAAACCTTTTAAGCAAAGGTTCGGTTAAGACTTTCAAAACAATGCTTCACACAGAGTATTTCCAACGGGCAAAAATCGCTCGAATCTGCTCACTTTATCTTTGCACGAAAACTCTTTGTGTTATCGGACAAAGAGGGGCAGCTGTGAGCACGTGATTTTTGCTTCACGAAAACTACTCCAAAAGAAATCGAAAAATAAAACAAATGTCATTTGGGTACAAGTTTAAGAATTTCGCGTGACATTTTTCATAATTATTTTGTCTGTGAGTGTTTATTTTGTTTAATTAATTAAAAAATACAAAAATACATGTTGCATGCATATTTAGGATTTAATTGTGCATTTTGGAATTAATTAAACCATAGTTTGGTTTTAAAAGAAAGAAAATCACAAAAATATGTATTTGTTCTATTTTTGTCAATTAGTGTACAATTGTGTGATTTTTGTTTCTAATTGGTGTTAAATTTTGTGTGTTAATTGTAGTTAAGTGTTAATTAATATTTTTGTAGGTTAATTTTGGTTTTACAATTTATTGTAGAATTTTTTCCTAATTAGAAATTAAAAGAAAAGAAAACAAAAACAAGTGGAAATACCGACAAAATCGGAACTGGGCCGTCCAAAACAACCCAAAATCAGGCCCAATTCAACACCCCTCACCCGGTCCAGTTTGGTCTGTCTCCAAGACCACCCAAACGATGTCGTTTTGATGTGCAAAATCTGAACCATTGATCTCCCAAGATCAAATGGTCCAGCCTGCCCTCAGACTAACCGAAACGACGCCGTATCAGGCCAATTGATCCACGCCGTTCATTTCATTTGATCCAACGGCCACAAATCGCCCCCATGCTCTGATCCATTCCCATCCAAAGACCGATCCGGTCTCGAGGTGAGCAAGACGACATCGTTTCCATTAATGAACGGATCCAAGCCGTTGATCTCATCATATCGAACGGCCCAGGATCATTTCCCCATACTATATATTCCTAATCCATACCCCGGCCCCCAAACCAAACACCCCCTATCTTCGTCTCTCTCAGAGACTAAACCAAACAGACCTCCCCTGAAACCCTAGCCGCCCTGAAACCCCTTCGCCTGAAAGCCGGCGGCAACGATGCCGTTGGCCATGAAACTAACACCCATAGATCACCTAACCACCCTCTCCACGAATCCCTTATCCGTTTTGCTCGAATCAGCCTGTAGCTTCTCGAATCTTCAATCGAAGATTCGAGCAAAACTTGAAACTACCCCAACCAGCCCCAAACTCACACCATGATGCCCCCAGACCTCCCTCGTTACCAAACCACCTTTAGTTTGGTTCGAATCAGGCTAAAACCGTTCGAACCCCAAATCAAACCCCAAGAACCCTAGAAAACCAAAGGCTGGAGTTTGTCCGAATTACAGGAATTTGGGGTGTCCAGTGGACCTTAGTCGAAGTGTTCTCAGTTGAGAACACTTGATTAAGGTCCGTTAGACCTCAAAAAAGGTCCTAGTTAGAGTCCAAGTCAGGGTCGTCCAGTTTCCAAGTTCTTGAGGTATTTTTCCTTTCCTGTAAGTTCCATTTTGTATTTGTTTATATCTGTTTATTTGTTTAGTTTAGTTTTATTGATTTTTCAATTTTTTTTGTCGATTGATTCTGTCCTTCTTCAATGACCTTTTATTTGGTCGAACTTTTTCTGGTCATGGTCAAGTATGTGATAAACTATATAATCGATTTGAATGAGTTTCGTCGATTAGTTAAGTTTTATTATAAATCCCTGTTTCTATCAATACGACTTGAATCACCTCCTGTTCGATTCTGATTATTTGCTATTGATTGTATGTGTTTTAATTCGTGTAGTCGATTGGATAAGTGTTGTCGATTAGTTTTACATGCTTGAATGTTAGAATAACCTGATAATAATTTGATTCATACTACTTCAATTCTGATTGAATCATTGTTTGAATTTGGTTGTGAATTGGTTATAGCTGTAGTACTTTAGTGATCAGTTAGAAATCAGTTGTTAAGGTTATAACTTATAGAGTTCTACCATCAGATTAAGAGGTTTAGGACAGGGCAGTAGTTCAGATTCCCAGGGGGTAGTTTGGGATTTGAAAACCTAAAAGTGGCTTAGTTTAAGTGGCCCGCCAATTGAATATTCAGTGAACTATTAAACTAATGACTCTCTTTAATAAAAAATGGGCTAGAATGAGTCAGGAGCAGCATGGGCATTATCAGGGCATTGTTTAATTTAAAATAAAAAAGCCATATTGCCTATAACTAGGGAATTTAATAAAGAAAAGACTGAAACTGTCAGCAATTCTTCAGGGAATAACATGGTTGTAAAACTGAAAAGAAAAGGGATTCTGAAAAGGTTGTAAAACATAGTGCTTGTAAGGTTGTAAAGTGAGAAACAAGAAGACATATGTTAGTGGGGTTCTAAGGGGAATGGGCAGCAGTTTAAGCCTGATTTCTTTAAGTGTTCCCAGGGAAGGCAGGCTGATTTTTTGGTTATAAATAGGGGACATTTAGGGCAAATTGAGGGGCTGGATTTTGACATCAGAAATTCAGAATTTAAGAGTGAAATACAAGCTGAGTTTTTACCCTAAAGAGTTCAATAGGTTGAGAGCTAAATACTGAAAAAGTGAGGTCTTCTTTACTACTGAAAATCAGAATCAGTTTGTTACTATTTAATTGAGGTTCTAAATGTCTTTATTTGAGAATGTGAAGAACAGAAATTAGAAAATTTACTCTCCTGTCTCATTTCTAAATACATTCTATTCCTGTCTGTGAATTGCTTGGTATTTTCTGGTTTCACTCCTGGGTTTTGGACTGGTTGTGTTGGGTGTTATTTCTGCTGGTTGTTGCTCTGCTCTTTGCTGTGGTGTTGTTGTATTGTATACTACTGCTGCTGCTGACCTGCCTTTCTTCTTCTTCTTCTTCTGCTATTCTCGATTCCAGGTACACTACTTTGAATCATCTTGGTGTATGTTCATTGAAGCTGAAATGAAATGGCCAGGGGATTTATTGTTCAAACTATAGAATGCTTGTATTCTATTTGATATTAGTTATGTGTTTCCTGTTATATGAATGGTAGATATATGTATAATTAGGACTGCTTTTAAATCAATGATTGGCAATTAGGTGATGTATGATGTCGGACTACTGAACTGAATCCTTCAAATGGCAGTTCAGTTTAGTATGTGTGTTTAATTGGAACAAACTGTTAGATTGCTAAACTATTAGGTGTGTGTCTGTATGAATTTCATAGTTAAATAATTTCAGTTTTGTTAGTTCATATTATCATAATAAGGTAGTTCAAAATCACATTCAACTTAAGTTGGGTTATGTATTAGATATTGACCACAGCATATAATAATTTGCAAATTAGCACTCACTATTTAGTTTACATAAATCAAAATAAGTCACTAGATATTGAACCAGCTTAGACTACACTTAGGACTATCTTAGGCAGTTTTGAACAGTTTTCCTCATACCTGTAGCCATTTGAATTGGTAAATAGTTAATATTGAGAATCGTTTCGATTTAGTTGATTGGTAAAGTATAATTTTGAACTCACGAAAATGGGAATAGAAATAAATTGAAGTTTGTGATTTTGAGTCCTGTTAGTAACAAAGATCCGCAAGTATTAGGCAAACATAATTAGCCAGTAATTTCGTAGAGTCAGTAGGTCTGCCATATTTGAAGTTTGATTCGATGTAGTAAAGCTAAGGTCATTAATTCAATAGGCATGAGTTAAGTTCGAACAAGGCGTGTTAGAGTTCCTTTAAATGTAATAGATTTCTCCAAGTGTCAATCAAGTTTTAACAAACTTTCGCAAGCATTAGTAATTAAGGTTGGTTTTAATTTCAAATAGTTGTAAGCAATTAATTCTGGCGGTTCAACTCATCTAGTAAGGTGGGTCTAAATTGGTAGAGAGTAATTAGTTTCGTTTTGATATTATTGTTTGTCAATTCTGTATTCTATTTATAATTTCAAATATTTTGTAATATTCACTTATAGAATAAGATACGAAACAATCTCCCTTTGTACAAGCTCGATTGCAATTTTCCATTTGCATTTGTCTTAACTAATAACTAATAAGTTACGTCCTTTTTTTTAGGCATGTAATTAATTTGGAGATTTTCTTTTATTTTAGAGACGAACTTAATAGAAAAATGTAGTCACTTTAGGGTTGTCCTTTTAAAATAAACGAGATGAGCCTCGCCAAATAAAACGCACAAATTGTGGGGCCCTTAATAGATGGTTATCTTAAATGTTTAGATTTCGAGATAGGCCGTATAGCGAATTTCACGGCTTTTTCTCAAAAATAATAACGCGTTAGCATCTTTAGGCGTGTATTTAATAATGTTATCTCCCTAAACTCGGGTACACATTTATGTGACCCAAATCCAAATCTCAACGAAGTCAAAATGTGTCAATAACCACGGGCGCATTGATGTGACGTGGTTCAAGACCCGTTTTCACGACGTTGCAAGTCTTTTTTAAAAAAAAATAATAATAAAAGCGGCTAAAAGTTAAAATTTGCACATAAGTTCATAATTGTATAAAATCAGATAATTAAGCCAGATATGACAGTTGAGCGACCATGGAAGAACCACGGAACTCGGGAATTCCTAACACCTTCTCCCGGGTTAACAGAATTCCTTATCCGGATTTCTGGTTCGCGGACTGTAATACAGATTCAATATTCTCCTCGATTCGGGATTCAACCGGTGACTTGAGACACCATAAATCTCCCAAGTAGAGACTCTGAATTAAACAACAAATCCCGTTTCGATTGTCCTTTAATTGGAAAAACTCCCTCTGTGCCCCTGCGGGCGCGGGCCAAAAGGAGGTGTGACACCTTGAACGCTTTCTGAGTTATGTAGACAATGTCAAGCTCACTCAACAGGATTGGCCACTTGGCTAGCTTGCCAGTGGGCATGGGCTTCTGAAAGATGTACTTCAAAGGATCCATCCTTCATATGAGATATATAGTATAGGCACAGAAGTAATGTCTCAACTTCTGCGCTACCCAAGTCAAAGCACAACAGGTGCACTCTAATAGAGAATACCAGGCCTCGTATGGGGTGAACTTCTTACTGAGATAATAAATGGCCTGCTCTTTCCTCTCCATTTCATCATGCTACACCAGAACACATCTGAAAGCTCCATCTAACACTGCTAAGTAGAGTATTAAGGGTCTACCTGCTCGGGCGGGACTAAGGCTGGTGGTGCTGACAAGTTTTCCTTGATTTTGTCGAAGGCCTTTTGGCAGTTATCAGTCCATTTGGTAGCGGCGTCCTTCTTAAACATCTTAAAGATTGGCTCACAAATAACTGTAGACTGTGCTATGAATCGACTGATGTAGTTGAGCCTTCCCCAAGAAACTCATCACATCCTTCTTATTCTTTGGCGGTGGCAATTCTTGAATGGCTTTGACTTTTGACGGATCCAATTCTATTCCTGGGCGACTCACAATAAACCCAAGCAATTTCCCAGTAGGAACCCCAAATGTGTATTTTGCAGGATTTAGTTTCAGTTTATACCTCCGAAGTCTATCGAAGAACTTCCTCAGATCCTCTATGTGATCAGCGGCCTTCTTGGACTTGATGATAACATCATCTACGTATACCTCTATCTCCTTGTGTATCATATCATGAAAAATGATAGTCATGGCCCACATGTAGGTGGCCCCCACATTCTTCAGGACGAACGACATTATCTTGTAACAGTACATTCCCAACAGCATAATGAAAGCCGTTTTCTCAGCATCTTCTTCATCCATCCAGATCTGATGATAACCAGCGAAGCAATCTACAAATGACTACAGCTCATGCTTTGCGCAATTGTCAATCAGGATGTGTATATTCGGCAAAGGGAAGTCATCTTTCGGACTGGCCCAGTTGATATCCCGGTAGTCGATACAGACTCTGACCTTCCCATCCTTCTTTGGCACCAGCACGATGTTGGCTAACCATGTCGGGTATTCTACCACCCTAAGAACCTTTTCTTTAACCTACTTGGTGACTTCTTCCTTGATTTTCAAACTCATATCAGGCTTGAACTTTCTGAGCTTTTGTTTTGCCTGTGGAAATGTTGAGTCGGTTGGCAGTTTATGAGCCACAATAGACATACTCAGACCAGTTATGTCATCATACGACCAGGCAAATATGTCCTCATATTCCTTTAGAAATTCCGTGTATTCTTTCTTTTCCAATGGCGATAGGTAAACGTTGATTCGTGTTTTCTAGACGTTTTCTGCATCTCCCAGGTTAACAATTTTGGTCTCGTCCATGTTGGACATAGGTCTTTTCTCAAAGTTCTCAACTTCTCTAACAATCTCGTCAGGTATGGCATCTTCTTCTGAATCAATGTCCGTTTGTTGCGTTGTCTCATTGCATGTCATAGTCATTGGTTTATCAAGATAACTAATAGTGGTGTTGTATAAGTAAAGTAATGAGAGAAAATGATAATGAGTGTTGATTCATAAAAAAGGTCAAAATGCTTTGATAAATTGCATAACTGTTTGGAACATTGAAGATCCTATTGCGGGAATTAAAATGCGAGAAGAAAATCATTTAGTGAAAACAATGGACAATGCTCGTTTAGCCTTGCTACCCCGAGGCTCGTCATGCTCTGGTTGTCCTGATAGTCCAGTTATTGAGGTGTGCCCCTCTGCTCACATCCTGTATAGAAGGGCCTTCATCCCCCTCCTCCTCGAGAACAACACAACAATCCATATAATTGTCTTCTAGGAACAAGTTCTTCACCGCTGTCAGTGTTTCTTCTTCGTCTGACCCAAAAACAATGTCAGCCTGTTGGAAAGTCTACTCTAGATGAGGTATTGGCTGCTCAAGCGGATAGTAAGGACCACGCCATGGTGGCGACCAGTTGTTGAATTCCTCCCAGGTGTAATCATATCCCAAACTGAGGGTAGTGCCATGTTTTATGAGTTTTATGGGCTTAGCGATTCCTTGGATGTTCTTGTCGAATCCCTTGCCAGGTTCGTACCCACTCCAGTTCAGTATACTCTCGATTTTGTTATCCCACCACTTGTCTTTGTCGATAGCATTGACCCGTTCAATATGGTGGTAAGTTTTTCCACTTAACTTCCTACTTCCCTCGATTACTGGAATGGTCTGGCGACTATATATAGGGTTGCTACCGTCACCGTGAATGATCACCTCCTAGTGATTCCATTCGAACTTTACTGCCTGATGCATTGCTAATGCTACATCCCAACAACATGTATCCATGGTCGTCCCAACAGCAGATTGTAAGATTCTGGCACGTCTATCACTTGGAAATCTACATCGAACCATGTAGGCCCCATTTGCAAGCATAGGACAATCTCACCAATGGTGGACCTCTGAGAACCATCGAAGGCTTTCATAATGATTGCTCCATCTTTTATCTTGTGTAGTCCTTTACCCAGCTTCTTGAGTGCTACCAGTGGACAAATGTTGAGACTAGAACCTCCATTGATCAGGATTCTAGTGATGAAATAGTATCATACCTCCTTTTTACCTACACCCCCGGAAGGGTATATAAGGGAGTTTTTTCCAACTTAAAGTGATAATCAAAACGGGATTATTTTATTTATAATCAGAGTCGCCACTTGGGAGATTTATGGTGTCCCAAGTCACCAGTTTTGTATCCCGAATCGAGGAAAGATTGACTCTGTTTTTGCAGTCCGCGAAAACAGAAATCCGGGTAAGAAATTCTATTAACCCGGGAGAAGGTGTTAGGCATTCCCGAGTTCCGTGGTTCTAGCACGGTCGCTCAACTGTTATAATTGGTCTATTATCCGATTTTAATACATGTTTTAGCCTATGGTTCAATTTTAACTTTATAACCGCTTTTATTTAATTAATTAAAGGAAGATTATAACGTCATTTAAAATATGTTTCAAACCACATCACATAAATGCACCTGCAGTCCGCAACACATTTTATCTAACGTTGAGATTTGGATTTGGGTCACATAAATGCGCACCCGAGTTTAGGGAGGTAAATTATTAAAATAACGCGCCTAAAGCAACTACGCGTTTTAACTTTGCGAGGGCCACAGGAAATTCAACTAAATGGCACACCTCGATTTTTTTAAAGGAGAAGACATTCAACAAAGTGAACTACGGATATTCATTGTTTAAAACTAATTCAAAATTTAGGGCCACAACTACGTCACGGGAACCGTACCCTTAGTCGTGACGTTAGAAATACTTCCAAACCAGCATATAACTTCATTGTAACTAACATCCTAGAAAGAGATAACCAATCCTTAAGGCTGCTCAGATAATCCATGACAAACTTTAGCATAAAGCGACTTTGCTTAGTATAAAATCAAACTAACTAATTAAACTCGAACCATATTTATTACCATTGATTCCATGAACTGTGATTTAGATGACTATTTACGGACAAAATTATGAGCTGATAAACCCTTTTAAACAGATTCTAGATCAATAATGAGATAAACAAAATAATCATATTGCATTCATGATCATCGAAAGCTATTAGCAAGAATATGCAAATAAATTTAAATAGATAATAAGAGAGGAAATGAACCACAATACTGAAAACTGATTGTTTCACAGTTTGAAAATGCTAAGCCACGGAACGAACAGGACCGCGAACAAGATCTGAACTGGAAAATCTCGCTGGAAACCTCATCGAATCTCTGACTGGACTGCCTCGCTCTGCTGTACCACAATTCCCGGGCAGCTAAGGTTAGAATTGCTACGAGGGCAATGTTACTGCCAACTGAACGGGAAATGGAAAATCTGTATTTCCGGCTAAACTCAAAAGGTGATGGATATTTCCTAATCTTTCGGATCTAATAACGTGTAAAAGAAAGAGCAAACAATAACAAAAAGCTAAAACACATAGGTTGTCAGAGATTGAATGGATCCGGGTAGATTCTCGGGTCTAGACTTCATTTGTAAACAAACCAAAACACAGAAACATCTACAACGAGCGTCACTGGCGACAGATTCAACCACAGAAGTGCCGAAATGACACCAAAAAACACACAAAGGGGTTGCCAGGACGTTAGATTTCTGACCAGACTTAGCTACACCCAAACTGGCCATATTTGCGAGCGAAAAATAAAAGAGAATGAGGCCAGTAACAGCATTTGATAGAGACAGATGAGTCGTGAGTAATGGCTTCAGGCTGGTTTTCGCACTGTTTTAGGTGTAAAAATATGTTATCAATGGAGCATGGGGAAGTTGAAGGTTAACAATGGTGGGAGACAGCCTTTCCCTGTGAGTTCGTCGTTGATCTGGTGAGGGTCGCTGCTCTCATTGGTGTGACGCTACTACTGGAGGAAAGGTGTGTGCTTGTATGGTCGGGTGGTGAGGGGAGGTGGGTGAAGGTCGGGCTGTTTTTGAATTTCTGGCGATGGGAGGGGTCTGCTATTGCTCGTCGTTCTTAGAGATCGAGAGAGATTGGAGGATCCGTTCTCACTTGTTTTGTGTAGGAGGCGACAATTGGAGGGTCTCTGGTCGTTTGGGATCGATGGGTGATGGTTCTTATGTGTTTAGAACCTAAAGAGGAAGCAGAACGGGAGGGGTCGTTTTTTAGCTAGGGTCGTTTTGAGAAGACGACGCGCGGGGGGGGGTCCTTTTTTGGTCTGCGGTGCTCAGCTTTTGCAGAGTATCTGCGTTCTTTCTTCCCTCCTTTTGATTTCTTTTTAAGCATTAATTTATAGGTAGAGTCTAGGTTTAGGTGTATCTTTGTGTATTTTTCCCATTAGTCCCTAGGTCTTTTGTGTTAAGTCCTTAGGGTCTTTTTTATTTGTTTTTTTTTGTTCCAAAGAAGAGTCTAGAAGGGTCCCTAGGCTTAATGGACTAATCCGAATTGGGCCAAGAATTGGGTTCTAAAACTCTTAAAATTATGATCCAACACCTTAATTGACTCATTTTAAAGTAAGATAAAAATACTACCCCATGCAAAAGCTAACACAAAACTATTATATATTTTTTTATTTTCAAAATTATATAAAGATGAAAATATGGTTCTATTTTTGTATTTTTTTTCGAAAGATAGATAATAAAATATTTTTTGTAATTTTCATTTTTCTTGTAATAAAATAAAGTAAAAGAGAAAATGAGTTGAAATAGCTATATTAGGCCTAAATTAAATATTTTACGCTAAAATATAAAAATCTTGGGGAGGGTCAAAAATTACAAGTCTACAGCTGCCCCACTTTGATTGGAAACGCGTAGAGGTTTCAGACAAAGACTGACAAGACAGGTTTTTGACCCGACCCTTATTTAAGGAGATCAAAACTAAGAGAAAAGGGGAATGTGACCGAGCCCTGGTATCTGAGCTGCCTACATATCTTTGGCTATAAAGGAATCAGGCCACGTGTAGTTCAGAGGGGAGTGAGATGATGGAGTATGCCGAGGTGGAAATTCGGTCAAGGTGTTGTTTCGCCGAGGTTCCGGTCCGCGGTTCCTATTATTACATCAAAAAATCAAATGAAAAATACTAACTAAACATGTCCACTACGAGTTACAAGATTCCTATCTATAAGTCTTCTGAAGCTTGATCTTGAGTCTTGAATGGTTCTTCATGCAGACTTTAGATTTGAACTTTGGCGCTTGTTAGCTGCAGGTGCTAGTTCGTTCTTCTATAGCTTTTTGGATCAAGACCGGACATGTAGTGCTTGTGACTTCCACAATGTCTTAAGCAGTTCACATCTTCCATCAACTTCTGCATTTGGATTCACTTCTTGCCTTTCTCTCTTTTTCTTTATTGTGACTAACTTCTGTTGATCACCTCGGACTGTTGACTCGCATTCTTGCCACGAGCTTCTTTTGTTGCTGACTTGAATTGTAATCTGAGATGTTTTCCCTTTCTCCAGGTGAACTCCTGACTACTGAACTTGAATTATATTCCCATGATTTCCAAGCGAGCTCCTGATTGCTAAACTTGAATGTATTCCCTACTCTCCAAGCGGGCTCTTCACTACTAACTTGAAATGTATTCCCTGCTCTCCAGGCGGGCTCCTGACTGCTGAACTGAAATGTATTCCCTGCTCTCCAGGCGGGCTCCTGACTGCTGAACTGAAATGTATTCCCTACTCTCTAGGCGGGCTCCTGAGTACTGACTTGAAATGTATTCCTTGCTCTCCAGGCGGGCTCCTAACTGCTAAACTTGAAATGTATTCCCTGCTCTCCAGGCGTGCTCCTGACTGCTGAACTTGAAATGTATTCCCTGCTCTCCAGGCGGGCTCCTGACTGCTAACTTGAAATGTATTCCCTGCTCTCCAGGCGGGCTCCTGACTGCTGAACTGAAATGTATTCCCTGCTCTCCAGGCGGACTCCTGAGTGCTGACTTGAAATGTATTCTCTGCTCTCCAGGCGGGCTCCTAACTGCTGAACTTGAAATGTATTCCCTGCTCTCCAGGCGGGCTCCTGACTGCTGACTTGAAATGTATTCCCTGCTCTCCAGGCGGGCTCCTAATTTCAACAAAATAGACAAAAACAAAGAAAATTTTTTGTCCCAGTTTGGTGGCTGGGCACAGATGTGAGTGTAAAACTAAATCATGTTACCAAATGAGAACTTGAAAGCTAAAACTTGAATTGTACTCCCTTGTTTTTCAGTTGGGCTCCTGATTGCTGACTTGAAATGTATTCCCTGCTCTTCAGGCGGGCTCCTGACTGCTAACATGAAATGTATTCCCTACTCTCCATGCGGGCTCCTGATTGCTGAACTCGAAATGTATTCCCTTCTCTCCAAGCAGGCTCCTGACTGCTGACTTGAAATGTATTCCCTTCTCTTCAGGCGGGCTCCTGACTGCTGAACTTGAATGTATTTCCTACTCTCCAGGCGGGCTCCTGGCTGCTGACTTGAAATGTATTCCATGCTCTCCAGGCGGGCTCCTGACTGCTGAACTTGAAATGTATTCCCTGCTATCCAGGCGGGCTCCTGACCGCTGACTTGAAATTCTTCTCCCAGTTCTCCAAGAGGGTACCTGATTTCAACAAAATAGACAAAACAAAGAAAACTTTCTGCCCCAGTTTGGTAGCTGGGCACATATGTGAGTGTTAACTGAATCATATTACCAAATATTACTAAGAATTTGAAAGCTAGGTCCCATTATCCAGGGGGGTCCTGACAACTCTTATCTAAACGACAATTTTAAATCTAAGCTATATCTTTTAAAGGCATGACTTCCTCTACATCTTGTTATCTAAGAAGGTCTTAAACTACTCCCCATTATCCATGAGGGTCCTGAAAATCAAAAGTCAAATTTTATCTTAAGGGTGACAACTTTCATGGCTGAATTATACTATCCTACAGTAGAGTCTACGCTAAATGTTGTTATCTAATCGAAATCTTAAAGCTAAGTCCCATTATTCGGGAGGGTCCTGGAAACTCCTAATCATATCTCGAACATGCAAACTTCTAAGCTAACTTATATTCCTTTGGGATACATTTATGCTAGATTATGCTATTTCTGAACTTTAAACTAGGTCCCATTTTCCAGGAGGGTCCTGAAAATCAAAAATCAAACCTGTTTGGTGACTGCCTTTCTCCACGAAGGGTTTCTCCGAGACAATCGAAATTTCCTACCCCTGTTCTAATCAAAGAAAAATTTGTCAATTTAAAATGTGGTGGTTAGTTGATGGCATTCTTGCTAAGGGTCTCTCCGCTGCGTTGTTTTGTTTTGACTGGATTCCTCGAACTGGCCTTGAACCACTCGATTTTCTGACTGACTTTCAAACCCCCATGACTTTGATGACTCGAGTGTTCTATACCCGAACTGTTGTTTCACATCTCTGACCCCTTTAACTGAACCTCTGCATGTCCCATGAAATTACCCAAATCATTTTGCTGATGGAACTCTTGTTGGCACTTTATCATGCTATCTTTGGTATGCTCTGGCCGCACTATGCTTTGCAATTTTGAAGCTGGTAGTGAGCTTTGAAATTCCTTCTTATTGACATTGGGAACATCTTAGAGAAATAAACCCAAAAGAAATGAAATGCAATGACTTTCAGAGTTAAGGATAAGAAAATCTGAAATTGGGAGACTATCTGAAGAGGAAAAAGAAAAGAGACTTATCTGAGTGGAACAGCTAGCACCAATGATCATGACATGCATTTTGGATTAATCGGCCCAATCTGTCCAACCGATCACTTTCAGTTGCCATACTTTGTTGCCCTGAAATTTCCATAACCTGATTTCTTCACCCAAATCCTGACCTTGTTCATCCTGTGGTGCCTTGCAAGGTTTTCGCCAGCAGACCTCTCTCGTTCGTTCATCCGTCAACTCACTCTAGCCTTAAGGTGCCTGTGAGGGTTTTCACCGATAAGACTCTCTCATTTTCATTTCTCTCAGCTCTCATCGCCTTATGGTGCCCGTGAGGGTTTTCACCAATAAGACTCTCTCATTTTTTATTTCTCTTTCCCATTTGGACAAGATGTTGCCCCTGATATGAATCACCTCTGCCTTCTTGACTTGGCATTTCTCTAAGACAGATCAGAAGGCCTTTCTTTGTACCGTAATGTGGGCTTTTGGATGGGGTTAGAAAGAAAGGGTATAAAAAGGCTCAAAACAACTAAAATGGATTAAAAATTACAACTTTTGGAATCAGATTTCTTACAGCAATCACAACTTCTGCCCCAGTTTCTTGCTTGGGGACTTTTGGATTTTTGTTTTGATGAGACCGAACCGTGAGGCTGCCTACGTATCCTTAAAAGGAATCAGGTCGAACGTAGTTCATGTCATAGAAATTACTTTGTTGTTGTGATTTTCTTTTTCTCTTTCTTTGCTCTCTCTTTTGCTTTCTTTTTCCCTTTTGTTGTTTTTCTTCCTCTCTTTTTTTCTTTTTATTGTTTTCTTTATCTTTTCATTCTTTTCTTTCTCTTTTTCTCTCCTTCCTTTACTTATCTTTTACACTTGTGTGTCTGATATTTGTTACTGATTCCGAAAGAGGGGTATGAAAGAAAACAAATAAGGCTCAAAAGGGGTGACAAGGGATAAAGTGTTTAGATAGCAGAACAAAATGCCTTCGTCATTTCAATATTCTAGACATGCCAAATACAAACAAGTACAATCAAAGAAAGAAATCATACATAGTATCTCTTGACTACATCAGAATTGATAGCCATTTCTATACATTTGCCTTCTACATCTGTCAAATACAATGCATCATTGGACAACACTCTAGTTACAATGAACGACCCCTGCCAATTTGGGGCGAATTTTCCTTTTGCTTCAACCTAATGAGGAAGAATGCATTTCAATACTAACTGACCCACTTCAAACTTCCATGGACGCACCTTCTTATTGTATGCTCTTGTCATTCTCTGTTGATACAACTGGCCATGACACACTACTGCTAGTCTCTTCTCATCGGTCAAACTCAATTGTTCCAAGCGGGTTTTGACCCACTCATCATCATCGATCTCACCCTCCAAGACAATTCGAAGGGATGGAATTTCCACTTCTGTGGGTATCACTGCTTCGGTGCTATAGACCAACAAATAAGGATTCGCCCCTACTGAAGTACGGACAGTAGTGCGATAACCCAACAATGCAAACGGCAGCTTTTCATGCCACTGCCTAGAACCTTCCACCATTTTTCGAAGTATCTTCTCTATATTCTTGTGGTCCGCCTCAACTGCTCCATTTGCCTTAGGGCGGTATGGGGTAGAATTGCGATGTGTAATCTTGAACTGCTGACCTACCTCTTTCATCAGATGACTATTGAGATTAGCCCCATTGTCTGTAATGATCACCTTCAGTATCCCGAACTGGCAAATGATATTTGAATGCCCAAAATCAACCACCGCCTTCTTGGTTACATACTTGAATGTTTTAGCCTCTACCCACTTGGTGAAATAATCAATGGCCACCAGAATAAACATGTGCCCGTTGGACGCTGTTGGCTCGATTGGTCCAATGACATCCATTCCCTAAGCAACAAAAGGCCATAGTGCAGACATTGTATGTAATTCAGATGGTGGAGAATGAATCAAATCTCCATGCACTTGGCACTGATGACATTTACGCACGAAACTGATACAGTCTCGCTCCATAGTGAGCCAATAATAACCTGCTCGGAGAATCTTCTTTGCCAACATGTACCCACTCATGTGCGGTCCACAGACTCCAAAATGTACTTCGGTCATAATAGTTGTGGCATGCCTAGCATCTATGCATCTCAGCAGTCCTAGATCTGGAGTCCTTTTGTACAAAACTCCCCCACTGAAGAAAAATCCGCTTGCCAAATGACGAACTGTTCTCTTCTGATCACCTGTAGCTTGTATTGGATATACTCTCATCCGGATGTATTCCTTGATATCGTGGAACCACGGTTTGCCATCGAGTTCTTCTTCCACCATGTTACAATAAGCATAATGATCGCGGACCTGAATATGCAACGGGTCTACATAAGCCTTATCTGGATGATGTAACATTGACGCCAGAGTAGCCAAAGCATCAGCGACCTCATTATGAATCCTCGGGATATGCTTGAAATCTATTGATTGGAAACATTGACAAAGATCATGCAAACATTACCGGTACGGTATGGGTTTTAAATCCCTAGTTTCCCATTCTCCTTGAATCTGGTGCACCAGCAGCTCCGAGTCACCCAAGACCAAGACTTCCTAGAGACCCATATCCACAACCATCCTTAAACCCAAAATGCATGCCTCATACTCAGCCATGTTGTTAGTACAGTAGAACCGAAGGTGAGCCGTAACAGGGTAGTGGTGTCCTGTTTCAGAAATAAGTACCGCTCCTATCCCAACACCTTTCATGTTTGCAGCCCCATCAAAGAAAAGTTTCCATCCTGGCTTTTCAATCTGTTCAGATTCATCAATGTGCATTACCTATTCATCAGGGAAGTAAGTCTTCAAAGGCTCATATTCTTCATCTACAGGATTCTCAGCCAAATGGTCGGCCAATGCTTGTGCTTTCATTGCAGTCCTAGTCACATAGATGATGGCAAATTCTGTGAGCAAGATTTGCCACTTTGCAAGCCTTCCTGTGGGCATAGGCTTCTGAAAGATATACTTTAACGGATCCAAACGAGAGATGAGGTAAGTAGTGTAAGATGACAAATAATGCTTCAATTTTTGTGCCACCCAAGTGAGGGCGCAACACGTCCTCTCAAGATGAGTGTACTTAACCTCGTAAGTTGTGAACTTCTTGCTGAGATAATAAATGGCCTGCTCCTTCCTGTCGGTAATGTCATGCTGGCCCAACACACAACCAAATGAACTGTCCAGGACTGTCAAATACAGAACCAAAGGTCTCCCTAGTTCTGGAGGGACCAACACAGGTGGGTTTGACAAGTACCCCTTTATCTTATCAAATACTTCCTGACATTCATCTGTCCACTTGACTGTAGCATCTTTCTTTAATAGTTTGAAGATAGGCTCACAAGTTGTCTTGAGCTGAGCAATAAATCGGCTGATGTAATTCAATCTTCCCAACAGACTCATCACCTCAGTCTTGTTCTTTGGAGGTGGCAATTCCTGGATGGCTTTGATTTTTGACGGGTCTAATTCAATACCTCATTGTCTAACTATGAATCCCAACAACTTTCCAGACGGAACACCGAACGCGTATTTTGCAGGATTGAGCTTGAGATTGTACCTGCGAAGCCTTTGGAAGAACTTTTTTAGCTCTCTGACATGGTCAGACTGCTTTCTAGACTTTACAATCACAACATCCACATAAACCTCGATCTCCCTATGTATCATGTCGCGGAATATGGTCGCCATTGCCCTCATGTAGGTTGCCCCAACATTTTTCAAACCAAATGGCATGACCCGATAGTAGTACGTTCCCCATGGAGTGATGAATGCTGTCTTTTTTGCATCTTATTCATCCATTAAGATCTGGTGATAGCCCGCATAACAATCCACAAAAGAACCAATCTCATGTTTGGCACAGTTATCGATCAATATATGGATGTTCGGCAGTGGGAAGTTATCCTTGGGACTCGCCTTGTTGAGTTCTCGATAATCAACACACACCCTGGTCTTGCCATCCTTCTTTGGCATAGGAACTACGTGGGCTAACCAAGTGGGATACCGAGTGACCCGAATGACCTTGGCCTCAAACTGTTTGGTGACCTCTTCATTAATTTTCACACTCATATCAGTTTTAAATTTCCTCAGCTTCTGCTTGACAGGGGGAATGCCGGATCAGTGGGCAATTTGTGAACCACCAAGCCAGTGCTTAGACCTGGCATGTCGTCATAGGACCATGCTAAAACATCTTTATACTCGAACAGTGTTTTAATTATCTCCTCTCTGAGTTGTGGTTCAAGATGGACACTTATTTTGGTTTTTCAGACATTATCTTGGTCCCCTAAATTGATTGCTTCTGTATCACTCAGGTTAGGCTTGGGTGTTTCTTCAAAATGGCTTAATTCGTTACTAATCTCTTCAAAGGCTTCATCCTCGTCATATTTCAATTCAACATCACACTCTGTTTCTTGAATTACTATTTCAGAATTAGATTGGCTTTTAAGACTGGGCCAGATATTCCGCATGCATGTCATATTATTGAAGTCAGCATAAGAAGAACTGTACAAGGAAGAAAAGAAAAACAAAAATAAAACTATCAAGAAGGGAGAAAAAGGGAAATTGCATTTCATTGAAATTAGAGATAACAGGGCTTATACATCCAAACAGACGAAACATATAATCTGAACTACAACCCTAGGATAATCCAAATAAACTGAAAGAAAATCAAAGCAAACTACCAAAACTCCTTCATGGTGGGGAGAGGAGTAGCTTCCCAATTGTTAATCTTTGCACTGGGCCCAACAAATTGCACATCCGCCTTGATAGAACCCTCTCCAGCTTCCACCGTGTTCACTTCGTCGAATATCCTCTCGAACTTTTCCATCAAATATCCATCCATATCAACCACCGAACTAGGAACCGTCGTCACTGGGCGCTTTCTGGTACCAGGCCTGACAAATGATCTGGAAATATGCGGGACTGGCTTTGGAAGGGCCCATGCTCTCTGTTTCATTTTTCTGGCTCTTCTCACGTCTGCGACTGTGGGCTTGAACCCCAGACCAAATGTATCTAAGTTTTTAGGAAGAGAAACTGGTTGTACGATACCTTGCAGAGATGCACCCAAACCCTTGCCCCGCACAAAACCATTTTTCAACATTTCAACGGCTACTATGACTGATGCAGCAGCTACCCTTGGAGTCGTGATACACTCAAATTACACTTTAATAAATAGTGTAAGGCGGTCGGTGTCAAATATAATAACCCAACAAGGTTGGGGTCGAATCCCACAGGGAATAGGTGTGAAAAGGTTACTCTTATAGTGTGTTGCTCGACTAAAGTCGTATCTCTATTTGGTTAACAGTAACAAGAGAATGGTTTTATAGTAACAAGAGTATGAATTGAGTTTGTCTGGAAGTATCAACTAATTGGAATATTTATAGAGTAATTAATTGGATTAAAGAAACCAAGGTTGTGTCCCCTTTAATGGAGTGTAATGCTTATCGGTGTTAATATGATATATTTCTAATGGAGGTTCTTTTGATATGCAAATGATGTCTAAGTGACTACCCAATATTTCCCAATAGTTGAGTAATATTTCCTCTTTATAATTTTCCCAAATATAAAAGAGTTGCAAATTAGAACCATCAATATATGCCAAGTAAAACTCACTTATTCCTAAGCGATTCTATTACACAAGGTTTAAAGCCTTGAGTCATTGATATTTACTTCTACCAAATTCTAACCCACTTTCCCAAGCAAAGCAAGAATTTAATGGCACTTGTTAATGTATTCAACCACCAAAAATAAATGAAGAATGAGAAGTAAATAAATATCAACCAACCAATATATATATATATTCAATGTTAAACACCCATTAGCATTACACCCATTTAGGGACCACAACCTTAGTATTTAAAGTTAGCTACTCATACTACAATACAAAAACCAAAGAGTATTTAATGTCATAGAAGCTTACAAAGTGGAGAATCTTCAGCCAAAAGCTTCCAAAAGTGAGGAATATGAATGTCTTGGAATGTGGTTCAAGACTAGACAAGATGATCCCACAAAGACATCATAAAACTATTTATAGTGGACTCAAAATCGGGACAGAAAACGGACAAAAATGCCCTTTCAGGTCTGATATGCGATTGCATTCTTGTCGCAGAGCACGTATGCGTTCCGCATCTTGAACATCCTCATCGCAGACAGGAACCCTAGTTTACAGGTCTTCTTCGCATTCCAATTATGCGGATCGCATTGCAGAAATGCGATCGCATTTTGCATCGCATCTTCGTCCTTCAGTGACCTTCATGGTTGGTTTGCGGTTCACTCTGCGACTCGCATGTTGGTTCTACGGTCACATAATGGACCGCATTCTTGACTTGAGATTTAACCCACATCTCTGCTTTTGTTTGTGATTTGACGTGCATTCTGCGGCTCGCATGTCTGATCTGCGATCGCATAGTGTATCGCAGACCAGTATTTTTGCTACATTTTGCTCTTTTCTTGTCTTTTTGCTTCCATTTCCATGTTCTTGGGTTCTCAGTCCTTATGTACTGTAGAAACAACAAAACTACATAGGTAACGGAGATAATTGCATTAAAACAAGTTAAAATTTAAGCAATTAGTATTGAAATGTGCCGAAATTCTCCAGCACATCAACACCCCCAACTTAAACTCTTGCTTGTCCTCAAGCAACTAAAACAAACTTAGCCTATTCTAGACCTTATTTACAAAACATGAAACGATAATGACTACGGGTGGAGTTCATTTCTAGTACTTCAAGCATGCATCTATAATTGTTTTACCCTTCCTGAATTGATAGTATATACAAGGAAAACTAATCAACTTGTGAACCTTGAGCCTCAGACATTGCGACAAAATGTTACCCTCAGCTGAGTGCAATTGCATTTGACTCAAAAGCTCAACTTTTGTTTAACTCCACAGTTCATGTACCCTCACTAGAAAGAAGGTCCCAAAATCACAATATTTACAAGGACAACAAAAAGGGACAGTTTACAAATACACTCACTCTCAGAAAGAACTTCAAGTGTTACAACATTTCATACCATAAGCTTGCCCTTATTTTAATTCACCGCTTATTCAAGAATGTTCGGTTGGAGGTCTCATAAAGACCTTTTAAACTTGTAATGTAGGTTTCGGGAAGGGTTGGATAGACATTTGGGTACAAGTGACTTCACCCTCCTTGAACACTACTCACAATTTTCCATTTTTTTTTACTTTACTTCTTTTCAAACCCTCATAGCCTCATTTGCGTCTAGTTTCCAATATAGAACCACCTTACATACCTCTTCTAATTTTATTCAAGGCTCTATACTTTATATACAAACACATATTTTCTCTTCTTTTTTTTTTGTACACAAATCTTTCTCTTGTTTTTTTCTCTTTTGGAGCTTGAATAATCTAAAACAAACACTTTTGAGGCATGTAGTCCTAACTTAACGTACAACCTTACCAATCTCCACTGCGACACCAACACCAACTTAGGCTTTTAGCCTCGTTCTCAATGTTCAAGGAGGGACGGGTTCAAGAGAGGGGATTATTTTACAAAAAAATAAAGGGGAGAGGTTTGTAATGAGTTGGCCAAAGAAAAGGCTTAAAGGCTCAAATTGGGTACTAGTGATATTATTTATGTACATGTCAGCTTGAATGGCTACAGAGGTCTAGCAAATAAGACAAAAAATGCGTAAGATCATCCCTCCAACCAAACATACTATCATTAACATTGAAAGAACAATTGGGCAAGTTCTAGATGATAGAAGTAAACACGAGAGTTATATACACACAGAGAACTCACACACACATGGTACACAAACTGTTTCATTCACATAATTTGACGCTTTCGAGTCAACACTTGGCAACTCAAGGATTTCATCATAGACACATGTATAACTCTAGGTCGCCATAGAGTCACAAAACGAGCCTCAAGTTCACAAAGTTGATCACAAAGACTAATTCCCTTAAGAAAGTTGTCAATCTATCCATCATCGGGAAAAGTCGACAAAAATAATATTTTTTTTATATGTGGAAGGGTATATGCTATGTACAAACACACATGCTTGATACTAGGCAATTACACCAAACCGGTCAAAATGATTAATTCTATGATCCTGGTTCTACTATTACACCCTTGGAAAAGAACCGGGAGAAGAAAAACCAAGAGGAATTGATTCCTAATCACTATCTACTTGTTTTTGTTGTTTTCTTTTATATGGACAACGGTATCATATTTAACCGAGAGAAGAAAAACCAAGAGGAATTGATTCCTAATCACTATCTACTTGTTTTTGTTGTTTTTCTTTTATATGGACAACGGTAATATTTACACAACGCTATTATGAACACAAAACAAACACTAATATTAACATCATCACGAATTTCATAACACAACTCATGTATCGAAGTCATACTAATATATACAGAACACAAAATACACATAAGTACAACAGTCTGATTCTAACATAAAGATATGCATATGCACAACAGTTTCCAATATCACAAAAATATCTACAATGCTACCCTCCACCCCCAACTAAAAGCATGCATTGTCCCCAATGCATAAAAATAGAGAGATGAGTTTGAGGGGGGCTCCCTGAGGCACAAAAAGTGCTATGGGAGTCAGTAGTTGGCTGAGTACTGAAGGGGTCACCCTCGGATGTGGAAGCTGGGACCGATGAGAGCTCAGTTTGAGGAGTGACCTCTCCTGATAGAGTAATGCTCTCAGGCTGGTCCAAAGCAGGAGTTGGAGCTAGAGCTGGAGCTGGTGCTGGAGCCTGTGAGATGCTACTCTCGCCCACTGATGGCGGGGTGACTGATGGAGCTATAGGGCTAGCCATGTCTGCTAGAGACCGTTGTATCGCTATCTGCATATCTACTTGTTCCACTTCTGCAATAGCATCCTCCTCAATAATAGCATCCTCGACAAAGGCATCCGCAATCTGCTTTCCTTTATCCTGAGGGCCATTATCGCTTGAATATCCAGAACTTTCCTCATCCTCGCTCCCATCTTCCTCCTCATCTTCTGATTTACCAGAACCTCCGGACTCCTCCCCAGAATGGATCACAATATGGGCTGGAGGGGCTTTAGGCTGGGAAGCTCCGGCAGTAGGAGGGGTAGTATCAGTCATCAATGCAGTGAAGTCAAGACCTAAGTCCGGAGGTGCTGTGCCTGTCACCTGATCACCATCTATGGGAAGGAGGGATGATAGATCGAACTCCAAGTTCTGCATCTTTTGGAGCTCGGTCTTCATAGAAGCAAGATCCTTCTTGAGTCCAGGCAACCCACTAACTTCACCCCGCTCTATCTTCTCCGCCCTCAACTAAAGTTGTTGTAGACGATCCTCATATTTTGACTGTTGCTGTTGGAGGGCCGTCACTGAGGATTGCATGGGCGTCAGGGCTTGTTTGATTAGATTTGGCAATGTCTTCAAAAGCTGATCTACTTTGGCATTGGCATGCTGAGCCAGTAGACCAAGCTTCGAGACAGCAGGAATGGTGATGACAGGCTGGCAGTGGTGGACTGAGAAGCAGGCTCGGAAGTGGAAGTGGGGGCCCTGTAACCTGAGGAGTCACTAGTGTTTATCAATATACGTGTGATATCAATATCCCTCGTTTACTTTCCAGTTTTATCAGTTGGCAGGATGGGAACTTTCACAACTTTACACAGAGTTGTGATCAGGCAAGGAAAAGGAAGTGAAGTTGCATGCTGCATTGCTCGGATCCCTATTTCTTGGAAGATCAACGCTTCCACATCTATCTTGATACCAATCATGATGCAAGCAATCAGAAGGGCCTTCTCGATGGCTATATAAGTTTCATTTTAAGTTGGTACCAACCAAGAAGTGACAAAACTGAGCCAGTAGCGACCCTCTCTCGTGAGATCTTCCTTATATATCTTGTGATGAGGATCAACCCAAGCGGGAGTCCCCTTTACTATCATTGAGGCAATCCATCCACATTCATTCTCCTTATTTTTGAATTTTTTATTGTACTCAGTTGTGCCTGCTCTCCATCCTTTGACGTAGAACTCATTAAGGGCCTCAATGTTGCAGAAAACAGTCTTTCCCCGGACAAGCACTTGGTCGGTGAAAACTTTGTTGCATTTGTGTTATTTCGTCTTGGAGGCCCTATAGGATGCATAGAATTCCCTCACAAGGGTCTCATTGTACTCTGTGGGTGGCTCAGTGAAGTTCTCCCATCTCCGTGTTTTTATTTTTTTCCAGGATATAGGGGTATTTGTCTTTGAGCTCGTTCAAGATCAATTGTTTCTCGCCCAGGATTTTGCGCTTTGTGAGCCCTTTTCTAAATACCTCTCTAGACCCATCAACCCCAGATCGGAGCCGGAAATCTTCACCTCGTTTCCTTCTCTCTTCAGCCTCTATATTGATTGAGGGCCTGAGCTCCTCCGCCTCAGACTGGGAGTGGCTCGGCACGTTGTCCTCTATCCGCAATCGCTTATTGGTGGAAGCCCACTTTGATGTAGAGGATGAGCGTCACTTTTTGACCCATATCTGCACAATGGTGAAGAGTGAGTGACATCATTAACAATATGAAGAAGATACAGATGAATTAAAAGCAAGAAAGGAAATGCGGTCTGGTCTGCGATCGCAAAACCATAATGCGGACCGCAGACTTGTCGCAGATCTTGTAGTCTCAACTAGTGGTCTCATTCTGCGGTGAGTTATGCGGTAGCATAACCACTATGCGGACCGCATAACCATCGTAGAATTGACATGGCTATATGGTTCAAAATTGAAATCTCTGTATCACTTTGCGGTGAATTTGCGGTCCGCATTTCAAATCTGCGATCGCAAAAACACCGCATTTCATCATCTTCTTCATAAGATTTAGGGTTTAGTTGTGCGGCCAAAATGCGGGCCGCAGATTTCTTCTTCTACATAGGTCACACAAGCTTTCAACAATGGCGGTCCTATTTCATTCTACCCCGTACCCCAAATTATTTTCAACCCAAAAGCATTTACACTACAGATAAGCAACTACACAAGCATCTAAAAACATTTTTGCACAGGATTTAAATGAAAAATCTCTGAACCTATAGTGGAAATCAAAGATAAAACAAGGGAAAAACGGGTACATACCATCAGAGTTTGATGATTGGGACAATGAGTGTGACAAATGGAGTCCTTTGTTTGCATACAATTTGAGCTTGATTTGGTTTGAAGTCCGTTCGTGTTCTTCCCCCTTTTTTCGTTTTATTTTTCTGTAATCTTTTTACTTCCCCCCCCCCCCTTTCTCTTTTTTGTTTTGTTTTAAGTGAGTGAGAGACGAGAGGGTTATGCGGACTTACCTTGTCGATTCTGCGATGGATAGGACACCGCATAACACACAGTGCGACCGCATGTGTGTTATGTGATAAGGTTAAGGACCAAGCTGAAGGGAGGCAAATGCGGTCTCATAAATTAAATGCGGACCGCATAATGCACTACCTCACTGCATTTTCAACCACAATTTTAACCCAAATCTCTGCTTAGGTTTGCGGTTAGAGTGCGGTCTGCATAGCTAAAATGTGACCGCATTTGTGTAACAGAATTCACCTAGTGGTTTTTCTTCCACTTTTTATGCATTTGTACCAATTGTTGTGATCTTTTGAACCCCCTGTACTCTGACACACACTTTAAATTTCTCAAATAAATCTATCTATCAAAAACTAAAAATTCATAGAACAAAAGAGTGTTACCACACATGGGTTGCCTCCCATGAAACGCTTGATTTAACGTCGCGGCACGACGAAGTTGATATTCCTTTGGTTTCACTCAATGGTCGGGCATGGACCATCTTTGAGAGCCAGCTGCTCCACCAAATGTTTTTCTTTATCAGTGCCCAAGTAGTGCTTGATGCGTTAGCCATTTACCTTGAATGTCCGGGATGCATCTGTTGATTCTAATTCCACCGCTCCATAAGGAGAGGCATTGACCACTTTTAATGGACCGGACCATTTTGATTTAAGCTTGCCCGGAAAAAATTTGAGCGTTGAGTTAAAGAGCAAGACCAAATCACCCGTCTTGAACTCTCTTTTCAAGATCTTCTTGTCATGGACAAACTTCATCCGTTCTTTGTACACAGCTGCACTTTCATAAGCATGGAACCGGAATTCCTCCATTTCATTGAGTTGTGTTAACCTCAAATTTGCAGCTTTAGCCCAATATAAGTTCAGCCTTTTCAACGCCCACATAGCTTTGTGTTCCAATTCCACGGGTAGATGACATGTTTTACCAAAGACTAGCCGATAAGGAGAAATACCAATAGGGGTTTTGTAGGCCGTGCGGTATGCCCACAATGCATCATCTAGCTTCCTTGACCAGTCGGTCCTATTTGCGTTCACAGTTTTTGCTAGAATGCTCTTGATCTCCAGGTTGGAAACCTCAACTTGACCATTTGACTGCGGATGATAAGGTGTGGCCACCTTGTGCTTTACGCCATACTTCTCAAGCAGCCCCGAGAACGCCTTGTCTCATTCGTAAGGATGGCTCTAGGAGTGCCAAACCGAGTGAATATGTTTTTCTTCAAGAAGGCGGTCACACTCCTTGCCTCATTGTTTGGTAAGGCAACTGCTTCAACCCATTTGGACACATAGTCCACAGCTACCAAGATGTATTTCATCCCGCAAGAACTTACAAAGGGGCCCATGAAGTCGATTCCCCACACGTCAAAGATCTTTATCTCCATCACAAAGTGCATTGGCATTTCATGCCTCTTAGAGATTGAAACTTGTCGTTGACATTGGTCGCAAGCCTTGACCATTTGATTGGAATCATGTTAGATGGAAGTCCAATAATACCCACATCCAAGAACTTTAGCCGTCGTCCGATTTCCTCCATGATGACCCCTAACCGGTGAGTCATGGCATGCCTTGAGGATTGGCATAACCTCTTCTTCGGGAATACACCTTCTGATAATATTGTCTGCACAAACACAGAACAAGTATGGTTCCTCCCAATAGTATTGTCGGTAGTCTCTCAAAACCTTCTTTCTTTGATAAGATTCCAATCCGTCCGGGATAAGGTCACTAACCAAGTAGTTAGCAATATCAGCACACCAAGGAGAAAAAGTGCTAGATAATGCCAATATGTGCTCATCAGGGAATGCATCGTTGATTTCAAGATCTCCCTGTGGTCTCCCTGCTTCCTCAAGCCTTGACAAATGATCCGCCACTTGATTTTGAGTTCCCTTACGATCTTTGACTTCGAAGTCAAATTCTTGCAATAACAAGACCCATCTAATTAATCAAGGCTTTGCATCCTTCTTTGCCATGAGATATCGAAGAGCCGCATGATCAGTGTATACCACCACCTTGGACCCCAACAAATAAGCCTGGAATTTTTCAAAAGCATACACAAAAGGAAGAAGCTCTTGCTTAGTTACCGTGTAGTTCATTTGTTCCCCATTGAGAGTTTTACTTGCATAGTACACCAGGTGGAGAACTTTGTTGTAACGTTGGCCAAGCATTGCTCCAATGGCTACACGACTGGCATCACACATGAGCTCGAAAGGAAGTGACCAATCGGGCGTGACAATAATGGGTGTCGTGGTGAGCCTTTGCTTTAACTCCTTAAAAGCTTTAAGACAGTTCTCATCAAACACAAACTTGGCATCTTTTTCGAGGAGTTTGCACATGGGGTTAGCAATCTTGGAGAAGTCCTTGATGAAGCTCCTGTAAAACCCGGCATGCCCTAGAAAACTTTTAACAGCTTTCACGGAGGTCGGTGGAGGAAGCTTAGAAATAATCTCAATCTTTGCTCGGTCGACTTCAATACCATGCTTTGAAATTTTGTGCCCAAGCACAATGCCTTCGTCAACCATGAAGTGACACTTCTCCCAATTTAGCACAAGGTTGGTCTCTTCGCATCGCTTAAGCACTTGTTTAAGATTGTTAAAACAGTGCTCAAACGAATCACCAACCACCTAGAAATCATCCATGAAGACTTCAAGAAAGTCCTCAACCATGTCGGAGAAGATGGACATCATACACCTTTGGAAAGTGGCTGGAGCATTGCACAAGCCAAATGGCATCCGGCTAAAAGCAAAAGTGCCATACGGGCAAGTGAACATAGTTTTCTCTTGATCTTCCAAAGTGATGCTGATTTGATTGTAGTCGGAGTAACCATCAAGGAAACAATAAAATGACCTCCCCGCTAGCCGATCAAGTATTTGATCAATAAAAGGCATAGGGAAGTGGTCCTTGCAAGTAGCACTGTTAAGTTTCCGATAGTCCAGACAAACTCGCCATCCGATCACAATTCGCGTAGGAATGAGCTCATTCTTCTCATTTTCGATCACGGTCATGTCACCCTTTTTTGGCACACATTGTACTGGACTCACCCACTAACTGTCGGCAATAGGGTAAACTACCCCAGCATCCAACCACTTGATAATCTCCTTCTTTACTACCTCTTGCATTGACGAGTTCAACCGCCTTTGATGTTCCATACTTGGCTTTGTTTCGCTCTCCAATTGGATTTTATGTTCACAAAATTCCCGGGGGAATTCCACAAATGTCCGCAATGGTCCATCCAATGGCTTGCCTATGTTCTTTCAAGACTTCCAACAATTGGTTTACCTGCACATCATTTAGCAAAGACGAAACGATTACGGGTAAAGTATCATTAGAGCCAAGAAATTTATACCTTAAGTGCGGCGGGAGAGGCTTGAGCTCTAGTTGTGGTGGCTCAATGATTGATGGCTTGGCGGAAGGTGTGGCCCTATTCTCCAAGTCAAGATAAAGCTTTGCCGAAGTGTAAGTATAGGATCCAAGACCCTCCAATGCATTTACCGACTCCATGTACCCATCCATGTCCTCGCCATCAAAGTTTACCGAGATAGCCGCCAATGCCTAACCAAGGCATTGCTCTTCAATTTTCAATTCGACGACATCTTCAACCTCATCAACCACATCTATCACTGAAATGCTCTCATACTCATGGGGTAATTTCATACCCTTGCTCGCTTGAAATGTGACTTCTTCATCATTCACCCGGAACTTAATTTCATTTCGCTCTGAATCCATGAGTGCTCTTCCCGTGGCTAGGAATGGTCTCCCCAAGATGATAGGGATCTCTTTATCAACAGCACAGTCAAGAATTACAAAGTCGGCGGGCAAATGGAATTTTCCAACTTTCACAATCACATCATCAACAATTCCTACCAGTCTCTTAATAGATCAATTGGCCATTTGTAACCTCATGCTTGTTGGCCTCGGCATCCCTAATCCCATTTGCTTGTAGATGGCAAGTGGCATCAACTTGATGCTAGCCCTCACAAAGGGCTTTTGCAAAGTCATGCTCCCCAATAGTGCATGGAATAGTAAATGCTCCCGGGTCCTCTTTCTTTTGGACAAGGCTTGTGGCAATAATAGAGCTAACCCGGTGAGTCATGTTTACCACCTCATTCTTTGTGGTCCTCTTTTTGGTGATCAAATCCTTCAAATATTTGGCAAACCCTGGCATTTCTTGAAAAGCCTCCAAGAATGGAATGTTCACCGACAATTGCTTTAGAATATCATAGAATTTCTCAAGCTTGCTATCATCAACCCTTCTAATAAGTCTTTGAGGAAAAGGCGGAGGAGGTCTAGGAATAGGAGGTAGAGCTTTTGATGTCTCCTTCTTCTTTTCCTTCACCCCTTCTTGGTTCACTTCTTGCACCTTCTCTTTTTCGGCACCCTTTCAGCTTCAACAACCCCTTGCTCTTCTGCTTCAACTTCTTGTTCGGCTTCTTCCCCAACAACCTCTCGCTCAATGTCACCTTGTAAAACCTTCCCACTTCTAGTAGTTATTGCCATTACGTGAGAAGTTGAGCCACTTCCACCACTCTTCGTGTTTGCAATGGTATCACTAGGAAGTTGCCCTTTTTCTTTGGGTTTTTCTCTCTTGAAAGGTCTCTCATTTGCATCTCTAACTTTTGGATAGATGCGGTTTGAGAGACAACAACTTCGGTCATGTTTCTCATGGACGCGTCAGACTTTTCTTGGTTTTGCAATACTCTTTCAAGCATGCTTTCTAACTTTGACTCACTTGACGACCCTTGATTTGCATAATGACCTTTTGGGGGAACATACGGGTTGGAGCTCCAGTTTGCAAAGTTGTTGTTGTTGTTCCAATTTCCTTGATGCTAGTTACCTTGATCATTTGTCCATTGTTTGTTGCCTTGCCCTTGCGGGTTTGGACTCCACTGGCTTTGTTGCCCTTGACCATGGTGGGGTTGCCTTTGATACCCTCCTTGAGGGTTGTTGATATAATTTGTTTCCTCAAAATTTTCATCTAAGATGGGTTGGACATCTTCCACTGCATTCACTTTCTTTGTCTGATTCTCGGTAAACATCTTTGTCAGCACATTTACATTTGTTGCAAGCCCGGCAATCACTTGATCCCTCTCTTGATTTTCCTTGATTAAGTTGCTCAAGGAAGGAGAGCCATATGAGATTACTCCGGTAGTATCCTCTGAATGCCATGCTTGGTTGTGATTTACCATTTTGTCCAGGATTTGTATCACTCTTGCAAATGATTTGTCTATGAAAGATCTGTCAGCTGCATTCTTGGCGATGGCTTGGTTCATGGGATCCAAACCCATATAAAATTTTTCCAACAACACAGAATCCGGAAAACCATGGTTTAGATACCTCACCAAGTATAATTTGAAGCGATCCCATGCCTCATGCAACTGCTCTCCCTGTATCTGCTTGAAGAAGAAAATCTTATCCCGCAACTCAGACTTTTTGCTCTGTGGGAACCACTTGGACAAAAATGCCCGGACAAGTTCGGGCCAAGAATGGATAGAGTTGGGTGGCAGATTCTGGAGCCATTTCCTCGCATCCCTAGCTAGAGAACCCTTGAAGCATCTCAACCGCAGGGCATCGTCAGAGACATTGTTTTGTTTGTGCATTGCACACACACCCAAGAAATTCCTAAGGTATTGTGTTGGATCATCATCTGTGGAGTTTCTGAAAAATCCTTCTGCCTTGAGCATCATAATTAGATCATGTTCCACTTTAAATGTTGTAGCTCCAACAGCTGGCGGTACAATGGCGTTAGTATCCTCAATGTACTCCTCGATGTCTGCGAAAGGATTCTCTCCCATTTCTGTCTCCGCATCATCACCATATTCAGACATGTTTTCCTATCAACACCAAGCAAAGCAATCAAAGTGTGATGGAATAGAAATATACGTTAAGTAAAGTACACACTAAATAGTAATTTCAAAACCGTATTCCCCGGCAACGGCGCAAAAATTTGATACGCTCAAATTACACTTTAATAAATAGTGTAAGGCGGTCGGTGTCAAATATAATAACCCAACAAGTTTGGGGTCAAATCCCACAGGGAATAGGTGTGAAACGGTTACTCTTATAGTGTGTTGCTCGACTAAAGTCGTATCTCTATTCGGTTAACAGTAACAAGAGAATGGTTTTATAGTAACAAGAGTATGAATTGAGTTTATTTGGAAGTATCAACTAATTGGAATATTTATAGAGTAATTAATTGGATTAAAGAAACCAAGGTTGTGTCCCCTTTAATGGAGTGTAATGCTTATCGGTGTTAATATGATATATTTCTAATGGAAGGTTCTTTTGATATGCAAATGATGTCTAAGTGACTACCCAATATTTTCCAATAGTTGAGTAGTATTTCCTCTTTATAATTTTCCCAAATATAAAAGAGTTTCAATTTAGAACCATCAATATATGCCAAGTAAAACCCACTTATTCCTAAGCGATTCTATTAAACAAGGTTTAAAGCCTTGAGTCATTGATATTGACTTCTACTAAATTCTAACCCACTTTCCCAAGCAAAGCAAGAATTTAATGGCACTTGTTAATGTTTGCAACCACCAACAATAAATGAAGAATGAGAAGTAAATAAATATCAACCAACCATTATATATATATTCAATGTTAAACACTCATTAGCATAACACCCATTTAGGGTCCACAACCTTAGTATTTAAAGTTAGCTACTCATACTACAATACAAAAACCAAAGAGTATTTAATATCATAAAAGCTTACAAAGTGGAGAATCTTCACCCAAAAGCTTCCAAAAGTGAGGAATATTAATGTCTTGGAATGTGGTTCAAAGACTAGACAAGATGATCCCACAAGGACATCATAAAACTATTTATAGTGGACTCAAAATCGGGACAGAAAACGGACAAAAATGCTCTTTCAGGTCTGATATGCGATTGCATTCTTATGGCAGAGCACGTATGCGACCCGCATCTTGAACATACTTATCGCAGACTGGAACCCTAGTTTACAGGTCTTCTTCGCATTCCAATTATGCGGATCGCATTGCAGAAATGCGATCGCATTTTGCATCGCATCTTCGTCCTTCAGTGACCTTCATGGTTGGTTTGCGGTTCACTCTGAGGCTCGCATGTTGGTTTTGCGGTCACATAATGGACCGCATTCTTGACTTGAGATTTAACCCAGATCTATGCTTTTGTCTGCGATTTGACGTGCATTTTGCGGCTCGCATGTCTGATCTGCGATCGCATAGTGTATCGCAGACCAGCATTTTTGCTACATTTTGCTCTTTTCTTGTCTTTTTGCTTCCATTTCCATGTTCTTGGGTTCTCAGTCCTTATGTACTGTAGAAACAACAAAACTACATAAGTAACGGAGATAATTGCATTAAAACAAGCTAAAATCTAAGCAATTAGTATTGAAATGTGCCGAAATTCTCCGGCACATCAAGTCGGCACGCACTTCCCTTCAGGAATTTTCTCTACTGATACCGTGTCAAAACCTGATAAACCCATGGCCCCTTGTCGTCTTCAAACTCTATGAATGGAACAATGGCATTACTTGGAATAAACAAATTGTCTTCTCCATGTACAACAATTTCCTGTCTATCCCATTCAAACTTAACCATTTGATGCAGAGTGGACGAGACCACTTTGGAAGCATGAATCCAGGGTCGACCTAACAACAGATTGTAAGAAATAGCCACATCGAGCACCTAAAATTCCATAGTAAATTCAGCTGGCCCTATTGTAAGCTCGAACACTATGTCCCCGACTGAGTCTTTCCCTCCACCGTCGAATCCCCAAATGTAGATATTGTTCTTGTGAATTCTTTCATCATCCACCTTTAACTTGTTCAGAGTGGAAAGAGGGAAAATATTTGCACTGGAACCATTGTCAACCAGTACCCGAGTAACCACGGAATCTTCACATTTCACCGTCAAACAGAGGGCTCTATTGTGCTCAGTACCCTCCACGGGAAACTCATCATCAGAAAAAGTGACTCTGTTTACCTCAAATATCTTGTTAGCTATCTTTTCCAAGTGGTTTACTGAGATTTTGTTAGGAACGTGGGCTTCGTTCAAGATCTTCATTAAAGCCCGACGGTGCTCGTCCGAATGGATCAATAATGACAATAGCGAGAACTGAGCCAGTGTCTTCCTTAACTGCTCCACAATGGAATAGTCCTACACTTTCATCTTTCTCAGAAATTCCTTTGGTTCTTCCTCGGTCACAGCTTTCTTCACCAACACTTGGTTATCTTTGGAGGTCTTAGCTTTTCTCAACTCTTCGGGGGCAAATCATCTCCCCGATCGAGTCAAACCATGGGTCTCACACACTTCTTCTTTAACCTCTTTCCCCTTGTAAGTCACTGTCATTCGTTCATAATTCCATGGGACTGCCTTGCTGTTGACTATCGGTAATTGAGTTACCGGTTTGATAATGACAGGATCTGTGCATGCGCCCTTCACAATTACCATAGGCTTGTTCGTCACTCCTGGCACAACCACTTTTGCTCTTTCATATTTTCCTGCAACGTCACTTGAGGACCTCTTCTTGACCTCCACAGATGGTTCATTATTTGCCCCGTTCAACTTGATCACAGACTTCTCACTTGCTGACTTTTCACACGGCTTGGCTTCACTATCCCGAATCATCATGACAGTTTGTGAAGGCTTCTTAGGCTCTCCTCCCTTATGCACAATCTCAATCATATTTGTCTCATGATGGGCCGGCAACGGGTTCTGGTTGATATTGGGTGCCTCCAGGGCTTGGACCTCAATCCGATTAGTATCAATGAGCTCCTAAATAGCTGTTTTCAATTTCCAGCATTTCTCTGTGTCATGACCCGGGGTCCCTGAACAATACTCACAACTCACCGAGCAGTCAAGATTTCTAGGAAGGGGATTTGGCAGTTTAGCCTCGATCCGATTCAACATACCCAACTGTCTCAATTTGTGGAATATACTAGTATATGATTCTCCCAATGAAGTGAAAGTCTTTTGCTTCTGCAACCTCTCATTTTTAAAGGCTTGATTTGGTCGAAAACCTGTTCTAGGGGGATTTCTTTAGCTCTTGGGGGTGGATGGGCATTTTGTGGAGCTAGGTATGGACTTTGTGGAGCTGGAGCACGCCATTGTGCGTGAGCGGGAGGTTGGGTATAGTTTTGTGCATGATGGATGGAAAAATAGGGATCGGGCGGTGGGTAATAGTGTGGTGGTGAGCTATATGGAGCATGGCGGTAAGTTTGGTGGTAGGGTCGAGGCGGGTTATAGTAACGTGGAAGGTTCCTGGATCCAACCCAAGCTCCCGACTCAATTGTAGCAATATCCTCTTTCTTTCTCTTCCCGAGTACACCCCCAATACCGTTTTTAATGGCCTGGGTGGTTGCTTTGATTGCTGAATAACTCATGATTTTGTTGGACTTGAGTCCCTCCTCAACCATGCCTCCCATTTTTACAACCTTATTGAAGGACTTGCCCACTGCTGACACCAAGTGACCAAAATAAGTGGGCTCCAAAGCCTGCAAGAAATAATCAACCATCTCACTTTCTTTCATCGGAGGGTCAACCCTCGCTGCTTGCTCTCTCCAACGGAACCCATATTCTCTGAAACTCTCACCGGGCTTCTTCTCAATTTTTGTCAATGATAGACGGTCTGGGATAATTTCAAGATTGTACTGAAAATGGCAGGCGAAGGCTTGGGCCAAATCGTCCCATGTGTACCACCTGTTGTGATCTTGTCTGGTATACCATTCTAATGCCGATCCACTCAGACTTTGGCTGAAATATGCCATCAGCAATTCATCTCTTCCGTCTGCTTCTCTCATCTTGCTACAAAATCCTTTTAAGTGTGCTACTGGGTCACCATGCCCATCGTACAGATCGAACTTGGGCATTTTGAACCCTGCGGGTAACTGAACATCTGGGAACAGGCATAAATCCATGTAGGCCACACTAACTTGACCTCCTAACCCCCTCATATCTCTGAACGATTGTTTTAAGCTTTTGACCTTTCTGATCATCTCCTCGTGTTCGGGATTCTTGGGTGGCTTCTCGGTTTCTACCGTGAGATCAAGATGAGGGGTGTAAGAATATGGTTATGGAACTTTGAAGGTGGGTTCAAGGGGATAATACTGGTTGTCATGAGTTTGGAACAGAGGTTCACTGGAAGATCGGTGTAATGTAGCAGGTGGAGGTACCACAAAAATAGGTGTGATTGGTGGGGGAGGGTGCGGGACTTGTCTGGGTGGAGGAGCTTGTGATGTATGGGAAGTTGTGTCGTGGCATTGTTGGTAGAGGGGAAAGGTTAGAGATAAGTTCACAGTGGGAGGTTCTTGAGGTTGAGCCAATGGTGGGATATAAGCAGGGTTGGCGAGATAAACCAGTGGTGGATTCCCCTTTGCCCAGGCTTGGTACATTTCAGCCATTTATTGTTTTAATTTATACATCTCTTCCTTCATCGCATTAACATCCAATTCTTCCACTTCTTTTGACGGGTCGAAATACTTGTCTCCGGTTCTTGAACTCAATACATCAACAACAACCTTGTTATTGGTTAGGGCTTTAACAAATTGGTAACCGCACATTTGGGGAATGAATGCACCTAAGCAGTTAACCGTTTCTATCATGCATTTGATCGGCTGCTTGCGTCATCCCGGCTTTTCCACTTACAACTTTCCTTCTTTTTCTCTTTCTTTTCATTCTGGCCTTTGCTCTTCTTTTTTCATTTCCCTCTTGTTTTGCCATTGTTTCTTTTCTCTTATTTTCTCTCTTTTTCTTTTCTTTTTCTCTCTTGTTTTTCTCTCTCTTTTCCTTTGGTTATGGTCGAATCCTATGGAGATTGCCTACGTATCATGACCCCGCATGAATTAGACCGAGCGTAGTTCTGGGAGATAAGTGTGAAATAAAATATTTTTGGGATTTTAAATTTTCATAAAAAGCAAAGACTTTGATTGCAAAGACTCAAAACCAATGGACTCCAAGAGAAACTAATAGACGCTGATGAAAAGACAAAATACAGACTCAGAAATCATACTCCGACATAAGAAAATGTAGCCTCGAAAACACTTGACAGACCCCAGCAGAAAGAAAATACAAACTTACGCAACTGACAGATTCTAACGGAAACAAAAATACAGACTCAAATGAAAAATCATGAATACATCAATGCTCCTGGGGCCCGTGGGACATCATTCGGTCTCGTCGCGGGCCTATATGCAAGATCCCTTTGAAGTCGGTCCAAGTCGTTCATTATTTGTTTAACAAATGTCATCACTGTTGCGAAGAAGGTGGTGCGAGTCATATCCTTACAGACTTGTCACTTCACAACAATGTAATCGGCAATGTTTCTAATTCTTTCTCTTATGGCACCTTTTTCTTGTATCAAACGCCTGATCTGCTGGGCCCTGGCTTCCAAAGTTTGCTCGGCCACATGATTCTGCTCCTGAAGTTGTTGCAAATCTATTTCTAATTATGCCAATGTTGTATAACAATGTTCTCTTTCAGCCTTGAAATCTTTTGCCTGTTTGATCATTTTGTTTTCCATGGCGATGACCCTTTTCTTTAACCCCGCGAACTCATTGTCGTACCTTTCTTTCAATTGCTTAACCAGGCATGCTCGCTCATCTGCGTTTTTAGCCAATTGCTTCCAAACCCTGGCTAGTTCACTTTCTGCCTTCTTCAAATCAAAACCATAGTCACTCACTTTCTGCCTTAGGTTATTTATGAGTTTTTCATCTTTGGCACTTCGGGCGGGGTTTTCTGCAGCTATTTTCATTTCCAGAATTTGGGCTCGAAGGGCCTCGTTCTCTTGGGCTAGCTTTTTCTTTTCTCCTTCGTCCGCCGCGACTTGCAAGCTATTCTCGAATTGAAGTTCTCTGACTTGCTTTTCCAATTTTTCTATTGTGGCCCTGTACTCATTCTCCTTAGCCAACCAAGCCCACTATTCTTGTGACACCTCAACGAATTCCTGAATGTGAGGCTTTTTGGCTGGTTTTCTGGTTCGGCCCTTGTGGTGTTCTTCTTTCTATTCCAGGCAAGATAGGCGGGTGAGACTTTTCCTCTAGATAAGTCACGCACTCGAGTGTTCACTGTCAAATACTAGCATTCATTCCAAATAGAACAAACTGTTTCTTCATGAAATTGATCGTCGGAACTAACCTCGACCACATAAACACTAAGATCTTCATCAAGGTGCATCAGCTGACACCTTCCCAACTGTCTCATTACCTGGTAAGGAGCGTAGGGCCGGATACCTCGCAGACCCATTAGGAGGAAGTAAGGACCAGTGGTGGGCATATACACAATTTCTTCAACAGGAAGCCAACCCAATGTCCATTCTATTTGTCCGCAGTAATGGAACGAAGGCAGGATACCCAATCTCCGAACCCTTCTAGCAGCTTGAACCCTGAATTCCTTGTGTCGAACTCTTCAATGGAACTTTTCTTTGTGGACCCGTAACTTATATACTGAGGGCGATGACAAAGGTGCACGATCATCCATATCTGTAATAGCAAATTGCATCCCTCGAAGAAATCTGCCCCAGCTTTACAAGCTGTGAGAGCTCGGTATATCTCAGACACTATCATAGGGGCAAGAATGCTTTTGCCGTTGGTAATCAGGACCTTGACGACTCCGGCCACCCGCAAATCAATATTCCCGTCTTTTCAGGGGAACACCACAAGGCCTAGGAAAGCTACCATAAAGGCGAAATACCTATGCTCATCCCATTTTGTTCGGTTTTCTTTGCTACAAACCCCACTTGCCGGATCGTTGAACCCTCCTACATGCCTGTACCTCTGATATATAAAGCGTAGAGTGGAAAAACCACCCTCCAACTCGGAGTACGGGACTCCCTTGATTATCTTTAATAGATCTATGAATTTGTGAGAGTTAACGGCTCTTAGAGCAATCAGATACTTATGTCTCATCCCTTCAGTACTTCCCATATAACCTGTTATCTCTTCCAAAGTTGGAGTGAGTTCAAAATCCGAGAAGCGAAATACGTTATGGGTCGGGTCCCAAAGCGTAACCAAAGCCTTTATGATATCTCCTCTAGGTATGATTTTTAACAACCCGGTGAGACCTCCCAAATGTAGATTGACTTTGTATTGCTCTGATTTTCCCAGATCCTCCCACCACATATGCAACTCCAAAGGGATCTTGTTCATGACTACTATCGGCAAACTTGGACTCGTGCTTATTCTGCACATTTATTAGGGTGATTAAGCAAAAATCAAGACTCATTTGACTCAAAGACAAGATTGACACTTTTTCCTCTTTTTTTCTTCAGATTAAAAATAAAATCCGGTTTTGCAAATACGGCCTTTCAGCACCTTGAAGACGAAGATTTTAAGGCTGTGTTGGCTAACCGGCGAAAACCTTGAAAAATGACCACAGGTGGTTGTTCTTTCAAAACAGCCCTCCGGCGCCCTTTTAGGGACATTCGGCTATTTTTGACAAGAATGGCATCACCCTAATTATTTTCAAATAAAAGTAAATTTTTTGTTCTTTTGGGCTATTTTTGCAAAAAGAAAGTTGGACCCGATGGGGGTTGCCTACGTATCTCACATCCGGTGAGAATCAAACTGGCATAGTTCGAGCAAATAAAACGGACTATTTTTGAAAACCAAACTTTCTTCTTCTTTTTTTCATTTTTCAATTCGTTTTTCTCCTCTCTTTTTTTTCAAAAATTCGGCAGAGTTTCGGTGCTATTTGGACACTGGTTTTTCTTAAAATAGGTGATTAAATCTCTTAACCCTCTACACTGCTATTTCTTTTCCGAACTCTCTCCTTTTATTCAAAAGCCAGTCAGCATGCAAATATGAAGCAAATAAATGCACAAGTAGCAAGTAAGATGCATCAAGATGGTCTTTTTATTTCGGGTGCACCTGTCCTAGACAGACCCAACCCCTGTGTTGAGTCTCCAAAGTCAAAATGCACATGATGCAAACAAACGTTCCTACTAGGGATCCGGCATGAGGTATTGTTATACTAGGTTTAAAACCCTGGGTTTATTTATTCTAGACTTGGCTTACCCGAGCGGACAACTCGAGCCGGGGGGGCTGCGTACCGGTAACCAAAAGATTATCCGGCTTTGAAACTTGTCCGAACCTCGTTCTATTTGGGATATAACACTAACAGAAAGAAGTCATGACCAGCGTGCACTCCTCAAGAGAGAGAAGAGAGGGATTTCGTAGCAGTTTATATATACAGTTCAGATAATATCAAAGCGGCAAAAAGCAACATTTAGCACATTAGGCTCAAACATGTAATAAAATCAGATAACAGATAAAACCAAATGTAACAATTCATCTAAGTTCGACTTCTTGAACCCTGAACCAGAGATTTTGGGTTCGATCCCCAGTAGATTCGCCAGAGCTGTCACACCTCCTTTTTACCTACACCCTCGGAAGGGTATAAGGGAGTTTTTTCCAACTTAAAGTGACAATCGAAACGGGATTATTTTATTTAAAATCAGAGTCGCCACCTGGGAGATTTATGGTGTCCCAAGTCACCGGTTTTAAATCCCAAATCGAGGAAAGATTGACTCTATTTTTGCAGTCCACGAACACAGAAATCCGAGTAAGGAATTCTGTTAACCCGGGAGAAGGTGTTAGGCATTCCCGAGTTTCGTGGTTCTAGCACAGTCGCTCAACTGTTATAATTGGTCTATTATCCAATTTTAATACATGTTTTAGCCTATGGTTCAATTTTAACTTTATAACTGCTTTTATTTAATTAATTAAAGGGAGATTATAACGTCATTTAAATTATGTTTCAAACCACGTCACATAAATTCACCCGCAGTCCGCAACACATTTTATCTAACGTTGAGATTTGGATTTGGATCACATAAATGCGCACCCGAGTTTAGGGAGGTAAATTATTAAAATAACACGCCTAAAGCAACTACGCGTTTTAACTTTGCGAGGGCCACGGGAAATTCAACTAAATGGCACACCTCGATTTTATTAAAGGAGAAGACATTCAACAAAGTGAACTACGGATATTCATTGTTTAAAACTAATTCAAAATTTAGGGTCACAACTACGTCACGGGAACCGTACCCTTAGTCATGACGTTAGAAATACTTCCAAACCAGCATATAACTTCACTGTAACTAAAATCCTAGAAAGAGATAACCAATCCTTAAGGCTGCTCAGATAATCCATGACAAACTTTAGCATAAAGCAAATTTGCTTGGTATAAAATCAAACTAACTAATTAAACTCGAACCATTTTTATTACCATTGATTCCATGAACTGTGATTTAGATGACTATTTACGGACAAAATTACGAGCTGATAAACCCTTTTAAATAGATTCTAGATCAATAATGAGATAACAAAATAATCATATTGCATTCATGATCATCGAAAGCTATTAGCAAGAATATGCAAATAAATTTAAATAGATAATAAGAGAGGAAATGAACCTCAATACTGAAAATTGATTGTTTCACAGTTTGAAAATGCTAAGCCACGGAACGAACAGGACCGCGAACAAGATCTGAACCGAAAAATCTCGCTGGAAACCTCATCGAATCTCTCACCAGACTGCCTCGCTCTGCTGTACCACAATTCCCAGGCAGCTAAGGTCAGAATTGCTACGAGGACAATGTTACTGCCAACTGAACGGGAAATGGAAAATCTGTATTTTCGGCTAAACTCAAAAGGTGATGGATATTTCCTAATCTTTCGGATATAATAACGTGTAAAAGAAAGAGAAAATAATAACAAAAAGCTAAAACACAGAGGTTGTCAGAGACTGAATGGATTCGGGTAGATTCTCGGGTCTAGACTTCATTTGTCAACAAACCAAAACTCAGAAACATCTACAACGAGCGTCACTAGCGACAACTTCAACCACAGGAGTGCCGGAATGACACCAATAAACACACAAAGGGGTCGCCAGGACGTTAGATTTCTGACCAGACTTAGCTACAACCAAACTAGCAACATTTGCGAGCGAAAAATAAAAGAGAATGAGGCCAGTAGCAGCATCGGATAGAGACAGATGAGTCGTGAGTGATGGCTTCAGACTGGTTTTCACACTGTTTTAGGTGTAAAAATATGTTATCAATGGAGCATGGGGATGTTGAAGGTTAACAATGGTGGGAGACAGCCTTTTCCGGTGAGTTCGTTGTTGATCTGGTGAGGGTTGCTGCTCTCATTGGTGTGACGTTACTGCTGGAGGAAAGGTGTGTGTTGTGTATGGTCGGGTGTCGTTTGGGATCGATGGCTGATGGGTCTTATGTGTTTAGAACCTGAAGAGGAAGCAGAATGGGAGGTGTCGTTTTTGAGCTAGGGTCATTTTGAGAAGACGACGCGTCGGGGGTCCTTTTTTGGTCTGCGGTGCTCAGCTTTTGTAGAGTATCTGCGTTCTTTCTTCCCTCCTTTTGAATTTTTTTAAGCATTAATTTATAGGTAGAGTCTAGGTTTAGGTGTATCTTTGTGTGGTTTTCCCATTAGTCCCTAGGACTTTTGTGTTAAGTCCTTAGGGTCTTCTTTATTTGTTTTTTTTTTGTTCCAAAGAAGAGTCTAGAAGGGTCCCTAGGCTTAATGGACTAATCCGAATTGGGCCAAGAATTGGGTTCTAAAACTCTTACAATTATGATCCAACACCTTAATTGACTCATTTTAAAGTAAGATAAAAATATTACCCCATGCCAAAGCTAACACGAAACTATTATGTATTTTTTTAGTTTCAAAATTATATAAAGATGAAAATATGGTTCTATTTTTGTATTTTTTTTCGAAAGATACATACTAAAATATTTTTTTGTAATTTTCATTTTTCTTGTAATAAAATAAAGTAAAAGAGTAAAAATGAGTTGAAATAGTTATATTAGGCCTAAATTAAATATTTTACGCTAAAATATAAAAATCTCGGGGAGGGTCAAAAATCACATGTCTACAAATAGTTCTCACATTGCACGGTGATATGTAGTGCCTTGTTGTGCCCCAACCCCTAAGGTGGTAGCTCGTCTTCATTAAAGGTGATCTTATGGCTCTCCAGCACTTGCCCTACCATGTTAGTCATTTCCCCGCCAGTGATGTTGCTCGGTACGTATGCTTCACTCAGCACCTTTAGTAGAGCATTCTTGTGTGCCTCAGAATTCTGCTCAAAGAGAGAATGGATATTTGTGTTGGCGTCTTGTTTAACTGGTCGATGAACGAATACTCCTTGGCCTGTATTTTCCTCAAATGGTCGTCTCGACCTGTCTCAATGATGGGTGGTCGATTGGAGGCCTGCTTACTTGACTCAACTAGATGTTCAGAGGTATAGACTCTACTAGTTCTTGTCATACCCTATGCTGCAATAGTTTCTTCGAACCTGACCTTGCCCTTGCTTCTCGTCTCGGTTGTATAGTCCCAGGTACAGTATTTTTATAGAATGGTGGCATGGTAGACATCGCCACTAGGACCGGCGCGACTATCCTTATTTCGAATGGAACATATGCCTTGAGTGGCAAGACTGCAACCTCAAATGGTGCGGGTGCATATGCCGGAGATGTGAACTCAACCTCAATTGGTACCGGTGTCTTTGCGGATAGCGCTGCTTCAGACTCAAGAGGTATAGACATCTTCACCTCGGCGTCTTCACATTGTTGGATCTGGACTATGATTGGATTGAGAGTAATTGTTGGTTTCTTTGGGTTATCACCTTCTGCGATCAACCCGATTGATACCTCGGGATCCTAGTCATCTTCTATTTCAATCATGTGTATACCTCTACACTTATGGTCTGGCAGAGGGTTGTTGCGGACATTTGGATCGGGTTCCTTCACCACAATAATCTTGTTATCAATCAAGGATTGTATCTTGTCCTTCGAGGAGCGGCACTCATCAATGGTGTGCCCTTTCATGCTTGAGTGGTATGTACAGGATTTGTTTAGGTTAACCCACTAAGAAGGATTCTCAGGGGTTTTAGCAGGAATGGGGGTCCAACAGCTTTGAGTCTCTCATACAACTGATCAATAGGTTCGGCGATGGTTGTATATTGTTTTGGAGGTCTGCGATCTAAATTAGGTCGAGGTCTAGGGATGTTTTGGCGTGCAGGAGGTGAATGATAGTGGGATGGTTGAGAATTATAGCTTTGGCAGACATGAGCGGGTTGGGGAGTATCTGGGTGAAGTAGGTTGATATGTAGGAGGTGGAGGTGACTGATAAGTTGGTGGTGGAGCTTGGTATGAGGGTGAAGGTGCCTGGTAATTTGGGGTTGGCTGATTTGTGAGTGGAGGTGTTGGGTAAGTTTGGTATTTGAGGGGAGACTTGGTCCTTTGTGCGACCATTACGGCCCCTACATCCCTCTTCTTGGACACACCACCAGACTGTAAAGCCTTATTTGTAGCTTGCAAGGCCTCGAAGTTTGTAACCATACTACTTTTGATACCTTCTTTAATTCTCTCACCCAGTTTGATAATGTCGGAAAACTTGTGGTTCTCAATCATCATCAGCCGTTCATAATATTGCGGGTCCTAAGCCCGCACAAAAAACTTGTTCATTTGTTCCTCCTCTAAGGCAGGTCTGGCCTTAGCAGCTTCGGACCTCCAGTGAGTAGCATACTCGCGAAACGTCTTTGTAGGCTTCTTCTTTAGATTCTGAATATAGAACACGTCTGGTGCATTCTCTGTATTAAACCTGAATCTATATAAACTTAGATGCCATGCCTACCCATCTTGACCACTTCTTGGGATCTTGGCTGATGTACCAAGACAACGCATCTCCTTTCAAACTCCTCATGAACAGCTTCATGCGGATTCTCTCGTCTTTCCCTACTCCAACTAGCTTGTCACAGTATGTCCTCAGATGGACCGTTGGATCACCCGTACTATCAAACATTTCGAACTTAGGAGGTTTTTACCCTCGGGCAGTTCGACATCAGGCTGTATGCAAAGATCCTTATAGTTCAGCCCCTCGATTCATTTGCTTCCCTCAACGCCCTGAATCCGGCTAGTCAATTTCTTAAGTTCCTCAGCCAGGTTCCTGATAAGCAGATCCTTTTCATCAGACTCAGGTGTGCTGGAGATAGGTTGGGTTTCCACGTAGATAGGAGTGTTATAGTGGTCTAGTGTATGGGTGTGGAAATGGTCATTTGTGGAGGTTTAAGGTTCTGGGATGAGTAGTGGAGTATTGTTTGGGATATGACACGTGTTGCATTGGGTATTTGGTGGAACAGTGCGATGGTGAGGAGCGGGATGATTCTGTTGCTTTGGGATATTTTGAGGAGGTGTATGGTTTTGAGTGTTAGGGAAATTGATATCTGGGGTGTTGAGGGGAAATGAAAGGCTTGCTAGATTCCGAACCTGATCAAGCTCTTCTTGGAATTTCAGCAGCTTCTGTTCGAGTTGTGACACATTCTCATTAGGAACCCGAGTACCATGGCCATTAGTGGCCTCTACCCATTCAATAGTGTTCTCTTTCCTAATGTTGTTCAAATCTTCCATTTTACCTTTATTCTTGCTTTTAACAGGACTAAGAGGAGGAGTGGGTGGAGGGCCCCTAGATCTCATGGAAAAAGATGATGATGCGAGAGTGCACAAACTAACCTTTGGGGAGGGGAATAATAAAACAAAAAGTAAAAACAAAAAGGTAACCAAGTTAGTGAGGATCATAAAAAAGTATTGCAATATTTAAACACATAGTCCGGGAATGTAAAGCGTGTCCTAATTTGGGAACCTCTTTGTGCCCGAGGTAGGCCTAGCGATAAATTGATTTGGAGAACTGAGAATGCCAAATGCCTCGTTTTATTGATAAAAAATAAGACGAATCCCAAATCGACACTAAATAAATAGGAAATAAAAGTCACTAATGGCCATTGGCCTTATTACATTTTATAAAGTGAAAAGATAAACTCCTATATACTTGGTCCCAGAAGGACCTTCCTCAGGTTGAATACTCTCGTTGATCAGATCCTCCAGTTCGCATAGGCTCACTAGTAAAAATGCCTTTGCCAGGTGTTCTCCTTCTTTTCCCTCAGCGTTCTGGCAGTCGGTGACTCTCTTCCTTACTTTTCCTTCCAATTCTAGCAGACTGTATTCCAGATATTCCAACTTTTCGCTAGCTTTGGTGGCCTTCTCTTTCCACTCATTGATTTGGTCATTTGATGGAAGACTCCTCCACCAGTCTAGCAAGAGTGAGGGCGTGCTAATCATACCGAAACTGGGGACCCCGTGCCTTATTTTTTGCAAAACAAAAGGGTTAGACCCTACCCTCACCAGACTCGACTATTTATCATCAATAATTAGCATGAAGCAATTAGTTCTCCAAATAAATGCACAGAACGTGATTATATCCATTTGGGTTTAGGGAAATCCAGTGGACATTGGACAAGGCTATCTTAAAGGGTCATTATATGGACAACATAACTGACCCGGCTAGGTTTGACCATGATGAATGCACAATTTGAATAGAGTAAGGTTTCTATGGGGTTTTAGAATGGTACCCTTGAGCAGACAACTCGAGGGGGAAGGCACGGAACTGTCGACTGCACCGCTGATCGACTAGTTTTACCGCAAATATGCCTTTCCGAATTTTGGGGGTAATGATATAGGAAGAGCGCAACCACTCATTAAGAGTGTTGCTATGGTATTTGTTTGGCATGAGTGGAGTATGATGTTGAGCATGATTATGCAATAATTAAAAGCATGTTGGCACATATTTTCATGTTAAGAAAGTGATAAATACAGCAGTTTCATTATTTAAAGCAGCACTAAAGAAAGGAAACAAGGAAGATATGTCAGTTTTGCTTTTTTGAAAGAGAAATTAAATGCCTAAAGAAATTTAAACAAGTAATTGCACATAGGGAGGTACAAATTTACAAGATCAATCTGAAATGGTAAAAGCCTAAATATCCCCATCAGAGTCGCCATGTTGTCGCACCCCCCTTTTTTCTCATCCTCACGGAAGGAGGTCCAGGTTTCGACATTTATGGGGTGAAATGACTCATTTCCTTTTTGGAAATTGGGTATTTGAAGAGTTGCCACCTAAAGATTTAAGGCACGTTAGGACACCTATAGAGTTCATTTACAACTATGCTTGATAACCAGAGATTGAGTAAGGGCTTGAAATTATCCCAAGGGGAAGGTGTTAGGCACCCCTCAGGATCCACTAGTGTGGTTCCCGGCTAGATAGTTTTTTTTGTGAATTTGTACAATTAGCAAGTAATCAAATAAGGCTCAAGTAAGAGGGGATTTAAGCTAAACACACAAGCGTTTGAAAACAATTATTGAAAGGCAAGGTTTGAAAGAGTTATAAGCTAAACCTGCTTGTAAAAATGAAAGGGGTCCTAGATTTGTTTGTAATATAGATCACATCAATACAATACTCGGTATGACACTCCTCAGAAGAGGGGATACACGTGGTATTAGCGCACCAGTCATCATATCCATATCTACCCTTCCCACCCCATGAAGGTATAAAAGCGCGGATTGGTCTCGACCTCTATTGCGTGCTATTACCCATCCCATTCCTATCAGTCCCGAAGGAATTTATGACTAATATTCCTACAAAAGGGAGGTTTCAGGCTGACTCTTAGGTTAAAAGGTAAAAAGGCTAAGGCGACATACAAAAACACAAAGGACTGCATTTAAAAGGGGGAACATATAAACAATTAGAAGGCTCATGTATACCTCTGCAAATAATGCATGTAAATAGCATGACTTAAACACAATTAAGGTCTGAATTTTAAAATCCTAAAGCAGGGAATTTGAGTCAGAACCAGATTCATTATATAACTCAGAAAAGAAGTCTGAATCAGGTCTGCCTGCTGGTTGTAGCAATTGATAATTAACAAAGGCCGTTTTCTTATTACCTAAGGCTTGCCTAGGCGTAATAGTGATGTCCTATGAGCATGATATCTATAATGATTAGGAATGCAGTAGAGCGGTGATTAATTTTAAACAGACAACTTGAGATCCTATAGGCATGCTTTCTAACGGTATTAATTTAAGAAAGTGTTTGGAAACTTATTAAAGAAGCAATAGATTAATTAACTAATCCAATTCAGAATGACAACGTGAACTAAACGGCTTCTCCAACTAAGCGGGTTTTAAGTTCTATAGGCATAATTTCTATTATAGTAATTTAGGTCCTATAGGCATGGTATCTAAGTGTTAAAAGCTGACTTTGGACTTATAAGCATGATTTCCAGAGAGATGAATCTGAATGCATGTTGTAATGAAAATTGAACTTCAATTACTTTACATCTTATAGGCATGATATCTATTAAAGCCATTTAGATCCTATAGACATGGTTTCTAATTGTGTGAAATTAAAGCGTGCAGAATTTATTTTAAACCGAAGCAGATCCTATAGGCATGATATCTAACAGGCTATGTCTGGAATCAAAATAGACCTTATAGGCATATTATCGACCAAATTTACCCACAATATACAACTACCCACCCTTTTCACTAATGTTATGCCCCGCAGTATTACGTCGATGTTATGCTCTACATTAATATATTACGATGATGTTACCCTCTACAGTAATACATTACGGTAATGTTACGCTTTGCAGTATTAAGTTACGACAGTATTGCACCCCAACAATATTACATTACGGTGATGTCACGTCCCGCAGTACTACATTACGACGATGTTGCACCCTGTAGTGTTGTACGTTGAATTTGTCATAAGGTAACTGGCATCAGTCCAAGGAAAAGATTATTTGGAGATTATAAGGATTATGCTATTTCAAACAAGTAATAAGTAAATTCGTAAAGGTGAAAGGGGAAGCAAGTCAAAGAAAACGAATTTTCGTCCAAGTTTGGCATGTTGAGATAAAATACGGCCCGAGCTAAACTACCTGGTATTTATGGACTAGTGTCATACAATGTACCATATGACTATGATAGTAGGATGTATAAAGTGTATTAAAAATAAGTAAAATTTTAAGTAATTTGGGGCAATTGTTAAATTATGTGGGTAATTGGTTAATTACTGTATAGCGGGATGCTACCTAGTTAATTAATTAATTATTGGACAATGATTAAATCCCCTAACAAGGGAATTATGTGGCAGCAATATAGGTTATGTTTGATGACTCTTAAGTCGTTAAGAATATGTGGCAAGATTAGGAAAAAGGTGGATAAGTCTTCTAGACATAATTCATATGCACTTATATGTCAAAAATGAACGAAAGGGAAAAAAAGAATCATATGGTAGTGGCTTTCTTGCTTTTCTTCAAAACTTTATCTCAAACGATACCAAAATTTGATATGAAGTATAAAGCTCTAGTCCACTAATATTTCATCAATTTTTTTTGAGTTGCATCTGTAGACCATCTTCACAAAGACAATCGACCACTTGATCCACATAATGTTTGGTCAATAACATCTTTCTCTATTTCTTGAATTAATTCACGCCCTTCCTGAGAACCAACTTCATCCCCATGATTATGTACTTTGTCATACAAATGATCCTCTTGAAGCATAAAATAGCCTCCCATATGCAACATAAAGTGTAGGAGCGAGATCTTCATTAGTAAAGAGGAATAGAACAAGGCCGTAACAGGGGCGCTCAAGACAAGTGGACATTAATGCTTGAGCATACGAATATGTTACAGGATAGGTTGGTAAACAGGATTTTGGATTCGAAGGGAGTACGGTGCAACCTTTCTCGAGAATATCATACGGAATTTCCCCTACTTTGATCCACCATTACGAATTATCGCAATTGATGTGTGTTATAGGGATTGTCAAGAGAATCGGTTCAGGTATGTTAAGGCTATCCTTTCTATTCTTTTGGCATGATACATACGATACGAACAAAACGTGTAAATGCACAAATTCCATAAATAATTGTATTCATAGAAGTATTAGAGATATCTATGTTCTTGAATTTCCATGTGTCATAATATATTATCTTCTGTTCATGGGTCTCAAAATAATACACAGTTGAAAAAGTTTATCCGGAAGAAATATTGGCATTATTACGTATTTTTCATGGATTTCACTCATTTATACATGTGTATTGACCCATGACCAGATGGCATTATATACGTGTATATATGTATATGGTATATGGGAAAAGGTTACGGCATTATATATGCACCACCACCCGATCAGCTGGTATATGATGATGATATTGCTCATAGTGGCTAAAATATGATTCAAGCAGCGTTATATACGCATATATATGTATGTATTCAAACGGCGTTATATACGCGTATATATGTATGTATTCAAACGGCATTATATACGCTTATATATGTATGTATGTATATATATATATATATACATATATATATATATATGGGATATGGGAAAGGTTATGGCGTTATACACGCACCACCACCTGATCAGCTAGTATATGATGATGATTTTGCCCACAGTGGCTGATATGATATGATAGGATGTCCTCAGAGGCTGATGATGTTATGAAATATGTACCTATGCACGACATGACATTCATACGCATATGCATGATGCTAAAAGTAATTTATGATTTTCAAAGTTATTCAGACTTGCAGGTTGAGTCATGTACTCTATATTTCTTCCATGTCTCTTATGTACTTATTTATGTGCCTTACATACTCGGTACATTATTCGTACTGATGTCCCTTTTGCCTGGGGAAGCTGCATTTCATGCCCACATGTCCTGATAGATAGGTCGTGAGTCCTCCAAGTAGGCTATCAACTCAGTGGAAGATGTTGGTGCGCTCCATTTGCTTCAGAGTTGCTTGCTTGGTTAGTATGATTTAGACGTGTATTGTTTGGTATGGCGGGACTCTATCCCGACCTTTATGACATTTATATACTCTTAGACTTGTAGACATATGTCGTATACGTGAAAGATTGTACGGCCTTGTCGGCCTATGTTTGAGTTTATATATGATTATATTGGCCTATTAGGCTCGTATGTCACGTGTATATAATGATATAATAAGAAAGATATGTTACGTTGGTACTCGGTTGAGTAAGGTACTGGGTGCTTGTCGCGGCCAATCGGTTTGGGTCGTGATAACTAATCACCCCGATATTGTTTACAAATTATTACAGCCCAATGATTGAATTACAAAAGAAATGCAGAAATAAGAAATTACAACCAAAGGTAACCTGATCTTGACTTCCTCTCTGAGTTATGTAATGAACCACTACAATGCCAATATTTCAAAGCCTTTCTCATACCTGGGTGTGTCAAAGTTCCCTAAGGACCTCAGGGATCCCGGGCACTATTCACACCCAGATTTGCATAACCAAACAGAATGAGTGCAGTGTGGAAGGGTCTACCCTTATGTGTCCAAGTTTAGAGGGAGCTCAAGGGTCCCAAGGCAAGGCTCACACAAGAGGGGCAAAACCTAGATTCTAAGAATATAGTGGAAGTGCAGAACACATGTTGAAATATATTATTTAAAAAGCTGGACTGATAGTCCATTTTGAAAGTAATTAGTGACAGAGGCGATTAAAATCAGTTTGTAGTAGTAAAACTCAAAACAACACAGAATCAGTAGTCATTCAAAAGGGGCAAGGGATTTTGGGAATACACTTGTCTGTAAGCATATGACCCCAGCAGGGGTCTGATTTGGACATGCACATCAATAGCTGATGCTGGCATGGCCACAAACCAGCCAAAAGAACACAAACAAATAGAGGGATATGGGGGTTTGGGATTCATAGGACAGTAAGTATACAATAAGTGACTGACATAGCATGCTTTAATACACACATAGGAGAATGCATTAAAAGGGAAAGGGAGACATTATAGCATGCTGGTAAAGTAACTTGACTGCAAAACCATAGGCAAAAGTAGACAAGAATGAGAGAGATTGGAACAATTAAAGAAACATGTTGCTGTTGAGACTTAAAAAAATTAACTAGGACATACCAGTGGAAAAGCAAAGTGCAGAAAGGAAAAGTGAGAAGGATTCCACAGTCTAGCCTTGGCTTTCAGCCGGCTAGACAAAGCAGTAACACAAGTAATAGTAAAGAAAGAGAGTGTTTTTGAGTGTAATTGTGTGTGTTTGAACTCAATTGTTCGTATCTTTCAAAGAAAGGAAGGTAGGGTATTTATAGTTTTGAAAACGAGTGAAGAATAGGTAACCAGTAAAGTTTTGATACAGACGTGGAAATAATCCAATCAGAATCAATCAATACAAGTACTTCCCTTTAATCGAGGGATTACTGCTCAAACGGATACTAATAAGGTTAATTTAGGAAAGAAATCAGTTTGAAATGGATTGATTCTTGCCATATAAGGGGGCAGTAAAAGTATGAAGTAAATAATTGAGACTAAGTACAGAAATATGCTTAATTTTTTGGAAAGGATTCAAGGTAAAACATCACAGTAATTAGAGGAAAGGGAATCAATCAATTTAAAAAAACGAGTAAAAATTAGGGTTCATAAGAAAACTTTTGCAATCAGTCGCAACATTGAGGAAATCAGGATCAATCAAGAAAGAAATATGATTCTGCACTTCAACATATAAATAGAATGAGCAGAAGTATCGGACATGCAAGGCCAAACACATTGGCAAAAGAAATAACACAAACATATAGTAGTAGCAGGAATAAGTTAGGATTCAGTAGTAAAAGAGATCTACTCGAAGTATAGTAGTCAACAAAGTCAAGTAGTCACATAGAATCAAAAGTGAAGAAAACATAGTAACAGGTAAAGAGAGTCAGAAACAAGTAAAGGTCTCACGGTAACAAGTGAGAAAAACCTTTTAAGAAATTAGGGTTTTAAAAATAGTCGAGTTTAAGAGATGATAAGAACTCATAATCGGATGAGTCAAACAAGAAAAAGAGAGTCAGAAACAAAGAACTTAATCGAACAAGTATACATTCAAACAAACAGTTTCAGAACTCAGATAAAACCAGAAACCCCTGGGTTTTAACACGATGAAACAGGTAGAAGAACAGCATGAGGAAATCATTTTAAACATAGTGAAATCATAAGCGATACTGAAAATCGAAGGAGAGATCTTTAAAAAAAAGTTTTAAGAAACCCTAATCGTTGAAAAAATGAAGAGTCATTTTGAAAGAAAATTGAAGAACCTTCGAGAAAACACTTAAGAAGCTCATAATAAGCACAGATCTAAGATAGATCTGAAAGAAAATCAAAAGACCTTAAAGCTAGGGTTTCAGAGAACCTAGAAAAAGTGAGAAAGACTTTGAAAGTTACCGATCTAGCCAGAAAAGTCAAGGATCTGACTTGAACGGCCATGGATGGGCAAAGAAAGACCAGAGATAGAGTTTGAGCAAGGACTGGACCAGATCTCTTCGAGATCTGTCCATGAAATCACACAAACGGGCCACCAGAAGATGTAGGAGGTCGGCATACATCTCGAACGGCCATAGGAGTCCATGGATTAGGCAGGGATTGAAAGGAATTAGGGTAGAATTGGGTGGCGGCGGCTAGGGTTTATGTGAGGCTGCAGAGAGAATTGAGAAGATAGGGATTCAAGGGTGGCGCGTGGTGAGAAATCAGTTAGGGTAAGGGGTCGTTTAGGTTTATTTTAGGAAGGGTGAATGGGGACCGTTGATCTGAATGATCAATGGTCCAGAGTAAATGGGGTAGGTGGGGATCCGGATTTAGGTCAGTTAAAATTGAGCTAGGGTCGGGTTTAATTCAGAATTAGGCTGGGGAATTGGGGCCTGATTTGGGTTGTAATTGAAAGCCAAATGTGGCTACGAGTTAAATAGCCACTTTTTTCTTTTTATTTTATAAAAATAGAAAATGGTTTCTGAAAAATAAATTGAAAATACCAAAATGATTTATAACACATAATTAACAATTTAAAAATACAAGACTTAATTTTATGAATATAAGACACAATTAAACCTTAAAAGGTTAATATTGCAATTATGTGCAATTTAGCTTTAAAAACACTAAATGAATTTGTAAAAATATGTAAAAAATTATTTTTAGCCATATTTTGGCATAAATATAAAAATTCAATAGATAAATTACCAAAAATAATAATTTGGAGATAATTATTGAGATTTTATGGAAAACAAAAGGGGAAATAAATCAATTAAAATCTTTAAAAATTATGGGAAAATAATAAACACTTGGACATGCTTATGTATGCATTTATATGATATTTTGAAGATCTTTTGCATATTGAAAAATATATAGGAAAAATCGGGTAAAGATATGATGGCCAATTTTGACCGAGTGAAACGGTTTGAACAAGATTTTAGGTCGCACCCTGGCTTCTGAGCTGCCAACATATCCCTAGTATTACAGGAATCAGGTCGTATGTAGTTTAGGATCCATCGGCGGGGTATGACGATGGAGATTTTTTGAGAACGGACGTAATATCCAAGGCGAGGTGAGTGGACGGCTTGCGGGAATGGTTAGGTTTGATATGGTTGCAGGAACTGGAGCGGGATCGCTCCCGCTGGGTCGGCCGTTGCTTGCCGGTTTACCTGTAATTAGGAACAATACAAGCGTATACTGTGCATAAATTAACTATGATGCAAATTCCTGTCGGACCATAAATGTTGCCTTTGGATGGTTAGGATGACGTCCTTAGACCATGATGTCCTGGGCCATGAAGCGTATGATAAAGGATTTGCAGGCCATGAAATGATGCTCTCAGACTATAAGGATGGTGCCTCCAAACCATGATGCCTTTGAATAATGATATGCAAAAGATTTAAAGGGATCCTTAGGCCATAACATGGTCTTCTGGGGCTATGAAAATGGTGTCTCCGAACGATGACGCCTTCGGATGAGTTGGCAATATTTCAGCCCATGAAAGATGTAGTAGTATGATGCGGACAGGACAGAACTTAGTCCTGCGAATTGAAGGGCAGAGCTTAGCCCGTAAGAGAAACAAAATAAACGATGCTTGAGATAGTGCTTAGTGTCGAAGAAAATTGGAGGCAGAGCTTAGTCTCGGAAGGCAGAATGATAGCCTTATACAAAGATGCGAATGCAGATAGAGGGTAGAGCTTATCCTCGGAAGGCAGAATGGTAGCCTTATGCAATGCAAATGCAGATGGAGACAGCGTTTAGTCTCGGAAGGCAGAATGGTAGCCTTATGCAAGATGCAGATGGAGACAGCATTTAGTCTCGGAAGGTAAAAAGGTAGCCATATGCAGATTGGAAGGCAGAATAGTAGCCTTATGCAAGAATGCAGATGGAGACAGCGTTTAGTCTCGGAAGGCAAAAAGGTAGCATTATACAGAATGGAAGGTAGAATAGTAGCCTTATGCCAGAATGCAGATGGAGACAGCGTTTAGTCTTGGAAGGCAGAAAGGTAGCCTTATGTTGATTGGAAGGCAGAATAGTAGCCTTACACAGAAATGCAAATGTGGATGGAGATAGCGTTTAGTCTCGGAAGGCAGAATGGTAGCCTTATGCAAAACAAAATAACGAATGATAGTAGAGTTTTCTTAGCTGATAACAGATTGTGATATTGTGATTACTGAGAGCATTGTGATAGACGGAACATCACTGGTGTGTGTGGATAGAAAATGCTGGTAAGTGCAACGGTTCTGAGAGTTGTATTCATGAATAATGTTTGTCCCTTGGGTGTATAGTATGTTTGATGATTTTGCAATCCTAGTGCCTGCATCCAAAGAAAATCGTAAGTGCTGTAAGGGGGAAGGTTAGTTCGTATCCCTGCTAGCTTTGCTTGACTTGCTCGGCTTTGATCCGATGATACTGTCTGTATCATTGGAGTAGCGTTGCTAAACAAAGCAGTTTTGATAATAAACATGCATGATTTTGTAAAAGTATGACATAAGTGTATAATTAAAAATAGCTTTTAGATGAACTGACGACTATGACGTGGTTCGGGACATTACAACCTTTCTCTTGCTACGGAATTTTGAGGGTCCTCCTCAAAATTATGCCCAGTTTGATGGTTTGACGTTTCTGATTGTTACTTGTATGGCGATCGGCTGAAGTTACTTTGGAATTTTGAGGGTCCTCCTCAAAATTCTGCCCCAGTTTCCAATTGCGGGGGAAATGAAATTTTTATTGAATTGTGACCAAACTTATAGGGCTGCCTACGTATCCCCTCTTAAATGAGAATCAGGTCAGGCATAGTTCAATTACAACATATAAGGAAAGTATAATCGATTACACATAGTAACGCTTGACTGTATCTGAATTGATCGGCTTCGGCCAGACTTCTCCGTCCATTTCTACAAGTATAAGGGCTCCTCCTGTCAGAACCTGGTGAACCATGTATGGACCCTTCCAGTTGGGAAAGAACTTCCCTTTGGCTTCATCTTGATGCGGAAAAATTTTCTCTAACACCATCTGCCCCAGTGTGAACTGTCTTGGCTTGACTTTCTTGTTGAAAGCTTTGACATTCTGTTCTGATAGAGTTGACCATGGCAAACTACATTCATCCTCTTTCCGTCTATAAGGGCTAGTTGCTCATAACAACTTTTTACCCACTTTGCATCGTCGAGCTCAGCTTCTTGTACGATCCTTAGGGAAGGAATTTCTACCTCGGCGGGAATGACAACCTCTGTACCGTAAACAAGCATATAGGGGTCACCCCAGTTGATGTGCGTACTGTGGTATGATACCCAATAGAGCAAATGATAACTTCTCGTGCCACTGTTTATGCTTTTCTATCATTTTCCTCAATATCTTCTTAATATTCTTGTTGGGGGCCTCTACAACTCCATTCATTTGAGGCTTGTAGGTTGTGGAATTGTTGTGTCTGATCTTGAAAGTTTCACACATAGATTTTATCAATTCACTGTTGAGGTTGGAGCCATTATCAGTAATGATTGACTCTGGAATCCCGAATTGGTAAACAATGCGGTCGCGGACAAAGTCTACCACAACTATTTTAGTTACTGCCTTGTAGGATGCTGCTTCAACCCATTTGGTGAAATAGTCAATGGCTACTAGGATAAACCTGTTTCCGTTAGATGCAGCAGGCTCAATTGGTCCAATAACGTCCATTCCCAAGGCGGCGAACGGCCAGGGTAAGCTTGTTGTGTGAAGCTCCCTTGGAGGTACCTTTATCATGTCTGCATGTATCTAACAGCGGTGGCATTTCTGGATATACTAGATGCAGTTCGTTTCCATAGTCATCCAAAAGTAACCAGTCCGGAGTATCTTCTTTGCTAAGATAAAACCGTTCATATGTGGACCGCAAGTCCCAACATGAATTTCCTCTAGTAGCCTGGATGCTTCCTTTGCGTCGACACACCTTAGTAATCCCAAATCAGGAGTCCTCCTATACAGGATTCCTTCGCTGTGAAAGAAGTTGTTGGACAATCTCCGAAGTGTGCATTTCTTAGTAGGATTTGCAAGCTCTAGGTACTCTCCTCTTGCCAAATATTCCTTGATATCATGAAACCAAGGCTTTCCATCTGCTTCCTATTCGACATGAACACAATAAGCTGGCTAATCATGGATCTTTACTTGAATGGGATCGATGAAATTTTTGTCTGGATGTTGTATCATAGAAGATAGGGTAGCCAATGCATCGGCGAACTCATTCTGGACTCTGGGAACATGTTGGAACTCCGTCTTCGTGAACCTTTTCCTCAATTCCTGTACATGATGCAAATATGGGAGTATCTTGGAGTTCTTGGTTGCCCATTCTTCTCGTACCTAATGTATAGGTAAGTCTAAATCTCCAATTACTAACAGCTCTTGAACATTCATGCCAATGGCCATTTTAAGCCCTAGGATACAGGCTTCATACTCGGCCATATTGTTGGTGCACGGGAACCTGAGTTTGGCAGACACCAGATAATGCTGGCCGGTTTCTGATACTAGGACTGCTCATATGCCAAGTCCTTTGAAATTTGCTGCTCCATCGAAAAACATTCTCCAACCATCATAGGATTTTGTGAAGTCTTCACCTATGAATGATACCTCTTCATCAGGAAAATACGTTTTTAGAGGTTCGTATTCTCCATCCACAAGATTCTCAGTGAGGTGGTCTGCTAGGGCTTGTCCCTTGACCACTTTCATAGTTACATAGACAATGTCAAACTCACTCAACAGGATTGGCCACTTGGCTAGCTTGCCAGTGGGCATGGGTTTCTGAAAGATATACTCCAAAGGATCCATCCTTGATATGAGATATATAGTATAGGCACAGAAGTAATGACTCTGCTTCTGCTACCCAAGTCAAAGCACAACAGGTGCACTCCAAAAGAGAATACCAGGCCTCGTACGGGGTGAACTTCTTACTGAGATAATAAATGGCCTGCTCTTTCCTCCCAGTTTTATCATGCTACCCCAGAACACATCTGAAAGCTCCATCTAACACTGCAAGGTAGAGTAATAAGGGTCTACCTGGCTCGGGTGGGACTAAGACTGGTGGTGTTGACAAGTACTCATTGATTCTGTCGAAGGCCTTTTAGCAGTTATCAGTCCATTTGGTAGCGGTGTCCTTCTTAAACATCTTAAAGATTGGCTCACAAATAACTGTAGACTGTGCTATGAATCAATTGATGTAGTTAAGCCTTCCCAAGAAACTCATTACATCCTTCTTGTTCTTTGGCGGTGGCAATTCTTGAATGGCTTTGACTTTTGACGGATCCAGTTCTATTCCTCAGTGACTCACAATAAACCCAAGCAATTTCCCAGTAGGAATCCCAAATGCGTATTTTGTAAGATTTAGTTTCAGGTTGTACCTCCGAAGTCTATCGAAGAACTTCCTCAGATCCTCTATGTGATCAGTGGCCTTCTTGGACTTGATGATAACATCATCTACGTATACATCTATCTCCTTGTGTATCATATCATGAAAAATAATAGTCATGTCTCACATGTAGGTGGCCCCCGCATTCTTAAGGTCGAACGGCATCATCTTGTAACAATACATTCCCAACGGCGTAATGAAAGTCATTTTCTCAGCATCTTCTTCATCCATCTAGATCTGATGATAACCAGCGAAGCAATCTATTAATGACTACATCTTATGCTTTGCGCAATTGTCAATCAGGATGTGTATATTCGGCAAAGGGAAGTCGTCTTTCGGACTGGCCCAGTTGAGATCCCGGTAGTCATTACAGACTCTGACCTTCACATCCTTCTTTGGCACCAGCACGATGTTGGCTAACCATGTCGGGTATTCTACCACCCTAAGAACCTTTGCTTTAACCTACTTGGTGACTTTTTCCTTGATTTTCAAACTCATATCAGGCTTAAACTTTCTGAGCTTTTGTTTTACCTGTGGAAATGTTGGCTCGGTTGGTAGTTTATGAGCCATAATAGACATACTCAGACCAGTCATGTCATCATATGACCAGGCGAATATGTCCTCATATTCCTTTAGAAATTTTGTGTATTCTTTCTTTTTCGATGGCGACAGGTGAATGCTGATTCGTGTTTCCTTGACATTTTCTGCATCTCCTAGGTTAACAATTTCGATCTCGTCCATATTGGACTTAGGTCTGTTCTCAAAGTTCTCAACTTCTTTAACAATCCCGTCAGGTATGTCATCTTCTTCTGAATCAATGTCTGATGTTGTGTTGTCTCATTGCATGTCACAGTCATTGGTTCATTAAGAAAAGTAATAGTGATGTTGTATAAGTAAAGTAATGAGAGAAAACGATAATGAGTGTTAATTCATAAGAAAAGTCAAAATGCTTTGATAAACTGCATAACTGTTTTGAACATAGAAGATCTTATTGCGGGAATTAAAATGCGAGAAGAAAACCATTTAGTAAAAACAATGGATAATGCTCGTTTTAGCCTTGCTACCCCGAGGCTCGTCATGCTCTAGTTATCCGGATGGTCCGGTTATTGAGGAGTGCCCCTATGCTCACATCCTGTATGGAAGGGCCTTCCTCCCTCTCCTCCTCGAGAACAACACAACAATCCATATAATTGTCTTTTACGAACAAGTTCTTTATCACTGCCAGTGCTTCTTCTTCGTTTGACCCATAAACAATGTCAGCCTGTTGGAAAGTCTACTCTAGATGAGGTATTGGCTACTTAGCAGATAGTAAGGACCGCGCCATGGTAGCGACCAGTTGTTGAATTCCTCCCAAGTGTAATCATATCCCAAACCGAGGGTAATGCCATGTTTCTTAAGTTTTATGGGCTTAGCAATTCCTTGGAGGTTCTTGCCGAGTCCTTTGATAGGTTCTTACCCACTCCAATTCAATATACTCTAAATTTTGTTATCCCACTACTTGTCTTTGTCGATATCATTGACCCGTTCAATATGGTGGTAAGTTTCTCCACCTAACTTCCTTCTTCCCTCGGTTGATGGAATGGTCTGGCGACTGTATATAGGGTTGCTACCGTCACCATGAATGATCACCTCCTGGTGATTCCATTCGAACTTTACTGCCCAATGCAGTGTTGATGTTACAGCCCCAGCAACATGAATCCATGGTCGTCCCAATAGCAGGTTGTAAGATGCTAGCACGTCTATCACTTGGAAATCGATATCGAACCATGTTGGCCCCATTTGCAAGCATAGGACAATCTCACCAATGGTGGACCTCTGAGAACCAACGAAGGCCTTCACATTGATTACTCCATCTTTTATCTCGTATAGTCCTTTACCTAGCTTCTTGAGTGTTACTAGTGGACAAATGTTGAGACTGGAACCTCCATCGATTAGGATTCTAGTGATGAAATAGTCCTCGCATTGCACGGTGATGTGCAGTGCCTTGTTGTGCCCCAACCCCTCAGGCAGTAGCTCGTCCTCGTTAAAGGTGATCTTATGGCTCTCCATCACTTGCCCTACCATGTTAGCCATTTCCCCGCCAGTGATGTTGCTTGGTACATATGCTTCACTCAACACCTTTAGCAGAGCATTCTTGTGTGCCTCAGAATTCTACAGCAAAGAGAGAATGGATATTTGTGTTGGTGTCTTGTTTAACTGGTTGATGACCAAATACTCCTTGGCCTGTATTTTCCTCCAACGGTCATTTGGACCTGTCTCAATGATGGGTGGCCGATTGGAGGCCTGCTTGCTTGACTCAGCTAGATGTTCAGGGGTATAGACTCTACCATTTCTTGTCATACCCTATGCTGCAACAGTCTCTTCGAACTTGACCTTGCCTTTGCTTCTCGCCTCGGCTATATAGTCCTAGGGTACAGCATTTGTATAGAATGGTGGCATGGTAGACATCGCCACTAGGACCGGCGCGGCTATCCTTACTTCGAATGGAACATGTACCTTAGTTGGCAAGACTGCAACCTCAAATGGTATGGGTGCATATGCCGGAGACGTGAACTCAACCTCCATTGGTACCGGTGTCTTTGCGGATGGCGCTGCTTCAGACTTAAGAGGTATAGACATCTTCACCTTAGCGTCCTCAGACGGTTGGATCTGGACTATGATTGGATTGAGAGTAATTGTTGGGTTCTTTGGTTCATCACCTTCTATGATCAACCCGATTGATCCCTCGGGATCCCAGTCATCTTCTATTTCAATCATGTGGATACCTCCACCCTTATGGTCTGGCAGAGGGTTGTTGCGTACATTTGGAGCGAGTTCCTTCGCCACAATAATCTTGTTATCAATCAAGGATTGTATCTTGTCCTTCAAGGAGCGGCACTCATCGATGGTATGCCCTTTCATGCCGGAGTGGTATGCACAGGATTTGTTTGGGTTAACCCACTGAGAAGGATTCTCAGAGGTTGTAGCAGGGATGGGGGTGACATAACTAGCAGCTTTGAGTCTCTCATACAACTGGTCAATAGGTTCGGGGATGGTTGTATATTGTTTTGGAGGTCTGCGATCAAAATTAGGTTGAGGTCTAGGGAAGTTTTGGCGTGCAGGAGGTGATTGATAGTGGGATGGTGGAGCATTATAGGTTTGGCAGACATAAGCAGGTTGGGAGTATCTGGGTGAAGTAGGTTGATATGTAGGAGGTGGAAGTGACTGATAAGTTAGTGGTGGAGCTTGGTATGAGGGTAAAGGTGCCTGGTAATTTGGGGTTGGCTGATATGTGAGTGGAGGTGTTGGGTAAGTTTGGTATTTAAGGGGAGACTTGGTCCTTTATGCGACCATCACGACCCCTACATCTCTCTTCTTGGACACACCACCAAACTATAAAGCCTTATTTGTAGCTTGCAAGGCCTCAAAGTTTGTAACCATACCACTTTTGATACCTTCTTCAATTCTCTCACCCAGTTTGATAATGTCGGAAAACTTGTGGTTCTCAATCATCATTATCCATTCATAATACTGCGGGTCCTGAGCCCGGACAAAGAACTTGTTCATCTGTTCCTCCTCTAAGGCAGGTCTGACCTTAGCAGCTTCGGACCTCCAGCGAGTAGCATACTCGCGAAACGTCTCTATGGGCTTCTTCTTTAGATTCTGAATATAGAACACGTCTGGTGCATTCTCTGTATTAAACCTGAATCTATCCATAAAATTAGATGCCATGCCTACCTAGCTTGACCACTTCTTGGGATCTTGGCTGATGTACCAAGACAACGCATCTCCTTTCAAACTCCTTATGAACAGCTTTATGCGGATTCTCTCATCTTTCCCTACTCCAACTAGCTTGTCACAGTATGTCCTCAGATGGACCATTGGATCACCCCTACCATCAAACATTTCAAACATAGGAGGTTTTTACCTCTCGGGCAGTTCGACATCAGGCTATATGCAAAGATCCTCAAAGTTCAGCCCCTCGATTCCTTTGCTTCCCTCAATGCCCTGAATCCGACTAGTCAATTTCTCAAGTTCCTCAGCCAGGTTCTTGATAAGCATATCCATTTCATCAGACTCAGGTGTGCTAGAGATAGGTTGGGTTTCCACGTAGATAGGAGTGTTATGGTGGTCTGGTGTATGTGTGTGGAAATGGTCATTTGTGGAGTTTTGAGGTTTTGGGATGAGTAGTGGAGTATTGTTTGGGATATGACAGGTGTTGCAATGGGTATTTGGTTGAACAGTGTGATGGTGAGGAGCAGGATGATTCTGTTGCTTTGGGATATTTTGAGAAGGTGTAGGGTTTTGAGTGTTAGGGAAATTGATATTTGGGGTGCTGAGGGAAAATGACAGGCTTGCCAAATTCCGAACCTGATCGAGCTCTTCTTGGAATTTCAGCAGCTTCTGTTCGAGTTGTGACACATTCTCATTAGGAACCTGAGTACCATGGCCATTAGTGGCCTCTACCCGTTCAACAGTGTTCTCCTGTCTAATGTTGTTCAAATCTTTCATTTTGCCTTTATTCTTGCATTTAATAATACGAATAGGAGGAGTGGGTGGAGGGCCCCTGGATCTCGTGGAATAAGATGATGATGCCAGAGTACACGAACTAACCTTTGGGGAGGGGAATAATAAAACAAAAAGTAAAAACAAAAAGGTAACCAAGTTAGTGAGGATCATAAAAAAGTATTGCAATATTTAAACATATAGTGTGGGAATGTAAAGCGTGTCCTAATTTGGGAACCTCTTTGTGCCCGAGGTAGGCCTAGCGACAAATTTATTTGGAGAACTGAGAATGCCAAATGACTCATTTTATTGATAAAAAATAAGACGAATCCCAAATCGACACTAAATAAACAGGAAATAAAAGTCACTAATGGTCATTGGCCTTATTACATTTTATAAAGCGAAAAGATAAACTCCTATCTACTTGGTCCCAGAAGGACCTTCCTCAGGTTAAATGCTCTCGTTGATTAGATCCTCCTGTTCGTATAGGTTCACCAGTAAAAATGCCTTTGCCAGGTGTTCTCCTTCATTTCCCTCAGCGTTCTGGCAGTCGGTGACTCTCTTCTTCACTTTTCCTCCCAATTCCAGCAGAATGTATTCCAGATATTCCAACTTTTCGCTAGCTTTGGCGGCCTTCTCTATTCACTCATTGATTTGGTCATTTGATGGAAGACTCCTCCACCAGTCTAGCAAGAGTGGGGGCGTGCTAATCATACCGAAACTGGGGACCTCGTGCCTCATTTTCTGTAAAACAAAAGGGTTAGACCCTAACCCCACCAAACTCGACTATTTATCATCAACAATTAGCATGAAGCAATTAGTTCTCCAAATAAATGCACAGAACGTGATGATGTCCGTTTGGGTTTAGGGACACCCAGTGGACTTTGGACAAGGCTATCTTAAAGGGTCATTATGTGGACAACATAACTGACCCGGCTAGGTTTGACCATGATGCATGCACAATTTGAACAGAGTAAAGTTTATATGGGGTTTTAGACTGGTACCATTGAGCGGACAACTCAAGGGGGAAGGCACGGAACTATCGACTGCACCGCTGATCGACTAGTTTTACCGCAAATATGTCTTTCCGAATTTAGGGGGTAATGATATAGGAAGAGCGCAACCACTAATTAAAAGCGTTTCTATGGTATTTGTTTGGCACGAGTGGAGTATGATGTTGAGAATGATTATTCAATAATTAAAAGCATGTTGGCATGTATTTGCATGTTAAGAAAGTGATAAATACAGCGGTTTCATAATTTGAAGCAGCAATAAAGAAAGGAAACAAGGAAGATATGTCAGTTTTGCTTTTTTGAAAGAGAAATTAAATGCCTAAAGAAATTTAAACAAGTAATTGCACATAGGGAGGCACAAATTCACAAGAACAATCTGAAATGGTAAAATCCTAAATATCCCCAGCAGAGTCGCCATGCTGTCGCGCCCCCCTTTATTCCCATCCTCGCGGAGGGAGGTCCGGGTTTCGACATTTATGGGGTGAAATGACTCATTTCCTTTTTGGTAATTAGGACACCTATAGAGTTCATTTACAACTATGCTTGATAACCAGAGATTGAGTAAGGGCTTGAAATTATCCCAAGGGGAAGGTGTTAGGCACTCCTCAAGATCCACTAGTGTGGTTCCCGACCAGATAGTTTTTTTTGTGAATTTGTACAATAAGCAAGTAATTAAATAAGGCTCAAGTAAGAGGGGATTTAAGTTAAACACACAAACATTTGAAAATAATTATTGAAAGGCAAGGTTTGAAAGAGTTATAAGTTAAACTTGCTTGTAAAAATGAAGGGGGTCCTTGGTTTGTTTGTAATATAGATCATATTAATGCAATACTCGGTATGACACTCCTCAGAAAAAGGGAATACATGTGGTATTAGTGCACCGGTCATCATATCCATATCTACCCTTCCCACCCCGTGAAGGTATTAAAGTGCAGATTGGTCTCGACCTCTATTGCTTGCTATTACCCATCCCATTCCTATCAGTCCCGAAGGAATTTAGGACTACTATTCCTACGAAAGGGAGGTTTCAAGCTGACTCTTAGGTTTAAAGGAAAAAAGGCTAAGGCGACATACAAAAACACATAGGTGCATTTAAAAGGGGGAACATATAAACAATTAGAAGGCTCATGTATACCTACGCAAATAATGCATGTAAATAGCACGACTTAAACACAATTAAGGTCTGAATTTTAAAATCCTAAAGCAGGGAATTTGAGTCAGAACCAGATTCATTATATAACTCAGAAAAGAAGTCTGATTCAGGCCTGCATGCTGGTTGTAGCAATTGATAATTAACAAAGGCAATTTTATTATTACTTAAGGCTTGCCTAGCCGTAATAGTGATGTCCTATGAGCATGATATTTATATTGATTAGGAATGCAGTAGAGCGGTGATTAATTTTAAACGGACAACTTGAGATCCTATAGGCATGCTTTCTAACGATATTAATTTAAGCCAGTGTTTGGAAACTTATTAAACAAGCGACAAATTAATTAACTAATCCAATTCAGAATGACAACATGAACTAAACGGCTTCTCCAACTAAGCTGGTTTTAAGTTCTATAGGCATAATTTCTATTATAGTTATTTAGGTCCTATCGGCATGGTATCTAAGTGTTAAAAGCTGACTTTGGACTTATAAGCATTATTTCTAGAGAGACAAATTTGAATACATGCTGTAATGAAAATTGAACTTCAATTACTTTACATCCTATAGGCATGATATCTATTAAAGCCATTTACATCATATATACATGGTTTCTAATTATGTGAAATTAAAGCCTGCAGAATCTATTTTAAACCAAAGCAGATCCTATAGGCATTATATCTAACAGGCCGTGTCTGGAATCAAAATAGACCATATAGGCATGTTATCTACCAAATTTACCCACAATATACAACTACCCACCCTTTTCACTAATCACCCCGATACTGTTTACAAATTATTACAGCCCAATGATTGAATTACAAAAGAAGTGCAGAAATAAGAAATTACAACCAAAGGAAGCCTGATCTTGACTTCCTCTCTGAGTTATGTAATGAACCACTTCAATGCCAATATTTCAAAGCCTTTCTCAAACCTGGGTGTGTCAAAGTTCCCTAAGGACCTCAGGGATCCCGGGCAATGTTCACACCCAGATTTGCATAACCAGACAGAATGAGTGCAGTGTGGAAGGGTCAGCCCTTATGTGTCCAATTTCAGAGGGAGCTCAAGGGTCCCAAGGCAAGGTTCACACAAGAGGGGTAGAACCTAGATTCTAAGAATATAGTGGAAGTGCAGAACATATGTTGAAAGAGATTTATTTAAAAATCTGGACTGATAGTCCATTTTGAATGTAATTAGTGACAGAGGCGATTGAAATCAGTTTGTAGTAGTAAAACTCAAAACTACACAGAATCAGTAGTCATTCAAAAGGGGAAAGGGATTTTGGGAATGCACTTGTCTGTAAGCATATGACACCAGCAGGGGTCTGGTTTGGACATGCACAGCAATAGCTGATGCTGGAATGGACACAAACCAGCCAAAAGAACACAAACACATAAAGGGGATATGGGGGTTTGGAATTCATAGGACAGTAAGTACACAACAAGTGACTGACAGATCATGCTTTAAAACACACATAGGAGAATGCATTAAAGGGGAAGGGAAGACATTATAGCATGCTAGTAAAGTAACTTGACTGTAGAATCACAGGCAGACGTAGACAAGAATGAGAGAGATTGGAACAATTAAAGAAACATGTTGTTGTTAAGACTTAAAAAAATTAACTAGGACATACCAGTGGAGAAGCAAAGTGCAGAAAGGAAAAGTGAGAAGGATTCCACAATCTAGCCTTGGCTTTTAGCCGGCTAGACAAAGCAGTAACACAAGTAGTAGTAAAGAAAGAGAGAGTTTTTGAGTGTAAGTGTGTGTGTTTCAACTCAATTGTTCGTATCTTTGAAAGAAAGGAGGGTAGGGTATTTATAGTATTGAAAATGAGTGAAGAATAAGGTAACCAGTAAAGTTTTGATACAGATGTGGAAATAATCCAATCAGAATCAATCAATACAAGTACTTCCCTTTAATCGAGGGATTACTGCTCAAACAGATACTAAGAAGGTTAATTAAGGAAAGAAATCGGTTTGAAACAGATTGATTCCTGCCATATAAGGGGGTAGTAAAAGTATGAAGTAAATAATTGAGACAAAGTACAGAAATATGATTAATTTTGGGAAAGGATTCAAGGTAAAAATCACAGTAATTAGAGGAAAGGGAATCAATCAATTTAAACAAACGAGTAAAATTAGGGTTCATAAGAAAATTTTTGCAATCAGTCGCAATATTGAGGAAATCATGATCAATCAAAAAAGAAACCTGATTCTGCACTTCAACATATAAATAGAATGAATAGAAGTATGGGACATGCAAGGACAAACACATTGGAAAAAGAAACAACACAAACATACAGTAGCAGCAAGAATAATCTAGGATTCAGTAGTAAAAGAGATCTACTCGAAGCACAGTAGTCAACAAGGTCAAGTAATCACATAGAATCAAAAGTGAAGAAAACATAGTAACAGGTAAAGAGAGTCAAAAACAAGTAAAGGTCTCACAGTAACAAGTGAGAAAAACCTTTTAAGAAATTAGGGTTTTAACAATAGTCAAGTTTAAGAGATGATAAGAACTCAGAATCGGATGAGTCAAACAAGGAAAAGAGAGTCAGAAACAAAGAACTTAATTGAACAAGTATACATTCAAACAAACAGTTTTAGAACTCAAATAAAACTAGAAACCCCTATGGTTTTAACACGATGAAACAGGTAGAAGAAAAGGATGAGCAAATCGTTTTAAACATAGTGAAATCATAAACAATACTGAAAATCGAAGGAGAGATCTTTAAAAAGAGTTTTAAGAAACCCTAATCGTTGAAAAAATGAAGAGTCGTTTTGAAAGAAAATCAAAGAACCTTCGAGAAAACACTTAAGAAGTTCATAATAAGCATAGATCTAAGATAGATCTGAAAGAAAATCAAAAGACCTTAAAGCTAGGGTTTCAGAGAACCCAAAAAAAATGAGAAAGACTTTGAAAGTTACCGATCTAGCCAGAAAAGCCAAGGATCTGACAAAGACCAAAGATAGAGGTTGAGCAAGGACTGGACCAGATCTCTTCGAGATCTGTCCATGAAATCACACAAACGGGCCACCAGAGGATGTAGGAGGACGGTATACATCTCGAACGGCCATGGGAGTCCATGAATTAGGCAGGGATTGAAAGGAATTAGGGTGGAATTGGGTGGCAGCTGCTAGGGTTTATGTAAGGCTGCAGAGAGAATTGAGAGGAGAGAGATTCAAGGGCAGCGGGTGAGGAGAAATGAGTTAGGGTAAGGGGTCGTTTATGTTTATTTTAGGAAGGGTGAATGGGGACCGTTGATCTGAAAGATCAATGGTCCAGATTAAATGGGGTAGGTGGGGATTCGGGTTTGGGTCAGTTAAAATTGTGCTAGGGTCGGGTTTAACTCAGAATTGGGCTGGGGAATGGGGCATGATTTGGGTTATAATTGAAAGCCAAATGTGGCTACGAGTTAAATAGCCACTTTTACCTTTTTATTTTATGAAAATAGCAAATGGTTTCTGAAAAATAAATTGAAAATACAAAAATGATGTATAACACATAATTAATAATTTAAAAATATAAGACTCAATTTTATGAATATAAGACACAATTAAACCTTAAAATGGCTAATATTGTAATTATGTGCAATTTAGCTTTAAAAATACTACATGAATTTGTAAAAATATGTAAAAATTATTTTAGAAAATCCAATAGATGAATTACCAAAAATAATAATTTGGAGATAATTATTGAGATTTTATGGGAAAAAAGGGGAAATAAATCAATTAAAATCTTTAAAAATTATGGAAAACTATTAAACACTTGGACAAGCTTATGTATGCATTTATATGCTATTTTGAAGATATTTTGCATATTGAAAAATATATAGGGAAAAATTGGGTATCAACAGCTCCACATCATAGATCAAATCACCGTCTAACTTAACCGTGTTGAAATCCAAAATATTAGACGGATCGCCAATATACTTCTAGAGCATAGAAACATGAAATATCGGAAGCACCTCGAAAGGCCCAATAAACCGATGACTCAATATAACCTTCTTCCTAAATCTCATAACACCCTTCATGGGTGAAACCTTCAGTAGAACCTTCTCCCCAACCATGTGAGACACATCACGAATCTTCTTATCAGCATAACTCTTTTGCCTTGACTGTGCTACACGAAGCCGCTCCTGAATCACCTTCACCTTGTCCAAAGCATCCTGCACTAAGTTTGTACCCAAAAGCCTAGCCTCACCCGACTCAAACCAACCAACTGGAGATCTACATAGTCTCCCATATAAAACCTCATACGAAGCCATCTCAATACTCAATTGATAATTGTTGTTATAAGTAAACTCCGCGAGCGGTAGAAACTGATCCTATGAACCTCCAAAATCAATGACACAAGCGCACAACATGTCCTCCAATATCTAAATAGTGCGCTCAAACTGCCCGTCCGTTTGAGAGTGAAAAGTTGTGCTCAACTTAACCTGAGTACCCAACTCTCTCTACACGACCTTCTAAAACTGCGAAGTGAACTGAGTACCTCTATCCAAAATGATGGAAACTGGAACCCCATGAAAGTGAACAATCTCTCAAATATAGATCTCTAATAAGGAGTGAAGTGCACGGACTTGGTCAGCCGATCCACAATCACCCAAATAGCATCCAACTTCTTCAAAGTCCGCGGGAGCCCAACTATAAAATCCATGGTGATCCAGTCCCACTTCCACTCTGGAATATTTATCTGCTGAAGCATTCCACCTGGTCTCTAATGCTCATATTTCACATGTTGACAATTGAGACACCGAGCTATAAATCCCACAATATCCTTTTTCATTCTTCTCCACCAATAATACTGCCTTAAATCCTGATACATCTTAGCGGCACCCGGATGGATAGAATACAGCGAGCTATGGGCCTCCTCTAGAATCAACTCCTGAAGCCCATCTACATTGGGTACACATATCCAGCCCTACATCCTCAATACCCCATCATCACCAATAATCACATCTCTGGCATCATCGTGCTAAACTCTATCTTTAAGGACAAGCAAATGAGAATCATCATACTGGCGCTCTCTGATGTGATCAAATAAGGAAGATCGAGAAACCACACAAGCTAAGACCCGACTGGGCTCCGAAATATCCAACCTCACAAACTGATTGGCCAAGACCTAAACATCAACTGTAAGATGACTCTCCCTAATAGGAATATATGCCAAACTACCCATACTCACCGCCTTCCTACTCAATGCATCGGCCACTACATTAGCCTTCCCCGGATGGTACAAAATAGTGATATCATAGTCCTTTAGCAGCTCCAACCATCTTCGCTGCCTCAAATTGAGATCCTTCTGCTTGAATAAGTGCTGGAGGCTACGATGATCAGTAAACACCTCACAAGACACACCATACAGATAATGCCTCCAAATTTTCAATGCGTGAACAATGGCAGCCAACTCTAGATCATGAACCAGGTAGTTCTTCTCATGGGGCTTCAACTGACGAGAAGCATAAGCAATCACTCTACCCTCATGCATCAAGATATACCCAATACCAACCCTCAAAGCATCACAATACACTACATATGAACCTGAAGCTGATGGCAACACTAACACTAGAGTTGTGGTCAAGGCGGTCTTAAGCTTTTGAAAGCTCATCTCACACTCATCCGACCACCTGAATGGGGCACCCTTTTAAGTCAATTTGGTTAAGAGTGATACAATAGATGAAAATCCCTGAACGAGCAGACGCTAATAACCTGCCAAACCCAGAAAGTTGTGAATATCTATGGTTGAGGACGGTCTAGGCCAACTCTGAACCGCCTTTATCTTCTTCGGATCAACCAAATTACCCTTACTGGACACCATGTGTCCCAAGAAAAGCACTGAACTGAGCCAAAACTCACACTTAGAGAACTTTGCATAAAGTTTCTCCTCCCTTAATCTCTGAAACACAAGTCTCAAATGATTCGCGTGCTCCCCCTGACTACGCGAGTATACTAGAATATCATCAATGAATACAATAATGAACGAGTCGTAATAAGGCCGGAACACATTGTTCATCAAATGCATGAATGCTGTTGGGGCATTAGTCAGCCCAAAAGACACCACAAGGAACTCATAATGATCATATCGGGTCCTGAAAGCCGTCTTAAGAATATCTGAGTCCCTGATCTTCAACTGGTGATAACCTGAACGAAGATCAATCTTGGAGAACACTCTCGCTCCCTGAAGCTGGTCAAATAAATCATCAATACGAGGCAAAGGATACTTGTTCTTGATTGTGACTTTGTTCAACTGCCTGTAATCAATGCACATCCTCATCGTGCCATCCTTCTTCTTCACGAATAGAACAGGCGCACCCTACAGCGACACGCTAGACCGAATAAACCCCTTATCAAGGAGTTCTTGAAGCTGCTCCTTCAACTCCGCTGGTGCCATACGATATGGTGGAATAGAAATGGGCTGAGGTTCCGGCACCAAATCAATACCAAAGTCAATATCCTTGTCCGGTGGTATGTCCGGCAGGTCTGCAGGAAACACATCCAAAAAGTCCCTCACTATCGGAACTGAATCAATGGTAGGATTCTCTGCACTAACATCCTCACGAATGCCAGATAAGAAAGACAACCCTTCCCAACCATCCATTGGGCCTTCAAAAATGAAATCCCTCTACTTGGAACATAATCAGTCGAACCTCGCTACTCAATCCATGGCACACCTGGCATAGCCAACGTTACTGTCTTAGCATGATAGTCCAAAATAGCAAAACACGAAGATAATCAATCCATGACCAATATCACATCAAAATCCACCATACAAAGTAACAAAAGGTCCACTCGGGTATCCAAACCCCCAATAGTCACCACACAAGACCGATACACGCAGTCCACCATAAAAGTATCACCCACCGGAGTAGATACACGAACAGATGAAACAAGAGACTCATGAGGCATATCTAAATAACGAGCAAAATATAATGACACAAACGAAAAATTGGAACCAGGATCAAATAATACAGAGGCATCTTTTTGGCAGACTGAGGCAATACCTGTAATCACAGTATCTAAAGTAATAGCATCTGGTCTGGCTGGGAGGGCATAGAAATGGGCCTGACCACTAACTGATCTACCTCTCCCTCTTGGGCAACCCCTAGCTGACTGACCTCCACTCGAGCTGATTGAGCGGGTGGGGAAGTAACTAGTGTTGAAGTCGAAGGTTGATTCCTCTACTAAGATGAACCTCTCGTAAGATGGGGACAAAACCTCTTAATATGACCCAAATCTCCACACATGAAGCAACCTCTCCCGGCAAATAGCGGTGGGGACTGAAGGGAGCCCCGAGCACAGGATAACTACTAGAAGAACCAGGTGCAGATGAACCCTGAACTGATGGTGCATGAGTCAAACTCTGAGCTGGAAGGGCATTGAGGGATGACTAGCCCTAATGTGAGCTGTGAGAACCATGGCCCGATGATCCACCACGGTGACCCGAACGAGCTAGCTGAGCATGTCTGAATGGACGGCCTCTACCGTGTTGAAACTGACCTCCCAAAGGAACACCACCAAAACTACTAGATCCCCTAGGCCTCTTGGCCTCCCTCTCATCTCGCTCCTGGCAGCAAACTGATGCTATCTCTCTGGCAATGTCAACCACCTCCTCGAAAGAAGCACCAGATACTCTCTCTGGTCAGAAAAATTCATAGCTAATAAATAAGGTCATCCACGAACCTCCTGATTCTCTCCCTATCTGTGGGAATTAGCCAGATAGCATGACGGGCCAACTCAAAAAATCTCATCTCATACTACGCCACAGTCATATCCCCCTAACACAGCTGCTCGAACTGCCTGCGCAGCTCCTCTCTGCAGGAATGCGGTACATACTTCTCTAAGAAGATAATGGAGAACTAATGCCATGTAAGGGGCACTACACCAACAGGCCTATGCCTCTCATAAGCCTCCCACCAAGTGAAGGTAGCTCCAGAAAACTGAAAAGTAGTAAATGAGACCCCATTGGTCTCCAGAATACCCACGGTACACAACATCCTCTAACATTTGTCCAAGAAACCCTGGGCATCCTCACCCTTTGCACCACTGAAAGTCGGAGGCTGGAGTCTACCAAACCTCTCCAATCGACGTTGCTCGTCATCAGGCATAATTGGAACCACAAAATCCTGAGCAGGTGCAACCGGCTGGGATGGTAGTGCCTCCGATATTTGCAGTCCCTAAACCACCTGCTCGGGTGTACGGGCGGTGGGAGTCTGAGTGCCTCCCCCAGCCTGAGAAGTAGTTGTTATAGTAGAAACTGCGAGCGTCTGAGCACGGCTAGTGCACACGGTCAAGATCTGAGCCAATGTTTCCTAAAGACCCGGAATAACAATAGGCACAGTCAGTGCCTGAGCTGGTCCCGCTGGAGCATCCGCATCTTGGACCTGATCATGAACTGGGGCAGTTGGTAGATCTGTAAGTGGTGCCCTAGCTGTTGTACAGGCTACACCTCTGCCCCTACCACGGCCTCGACCGCGTCCTCGGGCTCTAGTGGTCCCAACTGGTGGTACTGGTGGTCATCCATCCTGATCGGTAGCATGTGTCATCACCATCTGTGAGAGAATAGAATAACAGAAGTTTAGTTACCAGAATCAATAGATTCACACGACAGGAATTCAAGAATGTGAAGTTTTTTTAAGGGTTCTGCAGCCTCCCGAGGATAAGTACAGACATCTTCGTACCGATCCATGAGACTCTACTAAACCTGCTCATGACTCGTGAGACCTATGTAACCTAGGCTCTGATACCAACTTGTCACGACCCTAAAACCGTTCCGCTAGTGATGGTGCATATCGTCAAAACTAGGCCATCCAACTCATTTCCAAAACAATTCACATTTCATTTAAAAGCTTAAGTAAAACCATTTTTCAACTGAAATTCGATGAAGATATAAGGTTAAAATCAAACAAAGCAGAAAAATACAAGCCCGGCCTCGGGTGTCACTAAGTCATGAGCAATGCTACAATAGTTTTGAAAGAAGACAAGACCAAAACAGTCTGGAAATACAAAAAAGTACTAATAGGAATATAGAGAAGGAGAAAAGCAAAACTGTGATTGCCAGGCAGCTACCTCGTTATCTCCGTGAAGTCTGCGACTAGAATAGTCAGCAGCCGCTACCGTGTCCTAAGATACATGGGTGACGACCCGGCCAGTCGTCTCATGAGTTACCGCTCCGTTTTCCCTATTTCTGCTTCTTTATGCTTCCTTATCCATGTTTTATGTGGTCGAGTTGATTGGTTTGTGTTTGGTGTGGTTTTGGTAAGAAATGAGACACTTAGTCTCTTTTAAGAAGGCTTAAGTTGGAAAAGTCAATCGGACGTTGATTTATGTGTTAGAGGGCTTGGGTTGAGTTCCGATGGTTTGGTTAGCTTCGGGAGGTGCTTTATGACTTATGAATGTGATCGGAATTGGTTTTGGAGGTCCAGTGTAGAATTAGGCCTGAATTAGCGAAGTTAGTATTTTGGCGATCTCCGGTTGGTAGGTGAGATTTTGATCTGGGGGTCAGAATGGAATTCTTAGAGTTTTTGTAGCTTCGTTATATCATTTGGGATGTGTGTATAAAATTTCAGGTCATTCCGGCGTGGTTTGGTTGGGCTTTTGATCGAAAACGTATTTCAGAAGTTTTAGAAAATTTAGGCTTGAATTCGATGTGACTTGATGGATTTGGCATTGTTTGAGGTGTTTAGATGATTGGAACAAGTTTGAATGAGGTATTGGGTTGTGTTGGCGCTTTTGGTTGAGGTCTCGGGGGCCTCGGGGTTATTTCGAATGGCTAACTAGAAGATTTTAGACTAAGGAGATTTCAGAAGATTGCTGCTTCTGGTGTTTTTGCACCTGCGGCTTGGGGACCGCAGGTGCGGTGTCACACGTGCGAGGCAAGGGGCCGCTGATGCGAGAGTTTCCGCAGAAGCGTTAAAGGTGGCCGCATCTGCGAAGCCACAGATGTAGAATTTTCCATCGCAGATGCGGTTTTGGCTAGTAAGTGAGTGACCGCAGAAGCGGTTGTTTGGGCCGCATATGCGGTACCGTAGGAGCGGTGGTGGGGTCGCAGATGCGAAAAAACCCCTGGGTAGAAAGTTTATAAGTCATTTCATCCGCAATTTTGAGCCATTTTTCCACCATAGTTGTTCATTTTGAGAGCTCTTTGAGAGAGATTGAAGAGGGATTCAAGGAGAAGTGATTGGAGGTAAGATTTATGAACCTAAAACGTGATTCTATTGTGAAATTAACCTAGAAATTCATGGAACCTAAGCTAAAAATGGAAGAACTAGGGCTTGGGATTTTGAACTTTTAAATTGGGATTTGAAGGACCATTTGAGGTCGGATTTGAGAACTTTTGATATGTATGAACTCGTGGGAGGATAAGGAACCCGTTGATGTAAAAATTTCTGCATTTAGAGAAGTGGGCTCGAGGCTCGGGTTTTGCTAATTTCGGGATTTTCGATATTTTCGATTATTTTCGCTTGGGTTTTGTTCCCTTAGCATATTGTGATGTATTCGTTCTGATTGTGTATAGATTTGACGCGTGTGGAGGCCGATTCGAGGGCAAAGGCGTCGCGAGCTAGAGTTGTAGCCGGTTCGAGGTGAGTAATGATCGTAAATGATGTCCTGAGGGTTTGAAACCCCGGATTGCACATCGTAGTGCTATATTGAGGTGATACATGCGCTGGATGATGAGCGTGGGGTCTTTTAATACTGGGGATTGAGACTTGGTCCATCCCGACTTATGATTTTACCGCGTATTTGACTGAAACTTATTTGTTATCATCATGATTTGGGCTAATTGCCATATTTGGGCTTCGTGCCAACTATTTGAACCCTTCGGGGATTTTGACTGATTTTCCTCACTATACTTGTTAAAAATCATATCCTCAGTCATGTTTCTATCCGTTTTAAATGATTCGAGCCAGTTTTATCATATTATTCCTAAATGAGAGGAATTTGTGGGTTGAGATCCCTATCTTCTATTATTGTGTCTGAGAGGCTGTGAGGTTAATGACTGAGAGGGGTTGAGAACCCAATGGTGAGGATATTATATATGTTATGGATCGGGCTGCACGCCGCAGCAATACTTATATGGATCGGGCTACACGCCGCAGCAATATAGCGCTTGGGCTATAGGAGCCCATCCGGAGTCTGCACACCCCTAGTGAGCATAGTGGACTATCTATATGGATCAGGCTACACGCTGCAGCAATGTACGGATCGGGTTGCACGCCGCAGCAGTTATTCTGATTTTTGTTATTATGAGAGATATATGGGTCGAGAGCTGAGAATGAGCACTAAGTGATAAGAGTGAGCCCGAGGAGCTGATACTGTTCTGAGTGATTGATATTGTGCCCGAGGGGCGGATTTCTATTTGTTATTTACCTAATTAATTACCTGTTTTACTTGGTTTAAAGGAATTTCATTTGATTTCTTCATAGAATTACTGTTTAAGTGTTTTTACTACTTGATATAGAATTGATTTGTGCATTTACGTGTTTTCTTGCTTTTAGCCATTATTTATGATTATTACTCACTGAGTCGGAGTACTCACATTACTCCATGCACCGTGTGTGCAGATTCAGGCATCGCAGAGTCCTCTCCTGAGTGCTGATCCTCCCAGTCCAGGCAGTGTTTTTCGGAGACCACGAGGTAGTTGTTGGCATCCACAGCCCTCGTGCCTCCCTTATCTTACTAATTTCATGTTCTGGAATTTCTGTATCAGATTTTGTATCTAGTAGATTGGTATCCGGATTTATTAGTTGCTCATGACTTGTGACACCCCGGTTTGGGCTGTGTCGGGATGGCTTTTACTGTTGTTATCGTTAATTCCGCAAATTATGGATATTATATCATGCTTTAGAACTATTTATGATATTTAACTGTTTAAAAGAGGTGTTCTGTTTGGTCTGGCTGGCCTTGTCTTCACGAGAGGCTCCATTACGACCGGGTTCGGGAATTGGGTCGTGACAAGTTGGTATTAGAGCCTAGGTTACACAGGTTTCACGAGTCATGAGCGGGTTTAGTAGAGTCTCGCAGATCGGTACGGAGATGTCTGTATTTATCCTCGAAAGGCTGCAGAACATTTTTAGGAAAGACTTCATATTCTTGAAATTCTTGTCGTGCGACCTTGTTGATCCGAGAACTAAACTTCTGTTATTCTACTCTCTCACAGATGGTGAGGACGTGAGATACCAGACGAGGTGGACGATCACCAGTGCCACCCACTGAGACCACCAGAGGCCGTGGACGCGATCGTGGTCGTGGCAGATGCAGAGCAGCGAGGGCAGCACCTGTTGATCCACTAGCTGCCCTAGCTCCGGATCAGGCTCCAGCTATGGATGCTCCAACAGCACCAGTTCAGGCACCAGTTGTGCCCATCATGATTTCGGGTCTTCAGGAGGCCTTGGCACAGATCTTACCAGTTTGCACTGGCTCAGGCAGTTTCAGCCACTACAGTAGCAGTTACTACACAGGCCGGGGGAGGCAATCAGATCCCCGCTGCTCGCACACCTAAGCAGGTAGTGCAGGGACTTCAGATATCGGGGGCACCTCCAGCCCAGCCGGTTGCACCAGCTCAGGAGTTTGTTGTGCTAGTTATGCCGGATGATGAGCAGCGTTGTCTTGAGAGGTTTGGCAGACTCCAGCCTCTGTCATTTGGTGGTGCTAAGGGCGAGGATGCCCAGAGTTTTCTAGATAAGTGTCAGCGGATGCTCCATACCGCAGGGATTCTCGAGTCTAGTGGTGTGGCATTTACCACATTTCAGTTTACTAGGGTTGCCTTCACTTGGTGGGAGGCATATGAGAGGCGTAGGCTAGTTGGTGCAGCACCCCTTACTTGGCAGGAGTTCTCCACCCTCTTCTTGGAGAAATATGTACCACAGTCCCATAGAGAGGAGCTGTGTAGGCAGTTTGAGTGGTTGAGGCAGGGCGATATGACTGTGTCATAGTATGAGTCGAGGTTTTCTGAGTTGGCTTGTCATGCGGTCTAGATGGTTCCGACAGATCATGAGAGGATCAGGAGATTTGTTGATGGCCTAAACTACCATATCTGTATTCTTATGACTAGAGAGAGAGTATTGGGTGCTACGTTCGAGGAGGTGGTTGATATCGCGTGCAAGATTGAGACAGTTCGCCGTCAGGATCGAGAGGAGAGGAAGGCCAAGAGGCCTCAAGGGTCTAGCAGTCACAATGGTGCTCCTTAAAGGGGCCAGTTCCAGCATGGTAGAGGTCATTCTTTCAGGACCGCTCAGCCGGCCCGTCCATAGTATCGCGGGGCATCTTTGGGTCATGGTCACCATGGATCTCAGCGGGGCCAGTCATTACTCAGTGCCCTACCAGCCCAGAGCTCATCACATGCCCCATCAGTCCAGGGTTCTTCCATGCTAGGTCCTTCTACTGATCATTCTGGTGCCAGGTGTTCCATTCAGTCCCCACCTCCAGCACCAGGTAGTTGTTATGAGTGCGGAGAGTTTGGACATATGAAGAGGCAGTGCCCTCGACTTCGTGATGGTCAGCTTCAATAGAGGGGTCAGTCCTCGACTTTTTCTCCAGTTACTTGACCATCCGCCCAGACAGCTAGGGGTGGGGGTCAGGAAGCCAGGGATCGCCCTAGAGGGGAGGGTCGATCAGGCGGTGGCCAGGCTCGTTTTTATGCTATTCCAGGTAGTACAGATGTTATTGCTTCAGATACTGTCATTACAGGTATTGTTTCAGTCTGCCACAGAGATGCCTCTGTATTATTTGATCCCGGTTCCACCTATTCTTCTTATGTGTCCTTGTATTTTGCTCATCATTTGGGTATGCCCTGTGAGTTTCTTGCTTTACCTGTTCATGTATCTACCCCGGTGGGCGATACTATAGTTGTAAACTGTGTGTACCGGTCATGTGTTGTGACTATTGGGGGTCTGGAGAACCGAGTTGATCTATTACTATTAAGCATGGTGGACTTTGATGTTATTTTGGGCATGGATTGGTTATCTTCGTGTTATGTTATTCTAGACTGTCATGCTAAGACAGTCACTTTGACTATGCCGGGTGTACCGCGGATCGAGTGGTGTGGCATGACTGATTATATTCCTAGTAGAGTGATCTCTTTCTTGATCCCAGCGTATGGTTGGGAAGGGTTGTCTGTCATATCTAGCATTTGTGAGGGATGTTGGAGTTGAGACTCCTAGCATTGATTCTATTCCAGTTGTGAGGGATTTCCCAATGTTTTTCCTACAGACCTGTCGGGCATGCCACCGGACAGGGATATTGATTTTGGTATTTACCTGGTGCCGGGCACTCAACCCATTTCTATTCCGCCGTATCGTATGGCACCAGCAGAGTTGAAAGAATTGAAGGAGTAGCTTCAGGAACTCCTAGATAAAGGGTTCATTCGGCCTAGTGTGTCACTGTGGGGTGCGCCGGTTCTGTTTGTGAAGAAGAAGAATGGCACAATGAGAATGTGCATTGATTATAGGCAATTGAACAAGGTAACAATTAAGAACAAATATCCTTTGCCTAGTATTGATGATTTATTTGACCAGCTTCAGGGAGCGAGGGTGTTCTCTAAGATTGATCTTCATTCGGGCTATCACCAGTTGAAGATCAGGGATTCAGATATTCTTAAGATTACTTTCAGGACCAGATATGGTCATTATGAGTTTCTTGTCATGTCTTTCGGGTTGACCAATGCCCCAACAGCGTTCATGCATTTGATAAATAGTGTATTTCGGCCTTATCTGGATTTGCTCATTATAGTATTCATTGATGATATTCTGGTGTACTCTCGTAGTCAGGAGGAGCACGCGGAGCATTTGCGAGTTGTATTGCAGAGATTGAGGGAGGAGAAGATTTATGCAAAGTTCTCCAAGTGTGAGTTTTGGCTCGGTTAAGTGGCTTTCTTGGGACATGTGGTGTCCAGCGAGGGTATCCAGGTTGATCCGAAGAAGATAGAGGTGGTTCAGATTTGGCCTAGACCGTCCTCAGCCACAGAGATTCGTAGCTTTCTTGGGTTGGCAGGCTATTATCGCCGGTTTTTTCAGGGATTTTCATCCATTGTATCACCCTTGACCAATTTGACTTAGAAGGGTGTTCCATTTGTGTGGTCGGACGAGTGTGAGGAGAGCTTGCGGAAGCTCAAGACAGCTTTGACCACAGCTCCAGTATTGGTTTTGCCATTAGCTTCAGGTTCATATACCGTATTAGAGTTGGGATTGGTTGTGTATTGATGTAGGAGGGTAGGGTTATTTCTTATGCTTCTCGCCAGTTGAAGCCCCATAAGAAGAACTACCTTGTTCATGATTTGGAATTGGCTACCATAGTTCATACATTGAAGATTTGGAGGCATTACTTGTATGGCGTATCTTGTGAGGTATTCACCGATCATCGCAGTCTTCAGCATTTGTTCAAGCAAACGGATCTTAATTTGAGGCAGCGGAGATGGCTAGAGTTGCTTAAGGATTATGATATTATTTTTCTGTATTATCCGAGAAAGGCCAATGTAGTGGTTGATGCTTTGAGCCGAAAGGCAATGAGTATGGGGAGTTTGGCGTATATTCCAGTTGGGGAGAGACCCCTTGCAATTGATGTTCAGGCCTTGGCCAATCGGTTTGTGAGATTAGATATTTCAGAGCTCAGTCGGGTGTTGGCTTGTGTGGTTTCTCGGTCTTCCTTATATAATCGTATCAGAGAGTGCCAGTATGATGATCCACATTTGCTTGTCCTTAAGGACAGAGTTCAGCATGATGATGTCAGGGATGTGACCATCGGTGATGATGGGGTGTTGAGGATGCAGGGCCGGATTTGCGTGCCTAGTGTAGATAGGCTTAGAGAGTTGATTCTAGAGGAGGCATATAGCTCGCAATATTCTATTCATCCGGGTGCCGCGAAGATGTACCAGGATTTGAGGCAGCACTATTGGTAGAGAAGAATGAAGAAAGATATTGTAGGATTTGTAACTCGGTGTCTCAATTGTCAGCAAGTGAAATATGAGCATCAGAGACCGGGTGGCTTGCTTCAGCAGATGGTTATTCCCGAGTGGAAGTGGGAGAGGATTACTATGGACTTTGTTGTTGGACTCTCACGGACTTTGAAGAAGTTTGATGCTATTTGGGTGATTGAGGATCGGCTGACCAAGTCCGCGCATTTCATACCGGTATGGACTACCTATTCTTCAGAGCGGTTGGTAGGGATTTATATCCGGGATATTGTTCGGTTGCATGGTGTTCCGGTTTCCATCATCTCAGATAGAGGTACTCAGTTTACTTCGTAGTTTTGGAGAGCCGTGCAGAGAGAGTTGGGTACTCAGGTGGAATTGAGCACAGCATTTCATCCTCAGATGGACGGGCAGTCCGAGCGTACTATTCAGATATTGGAGGACATGTTGTGTGCTTGTATTATTGATTTCGGAGGTTTATGGGATGAGTTTCTACCTCTTGCAGAGTTTGCTTACAACAACAGCTACCAGTCGAGTATTCAGATGGCTCTGTATGAGGCTTTGTGTGGGAGGCGGTATAGATCTCCAGTTAGTTGGTTCGAGCCCGGCGAGGCTAGACTATTGGGGACATATTTGGTTCAGGATGCCTTAGAGAAGGTGAAGGTGATTCAGGAGAGGCTTCGTACAGCGCAGTCGTGTCAGAAGAGTTATGCTGACCAGAAGGTTCCAAATGTGTCCTACATGGTTGGTGAGAAGGCCTTGCTGAAGGTTTCGCTCATGAAGGGTGTTATGAGATTTGGGAAGAAGGGAAAGTTGAGTCCACAATTTATTGGGCCTTTTGAGGTGCTTCGGAGGATTGGGGAAGTGGCTTATGAGCTTGCGTTTCCACCTAGTTTGTCTAGCGTGCATCCGGTATTTCATGTTTCTATGCTTCGAAAGTATATTGGAGATCCGTCTCATGTTTTGGACTTCAGCACGATTTAGTTGGATGATGATTTGACCTATGATGTGGAGCCAGTAGCTATTTTGGATCGTCAGGTTCGGAAGTTGAGGTCAAAGGATATAGCTTCAGTGAAAGTGTAGTGGAGAGGTCGGTCCATGGAGAAGGCTACCTGGGAGACCGAGCGGGAGATGCGGAGCAGATATCCTCACCTATTTGAGGCTTCAAGTATGTTTCTTGACTCGTTCGAGGACGAACGTTTGTTTAAGTTGGGGAGAATGTGATGACTCGGCCAGTCGTCTCATGAGTTACCGCTCCGTTTTCCCCATTTCTGCTTCTTTATGCTTCGTTATCCGTGTTTTATGTGGTCGAGTTAATTGGTTTGCGTTTGGTGCGGTTTTGGTAAGAAATGAGACACTTAGTCTCTTTTAAGAAGGCTTAAGTTGGAAAAGTCAATCGGATATTGACTTATGTGTTAGAGGGCTTGGATGTGAGTTCCGATGGTTCGGTTAGCTTCGGGAGGTGATTTATGACTTAGGAGTGTGATCAGAATTGGTTTTGGAGCTCCGGTGTAGAATTAGGCCTGAACTGGTGAAGTTAGTATTTTGGCGATCTCCGGTTGGTAGGTGAGATTTTGATCTGGGGGTCGGAATGGAATTCCGAGAGTTGTAGTAGCTTTGTTATGTCATTTGGGATGTGTGTGCAAAATTTTAGGTCATTCGGATGTGGTTTGGTTAGGTTTTTGATCGAAAACGTATTTCGGATGTTTTAGAAAACTTAGGCTTGAATCGATGTGAATTGATGGATTTGGCGTTGTTTGAGGTGTTTTGATGATTGGAACAAGTTTGAATGAGGTATTGGTTTGTGTTGGTGCTTTTGGTTGAGGTCCTGGGGGCCTCGGGGATTTCGGATGGCTAATGGGAGGATTTTGGACTTAAGAGATTTCAGAAGATTGCTGCTTCTGGTGTTTTCGCACCTGCGGCTTGGGGACCGCAGGTGTGGTGTCGCACGTGTGAGGCAAGGGGCCGCAGATGCGAGAGTTTTCGCAGAAGCGGTAAAGGTGGCCGCATCTGCGAAGCCGCAGATGCAGAATTTTCCATCGCAAATGTGGTTTTGGCTAGTAAGTGAGTGACCACAGAAGCGGTTGTTTGGGCCGCATATCCGGTACCGCAGGAGCGGTGGTAGGGTCACAAATGCAAAAAAACCCTGGGCAGAAAGTTTATAAGTCATTTCATCCGCGATGTTGAGCCATCTTTCCACCATAGTTGATCATTTTGAGAGCTCTTTGAGGGAGATTGAAGAGGGATTCAAGGAGAAGTGATTGGAGGTAAGATTTATGAACCTAAAACGTGATTCTATTGTGAAATTAACCTAGAAATTCATGGAACCTAAGCTAAAAATAGAAGAACTAGGGCTTGGGATTTTGAACTTTTAAATTGGGATTTGAAGGACCATTTGAGGTCGAATTTGAGAACTTTTGATATGTATGAACTCGTGGGAGGATAAGGAACCCGTTGATGTAAATATTTCTGAGTTTCGAGAAGTGGGCCGGGGCTCGGGTTTTGCTAATTTCGGGATTTTCGATATTTTTCGATTGTTTTCGCTTGGGTTTTGTTCCTTAGAATATTGTGATGTATTCGTTTTGATTGTGGATAGATTTGACGCGTGTGGAGGCCGATTCGAGGGGCAAAGGCGTCGCGAGCTAGAGTTGTAGCCGGTTCGAGGTGAGTAATGATCGTAAATGATGTCCTGAGGGTTTGAAACCCCGGATTGCACATAGTAGTGCTATATTGAGGTAAGACACGCGTTGGATGATGAGTGTGGGGTCTTTTAATACTGGGGATTGAGACTTGGTCCATCCCGACTTATGATTTTACCGCGTATTTGACTGAAACTTATTTGTTATCATCATGATTTGGGCTAATTGCCATATTTGGGCTTCGTGCCAACTATTTGAACCCTTCGGGAATTTTGACTGATTTTCCTCACTATACTTGTTAAAAATCATATCCTCAGTCATGTTTCTATCTGTTTTAAACGATTCGAGCTGATTTTATCATACTATTCCTAAATGAGAGGAATTTGTGGGCTGAGATCCCTATCTTCTATTATTGTGCCCGAGAGGCTGTGAGGTTAATGACTGAGACGGGTTGAGAACCTAATGGTGAGGATATTATATATGTTATGGATCGGGCTGCACACCGCAGCAATACTTACACGGATTGGGTTGCACGCCGCAGCAATATAGTGTTTGGGATGTAGGAGCCCCTCCGGAGTCTGCACACCCCATGTGAGCATAGTCGACTATCTATATGGATCGGGATGCACGCCGCAGTGATGTACGAATCGGGCTGCACGTCGCTGTGTCGGGATGGCTTTTACTGTTGTTATCGTTAATTCCGCAAATTATGGATATTATATCATGCTTTAGAACTATTTATGATATTTAACTGTTTAAAAGAGGTTTTCTGTTTGGTCTGGCTGGCCTTGTCTTCATGAGAAGCGTCATCACGACCGGGTTCGGGAATTGGGTCGTGACAACATGGATTTGCACACAAGGTGTAGGGGGTAACATGAGTACACCAACTTAGTAAGTATCAAGTCCAAACTATGGACTGACAGGTAGTGACGAACCAAACCTCATCAGGTAATACAATTAAACTGTACAGAAAAGTAGACATGCTTGCAATTGAAGTAGAAACTCAGCAGTAAATAAATACAGTCTGAACAGTACGGAATATAAAGTTCAGGAATCTCTATGTACCAATGCACATATAGCATGACCAATGTTCTATGTACCTCCACTCACAAGTGCTCAATCACTCGGTACTATATATGTCCATCCGGCACAGGGAAGATCTATCCCGGAATATATACACATTACTGACCGCAGTCATCCAATACCGAGGAAGGCCATTCCAGCCCTATGGAGAAGATCCATCTCCATGTATAAATACTTCAGACAAGATCCATGTCCTGGGAAGATCCATCCCTCAATATCATCAACTGCGCTCACTGGGGGTGTAAAGACTCTGGAGGGGCTCCTCTTAGCCCAAGCGCTATAACAAGCCAACGAAGGCATAATCAATATCCCGCTGCAGCATGCAGCCTGATCCCATACAGTCACTTAATATCAGGATCTCGGCCTCACTCAGTCATCACTCACCAGTCTCACACACACGGGCTCAAAAATGTCATGATACTAGTCCGAACAATGATATGATGTGCCAAATAACAATAATCGAGACTGAGGCATGATATAATATGCATGAATATGACTGAGTGCAGAATATCAATGAAGCTAATGATATGACAGCAAGGAACGACCTCTCGGGTCTCAACAGTATCGGCGTGAAGCCTTAACATGATAATTAGCATGATTTACAGCTCATTAACTTAATAACAACACAGATATCAACAAGAAAAAGTCACTAAGCGGTGCTATAGAATGATCCATGCCGCGATTCTCATGGTGCACGCCCACATGCCCATCACTTGGAATTTGTGTCACCTCAATAGTAATTATAGAACACATAGTTTGGGGTTTCGAACCCTCTTTAACCAAGTTTGGAAGCGTTACTTACCTCAAATCAAGCCAAACTCTAGCCCACGACGCCTTTGCCTCTCGATTCGGCCTACAAATGCCCCAAATCTAACCAAAATTAGTACATATCATTAATACACGCTAAAGGAACAAAGCTCAAGTGAAAATAATCAAATTAACTCAAAAATTCCAAAATTGGCCAAACCCGGCCCCAGGGCCCACATCTTGGATTTCGATAAAAATCATATCACTAGAATTTTTATCCTCTCACGAGTCTATACATACCAAGAACATCAAAATTGGACCCCAAATGGCCCATCAAATCCCCATTAAAATCTCTCTAATACCAAGCCCTAATTCTCCAATTTTAACCCTTAATTTCCAATAATTTCAAGCCTAATCAGTAAGATAATACCATAGAATCGAGTATTGGGTTCAAAAAATCTTACCTCCAAGCGTTATCCCTTGAATCCCTCTTCAAATCCTCTCAAAAAGCTCTCAACCCGTCTCAAAAATGGTAGAACAAAGGTAAAATTCTCAAAGGCGGGTTTATATAGCTTCCACCCAGGCAAAACCGCACATGCGGTACCAATGTCGCATCTGCGCTCCGCACCTGCGGACAAATCTCCGCTTCTGCGGATTTTCACTTAAAAGGCCACATATGCACCTGCGGTCAATCCACCGCACCTGCAGACCGGCAGGTGCGTCTAAGCTTCCGCTTCTACGATGCCCAACCGCATCTGCGGCCTTTCCTTGCTTTTGCAGTCATCGCACATGCGGTCCCCTAACTATAGGTGCGGTTATGACAGAACCAGCAGCTTCAGCTGCATTCTCCAATTTTCAAACATTCCGATAACCATCCGAAATCATCCCGAGGCCCCCGAGACCTTATCCAAAAATACGAACAAATCATATCCCACTATTCAAACTTGTACCAATCCTTGGAATACTCAAAACAACGCCGAAACACCAAATGACCCTCGGATTCAAGCCTAAGGATTCCAAAACTTCTTAATACCTCAAACGATCAAAAAGTCTACCAAACCTCGCCCGAATAACCTGAAATTTTGCACACATATCATAAATGACACTAGGGGTAGGCATCGGTCGGTTATTATGAAAGTACGGTTCAGTTTATCGATTTTCGGTTTTGTACTATTAATAACCAAATCAAACCAAAGTATTTACGATTCAGTGTAGTTTTTTCAAGGTTCGGTTCGCTTATTTCTGGTTTAGTTTTTCAGTTATTAACTTTACTTCCAGTGGTTATTCTTTCACTGTTTCGACGTGGACAATTAAAGATGATCACACTTGTCAATTCATTTTGGTGCAACATTAAGAGAGATTTCAGCTCCTCGAGCATTGTGATTTAATCATGTTCTCCCAATATTACAAAATTGTCACTTAATTTACTCTACTTGGATCTGCCACTGACCGTACTATTGTGCTAGAGAAAAAGAGAAGGAGAGGATTTCACAGAAGGGGCCAAGCCACTTTATTATTGAAAATTGACAATAACATTCGTTATAAGAAACTTAGCAAGAAAAAAGTTTTATATATTCACAGAAGGTTTTAGTCTCTAACACCATTGGCTTCATTCTTTCAGTACTTTCAACATCTAAAGCTTTATAGTGCAGGTGGGGAGTTGTCAATAATATACAAAATCTGCAAAAAAAACTTAGCAAGAAAAAGTTGTTTTTGGTTATACACAGAAGGTACTAGTCTCTTTCCCTAATGGCATTGGTATCATTACTTTCAGTGCATTCAAGTCTACTCGCAAAACTTTGCAATGCAGGTGGGGATTTGAAAGTGTGATCATCTCCAATTGTCCATGTCAAAAAGCAGCTCTGGTCAAAACAAAACTAGACCATCTACTAATCTAAAATACTTTTGTTTTCAATTATGGAATTCATGGATGCCTAAAAGGTGAACATTGGATATGGAATTACAGAATGAGAAAGCTATATATACCAATAACATGCTAACAAGCAGAAAGTTTTCCAATCAAACCATTTAAGAAACTACCCTCCACACTATAACATTGGATATGGAAATACGGAATGAGAAAGCTATATATACAAATTTTGATTTTTCGGTTTAACCGAAAATCAAAACACCAAAATCCGCAAACCGCACCAAAAAACCGAAATTTAATAATTTAAAAATCGTGCACCGACCGAATAACCAATTAAACTGAAACCGAATAATCGAAATTCATGGTTCAGACGGTTTTTTCGTTCGGTCGGTATTATGCTCATTCCTAAATGACACAACGAATCTACTCCAATTTCTGGAATTCCATTCCGACCCCGATATCAAAAATTTCACTACCAACCGGAAAACGCCAAAATCCAATTTCGCCAATTCAAGCCTAAATCTACCACGGACCTCCAAAATACATTCTAATCATGCTCCTAAGTCCCAAATCACCTCACGAAGTTGTCCGAACCATAAAAACCAAGTTCCAAGATCATTTACTTACAAGTCAACTTCCCGTTAACTTTTCCAACTAAAGCTTCCCAAAAAGAGACCAAGTGTCTCATTTCTCAACCACTGTGAACCCAAACCAACCAACGCGATACGATGAAATAAAATTAAAAAACACATAAAGAAGCAGAAATGGGGGAAACAGAGTGGTAACTCATGAAACGACCAGCAGGGTCGTTACATATAGGAACCGTCAAATCCCGATTCCGAGGTCGTTTACTCAAAATGTTGACCGAAGTCAAACTTGGCATTTTAATGCAACCTTAAGGAACCAAGTGTTCCGATTTCAATCCAAACTCTTCCGAATCCCGAACCAACCATCCCCGCAAGTCATGAATCAGTTAAAGCAAGTACAGAAAATCTTATTTAAGGGAACGGGTTCTAGAAAGCAAAACGGCAAGTCAGATCGTTACAAAAAAATACAAAATCATGTCAATATTCACATCTAAAGAAATGGTATATTCATACAATCCAAAAATTGGAATAATCGATCATATGCGTGCAAGGTAACTCGAATACCACTATTATCAAATAAAATTGAGATGATTCAAAATGTAAATAGCACTTAAATATTTTGTTGTTTAAACCTGCGAATAGTATGAAAATAACCAATATATTTTCATGTAATTTATTTTTATCAAAAGCAAGTGTTCGGTGTGGGTGACTGCAATTAAAAAAAATAACTTTCTTATCTATTGGCAAGTACTACTTTAAAAAAAACCTTAACAACCGTTGAAACTATATTATTTGTGGTTTCTTGATATATCCATGTCACAATAATAAGTCATATAAACAACTTCGTCATCGGTCAGGTTACTAGGGCCTTACAGAATATAAATTTGGATCTAAATTATTTTTAGCCGATGCTGGAATACTTTTTTGGTGAAGAAGGATTAATCTAAATAGTCGCTCAGCCGCAATTACTTAAACTAAAAATAGTCGACAAAAGTATATTATGTATATAATCCATGTATAATATGTGTCAAATCATGTATAAATAATATATAATCTATGTATACCAACTAGAAAAAATAAACAGTAAATCTTATCTACTTGTGTAAAGATACCAATTAATATGGCAAATGCCTACTTGCGAGAAATTTGGAAAGAACATGTAGGTTATGCTTATCTAATTATTTTATTAGTTTCTTTGGATTATCTATCTCCTTTTTCGTAATATGCTTGTTAGAATCATAGAAAGTTATATGTCATCTTAATAAGATGGCAATGACGATTTGTACTCCTATCAAATTGAAAAGCAACATTAAATTTGAAGAAACGACCCTCAATATATCGGATAGAAAGTTACATATTGTGCGCTAGCCCAAGTACTGGGTTAGCACTCTCTTTTTTTTTTTTTTTTTTTTGGATGGGGTGTGGGGGTGTGGGTGGGGGTGGGGGGAATTAATTAGACCTAAAACGACCTTGTTTCCATGAAAAATATAACAAGGGCTTATATTTAAAGCAAATTACAATGCAAAATGAACCAATAGTAACATATGGATTACAAAGTAATATACAGTTAATTCTTAAAAAGATGATTATTTCACGTACAGATTAAATCAATCATATCTTGCAGCCACTATATAAGTATATATATCTAGCACACGATATATAATACATGTAGGCACATCATGAGTTTTTCTGCTACGATATTGTTTCCAATGTCTTGATTTATGGTATATATATCAAAATCAAAAAATCTAAAATATATACTCTATATCAATATCAAAAATAGATAAAATAGCTTGTCACCTAGCAAATATATGTTTAGAAGCAAGATTTTGTACATCTTTATGTAAAACAGATTTTGCAGATTTACAATCAATTCTTAACAAAAAATTTTGATTTAATAAATCAGCTTGAAATTTAGAAATGCACAAAACAATTGCTAAAATTTCTTTTTTAATTGTAGGATAATTTTTTGTGAATTATTCCAATGTTTTGATGCAAATGCTAAAAATTTGTTCCTTCTATATATATAAATATATATATATATATATATTCTCACAAACTTCACAATTTTAACTAAGAGGTCATGTTACTTCTTTAGAAGAAATTACAGATATACACTATGCATTTCAAAGAGAAAAGATTGTGAAATTAAGATAAACAATTAAAAAATACACTTTAAACCTTTGCATATCGAGCGTCATCGATGCATATCACCAAAACATCACATAATACCCCAACCCCAAAAAAATGATTAAGTAGAACAGCCCCTGCATTAAACCCCTGCTATGTGCAGGATACGGCCGGGAAAGAGACAAACCATGACCATGTTGGTCTTTTGTGGATAAACTTTCTTTGCATTTCTGTAAAATGTTATTTCTGTGGATTATACCTGTGACATCCTAGTCACACGACGACAATTTTTATGGTTGCGCACCTTTAAAAATAAATAACTAAAACTATTATTTTAAAAAAAAAAAACTAGCAGCAGCTTTTATTCAGCCTTCCACTTTCCATTTTCGTAACCATAACCACGTTCAGTGCCATAGTTCTTCACCTTCAAGAGCAAATCTTCCAATCCCTCTTTCAACATTGAAGCCTCTGTGTAGTTCATCTTCTCTATAGGACCCTTGAACCACTCTTGTTGGCTCTCCAAATTCTTATTCTTTTCCTTGAGTTTGCTTTTCAAGTTTATCGCAAACTCCAGTTGATCTTGCAGAGTATTGAGTTGTGTGTTAAGTGTCATAGAATTGGCTTTTCGGAACATCTGGACATACTTGTCATCAATGCCTGGTGATGATGGTGATGGAGGCCTTTCTTCGCCAACATATTTGTCGATGGTTTCATCTACATTTGGATGACCAAAAGAGTAAGGCTTGCTACCTATAGAGCAAGAAGAGAGAAATCAGTAATATAAAATAGGGCAAGAGGAGACAAATTAGTTAATCTACCGTTATAACACCTCCCACGCCAGGTATTCTTTTATGATGCTTTGAAGTTACGAGAGATTAATTATCATGTTCAACATCTTGGATTTGCCTGTTTAATGTATATTTACGCTTAAAAAGTTATACTTGTTGACGCTATATCATGTATATATAGATGACAAAAAAAATGTAACTAGGCTTGTAATTACCTGGTGGAAACACGATGATGCCAACTTCAGCACCCGTCATAACGGCAAGCTCATTTGCTTTCTTGAAGACACCATTTCGGCGTTTTGAGAAAGTCACTTGTCGATTATTTTGATTTTCTATTTTCGCGAGACGAACACTTTTGCGACCCTTAATCAGTCTAGTACTCATTCTCAAGGATAATTATGATATAACTAGTATTTATTACTAAGAGTTATTATGTGATATGAACTTTGTAATGTAGAAGCCTAGTATTTATAGAGTTTTCCCAATATTTTTGGTTTTTCAGTTTTGGTAGTTTATATAAATGAATCCAGTTCATTTTTGTAGTGTTCACATGTTATGAGGCAAGTAAATTTAGATACTTAATCATAGTGGTGACTGTACTCTCCATTTTTCAAAAGATTTTCAAAATTTACATCTACAATATTGTAATGGTCAAGTCAATTTTCAGGCCCAGGCCCAGACCAGTGGTGATTTGTTATTATGAGATTACTAATATTTGATACTCTCTTAATAACATCTCTTAATTTGCAAATGGATGAATAAGTATCCTAGTTTAGTTTACCATTATTTTTATTTTTATTATCTTTTTAAGTTTCGAATTTTTTGGTAATTTTCGAGTTGTCGCTGAAGATTATGACATGTTTTTATTTATATTCTCTTTCCAGTTATTTTCAATTTTTGGTAATATTCGAGCTGTCGCGGAAGATTAGGACATGTTTCAATATTCCTAGTTCAGTTTACCATTGCTTTTCTTTATATATTTTTTTTTGTTATTTTCCTACTTTTGGTAATATTCGAGTTGTCGCGCAAGATTATAACATGTTTTAATATTTACATCAAATCACTGAAGATTTACATGGCAGTTATCATTTACATACAGTTTAATCATGTACACATAGTTAATTAATATATATAATCACATCAATTTATTACTTAACCATATAAACGGATGCAATTTGGTACAAGCACCAATATATGGATATATAATCAAGCTTTTTCCTCTTACATATGGGCATAATTAGAAATATAGTTTCAGGGAAGCAAGTACTATAAATTTCTTTTTTTTTTCTTTTTGTGATAATGGAGAAATCCACGTAAAACCAGTGACGACGTTCAGAACTCGGGGGGTAAATTTCTTTCCTTCCTTTTCTTATTCTACTAAATACATTGTAGTCTCTTTAATTATCTACTGACTCTAATATAAGACCTAGAGTCACCGTGATTTTTTATCAATTTATTCAATTCCCTACCATCACTAAAAGCTTACTATGATTTAAGATTTAGATGCTTCAAACACGTATTGATAAGAAAATACAAAATCATGTCAATATTCACACTTTAATAAACGGTATATTCATACAATCCAAAAATTGGAATAGTCGATCACATGCGTGCAAGGTAACTCCAATACCAATATTATCAAACAAAATTGAGATGATACAAAATGTAAATAGAATTTAAAGCTTTTGTTGTTTAAACATGCGAATACTATAAAAATAACCAATATATTTTCATATATTCCTTTTTTACCAAAAGCAAGTGTTCGGTGTGGGTGACTGCAATTAAAAAATAGTTTTCTTATCTATTGGCAAGTACTACTTTAAAAAAAAACTTATCAACCTTTGAAATTTTACTATTTGTGGTTTCTTGGTATATTCATGTCACAATAATAAGTCCTATAAACTACTTCATTATTAGTCAGGTTACTAGGGCCTTACAGAATATAAGTTTGGATCTAAATTATTTTTAAATGTTGATGCAATGCTTTTTTTTGGTAAAGAAGAATTAACCTAAATAGTCGCTCTCCACAATTACTTAAAAATAGCTGCCAGAAGTATATTACCTGTATAATCCATGCATAATATGTGTCGAATCATATATAATTTATATATAATCTATGTATACCACCTAGAAATTATAAACAATAAATCTAACGACTATTTCTGCAAAGATACCAATTAATATGGCAAACGCCTACTTGCGGGAAAAATTGGAAAGAACATGTAGATTATGCTTATCTAATTATTTTATTAGTTTCTTTGAATTATCTATCTCCGTTTTTGTAATATTCTTATTAGAATCATTGAAAGTTATATGTCATCTTAATAAAATGGCAATGTTAGATTTATACTCCTATCAAATTGAAAAGTAACATTAAATTTGAAGAAACGACCCTCTATATATCAGATAGAAAGTTATATATTGTACGCTAGTCCCAAGTAAAGGGTTAGAACTCTTTTCTTTTTCTTCTTTTTTTTGGGGGGGGGGGAGAGGGGGGCACATGGAGGAGAGTTAGACCTAAAACGGCCTTGTTTCCATGGAAAATATAACTAAGGGCTTAGATTTAAAGTAAATTACAATGCAAAATGAATCAATAATAACATATGGATTACAATGTAATATACAGTTAATTCTAAAAAAGATGATTATTTCACGTACAAATTAAATCAATCACATCTTGCAGCCACTATATATATAAAAGCAGTTCTCACAAACTTCACAATTTTAACTAAGAGGTCCTTTCGTTACTTCTTTAGAAGAAATTATAGATATATGCTAAGAACTTAAGTAATGTAGTTAATATTTACCCACACCGAGTTATCACTAGCAATGAGGATAAATCTACATGTAATTGTCTATCTATATATAATAAAATAACCTTAGATACTTAAAACCACCTTGTCTCTATATGGTTGATTCTTGTTGGAATTTAAACGAGGGCGCTCTACCACTTTATGGTAAGTTAAAGAAATGAGTAACACCATTCAAAAATATAAAACTTTAAGGCACAAAAGGATGGAATAGCGGGACAAACATAAAACATACTGATAATATTATAAATAACTCCACCCTTACGACAACACACTGGACTGATCACTTACATAGCTATTGTTTGAACTCATTGAATTCCTAGGTTACGACCCGGATTTTCACCCTCGGGAGTCGTGATGGCGCCTACTAATGAAAGTTAGGCAAGCCAAACGTTTGAACAAATTACCTTTTTCCCATTTTTAATTCTTCAACAAATGTGAATTAACAGTTTATGAACTGCGGAAATTAAACAAGCGGAAGAAACAATTAAACCATCTAAATAGTTCCAATACGATTTCTTAAACAAAAACTACCCAGAACTGGTGTCACAACTTCACAGACGGTCTAGGAATACTATAAACAAAGTATCAAAAATAAATAATACATTGTTTCTGAAATACACAAATGAAACAGGATGAAGGGATAGAGGGAGACGCCAGGGTCTGCGGACGCCTGCAGGACTACCTTGGATCTCCGTATGGACTGAAGGCAGCCACCCAAAGCTAAGGTCCAAAAGTTGTTGCGCCGGGATCTGTACACAGTGCAGAGTATAGTATCAGCATAACCGACCCCATGTGTTGGTAAGTGCCTAACCTAACCTCGGTGAAGTAATGACGAGGCTAGGACCAGACTACCAAGTAAACTTGTGCAATTAGATCATATACAGCGGAAAGTAGAAGCAGGAATGTATAGTTAATAATGGGAGGGGGAAACATGTTGCAGGGAAACATCAATTAAGAATAGAAAGACAACAAGTAAATACGAGGAACATCATATCTCAATTATCAACAAGAACCAGAAATCAAACAAGTGCACGGCATCACCCTTCATGCTTTTACTCTCGTCCTCACCATAAAATCAATATAATCGGCATGGAATAGTACATCGTGTGGCACGGCACCACCCTTCGTGCTTTACACTCTTCCTCAGAAAAATCACAAATGGCATCACCCTTCGTGCTTTAACACTTTCTTACCAAAATAATACACGGTATCACCCTTCGTGCTTTAACATTCTTCCTCACCCAAAAAACAATCACAAGCAATAAGGCAAGGAAATAAATAAAATTGCATAAAATCCCGGCAAGGAAACAATAGTTCAACAATAAAATCCCGTCAAGGGAACAATGTCAAAAGCATCAACATCCCGGCAAGGGAGATAGCATTAAAAGCAACAACATCCCGGCAAGGGAGACAATATAATAATTCTCTTCTCTTTTTCACTTTTACTTCATAACTTGAGCCAATGCTCTATAAGGTTCAATTGTCAATTATACTTCCACAATTCATTATACAACTTGAGCCAACGCTCTTCAATACTCAAATACCACTATTACTTCCTCAAACTTTACCCGACAATAGAAATCATCACAAAAGGGCATGAACAATACAAACGGAGTCAAAATAATCATAATATAAGACTCACGGGCATGATTGACACCAACGTATAGATACTCATCACCATGCTTATGAGTTGTACTCAACAAATAACACATAGCGAATAGGACACAACTCCTAATCCCTCAAGCTAAGGTTAGACCAAACACTTACCTCGATGCCACGAACATAATTCAAGTCTCAACTATCGCTTTACCTCTTGATTCCACCACCAATTCGCTCGTATCTAGCCACAAGTTACTTAACTATGTCAATAAATGCTAAATGAATCAATTCCAACGCATGAAAATAGGTTTTATAAATTTTTTCCCAAAACTTCAAAAATTTCCCCCGGGCCCACATGGTCAAAATCCGAGGTTCGAACCAAAACCCAATTACCCATTCCCCTACGAACCCAAATATATAATTTGTTTTGAAATCGGACCTCAAATCGAGGTCCAAATCCCAAAAATTTGAAAAACCTAGGTTCTACCCAAAACACTCAATTTCTCCCATGAAAATCATTGATTTTGAGTTGAAATAATGTGAAAAGATGTTAAAGATTAAAGAAAACGAGTTAGAAATGACTTACAATCGATTTAGAAGAGAAGTTGTCTTTGAAAAATCGCCCAAGAGTGTTTTGATTTTGAAAGGGTTTGAAAATTGGAAGATTTTCGGCTAAGTTATAAATTTGCAGGTCGCAGATGTCGCAATTGCGACCAGGGTTCGCAATTGCGAACCCTTCAGAAGTTTGCTACCTTCGCATTTGCGATACTGCCTTCGCATTTGCGATGTCGCATTTGCGACAATTACTTCGCATTTGCGACCAAGGCAGCCCAGGCCACTTCTCGCATTTGCGACTCATTGCTCGCATTTGCGAGCCAGGCTTCGCAAATACGAAGTCTGCAGGCCTGCAACATATCAGCAAATTCCTAAGTGCAAATTAAACTCCGTGGTCTATCCAAAACTCACCCGAGCCCTCGAGGCTCCAAACCAAACATGAACACTAACCTAAGAACATCATACGGACTTGATCGTGCAATCAAATCATGAAAATAACATGTAAAACTATGAATTAAACCTCAAAACTCATCATTTTCATCAAGAACACTTAAAGTTCATAACTCTTCAACCGGAAGTCCAAATCACGTTAAATAAACTCCATTTTTCACCAGGTTTCACAGGCTCGACTTAAATCACTTATAAGACCTGTACCGAGCTCCAAAACCAAAATACGGGCCAGATACCATCAATTCCAAACATTTTTCATTTCCAAAACTCATATTTATTTCAAAAAATAATTTTCTTTAAAAATTCATTTTTTTGGCTTGGGACCTCGGAATTCGATTCCGGGCATACGCCCAAGTCCCATATTTTCCTACGGACCCTCCGGGACCGTCAAATCACGGATCTGGGTCCATTTACCCAAAATATTGACAGAAGTCAACTTAAATTCATTTTAAAGGCAAAATTCATCATTTTCACAGATTTTTACATAATGACTTTTCGACTACGCACCCCGACTGTGCACGCAAATCGAGGTGAGACAGAAAAAGATTTTTAAGGCCTCGGAACACAGAATTTATTTCTAAAATAAGTGATGGCCTAAAACAACCGTTCGTCCTAGAACGGACATAAGAAGGAAGTACCTGAGTCGGGGAAAAGATGGGGATAATGGCTATACATATTGGATTCGGACTCCCAGGTTGATGCCTCAGCAGGCTGACCTATCCACTGAACATGAACTGAAGGGAAACTCTTCGATCTCAACTGACGAACCTGCCGATCTAGAATAGCTACCAGCTCCTCCTCATAGGACAAGTCCTTGTCCAACTGGAGAATGCTGAAATCTAACACGTGGGATGGATCGTCGTGATACTTCCGAAGCATGGATACATGAAACACTGGATGCACGACTGATAAGCTCGGCAGCAACGCAAGTCTGTAAGCCACCTCTCCCACTCGATCAAGAATCTCAAACGGGTCAATGAACCTAGGGCTAAGCTTGCCCTTCTTTCCAAATCTCATCACGCCCTTCATAGGCGACACCCGAAGCAATACTCGCTTACCGACCATGAATGCTAAATCTCGAACCTTACTGTCGACATAACTCTTTTTCCTGGACTGATCTGTACAAAGCCTATCTTGAATGATCATGACCTTGTCCAAGGCATCCTATACTAGATCTGTACCCAATAACCGAGCCTCTCTCGGCTCAAACCATCCAACTGACGACCGACACCGCCTACTGTACAAAGCCTCATAAGGAGCCATTTGGATACTCGACTGGTAGCTATTGTTGTAGGCAAACTCTGCTAAAGGCAAAACTGATCCCACGAGCCTCCAAAATCAATGACACAAGCTCGGAACATATCAGCAAATTCCTAAGTGCAAATTTCACTCTATGGCCTATCCAAAACTCACCCGAGCCCTCGAAGCTCCAAACCAAACATGCATACTAACCTAAGAACATCATACGGACTTTCTCGTGCAATCAAATCATGAAAATAACATGTAAAACTATGAATTAAATCTCAAAACTCATCATTTTCATCAAGAACAATTAAAGTTCAAAACTCTTCAACCGGAAGTCCAAATCACATCAAATAAACTCCATTTTTCACCAAATTTCACAGGCTCGACTTAAATCACATATAAGACATGTACCAGCTCCGGAACCAAAATACAGGCCCGATACCATCAAATTCCAAACACTTTTCATTTCCAAAAACTCAATATTTATTTCATAAAATAATTTTCTTTAAAAATTCATTTCTTTGGCTTGGGACCTCGGAATTCGATTCCGGGCATACGTCCAAGTCCCATATTTTCCTACAAACCCTCCGGGACCGTCAAATCACGGGTCCGGAACGTTTACCCAAAATATTGACTGAAGTCAACTTAAATTTATTTTAAAGGCAAAATTCATCATTTTTCACAAATTTTCACATGATGGCTTTCCGGCTACGCGCCCGGACTGCACATGCAAATCGAGGTGAGACAGAAAGAGGTTTTTAAGGCCATGGAACACAGAATTTATTTCTAAAACGAGTGATGACCTTTTAGGTCATCACATAACATGAACTATAACTAATGACCATTATATGATGACACAAAAGACACACACATCGGATAACTCAAATGAAAATGAACTTAGACGCTTATAATCAAGCTTTTAATAATTAAGCATGATAGGTCTTGAAGTCCCAGGATTTCCTATATTGACAGACAAACTACTAAGGAACTACTGAAAAAATAGATCCACTAGCCCTGGTAGCAAAAGGCGCACCAAAATTGTGTCCTGAAACCCTATTTTGAAATGGAAAAGAATCATAGGAACCATATGAAGATCTTGCCCGATCCATATGTATATTCATTAATAAAAATATTGTGGCGCGCAACCCATTCCAAATATACAGCTTACAGTATTCATAATAACAATCCCGGCAAGGGATTAACCAAAAGTTACTCTATCCCGGCAAGGGAACTCAACAGTACAAAAATATACGTCCCGACAAGGGAAAATAAGCTATAACCAATCTCAATTCAACTTTTAATCATCTCTATTATCATCATTTCTAACTCATAATTAACTTCCACGAAAATAAACTAAGCATTTGCTCAATACCACGGATTTACTCATTATTTCAACCATAGCATTATTCAAGAATTCAACAAGTATCAAATTAAGACTCACGGTCATGCTCGACACCAACGTATAGATACTCGTCACCATACCTATACGTCGTACTCAACAAGAAACACATAGCAAATATGACTCAACTCTCAATCCCTCAAGCTAAGGTTAGACCGAACACTTACCTCAAACTTCCACGGCTAATTCAATTCTCAATTACCACTTTTCCTCTCGAATTTGGCTCCAAATCGATTGTATCTATACATAAATGACTTCAATACATCAATAAATGTTAAATAATGCGAACCCAATACCTAATTATAGCGTTTCCATCATTCTTCCCAAAAACCCAAAAATCGATCCTGGACCCGCTTGGTCAAAACACGAGGTTCGGACCAAAATCAAATCACCCATTCACCCACGAGCCTGAATATATAATTTATTTTCAGATTCGACCCCAAAACGAGGTCTAAATCAAGAAAAATCAAAAAGCTCTAACTCTACCCAAATCCCTAATTTTCCACTCTTAATCATATATTTTAGGCCTAGAAATTCATTAGATGTTGATGAAAAAGGGAGAAAACGAGTTGGAGATTACTTACCCAAGAAGTTTTGGTGAAAAAGTGCTTCAAGGATCGCCTAAGAGCTTTGGAGAAGAAGAAGTTTTGAAAACTTTTGAGAAATCCCGTTTGCATTCTGTTTTTGAAACTTAAAAATAACTGGGCGATTTAATGCTACGCGTTCGCGACAGATCTCTCGCATTCACAATGGGTCAGGCTTTTTGGCCTTCATGTTCGCGTTAAGGGGCTCGCGATCGCGAAGCTATAGCTTCTCGAGCCCTCGCGTTCGCATCCTTAAGGTCGCGTTCGCGTAAGGTTTTCTACCCTTTCCCCCTGCCCAGGCCACTTGGCCTTCGCGTTCGCGTGGCCAAGAACGTGTTCGCGAAGGTATAGCCCCCCGCTGCCTCACGTTCGCGACCTGGTCTACGCATTAGCGTAGAAGGAAGTTTCCTTCGGCAATATTTTACTCATCGCATTCGCGAAGGTCCTCCCGCGAACGCGAAGAAGGACATACCAGAACTGACTGCAATTTTTATAAGCCTAAAACCATTCCGAAACACTCCCGAGCCCTCAGGGCTCCTAACCAAACACGTGTACTAACTCAACAATATCATACAAACTTATCCGTGCGATCAAATTGCCTAAATAACCTCAAAAACAATGAATCAAATCTCAAAATCAAGAGTTTTTTCTTAAACTTCATCAAGTTGCAAATTTAGAACTTTAAGTCTGAATCACGTCAAACGGCGTCCGTTTTTAACCAAATTTTACAGGAAGTATTTCAAACATATATAAGACCTGTACCGGGCTCCGGAACAAAAATACGGGTCTGATACCATCGCTTTCTAATCAGATTTCATTTCCAATTTTCTAAAACATTTCCAGAAAATAATTTTCTAAAAAAATTCATTTCTCGGGCTTGGGACCTCGGAATTCGATTCCGAGCATACGCCCACGTCCCATATTTTCCTACGAACCCTCTGGGACCGTCAAATCACGGGTCCAGGCCCGTTTGCCCAAAATGTTGACCAAAGTCAAATTTATTCATTTTAACATCAAAACTTAGCATTTTTCACAGAATTTCATATTTAAGCTTTCCGGCTACGCGCCCGGACTGCGCAGGCAAATCGAGGCGACTCTAAATGAATTTTTCAAGGCCTCAAAATCACAGAATTTGATAAGAAAACAGGTGATGACCCTTTAGGTCGTCACAAAACCGGATTATATTTGCAGCGACCGCTTAGTCCTTTTTATAAGGCATAGTTGGGTGTGTATTTGTACGATAAAAACCCCACAAAAAATCACAAAACCTAATTTTATTAGGGGTGTGTATTTTTTCCCCTATTGAAACCCATTTTGGTTATGGGTCAAATTACATTAAGGGAGAAATGGATCTAAAGTGGTTATGGTCCATTTAAGCTTATGTGACATTTATTTTTGGATTTTTCTCATTAAATTTTATGCCATGTCATATTTATGGTAGGGGCTAGAGCCAAAATGACCTTTAAGTGACAATGTGAAAGTTTAGTTACTTTTAAATGATAAAAAATAGTTGAGTGACTTTAGTAAAATTGAAACATAGTTGAGTGACCATAAGTGAAATTAACCTCACTTTATAGTAGATGAGCAATCATATTATAAATGTGACTAATTGGGGTATATGAATTGATGCTTTATGCACAAGGATAAAATGTTGGGATTAGTAAAAAAAAATCATTTATAGTTTGTCCTGTTATGATATTTGGATCTAGAAGATAATGAGTCCACATGCTCGATAAATTCTCTCTTTGCCTAAATTTTCTACCTTGTTATGTCCTCAACTCCTCATCCCATACCTCCTCTTCGCAGCCCTGTTATATCCTTGATTCCCTGCTATACTCTACCGAATAAGAGGAGAAACATATATAATCTAAAATGATATCCAGAAAATTACTGTTATGTCCACTTTGTGAGAGATTCCACAATTTCATATCCTCAAAATTTTAACACAATGAGTTCATATCCTTGCACCAAATGCCCAATTGCTGTTAGAAACTCCACAACTCAATTCCCTCATCCAAGAACACCAACATCTAGGAATAAAAAAGCTTCTTATCCTTTCAGTAAAACTAAATCACTCATCTCCCAGATTTCAATCTCTAGTAGCTGCTCATCTTTCAGTCACCGAAGTAAAGCAGATACTCTCAACCAATGTCTAGCCGAAACAAGAATCTATAATGCTATTCCTGAAGACAAATATCCCACTATGTCAGAAATTATGGAAGCATCAAGAGCCCAAAATCTTGATCTTCAGCTTCAAAAATTATGACCCTTTTTTTAGAATAATAGCTAGGAGCTTAAAAACCCAAAGGGAGCTTGGGAAATCTGAGGGTTTGATAAGGGTGTAGTTTCAAGGTAAGATTCTACACTTGGATTCCATAAGACTAAAAAGAGAGACTTTGGGAAAAAAAGAACTTTTCAACCTAATTTACCTTATCAAACCAAAAACCGACTTTAATTTCAGTTCAAGAACTTTCATAGCAGTCAACACTGGCCGAAGAAAATATGGAGTAACTAATTTCAGAAAGAGCATAAGATTCTGGCATTACATTTCCTTTTGAAGATTACATTTACTCTTCGCTAATTACAAGGTCATAAAATGCTATGTCCTCTGTTACATTTCCTCTGTTATTTCTGCTTCTTCATAGGCTGTATCGTCTACTTCTTCATTGGCGCAGAGGATGGAGTAGTTCTTCTCATTCTTCTCGTTTTTTTATTTTCTCATGACCTGGCCGGTCAATTTGGCATTTTTCCTGGTCGATTTGTCATCTTTCCTGGCCCATATCTCTGCATCATCATCGTTTATGTTCTTGGTGTGTTTACGAAGCAGATTTTTCTTCTTTTTCGACATCTCTGCATCAACAAAAATATATATCTTGATTACATGAATAATCTTTAGAATTAATAGCGATAAAATATAAAGACTCAAAAGATTAACAACATACTAACCAGAAGTTCTTACTCCAGAAACTGTAAAAACCTTTAAATGGCACTGCCAAACTGAGTATCTAAAAGAGAGAGAGAACTGAAACTTTAATCATACAATAGAAAAAAGGAAGAAGAAATAAAAGCAGCAACAAATCTGGAAAAAAAATTAAAAGGATATTAAAACTAAGACTACGCACCTCTCTAACTATAATTGGCGGATTGATTAGTTTGAGCTAGTGATGTTTCTTATATAGACAATGAGTTAGTTATAGCTCCTTCGATTTCCCTCCCAAAGTTAGTTACTAGTTTGTGTTGAGAGAAGTGGAGTTAGTAAACTATGGTTAGCTACCTATAGTTAGTTAAATCTAATTAATGTGGTTAGTTAGGAAGTAAGTGTATGTTAAAGTGTACAAATACACAATAGGAGCTAATATACAAAGAGACTTTCATTTTTTTTCCTTCAATAGAACGGTTAATCCCTTTCTCTTCTTAGCCTTCTCTCTAAGCTGACCTTCGATCTGAGAACTTCCACAACTATGGAAGCTAACATGGTATCAGAGCTAGTGTCTATGATCAGAGCTTAGTTCCTCGCTCATCTGCGTGTATGTGTGTTACTGAAGTTCAGCTGAAGTGTCTGAAGGTAACAACACCTCTGAGCTAGGGTTTTGCTCAATTTGACCTCTAAAAAGTTTCATCAATGGCTATAGAAGAAGAAATAAATGAGAGTGCTCCCAGACGTGCGAATGTACTAGCTGCTCCAGCTATTTTCCCTACGATAGATCATAATCACCCTCTATATCTTCAACCAACAGATACTCCAGGTAGCTCACTCATCTCTCTTCAGCTAACTGGGTCGGATAACTATGCTTTGTGGAGTCGATCTATGAGAATAGGTCTATTAGGTAAAAGCAAACTAGGATTTGTGGATGGTAGGTACCCAAAATCGAAGTTTGAACCTGAATTTCATGAACAATGGGAAAAGGTAAATGTTGTAGTACTCTCTTAGATTATAAATGTTGTACGTCCAGGTTTGTGAAGCACTGTAGTGTACGCCTCCAATGCTCACAAGGTGTGGGAAGATCTGAAGGAAAAATTTGACAAAGTGAATGGATCTAGGGTTCTGTACTTGCACAGAGAGATCCATACATTAACACAAGGAACAATGAATATAGCTGATTATTTCTCGAAATTAAGAGATCTATGGGATGAGTTTGATGCACTCATGCCTTGTCCTGGTTGTCCGTGTTCAGAGTCAAAGAAATATGCTGAGCACTTTGAATATCATAGGTTGCTTCAGTTCCTTATGGGACTGAATGACTCTTATTCTCAAGCTCGAAGTCAAATAATGATGATGACACCAGTACCTAGTATAAACAAGGCATATTCTCTCCTTGTGGATGTTGAAAGTCAGAGAAATCTGGCAAACTTCACGCAAATGATGCAAGTAACAGAAGGTAATGACAGCACTGCTATGTATGGCAACAAAAATCCAAATCCTGGCACTGGACAGTTTAGAGCTCAGAAGAAGACACTGATTTGTGATTATTGTAACTACAAAGGTCATACTAGGGAGAACTGTTATAAACTAATAGGATATCCTCAAGACTTCAAGTCCAACCTTAAGATGAAGAAGAGGGAAGCAACTCAGGAACGTATGCTAATCATGTCTATACCAATTACAGTCCTACTATGCAAAATGCTCATATGCAGATGCAATTTGGAGGTTTGTAGTGTGGGACTTCACCTACATCTGGTTTCCAGCCTCAACAAATACAGATGAATGTTGTACCAACTGGAGTCCAGAATCAGCAACAACAAACAGTCCCTTACTTTACACAGGAGCAATATCAGCAGATAGTGCAACTACTTAACAAGGGAGCAGATGAAGGCTCTTCTGCCAGAGGTGCAACTGCAGGTAAACTAATAGCTCTGTTATCCAAGGCTGTTAATCTCAATTGGATAATAGACTCTGGAGCTTCAAATCATATGACATCCACGCTAGAAATGCTAAGTTCATGTCAGTCAATTCCCTCTCAAAAGGGAAGTAAAGTTCACTTGCCAACAGGGGATGTTGCCTTTATTACACATATAGGAAAAGCAAGTGTTCTTAACAATCAGGATATCAACAATGTGTTGTACATTCCAGAGTTTAAGTACAATCTACTGTCAGTATCTAAACTGACTAAAGAGCTGCAGTGTCTTGTGGCATTCTTTCCTGACTTATGTATCTTCCAGGATCTCTACAATGGTCAGGTGAAGGGGATTGGTAAGGAGGACAAGGGACTGTACCTATTACAAGGCAAGAAATTAGTCGGTGGTATATTCAGTCATGATTCAACTCAACAAAGGAATAAAAATGTGCAGGTGAACTCTGTATATAAGTCTACTATGCCTGAAAATAAGTCTGCTTGTATGACTAGTGAACACTCTGAATCTAGTGCACTGTGGCATAGAAGACTAGGTCATGCACCTATAGATGTAATCAAGAAGCATACAACTCTAAGCAGTTTGAAGGATAATCACACACATTGCATTGTCTGCCCTTTAGCCAAGCAGTCAAAGTTACCTTACAAGCTAAGTACTACTACCTCTAATGATATATTTGAACTGATTCATTGTGATGTATGGGGGCCATATAGAGTACCTACATATGACAGTAAAAGGTTCTTTGTTACTATTGTAGATGACTTTTCCAGATTTACCTGGGTTTTCTTACTTGTTTCTAAGTCTGATACAGTGGTTGTCCTTAAAGAGTTTCTAACAAAGGTGAAGAATGTATTTTCCACAATAGTTAAGACTCTGAGAACCGATAATGGTAGTGAATTCTTTAATCAAGAAGTTCACAGTTTGTTGTCATCCTTGTAAGCACGTGATTTTTGCCCTATATGAGAATTACTCCCAAAAAATTCAAAAATAAAATAATTTTTCTTGGTGTGCAATTTTTGTGATATTTTGTGATATTTTGTGTAACTATTTGTATGTTTGTCTATGCATGTTTATTTGATTAATAAAAAATACAAAATATGTCGCATTTTTGCATGTAGGATTTAATTCTACAATTGTTAGTAATTAAATTTGTTTACAAAAATTAAAACTTACAAAAATAGGCATCTTTTGCATTTTTAGCATTTAATGTCCAAATGAACAATTTTATGCTTAATTATTACTTAATTGTGCGTTAATTGTTATTGGAAGTTAATTTGCGCTTTTATAACTTAATTTAGTTCTTAATAATAATTTAAGTACTTTTATAATTTAGTTTTAGAAAAATAAAAGAAGAAAAGAGAACAAAAATACAAAGAAAAATCGGATTGGGCCACTTCTTCAATTTCAAACCACAGGCCCAAATAATTGCCCAACTTTCCCCATGACCCGGTCCACTTCAAACCGGGTCGACCCGGTCCGCTCCATTAACCCAACACCCCTTCTTCATTTTTGTCCAACACAAAACAAAACCAAAAAAAGTAAATAAAAATAAAAGGTGAATTATCACTATTAATAGTTTTATTTTTTGTTTTTTTATATATAAAAAATCCGAAAATATTTTATTTTATTTTTTATTTTTATTTTTATTTTTTAAAAAATATATATAATAATTTCGGGAATGATTTAAAAAAAATAAGAAAAAGGGAAGTATTGAATAAAAAAAATATAAAAGTAAAAATAGGTGAAATTCTCTTTTTTTTTAAAAAAAAGTAAAAGAATGTAGAAAATTTTAAAAAAATAAAAACTTTTGTGGAAATTTTTAAAAAATTTAAAATTAAAAGAAGGTTGGAATTAAAAAATAAATATAAATGTATCTGAAAATTTAAAAAATTTAAAGTAATTGAAAGTAGCATTTTTAAAAGAAAAAGAAAAGATAGTGGTTTGTTTTTTAAAGAAAAGTTAAATAAAGTGAGATTCTCTTTTAAAAAAATAAAAAGTGGGATTTTAAATAAGATAAAGTAATTAAAGTTGGAATTTTAAAAATAAAAGTAAATAAAGGTGAGATTTCTTTTTCTAAAAAAATAAAAGCAATTTGTAAGTGGGATTTCTTTTAATTAAAAAAATAATAAAATAATAAAAAACAAATCTGAAAATTTCGAAAATTTTGCTATAAATAGAAGAGAAAATTTAGGAAGAAGGGTGGAAAAAAAGAGAGGAAAAACTAGATAGAGAGAAGAAAAAAAGAGGGGGCGGAGTGAGAAGTATACACCCGATATACATTCTGGATACACTGAATATACAGGGGCAGAATTCATTTTGGAGAGTTTTGAAGTTGAAAAAGAATAGTTACTGCTTCATTGCCTCGCTTAAGATCTGAAATAGTCAGAACCTTCCTGCCTTTTACTTCTTCTCTATACTTGGAGTCGTTTATAGTCTCCTGGGTTTTCTGCTATTCCTACTGTACTGGTTTGCGGTGTTGCTGAATCTGCTGTTGCTGTGTTATTACTGCTGCTGACTTCTCCTTCTTTTGTTCTTGTACTGCTGTTTCCAGGTACACATTTGTACAATCTCGGCTTGAAGCAAAAATGAAATATTAATCAGGCTTTGTTCCTGTTGAATTCCTCCTGTTTAGATTTGTGGTTGAATATAATTTTCTTTTCTTTGTATAAAAATGTAGTTGATTGATTAAATTAGTAACGATGTCACATATGTATAACTTCTTCATCTAATAATGTTAGTTTAAATTAATCAAAGAATAGTTAATCTGTTTTGATATTATGGTGTGTCAATCTCACGTTTTAGTATTATTGAATAATAGAATATAGAATGAAAGCAGTTTTTCTTTGTACAAACTCGGTCGCAATTTTCCATTCGCATTAGCCGTAAACTAATAATTAATAAGTTACGTTTTTAGCATGTAATTAATTAAGAGATTTTCTTTTATTTTAGAGACGAACTTAATAGGAAAATATAGTCACTGTAGGTTTATCCTTTTAAATAAAAATGAGACGAGCCTCGACAAACAAAAATGCACAAGCTGCGGGGCCCTCTAAATGTATATATTAAAATACTTAGAATTCGGGACAGGCCGTTTAGCGAATTTTACGGCCTTCCCAAAATAACAATACGCTAGTTGCTTTAGGCGCACCTTTAATAATTTAACCTTCTTAAACACGGGTGCACATTGATGTGACCCAAATCCAAATCTCAATAGAGTCAAAATGTGTCGACGACCACGGGTACATTGATTGTAACGCGGTTCGGGATATATTTTCACAACGTTGCAATTCCTTGTAGAAAATAATAATAACAATTATGAAAGCGGTAAAAAGTTAAAATTTGCACATAAGTTCATATTTGTATAAAATCAGATAATCAAGCCGAATATAACAGTTGAGCGACCGTGCTAGAACCACGGAATTCGGGAATGCCTAACACCTTCTCCCGGGTTAACAGAATTCCTTATCCGGATTTCTGGTACGCAGACTGTAATATGGAGTCATTCTTTTCCTCGATTCGGGATTAAAATTGGTGACTTGGGACACCCTAAAACTCCCAAGTGGCGACTCTGAAATAAACAAACCAATCCCGTTTCGATTGTCCTTTAATTGGAAAAAAATCCCTTGTACCCTCTCGGGTACGGAAAAAGGAGGTGTGACAGCTCTGGCGACTCTACTGGGGACTTGGACCCAAAACCACTGGTTCAGGGTTAGAAATTCGAGCTTAGATAAATTGTTATATTTGGCTTTATCTGATTTTTTACATGTTTTAAGCCTAATGTGCTAAATGTTGCTTTTACCGCTTTGATATTATGTGAACTGTATATAAATTGTGCCGAAACCCATCTTCTCTCTGAGTCTTCTAAATCATGAAGAAGGGCGTACTTCGTATGACTTCTTTTCTGTATAGTGTCAAATCCCAATTTAGAACGAGGTTCGGATAAGTTGCTAAGCCGGTGAAGCTTCTGTATTCCCGGTACGCTGCCCCCCCTCGGCTCGAGCTGTCCGCTCGGGTAAGCCAGGTCTAGAACAAACACCCAGGTTCTGAACCTAGTATAACAAAGCCACATGCCGGATCCCTAGTAGGAACGTTTATTTGCATCATGTGCATTTGACTTAGGGGACTCAACACAGGGGTTGGGTCCGTCTAGGACAAGCAACCTGAAAATAATAGACCATCTTATGGCATCCTATGTGCTACATGTTGTATTTAGTCAAGGGCGTATGGGCTGACTAACTTGTGAATATCAGGAATAATATTTTAAAATTGAAAAAAAAACGAAATAGCGGTTAGGGAATTGATTGTTTATTTTTGAAAAGAAAACAAATGCCCAAATACTGTCAAAACTCTGCCGAAATTTTAAGAAAATGAAAAAAAATGTCTTATTAGTTTGTTTTATTAAAAGCTAAGAAAAGAAAAAAAAAGTCGTTGTTCTGTTTTTGTTTTTCAAAAATAAAAAATAGAAAAAATATATAGTTTGTCTTGCCATGAAAATGAAAATAAAAAAAGAGTCTTATTTTTAAAATGGTTTTTTTTATTATTTATTTGCTTATGAAAATGCAAAAAAAAAAAAAAAAAGTCTTTCATTATTTGTCGTAAATATATATATATATATATAAATCCGAAAAGTTTTTTATTTCCAAAAGATATATATATCTTTATTTGTTGCAAAGAGTATTTGTCTTGCCAAGAAAATTCAAAATAAAATTCCAAAAAGATATGTCTTGCAAAAAATAATATAAATATCTTTATTTTCCATTGTTGATAAAACAAAAATAATAAAAATGTTTTCTTTTAAGAAAAAAAAAATCCGAAAATATTTTGATTCTTCTTTCAAAATTGAAAAGAAAATTCAAAATTCAAAAAATATTTTTTAGAAGCATTTCTTTTATCAAAAGTAAAATTCCAAAAATATTTTTTTTTCTTTAGAATAAAAAAAACAAATGGAAATTCGAAAAAAAAACTTCCTTTTACTTTTGAAATTCTCAAAGTTCAAATCAAAAGAAAAGGAATTTTTACAAGTTTTTCTTTCAAAAAGAAATCAATCAAAAAAATATATATACTTCCTTTGAGCATTTCTTTCACAGTTCCAATAAAATAAAATAAAAAATATATTAGTTCATTTACTTATTCACGAGACCCGAACTACGCGGGTTTGATTCTCACCGGATGTGAGATACGTAGGCAACCCTCATCGGGTCCAACCCCACCTTTTGCTAAAAAATCCAAAAACAAATAATAATAAAAAAAACAAAAAAAAATGTCAAGATTTTTAATTTTGTCATAAATAAATCGGGTGATGTCCAACTTCCCCTTTTACAAAAAAAAATAGAAAAAATATATATGTCAAATTTCTAAGAAGTCGGGTGACGCTGTTTTATCAAGACATAGCCGAATGTTCCCGAAGGGGACACCGGAAGGCTGACTTTGCATAAACAACCACTTTTGGGTCATATTTAAGATTTGGTCCAGTTGACCCACACAGCCTTAAAAATCTTCGTCCCCGAGGCGTTGAAAGGCCGTGTTTGCAATATTGAGTTTTCTAAATTTGAAAAACGATAAAAAGAGTCATGAATAAGTCAGGTGATGTTGTTTTGTCATAAATAGCCGAATGTTCCCGAAAGGGATGCTCGAAGGCTGACTTTGCATAAACAGCCACCTTTGGGTCATTTTGAGATATGGACCCACACAGCCTTAAAAATCTTCGCCCCCGAGGCTCTGAAGGGTCGTGTTTGCAATACCAGGTTTTTATTATAATTTGAAAAGAAAAAAAAACAAAGAGTCGGCGGTCAGGTGAATACCGTTTGAATTTTTGTCATAATAAGCCGAGCCAGCTTCGGCCGCGTCTTAAACTGTTCTTGCCGAAATAGCCTTAGAGTATCTTTCAATTGTCAAAAGGTTATTTTCGTAAAAGAATGGACGAGTTTGTAAAGTGTCATAAAATAATCCTCCCGGCCTCAAAATTCATGTGAAATTTGGAAGGGGCCACATTTGCAGAAAATAACCATTGGGTTGCATTTTTCAAACGGGAAAAGGAACTGGCCGTTTGTTTTTGAGTTTGTAAGTATTTTGATTAGAGTATGCGGGTTGTTTGATTTTTAAGTTTGTAGGTCATCTTTAAACCTTCGAAACCCAATTTGTTTTATTATGAAAATTGATAAAGAAAAAATGTTTCATAGCTTTTACCTTACATTTTGTCCGAACTACGCGAGGTCTGATTCATACGGGGGCATGATACGTAGGCAATCTCCATAAGATTCGACCACAACAAAAAAAAAGAAAAAAAAAGAAAGTGAATAAATAAAAAAGGCACAAAGAATTAAAAAAAAATGGGGGTGGAATGAAGGGTTTCACGCGGGAGGATGCACGCGGTAGAAAAAAAAACATGTTAGAAATGGTTAACTGCCTAAGAATATTGCGTTCCCCAACATGCAATTGCAATATCTGTTAAAACTTTAACGCTAACAAGTTTGTTGTTTGTCCAAATCCAAACAGTTAGTTGTTAAAGGGTACTGGCACCATACCATTATCAAACAAGATCAAAAGGGATTATACCAGAAAGCATGACTGGCTCAGAAAATAGTGTTGAGTCGGAAGGGACGGCACATCAGATGCTGAAGGAGGCGATGGCCAATATAGAAAAAATGAGATTGGAAATGCATGAAATGCAGCTAGCCATGGCTAAGGCGCAAAAGGGGCCCGAACTACTCGTCACTCCTACTTCCCCACCGGGACACACACCGGAATACCCTTTACCCGGCCCTTCAACGAGCTTCCCCATTGCCCAATACTACCAAGGGGATACTTCCTATAATCCCCAAGCTCCACCACCCAAACAAAACCCTCCTCCGCCAATCGTCCCCGTCGTCGGGGCACCTCCGCCAGCCACGTTGCAAAGATCCTCCAGCGAGCCGTTGTTTCAGGCTCACAATACGCAATACTATCCCCCTGAGCCCACATTCCATGCCCCCGAACCACATGCCTACAATCTGCACTTGGAGGTATCGGCAGAGATTGAAAAGCCGGTTAAAGTCCCAGAACAAGAGGAGGTATTGAGAAAGTTCAAAAGCCTGGAGCAGTCCTTCAGGAACCTGCTCGGATTGGGCAACCAGGTCAGTGTGGCCTACAAAGATCTATGCCCTTTTCCGGACGTCCAACTCCCGGCTGGGTTCAAGATGCCTAAGTTTGATTTATATGAAGGGCACGGTAACCCCATGGCACATTTGCGGGGTTTCTGTAGCAAAATGAGAGGGGCAGGCGGTAAAGATGAACTGCTGATAGCCTATTTTGGCCAAAGTCTGAGCGGATCGGCACTCGAATGGTATACCAGGCAGGATTCCAGCAGATGGTACACTTGGGATGATCTGGCGCAGGCTTTCGCAGGTCATTTCCAATACAATCTCGAGATAGTCCCTGACCGTCTCACATTGTTGAGGACCGGGAAGAAGCCCGGGGAAAGTTTTCGCGAGTTCGGGTTCCGCTGGAGAGAGCAAGCAGCCAGAGTTGATCCTCCCATGAGAGAGGGAGAAATGGTGGACTACTTCTTGCAGACACTGGATCCAACTTACTTTGGTCACTTGGTGACGACGGTTGGGAAATCCTTCAATGAAGTAGTAAAGATAGGGGTCATGATAGAGGAGGGTCTGAGGTCTGACAAAATCCTGAATTACTCAGCACTCAAGGCAACGACCCAGGCTATTTAGAGCGACACGGGAGGTGCCCTGGGAAGGAGGAAGAAAGAAGAAATTGCCACGATTGAGGCAAGCAGTTGGTCCAGGTCTGGTAAACAATACTACAACCAACCCAGACCCCACAGACCAAACTACCCATACAGCCCACCTCAGCACCACTATTCACCTCAAGAACCACACTTCTCCGTGCACCAAGCCCAAACATATACTCGGCCTCCGGTTCGCCCGCAATGGCGCATGCCGGCTCCCCAGAACACACATACACCACCGCAAAACACCTATCCACCGCCAAGAGCCTACAAGAACCCTCCAGGGGCAGGTTTTCGGGGAAATCAGGCTTTTAGAAATGAAAGAATCCAAAGAACATTCACTGAGTTGGGGGAAACTTATATTGTCGTGTTCCACAAATCAAGGCAGTTAGGTTTGTTGAGTCCTGTTGAGCCCAGATTGCCAAATCCCTTCCCAAAAATATGGACCACTCGGTAAGCTGTGAGTATTATTCGGGGGCTCCCGGACATAATACCGAGAAGTGTTGGAAGTTGAAACATGCAGTACAGAATCTTATTGACACCAACAAGATTGAGGTTCAGACACCAGAGGCTGAAAGCAAAGATCCCTTATTTTGAAAGCAAAGATCAACAATTGAATGGCTACTCCTCTTCTTATACGAAGGGAGTCTTGGTAGTGGGCTCTGATTTTCTTTCTTGTTGTCTGGATTATTCCAGGGTTGTAATCCAGATTTTTGTTCTTGTGCTCGCCAAAGTGTGAAACCTTGTTATCCCGTATTTTAATAAAGTGAAAGTTTTTTTTTTCTCTCATCCCTTATTTTGTTTTAATTTTTCTTCTTATTTTTCTCTTCTGAACAGTTCTTTTTATACTGGTTCTAATGACATGGCATGCACGACGGATCTTCAACCTAGTCTAAAAAAATCAATTAGATTTCGAACTTATAGTACAAGATTGTGATGATAAGTAGGAATACGATAAGGATGAAGCCTTCGAAGAAATTAACAGAGAGTTGAGCCAATTTGAAAAAAAAAAAAAAAGCCCAACTCAAATGACACGGAAGCCGTCAATCTAGGGGATGCGGATGACATCAGAGATAAGCGTCCATATGGAACCAAACATCAGGGAAGAACTAATCAAAGCACTTACTGAATTCAAAACATTTTGCATGGTCATACGACAACATGCCAGGTTGAAGCACCAATCTAGTGGTTCAAAAATTGCCCACTGACCCGGCATTTCCCCCCGTCAAGCAAAATTGAAGAAGTTCAAAACCGACGTGAGTGTGAAGATTAAGGAAGAAGTAACCAAACAGCTGAATGCTAAGGTTATTCGGGTCGCTCGATATCCTGATTGGTTGGCTAATCGGTGCCAGTATGTTGATTATCGCAATCTAAACAGAGCAAGCCCAATGACGCTTTGTGATCAACAAATATCGAAGAGAAATGCGTCGACATGGCTATCAATTCTGACGCAGTTAAGAGATATTATGTATGATTGTAATTGTTGTTTGTTTGTACTTAGCATTTATCAGAGAATGAAATGACGGAGGCAATTCTTTCTTCTATCCAAACACTTTAACCTTTGCTTCCCCTTTTGAGCCTTATTTATTCTTTCATACCCCTCTTTTGGAATCAATAATGAAAATGAAAGAAAAAGAAAAAAAGTAATGATAATAAGAACAAAAGAAAAGTCGCAAAAAAAAAAACAACAACAACAACAAGGGAAATGGGAACTACGTTGGACCTGATTCCTCAAAGAAGGATACGTAGGCGCCTCACAGCTCGGTCATAGTGTAACAAAAAACAAAAATCCCCAAGCAAGCAAAACTGGGGGCAGAAGTTGATTCCGAGAGTTGTAATGTTTTACCCATCAAAATTATTTTGAACCTCTTGTTACCCCTTTTCTTTTAACCATATACAAAAACCCATATTGATGTCCAAAAAAGACCTCCCGATCAGTATCCGAGAAGTGCTAAATCAACGCAAATGGAAGTCGTGAATAACACTTTGATCCCCAGCAAAGAAGAAGATCATAAGCTGGAAATGAATTGATAGCCGAAAGAATCCCCAGCAGAGAGAGTCATATCGGCAGCACTCCAATCCCCAGCTAGGAAATAAAATGAGAGAGTCTTATCGGTGAAAACCTTCACAGGCACCATAAGGCGACGAAAGATGAGGGAAATAAAATGAGAGAGTCTTATCGGTGAAAACCTTCACAAGCACCATAAGGCGACGAAAGATGAGAGAAATAAAATGAGAGAGTCTTATCGGTGAAAACCTTCACAGGCACCATAAGGAGACGAAAGATGAGAAAGATAAAACGAGGAAGTCTTATTAGCGAAAACCCCTCGAAGGGCACTATGAGGTGAGAAGACAAGATTGGCGGAAAGAATCCGCATTTGGCAAAGAGTTGAGTGCCTGTTTATCCCCAGCAACATGAGGCCGTCCGAAAGGTTGATTGATACAAATAGACTGGGTTGATTAATCCGGAATGCGCGACATGATCGTTGGGATCGGTTATATCATTCAAATAAGTTCTCTTCTTTCTTTTTCCCCAGCATTTGTTCAGGAAGATTTCTTTTGTTTTTCTATTTTTGAAATCATCATTTTTTCATTTTTTTTGGTTTAAAGACTTTACCTCCCCAGCAGTTTGTTTTTGAAGAGGATTTTCAGAGCTTACTACCAGTTGCCAAAATGATGCAAAGCAAAATGCGAATAGGACATGTCAAAGATAAGGCGATAAAGCGAAAAGAAGTTGGTCGCAAGACCAAATGTTGAATGGGTCTAGATCCCAAGGGGACTAAATTTCCAAGGGAAGTTGGAGAAAAACAGGAAAACAACTGTTGAGAAAATTGTGGATCTAATTCCAAGAGGGTCCCCAACAGATCATCAAGATGTAGGAGCATCCCCGACAGATTTTCGACCAAGTTCCAAGAGGGTCGTACAACACAGAGTGGGGAAGGAAAAAAAAAAGGAAAATTCATTCCCAGCAAAATAATCCCCAGCAAGTTTTGATAGCGTAATGAAGCACAGAGCGGGGAAGAGAGAAAGGAAAAAAAAACCATCCCCAGCAGGAGTGGCACGACCACTCACCATGTGTTAAAACTAACAAATTTTCTTTGATTTGAAGCAGGAAAAGGAAATCTTGTTAATGGCGAAAAAATATGCCACAAGGAAAAGCACCAAAACTGGGGCAGAAAATTTTCTGCCATTTGTCGAAAATTTTCTCGGAGGAACGAGGAAATCAATTCAAGTCTTAAGAGATAGCAAGACAACATGATTCTAAGAAAAACAGTCGGAGGTAAGACAAATCCAAGTTTTTGAAGATGGGTTCATCCGCCCTCGAATAGGATATTTTGGGTTCATCCGCCCTCGAATAGGATATTTTGGGTTCATCCGCCCTCGAATAGGATATTTTGGGTTCATCCGCCCTCGAATAGGATATTTTGGGTCCATCCGCCCTCGAATAGGATATTTTGGGTCCATCCGCCCTCGAATAGGATATTTTGGGTTCATCCGCCCTCGAATAGGATATTTTGGGTTCATCCGCCCTCGAATAGGGTATTTTGGGTTCATCCGCCCTCGAATAGGGTATTTTGGGTTCATCCGCCCTCGAATAGGATATTTTGGGTTCATCCGCCCTCGAGTAGGATATTTTGGGTTCATCCGCCCTCGAGTAGGATATTTTGGGTTCATCCGCCCTCGAGTAGGATATTTTGGGTTCATCCGCCCTCGAGTAGGATATTTTGGGTTCATCCGCCCTCGAATAGGATATTCTGGGTTCATCCGCCCTCGAATAGGATATTCTGGGTTCATCCGCCCTCGAATAGGATATTCTGGGTTCATCCGCCCTCGAATAGGATATTCTGGGTTCATCCGCCCTCGAATAGGATATTCTGGGTTCATCCGCCCTCGAATAGGATATTCTGGGTTCATCCGCCCTCGAATAGGATATTTTGGGTTCATCCGCCCTCGAATAGGATATTTTGGGTTCATCCGCCCTCGAATAGGATTTTATTTTCTAAATTGTTGTTGAAGCCAGGCGCCCACCTGTATAACGAGAGGAATACTTTTTGTCTGTCCATTTCATATTTTAGGCGCCCACCTGTATAACAAGGGAATACATTCCACGCCTTTACCAATAGGAGACGCATTTCCTCCTAAGTTCATTTTACCCATAGGAGATGCATTTCCTCCTAAGTTTACTTTTACCCATAGGAGATGCATTTCCTCCTAAGTTTAGTTTTACCCATAGGAGACACATTTCCTCCTAAAGTTTAGTTTTACCCACAGGAGACGCATTTCCTCCTAAGTTTAGTTTTACCCATAGGAGATGCATTTCCTCCTAAGTTTAGTTTTACCCATAGGAGACACATTTCCTCCTAAAGTTTAGTTTTACCCACAGGAGATGCATTTCCTCCTAAAGTTTATTTTATCCATAGGAGAGATATTTCCTCCTAAGTTTAGTTTTACCCATAGGAGAGGCATTTCCTCCTAAGTTAGTATTGAAGTTGGGAGCCCGCCCATATAACAGAGGCATACATTTCTGTCCTTTCATTCTGTTCTAGGTCGCCCACCAGTAAAATGCGGGAATACTTTCTTGTTCTAGGTCGCCCACCAGTAAAATGCGGGAATACATTCTGTTCTAGGTCGCCCACCAGTAAAATGCGGGAATACATTCATGTTCTAGGTCGCCCACCAGTATAATGCGGGAATACATTCAGTCTTTTTCATTACAAGCGTTGAAGTTGGGAGCCCGCCCATATAATAGAGGCATACATTTCAAGATCAAGTCAGAAAACAATAAAATAGAGGGTTACAACAAGAATCCCCAGCAGGAAACAATAAAAATCCCCAGCACCGGGAAACAGAAGGTTGCAACAAGATGTCCCAGCACAAATTCAGGCGCATGAGTCAAAAGGAAGAAAGGACGCGTCTTGAAAGAAGCAGCTGGTGAACATTAAATCATGCCCAGCATAACAAGTCTGATGAAAAAAGTCGTACCCACCAGAGGAACTGCCGAAAAACTTGATGAAGAAAGCCATGTCCCCAGCGGACCGAGCAAAATGATGAAAACTGGTATTCAGAAAAGCAAAGGGCCAGTATCATTCCAAAATTCAAGGAAGAAAAGCACCGAAGGAAACACAAGCCGACAAGAAAGCAAGGCAACAAGAACAAATTTTAGTCTAGCCTAGCTTCTTGTTTTCTTTTAAGCACGGTGTAACAAGGAGATCGGTAAGCAGTGATAACAGCATGCAACAGCAGTAACATCGCAGTCCCACGGTAGTCCCAGCTACCAAAAACTTCCCGAACTACATTGACCTGATTCCTGTTTAGCCCAGGATATGTAGGAAACCTTTGAAGCAAAGGTTCGGTCAAATCTTTTTCAAAAAAAAAAAAATGCTTCACACGGAGTACTCGGATGGGCAAAAATCGCTCGCTTTATCTTTGCACGAAAACCCTTCGTGTCTCCGGGCAAAGAGGGGCAGCTGTAAGCACGTGATTTTTGCCCTATATGAGAATTACTCCCAAAAAATTCAAAAATAAAATAATTTTTCTTGGTGTGCAATTTTTGTGATATTTTGTGATATTTTGTGTAACTATTTGTATGTTTGTCTATGCATGTTTATTTGATTAATAAAAAATACAAAATATGTCGCATTTTTGCATGTAGGATTTAATTCTACAATTGTTAGTAATTAAATTTGTTTACAAAAATTAAAACTTACAAAAATAGGCATCTTTTGCATTTTTAGCATTTAATGTCCAAATGAACAATTTTATGCTTAATTATTACTTAATTGTGCGTTAATTGTTATTGGAAGTTAATTTGCGCTTTTATAACTTAATTTAGTTCTTAATAATAATTTAAGTACTTTTATAATTTAGTTTTAGAAAAATAAAAGAAGAAAAGAGAACAAAAATACAAAGAAAAATCGGATTGGGCCACTTCTTCAATTTCAAACCACAGGCCCAAATAATTGTCCAACTTTCCCCATGACCCGGTCTACTTCAAACCGGGTCGACCCGGTCCGCTCCATTAACCCAACACCCCTTCTTCATTTTTGTCCAACACGAAACAAAACCAAAAAAGTAAATAAAAAATAAAAGGTGAATTATCACTATTAATAGTTTTATTTTTTGTTTTTTTTATATATAAAAAATCCGAAAATATTTTTTTTTATTTTTTATTTTTATTTTTTTAAAAAAATATATAATAATTTCGGGAATGATTTAAAAAAAAATAAGAAAAAGGGAAGTATTGAATAAAAAAAATATAAAAGTAAAAATAGGTGAAATTCTCTTCTTTTTAAAAAAAAAAAAGTAAAAGAATGTAGAAAATTTTAAAAAAATAAAAAGTTTTGTGGAAATTTTTAAAAAATTTAAAAGTAAAAGAAGGTTGGAATTAAAAAATAAATATAAATGTATCTGAAAATTTAAAAAAATTAAAGTAATTGAAAGTAGCATTTTTAAAAGAAAAAGAAAAGATAGTGGTTTGTTTTTTAAAGAAAAGTTAAATAAAGTGAGATTCTCTTTTAAAAAAATAAAAAGTGGGATTTTAAATAAGATAAAGTAATTAAAGTTGGAATTTTAAAAATAAAAGTAAATAAAGGTGAGATTTCTTTTTCTAAAAAAATAAAAGCAATTTGTAAGTGGGATTTCTTTTAATTAAAAAAATAATAAAATAATAAAAAACAAATCTGAAAATTTCGAAAATTTTGCTATAAATAGAAGAGAAAATTTAGGAAGAAGGGTGGAAAAAAAGAGAGGAAAAACTAGATAGAGAGAAGAAAAAAAGAGGGGGCGGAGTGAGAAGTATACACCCGATATACATTCTGGATACACTGAATATACAGGGGCAGAATTCATTTTGGAGAGTTTTGAAGTTGAAAAAGAATAGTTACTGCTTCATTGCCTCGCTTAAGATCTGAAATAGTCAGAACCTTCCTGCCTTTTACTTCTTCTCTATACTTGGAGTCGTTTATAGTCTCCTGGGTTTTCTGCTATTCCTACTGTACTGGTTTGCGGTGTTGCTGAATCTGTTGTTGCTGTGTTATTACTGCTGCTGACTTCTCCTTCTTTTGTTCTTGTACTGCTGTTTCCAGGTACACATTTGTACAATCTCGGCTTGAAGCAAAAATGAAATATTAATCAGGCTTTGTTCCTGTTGAATTCCTCCTGTTTAGATTTGTGGTTGAATATAATTTTCTTTTCTTTGTATAAAAATGTAGTTGATTGATTAAATTAGTAACGATGTCACATATGTATAACTTCTTCATCTAATAATGTTAGTTTAAATTAATCAAAGAATAGTTAATCTGTTTTGATATTATGGTGTGTCAATCTCACGTTTTAGTATTATTGAATAATAGAATATAGAATGAAAGCAGTTTTTCTTTGTACAAACTCGGTCGCAATTTTCCATTCGCATTAGCCGTAAACTAATAATTAATAAGTTACGTTTTTAGCATGTAATTAATTAAGAGATTTTCTTTTATTTTAGAGACGAACTTAATAGGAAAATATAGTCACTGTAGGTTTATCCTTTTAAATAAAAATGAGACGAGCCTCGACAAACAAAAATGCACAAGCTGCGGGGCCCTCTAAATGTATATATTAAAATACTTAGAATTCGGGACAGGCCGTTTAGCGAATTTTACGGCCTTCCCAAAATAACAATACGCTAGTTGCTTTAGGCGCACCTTTAATAATTTAACCTTCTTAAACACGGGTGCACATTGATGTGACCCAAATCCAAATCTCAATAGAGTCAAAATGTGTCGACGACCACGGGTACATTGATTGTAACGCGGTTCGGGATATATTTTCACAACGTTGCAATTCCTTGTAGAAAATAATAATAACAATTATGAAAGCGGTAAAAAGTTAAAATTTGCACATAAGTTCATATTTGTATAAAATCAGATAATCAAGCCGAATATAACAGTTGAGCGACCGTGCTAGAACCACGGAATTCGGGAATGCCTAACACCTTCTCCCGGGTTAACAGAATTCCTTATCCGGATTTCTGGTACGCAGACTGTAATATAGAGTCATTCTTTTCCTCGATTCGGGATTAAAATTGGTGACTTGGGACACCCTAAATCTCCCAAGTGGCGACTCTGAAATAATTAAACCAATCCCGTTTCGACTGTCCTTTAATTGGAAAAAACTCCCTACGCACCTCGCGGTGCCGGAAAAAGGAGGTGTGACAGCTCTGGCGACTCTGCTGGGGACTTAACCCAGAACCAGTGGTTCAGGGTTAGAAATTCGAGCTCATATAAATTGTTATATTTGGTTTTATCTGATTTTTACATGTTTGAGCCTAATGTGCTAAATGCTGCTTTTACCGCTTTGATATTACGTGAACTGTGTATAAACTGTGCCGAAACCCATCTCCTCTCTGAGTCTTCTAAATCATGAAGAAGGGTGTACTTCGTACGACTTCTTTTCTGTATAGTGTAAAATCCCAATTTAGAACGAGGTTCGGACAAGTTGCTAAGCCGGTGAAGCTTCTGTATTCCCGGTACGCTACCCCCCCTCGGCTCGAGCTGTCCGCTCGGGTAAGCCAGGTCTAGAACAAACACCCAGGTTCTGAACCTAGTATAACAAAGCCACATGCCGGATCCCTAGTAGGAACGTTTGTTTGCATCACGTGCATCTGACTTTGGAGGATACACCTATGAGAACACAAACTGACACATATCCAACTGACATACACCCTTCAGAGGAACCTCTCTCCTTAGTTCCTTCTCTTCTTTCTTCTCCTTTGACAGAAGAACACAATACCTCAGAGGACCCTCAGGCTCCCTCTGTGAGTCTGAGAAGATCATCAAGACCTAGCAAAACTCCTTTGTGGTTGCAAGATTATGTGACTCTTGCTTCCTCTCACACCTGCCTGTATCCTATCTCCTCACATGTATCCTACAATGCTCTCAAACCTGCTCACCTTCATGCCCTATCCTCCTACTCATCTATTACTGAACCACAGTCATTTAATGAAGCAGCCTCAGATCCCAAGTGGATTGCAGCTATGAAACTTGAAATAGCTGCTCTAGAAGCCAATCATACATGGAGCATTGTGGACCTGCCTACTGGAAAAAACCCTATTGGATGCAAATGGATTTTTAAGATAAAGTTCAAGGCTTCAGGAGAAGTTGAGAGATACAAGGCAAGACTGGTGGCCAAGGGCTATATTCAGAAAGAAGGCCTTGACTACTCAGAAACCTTTTCTCTTGTAGCCAAGATGGTTACTGTGAGGTCCATCATTGCCTTAGCAGCTGCTAAACAGTGGGTTATCTATCAAATGGATGTGCACAATGCCTTCCTCAATGGTGACCTAGTGGAGGATGTCTACATGCAGATACCTGATGGGTTTGCCAGACAGGGGGAGTCTTACAAGGTCTGCAAACTACACAAGGCCTTGTATGGGCTCAAACAGGCCCCAAGACAATGGAACAAGAAATTAACATAAGCATTACTACACATGGGCTTTCAACAGAGCTACTTTGACTACTCTATGTTTACCAAACACAATGGCAGTGATCTAGTTATTGTGCTGGTGTATGTAGATGATCTACTGATCACAGGCAACAATATGATGCTATTAAATCAGACAAAAACTGACTTGCAGAAGAATTTCAAGATGAAAGATCTAGGTGAGCTAAAATTCTTTCTGGGCATTGAAGTTGCTAGATCAAAAGAGGGTATAGTTATGTCTCAAAGGAAATATGCCTTGGAGCTTATCTCTGAGTCAGGTCTAGGGGGAGCCAAGCCAGCAGGCACACCTCTAGAAGTGAATCAAAAGCTAACATCTTAGGAGTATGACAAAGCTATAACAGGCATAGGAAGCTTAGAAGAATCAGACGTTGCACTCAAGAATCCAGGCAGCTATCAAAGGCTTGTAGGGAGATTACTCTACTTAACTATGACTAGACCAGACATAGCATTTGTGGTTCAAGTCCTGAGTCACTATATGCACCGCCCAAAAGTCTCTCATATGGAAGTAGCTTTGAGGGTAGTGAGGTACATAAAAGGAGCTCCTGGGCTAGGACTATTCATGCCAGTACAGAATGCAAATGAGTTATCTGCATACTGTGACTCTGACTGGGGCTCTTGCCTACAAACTAGGAGGTCAGTCACAGGTTACATAGTGAAGTTTGGAGATGATTTGATCTCATGGAATTCGAAGAAGCAGGAGACTGTCTCCAGAAGTTCTGCAGAAGCTGAGTTTAGGAGCATGGCAGCATGTACTGCAGAAATAGTATGGTTAAATGGGCTGTTCAAAGAGCTTGGAGTTCATCTAAACTCACCTGTAAAGCTTATGTGTGATAGCAAGGCTGCAATTCAAATTGCAGCAAATCCCATTTTCCACGAAAGAACTAAACATATTGACATAGACTGTCATTTTGTTCGAGAAAGGATAGTGCAAGGGGTACTGAAGACTCAGCACGTATCAACTAAGGAACAGCTAGCAGACTTACTAACAAAAGGCTTGGGCAAAGCCCAACATGACTATCTTCTGAACAAGCTCGGAGTGAAGAATCTCTTCAAGCCTTCAGCTTGAGGGGGAGTGTTGAGAGAAGTGGAGTTAGTAAACTATGGTTAGCTAGCTATAGTTAGTTAAATCTAATTAATGTGGTTAGTTAGGAAGTAAGTATATGTTAAAGTGTACAAATACACAATAGGAGCTAATGTACAAAGAGACTTTCATTTTTTTCCTTCAATAGAACGGTTAATCCCTTTCTCTTCTTAGCCTTCTCTCTAAGCTGATCTTCGTTCTGAGAACTTCCACAACTATGAAAGCTAACAGTTTATTACACAAAAACTCCCAAATTTAAACAAGGTTCAATTCCCTTAATTCCTTTTCTTTGTTCATTCTTTTTCTTTTTTTCTCTTTTGATTTTAAAAATTAAAAATCCTAAACATACTAAATAAAATCCTAAATTAGATTCTAAATCTATTTGTAAAATTATCCCTAACTTATTTCCTACTAACTTATCACTAAATAATTAAGACTAAAGACTAAAAATGCAAACAACCAATGTATTTCTTAATTTTTGTTTAATAATACAATTAATAAACGACTTAAATCCTAAAAATACAAATAAAAACCTAAAATGTTATGCAACGAAGAATTAAATAATTTTTGGTATTTTCATGACATTAAAATATTAAGAGTGCACAAAATGCAATTAAATGCAAACAATTAACAAAAAATTCCTACAAATTCTATAAAACTTAAAAGCAATTAAGAAAAACCTATTTGTGAATTTTTGTAGGAATATTTTAATCGGACAAAAATCATGTGCTCACAAATGTAATAAGGGCTCAGATTTAAAGCAAATTACAATGCAAAATGAAACAATAGTAACGTATGGATTACAATGTAATATACAGTTAATTCTAAAAAAGATAGATTATTTCACGTACAAATTAAATCAATCACATCTTGCAGCCACTATATAAGTATATATATCTGGTACACAATATATAATATATGCAGGCACACTATGATTTCTCTCTCTCTCTCTCTCTCTCTCTATATATATATATATATCGCAAATTTCACAATTTTAACTATTTAAGAGGTCATTTCGTTATTTCTTTAAAAGAAATTATAGATATATACTACGAACTTAATAGTTAATATTTACCCACACCGAGTTATCACTAGCAATGAGGATAAATCTACATGTAATTGTCTATGTATATATAATAAAATAACCTTAGATACTTAAAACCACCGTGTCTCTGTATGGTTGATTCTTATTGGAATTAAAACTAGGGCGCTCTACCACTTTATGGTAAATTAAATAAATGAGTAACACCATTCGAAAATATAAAACTTATAAGGCACAAAAGGATGAAATAGCGGGACAAATATAAAACATACTGATAATATTATAAATTACTTCACCCTTACGACAACAAACTGGACTGATCATTTATATAGCTATTGTTTGAACTCATTGAATTCCTAGTAACACGAACTATAACTAATGACCATTATATGATGACACAAAAGACACACATCGGATAACTCAAATGAAAATGAACTTAGACGCTTATAATCAAGCTTTTAATAATTAAGCATGATAGGTCTTGAAGTCCTAGGATTTCCTGTATTGACAGTCGAACTACTAAGCAACTACTAAAAAAATAGATCCACTAGCCCTGTTAGCAAAAGGCGCACCAAAATTGTGTCCTGAAACCCTATTTTGAAATGGAAAAGAATCATAGGAACCATATGAAGATCTTGCCCTGGCACCAATAGAAGCCAAGGCACTTCCAAAGGTGAGAAATGGGAATGCATTACTAGTCACCATTTGTTGGTTTTGTGCCTCTCTTTCAACCTTTTTCTTTATGCATCCTTCAGTTGTTGCAGTTGAAAAAAATTAAGTTCTTCAATTGATGCTTCCCACTAATGACCGTTATCTCTCTTCCTTGCTTGTAGGGCTTCTCCACGATTTTTTTCCATTTGGAGAATCCCCTCAATGTTCGTGAGCTCCATGTTGAGATCACGAACACTAGCATTTCGATGAGCCACAATGAGCTGGTTATGGCCATTATTTGGTTGAGAGTTCCTTGTGAGAAACCTATCCATTACTGAATCCACACAAGGGTGGCCAAATGAGTAAACTTTCTTGCCCGGGGAAAATACCACAAGGGCTATTTCAGCACCACATAGTGTACAAAGTTCACTAGCCTTCTTGAAGAGACCAGCACGACGCTTAGAGAAAGTCACTTGCAAATTACTCTCGTTCTGCATCTTCACCATATCAACCTTTTGGCGACCCTTTGCCATGGGTAATTAAACACTCGAGATTTGAGAAACAAAGAAATTGGTGATTTTGAGTCTCAACACCAAGAGCTTTATGTAAGAAACTGTGATTTTTCATTCTCATTGTAATTGTTTTAGGTAAATGAATTCAAATAACTTGGCAGTCTAGAAACTTATGTTCTTTCTCTTTTTGAAGGATTTGAACCAAACCCATTTTGAATCAAGAAAAATCAAAAAGCTCTAACTCTACCCAAATCCCTAATTTTCCACCCTTAATCATATATTTTAGGCCTAGAAATTCATTAGATGTTGATGAAAAAGGAAGAAAATGAGTTGGAGATTACTTACCCAAGAAGTTTTGGTGAAAAAGTACTTCAAGGATCGCCTAAGAGCTTTGGAGAAGAAGAAGTTTTGAAAAATTTTGAGAAATCCCGTTTGCCTTCTGTTTTTGAAACTTAAAAATAACTGGGCGATTTAATGCTACGCGTTCGCGACAGATCTCTCGCATTCGCGATGGGTCAGGCTTTTTGGCCTTCACGTTCGCGTTAAGGGGCTCGCGATCGCGAAGCTATAGCTTCTCGAGCCCTCGCGTTCGCATCCTTAAGGTCGCGTTCGCGTAAGGTTTTCTACCCTTTCCCCCTGCCCAAGCCACTTGGCCTTCGCGTTCGCGTGGCCAGGAACGTGTTCGCGAAGGTATAGCCCCCCGCTGCCTCGCGTTCGCGACCTGGTCTATGCGTTAGCGTAGAAGGAAGTTTCCTTCGGCAATATTTTACTCATCGCATTCGCGAAGGTCCTCCCGCGAACGCGAAGAAGGACATACCAGAACTGACGGCAATATTTATAAGCCTAAAACCATTCTGAAACACTCCCGAGCCCTCAGGGCTCCTAACCAAACACGTGTACTAACTCAACAACATCATACGAACTTATCCGTGCGATCAATTTGCCTAAATAACCTCAAAAACAATGAATCAAATCTCAAAATCAAGAGTTTTTTCTTAAACTTCATCAAGTTGCAAATTTAGAACTTTAAGTCCGAATCACGTCAAACGGCGTCCGTTTTTAACCAAATTTTACAGGAAGTATTTCAAACATATATAAGACCTGTACCGGGCTCCGGAACAAAAATACGGGTCTGATACAATCGCTTTCTAATCAGATTTCATTTCCAATTTTCTAAAACATTTCCATAAAATAATTTTCTAAAAAAATTCATTTCTCGGGCTTGGGACCTCGGAATTCGATTCCGAGCATACGCCCACGTCCCATATTTTCCTACGAACCCTCTGGGGCCGTCAAATCACGGGTCCGGACCCGTTTTCCCAAAATGTTGACCAAAGTCAAATTTATTCATTTTAACATCAAAACTTAACATTTTTCACAGAATTTCATATTTAAGTTTCCGGCTACACGCCCGGACTGCGCAGGAAAATCGAGGCGACTCTAAATGAATTTTTCAAGGCCTCAAAATCACAGAATTTGATAAGAAAACAGGTGATGACCCTTTGGGTCGTCACAAAACCGGATTATATTTGCAGCGACCGCTTAGTCCTTTTTATAAGGCATAGTTGGGTGTGTATTTGTACGATAAAAAACCCACAAAAAATCACAAAACCTAATTTTATTAGGGGTGTGTGTTTTTTCCCCTATTGAAACCCATTTTGGATATGGGTCAAATCACATTAAGGGAGAAATGGATCTAAAGTGGTTATGGTCCATTTAAGCTTATGTGACATTTATTTTTGGATTTTTCTCATTAAATTTTATGCCATGTCATATTTATGGTAGGGGGTAGAGCCAAAATGACTTTTAAGTTACAATGTGAAAGTTTAGTTACTTTTAAATGATAAAAAATAGTTGAGTGACTTTAGTGAAATTGAAACATAGTTGAGTGACCATAAGTGAAATTAACCTCACTTTATAGTAGATGAGCAATCATATTATAAATGTGACTAATTGGGGTATATGAATTGATGCTTTATGCACAAGGATAAAATGTTGGGATTAGTAAAAAAAATTCATTTATAGTTTGTCTTGTTATGATATTTGGATCTAGAAGATAATGAGTCCACATGCTCGATAAATTCTTTCTTTGCCTAAATTTTCTACCTTGTTATGTCCTCAACTCCTCATCCCTTACCTCCACTTCGCAGCCCTGTTATATCCTTGATTCCCTGCTATACTCTACCGAATAAGAGGAGAAACATATATAATCTAAAATGATATCCAGAAAATTACTGTTATGTCCACTTTGTGAGAGATTCCACAATTTCATATACTCAAAATTTTAACACAATAAGTTCATATCCTTGCACGAAATGCCCAATTGTTGTTAGAAACTCCACAACTCAATTCCTCATCCAAGAACACCAACATCTAGGAATAAAAAAGCTTCTTATCCTTTCAGTAAAACTAAATCACTCTTCTCCCAGATTTCAATCTCTAGTAGTTGCTCATCTTTCAGTCACCGAAGTAAAGCAGATACTCTCAACCAATGTCTAGCTGAAACAAGAACCTATAATGCTATTCCTGAAGACAAATATCCCACTATGTCAGAAATTATGGAAGCATCAAGAGCCCAAAATCTTGATCTTCAGCTTCAAAAATTATGACCCTTTTTTTAGAATAACAGCTAGGAGCTTAAAAACCCAAAGGGAGCTTGGGAAATCTGAGGGTTTGATAAGGGTGTGGTTTCAAGGTAAGATTCTACACTTGGATTCCATAAGATTAAAAAGAGAGACTTTGGGGAAAAAAGAACTTTTCAACCTAATTTACCTTATCAAACCAACCGACTTTAATTTCAGTTCAAGAACTTTCATAGCAGTCAACACTGGCCGAAGAAAATATGGAGTAACTAATTTCAGAAGGAGCATAAGATTCTGGCATTACATTTCCTTTTGAAGATTACATTTACTCTTCGCTAATTACAAGGTCATAAAATGCTATGTCCTCTGTTACATTTCCTCTGTTATTTCTGCTTCTTCATAGGCTGTATCGTCTACTTCTTCATTGGCGCAGAGGATGGAGTAGTTCTTCTCATTCTTCTCGTTTTTTTATTTTCTCATGACCTGGCCGGTCAATTTGGCATTTTTCCTGGTCGATTTGTCATCTTTCCTGGCCCATATCTCTGCATCATCATCGTTTATGTTCTTGGTGTGTTTACGAAGCAGATTTTTCTTCTTTTTCGACATCTCTGCATCAACAAAAATATATATCTTGATTACATGAATAATCTTTAGAATTAATAGCGATAAAATATAAAGACTCAAAAGATTAATAACATACTAACCAGAAGTTCTTACTCCAGAAACTGTAAAAACCTTTAAATGGCACCGCCAAACTGAGTATCTAAAAGAGAGAGAGAACTGAAACTTTAATCATACAATAGAAAAAAGGAAGAAGAAATAAAAGCAGCAACAAATCTGGAAAAAAAATTAAAAGGATATTAAAACTAAGACTACGTACCTCTCTAACTATAATTGGCGGATTGATTAGTTTGAGCTAGTGATGTTTCTTATATAGACAATGAGTTAGTTATAGCTCCTTCGATTTCCCTCCCAAAGTTAGTTACTAGTTTGTGTTGAGAGAAGTGGAGTTAGTAAACTATGGTTAGCTACCTATAGTTAGTTAAATCTAATTAATGTGGTTAGTTAGGAAGTAAGTGTATGTTAAAGTGTACAAATACACAATAGGAGCTAATATACAAAGAGACTTTCATTTTTTTTCCTTCAATAGAACGGTTAATCCCTTTCTCTTCTTAGCCTTCTCTCTAAGCTGACCTTCGATCTGAGAACTTCCACAACTATGGAAGCTAACATGGTATCAGAGCTAGTGTCTATGATCAGAGCTTAGTTCCTCGCTCATCTGCGTGTATGTGTGTTACTGAAGTTCAGCTGAAGTGTCTGAAGGTGACAACACCTCTGAGCTAGGGTTTTGCTCAATTTGACCTCTAAAAAGTTTCATCAATGGCTATAGAAGACGAAATAAATGAGAGTGCTCCCAGACGTGCGAATGTACCAGCTGCTCCAGCTATTTTCCCTACGATAGATCATAATCACCCTCTATATCTTCAACCAACAGATACTCCAGGTAGCTCACTCATCTCTCTTCGGTTAACTGGGTCGGATAACTATGCTTTGTGGAGTCGATCTATGAGAATAGGTCTATTAGGTAAAAGCAAACTAGGATTTGTTGATGGTAGGTACCCAAAATCGAAGTTTGAACCTGAATTTCATGAACAATGGGAAAAGGTAAATATTGTAGTACTCTCTTAGATTATAAATGTTGTACGTCCAGGTTTGTTAAGCACTGTAGTGTACGCCTCCAATGCTCACAAGGTGTGGGAAGATCTGAAGGAAAGATTTGACAAAGTGAATGGATCTAGGGTTCTGTACTTGCACAGAGAGATCCATACATTAACACAAGGAACAATGAATATAGCTGACTATTTCTCAAAATTAAGAGATCTATGGGATGAGTTTGATGCACTCATGCCTTGTCCTGGTTGTCCGTGTTCAGAGTCAAAGAAATATGCTGAGCACTTTGAATATCATAGGTTGCTTCAGTTCCTTATGGGACTGAATGACTCTTATTCTCAAGCTCGAAGTCAAATAATGATGATGACACCAGTACCTAGTATCAACAAGGCATATTCTCTCCTTGTGGATGTTGAAAGTCAGAGAAATCTGGCAAACTTCACGCAAATGATGCAAGTAACAGAAGGTAATGACAGCACTGCTATGTATGGCAACAAAAATCCAAATCCTGGCACTGGACAGTTTAGAGCTCAGAAGAAGACACTGATTTGTGATTATTGTAACTACAAAGGTCATACTAGGGAGAACTGTTATAAACTAATAGGATATCCTCAAGACTTCAAGTCCAACCTTAAGATGAAGAAGAAGGGAAGCAACTCAGGAACATATGCTAATCATGTCAATACCAATTACAGTCCTACTATGCAAAATGCTCATATGCAGATGCAATTTGGAGGTTTGTAGTGTGGGACTTCACCTACATTTGGTTTCCAGCCTCAACAAATACAGATGAATGTTGTACCAACTGGAGTCCAGAATCAGCAACAACAAACAGTCCCTTACTTTACACAGGAGCAATATCAGCAGATAGTGGAACTACTTAACAAGGGAGCAGATGAAGGCTCTTCTGCCAGAGCTGTAACTGCAGGTAAACTAATAGCTCTGTTATCCAAGGCTGTTAATCTCAATTGGATAATAGACTCTGGAGCTTCAAATCATATGACATCCACGCTAGAAATGCTAAGTTCATGTCAGTCAATTCCCTCTCAAAAGGGAAGTAAAGTTCACTTGCCAACAGGGGATGTTGCCTTTATTACACATATAGGAAAAGCAAGTGTTCTTAACAATCAGGATATCAACAATGTGTTGTACATTCCAAAGTTTAAGTACAATCTACTGTCAGTATCTAAACTGACTAAAGAGCTGTAGTGTCTTGTGGCATTCTTTCCTGACTTATGTATCTTCCAGGATCTCTACAATGGTCAGGTGAAGGGAATTGGTAAGGAGGACAAGGGACTGTACCTATTACAAGGCAAGACATTAGTCGGTGGTATATTCAGTCATGATTCAACTCAACAAAGGAATAAAACTGTGCAGGTGAACTCTATATATAAGTCTACTATGCCTGAAAATAAGTCTGCTTGTATGACTAGTGAACACTCTGAATCTAGTGCATTGTGGCATAGAAGACTAGGTCATGCACCTATAGATGTAATCAAAAAGCATACAACTCTAAGTAGTTTGAAGGATAATCACACACATTACATTGTCTGCCCTTTAGCCAAGTAGTCAAAGTTACCTTACAAGCTAAGTATTACTACCTCTAATGATATATTTGAACTGATTCATTGTGATGTATGGGGGCCATATAGAGTACCTACATATGACAGTAAAAGGTTCTTTGTTACTATTGTAGCTGACTTTTCCAGATTTACCTGGGTTTTCTTACTTGTTTCTAAGTCTGATACAGTGGTTGTCCTTAAAGAGTTTCTAACAAAGGTGAAGAATGTATTTTCCACAATAGTTAAGACTCTGAGAACCGATAATGGTAGTGATTTCTTTAATCAAGAAGTTCACAGTTTGTTGTCATCCTTGGGCATTATTCATCAAAGTACCTGCACCTATACACCTCAGCAAAATGGAGTTGCTGAGAGGAGGCACAGGACTATATTAGAAATGGCCAGAGCTTTGAGGTTTCAAGCTGATGTGCCTTTGAAATTCTGGGGAGATTGTGTATCTATAGCTGTTTACTTGCTCAACAGACTTCCTTCAAGAGTTATTGGTGGCAAGTCACCCTTTGAGATGCTTTATTTACATGCTCCCAACCTCACTCATCTCAGAGTATTTGGTTGTTTGTGCTATGTAACTTCACCCAAAGAGCTGGACAAATTTGCTTCCAAAGCAGTACCTGGTGCATTTCTAGGATATTCCTCAACTCAGAAGGGATATAAGGTCTATGATCTTCACTCAAGAACCTTCCTTGTAAGCAGAAATGTGGTGTTTAAAGAAGACATATTTCCATTCAAATGCTCACAAAGCTCTGGCACACCTATGTTCCCTGTTCTAGATCTTCTTCCTGCAGTTACTGAAGTTCATCATTCACCTCTATCCTATGATACACCTATGAGAACACAAACTGACACATATCCAACTGACATACACCCTTCAGAGGAACCTCTCTCCTTAGTTCCTTCTCTTCTTTCTTCTCCTTTGACAGAAGAACACAATACCTCAGAGGACCCTCAAGCTCCCTCTGTGAGTCTGAGAAGATCATCAAGACCTAGCAAAACTCCTTTGTGGTTGCAAGATTATGTGACTCTTGCTTCCTCTCACACCTGCCTGTATCCTATCTCCTCACATGTATCCTACAATGCTCTCAAACCTGCTCACCTTCATGCCCTATCCTCCTACTCATCTATTACTGAACCACAGTCATTTAATGAAGCAGCCTCAGATCCCAAGTGGATTGCAGCTATGAAACTTGAAATAGATGCTCTAGAAGCCAATCATACATGGAGCATTGTGGACCTGCCTGCTGGAAAAAAACCCTATTGGGTGCAAATGGATTTTTAAGATAAAGTTCAAGGCTTCAGGAGAAGTTGAGAGATACAAGGCAAGACTGGTGGCCAAGGGCTATATTCAGAAAGAAGGCCTTGACTACTCAGAAACCTTTTCTCCTGTAGCCAAGATGGTTACTGTGAGGTCCATCATTGCCTTAGCAGCTGCTAAACAGTGGGTTATCTATCAAATGGATGTGCACAATGCCTTCCTCAATGGTGACCTAGTGGAGGATGTCTACATGCAGATACCTGATGGGTTTGCCAGACAGGGGGAGTCTTACAAGGTCTGCAAACTACACAAGGCCTTGTATGGGCTCAAACAGGCCCCAAGACAATGGAACAAGAAATTAACATAAGCATTACTACACATGGGCTTTCAACAGAGCTACTTTGACTACTCTATGTTTACCAAACACAATGGCAGTGATCTAGTTATTGTGCTGGTGTATGTAGATGATCTACTGATCACAGGCAACAATATGATGCTATTAAATCAGACAAAAACTGACTTGCAGAAGAATTTCAAGATGAAAGATCTAGGTGAGCTAAAGTTCTTTCTGGGCATTGAAGTTGCTAGATCAAAAGAGGGTATAGTTATGTCTCAAAGGAAATATGCCTTGGAGCTTATCTCTGAGTCAGGTCTAGGGGGAGCCAAGCCAGCAGGCACACCTCTAGAAGTGAATCAAAAGCTAACATCTTAGGAGTATGACAAAGCTATAACAGGCATAGGAAGCTTAGAAGAATCAGATGTTGCACTCAAGAATCCAGGCAGCTATCAAAGGCTTGTAGGGAGATTACTCTACTTAACTATGACTAGACCAGACATAGCATTTGTGGTTCAAGTCCTGAGTCACTATATGCACCGCCCAAAAGTCTCTCATATGGAAGCAGCTTTGAGGGTAGTGAGGTACATAAAAGGAGCTCCTGGGCTAGGACTCTTCATGCCAGCACAGAATGCAAATGAGTTATCTGCATACTGTGACTCTGACTGGGGCTCTTGCCTACAAACTAGGAGGTCAGTCACAGGTTACATAGTGAAGTTTGGAGATGATTTGATCTCATGGAAATCGAAGAAGCAGGAGACTGTCTCCAGAAGTTCTGCAGAAGCTGAGTTTAGGAGCATGGCAGCATGTACTGCAGAAATAGTATGGTTAAATGGGCTGTTCAAAGAGCTTGGAGTTCATCTAAACTCACCTGTAAAGCTTATGTGTGATAGCAAGGCTGCAATTCAAATTGCAGCAAATCTCATTTTCCACGAAAGAACTAAACATATTGACATAGACTGTCATTTTGTTCGAGAAAGGATAGTGCAAGGGGTACTGAAGACTCAGCACGTATCAACTAAGGAACAGCTAGCAGACTTACTAACAAAAGGCTTGGGCAAAGCCCAACATGACTATCTTCTGAACAAGCTCGGAGTGAAGAATCTCTTCAAGCCTTCAGCTTGAGGGGGAGTGTTGAGAGAAGTGGAGTTAGTAAACTATGGTTAGCTAGCTATAGTTAGTTAAATCTAATTAATGTGGTTAGTTAGGAAGTAAGTGTATGTTAAAGTGTACAAATACACAATAGGAGCTAATGTACAAAGAGACTTTCATTTTTTTCCTTCAATAGAACGGTTAATCCCTTTCTCTTCTTAGCCTTCTCTCTAAGCTGACCTTCGTTCTGAGAACTTCCACAACTATGAAAGCTAACAGTTTGTTACACAAAAACTCCCAAATTTAAACAAGGTTCAATTCCCTTAATTCCTTTTCTTTGTTCTTTCTTTTTCTTTTTTTCTCTTTTGATTTTAAAAATTAAAAATCCTAAACATACTAAATAAAATCCTAAATTAGATTCTAAATCTATTTGTAAAATTATCCCTAACTTATTTCCTACTAACTTATCACTAAATAATTAAGACTAAAGACTAAAAATGCAAACAACCAATGTATTTCGTAATTTTTGTTTAATAATACAATTAATAAACGACTTAAATCCTAAAAATGCAAATAAAAACCTAAAATGTTATGCAACGAAGAATTAAATAATTTTTGGTATTTTCATGACATTAAAATATTAAGAGTGCACAAAATGCAAACAATTAACAAAAAATTCCTACAAATTCTATAAAACTTAAAAGCAATTAAGAAAAACCTATTTGTGAATTTTTGTAGGAATATTTTAATCGGACAAAAATCATGTGCTCACAAATATAACAAGGGCTCAGATTTAAAGCAAATTACAATGCAAAATGAAACAATAGTAACGTATGGATTACAATGTAATATACAGTTAATTCTAAAAAAGATAGATTATTTCACGTACAAATTAAATCAATCACATCTTGCAGCCACTATATAAGTATATATATCTGGTACACAATATATAATATATGCAGGCACACTATGATTTCTCTCTCTCTCTCTCTCTCTCTCTATATATATATATATATATATATATATCGCAAACTTCACAATTTTAACTATTTAAGAGGTCATTTCGTTATTTCTTTAGAAGAAATTATAGATATATACTACGAACTTAATAGTTAATATTTACCCACACCGAGTTATCACTAGCAATGAGAATAAATCTACATGTAATTGTCTATGTATATATAATAAAATAACCTTAGATACTTAAAACCACCATGTCTCTGTATGGTTGATTCTTATTGGAACTAAAACTAGGGCGCTCTACCACTTTATGGTAAATTAAATAAATGAGTAACACCATTCAAAAATATAAAACTTATAAGGCACAAAAGGATGAAATAGCGGGACAAATATAAAACATACTGATAATATTATAAATTACTTCACCCTTACGACAACACACTGGACTGATCACTTATATAGCTATTGTTTGAACTCATTGAATTCCTAGTAACACGAACTATAACTAATGACCATTATATGATGACACAAAAGACACACACATCGGATAACTCAAATGAAAATGAACTTAGACGCTTATAATCAAGCTTTTAATAATTAAGCATGATAGGTCTTGAAGTCCCAGGATTTCCTGTATTGACAGTCGAACTACTAAGCAACTACTGAAAAAATAGATCCACTAGCCCTGTTAGCAAAAGGCGCACCAAAATTGTGTCCTGAAACCCTATTTTGAAATGGAAAAGAATCATAGGAACCATATGAAGATCTTGCCCTGGCACCAATAGAAGCCAAGGCACTTCCAAAGGTGAGAAATGGGAATGCATTACTAGTCACCATTTGTTGGTTTTGTGCCTCTCTTTCAACCTTTTTCTTTATGCATCCTTCAGTTGTTGCAGTTGAAAAAAGTTAAGTTCTTCAATTGGTGCTTCCCACTAATGACCGTTATCTCTCTTCCTTGCTTGTAGGGCTTCTCCACGATTTTTTTCCATTTGGAGAATCCCCTCAATGTTCGTGAGCTCCATGTTGAGATCACGAACACTAGCATTTCGATGAGCCACAATGAGCTGGTTATGGCCATTATTTGGTTGAGAGTTCCTTGTGAGAAACCTATCCATTACTGAATCCACACAAGGGTGGCCAAATGAGTAAACTTTCTTGCCCGGGGAAAATACCACAAGGGCTATTTCAGCACCACATAGTGTACAAAGTTCACTAGCCTTCTTGAAGAGACCAGCACGACGCTTAGAGAAAGTCACTTGCAAATTACTCTCGTTCTGCATCTTCACCATATCAACCTTTTGGCGACCCTTTGCCATGGGTAATTAAACACTCGAGATTTGAGAAACAAAGAAATTGGTGATTTTGAGTCTCAACACCAAGAGCTTTATGTAAGAAACTGTGATTTTTCATTCTCATTGTAATTGTTTTAGGTAAATGAATTCAAATAACTTGGCAGTCTAGAAACTTATGTTCTTTCTTTTTTTGAAGGATTTGAACCAAACCCATTTTGCCTCCATTCATTGTTTCTTTGTATTGCCAACGCTAATTTTAATGATCATAATGAGACAATACATACTTTTATTAATTTGAGTTTTGTTGTTGGACTGCACTTGACCAGCATTTTATTTGAGAACAAGTTAAAAATAATTTTAAAAAGAGGAAATATTAAATGTTCAATATAACCTTTTGTTTTGCTAATACGTTGTTTACGTAATTGTTTGAGGAACTTGGGAGTCCAGAAATTTATGTTACTTTCTTTTTTAAAAGGATTTGAGCCAAACCCATTTGGCCTTCATTCATCGTTTTTTTGTCTCGACTGCGCTAATCCTTAATGATCATAATTAGACAATGCATACTTTTATTAATTAGAATTATGTTATTGGATTGCACTTGACCACCATTTTATAATTTGAGAACAAGTTGAAGAAACGTATTAAAAAGAATATATTAAATGATCAGTATAACCTTTTATTTTAATAACACGTCTTTCCATTTATGAATAATTTTTCAAAAAGTATCGATCAATTTATTAGTAAATTTTTTTTAAAGAGTTGATATATACATACATAGAGAGAGAGATAGAAAATGTGTCACATCAAGCGTGCGAGGGCAGTTGGATTTATAAAAATTATATTTATTTCACGTTAAAGCTTAGGTTTTTTATTACAAATTCTTTTATTTCGTGAGTATTAGGATTGGGATTAGGTTTTATGAGGAAAAATAACACTCAGCAGCAACGAAAAATAATACAAAAGATAAAGATTAAAAAATAATAATAATAATTGACAAGAGCAGATAGCTGCATAGCCAACAATCACGTGAAAGAAAAAAGGTCCATATTTTACTTTGATACTCGGGCAAGACAGCACTATAAGTCAACTTCACCAAATATTCCAAGGTCGAATAATTATCTACATTATTAAAAAGACTCGCTTTCCTTTATCAGTATTGTCAACAAAGCAGACAATCAGAAAATCAGAGTAACATCTTTACTCTCAGCAATGAAAACTGGAACCTAATGATTTTGCTGCTACAATGTAATATTTCAAAGAAAAACTGTGTGGAACGATGGCGCCTCTTCTACTTGCAATAAATTGTTTAGCATAACAATGTCGCCATAATCCCAGGATTTCCTCTAACATCTCAGGACTTTACCCCTGTCCCAGCTAGCCAACATCTCCTTTTCACCACCAATTTTTCCGGTACATAGTACTTTCAAAAACAAATCAAGAACCTACATCTTCTGTAATGAAAGATCTTTAAGCTGTTGTGGATCGACCTCTGATGGTGAACGAGTAAGGGCACAATGAGCAGTTGTTGTCTTTGGAAAAGCTATAACATCCCTGATGGAATTAGTGCCAGCCAAGAGCATCACCAATCTATCCAACCCATAAGCAATTCCTCCTGCAACAACCGTGAGTAAATACAATTTTAAGTACCACCCACACGAACCAAGCAAGATTTTCTCAGGCCAAATAACATCATAATAGAAACTATAACCCTGAAGAAGCAACTGCTCTAAAAATAGTTTAACGAATTAGGTAAGATCAACACAGGTATTATGTATACCAAGGAAATTTCCTGGGGAGAAAAGCTCCAATTCGTTCGAGTTCAGGTTTGAGGTTCCACTTTAGAATCAATAGCAGTAGCTGTCCCTTTGGCTACAAAGGGACAGATCAATTCCTCAAGGCCAGGGGTCTACATCAATGAATGCCATACCGAAAATCATGAGAAAAGATCACCATGACATTATAGAAGTTTAAATCCAGCTATATCTGTCATAGCGGATAGGGAAGGTAGTTCTTCATAATATAGCATTCACATAAAAACTCTGTAACATTTGATTAGCAGCACAAATATAGTGTCAAACAACAGAAAGAATTCTGTAATACCGTGTGGAGGAGCACCCATGTCCAGAGCCTCCAAAAGATAGCCAAATTTTGCTTCAGCCTGCCACAAACAAAAAGAGTGCATATCTGGAGTATTCTATACAACTGGACAGCCACCAAATGCAATGCAAACCAAAGGAGTCAGCTTACCTGTTCTCGGGAAATGCCAACAATATTGAGAACCTTCTCTTGGACTTCACGCTTGTAAATTCTCAAGCTTCCTCCACCAATCTAATTCAAGATGTAAGGTAACAACAGAACATAATTTATCTCCATCACATGATTATCTTCTCTCACTGAAGCAGCTAGTAAAGAGAGCACGAATTCATGTACCTCAACTCCATTGTAAACCATGTCATAAGCTAAGGCACGGGCAGAGGAGAGGTCATTTATATCGTCTGGATTAGGTGCGGTGAAAGGATGATGCAAAGCCTGTAGGAAAATTGTGGTCACTTCACTTAACAAGATATCATAACTGAGAAACAGATTAGTCTTTGAAAAATGTCACCAAAAGGGCAGCTCGACGCACGAAGCATTCCGCGTTCACGCAAAGTCCGGGGAAGGGCCGCACCCCAAGGGGGTGCGATGTAGGAAGCCTACCCTAATGCAAGCATCAGTGGTTGATTCCACGGCTCGAACTCATGACCTAAAGGTCAGATGGAGACAACTTCACCGTTACTCCAAGGTTCCCTCTGAGGCTCCCCTTCTTGAAAAATGCCACTATTTGATTGAAACAACTTAAATGCAAATCAAGGATATCCTTGCTAGATTAATGTAAGGCACTAATTCGCTCATAATCTTCAAAAGCAGCGAAATACAAATTTCTAGAATCTTGGGTTGTTGTCACATTTCTTATTCAACAACAATTACGCCTCAATCCCAAACAAGTTGGGCCGGCTATATGAATCCTCACTGACTATAATACTCCATTTAAATCATCTCATGCCAATATTATGCTACTGGTGAGAGTTCTAGAGGTAGAATTCGTGATTGGTATGGATTTATTGACCTGCGTCTTCTAGATCTTGATATGTAGAGTTTTGAGGTACTGGAAAAAGGAATGCATACTAGAGAAAATCAGGGCAGGATCATGATAAACTATTTTGGCCATTGACAGGGTAGGATCATGATAAACTATTTTGGCCATTGAAAACACGAGGGTTGTATCTCTCCAGCTAGTAAGGTTGTAACAGGTAAGAGCAATACCACATAAAATAATTGTGAAGCTCACATTCACCAACAAACGAGCCAAGTATGTGGTAGCATTAAATGTTTTTTTTTTTTTGTCTATTAAAGCAGTAGCATTATATGTAAACATTGAGATCTTTTGGTGCTCTTTAATCCTTTCCTTTGGTAATTAAACATTGAGTTCTTCCGTGATTTTCTTTCATGGACCTCTTGCATCATTAAAAGGGCACTATACCTCACAATAATAAAGGACACCGTGGGCTCGCTTATTTTACTTCTCTTTGATATTCAAAAGTAAACCACCTAAGGCCAAGAAGCAAAATGACTGATGGACTAGTCGTGCACGTATATCATGGAAGATAATTCTAGGCACCATACATACCTCAAATCTCTGTTCTGAATCATTCCACTCAAACATTGGAAAGTCAGTCACCCAGAGTATTGAATGCCTGGACTAGATATACAAACAAAAGAACGTTGGACATTAGGACATACAAGATGCTAGTCATGAACCTAGCTCTTCTACAGATAAACACATCATGTTGACCCAATTTTGGTCATCAGAAACTTACATTGTCAATTAAACCCAATTCGTGTGCTACATATGTTCTCAGACGATCCAAAGTTTTATTGACTTCTGCATAGTGACCAACAGCAAACAAGATAAGATCATCTGGTACCGCAGACAACTGATTCAGCAATTCCTCTTTCTTTTCCGGATCCAAACTAGAGACCAGCTGGGGAATCCCTTCAATGCTCCCTGAGAAATTTTAAATAACCAATATAAGGCAAGAGAGAAACTTTTCTGATAAGGAAGGCAAGAGAGAGAAACGTGAAGATACATCCACAAAGTGTAAGGTCTTGAAGCCTCGATATCGATATGGCCCACACCCTGGACCTAATTTTTCTTCTGCACACTTACTTGGAAGCCATGGATGTGTAATTTTTTGTGGGGGAGGGAAAGAACTGTCTCATTCGTATGGCAATTATTGAGCAAATCCCTTCATTGCGGGAAGTGGACTAACCCCACAAAGTTGCTAAACTTAAAGAAGAATTTCATCTAAGGCTAAAAGAGAACCAGAAGTAGAACTTTCATTACCACCATTCAAGACCTTTAAAAAAGGCAAACCCTTTGCCCCAGATTTGATTGCTTCTTTGTATATGTCGCCTTTCTTCAAAGAAGTATTTGAATAATTTTTTGTCCCAGAAGGCACACATAAGGCCTTAATAATTCCTCCACTTGCTAAGGCATCTGAGAAAACCTTGAATGTGGAATTGGAGAAAATGCCGGACACCTGCGTGTGAAACAAAACAAGGATCATCAGCAACACTGCCAAATCCAAACTAAGGGCGGTATCATGAATGACATACTTGGTCAAATTTCTTCATATGGAGCACCTATGCAGATAATACAACTACATAGATAAGGAGCGGACGTTGCAACGCAGAAGCAGTGAGCTTGTAGACTAAATGCTCTTAACACAATCAGTTGTACGGAAAAGAGCAAAATCATTGTGAAAAAAGTAGATTGATATACTAATTCAAGGCAAGTGAATTGGGTTGTGCTCGAACTTAATTGGTATCACCTCCACCCCACCCCCACCCCCAACCCCCCAACCACCACCCCTGAGCCCTAAAACAAAAGCCATTGGTATCACCTCCACCCCAACCCCCCAACCACCACCCCTGAGCCCTAAAACAAAAGCCCCAATCCAAAAGAGTAAGAGAAAGAATAAGGTATGTCAACAAGACAACAAATACATGTCCATTATAGCAAGAAAGAAGAAATACACTGTCAAGACAAACAGAAATAAAGAAGAGCAAAGATCAATATTGGAGTCTGCAGAAGAATTACATCTCTCAATTCGACATCAAAACGAGTATCTGGTCTATCTGAACCATATCGACTCATTGCTTCAGCATATGTAAGCCTTGGAAAAGGATTTGGCAGTTGGACACCTTGGATTTCCTGAAAAACCTGCAACAAAAGATGTGACCATGCATCACTTGATTTTTTCCTGGATAGGAAGGTAAAAGTTTTCCCTTGTTTTGAATTCTTTTACCGTGCCAAGACAAACTAAGTCTATCGGAAACAACCTCTCTACCTCACACAAGATAGAGGTAAGATCTTCGTACATCCAACCTTCCCAGACCCCACTTGTGGGATCATACTGGGTGTGTTGTTGTTGTATAAGATAAACTAAATAAAAAGACCTCATTAAGTACTTTAGACAAATCATCCCATGAATTTCTGACAAGACACTCTTTTGGCATATGAATAGTCTGCTTAGCAATTTTTAAACAAAATTGTATGACGCCATTCCACCTCATTCTAAACACTTGAAGTTCTAGGTAGAGATCTTGGCCAAAGGCGCCTCCAAAGATAAATGTCTAAGACGCTCAGTGCCATGCGGGACTCGAACAACTATAACCACCACCAGTATTTAACATCATTTAGTTTCTTTGCTCAGCTACAAGACATGTTTCTTTGGTCAGCTACAAGACATGTCACATAAGCATAAGCACACAACTTACAATCTTTGAAGAGTGCTAAAACTTGGAAGAAAGAAAACAGGATAGATTTTGTGCTAACACAAGTAATAGCATGTGCCAGTATTGACTGATAAGAATGCATGCCAAATCCATGTTCAAGTAATGCTGACAAAAGATAAAGAGAATTGAGTTTTCACTTTCCACTGCATATCAAAGCTCACATTTCAAGAAATGTAGCTATATATCCCAGTTCAGCAATTATACCCACATCTCTGCAAAAGAAGATGCTCTATGCACACTAAATAGGGGGGAAACCAAAAAAGAAACCCTACAGCAGCTTAATATTTTCTTGCAGGAAAACTTATGTTAAGAATAAAGTTGCTCGGAGTCGGGTGCGGGTATCCGATACGGGGACCGATCCGAGTATCGGATTCGGCAAAATCTAAATTTTAAGATTCGGTGTGCGGATCCGGATATGGATACGGGTGCCGGGATTCGGCTATAAAAAATAGAGCAATAAAAATATTGTAAATTTTGAGAGATATTCTGTGAAAAACTTACATGAATATTGTAAAATTCAATCTTTCATTCTCCAAGATGGACATTATTCTTTCATTCTCCTAAATCTGTTTTATTTTTTATTTTGAGAAATCAAAATCTCAATTTTTCTCCCAAATTTGTCGATGGACTCCGGTCAAAGTGTCTGAAGTCAGTTGACCGAATCCGGGACGTATCCTGCTCCCTAGGATTGACAACCATACACCCTAGGATTGACACCACATGTATATTTTGGTGATTTTATAAATAACTAATAAAAATATGGCAATACTTTCACAACTTTGTCATCTCCAGCATCTCTGGAGAAATATATTTCCTCATATGCATGTCCATGTTGCATAAATTCTAAGATAGTGAAAGTGTTTCCCAACAACTTGAGATGCACTGCTGTAGGAAACAACACTTTCTCCAGTAATCTGGCTCTTACAGTATCAAATACATGCTGTTTTTTTAATTCTCGACCGAGCTTACTCCGTGCATTGACATTCCAAAACTATTTAACTAACCTTTCTAATCAAATCCTCATTGAGTTTCAGCATGTCCTCCATAGAAGTGAAAGCCATTTCTATATCTAGCTGTGTAAACTCAGGTTGTCTGTCAGCTCTCAAATCTTCATCCCTAAAGCACCTGAAAATTACACCATACAGACTAATGAGAGTCATAACTCACGGGGTACATGCTCATGATTACATTTTTTTTCTTTATAATAAGAATAAGATAACTACTCTTAGGTTTCGTAAAACTATATTGCTTCACACAGTTTTTAGCGATGAAAACGCCTGAGCTTTTATATCTGGATCACCATGAATTTTGCATGCAAGAGATCTGATGCAGAAATATCTTAAAATGCTATTATACAAATGAAATACCTTGCTATTTGATAGTACTTATCAAAACCAGAGACCATTAGCATTTGCTTGAACAGCTGAGGACTCTGGGGTAGTGCATAAAATGTTCCTGGCTTTATAACACAACCACAAAATAAGTTCCATGTCATGGAGAAATAATGGGAGAAAAAGAGTTTTCCAATTGAAATATGAGTATTGTCCATCAGAAAAAATATCAGTCAGATGTAAAAAAAAATTATCCATCATAAGGGCAATAATTTTGGACAAGTTCTCATTTTGTTAAGCACAATTCTCCTTGGCTCTCCACAAATGAGTATTTCACTTCAAAGGTAAAAGAGAATGAAGAATAAATCAGAGGACTGTAGGAACAAGAAGTGTTATTTGCAAGAAGACTCGCTTCTTTTGTACCAACAACCTTTAAAAAAAAATTGACAGCAAATAGAGGGACTGAATGAACACAAAAAGTGCTAAAACAGAAGATAAGTAAAGAGTACCTGAACTCTAGAAGGGACCAAATAATCACGAGCACCTTCAGGAGTAGATCTAGATAGTATTGGAGTCTCAATCTACCTTGTAACCATGAGAATGTTGGGGTCAACGCTAACAAAAAAAGCCACGAAAAAAAATAAAAAATAACAAAGCAAACATTTTCCTCAAAACCAGATAACCAAATTATCTATTCACAAAAGGAAGAAGAAGAAGAATAGATGTCCAAATTCTATAAAAATACAATTAGAGAGAAGGTATTACCTCGACAAAACCATGCACATCTTCTAGGTATCTTCGGAGAAGTTTCACTACTCTATGTCGCAAGATTATATTTGAGTTCATTTGTGGACGGCGTAAATCAAGGCATCGATATCTAAAAATGTGTACAAGATTAATTTCTAGCAAGAAGCAATACGTCAATGTAAGAAAGGGGTAAAAAATTTTAGGATAAGGAAACAGTTTCTGCAATGAAGAAAAGGATTGTCTTCACCGAACACGTACAAGATCCAAAACGGATCAAAGATGATATTTGATATGTCCAAGAGAGCTGGACTACGCCCTTATCACATCAATACAAAAGCATTGGTAGAAAAAGAGGCAGAAAAGTGAAACACAGGACGACAATGGAAAAATTAATGACTACTTTTTAATATGACAAACCAACACCCTAAACTTCCAACCTACGAGCAAAAAAGTAGCCCTTTCCACTTTGCTCTCTTGGTAACTCGAAACCCCAACCTTAAGGTTGGAGGGGGAGGACCTTTACCATAAGGTTCTCTCTTTTTGTCCTTCAAAATTATAATGACTTCTAAAGCATTGTATTCTTCTTCAGCCAGCTAAGTATATACTAACCTCACACCGGCTTTTAAATGGTGTAAAATACGGGCCTCAAAGACGAAATCCTTAATGGGTTGTTAACAACATGTCAATAACAGCATGCTCTTGCAAGTGTCAGAAACCTTTTAGTGGAAGAGGTGAAGAACATCCGCTAGCTGCATAATTACTCCATAGCAGGGTTGCCAGGGGTACCATTGGCATCCATCAAAAGGGATGCTCATTACTGGAATCTGGTGATTGAGAGGGTCGAGAAAATCAGGAAGGTAAAAGGAACATCTATTCCAAAAGGATTCAAAGAGATACTGATAAAGAGCACTCTATCTGGTATTCACCCACTACATGTCTCTAATGCATATGCCTGCAACCATGGGCAATGGAGTTGGGCGAACTGCCAAGGAACTTTCTAAGGGAAACAAATAAGGAGTAAAGAAGTACCCACTAACAAATTAGAACATACTCGCATCTCCTGTGAAGATTGGAGGCTTAGGAGTACGGGACCTAAAGGCTTTAACAAAGCCCTAATAAGAAAACAATTTGGGAGCTTGGCATTGAGGATCAACCGCTGTGGAGGAAGGTCACAGCAAATAGATACGAGACTAGATGAGAATTAAAGTAAGTTCAAGGGAAGATGAGAATTTAGAATCCTGAAGCAGATCATGAGGTCGAATACGAAACATAAAAGGAAAACAAACAGAAGATTCAACAAACAGCTGTAGAACATTCATTAGTTACCGCAATCTGATTTCTTCCTTAGCTGAATCTTTTGCATCGTCTGCAGTTGTTACCAAGAAGGGCAACTTCAATCTTACTGCATTCAACACCTGGACATCCTCTGCAGCAACCTGCACGCATAACCAATTAGTGGAAATATAAAAACTTTGGTAAGCAACTGGCATATAAAAAAGTTGCATGACAGGATATAGTCAAAGCCACTAAACAGATCCAATCAATTAAGAAATAATTAGAAGATCATGAAAGTGAAAAGACAAACGTCCTTGGATGATAAGAAACTCAGCTTTAGAAATTTGACTAAGGCCCTTGTCCAGTTTCTGATTTAATTTGACTAGTAATACTTTGGTACTTAATTACTTATTCAGAAACTTAACAGCACTTTAGATTAGAGGTAAGGGTGGGCGTTCAGGCAGCTCGGATAGGGTATGAAAATTTCGGTTTAGATGTTCGGCTTTCGGATTGAAGAAATGACAATTCAAATCCAATCCAAATAAGTTCGAATTGGGTCAGATTTTTAAGTTCGGTTTCGGATTAATCGTTATGAATATTTTGGATTATTTGTTTTGAGCCTATAAGTTGAGACATTTCGACTTCTTACAAAAATGAACATCCAAATGAAGTATTCATGTTACATTGCCTAAAAAGTTCCTCATTCTCACTGCAGTCATCCAAATAAAGTGTTCAAATAATGAAATCATCATCAAGAAAATGCAACAGAGTTATTAATAAGGCCGATAAGAATTAACAATAGTAAAACCATGTCCAGATAGAAAGTATTTTGCCAGTAACTTAGTAATTAGTATTGGATATATGAGATAATGTCTAATGGGCATGTTATTGAAAGTATTAGTAATTGGCATATGGATAATGGACTAAATATAAAGTATAAAAATTTTGGATTTTCGAATATCCAAAAATCAAAGTACTAAATCCAACATCCAATCCGAAATCCAAAAATTTTTAAAGTTAATTCCGAAATCCAATCCGTAATCCGAAAATCTAAATCAAATATCCAAAAGATTCGAATTTTGGTTTAGATTTCGGGTTTGCCCAAATTATGTCCACTCCTAATTAGAGGTCAATTTACCCAACAATAAAATGTATGCCATCTTTTCTTTCTCATTTTTCCAGCAACACTTAACTTATTTAAATGCATTTAAGCTACAGCCTAAAAACCTTTACTAGTTATCACAAGTCTTAAAGTTCAATTACACCAATTTGATCAGTTCCATGGCATCCTGTTTGTTGTTTACCGTTCATTATGGAGAGATGTATGCATACAAGATGCTTGTACCATTGAACAAAATATTCAGATCCCCCTGCATAATATACTATGAACATGCCTCATGACAAAAGCAGTAGCCAGAGAAAGCTGGGAACCTAATGGAAAAGCTCTACTTGACATCAAGTAAGATTCTGCAATATCAGAGCCAAAGGTAAATATAACTTTAAAAATGCCACATGATTCTCAATTGTTACGAGCAACCAATGAACGCAATTATATCAAGTAAAAAACAAAACTAATACTATAAAGTTTGACACTCACTAAAAAATATGGAAGAAGAGAGAAGTAATTGTGGTGAATCAAAGGTCGTCTCAAGTTACCTCTATCGTGCCAGTTTTCATCTTTTTGTTGGCAGAGTCAGCTGGCCTAGGCCGAACAACACCTTCAATGGCAACGACATATTCAAGCCTCAGATCGCTCACAGCAGAATGAGCATCAGGAAAATCATCAGGAAGTGTCGTAATCTGAAATGAAGAGTTCCATCACCAATTTAGCCTTAGGGTCTATCACTTACATCAACAGAGCACAACCAACCTTTGAGAGACTACAATTTTCTACAGATAATGACGCATAGAGAGAATAACTTGAGGAGATATGACGTTTCCATAAGAAAATTGGGACATCAATTATTCAATCAACTTCGCATCAATTCAAAACTAGTTGCCGGTAATAAATACTGCTCTATTCAGATCCCATTTCATTCAAATACCTAAAGGGTTCCTTAGAGATAACACAGCAGCCTAAGAGATCATCAATTTTTATAATGATACATAAAGATAAAAGCTTGTAAAGACGTGACATTTCCATATAAAAATCGGGAAAACATACAATCAATCAAGTATACCTCAAAAACAAATTGCATCATACATAAAGATAAAAGCTTGTAAATATGTCACATTTGCATAAAAAGATTGGTTTAACAATCGATCAATCTATCTTTGCATCAATCCAAAACTAGTTGTTTCAGTACAAGAATCTTCTATATTCGTTCAGCTCTATTGTGGCCCATTTCATTCAAATACTTCAGGGGTGACTTAAAGATAACACAGGCAAACTTTCAAAAGTGTCAAATTTCTATCATAATACATAAAGAGAAGAACTTATAAACATGTGATAACAATGGGGATAACAATCAATCAATCAACTAATCCTCAATAAACAACTACTTTTGGTTCTAATACGAATCATCTAAATCCATTCCGCTCAATTAAGGTCAACTTGCATTGAAATATTAAGGGGGGATAGGCAGGGGCGGAACTAGAATGCTGGGAGCGGGTTTGTCTTAAAAAATCCATTATTGAATATGTATAAATTATTAATCTAGAACCCATTAACTTTAAACGATTAGAATCCCGAACGCATAAGTTTGAAAGCCTGGCTCCGCCTCTGGGGATAAGTGAGGGGGTTCACCTGAACAATTCCAGTTTGGTCCCTGAGGTTGACGAAAGTCAAACCACCATGAATCCGATGAAGGGCGACCCACCCGCAAAGTCGAACCCGTTTACCCACATCGTTATCGGATAATTCACCACAGTATTGAGTCCTGCTAACCCATTGAAGAGTATCAGCAGTTGTAGGAGATAGAGAAGTTTTGGTGCTAGGGGTAAGTGTTTCAACGGAAGTTAAAGGACCAGTGGCAGAGGCGGAAGAAAGTGTGCGGCTACTGATAAGTGAAGTTGGGGTAATAATAATGGGGTGGTTGTGGAAATTATTAAGGAAAAAGAAAGGTAGAGAAGTGAGAGGGGAAGGTTTTGAGCGAAGACCTATGGTGGGTAAGGAACGGAAGAAGAGGGACATGGCGATGAACAGGGAAGGATTTTTTTGTTTTACAGTTTTGTGGACAAAATTTGAGGTTTTGGAGCAGATTGAATTGGACCGTTGTGTACGCTCACACGTAAGTCGGATTCTCACAACGCAAATTTACAAGTCGTAGTAGGACAATACTGTATATAAGTTGCATTAAAGAACTGCGATTTATAATGTACGTGTAACTTCTCACAGAAATTAGTGGAATTTTCCAACAGAAACTATACATGTTTATCGGGCGGGTTGAACGGAAAAAACTTCAGCCCGTTCATTTATCGGGCGGGCTGGGGTCGGGTTGAAAATTTTCGGGTTATTTAAGGCCCGTTCGGATTAGGGCTAAACGGGTTTGGGCGGGTTGGGCTAGTGTAATTTTTTGTTTTTCTAATTAAATTTTGACCGTTGGCAACGGTCTAAATAATAAAAAAAAAATTGTAGCGGTAACCGGACTGATAACAGGCTGCAGCCCGTTAACAACCGGTTAACAGGTTAACGGGCTTAGCGGGTACGGTGCACCGTTATCCAAAATATGTTCGTCCAAAACCCGTCTCTCGACCAACCCGTCCCAGTCCGCATATTAAGCTACAGTAACGGACTGACCCGGGTTGAAGCGGGTTGAAAACGGGTCAGCCCGGCCCGATTAACACCTACAACAGAAACTGCATATTTTGGGAAAATAGTTTCTCTATGCGAAGTATACTTTGCTTCTACGCCGTTTTCTTTTTCCTTGTAGGGATGGGAGAAATTCATTATTTTTAACGACAGTTAGAAAGAATTTATCTCACCTCAAAATCTCGCAAAAGAATTAAGATAATGAACTATTATTTGAGGTATATGAATAATTAATCTAAACATAAAATTTAAGATAATATAATATTTGGGTTTATAGTACTAAATAATAATCACATTAAATTATGTGAGAATTTATGTATTATTTTAAAATTGATATAATATAGAATAAGAATATATATATTAGTAATGTAAGAATTAAACTACTTAAAAATGAAAATACGATTTTAGAATGATTAACTCATGCATAACATTATTAATCACCGCATATGCATTCATTGTTAATCATCACAAAATGTTCCCTTCATAATGAATTATCAAGAAAAATATTAGAATTACAGACAAGAGGGGTTGCTCTGATGGTAAGCAACCTCCACTTTCAACCAAGAGGTTGTGAGTTCGAGTCTCCCCAAGAGCAAGGTGGGAAGTTCTTGGAGGGAAGGTCTGCGTACACACTACCCTCCCCAGACTCCACTAAGTGGGATTATACTGGGTTGTTGTTGTTTGATATATATCAAACATAGATATTGCTACTCTTTCTGTTTGACTCCTTAATTTCTGTTGTGATGTTATCATATACAACTGATATAACTTTTAAGAGTTATTTCATATATTCTATAGCTTTGAAATTCTTATGTGAAATTCTCCATGGTACTAGTTTTGCTAATCAATAATCTTACTACCACAATACATATTGAAATATTTAGTTCTATGATATAATGCATATGATTTGCATTTTATTTTAAAAATGATTTTAAATGTTGAAAATAATTGGAAGAAATTATGACAATTTTAGTTAAGCAACCTAAAGAATTAATCGTCTAGAAAGCAAATTATGTAGAAGAAATTATTTTATTTTTTCTTGTTAGGATATTGAGGAAGGAAAATTCTCCCGTTGAATAAATCACATATTCGGTTGTGTGAGAATTCCAAATGGGCTTATAAGAACATAGCCAAACTTTGATTAAGTCTATTTCACGATAATTTTTCTTTGGACGTTTTTATTCTTCCAGTTTTTTCTCATAACTTAATTACTTTAGATGTTCTGTTTCTTTCTCTCAAATTTTCAATCGATTCAAACCACTAACTTTACTCCAAACTCATTATTTAGTAAAATAAAACATGAAACCGTAAGTTCCCGAATAGTGGGAGGAGCCAAGGCTCTGACTACGTGCCTGTTGAAGAATGAGTCGGCGATTCATAGGCAAACTCACCCTTTAACATGTTAAGCATGCTTTCTTTCTATATATGGTTTGGATGCACTCTTCTATCTTAAAAAAATAGAATTAGATAATATGTTATACATCTTTTGTTAGGATCGGGAACCCGGCTAGTAAGGAATTTAGTCAAACAATGGTATAATGGCAATAACAAAGATAATGAAAGTTGATAACAACGGCAATTAAAGCATATAAAGAAGACACAAATTTAACGTGGTTCGGTCAAAGTGACCTACGTCCACAAGCGGAGAGAAGTAATTTTACTATACCAACAAGAGTACAAAAGAGAGTACAAAATTAGAGTAAACACTCTAATTCACTCTAATTAATTCCAAATACCTCAAGAGAATAACCTCACAAGATCACTCCAAATAAAGGGTTCACACAAGTGTTTCCCAACACTTAACTTTCATACAAAACACTATTAATAAAAGGAAGAAAGGAAGAAACAAGAAATGAATACTCAAGTCTTGTTGGTGTGTATTTGGTGTGTCTAAAATGAACTAATAACCTTCATTTTTATAGGCAAAAAAGTCTTGGCTTCTGATCACGCCCAACTATGCCTTATAAAAAGGACAATGCGGACGTTGCAAATATAACCTGAGTATTCTGCCCAGGATCGAATCCACAGAGAATTAACCTATCAATCACTATCTTTAGAACTACTAAACTCTTGAGAACCAATTTTCTCAAACGTTTGAATCACAGTTGATGGTGTCTTCAATAACTAAAATTGCAATTAAATAAACAACTGTAAAATAAGGATGCTAAGGTTGTAAACAATAATGAGAAAACGCTAAGGTAATTACTTCCCTTATTGACGGAATCCCTTCTGTTTATGCTTCATACAAATTGACCAACACCTCTTTATCAACCATGAACGCTCATCTTACCGTAAATCTCTCCCGAGTAATCACAGTAATATACTCAATGCACTCTCCCGAGGTACACTAGCTAGCTCTAATTAACACGGTTCACTTTAGATTGCACTCAAGGCTTCGTTATCCCTAATCCCGCCTTTAAACCCGCAGTTATAGATCCCTCTTATACTTTGGGAGTGGTGTTGTTCAACAATAACCTAAATATGCACTCTCTCCCGAGTTATGCACACTAAATAGGCACAGCTAATTGAGGATCCTGTCAATTAACTACAACATACACAAAGTTGAACAAGTAAAGATTGAGACTAGCAATTTGTATTAACATAAACAAGAAGTTCATCCCCAAATAGGTTCCATCAAAACCTTAGACAAAGGATTTAGCTACTCCTAACTATGGGTAAATAAACTACAACAATATTCATCATAAAATAAAGAGAAGAAGAAACCAATATGCTTTGGGTGCTCTCTCACATTTGTTCTTCTTGCCAAAAAAAACTCTCCAAAATAATACATGTCTCTCTTGGGTGAAGTCTAGTGTTTAAAATAGGATTTTGGGCTAAAAATTCCGTATTTTGCACTTTAGTCCCTGAAATTTCCGCCTCCAACCGCGGTTCTACCGCGGTCGCGGTCAAACCGCGTCCAAACATGGCCTCTGATTCTTCAATTGTCTGCGTCTGCACTCTGCCGCGGTTGCGGTGAAACCGCAGGTTTTCATCCTGTTCTGTTTGGAATTTGGAAAACCGCAAAACATGAAAGTTGTAGCCCTTTGTGTTATCTTTCTAACAATATATTATAGAGCCAAAATAGAGTTCTGAGTAAAAAGTTATATGTATTTTACTAGATAGTGCGCAATATGCCTCATCGAGTCTTCGTTTGTTCTCAACTATCAAATTTGACCCCCGAACACGATCCCGGCTTAATTTCTTGAGCTTTTACTCAGACTTCAAAGCTTCAAATTACTTAAATTCATTCTATAACATCTATATAGCTCGAAATCACACCTACAAGGCATAAAACACATAATTAGTGCAAAACACTAGCGATTAAAGCGCAAACTCAACTAAAGTGCAGTAAATTAGAGTGTAATAATCAATTAAAACACGTAATTATAGCCGATCATCAACACCCCACACTTAAACCATTGTTCGTACTCGAGTAATCAAACTACACTTTATATAGACACGACCTTTTTAAAGCAATTTTCCTAACTCATCACATCAAGAATATTTAAAATAGACTAAGCACAAAAGCGTAACATCTTCGCCTCAAGATTTGACTCACAAGTACCACGCATTATTCACAACTCACCCACTTACTCTAATATAGAGGTCACTGACATTACCTTTCCTTCATGAATCAAGCGCCCTTACACAAAAAAAAAGTGGTTCCATACAATAAAATTTAAGAACACTTAGGAACTCAAGATAGAAAGAATTCACTCACTCTCAGAATTAATATTCATATGCCACAAAAGATGCACCATAAGCTTGTCCGTAGTGTACTACTCCACTAATCGAGCTCATTCAATCTAGGATCAATTAGGACTTTATTTGGTTGTAATGTAGGCTACGGGACGAGTATGATACATTTAGATATAAGAGTGACTACACCTCCCTAAGCACTTTAATACATATAATTTAACATTCAAACCCCTTACTTATGTCAAACCAAACTCTACCTTCACATCAATATACATCAACTCCCAAATTATTTAAGCACAATTATATCAAGAGTCACCATTATCAAAGAATATATTTTTTTCTTTTCCTTTTTTTTTCCAATTCAAGTGGCTCTTGCTTTTTCAAATCAGTGCTCCTTTCTCCTTATTTCATTGGTTCCACTCAAAAGCCAAACCAACCACCCCACACTTTAACTTTTAAAAAGTTTATAACAATTCAAGTGCTCATGAGAGGTTACAATGGTTCAAATAGATGGTTAATTCAAACAAATGGGTAAGGCTTGTAATGTGGTTGCCAAAGAAACTAGATTACAGGCTCAAAGGGGTTAACTACGATACATAACAATTAGGCGGGTAAAATATACATATCTGGCTCAACAAAGAAATGCCTATATCACTTCCAAGACTGAACAAAACTACTATTTCGCTTTGCAAACACACAGGGCAAGTTCTAGACATCAAATGCAATGCACAGAATACAACAAACCTCACACACGCATGGCACATAACTCACTCAGGATTGGATTCATCAAGACACTCTAGTCAAAGCAGTTGAGCAAAGTTAAGATAATACAATTTAAGGTACTTCTACAAGAGTCAAAAACTGAGCCTAAGCGTCACAACCAAAGTACTCACTATTCTAAAGGCATAACAAAGTCAAAAGATATTGTTTCACTTCAAAACACAACACAATGGCTCCTACTCCCAAAAAAAACTAACTACACTCGGTTCAAATAAAACCCTTGGAAAAGAACCGTGGTTTAAAGAAAAATCAAGGGGGAATTACTACACTATCTTGAAAAGAACAATAAAATAAAATAAAAAGAAGCTACATGGACTACTTCCCTCAAGAGTACTGTCCAAGTGGTCCGTCCTCAAGAAGAGTCCTGTACCTTTGTTTTTTTTTAGATCCGACTTTGACCCTCAAGAGACCCGTCGACAAGCGTCCGTCGTTGGGCCAAGTCAGTAACTCCTGATGTGAGTACAGTCAACTATACGCAACAACACATATACAATATTACAACATGTTCCATGTCTATGTACACTACAATACATTATCAAGGCAAGTCTCTCACCCCACACTTAAAATTGTGCATTGTCCCCAATGCACACCATACTAATAAGAGGGTAAAAGAAACTCCCTGGTAGGCCAAAGGCCGAAGCACTAGCAGCTCATGGGGTACTCAGACTTCTCCCAATCTTGGTCCTTCGTGCGGGTACCTCACACTTAGTTCCAACCAATGGTTTGTTGTTACATCTTTCCAATGGCTTTGTGTTCCATGTTCCTAAAAATAAAAAATCTACACTACAAGAATAATACAATAATAAATAAAAATAAAATAAAATAAAATAGGGTTGCCTCCCAACAAGCGCTTGATTTAAAGTCGCGGCACGACGCAAACAATTTTACCACTTTTCTCGCCACTTGGACGATATGAATTGTGCATCTAGCTTGGAATCAAGCTTGTGACCACGAGCGATAGGGGGTGGTAAGTTGATTATCGAGCCGAGCCTTAAATTCTTCATTTTGCACTTCTTGGCTCTCATGTGAGGAATGTCATTTTGGTTTTTTTGTTTCCTCAAATTGTAAAATGTATGGTTGTTGCCTTTCCTCCTCGCAGTCCCTCACGGACTCATGTAGTTCAATTTTTATATCACTACACAATTCTAATGTTGAAAAATGCTTGGAATGTGACTTCAAACCTTCATTTTGCAATTTTTCTATTCTGACATCCTCTTCTTCCCCCGGACTAGAGTCATTCTCAACCAGATTTTTATTTACACCGGTTGATTCTAAGTCCATGTTTTTCTCGGCATCATTGGTACTCATGGGGTCGGTTGGCGGAGGTTCAATTCTTGACTCTTCAAATTTTAGCTCACATTCTTCCTCATTTTCAAGAATGGTCTCCAACATGAGCATTATTTTCTCATTTTGGGCATTTGAGAGTTCTTGGTTTTGATTAAGTGCCAAGGAATTTTGGAGACTATTTTCCAAAAGCTCCTCCAAGGCACTTTGTTCTTTGTGTCCTCCTTCAAGTAAGCACTCCAACATGAGCTTGAACTCTCCCTTTCGGCCATGCTCAACTTCTTCCAATTCGTTAGCCCTATCATTTTCATCAAAAACAATAGAATCATCATAGCGGGGGCTTGGGGAAGGGAAGGACCAATCAACACAATCATCCCAATGACCATTTTGAAAACCACACTTATCACGAATACTCCACTCATGGGTTTGAGATTCTGCGCACAATCCACTCCCGGAAAAATTTAAACAATTTTGCCACGAGTGTGGTCCTCCACAATAAAGACAAGGGTCATCACAGTATGAACAACTACCATCCCACCAATTTTTATTATATGATACCATTTTTCAAAACTAAGAAAATAAACAAGACTCAAACAATAAAAATAGACTAAGGTAAGAAAAATTAATTACACAAATATTCACAAGTTGGGTATAGAGAAAACTGACCACACTAAGAATTTTTGTATTTCTATCAATGGTAATTGATAATTCCGTTAACTCCCCGGCAACGGCGCCAAAATTTGATCACGCCCAACTATGCCTTATAAAAAGGACAATGCGGACGTTGCAAATATAACCTGAGTATTCTGCCCAGGATCGAATCCACAGAGAATTAACCTATCAATCACTATCTTTAGAACTACTAAACTCTTGAGAACCAATTTCCCCAAACGTTTGAATCACAGTTGATGGTGTCTTCAATAACTAAAATTGCAATTAAATAAACAGATGTAAACTAAGGATGCTAAGGTTGTAAACAATAATGAGAAAACGCTAAGGTAATGACTTCCCTTATTGACGGAATCTCTTCTGTTTATGCTTCATACAAATTGACCAACACCTCTTTATCAATCATGAACGCTCATGTTACCGTAAATCTCTCCCGAGTAATCATAGTAATATACTCAATTCACTCTCCCGAGGTACACTAGCTAGCTCTAATTAACACGGTTCACTTTAGATTGCACTCAAGGCTTCGTTATCCCTAATCCCGCATTTAAACCCGCAGTTATAGATCCCTCTTATACTTTGGGAGTGGTGTTGTTCAACAATAACCTAAATATGCACTCTCTCCCGAATTATGCACACTAAATAGGCACAGCTAATTGAGGATCCTGTCAATTAACTACAACATACACAAAGTTGAACAAGTAAAGATTGAGACTAGCAATTTGTATTAACATAAACAAGAAGTTCATCCCCAAATAGGTTCCATCAAAACCTTAGACAAAGGATTTAGCTACTCCTAACTATGGGTAAATAAACTACAACAATATTCATCATAAAACTTGCAAGAAAAAATAAAGAGAAGAAAAAACCAAGATGTTTTGGGTGCTCTCTCACACTTGTTCTTCTTGCCAAAAAAACTCTCCAAAATAATGCATGCCTCTCTTGGGCGAAGTCTAGTGTTTAAAATAGGGTTTTGGGCTAAAAATCCCGTGTTTTGCACTTTAGTCTCTGAAATTTCCGCCTCCTGCCGCTGTTCTGCCGCGGTCGCGGTCAAACCGCGGCCAAACATGGCCTCTGATTCTTCAATTGTTTGCGTCTGCACTCTGCCGTGGTTCTGCCGCGATCGCAGTGAAACCGTGGTTTTCATCCTGTTCCGTTTGGAATTTGAAAAAACGCAAAACATTAAAGTTGTAGTCCTTTGAGTTATCTTTCCAACCATATATTATGAAGCCAAAATGGAGTTCTGAGTAAAAGGTTATGTGTATTTTACTAGACAGTGCGCAATATGCCTCATCGAGTCTTCGTTTGTTCTCAACTATCAAATTTGACCCCGAACACGATCCCGGCTTAATTCCTTGAGCTTTTACTCAGACTTCAAAGCTTCAAATCACTTAAATTCATTCCATAACATCTATATAGCTCGGAATCACACCTACAAGGCATAAAACACATAATTAGTGCAAAACACTAGCGATTAAAGCGCAAACTTAACTAAAGTGCAGTAAATTAGAGTGTAATAATCAACTAAAACATGTAATTATAGCCTATCATCAGCCTCTTAGGTGTAAAAGAAGATATACAACTTGTGCAAATGATGTCAACCACAAAATACAATATTTTTGGGTCCCAACGAATATTGCCAACAAAGTCTACTTTGCAAGCATGCTCATGTATGATGGAATTCATTAGCCAAAATATTGGTCATAATTACATCTTTTATAGATCGTAAAGAGTTTCAAAAGAATTTATAATTGTCCCGGATTATTCAACTCGTTTGCTTAAATTAGTGAGTTGGATGTTGAAGTGTTACTATTAACTACCACGATCATCTTAATATGGACAATAGCTTTCCTAGTTGTTGATTTAATTCCGAATGGCGTTTAACGAACACACAAGGTTCCTAACCGTTTTGCTTGTTTTAATCAATTATTTGACAAAATCTTCTCTCTCTCTTTTTTTTCAGAATGCTAGAGGTCTTAAGAATTTCAAAATTAACAAAATCATTTTTACGATCTTTATTTAATTCCAGTGTTCGAAATTTGATTGTTTGTCTGATTCATATACCAAAAGTCAGTATTCGTACTATTGTTTTTAACTTATTTCCTAGCATAGTAGCATGCTATGGAGGAAACTGTGGTATTGAGCTCAATAAAATTCAGGCAATATAGATGCTTATAAACTATGATAATAAATTGGTTATTATTATCAATTAATGAAGTTAGTCATTGAATCTCGTTCCCTTCTATCTTGTATAACCTCTTTTTTTTTCTTTTTACATGTTGTATGTTGTGTGTACAATTACTAAATTATTGAGCATAGAACTTCTTAATAAATCGGTCAAGTAAAAAAGATTTAATATATCATATACCTAACTTATTTCTTCCCCGTCTCAGGCTCTATTTGAATCAAAGTTTGTTATCTTAATTCAAAATCCACCTTTATCGCCACAAGAATAAAGGAAGCAAATCATCAAAAGTCACTGCTTTTGATCGTTTCACTCCAACGGTCAAAACAAGGCAGCATTCAAAATTCAAAACTAGCCGTTACAAAAGATTTACAGCATCTTCATCAAATCAAACACCCACAACATATCATCTCTAAAAAAAATCACTTTCCTTTCTCAATTCACTACCCTATTTCATTTCCTCATCTATTTTCTGCAAACGATTCTCTTACCTTTCTTGGTATCGTCCATCAATGGCGGGTTCGTCTAACAGATCTCCTTCTCCACTTTCTGCAAAACCCATTCCTCCTCATCCAAGAACCTCTGAAAACACCAATTCTACAGCAAGAAGAAGTTTCAACGGCAACCCCTTTTCACGACCTTCAGTTCTTTCAACCCACAGAGGATTCAACCCCGTTACACCTGCCAATAGCCCTGCTGGTAATTTCCCTTTCCTTCGCTCGAATTTCTTTATTTTGAAATGTCAAAAATTTGTTGCAAGATTTCTTGATTTAATTAATCACTTTGTTGTTTTCTTGTGTTCTTTTGGTGTAGATTCTGCTAAAAGGGTGTCTAATTCAGGGAAAGAAGGGGGTTTTGAAGAGAAAGAGAATGAACTGAAAGCAGTGAAACTGAGGTCATCGGCGGCAAAGGGTTCAAAGAATTTTATGTCTCCAACAATTTCAGCCTCTTCCAAGATTGCTTCATCCCCTAAAAAGAAAATATTGGTGGAAAGAAATGACCCTCTTAGGACTTCAATCTCCTTGTCCGACGGTAAAGCTACATTCTTTAATGCATCTTCTGAAAATTATGATGTGGGTTTTGAGCTTAGCAACAGTACTGTAAAATCTATGGAAAAAACTGAAATTTTATTGGAGCCTAAGGAGGAGAATGTTGTTGTTGAAGAACAAGGTCTTACTCCAGTTGCCAAAACCCCCAAAAAGGTAACATTTTTGGAGGTACCTTTACCTTCAGAAACCCTTTCTGATACTGTAACCATGGATTCTGATATTTGCAATGATGAGCCAATACTGGTTTCTACTTTAATAGCTCCACTTGATGCTGATCCCTCTCTACCTCCATATGACCCTAAAACCAATTACCTCTCCCCCAGGCCTCAGTTTCTTCACTACAAACCCAACCGAAGAATTGAGGTTTTACTCAATAAGGAAAAAGGATTGGATGTAGTAGGAGGAGCAAAGAGTCTAGATGACAGCTTCTTGTCTGAGTTATTACTGTCTGATAACATTTCAGACACAGAGGACAGTGAAAGTTCTCAAACTGCTGAAGAATCGCTGAAAGAATCTGATGGTTCTTCTTCAGAAGAGATGTTACTTGAAGCAGCAGTTGATCAAGAAGAGGAAGAGGAACCTAAAATTACTGAACCTGCTGCTGAGGAAATTGCAGAAGCAAAAATGAGAACAAAGCCAAGGTCTTCAGTAATATCAAAGTTTTTTTCTTTGTTGTTGGTACTCTTGATTGCTTTAGTATTGATCTCAGTTACTGATTCTCCCTTACTTACTACTACTCCTGGGTCCATAGACTTAAGATTTTCTAATCTGAGTATTCCATCAGACATTCCAGTGTTGGCGAAGGCTAATAGTTACTTTAAGCAATTCTCTGGTGAAGCCATTTCTTACTTCTCAAAGTTGATTTATGACCTTGGTAGCATTCCATCAGATATTCCAGTGCATCCTTTAAAATTCATGAACTTGACTGATGTACAAGATAGTGGCATAGATCACTGGTATTTGAAAGGGGGTACTGGTTCTGTGGAGTTGGATAAAGGACTTGAACTTGTTGAATTGGAAGAGGATGAAGAGTCTAAAACTGAAACCAATGAGGAAGAAGTTCAAATAGAAGCTGATTTAGATGATGATGGCAATGAAGAGGAAGTTGAAGGAGCCCATGAGTTGGAGATTGAAGAAGCTTCAACAATTCAATTAGATGAGGAAAATGAGGCTGATAGCTCAGAAAATGATCAAGAACAAGGACAAGATGACTTGGAGACTGAAGAAGTTTCTGTTGTACTAGTAGCTGAGGGGAATGAGTCTATTAGTTCAGAAAGGGATCTAGACCAAGGGGAGCATGAGTTGGCCGAAACCAAATCTTTCAATGTTGATAATGATGCCAGTTCTGATGCTGTAGTTGAGTCAGTGAACGTCAACCCTGAAAGCTTAGTCAAAGATGATTCTTCTGGTGAAGATGCCCAACCTTTGGAAGGGGTGCAGTCTCCAATTGATGATAGATTTGGAGATAATGTTCAGATCCTTGGGATTTCCTCAGTTATCCTTTCTGTGCTAGCTGCTATAGTTATCTATTTTAAGACAAAAAATGATAAGACTCTGCAGCCAGTAGTCTATTCTGATCATATTGTCAAAGAGAAACATTCCTCTCAAAACTGGCCAACGGAGGTTGACGTTATGGGAGAGTCTTGTCCCTCAGAAATGAGCAGCTTTCAGATAAGTTCATCTTATAGTAAGAAATATCCCAAATCAGCAAATGATGAAGCTCAGAGCATGGAGAAGAAACCAAGAAAGAGTAATAGGAGAGAGTCCTTGGCTGCGTCTGAATACTCGTTGGGTTCACCTTCTTATGGAAGTTTCACTACTTATGAGAGGATTCCTATCAAGCATGTGAGTACTGGCTATTACATTCTACATGCCCAAATCTTATATTTTTCTGTTATATTTCGAATATTTTCTAATTTTTTTCCTTGTGAAATTCTAGGTTAGTGGAGGAGAAGAAATCATCACCCCTGTAAGACGCTCGAGCAGAATTAGAAGCCATGTCACCTCTCCTTGAAGATTGGTTGTGTGCTAGAGCAGAAACCAGAAGTCATGTCACTTATGCATGACACCGACGGAAATTGGTTTTTTGGCTTCTCTGCAAATCAATCATAAGCATAGTCATTCCTGAACTATGCCTTCTGACTTAACTGAAGTGATTCAAGTAATTTTTTTAGGATATTAATGTTTGGTTAGCTTATGTTTTTTAATCTTATTAGTGGAACTTTCTACATGCTGCCTTAGTCTGTTGAAGTTTCTTTTATTGGTTGAGGATTTCCTGTAGCTTGTGCATAGCACTTTGTTTGACCTTGCTTCTATAAATTTTAGGATGATCTGATTGTTGGCTCCATTTCTTGAATGTTTCTATTCATTGGAGTAAATGTTAGGGATATAGTAGATATGCCCTAGATCCAATCACATTTGATGTTTTGGACATATTTTTATAAAATATATATGGCATTTGATATTCTTTTATCATTGTTATTAATTGCTTGATTAATTTGATAAGGTCCTTGATTAAATTTTGAGACATGACATTGTGATGGAGATCATGATAATGAGAGTGAAGTTTCTTATAATTTAATCTAAATTTGTTCTTGATCGTAGGATTATTAATTTGGACATTAGTAATCCGATTAGATCAATATTTATGTGATCGTCTTTATGGGATAAAGATTAGTTGATCTCATTAACTAAATTACATAGATAGATGATGCATATAGAGATATGATCATTGAACCGACTCATTGGATAATTCCTAATGGTTAGAATTACCATAAACTGTCAATAGGATATTCTCTTGAAGAATGTGACGTAACCGTTTCCTTTGACCTGAGATCGTCATGGTAATTGACCAGTTATTTATTGTACTTTGATACTAGACACCTATGGCCCTAGGGCGATAGTTGAAAGGATATTGGGTATGATTAAATGCTTGTAGAATTAGTGATTGATCAAGATGGAATCTGTCAACTCTTGGTAATGAGTTTAAGCTCCATGTTGTCATGAATTATAAACGACCAAACTAAGACCTTGGCCAGGGCAATTGAATGAAAGAAGAAAAGAGTTTCTTAGGTCATTCAATGGTCGAATATATTTGACATGGACACATAGTTGGTCGCCTATTAGGATTTGACAGTTGAATCATATCCTAGAGTGATCCAGAGCTATAAGGACAGAAGGAATTACTACATTATTCTTCTACTGGTTCTTGAGAGTAAATTGTATACTTCATTCTATCCGGTCATTAAGGAGTGTTGCTAGACGTCACCCTTGATTGGTATATTGATGTGATCAATTTACTACCGGTTTAGTATTGAACCTATGGGGTCGCACACTAACGAGTGTTCTGATCTTTGCTAAAGGATTTATTATTTTGTTATTTGATGATTAAATTATAGAATTTAATTAGTCAAGTAAATTATTAGTCCAAATGAAATATTATTATAATCTTTGCTAGCACAGAGGATATAATTAATATTGTGAACAAATTGAAATTTTCTATTTGGAATAGAAATTGAATTATATCTCTTGGTTGAAATATATATATATATATATATATATATATATATATATTAATAATTATTTTGTATAAGATGTATATAAAATATAATATTAATAAATGGCTTGGTAAGTAATTCCAATTTGGAATTGGATTATTTCACGTGCAATTAATATTTTGTAAATATGAAAACAACTGATTCCAATTTTGAGTTGGAACAATCACGTGACTGTTCGGCAAAACCCATTTGAATGGGATTCGAATTTTTGTGGAAAATTATACAAAGTTTATTTTTGGAATAAATTTACCCTAAGTAAATCATTACCTCACCCAAATAGGAAAAGGGTTTATAGGTGATGCTGTATAAAGGGTGATGGAGAAAATTTGCCGGCATATTATTATTCTTGAGAAGAAAAACACTTTGTGAAAGTGAGAGTGCAATACAAAGCCAAGAGAGAAAATACAATTACAAGAAAAGTGTTTCTTGTTCTTCTATCTTTGAGTTGAGATTTTAGAGAAAAATTTCAGCACAAGTTTTCCGTTCAATTTGTTCGCGGGTTTCGTTGATAGCAAGGATCAATCTCGGTGTGGATACACATAGAGTCTTCGCACTATCGAAGAATTTGAAACAAGACTTTCTTCATCAGGTACGTCTTAGATCCGATCTATTGATATGTGAATAAATTTTAAACATGAAAAGATCTGCCTAGGATTGTTATTGTCTTCCGCTGCGTGTTACGAACACCTATACGCAATCCTTCAGTGGTATCAGAGCAGTGGTTTATTGTGTCTAAAATTTATTTACGAAATATTTTAATATCATATTTGAAAAGTTCAAACCATAATACATGTGTCTTGTGCGATAGTCAAATCGTTTGAATGTTGATATTATTTTATTGTAGATAAAATATGTATTCATATAACTATTGAGATAGTTCATAACTTGAATTTGAAATTATGTATTAGATACGATGGGAATCTATAATCGGTTACATGATTCTATTGTTATTTTAATTGTTATTAATTCATGAGATATTAATTAATAATAATATTCTGGCATGAACTCTTTAATAAATTCATAAAAATTGTAGATAAACAAATAAATTGTTAATTCATAAAAATTGTAGATAATTATTAGATATTAACTAAGAAGCAGGACATGAAACAATTTCTCAAATCTCGTACTGGATAACCTTTTAAAAAATATATATTTATAACAATCTAACCCCTTAATTTTAGTAATTGCATTTCGTTTTGTTGTCAGTATTGAAGAATATTAAACGTGTCATGTCATAATCTATCTAGTTTGAGCAAATTATATCATATCTTTTAACAAAATCCTTACTACCACTTTATTTTACATCTCAAATTCAAATAAGACTTATTCTTTCAAAATTTTACACAAGTTTTTTTTTTGTTCTTTACTTATAGTTAGTATATTATTTATTATTTAATATTATTATATTATCATGTGATCTTTTATTTGCTTGCCATTTGGCCTATGGCCTTGCTTATTACCTTTTTAATTATCATCAAAATATATATATAATGTTCTTGAAATTTAATATATTTTTACGTATTTATACTCTTACTCGAAACTCATTTACTATCTAAATCTATCAATTATATTTTTGAGTATTATTTAATTTAATTTATTTATTTATTATTAATTTAAAGTATAAGTATCCTTGCATTATCTTGTCACGATCCGGAATTCCCACCATCGGGACCGTGAAGGCGCCTAACATCACACTTGCTAGGCAAGCCAATGTTAGAGTTTTATTAGCCGATTTCTTTTACGTTCCAGTGATTAAAAATAAACAAGCTAAAACAAGTAGAAATAAATGCAGAAGTAAGTAAACAGCCTCTTTGTTTATATACTATTATCAATACTATTACTATCCAAAATCCGGTGCCACAATGCACGAACACACTAAGATTTGCTACAAACATTTATTCGAAAGAAGATACAACTGTTTATGAAGGGAAGTAAACACAGCATATGTAGGAGCATAGAAGGGGACGCCAGGTCCCGCGGATGCCAGCAAGACTACCTTGAGTCTCCTAGTTGTAAATATCTGCAACCAACCTCTCGATCAGCCACTACCTGCTCCAAAATCTGCACAAAAAGTTCAGAGTGCAGTATTGGTACAATCGACCTCATATACTGGTAAGTGCCGAGCCTAAACTCGACGAGGCTATGGCGGGGCATTTACAATATAACTTGCATACAGTGTATAATAAAAGCAGAAAGAAGGACAGGGTAAAATAAAGTTGTTACTTGCAAGGAATGAATATAATTCTCGAAACATATCATCAACGTTCATCTATAGCCAATCCTTAAGTACAGTTTAAGACTATCGTTCAGCTCACACAGTCAAAGGGAAACATAAGCATAAAGATTATTGCGGTGCAACCCGATCCCACCATATCACAATATTCACAATCACAGTTCACCCTTATTTCACCACAATCCACCCTTATTACATATGTTGCATCGTGTAACCCGATCCCACCGTATCACAATAATCACAATCACAGTTCACCCTTATCTCACCACAATCTACCCTTATTACACCTGTTGCGACGCGCAACCCGATCCCACCATATCAATATCATTTACTCAGCCAGTACAAAAATTACACAATTCAAATCACATAACTCTTCATAAGGCCCAACTTCAACCAAAGCATTTAGAAAGATTATACACTACAAGACTTTACACAAGTAATACTACTCAACGAGATTAATCCATAATATGCCTTGAAAGTACCAGTAACCAGCTTAAACAATAATAGGAGACAACGAAGCTACGAAAGAACTAACACTTCCAATAAAAGATATAATGTCTAACAAACAACAATTAGGCATGGAATTACAAGTAAAGCATGTAGCAGTTGAGGCAGAAAAAGACAATATACGAAGAACGGGAAGAAAACAAGCAAAACAAATAAATTGGTGGTGCATAGGTACTCGTCACCTCACCTATACACCACTCACATGGATTTCATATAGCAAATAAGTCAAGGATTCCTAATCCCTCGAGTCAAAGTTAGACACAACACTTACCTCGATCCATATGTCACTCACTGCTATATTACCACTTTTTCTCTAGTTTCCACCTCCAAACCACTCATATCTAGCCATAATTAACTTAATAACATCAAATATTTCTAAAGAAATCAATTACAACACATAAATTTAGATTTCCCAAACTTTTCCCCCAAAAGTAAAAAATCGATCCCGACCCCAACCCCGCTTGGTCAAAACCTAAGGTTTGGATCAAAATCCATTTACCCATTCACCTCCGAGCCCGAATATATAATTTTTTTCGAAATCCGACCTTAAATCGAGGTCTAAATTCCAATTATACAAAAATTCATTATTCTACCCAAACCCCCCAATTTCCACCATAAAAACCCTAGATTTTAGGTTTAAACTTCATGAAATGTAATGGGTAATTGAAAGAAAATAGTTTAGAATCATTTACCAACAAGTTGGGGAAGAAATTATCTCTTGAAAATCGCCTCTAGGTCTTCTAGTTTTGAAAATGTGAAAGAATGGCTTAATCCCGTATTGAGTTCTATTTTAAAGCACTAGGCAGGCCTTCTTCGCATTCGCGAAGAACTTGCCACGTTCTCGCAGAGCTGGCCTTGATGGCTTACGCGATCACGAATTTCTCCTTGCGTTCGCAAGGCTATGCCCCCGGCCATCGCGCTCGCGAACCATTGCTCGCGTTCACGTAGGAGGAATGATTGACCCCTCCCTCAAGGTCCTTAACACTTCGCGTTCGTGTTGAGCTGGTCTCGTTCGCGAAGGATAAGCCCTCATCGCTCCGCGTTCGTGACCTGATCTCTGCGTTCACGTTGAAGAAATTCTTTTTCAGACCAATTCACTCTCCACGTTCGCGAGAGTACCTTCACGAATGTGAAGAAGAAAACACCAGATGACAGCTGAAGCCAAAAACAAGATTTTTCTAAGTTCAAAACATCTCGTAGCCTATTCGAAAATCACCCAAGCCCTCGGGGCTCCAAACTAAACATGCACACAAGTCTTAAAACATCATACGAACTTGCTCGCGCGACCAAATTATCAAAATAACACCTAGAACTACGATTTTATCACTAAATCAAATGAAATTCTCAAGAACACTTTGAAATACCTATTTTCACAACTAGACGTATGAATCACGTCAAACCAACTCCGTTTCTCACCAAATTTCAGAGACGAGTCTTAAATATCATAATGAATCTGTATCGGCCTCCGAAACCAAATACTGACCTAATACCAACGAGATCAAACATTAACCAAATTATTAAAAATATTAGATTTTCAGTCTTTCAAATTTCAATAAAAATTCATATCTCGAGCTATGGACCTCGAAATTCGATTCCGGACATACGCTCATGTCTTATATTTCGATACGGACCCACCGGGATTGTCAAAATACGAGTCTGAGACTGTTTGCTCAAAACGTTGATCGGAGTCTATTAAATCAACTTTTAAAGGCAAAAAATATTATTTTCATCGATCGTCACATATCTATATTTTTGTCTTTGTACATTCTCTTCCCTACTATGAAATTTTAAATAATTTTTTATAGTAATTTCACATTCTATTTTAAATTATAACTTAAATTTATCTAAAATAGTTTTTTGCCTCTTCTACGTGTTGTCTCTTTTGATATTATATTCTTAAGTTGGGTTCTAAATGATATTGCGAAATATCTCGAGCACATGTTCTCTGTGATGGTTAAATATAAGTTAATTTTCTCTAAAATAGAAGACCCCATTAACCACCAATATCCACGTTAATTTTTTTTTATCATTTTAATCCGCAACAAATATCCTCAATATAATTAGATGTAAGATGTCACAAAATGAACCCATTACTTAGAAGGAAAACAAAAAAAATCCCAAATCTCTTATCACAATGCAAAATCATGCTACACTCGTCGGTTAACAACCAATTCGATCGAAATAAACATTACCTATGTCTCCATGACTTCACAAACCTCATCAAGACGATTGAAGACCCTAAATCCCCAATCGTTCACATTAAAAATTAAATTGAACGATGACTTATTTTATATCCATCAAATTGATAATCCACAACAAGAATCGGTCTAAATCAATCATTGAGATTAGGAGTTGATCATCACATAATGTGAGAATCATGTGTTGTCCGGGATAAGATATGACAAATTAAATAGTTTAACATAAAAATATTTTGTAAAGTAAGTAATTCACATATAATAGTCTATTCATTATTAATGCTTAAATAATTTATGCATAATAATTTCACTTAACTAGTAGGCTGTCCTTGGGGGCAAATGAGGGATAGAGTGTCACGACCTAAATCGATGGGCCGCGATGGGCACCCGATACCTTATTCAATCGAGTACCAATATAATGTATCTTTTCATGTCATACTATCATAAATAACTAAGTCGGAAGGCTGCCGTGAGATAAGTAGAATACAACATGTGATACCAACTTATACATAAGACATACGGGCCTATAAGGCCAAAATAACCACTCATACACTGAACATAGGCCGACAAGACCATACAATCTTTTACGTACATGACATTTGTCTACAAGCCTATAAGAATACATAATTTTCATAAAGGTCGGGACAGAGTCCCGCCATACTAAACAATACACATATAACTCATACTAACCAAACAAGCAACTCCGAAGTAAATGGTGCGCACCATCTTCCGCTGAGCTGATAGCCTACTTGGAGGGCTCCCGACCTGTCTATCGGGACCTGCGGGCATGAAATGCAACGTCCCCAGGCAAAAGGGATGTCAGTACGAATAATGTGCTGAGTATGTAAGTGTAAGCACGTGATTTTTGCTCCACGGACAATCACTCCAAAATACAATCATTGATTCCTCGTTGTACAATTTTTGATTTTACGTGATATATGTTGGTAGTCACTCGTTGGTTCTGTCCATTTTTCATTTTTATCTTATCAAGTAAAATACAAAATATGTATGTCATGTTAATTAAGCCATAGTTCAGTCATTAAAAGAAAATTCACAAAATATGCGTCTTTTATTTTAGGCTGTGATTTAATCATTTAAAGAATTTGTAATACGTGTGTGATGATTGCGTTAAGTGTTGATTAATGTGTGTTTTAAACTCATTTTAATTTAGTTGAATTTTAAAATTAGAAAACAAAGAAAAAGAGTGCAAATTATTTAGAAAATCGGATTGGGCCTATTTGTTTCAAAATTTTAAGGCCCAAAAACAGCCCAAACACAGGCTGCCCGGACACGGTCCAAACGGCGTCGTTCTGTCCCGTCTAAGCTGGGTCGTTGATCTCGAGTGGATCGACGGCCAGGATTACACCCCCAGATCCATTTAACATAACCCGACCCAATAACCGGTTCAGCCCAGCCCCTCACTTAAACCAAACGACCCCGTTTAAATATCAAACGACCCCGTCTCATTTCTCACCGTCAGATCCAAGCAGTTGAGATCATCTGATCTAATGGCTCAGGTCCAATCCCCCACTCCGTATATAAGCTTTCCCTCACACCCCACGCCCCCTATCCGAACCCCACCCTTCACTCGTCTCCTTCCCCAAGCCCTGAAACCCCAAACCCTAGCAGCCGCCCTAGGTTCCCTTTCACCAGAACCCGGCGGCATGAACGCCGGTGACCACCTCCTGAACACCCTAAGACCCCCTCGCTCTCCTGAACATGGATCTGTTACTCCCTAGCCTCAAATCACCTCCCATCGTCTCGAATCTGGATTTGAAGATTCGAGACAAAACTCGATCTATGCCAAACCACCCCATCTTCATACCAGACACTCCCCTGACCCTCCTCGTGACCAAACCAAGCTTGGTTTGGTCCAAATCTACCCACAACTTCTAAAAAATCAAATCTGAGAATCTGAACCTTAGAACACAAGAGCCTGAGGAATCCGACCTGCTTCATAGAGGGTTTGAGGTCTAATAGACCTTAACCAAGGTGTTCTCGGTTGAGAACACCCTGGTTAGAGTTTGTTTGGCCTCAAATGGTCAAATCTAATTCGGACTGGGGTCGGCCTGTTTTGAACATTTTCTAGTAAGTTTTCCTTTTCTGTTTTTGTGTGGATGAGTCTGTTAGCATGTTCTGTTGCGTTTGTTCGGTATTTTCTGATACTTTTCTTAATTTCTTCCGTCCTTGTAAAGACCTTTTATTTGGTCGATTGTCTTCTGTGTATGTTTTGAACGTATTCTGTGATATACATGTTCGATTAGATTAGTCGTCGCATAAATAATTCATATAGGTTCCCAATAATTGAACAAAAGTTGTTTGATGCCTTTAGGTCCCTGTATGTGTTTGTTTATTTGAACGACTGATTATTACCTGTTATAATTAGTATAGTCGACTCGATAAACGTCGTCGATTAGTTTTCTATAACTAATGGATCGAATGAGCTAATAATTTCACGTGACTAATTGAACCTTGTCACTGACTGAATGCCCCAGCATTGTCTGAAATGAGTTTGTTTGCATTGCAAAAATGACTGAAAAGGTTCAGTCCAGGGCAGTCCTGAATTTGAACTTTCATGAGTTCAGAATGCCCTGATGCTGCAAGGGGCAGGGCAGTAATAAGCAGGGTTTAACAGGGGTAGTCTGGGGTTTGAAAAGAACAGAAAAGGCTTAGTTTAAATAAGCTGACAAGTAGGGTACTAAATTTGGGATTAAACTAATACCAATGGGGAACAAGACACAAGAGTATGGGGTTTAAAAATGAATACTTAAATGAACCCATAACTCTTGATTAAAGAAAAACCAGGCGTGGGGAACAAAAAGGGCTGGCATCAAAAGATGCTTAAGGATGGGTTTAAAGGGTATGGGCAGTCTGCAAGTGGGAGGATGCAGGCAGCTTAGCTGCACTGGTCGTTTGGCTTATAAATAGGCCATTTCAGAACTTAAAAAGGGCTGGAATTTTTAGTCTTGAGAGAGGTCTTGTGAGTTTAAAGAAAACTGAAAACATAAGGAAATTTCCAGTAAACACTGTAACCAAACACTGTCTGAAAGCTACCTAAGAGTTCATATTGGCCAAGCTGTCTTGGCCAAGTTCTGTTGTTTGCACTGATTGAGCTGCTTGTGATTGTTGAACTGCTGGTGTTGCTGCATTGAACACTCTGTTACTTCTGTTGTTTCATTACTCTTTTCTGGGATTACTTGTTTGGTGCTCGACCATCTGCTGGTTTTCTTTGTTCTGGGAATTGTTGCTGGTTGTCTGTGGACTGTGGAAAACACTTGTGATTGTTGGTTTGTTGCTGTGTTGTTGCTGTGTATCTACTGTTGCTGTGTTTACTGCATACTGCCCAGCTGATCAGTCCTTTCTTCTTTGTCCTCTATACCAGGTACACAACCAATGCACTATCAAATGTAATTGGAACATTGAGCATGAATGCAAAAAGAAAAGACCTGAAGTTGATTTTCATACATAGATTGTTATATTAGATATCATGTACTGTATGATAATTTTCATTCCTGTGTTGACAATAGAAGCAGCCTGTATGCCCAGTGTATATCAATATAGATTAGCTAAATGGTAGCTTACATATGTATGCTGATAGGTGAAAATATTCTCAATGAAATAGGTTGCATCTCAGACTTAGTTTACTTTGTAATATATGCTGTAATGTATGCCAAGCATGAAAACTGTACATCATTGGCTAAGTTCTTCCTTTTCTGATTAATGGTCTCATATAACTAGTAAACCACCTGTTAAGACAAAGAACACAAAACTTGCAATCTCAACCTCATGAAGGTCGAGCCCAGGTCAAAACAGACCAAGCAGGCCCGCATCGAACAAGCAGTGGCCCAGGTTTGGCCCATCACGCATGGGCTGGATTTGGGCCCGTGATTATTTGTTCGGCTGACTGTGCACGCAGCCTCGTTTCTGATTTTTAAGCATTTCTGAATATTGTTATAGATAACTTGCAAGCACATAATTAATTAGGACTATCTACTGTTTTCAATTAGTAGACACAAACGCGACAAGAAACGTAGTTGCTATAGGATATCTTTTTTAAAATAAGAACGAGATGCGCCTCGACAAAAATAAATAAAAACGCACGAGCTGCGGGGCCCTCGTTAAATGTATATTATCGAAGCATTCAGTTTCCAGGATGGGTCGTTTAGCAAATCTCACGACCCTCCCAGAATAATAACGCGATAGTCACTTTAAGCGCGTACTTAATAATGTTATCTCCTTAAACTCGGGTGCACATTTATGTGACCCAAATCCAAATCTCAACGGAGTCGAAAGATGTCTCTATTCACGGGCACATTGATTGTGGCGTGGCCCGAGATGCATTTCCATGACGTTGTAAATTCCTTTTAATAATAAAATGAGACGAGCCTCGACAAACAAAATGTAGAAGCTGCGGGGCCCTCTAAATGCATATATATTAAAATACTTAGAATCCGGGACAGGCCGCTTAGCAAATTTTACGGTCTTCCCCAAAATAACAATACGTTAGTCGCTTTAGGCGCGTCTTAATAATTTATTCTCCTTAATTCGGGTGCACATTTATGTGACCCAAATCCAAATCTCAACCGAGTCGAGATATGTCAATAACCACGGGTGCATTGATGTAACGTGGTTCGAGATATGTTTTCACGACGTTGCAACTCGTAAAAATAATAATAATGACAAAAGCGGTTAAAAGATAAAATTTGCACATGGTTCATAATTGTATTTAAAATCAGATAAATAAGCCGAATATAACAGTTGAGCGACCGTGCTAGAACCACGGAACTCGGGAATGCCTAACACCTTCTCCCGGGTTAACAGAATTCCTTATCCGGATTTCTGGTACGCAGACTGTAATATGGAGTCATTCTTTTCCTCGATTCGGGATTAAAATTGGTGACTTGGGACACCCTAAATCTCCCAAGTGGCGACTCTGAAATAAATAAACCAATCCCGTTTCGATTGTCCTTTAATTGGAAAAACTCCCTTGCGCCCTCTCGGGTGCGAAAAAAGGAGGTGTGACAGCTCTGGCGACTCTGCTGGGGATATAAATTTACACCCAGAACCACTGGTTCAGGGTTAAGAATTCGAGCTTAGAATAATTGTTATAGTTGGCTTTATTTATTATCTGATTTTTACACGATATATGCCTAATGTGCTAAATGATGCTTTTACCGCTTTAATATTATTTGAATTGTGAATATATACAACTGTTACGAAACCCCCTTCTTTCTGAGTCTTCTGAATTTATGGTGTACACGTGCGCGTGACCCACCTTTCTGTTAAAGTCATACCAAATAAGACGGAGTTGGGACAAGTAACTAGGCCGGGCAGACTTTCGTGCTCCCGGTACGTTGCCCCCGCTTCGGCTCAAACTGTCTGTTTGGGTAAGCCAGGTTTAGAACAATCAACCTCAGGTTTTACACTTAGAATAACTCAGCCATGTACCGGATCCCTAGTAGGAACGTTTATTTGCATCATGTGCATTTGACTTAGGGGACTCAACACAGGGGTTGGGTCTGTCTAGGACAGGTGAACCCGAAATAAAAAGACCATCCTGATGCATCCTACTTGCTATATGTGCATTCAGTTGCCTCGAACATGCTTGCTGACCGGCTTAAATGAAATCATGGTAAGAACTGAGGAATAAAATGGGTTGTTTTTAAAATAATAATAATAATAATAATAATAATATAAAAAATATAAAAAATAATTAAAAAAATAATTAAAAAAATGAAAAAATAATAAAAAATAAAAATAAAAAGGTAAAATATAGTTTTCAAATCTTGAAATAAAGGTATTTAATCTTGAAAGGTATTTAATCTTGAAAATAGTTTGAAAATTCCCAAAAATAGTTTAAATCTTGAAAATAGTTTTGACTGAAAATGATTAGAGTATGTTTTCAAAATGAGTCTTGACTTTATTAAATTAAATTTCAGATACAAAATGAGCACCACACAAAACCCCTCATCCGCAAATACAGAAGAGTTTCTATTCCAGCTTCAAATGTGGTGGTGTGAATTAGGCGAAGATGGTCAAAAGTGGGTCATCAAGCATTTGGGAAATCTCCCGGATATTATGAAAGTTAAACCCCGTGATGATCTGATTGCGGCATTAGTAACTTTTTGGGACCCTGTTCACAATGTCTTTCGTTTCTCTGACTTCGAGCTCACTCCTACATTAGAGGAGGTAGCTGGATATGCTGGTTTTGACGAAAGTTTAAGGAATCAAAGCTTGATATTCACAAAGGCTCCCTCGGTACATCGATTCTTCGGTCTTCTGAACATCAGCAGTCAAATCAGGAAAAGCAATGTCGTCAACGGATGTTGTTCTTTCAACTTTTTGTATTCAAGGTTCGGAAAGTCAGATGGGTTCGAAATTCATGAGAAAGGCCTTACTAACAAACAAGACAAAGACGCATGGCAGGTTCACCGTCGCTTCGCCTTCATGGTGGCTTTTCTAGGAATCATGGTCTTCCCGAACAAAGAGCGAACAATCGATATTCGCACCGCAAAAGTTGTGCAAATCCTCACCACCAAGGAAAACCACACCCTTGTCCCCATCATTCTCTCAGACATTTATCGGGCTTTGACTTTATGTAAAGCAGGAGCGAAAGTCTTCGAAGGATGCAAAATTTTGTTGCAAATGTGGCTGATTGAACATCTCCAACAACAGCCCAAGATCATACAGTATGGGCCAAGCAACGATAATTACATCGAGGGTTATGAGGAAAGAGTGAAAAATTATCAGGTTCCAGAAGGGATAGAAGCATGGGTATCTCGGCTAAGGGCTCTAACGGCAAATCAAATTGAATGGACTCTGGGATGGCTCCCGATGAGGGAAGTGATACATATGTCAAACTCAAATAGTTATCTGCTACTATTGGGATTGAGAAGCATCCAGCCGTATGCGCCATTGAGAGTCCTAAGACAACTAGGAAGATATCAAGTAGTTCCTGATGATGAAGATTTGAGTACGCAAGAAATCGAATTACACCCAGAGGCCACTATTCCTGAGGCGTTACTTCAGCAGATGTGGAATGGATGTCGATACTTGAAAAGCGATACTCAAGTCCCAGACACTACAAAGGGTGAGATAAATCCTGGATATGCAAGGTGGTTCGAGAAACGGTCTCGCGTGGATGATGTACCAGAACCTGAGCTAAGAAGGCCAACTAAAAGACCCCATATTCAAAACTTTAATGATAAAATCCAAGAGCGGTTGATCTGGGGAGAAAAAGAGAAGGGGTACAAAGCAACTATCCATGCCCTAAAGGAAAATCTAAGGAACCTCAGTCTGGAGAAGGATTTGCAAGCACAAGAAGCTGAAGGCGAGAAGAAGAGTCTAGCCTGCGAGAATGAAAGTCTTCATGCTCGATTTCTGAGAATGAAAAAGGCTTCTGAAACGCCAATGAGGAATTGGAAGGATCAAAAAACCATCGCCAATCTTTTTGAAAGAATGCAAGATTATGATTCCGTTCTTGCTGCAAAAGAAAGGGCGTTGAGCAAAGCAAAAGAAAGGATCCAACAATTAAACAAAGAAGCCAGATCTGATAAGGAACGCCAAGATAGGCAATCCGATAAAGACAGGGCACAATTCAAGAAGGAAAAAGACCATTGGATACGATCAGAAGACCAACTTCGTGCACAACTAGAAGAGGCAAGAAGGTACAGAGAGCATCAACAAGCGGACACTGATAGAGAAAGAGCGCAGATGAGATTAGAGCAGGCCAGACTCCGAGCTCTATTAGAGTCAGCCCTAGATCGTGAAGGCCGTATCCGAGATATAGCCACCACTCGCCAGCAGCAGTTGCAGAATCAAGGCCAACATCTCCAAGATTTCAGGGCACAGATCCACGACCTGGCGGTCTACACCTCTCAAAGTTATGTAAACTGCCAAGGAATGGATTATGAAAGGTTTACAGAGCATGCACCCACCTTTGCCCGTCATCTAGCAGTGGAGTTGGAAAGGATGTATCGAACATTGGGAGGTCATCCGGGTCAAGCCCCGCCTTGAGCAAATGATCTAATAATTTACAACACAAGTGGAAAGTGGGGCACGTTATGAGATGTTAAGAATTGTATCTGTTTATTTCAATTTGAATGTGTGTATTTCAAGACATTGTTTTTACAAAGTTTTTCAAATGTAATGTTTGTTCATCTTTTTATATAAATGTTAGCCTCATGGCAGAACTACGCCTGGTCTGATTCACGCGGGGACGTGATACGTAGGCAATCCCCGTAAGATTCGACCGCTTTTAATAAAATAAAGAAAAGAAAATACAAATAAAATAAAACGCAGGGTTTCCCAAAATACTTTAAAGGGACGAATGAGCAAACCGGGATGACGCATGTTGTTTGAAGCAAAGCATGTAGAAACGGTTAACTGCCTAGGTGCATTGCATCCTCTATGTGTTGCGATCAAATCTGTTAAAATCTAACGCTAACAAAGTTTGTTGTTGTCTGATCCAGACAAGTTAGTTGTTAAAGAACTCTGGCAACACACACCTACCAAACCAGATCCAAAGGACCGGTAGCAACAAGCATGACTACTTCAGAGAATAGTAATGAGGAAGAAAGGCAAATGAGCCAGTTGCTAAAAGAAGCGATGGGAAAGATTGAAAGGATGGGACTAGAGATGAATGCAATGCAGCTAGCCCTAGCCAAAACACAAAAAAGCCCTGAAACACTGGGACACATGCCGGAATACCCTCACTCTGGCCCTTCCACAAGCCGCCCAAATCCCCTTTATCATCAAGAAAGAAGCCCTCATGATTCCCAAGCTCCACCACCCCATCAACCTCTCCCAACACCCAATATTCCCATTTTTGTGGGACCAACATCAGCCCCTTTGCAAAGAACGACCAGTGAGCCATTGTTTCAGGCTCACGATACACAATACTATCCCCCGAGCCTACGTTTCATGCCCCCGAACCACAGGCTTACAATCCACATTTGGAAGTGCCGACAGAGATTGAGAAGCCGGCTAAGGCCCCTGAACAGGATGAAGTATTGAGAAAGTTCAAAAGCCTGGAGCAGTCCTTCAGGAACTTGCACGGGCTGGGCAATCAAGTCAGCGTAGCATACAAAGATCTGTGCCCTTTCCCAGACGTCCAACTCCCGGCTGGGTTCAAGATGCCTAAGTTTGATTTATATGAAGGGCACGGTGATCCCATGGCACATTTGCGGGGATTCTGTAGCAAAATGAGAGGGGCAGGCGGCAAGGATGAGCTGCTGATAGCTTATTTCGGCCAAAGTCTGAGCGGATCTGCACTAGAATGGTATACCAGGCAGGATTCCAGCAGGTGGTACACGTGGGATGATCTGGCGCAGGCTTTTGCAGGTCATTTCCAGTACAATCTCGAGATAGTCCCTGACCGTCTCACATTATTGAGAACTGGGAAGAAACCCGGGGAAAGTTTTCGCGAGTTCGGGTTCCGCTGGAGAGAACAAGCAGCTAGAGTCGATCCTCCCATGAGAGAGGGAGAGATGGTGGACTATTTTTTGCAGACATTGGATCCAACCTACTTTGGTCACTTGGTGACAACGGTTGGAAAATCTTTCAACGAGGTGGTCAAGATAGGGGTCATGATAGAAGAGGGTTTGAGGTCTGACAAGATCTTGAACTATTCGGCACTCAAGGCCACAACCCAGGCTATTCAAAACGGCACGGGAGGTGCGTTGAGAAGAAAGAAAGAAGAGGTTGCCACGATCGAGGCAGGCAGTTGGTCCAGGGCTGGCAGGCCACACTACAACCAACCCAGACCTCACAGGTTAGAATACCCATACAACCCACCACAAAATTTCTATCCACCTCGAGAACCACATTGTTCCGTACACCAAGCCCAAGCATACACTCAGCCTCCGGTTCGCCCACAATGGCGCGCACCGGCTCCCCAGAACATATATGCACCACCACAAAACACCTACCATCCACCAAGGGCGTATAGAAACCCCTCAGGGGCAGGTTTTCGGGGAAATCCCGATGCTAGGAATGACAGGTTGCGGAAGCAGAGAACCTTCACGGAGCTGGGAGAAACCTACACCACTTTGTTCCACAAGCTGAGGCAATTGGGTTTGGTTAGTCCTGTCCAGACTCGAGAACAAAATCCCCCACCTCAGAATTTGGATCGATCAATCAGTTGTGAATACTGTTCCGGGATGCTCGGGCATGATACCGAGAAGTGCTGGAAATTAAGACATGCCATACAGGATCTTATTGACACCAATAAGATCGAGGTCCAGACACCAGAAGCTCCTAACATCAACCAAAACCCACTGCCAGCGCACCACGAAACTCACATGATTGAGTTGGTGTGTGAGGGAGGAGAATTGAGAAAACCCTCACAAACAGTGATGATGATCCAAGCCGCCCCGAAAGAAGTCTCAACCAGTGGAGGAACGAGTGTACAGTCGCAGGGAGAAGGCGTCAAGCCGGTAGTGATATTGGGAAAGAGCCCGTCCGCCATAACAAGCAAACCCGAGCCAAGCAAGTTGGTAGTATCAGGAATCCCGCCCACACCGACAGTCGTGTTAAAAGGGGTATGTAGAGAACTAGTGACCATAAAACCTGTGGTCCAACTGTCGATGATTGACAGCAGGGCTGTGCCTTGGAAATATGAAAAGGCGGTGGTGATGTACAAGGGAAAACAGGTGGAAGAAGTCAGTTGTGAAGCGCAAGGGTTGACTCGATCAGGTCGATGTTTTGCTCCGGCGGAGCTAAGAAGAGCCAACCCAGTTGCAACCAAGAAACCTGTGTCCGAAGAAGAGGCTGAAGAGTTCCTGAGGAAGATGAAAGTACAAGACTATTCTGTGGTCGAACAGCTGAGGAAAACACCGGCCCAGATCTCACTGTTGTCGTTACTGATCCATTCTGAGGAGCATCGTCGGGCCCTGTTGAAGATATTGAACGAAGCTCATGTACCCAGTGAGATTTCTGTAAACCACCTGGAAACCATTGCCAGCAAGATTTTCGAGGTGAACAGGGTAACATTCTCAGATGATGACCTACCGGTGGAAGGTACGGAGCATAATAAAGCTCTATACCTAGCTGTCAAATGTGAAGACTCGGTGGTAACTCGAGTATTGGTGGATAACGGCTCAAGCGCCAATATTTGCCCACTATCTACCTTGAACCAGTTAAAGATCGACCACGGAAGGATCCACAAGAACAGTATCTGTGTCCGAGGGTTTGACGGAAACGGAACAGCCACTGTAGGGGATGTTGTACTTGAACTGACCATTGGTCCAGTCCTGTTTACCATGGAATTCCAAGTGTTAGACGCCACAGTATCTTACAACATGCTGTTAGGACGACCATGGATTCATGCAGCAAAAGCAGTGCCCTCCACCCTACATCAGATAGTGAAGTTCGAGTGGGAAAGACAAGAGGTCGTGTTACACGGTGAGGATACAACGTGCATCACGGGCGGAGCCATTGTACCTTTCATAGAGACTGCTGATGACAAAGGTCCTTGGGTCTACCAGATTTTCGATACAGGGTCAGCCAACAAAGTTTCTGAAGGAGAAATCATCCTGCACCCTAGGATAGCTGCCGCGACAGTCTTGATGGTCTCGGAAATGCTGGGTAATGGATTTGTGCCAGTAAAAGGCCTGGGAGTCGAGCTTCAAGGGATTGTCCAACCTGTCTCCCTTCCTAAAAATCTGGAAACTTTCGGATTGGGGTTCAAACCAACCGCAGCAGATAGGAAGCAAGCGCGAAAAATGAAGAAGAGGGTTTGGTTTCTGCCTAAGACGGTGCCACGTCTCTCGAGGTCTTTTGTCAAAGCAAGTGCCAAGGGGTCACCGACCCCAAAGATTCTAGGACCATTGATCAGTATAAATAAGGACCTGAATCAGAGTTTTGAGAGGCTGTTTGCGGATGTCAGTATGGTGGAAGTTGGAGAAGGTTCCAGCGGAACAGAGATACAGTTTGTGGGGCCTGAGGCCAAAACCAACAATTGGACTGTTACGCATCTTCCTGTCCGAGGGGAGTCTTGGTAGTAGGCTTTGATTTATGTTTTGTTTGTTTGTTTGTTCGGATTATTCAAGGGTGTAATCCAAATTTTACTTTCGTTTTGTAAAAGTGTGAACCCTTTTATCCCGCAAGTTTAATAAAGTTCTTTTCTTTTGTCCCATTTTAATTTTGTTTTGTTCTTTTTCTTTCTGAACAGTTCTCTTTTTACTGGTTCTAATGACATGGCATGCACAGCGGATCTTCGACCTAGTCTAATAAATCAATCTGAAACCGACTCAATGATGCAAAAGGTCGTTTGTGACGATGAATCTGAATGTGACGAAGGTGAAGCCTTCGAAGAAATAAACAGAGAACTGTGCCAATTTGAAGAGAAACCCAAGCCTAACCTAAATGACACCGAGGCTGTGAATCTAGGAGACGCTGATAACGTCCAAGAGACCAAAATTAGCATCCACATTGAGCCGAATGTCAGAGAAGAATTGATCAAAACCCTCATGGAATTCAAAGATGTTTTTGCATGGTCATATGACGATATGCCTGGATTAAGCACCAATTTAGTGGTTCACAAATTGCCCACTGACCCGGCATACCCTCCGGTCAAGCAAAAACTAAGGAAATTTAAAACAGAAATGAGTGTAAAGATCAAAGAAGAAGTGATTAAGCAGTTGCAAGCGAAGGTCATTCGGGTCACTCGATATCCCGAGTGGTTGGCCAATGTGGTACCAGTCCCAAAGAAGGATGGAAAAATCAGGGTGTGCGTCGACTACCGCAACCTCAACAAAGCAAGTCCCAAGGACAATTTTCCGTTACCCAACATTCATATCCTGATCGATAATTGCGCTGGGCGCGAGATCGGATCCTTTGTGGATTGCTATGCAGGTTATCATCAGATCCTAATGGATGAGGAGGATGCTGAGAAGACAGCGTTTATTACGCCATGGGGAACCTACTGCTATCGGGTAATGCCGTTCGGGTTAAAGAACGCCGGGGCAACGTACATGCGAGCAATGACTGCTGTGTTTCATGACATGATACACAAAGAAATAGAGGTGTACGTCGATGATGTGATCATCAAATCTTGGCGTCAGGAGGACCATGTAGCAGACCTAAGGAGATTTTTCCAAAGACTCCGAAGGTATGATATCAAGCTTAACCCGGCCAAATGCGCATTCGGGGTTCCATCAGGAAAGTTGCTAGGATTCATCGTCAGTCGACGGGGGATTGAGTTAGACCCATCCAAAATTGAATCCATCCGAGATTTGCCACCGCCAAGGAACAAAACAGAGGTAATGAGTTTGCTGGGTAGACTCAATTACATCAGCAGGTTCATCGCTCAACTCACAGCAACTTGTGAGCCCATATTTCGGCTGCTGAGAAAGGATGCTGCGGTAGGTTGGACGGCAGAGTGTCAGGAGGCTTTCGACCAAATCAAAGGGTATCTGTCTAATCCACCCGTATTGGTCCCGCCTAAGCCCGGGAAGCCCCTAATTCTTTACCTGACGGTCTTGGAAAATTCATTTGGTTGTGTATTGGGGCAACATGATGACACAGGAAGGAAGGAGCAAGCCATCTACTATCTTAGCAAGAAATTCACAGTACATGAGGTCAAGTACACTCAACTCGAGAAAACATGTTGCGCCCTAACTTGGGTAGCTCAGAAGTTGAAACACTACCTGTCTTCGTATACTACTTATCTCATATCCCGTTTGGACCCATTGAAGTATATCTTTCAGAAACCTATGCCCACGGGAAGGTTGGCAAAATGGCAAATTCTGCTCACAGAGTTTGATATCGTCTATGTAACAAGGACGGCCATGAAAGCCCAGGCGCTGGCAGACCATTTGGCAGAGAATCCCGTTGATGAAAAATACGAGCCCTTAAGAACGTATTTTCCTGACGAAGAGGTAATGCATACAAATGAGTTGGAATTGCCCGAGGAACCGGGTTGGAAGCTTTTCTTCGATGGAGCTGCAAACGCGAAAGGGGTTGGAATAGGAGCAGTACTCATTTCCGAAATAGGACGGCATTATCCTGCTACGGCTCAACTACGCTTCTATTGCACCAACAATATGGCCGAGTATGAGGCTTGCATTCTGGGTCTGCGCTTGGCTGCTGACATGGATGTCCAAGACGTCTTGGTCTTGGGAGACTCGGACCTCTTGGTACATCAAATTCAGGGTGAATGGGAAACACGAGATCTAAAACTCATACCATACCGACAATGCTTGCATGATCTGAGCAAGCAATTTCGATCGGTGAAGTTCAAACACATCCCGAGAGTTCACAATGAGGTTGCGGATGCCTTGGCCACCTTAGCATCAATGCTGCACCACCCTGACAAAATGTATGTTGATCCTCTACACATCCAGGTCCGTGATCAGCACGCCTACTGCAATGCCATAGAAGAAGAAGCAGATGGCGAACCCTGGTTTCATGATATCAAGGAATACCTCAGAATGGGGATATATCCAGAACATGCCTCTGGAGACCAAAAAAGAGCCCTTCGGCGTTTGTCGAATGGTTTCTTCCTCAGCGGAGGAGTATTGTACAAGAGAACCCCGGATTTGGGATTATTGAGATGCATAGATGCCAGTCAAGCAACGACGGTTATGGCAGAGGTACATGCTGGAGTTTGTGGGCCACACATGAGCGGATATGTATTGGCAAGAAAGATCCTTCGAACAGGATGTTACTGGCTCACCATGGAACACGACTGTATCACTTTCGTGAGGAAATGCCATCAGTGCCAGATACATGGAGATTTGATTCATTCTCCGCCAACGGAGTTACATACGATGTCAGCACCCTGGCCGTTTGTGGCATGGGGCATGGATGTCATTGGGCCCATCGAGCCGGCAGCATCCAACGGTCATAGGTTCATTCTAGTGACCATTGATTACTTCACCAAATGGGTTGAGGCTAAAACCTTCAAATCAGTAACCAAAAAGGCGGTGGTGGACTTTGTCCATTCCCATATCATCTGCAGATTTGGGATCCCAAAAGTGATCATCACGGATAACGGTGCGAATCTTAATAGCAGCCTGATGAGAGAGGTATGCCAACAATTCAAGATTACACACCGCAATTCCACCCCATATCGTCCCAAAGCGAATGGGGCGGTCGAAGCAGCCAATAAGAATATCAAAAAGATACTGCGAAAGATGGTGGAAGGATCTAGACAATGGCACGAGAGATTACCCTTTGCTTTGTTGGGTTACCGCACTACCGTCCGAACTTCCATAGGCACAACTCCTTATTTGTTGGTGTACGGAACTGAGGCCGTAATACCAGCGGAAGTCGAAATTCCGTCCCTCCGAATTGTCGCTGAAGCCGGGATTAATGATGATGAATGGGTCAAAGCTCGATTGGAACAGTTGAGCCTGATAGATGAGAAAAGATTGGCAGCAGTGTGCCATGGTCAGCTGTACCAGAAGAGAATGGCAAGAACATATAATAAGAAGGTGCGCCCCAGGAAGTTTGAAGTAGGGCAGCAGGTATTGAAGAAGATCCTCCCACATCAGGTCGAGGCAAAAGGCAAATTCGCACCAAATTGGCAAGGGCCGTATATCGTGACCAGAGTATTGTCCAACGGTGCTTTGTGTTTGACAGATGTCGAAGGTAGATGCGTCGACATGGCTATCAATTCAGATGCAGTCAAGAGATATTATGCGTAATTTCTTTAATTATGGCAATTGTTGGTGTATTTGTTTGTATTTGGCATTTATTGGATAATGGGATGACGGAGGCAATTCTTTCTGCTATCCAAACACTGTTTAACCCTTGCTTCCCCCTTTGAGCCTTAAGTTATTCTTTCATACCCCTCTTTTGGAATCACTAATGGAAAAGACATGAAAAAAAGAGAAGAAAAGAAAAAGAAAAATGAAAAGAAAGAAAAAGAAAAAAGGGAAGATAAAATCATAAGGAAATACAAAACTCTGGGAACTACGTTTGACCTGATTCCTCGAAGAGGATACGTAGGCGCCTCACGGCTCGGTCATAGTGTGCATCATAGTGAATATAGGATGCATAATGTACATAGTGTGCATAATAGGCACAATGTGCGTAACGCACATAGCTCAACATAAGTGTAAAAAAATAAAATTCCCCAAGCAAGAAAACTGGGGCAGAGGTTATGTTTTAAGTTCCAACAAAGGTTTGATTCCAAAAGTTGTAGCACCTCACCCATCAAATTATTTTCATTTTTATAGCCTTTCTTTAACCCCACACCAAAACCAACATCAACGTCCAAAAGACCTCCCGATCAATGTTCAAGAGATGCCAAGTCAGGCAAATAAGGCCGAGAATAATACACTGATCCCCAGCAAAGAAGAGGATCGTAAGACTGGGAATGAATTGATGGTCAAAGGAATCTCCAGACGAGAGGGTCGTATCTACAACACCCCGATTCCTCGAAAGAAATAAAATGAGAGAGTCTTATCGGTGAAAACCTTCACAGGCACCGAGAGGCGATGTAAGATGAGGGATATGAAATGAGAGAGTCTTATTGGTGAAAACCTTCACAGGCACCATAAGGCGCCGGGAGATGAGAGAAAAGAGAGAGTCTCATTAGTGAAAACCCCTCGAAGGGCACTATGAGGCGACAAGACAGATCAACAAAAGCTACCACATTCGAAACGAAATGGACACTCCTTTATCATCTCCAGCAAATCAGACCATCGGGCAGATCGATTGGTACAAATAGACTGGGTCGGGAATCTGTGGTGCACGTCATGATCACGGGGACCAGTCATGTCCTCCAGATAAGTTCTTTTGAGTTTCTTCTCCCACCAAATATTGGTTCAGAAAGACTTTCTCCTTTTTCTATCTTTTATTTCTTTTCCTAAAATTTGTCTTGAAAGGATTTTTCAAAGCTTACTACCAGAAACCGGAGGGGAATTCATCCAATACAGGATAGTACAAATAGTCTTAAAAGCCGATCCCAGGCAATGCAGTGATCGTGCCCGGCAATTTTGGAGGAAGTAAGCTCCTAAAGGGAGTGGTGTCGGGAGTTAAAAGCAGACTCCCACAGCATGTGCTTAAAGAGAAAGCAGAAAAGGGGATTAATTGAAAGCCAATCCCCAGCAGGCTAGAGACCCCCAGCAGGCAACTCTGCCCACTAATCAATTATGGGGACATAGAGCAAGAAAAAGAGAAGAAAGGAAAAATCATCCGCCATAAAGGCACCCTCTACCACCACGATGAAAACTAATTAAATCCTTTTGTCTACTGCAGGAAAACAAAGGATTGATGATGGCAGCAAGATGCAACGCCAGGGAAGTCACCAAAAATCGGGGCAGAAAATTTTCTGCCGATTGTCAAAATTTTCTCGGAAGAACGGGGAAACAATTTCGAATACATTTAAGTTCTAGGTCGCCCACCAGTATAATGCGGGAATACATTTAAGTTCTAGGTCGCCCACCAGTATAATGCGGGAATACATTTAAGTTCTAGGTCGCCCACCAGTATAATGCGGGAATACATTTAAGTTCTAGGTCGCCCACCAGTATAATGCGGGAATACTTTTAAGTTCTAGGTCGCCCACCAGTATAATGCGGGAATACATTTAAGTTCTAGGTCGCCCACCAGTATAATGCGGGAATACATTTAAGTTCTAGGTCGCCCACCAGTAAAATGCGGGAATACATTTAAGTTCTAGGTCGCCCACCAGTATAATGCGGGAATACATTTAAGTTCTAGGTCGCCCACCAGTATAATGCGGGAATACATTTAAGTTCTAGGTCGCCCACCAGTAAAATGCGGGAATACATTTAAGTTCTAGGTCGCCCACCAGTATAATGCGGGAATACTTTTAAGTTCTAGGTCGCCCACCAGTATAATGCGGGAATACTTTTAAGTTCTAGGTCGCCCACCAGTATAATGCGGGAATACTTTTAAGTTCTAGGTCGCCCACCAGTATAATGCGGGAATACATTTAAGTTCTAGGTCGCCCACCAGTATAATGCGGGAATACTTTTAAGTTCTAGGTCGCCCACCAGTATAATGCGGGAATACTTTTAAGTTCTAGGTCGCCCACCAGTATAATGCGGGAATACATTTAAGTTCTAGGTCGCCCACCAGTATAATGCGAGAATACATTTAAGTTCTAGGTCGCCCACCAGTATAATGCGGGAATACTTTTAAGTTCTAGGTCGCCCACCAGTATAATGCGGGAATACATTTAAGTTCTAGGTCGCCCACCAGTATAATGCGGGAATACATTTAAAGTTCTAGGTCGCCCACCAGTATAATGCGGGAATACATTTAAGTTCTAGGTCGCCCACCAGTATAATGCGGGAATACTTTTAAGTTCTAGGTCGCCCACCAGTATAATGCGGGAATACATTTAAGTTCTAGGTCGCCCACCAGTATAATGCGGGAATACTTTTTAGCTCTAGATTTTGGAATCAGTAACCCCACCTGAAGACGGAAGGTTACAACGGAGATCCCCAAGCAGGAAACAATAAAATCCCCAGCGCCAAGAAGCAGAAGGCTGCAAAAGCAAGCACGCATTCAAAAGGAAGAAGGAACGCATCTCAGAAGAAGCAGCTTGGAAACGTTGTAGCCTGCCCAATATAACAATTTTGATGAAAAAGCCATACCACTGAAGAAACCATGGAAAGATTTAAAGAAGAAAGCCATGTTCCCAGCAAATCAAGCAAAGTGATGAAAACTGGCATTCAGAAAAGGCGAAGGACCAGCATCATCTCCCAAGTTCACAAAATAAGGGCATCAGAGGAAAGCGTTAGCCGACAAGAAAGCAAGGCAACAAGAACAAGTTGAAGATGGATGAGATCTCATGATCCATAGTCTAGCTTAGCTTCTTGTTTTTCCTTTCAAGAACAATGTAACAAGGGGATCAGTGAGCGGTAGCATCCTACAGCAGCATGCAACAGCGCACAACAGCAGCGAGCACTACAGTCACACGGTAGTCCCAGCTACCAAAATTTCCCGAACTACATTGACTTGATTCCTGTTCAGCCCAGGATATGTAGGAAACCTCTGAAGCAAAGGTTCGGTCAAATCTTTTTCAAAAAGTGCTTCACACGGAGTACTCAGACGAGCAAAAATCACCCGCTTTATCTTTGCGCGAAAACCCTTCGTGTCTTCGGGCAAAGAGGGGCAGCTGTAAGCACGTGATTTTTGCTCCACGGACAATCACTCCAAAATACAATCATTGATTCCTCGTTGTACAATTTTTGATTTTACGTGATATATGCTGGTAGTCGCTCGTTGGTTCTGTCCATTTTTCATTTTTATCTTATCAAGTAAAATACAAAATATGTATGTCATGTTAATTAAGCCATAGTTCAGTCATTAAAAGAAAATTCACAAAATAAGCGTCTTTTATTTTAGGCTGTGATTTAATCATTTAAAGAATTTGTAATACGTGTGTGATGATTGCGTTAAGTGTTGATTAGTGTGTGTTTTAAACTCATTTTAATTTAGTTGAATTTTAAAATTAGAAAACAAAGAAAAAGAGTGCAAATTATTTAGAAAATCGGATTGGGCCTATTTGTTTCAAAATTTTAAGGCCCAAAAACAGCCCAAACACAGGCTACCCGGGCACGGTCCAAACGTCGTCGTTCTGTCCCGTCTAAGCTGGGCCGTTGATCTCGAGTGGATCGACGGCCAGGATTACACCCCCATATCCATTTAACATAACCCGACCCAATAACCGGTTCAGCCCAGCCCCTCACTTAAACCAAATGACCCCGTTTAAATATCAAACGACCCCGTCTCATTTCTCACCGTCAGATCCAAGCCGTTGAGATCATCTGATCTAACGGCTCAGGTCCAATCCCCCACTCCATATATAAGCTTTCCCTCACACCCCACGCCCCCTATCCGAACCCCACCCTTCACTCGTCTCCTTCCCCAAGCCCTGAAACCCCAAACCCTAGCAGCCGCCCTAGGTTCCCTTTCACCAGAACCCGGCGGCATGAACGCCGGTGACCACCTCCTGAACACCCTAAGACCCCCTCGCTCTCCTGAACATGGATCTGTTACTCCCTAGCCTCAAATCACCTCCCATCGTCTCGAATCTGGATTTGAAGATTCGAGACAAAACTCGATCTATGCCAAACCACCCCATCTTCATACCAGACACTCCCCTGACCCTCCTCGTGACCAAACCAAGCTTGGTTTGGTCCAAATCTACCCACAACTTCTAAAAAATCAAATCTGAGAATCTGAACCTTAGAACACAAGAGCCTGAGGAATCCGACCTGCTTCATAGAGGGTTTGAGGTCTAATAGACCTTAACCAAGGTGTTCTCGGTTGAGAACACCCTGGTTAGAGTTTGTTTGGCCTCAAATGGTCAAATCTAATTCGGACTGGGGTCGGCCTGTTTTGAACATTTTCTAGTAAGTTTTCCTTTTCTGTTTTTGTGTGGATGAGTCTGTTAGCATGTTCTGTTGCGTTTGTTCGGTATTTTCTGATACTTTTCTTAATTTCTTCCGTCCTTGTAAAGACCTTTTATTTGGTCGATTGTCTTCTGTGTATGTTTTGAACGTATTCTGTGATATATATGTTCGATTAGATTAGTCGTCGCATAAATAATGCATATAGGTTCCCAATAATTGAACAAAAGTTGTTTGATGCCTTTAGGTCCCTGTATGTGTTTGTTTATTTGAACGACTGATTATTACCTGTTATAATTAGTATAGTCGACTCGATAAACGTCGTCGATTAGTTTTCTATAACTAATGGATCGAATGAGCTAATAATTTCACGTGACTAATTGAACCTTGTCACTGACTGAATGCCCCAGCATTGTCTGAAATGAGTTTGTTTGCATTGCAAAAATGACTGAAAAGGTTCAGTCCAGGGCAGTCCTGAATTTGAACTTTCATGAGTTCAGAATGCCCTGATGCTGCAAGGGGCAGGGCAGTAATAAGCAGGGTTTAACAGGGGTAGTCTGGGGTTTGAAAAGAACAGAAAAGGCTTAGTTTAAATAAGCTGACAAGTAGGGTACTAAATTTGGGATTAAACTAATACCAATGGGGAACAAGACACAAGAGTATGGGGTTTAAAAATGAATACTTAAATGAACCCATAACTCTTGATTAAAGAAAAACCAGGCGTGGGGAACAAAAAGGGCTGGCATCAAAAGATGCTTAAGGATGGGTTTAAAGGGTATGGGCAGTCTGCAAGTGGGAGGATGCAGGCAGCTTAGCTGCACTGGTCGTTTGGCTTATAAATAGGCCATTTCAGAACTTAAAAAGGGCTGGAATTTTTAGTCTTGAGAGAGGTCTTGTGAGTTTAAAGAAAACTGAAAACATAAGGAAATTTCCAGTAAACACTGTAACCAAACATTGTCTGAAAGCTACCTAAGAGTTCATATTGGCCAAGCTGTCTTGGCCAAGTTCTGTTGTTTGCACTGATTGAGCTACTTGTGATTGTTGAACTGCTGGTGTTGCTGCATTGAACACTCTGTTACTTCTGTTGTTTCATTACTCTTTTCTGGGATTACTTGTTTGGTGCTCGACCATCTGCTGGTTTTCTTTGTTCTGGGAATTGTTGCTGGTTGTCTGTGGACTGTGGAAAACACTTGTGATTGTTGGTTTGTTGCTGTGTTGTTGCTGTGTATCTACTGTTGCTGTGTTTACTGCATACTGCCCAGCTGATCAGTCCTTTCTTCTTTGTCCTCTATACCAGGTACACAACCAATGCACTATCAAATGTAATTGGAACATTGAGCATGAATGCAAAAAGAAAAGACCTGAAGTTGATTTTCATACATAGATTGTTATATTAGATATCATGTACTGTATGATAATTTTCATTCCTGTGTTGACAATAGAAGCAGCCTGTATGCCCAGTGTATATCAATATAGATTAGCTAAATGGTAGCTTACATATGTATGCTGATAGGTGAAAATATTCTCAATGAAATAGGTTGCATCTCAGACTTAGTTTACTTTGTAATATATGCTGTAATGTATGCCAAGCATGAAAACTGTACATCATTGGCTAAGTTCTTCCTTTTCTGATTAATGGTCTCATATAACTAGTAAACCACCTGTTAAGACAAAGAACACAAAACTTTCAATCTCAACCTCATGAAGGTCGAGCCCAGGTCAAAACAGACCAAGCAGGCCCGCATCGAACAAGCAGTGGCCCAGGTTTGGCCCATCACGCATGGGCTGGATTTGGGCCCGTGATTATTTGTTCGGCTGACTGTGCACGCAGCCTCGTTTCTGATTTTTAAGCATTTCTGAATGTTGTTATAGATAACTTGCAAGCACGTAATTAATTAGGACTATCTACTGTTTTCAATTAGTAGAGACAAACGCGACAAGAAACGTAGTTGCTATAGGATATCTTTTTTAAAATAAGAACGAGATGCGCCTCGACAAAAATAAATAAAAACGCACGAGCTGCGGGGCCCTCGTTAAATGTATATTATCGAAGCATTCAGTTTCTAGGATGGGTCGTTTAGCAAATCTCACGACCCTCCCAGAATAATAACGCGATAGTCTCTTTAAGCGCGTACTTAATAATGTTATCTCCTTAAACTCGGGTGCACATTTATGTTACCCAAATCCAAATCTCAACGGAGTCGAAAGATGTCTCTATTCATGGGCACATTGATTGTGGCGTGGCCCGAGATGCATTTCCATGACGTTGTAAATTCCTTTTAATAATAAAATGAGACGAGCCTCGACAAACAAAATGTAGAAGCTGCGGGGCCCTCTAAATGCATATATATTAAAATACTTAGAATCCGGGACAGGCCGCTTAGCAAATTTTACGGCCTTCCCCAAAATAACAATACGTTAGTCGCTTTAGGCGCGTTTTAATAATTTATTCTCCTTAATTCGGGTGCACATTTATATGACCCAAATCCAAATCTCAACCGAGTCGAGATATGTCAATAACCACGGGTGCATTGATGTAACGTGGTTCGAGATATGTTTTCACGACGTTGCAAGTCCTATAAAAATAACAGTGAATGATAAAAGCGGTTAAAAGATAAAATTGGCACATAAGTTCACATTTGTATAAAATCAGATAATCAAGCCGAATATAACAGTTGAGCGACCGTGCTAGAACCACGGAACTCGGGAATGCCTAACACCTTCTCCCGGGTTAACAGAATTCCTTATCCGGATTTCTGGTACGCAGATTGTAATATGGAGTCATTCTTTTCCTCGATTCGGGATTAAAATTGGTGACTTGGGACACCCTAAATCTCCCAAGTGGCGACTCTGTAATAAACAAACCAATCCTGTTTCGATTGTCCTTTAATTGGAAAAACTCCATTGCGCCCTCTCGGGTGCGGAAAAAGGAGGTGTGACAGTAAGGCACATAAATAAGTACATAACAGACGTGGAAGAAATATAGAGTAGATGACTCAACCTATAAGTCTGGATAACTCTGTAAATCATGAAATAATAATAGTGTCATGCATATGCGTATGAATTTCATGTCGTTCATAGGTACATGTTTCATAACATCACCAGGCCTATGAGGGCATCCCATCATATCATCTCGGCCACTATGGGCAAAACCATCAACATATACCAGCTAATCAGGCGGTGGTGCGTATATAACGCCGTAACATTTTCCCATATCGCATAGACATAAATATATATACATATATACGCATATATAACGCCATTTGGTCATGGGTCAATGTACATGAATGCAATGCATGATAAATACGTTAATAAAATCTTTTGGGGTGTCATATGACCATTATGCCTTTGAGTAATATCATAAAGTAAACTTTTTTCGACTTACATATTTTCTGAGACCCATGAACAAATGATAGAATAACATGACACATGGAGAATCAAGAACATAAGCATCTCTAGCATTTCTATGAATAGAGTCATTTATGGAAACTGCGCATTTGCTCGTTTTGTTTGTGTCGTATAGATCATGCTAAAAGAAAGAAGGGATAGCCTTAACATACCTGGAGTAGGAAAACATTCGCGTGATATTCTTGAAAAGGATTACATCGTACTCTTTTTGAACCGCAAAAAACTTTTGTTGCTAATGAGTGTAAGCACGTGATTTTTGCCCTATATGAGAATTACTCCCAAAAATTCCAAAAATAAAACAATTTTTGTTTGTTTGCAATTGTCGTGAATTTTGTGTTATTTTCCTTGTATTGTTTGCATTTGTCTGTGCATGTTTATTTGCTAAATTAAAAAAAAATACAAAAATATGTCGCATTTGCATTTAGGATTTAGGTTTGCAATTATGAGTAATTAAGTTTGTTTTACAAGAATGAAAATTACAAAAATAGGCATCTTTTGTATTTTTAGCATTTAATGTCCAAATTGTGTGATTTTATTTTATTGATGTTTAATTTTGGGTGATAATTATTATTAAAAGTTAATTAGTATTTTAAGATAATTTTGGTTTTTTTAATTTAATTTTAACATTTTTAATTTTATCAATAAGTAAAAGAAAAGAGAACAAAAATTAGACGAAAATCGGATTGGGCCTCTTCTTCAAATTTTAAACCACAGGCCCAAAGAACCGAACCCATACCGGGTCAACCCAACCCAATCCGCCCCATAACCAAACCACCCGCCCAACCCCTTTTCTTCATTTTCATTTTTCATTCCCCCCCCTCTAACCCTAAACATAAACCACCCGCCCTCCCTCTCTTCTTCATCCTCTCCAAGCCCTAGCACCCCAAGCTCCCCTCTCATGGCTGCCAGTCGACCTCCTTCCAGCTCCACCATGACCAGTGTTGCTGCCCTCCAGTCCGCCATTGTTGCTGCTCCATCTCCTCGTCCCAAACCGCCATGGCTGCCCTCCCATAGCTGAAACCCCACTGCCCTCGACCACTCTGCCAGACGACCCCTCTACGTCCAGCCATAAAAACGACCCCCTTACTGCTATGTCGTCTTCTTCTTCGACGTCTTCACGTCGATCGTCACCTCCAAACGACCCCCAGCCACGCCGGAAAAACCAGACAACCACCTCCCTCCCACGACCACCATCGTCGCTCCATGTACAGCAGCCATTACTGTTGCTTCATCTCCTCATCCCAAACGACCACTCATCGAGCAACCCAGCTCACTCGCCCGACACACAACAGTCCGTCGACCACACTACCGTGGTCAACCATTGACGAGCATGCAGCGCTGCTGCGTCGACCAGCCTCACGCTGCTTCATCGCCGTCTTTGTGGTCGAGTTCTTGGTCGTCTTCGTCGTCCAGCTTCATCGCCTAAATCAACCAGAAAACATACAAAAAAATTCGGGCAGATTCGAGTTATTTTGGTTTCAAAGTTTTCGGGCAGATTTGTTTCCGTTCGAGTTCGTCATTATTCCCAACCGGTTAGTTGGTTTAAGTTTCATTTCTGTCCGTATTTTGTTTGATATTCTCGGATCTGAAATCAGTATATGTTTGATTCTTTTCTTGTTCGTTGTTTATCATTTCTTGATTATTTCTTCAGTTTGTTTTTATTCATTTGTTCTTGTTTAGTTTTAATATAGGAATGCGTTAGATTTAATTCGGATTCATTTTTTTTGTTTGAAGTTTGTTAGTTTTTTTTCATCAAGTGATTAATGTGAGTGTTTATGTGTTAGTCTTTAGTTTTTGATTTAGTTTGAATCATTCATCTTTGTTATGATGTTGTTTGATTTAGTTTGAGTTCAACTGATGTTGAGTTTAGTAATTCAAATCTACTTGTTTGTCCTGTTAAGTTTGTTGATATGAATCTGACTCTGTTAGTAATTCATGAATGTTGTTAATTTGGCAAGTTTATTATGCAAAAGTTGATTATTTGTTGATGAAATTTGATTAGGAATTGGTTATAGTTGCTATAGTTTGGTTAATTGATTTAGGAGAATTGAATATAGCTGATGGGAGTAAAATGGTAATTTCAGTATTTTCAAGGGCATTTTCGGGATTTTAAAGGAGGTTTAAAAATAATTAATGAGTGCTCTGTCCACTAAGTATTAAATAATATTTAAATAATACGTAGTGGGGGACAAGACATAATGGTGGGGAATTTATACATTGTTTAATATAATGGGGGACAAAACATGTGGTAGTGGGGCAATAAGTGATTTAAATAAGGGAAAGATATGTGTTAGTGAGAATTAATACATTGTTTAATATAATGGGGGATAAAACATTAGGTAGTGGGAAGATAAAGGGGGATGAGTAGAAGATAGTGAGATTTAATTTTAAAATGTTGGAAGTTGGTAAATAAATAGAGGAGCTGGACACAAATAAAAGGGGACGAAATTTGGAGATAGAAATTTGAGAACAAAAGAGGAGATAAAAAAAGACTTTAATCTTGAGAGTTGAGGATTGAGAGAAAAGAACTGATTTTCAGAAGTTATAGAGAGTCAATAGTTTGAGAGTGTTCTACTTCGAGTCTTAAAGAAAAAAATCAGAATTATCCCATTGCCTCTTCTGTTTTTTTTTGGGTTCATTCTGTCCTGTCTATGAGAGTTATTGGGATTTCTGGGTCTTCGCTTGGTTTTTCCTAAGTCTGGTTGGGTTTTGGGTTACTGCTCCACCGGTTTTCAAACTCTATTTCTGGGCTATTACATTACTGCTACTGGTTGTTTGTTGTTGCTGTGTTGTTTCTACTGCTGCTGATCTTATTCTTCCTTTCCCTGTATTCAAATACCAGGTACACTACTCTGAATCATTTTGACATATGCATTAAAGCTGAAATGAAGTGGCCAGAAGATTTATGCTTCTAATTATAGAATATTCGTATTTTTTTAGTTAGATATTCATTATGTGTTTCGTGTTATATGAATGGTAGAAGTATGTATAATGTGAAGCGTTAAATTGCGGAACTATTGGATGGGTGTCGGTGTGAACACCATAAGTATTAGTTTCAGCTTTGTTAATTTTTTAGTTTGAAATCGCATTCAAATCAAATTGGTCAATAGTCAATATGGGAAATCGATTTAATTTGGGGGGGGGGAAGGTTAGTAAAATCTAGATTTGAATTTGCAAATATTGGAATAGAAGCAATTTGAGGTTTTTTTTTATCTTTGAATCTTGTTAGTAACGAAGATCCACAAATATTAGGCAAATATAATAGGCCAATAATGTCGTAGAATCAACAGGCTTGATGCTTTTAATGTGTGATTCAACGTAGTAAAGCTAAGAACATTAATCCATTAGGTGCGGGTTTGAGCAAAATGAGTCAACGTTTAAGTTTAATAAACTTTCTAATAGGCTTTAGTAATTATGGTTAAATCTAGTTTTAAATGGTTGTGAATAATTAATCCCAATAGTTTTTTTTATATAACAATGCGAGCTTTAATCTAGCCATAATTGATTTCTTTTGAATATTAGTTGTCGAATTTCGTAGTTTATTTACAATTTCGAATTTTTTTCTTTTTTTAGTAAAATTCCTTTCCATTAATATTTGTCTTAATCTAGCAATTAGTATGTTACGTTTTCTTATTTTTCTTAAGCTCGTAATTAATTAGGATTTTCTCTCTCTTTATTTTAGAGACTAAGTTAAATAGAAATGTAGTCACTTTAGGATATCCTTAAAATAAAGGAGACGTGCCTCGCCACAGTAAATCACAAATTGCGGAGCCTCAATAAAAGGATTCAATAACTGGATAGACTTTGGAGTTGGTCGTCTAGTGAATTTTCACGGCCCCTTCCCAAAATAACGATACAATAGTCTCTTTAGGACGCGCCTTAATTAATCTTACCTTCCTAAACTCGGGTGTACATTTATGTGACCCAAATCCAAATCTCAACGAAGTTGGAACGTATCAAAAATTGCGGGTACATTTATGTGGCGCAATTCGAGATGCATTCTCACGACGTTGCAATTCTTTGAATAAATAATAACAAAGCGGTAGACAGTTAAAATTTGCACGTAGGTTCATAATTGTATAAAATCAGATAATCAAGCCGAATATGACAGTTGAGCGACCGTGCTAGAACCACGGAACTCGAGAATGCCTAACACCTTCTCCTGGGTTAACAGAATTCCTTATCCGGATTTCTGGTGCGCAAAATGTTAAACAGAGTCATTCTTTTCCTCGATTCGGGATTCAACCGGTGACTTGGGATACCATAAATCTCCCAAGTGGCGACTCTGAAATAAATAAATAAATCCCATTTCGACTGTCCCTTAATTGGAAAAACTCCCTTTCGCGCCCCTTTGCGGGGGCGCGGGCGAAAACCCAGTATGACAAAACCGCTGCTGGAAATTAAACCCAGAACCACTGGTTCAGGGCTCAAGGATTCAAGCTTAGAATAATTGTTATATTTGGCTTTATTATCCGATATATATTGCATGTTTTGACATAACATACTAAATGTTGTCTTTTACCGCTTTGATATTATCTGAATTGTATATAAACTGTGCCGAAACCCTTCTCTTCTTACCTCCGGGGATGTGCTTACTGGTTGAGACTCCCTATTCTGTTAGTGTCATACCCTAAATAAAAGAGGCTCGGAAAGTTTCTAAGCCGGCTGGCCTTTTGGTTCCCGGAAAGGAGCTCCTTCCTCAACTCGAGTTGTCCGCTCGGGTACACTGTCTAGAACACCGACCCAGGTTTTGAACATAGAATAACGTGACTTCATGCCGGATCCCTAGTAGGAACGCTTATTTGCATCACGTTGCATTTGACTTAGGGGACTCAACACAGGGGTTGGGTCCGTCTAGGACTAGCAACCTGATATGAAAAGGCCATCCTGATGCATCCTATTTGTTTTCCGTGCATTTATTTGTCTCGTGCCCGCATGCTGACCGGTGTTTGAATATTATGAATATTGTGAAATTGAAAAAAAGGAAATAGCGGTTAGGGAATTGATTGTTTATTTTTGAAAAAACCCAATACCCAAATACTGTCAAAACTCTGCCGAAATTTTGGAAAGAAAAAAAAACGTCTTATTAGTTTGTTTTACTAAAAGCAAAGGAAAAATAGAAAAAAAAAGTCGTTGTTCTGTCTTGTTTTCAAAAATAGAAAAGGAAAATAGTTTGTCTTGCCGTAAAAAATGAAAATGAAAAAGAGCCTTATTTTTAAAATAGTTTTTTTATTTGTTTATGAAAATGCCAAAAATGAAATTGAAAAGAGTCGTGCTTTGAAAGTGGTTTTGTTATTTGCTGCCAAAAATGAAAATAAAAAAAAAGACCTATTTTAAAATAGTTCAGTTAATTTGGCGAACTACGGTGGTTTGATTCTCACCGGATGTGAGATACGTAGGCAGCCCTAATCGGGTCCAACCTCCCCTTTTGCTAAAATAGCCAAAAAATATGTCAAATTTTAATTTCATCATAAAGAAGTCGGGTGACGCTGTTTTGTCAAAACATAGCCGAATGTTCCCGAAAGAGAAGCCGGAAGGCTGACTTTGCATAAACAGCCACCTTGGGGTCATTTTTTAGATTTGGTCCAGTTGACCCACACAGCCTTAAAAATCTTCGTCCCCGAGGCGCTGAAAGGCCGTGTTTGCAATATTGAGTTTTCTATTTTGAAAAACAAGAAAAGGTCATAAATATGTCGGGTGACGTTGTTTTGTCAAAACATAGCCGAATGTTCCCGAAAGGGACGCCGGAAGGCTGACTTTGCATAAACAGCCACTTTTGGGATCATTTTTTTAGATTTTGACCGATTGACCCACACAGCCTTAAAAATTTACGTCCTCGAGGCGTTGAAAGGTCGTGTTTGCTATATCGGGTTTCCTATTTTGAAAAACAAGAGAAAGAGTCATAAATAAGTCTGGTGATGCTATTTTTGTCGAAAATAGCCGAATGTTCCCGAAAGGGACGCCGGAAGGCTGACTTTGTATAAACGACCCCCTTTGGTCATTTTTTTAGATTTTGGTCGGTTGGCCCACACAACTTTGAAATCTTCGTCCCTGAGGCGTTGAAAGGCCGTGTTTGCAATATCGGGTCTTCTATTTTGAAAAATAATAAAAAGAGTCATAAATAAGTCGGGTGATGCTGTTTTTGTCAAAAATAGCCGAATGTTCCCGAAAGGGACGCCGGAAGGCTGACTTTGTATAAACAGCCACCTTGCGTCATTTTTTAGGATTTTGGCCGGTTAGCTAACGCAGCCTTAAAATCTTTGTCCCCGAGATGCTGAAAGGCTATGTTTGCAACACCAGGTCTTTTATTTTAATTTAAAAAAAAACAAAGAGTCAGCGGCCAGGTGAATACTGTTTGGATTTTTAGTCAAAATAAGTCGAGCCAGCTTCGACAGTGTCTTAAATCGTTCTTGACGAAATAGCCTTAGAGTATCTTTCAGTTGTCGAAAGGCTATTTTCGTAAAAGAATGGACAAGTTTGTAAAGTGTCATAAAATAATCCTCCCCGGCCTCAAAATTCATGTGAAATTTGGAAGGGGCCACATTTGCAAAAATAACCGTTTGGTTGCATTTGTCAAACGGAGAAAGGAAGCTAGCCGCTTGTTTTTTAGTTTGTAAATCTTTTGATTAGAGCATGTGGTTGTTTGATTTTCGAGTTTGTAGGTCATCTTTAAACCTTTGAAACCCAGTTTGTTTTATTATGAAAATTGATAATTCCAAAAAAAGGTTTCATTGTTGTTACCTTTCATTTTGGCAGAACTACGCCCGGTCTGATTCATGCGGGGACATGATACGTAGGCAATCCACATAAGATTTGACCACCCTTAAAAAGGAAAATGAAAAAAAAAAAGAAAAAAAGAAAAGAAAAAAAGGGAGCACAATTACAAGAAGCCGGAATTACGCACGTAATTGAAGCAAATGCATGATAGAAAGGGTTAACTGCCTAGTTGCATTGCATCCTCAATGTGTGTTTTTCCTATCTGTGAAAAACCCTAACGCTAACCGGTTGCTCTCATTTTTGTTCCCTTTTCAATCTTTAGAAAGGTGGTTGTTTGTGGTTCTGAAAGTAACGCTTCCCTGCAACACAAAGGCAAAAGACAATGGCAGAGAACAACAGAGCTAAGTGGGTTGGTACCGATGCCCGAAAGCGGTTGGTTGAACAGGACCACGGGTTGGTAGAAGAGGTAAAAATGTTGAGACAGCATGTGGCAGACATGTATTAGGCATAGATGACTAGGAAAGCACCACCCCCGCCACCGCCAAGCTTTTTGAACTCTGTCCTTACCCAAGCACCCAACACCATAACGGATGATCCCCCATACTGTCCATCTCAACCCACTTATGGTAGCTTTCCCAGCTACCCGAGTAGCTCCATCACTCGTCAACGCTACTCCCCTCCCCAACTCTACTTCTCTCCACGAGACTCCCAAAGACATGCTTCACTTTCCAAATACCCAGCTCCACAAAAGGCCTATCCACCCTCACAAGCCTACCGAAAGCCCTCTGGATCAGGTTTCCGGCCCAATCAAGCATTTAGGAACGAGATGTTGCTGAAACGAGAAAAGGCTCTCACCCCGATCGGAGAATCTTATGCAAGCCTGTTTGAAAGGCTAAAGCATGCTGGCCTGATTGAGCCGCTCCCTGGATATACTCCAGATCTACGTGTAAGAAGCTTTGATCCTACTACACGATGCACATACCACTCCAATGTCCCAGGGCATAGCATTGAGAGTTGTCGTTCGTTGAAAAGGGAAATAGAAAGAATGATTCACGAAGGAGTGATTACGATCGATGACAGTAATAAAGAGCATGGGATATTGACTAAAGCTGAAGATGTTGAAGCGGATAGTGGTCTTAGCAATATTGATGCGAAGCTCAGTGGATAAGATGCCAGGTTTGATAAGTGGGAGGACGCTCCATTCCTTGGTTAGCAAGAAAGAAGCTTTTGGTGGCTTATCTTGTTGTCATTTCTGTTGTCCGGATTATTCTTAGGGTTGTAATCCGGATATTGTCTTGTGTCAAACTTTCTTATCTTTCCATTTTTGTCATAGCGGTTTGTTTAGTTTTGTCCAGGTTTGTTTCGGGATTTTGTTCTGGTTTGTTTTTGTTTGTTTTATTATTCAAACCATTTCTCCGTTAGTCTAATGCAAAATCCGATCTTTTATTATTTCCAGTCATCTTTTTGTTTAGTTCTTTTATCATTTTGTTCAGCGCCGATTCTAGTGACATGACATGCGCACACAGTTTGGGCCTAATCTTAAAAAATTAATCATAAAACCATTGAGAGGTGATCGGAACATTTAAAAGAAATAAGGACGGTTTGAAATTATTCGGAGCTCGAGTCATGTGGAACTGGAGCAAGTAAAACATAAAGAAAACCGTTAAAGGCAAGATTTGCCAAATTGACATGAGGGTCGTTCATGATAATGAGAGTGAGAGTGTTGCCCAACGGTGCTTTAGAGATGACAAATGAAAAAGCAAATGTGTAAATATAATTGTCAAGTCCAGCACCATCAGAAGAGGCTACAAATCTTTTGTGTTGTTTGCACTGGGCATGTTTTAAAGACTGGAATGACGAACGCATTTTGTTCTGCTACCTAAACACTTTATCCTTCGTTACCCCTTTTGAGCCTTATTTATTTTCTTTCGTACCCCTCGTTCGGAATCAGTAGCAAAGATTAGAAAACACAAGCATGGAAGATAAAGAAAAAAGAAAAGGGAAAAGAAAGCAACAAAAACAACAAAAAAAAAGGAGAAAGAAAAAGAAAAGAAAAGAAATAATAGGTAAATGAAAAAATATAGAGGAATTGGGAACTACGTTTGACCTGATTCCTCAAAGAGGATACGTAGGCGCTTCACGGCTCAGTCATAGTGTGCATAGTGTAACATAGTGTAAAAAATAAAAATCCCCAAGCAAGAAACTGGGGCAAAAGTTGTGCTTGATGTAAAGAAAGCCGGTTCCGAAGGTTGTAAATTTTGAACCCAAATTGATTCGTTTTGAGCCGCTAATACCCTTTCTTTCTAGCCCTATCCAAAACCCCATGTTACGGTCCAAAGAAAGACCTTATGATCAGCCTTCGAAAGATGCCAAGTCATACAAACGGAAGTCGGGGATAGCACCCCGATTCCCAATAGAGAAAAGTATCATGGACTGGAAATGAATTGATAGCCGAAAAGAATACCCAGCAGAGAGAGTCATATCGGTAACACTCCAAATCCCCAGCTGGAAAGTGATACAAATGAGAAAGTCTTATCGGTGAAAATCTTAACGGGCACCATAAGGTGATGAAAGTTGAGAGAAAAACCAAAATGAGAAAGGCTTGACAGTGAAAACCCTTCGGGAACTACAAGTCGAATAAAGATTGAGAATCAGATGGAAATCACCAGACGAAAGTTGTGAAAGGCGATTAACGACAGAGGATAGGCCATATGTGCATGTCATGACCATTAGAGTTGGTATCCGCATTTGATAGGTTTTTATTTTATAGTCTCCTCATTACAGAGTCATCTCTTTCCTTTGTCTTTTATTCTGTTCCTTTTTATCTTTCTCCTTTCATAGAAAAATTCTCCAGTAGAGTCTGTTTGGTCAGAACAAGTGAGAAATGACTTCAAAATCTGCCATCAGCTTTCCCATTATGCAAGACGAGATCTGACTAGTACATCCAAGTGGTATAGTCAGCAAGGAACAAGCGCGAGGCCAGTGTCAAGAAAGATATTCCCCAGCAAGAGGGAATTGACAAAAGGATGGACGAGTGTCAAGAGGGATATCCTCGCCAAAATCAAAGGTTATAGACCTCAAGGCCAAGGCCCGTGGACAAATTAAGAAAGAACAACGCGGAGAGCAATAGGCATGATTTGGGAAATTCATATGAGACTAAAAGGTCGGGGAAATGCCAGTTTCCGAGCTATACCACAAAAGAAGAGGGATATCCCTAGCAGAAAAGGTTGTTTTCAGTGACACGAATAAACAAAGAAAGTGGTTAATGAACGAACATGCAAGATCTTCAAGTAAAATCAGCTTGTATGAAAATACGTGAGGTCAGATAAGGAGACTAGGAAAATGGTTAAGAGATTTTCGTCAAGAAGGTCGGAAGGTATCAGCCAAGCTTTAAGATGGTCAGACAATGCATAGATGGGGAATGGTTGATGGCATCCCCAGCAGGAGTATCACAACCAACCACCACGTTCTAAACTGACCACATTTTCTTTGATTTGAAGCAGGGACAGGGTATGCTACCGATGACGGAAAGATGCGCCACAAGAAAGATTGGCAAACTGGGGCAGAAATTTTTCGTTCATTTCGAAAATTTTCGGGAAGTATAACACAACTTTGGTGAAAAGCGGTATCCCCAGCAGTTTTTCGGGAGAAGGCAAAATGAGTTTTAAGGGAGGTAGTCTTCGAATAAAGAAGATAACAAAACAAAACAAAAAAAAAACAAAATAATAATAATAATAATAATAATAAAAAACTAAAGAAAGATTTTTAAAAAAAAAAAGAAAAAAAAAAGAGAGAAAAAAAAGACAAGTTTTGCAAAAGGAAATAGTTTGCAGAGGAATTAAATATCCTACTTAAAGGAAGTAGTCTTGGAAGGAGTAAGATAACATATTTTACTCAGCAGAGTTATCCTCAGCAAGTGTTATCCCCAGCAGTGTTATTCAGCGATTTGCAGTGTTATCCCCAGCAGTCCACAGAGAAGACAATACAAGTTTTAACGTAAATAGTTTTGAAGAAAGATAATTCAAGTTAAAAGGAAAATGTTGTTGAGGTCAGGAGCCCCCCTGAAGAACAGAATGGCGATTTATTTTAAAATTGTTGTTGAGGCCAGGAGCCCCCCTGAAGAACAGAATGCGATTTATTTTTAAAGTTGTTGCCGAGGTCAGGAGTCCCCCTGAAGAACAGAATGGCGATTTATTTTTAAAGTTGTTGCCGAGGTCAGGAGTCCCCCTGAAGAACAGAATGACGATTTATTTTTCGAAGTTGTTGAAATATCGCCCGCCTGAAGAAAGGAATGGCGATTTATTTTTAAAAATATTGTTGAGGTCAGGAGCCCCCCTGAAGAACAGAATGACGATTTATTTTAAAGTTGTTGTCGAGGTCAGGAGCCCCCCTGAAGAACAGAATGGCGATTTATTTTTCGAAGTTGTTGAAATCTCGCCCGCATGAAGAAAGGAATGGCGATTTATTTTTAAAAAATATTGTTGAGGTCAGGAGCCCCCCTTGAAGAACAGAATGGCGATTTATTTTTTAAAGTTGTTGTTGAGGTCAGGAGCCCCCTTGAAGAACAGAATGACGATTTATTTTTCGAAGTTGTTGAAATCTCGCCCGCCTGAAGAAAGGATTGACGATTTATTTTTAAAAATGTTGTTGAGGTCAGGAGCCCCCCTGAAGAATAGAATGGCGATTTATTTTTCAAAGTTGTTGTTGAGGTCAGGAGCCCCCCTGAAGAACAGAATGACGATTTATTTTTCAAGGTTGTTGAAATATCACCCGCCTGAAGAAAGGAATGGCGATTTATTTTTAAAAATGTTGTTGAGGTCAGGAACAGAATGGCGATTTATTTTAATGTTGTTGTCGAGGTCAGGAGCCCCCCTGAAGAACAGAATGGCGATTTATTTTTCGAAGTTGTTGAAATATCGCCCGCCTGAAGAAAGGAATGTCGATTTATTTTTAAAAATGTTGTTGAGGTCAGGAGCCCCCTGAAGAACAGAATGACGATTTATTTTAAAGTTGTTGTCGAGGTCAGGAGCCCCCCTGAAGAATAGAATGGCGATTTATTTTAAAGTTGTTGTCGAGGTCAGGATCCCCCCTAAAGAACAGAATGACGATTTATTTTTCAAAGTTGTTGAAATCTCGCCCGCCTGAAGAAAGGAATGACGATTTATTTTTAAAAATGTTGTTGAGGTCAGGAGCCCCCCTGAAGAACAGAATGACGATTTATTTTAAAGTTGTTGTTGAGGTCAGGAGCCTCCCTGAAGAACAGAATGGCGATTTATTTTTCGAAGTTGTTGAAATCTCGCCCGCCTGAAGAAAGGAATGACGATTTATTTTCAAAGTTGTTGAGGTCAGGAGCCCCCCTGAAGAACAGAATGACAATTTATTTTAAAGTTGTTGTCGAGGTCAGGAGTCCCCCTGAAGAACAGAATGACGATTTAAATTTCAAGTTTTGAAGTTGGGAGCCCGCCCATATAACAGAGGAATACATTTTAGTCTTTACATTTAAGTTGAAGAAGTTGGGAGCCCGCCCATATAACAGAGGGATACATTTCAAGTCAGTAAAGCAGAGGAATACAGCCGAAATCCCCAGCAGAGGAAGGAAGTCCAAGACTCGATGGAAAAATAATGCGAAGCTCCCGAAAAGGAAATAAGCAGTTCGAGATCGGCAGTCAAGGGAGAATACAAGACAAATCGGAAGTAAAGAAATACCAGAGGAGTCAACGAGACATCAAAGCAACAAGAGACACAAGAGCATGATCTAGATAAGATTTTGTAATTCATAGACTATGGTCTAGTCTAGTTTCTTGTTTTCTTTCAGCATGGTGTAATAAGGAGGTCGGCAAGCAGTAAAAACAGCATGCAACAACAGTAACATTGCAGTCCCATGGTAGTCCCGACTACCAAAACTTCCCGAACTACATTAACCTGATTCCCTTCTAGCCAGGGATATGTAGGAAACCTTTGAAGCAAAGGATCGGCTAAATCTTTTTCAAAAAAAAATGCTTCACACGGAGTAGTCGGATGGGCAAAAATCGCTCGCTTTATCTTTGCACGAAAACTCTTCGTGTTTTCGGACAAAGAAGGGCAGATGTAAGCACGTGATTTTTGCCCTATATGAGAATTACTCCCAAAAATTCCAAAAATAAAACAATTTTTGTTTGTTTGCAATTGTCGTGAATTTTGTGTTATTTTTCTTGTATTGTTTGCATTTGTCTGTGCATGTTTATTTGCTAAATTAATAAAAAATACAAAAATATGTCGCATTTGCATTTAGGATTTAGGTTTGCAATTATGAGTAATTAAGTTTGTTTTACAAGAATGAAAATTACAAAAATAGGCATCTTTTGCATTTTTAGCATTTAATGTCCAAATTGTGTGATTTTATTTTATTGATGTTTAATTTTGGGTGATAATTATTATTAGAAGTTAATTAGTATTTTAAGATAATTTTGATTTTTATAATTTAATTTTAACATTTTTAGTTTTATCAATAAGTAAAAGAAAAGAGAACAAAAAATAGACGAAAATCGGATTGGGCCTCTTCTTTAAATTTTAAACCACAGGCCCAAAGAACCGAACCCATACCGGGTCAACCCGACCCAGTCCGCCCCATAACCAAACCACCCGCCCAACCCCTTTTCTTCATTTTCATTTTTCATTCCCCTCCAAACCCTAAACATAAACCCCCCCCCTTTTTCATCCTCTCCAAGCCCTAGCACCCCAAGCTTCCCTCCCATGGCTGCCCGTCGACCTCCTTCCAGCTCCACCATGACCAGTGTTGCTGCCCTCCAGTCCGCCATTGCTGCTACTCCATCTCCTCGTTCCAAGCCGCCATGGCTGCCCTCCCATGGCTGAAACCCCACTGCCCTCGACCACTATGCCAAACGACCCCTCTACGTCCAGCCATAAAAACGACCCCCCTTACTGCTGTGTCGTCTTCTTCTTCGATGTCTTCACGTCGTTCGTCACATCCAAACGACCCCCAGCCACGCCGGAAAAACCATACGACCACCTCCCTCACACGACCACCATCGTCGCTCCATGTACAGCAGCCATTGCTGCTGCTTCATCTCCTCATCCCAAGCGACCACTCATCGAGCAACCCAACTCACTCGTCCGACATACAGCAGTCCGTCGACCACACTGTCGTGGTCCGCCATTGATAAGCATGCAGCGTTGCTGCGTCGACCAGCCTCACGCTTCTTTATCGCCGTCTTCGTGGTCGAGTTCTTGGTCGTCTTCGTCGTCCAGCTTCATCGCCTAAAATCAACCAGAAAACATACAAAAAATTTCGGGCAGATTCGAGTTATTTTGGTTTCAAAGTTTCCGGGCAGATTTGTTTCCGTTCGAGTTCGTCGTTGTTCCGACCGGTTAGTTGGTTTAAGTTTCATATATGTCCGTATTTTGTTTGATATTCTCGGATCTTTAATCAGTATATGTTTGATTCTTTTCTTGTTCGTTGTTTATCATTTCTTGATTATTTCTTCAGTTTGTTTTTATTCATTTGTTCTTGTTTAGTTTTAATATAGGAATGTGTTAGATTTAATTCGGGTTCATTTTATTTTGTTTGAAGTTTGTTAGTTTTTTTTCATCAAGTGATTTAATGTGAGTGTTTATGTGTTGGTCTTTAGTTTTTGATTTAGTTTGAATCATTCATCTTTGTTATGATGTTGTTTGATTTAGTTTGAGTTCAACTGATGTTGAGTTTAGTAATTTAAATCTACTTGTTTGTCCTGTTAAGTTTGTTGATATGAATCTGACTCTGTTGGTAATTCATGAATGTTGTTAATTTGGCAAGTTTATTATGCAGAAGTTGATTATTTGTTGATGAAATTTGATTAGGAATTGGTTATAGCTGCTATAGTTTGGTTAATTGATTTAGGAGAATTGGATATAGTTGGTGGGGGTAAAATGGTAATTTCAGTATTTTCAAGGGCATTTTCGGGATTTTAAAGGAGTTTTAAAAATAATTAATGAGTGCTCTGTCCACTAAGTATTAAATAATATTTAAATAATACGTAGTGGGAGACAAGACATAATGGTGGGGAATTTATACATTGTTTAATATAATTGGGGACAAAACACGCGGTAGTGGGGCAATAAGTGATTTAAATAAGGGAAAGATATATGTTAGTGGGAATTAATACATTATTTAATATAATAGGGGATAAAATATTAGGTAGTGGAAAGATATAGGGGGATGAGTAGAAGGTAGTGGGATTTAATTTTAAAATACTGGAAGTTGGTAAATAAATAGAGGAGCTCGACACAAATAAAAGGGGACGAAATTTGGAGATAGAAATTTGAGAACAAAAGAGGAGATAAAAACAGACTTTAATCTTGAGAGTTGAGGATTGAGAGAAAAGAACTGATTTTCGGAAGTCATAGAGAGTCAATAGTTTGAGAGTGTTCTACTTCGAGTCTTAAAGAAAAAAAAAATCAAAATTATCCCATTGCCTCTTCTGTTTTTTTTTTTGGGTTCATATTGTCCTGTCTATGAGAGTTATTGGGATTTCTGGGTCTTCGCTTGGTTTTTCCTAAGTCTGGTTGGGTTTTGGGTTACTGCTTCACCGGTTTTCAGACTTTGTTTCTGGGCTATTACATTACTGCTACTGGTTGTTCGTTGTTGCTGCGTTATTTCTACTGCTGTTGATCTTATTCTTCCTTTCCCTGTATTCAAATACCAGGTACACTACTCTGAATCATTTTGACATATGCATTAAAGCTGAAATGAAGTGGCCAGAAGATTTATGCTTCTAATTATAGAATATTCGTATTTTTTTAGTTAGATATTCATTATGTGTTTCATGTTATATGAATGGTAGAAGTATGTATAATGTGAAGCGTTAAATTGCGGAACTATTTGATGGGTGTCGGTGTGAACACCATAAGTATTAGTTTCGGCTTTGTTAATTTTTTAGTTTGAAATTGCATTCAAATCAAATTGGTCAATAGTCAATATGGGAAATCGATTTAATTTGGGGGGGGGGGAAGGTTAGTAAAATCTATATTTGAATTTGCAAATATTGGAATCGAAGCAATTTGAGTTTTTTTTATCTTTGAGTCTTGTTAGTAACGAAGATCCGCAAATATTAGGCAAATATAATAGGCCAATAATGTCGTAGAATCAGCAGGCTTGACGCTTTTAATGTGTGATTCAACGTAGTAAGGCTAAGAACATTAATCCATTAGATGCGGGTTTGAGCAAGATGAGTCAACGTTTAAGTTTAATAAACTTTCTAATAAGCTTTAGTAACTATGGTTAAATCTAGTTTTAAATGGTTGTGAATAATTAATCCCAATAGTTTTTTTTATATAACAATGCGAGCTTTAATCTAGCCATAATTGATTTCTTTTGAATATTAGTTGTCGAATTTCGTAGTTTATTTACAATTTCGATTTTTTTCTTTTTTTAGTAAAATTCCTTTCCATTAATATTTGTCTTAATCTAGCAATTAGTATGTTACGTTTTCTTATTTTTCTTAAGCTCGTAATTAATTAGGATTTTTTCTCTCTTTATTTTAGAGACTAAGTTAAATAGAAATGTAGTCACTTTAGGATATCCTTAAAATAAAGGAGACGTGCCTCGCCACAGTAAATCACAAATTGTGGGGCCCTCAATAAAAGGATTCAATAACCGGATAGACTTTGGAGTTGGCCGTCTAGTGAATTTTCACGGACCCTTCCCAAAATAACGATACGATAGTCTCTTTAGGATGCGCCTTAATTAATCTTACCTTCCTAAACTCGGGTGCATATTTATGTGACCCAAATCCAAATCTCAACGAACTTGAAACGTATCAAAAATTGCGGGTACATTTATGTGGCGTAATTCGAGATGCATTCTCACGACGTTGCAATTCTTTGAATAAATAATAACAAAGCAGTAGACAGTTAAAATTTGCACGTAGGTTCATAATTGTATAAAATCAGATAATCAAGCTGAATATGACAGTTGAGCGACCGTGCTAGAACCACGGAGCTCGGGAATGCCTAACACCTTCTCCCGGGTTAACAAAATTCCTTATCCGGATTTCTGGTGCGCAGACTGTTAAACAGAGTTTTTCTTTTCCTCGATTCGGGATTCAACCGGTGACTTGGGAAACCATAAATCTCCCAAGTGGCGACTCTGAAATAAATAAATAAATTCCATTTCGATTGTCTCTTAATTAAAAAAACTCCCCTCTGCGCCCCTTTCCGGGGGCGCGGGCGAAAAATGAAGTGTGACAATGAGCTACTAATTTTCGTAAGAAATTGTTGAAAGCTTACTAAATTGAGTATAACATCTGGTTCTTTTTGAAATGCTTGAATTAAAGGGTTATATAACTTAGATGAAGCCAACTTCAATTCTTGTTGATTTTTGAGCCAAATTAAGCCAAACTTTAAAAGTCTTACACGTAGTGCCCACATTGTCTTATATACATCACTTTAAATGGCCACCTACACTAATATGACTAAGAGTCATTTGTACAATATGTGGCTTGCTGCTAAGTGGGGTGGGGTGGGAATTGTAATCTTTATCCAACTATTAGTTAATTAGGTAATGCCTTGTTATCCGGTAGTTAACCAATTACCCACATAATTAAGAATTGTCTCAAATTACTTAAAATTCTATTCATTTTAAATATACTTTATACATCTTACTATCACGGTCATATGGTACCTTATATGGTACTAGTCCATAAATATCGGGTATTAACGCTCGGTCCGTATTTTATTCCAACATGCCAAACTTGGACGAAAATTCATTTTCTTTGACTTACTTCCCCTCTCACCTTCACGAATTTACTCATCACTTGTTTGAAATAGCATAATCTTTATAATCTCCAAATAATCTTTTCGTTGGACTAATGTCAATGACCTTACTACAAATACAATGTACAATACTACAGGGTGCAAAATCATCGTAATTTAATACTGCGAAGCGTAACATCTTCGTAATGTAATATTGTAAGGCGTAACATCATCGTAATATAATACTGCGGGACGTAATATCGACGTAATATTGTGGGGCGTAACATAGAAGTAGGCCAACGAAGTCTTGGGGAAAGGTAATCATGCTGGACATGGCGTAGCTTGAGGTAACCGAGGACATGGCCCTTGATAGAAGTGTGTGTGTTGAGTATTAGGGTAGAAGGTTAGTAGACAGTCGGGTGTTTCCCCTTGTCTTCTTGTTTTCGTAGTATTAGTGTTAGTATATGTCACGACCCGAATTTTTCGTCCTCGGGAGTCGTGATGGCGCCTACTAGTGAAAGCTAGGCAAGCCAACCAACTGAACTATCTACCTTGTTTCCATTTTTAATCTGATAACAGTCAAGAGCCAACAATTAGATAACAACAGAATTGAATAAGCGGAAGGCTGCATTTTAAAGTTTTAATAATACTGCTAATACCTCCATACAAATCTACCCAAAAGTGGTGTCACAACTTCACAAACTGTCTAGGAGTACTACAAGTAAAGGTCTGAAAGAAATAAATACAACACTGTATCTGAAATACATGAAGGAAACAATAATAATAAATAGAAGGAGACGCCAAGGCATGCGGACGCCTGCAGGACTACCTCGGGTCGCTTGATGAACAAGAAACAACAATCTCACTGCGGTCCGAAGTCTACAGCACTGGGATATGCACAAAAGAGTGCAGAGTGTAGTATCAGCACAACCGACCCCATGTGCTAGTAAGTGCCTAGCCTAACCTCGACGAAGTAGTGACGAGGCTAGGACCAGACTACCAAATAAACCCGTGCAATATAGTGTACAAAAATAATAGGAAGCAGATAACAATGATGACAACATGATCAACCAGTGATATAAATAGCAGGCAACAAGAACACTATAAATGTTTCTCAACAAATAATAGATACAAGTGCAATCAATTTATCAAGTCCTTCAAATATAAATATTTCGCCTATAAATCCTTCAAGTAATAATCTCTAAGATAATATGTTTTTCAATGAATATATTTCGAATATATTTCCTTTAAATAAATATCTTTCAAATAAGCATCTTTCGAATATAATTCTTTCGAGTAAAGGTCACATTGTGACGCCTCATTCACTTAACATAAAGTAGAGTACAACTTCCAACCCAATTAGGAAATCAACAAGAAAAGATGAAATTATTTTTAGAAATCATTTGATAAAGAAGATACCCTTTTCAATCAAAGTACAATATCGAATGAATCATTAGCTTTAATACGAAAAATCAATAAATCAAAACATAGTAGAAACTCCTTTTTAAGTAAAGTACAACCTCAAACGGTTTAAGGAAAATTTAGTTGAGAAATCAATTGAGTTAAAAATGTAACAATTGTTGAAATTTGGAGTATTGAACATATAAAAAAGAAGGTAAAAACAGAATATCGAGAGAAATATAAAGGAATCAAAATCCAACCACTAATCGTAATAAGGAAAACAAAGGCAGATTTCACTTTCTTTTCACATCTTGTTGCAGGCGTGCAACCCGATCCCATTTCCTGTATCTCGTGGCAGGCGTGCCACCTGCTCCCATTTCATGTATCTTGTGGTAGGCGTACCACCCGCTCCCATTTTATTATATCTTGTGGTATGCGTATCACCCGCTCCCATTTCATTATATCTTGTGGTAGGCGTACCACCCGCTCCCATTTTATTATATCTTGTGGTAGACGTACCACCCGCTCCCATTTCATTATATCTTGTGGTAGGCGTACCACCCGCTCCCAATTATAAACCAACAATAATCACAAGGAACCCCGGCAAGGGAACAAGAGCAATATAACTACTTCCCGGCAAGGGACCAATGATATTTCAACAACATCCTGGCAATGGAACAATACTATCAAAACAAACATCCCGACAAGGGAACAATAATATCAAACAAACATCCCGACAAGGGAACAATGGTGATAATAACATATGAAGCACAATAAACTACAACAAAATCATAACAATTATAATACAAGACTCACGGGCATGCTTGACACCAACGTATAAATACTCGTCACCATGCCTATACGTCGTACTCCACAATTAACATGTAGCAAATAAGACACAACTCCTAATCCCTCAAGCTAAGGTTATACCAAACACTTACCTCGCTTTGCAACCAATTCAAAATTCCAACAAGCCTTTGCCTTGCGAATTCGTGCCCAAAATTCTCAAATATAGTCATAAACAATTCGATTTAGTTAATAAAAATTATAGGAATTAATTACATATGAAATTCTACATTTTCCATTAAAAATACGAAATTGCACTAAAAATTCGTCAGTGAGGCCCACGTCTCGGAACCCAACAAAAATTATGGAATATGAAACCTCATCCAACCACGAGTTCAACCATACCAATTTTACCAAAATCCGACATCAACTCGGCCCTCAAATCTTCAAATTAAACCAAGAGGGTTTTCAAAATTTTCCCAACTAAAATCACCAATTAAATGCCAAAACTAGTAATAGATTCGGGTAATCTAACCAAAATTAAGTTAAGAACACTTACCCCGTTATTTTCTCTGAAAATCTCCCGAAAATCGCCTCTCCCCGAGCTCCAATTTGGTAAAAATGGAAAATGGGACGAAGTCCCACTTCCATAACTTAACATTCTGTCCAGAAAAAGTTCGGATGCTATTCACGATTGTTCGCGTGGTACTGTTCACGGACTGTTCACGGGGAACTGTTCACATGATGTAAAAGAAAATTCAGCAGTCTTTTTATATCCGTTAACCTTTCGAAATCCACCCGAGGCCCTCGGGACTTCAACAAAATACACCAACAAGTCCTAAAACATGATACAGACTTAGTCGAAACCTCAAATCGCATCAAATAATGCTAAAACCGTGAATCACACCCCAATTCAAGCCTAATGAAACTAAGAACGTCCAACTTTTATATCCGATGCAAAACCTATCAAATCAAGTCCGATTAACTTCAAATTTTGCACACAAGTCATAAATGACATAACAAAGCTATAAAAATTTTCAGAACTGAATCCGACCCCAATATCAAAAAGTCAAATCTCCGGTTAAACTTAAGAAATCTTTAACCTTAGATTTCTAGATTTCGTTAAATGACGATAATTTGATATAGGGACCTCCAAATTCGATTTCGGGCATATGACCAAGTCCCAAATCACGATACGGAACTACTGGAATGGTCAACACTTTTATCCGGGTTCGTTTGCTCAAAATGTTGACCGAAGTCAACTTAGTTGAGTTTTAAAGCTCTAGTTCACAATTTAATCTATTTTTCACATAAGAACCTTCCGGAAAATTATACGGACTGCGCACGCAAGTCGATGATTTATTGATAACGCTTTTCAAGGTCTTAAAATACCGAGATAATTATTTAAATTAAAAATGACATTTTGGATTATCACAATATAATATTATTTTATCCTTAGATGGCTACTACCTCATATCTTGTATTGTATTACTTGTTATTAGTGCTTATTTCATCTTGCATCTTGCTATCTTAGTCTTAGTTTTTCAAATATCTTGTACTGTCATTATTGTTGTCGGTGCTTCTTTTATTTTTTCTTTAGCTGGGGGTCTATCAGAAATAGCCTCTCTACTCGTCCAGAGTAGGGGTAAGGCTGCGTACATCTCACCTTTACCAAATAAAATTATAAGTTTATTTTTCATATTATATTATAAGTTTATTTTTCATATTATTGGACAAATAATACTATCTATCTAAAAATTATACATCAAAATATAATACAATAGAATACAATGTACAAGTTAACGTCTCACTTAATTACAGAATCAAATACTACTAGCAAATAGAGCAATGATCAAATGTTAGTTTCTTTCCTTCACCGAGAATACAACGGTAGGGGTGTTCATGGTTCGGTTTGGATCGACTTTTCCCTAAAAAAAACCAAATTAAGTAAGTCGTTTTTTCAAATATTAGAACCAAACCAAACCAATTAAGTCGGTTTTTTCTCGATTCGGTTTATGTCGGTTTTTCTGTTTTTCCGGTTATTTGTCGGTTTTTTCTTAAATATAAGACATACACTACCAAACACACATTTCGGCGACCACATTTTCAATGTAACACTATCAAATCAATTGCTCTTTGAGAAATCTATTATTTACCAAAATATAATGATGATATTTGAATCAAATAGTGATGAATAATTTAAGGACTCAATTAAAAATATATTATTTTTAACATGAAATAGATTTTTGCACTTAACAAAAGAAACTACCAATTAAACTAGAATGTAAAGGTAAAGAACTGTACAAAAAGTACAAACGATTAATATTGACTATAAAATTTTTAAAACTTTGTATAAAGGTATACATATATATAGGTGTAATAATAAATTTAAAATAACTACTCCTATATTCGGTTTGGTTCGTTTTTTTTAATTAAAATCAAAACCAAACCAAATTTGATTGATTTTTAAATTTTAAAATCAAAACCAAACCAAACAAAAAAGTAAGGTTTTTTTGATCGGTTCGGTTTTGTTTTGGGTTTGGTCAAATGAGTGTAAACTTGTGTGCCCCACAGCCCAATACACGTTGTAATAAAAGGGAATCACAGTGGGCAAGGGTTTTTTACCCGTTAAAACCTAACGCCAATTTATCCTACTTTCTCCCGGAGATGCTCACCGACTCTCTTACAAATTATAAAGAAGAACACATGTGTATGTCTATAGTTTCTCTTGTTGTGTATAGCAGCAGCACATCACACGAAAATAAAATGTTCTGTCGATCGTGTTAGGGTTTTTTGTGGTGGCGCGTGTGTGAATTCAGCATGGCTACCACCAGTCAGGCGATCCGTTATCCAGTTGCAACCACCGGTGCCGGAAATATTGATGCTCTCAATAGAGTTCTTGCTGACCTCTGCACTAGAGGCAATCCTAAGGTTCTTTCAAATTCTCTTTTTTGGAGTTATTTGCTAAATTTGTTCTATAATTTAATTTTCATTTTGCCATTCTCTTTTAAGTTGCTGTGTATTTTTTTTACTTGTGCTGTTACATTTGATTGAATTGGTGAGGAAGTGTGACCAGACATACATTTAGTGCTCTGATTTTGATTTTATGATGAATTGAGGATAAAAAGACGACATAAGACGTGCCAAAACCAAATCTTGGACACAGCTATTATTATTATTGCTCTCTATGAGTAACTTTGTCCAAGATTTTAGCTCATGCCACATCTTGCGTTCTTTCTTGAAATGGTAAGGTTTTATTCATAAACAGTACTGACAATATGCTGGACTTATGTACATCAAGTATAATCCTATCTGAATCCATAGGATCTCTATGATAGATTCAGCTTCATTTGCAAGTTCCATTCTACACGGGTACACCATAAGTAAAACAAAAAAATATCCTGAGTTGTTTCTTGATTTTCCATCGAAAATCTTGGACATAGTTATTTGTAACCTTGTATCCAAAAGATGATATCAAGAAAGACAGCACAATGCTAGATACACTTTAGTTTCAGGCAAGAAAGAAAAGGTCATAATCGCTTTTGACCTTTTTCCTTTTCTCTTTCCCTGTTTTTAATATTTATCATGACTAATCCTGTTTGAAATCATGTCACCAGATAGAAGTGACCGATCTGTTTTATATACAAGTCTTCTCCTCTAAGCTTCTTGTTAATTACACTTGTTTATTTTCCTCCTCTATCTATTGAGAGAGATGGAACAGTCCTGGTTTTAAATTTTATATCAGACCATCTTGGTGAACCTTTGGTTTGGATAATCATGGGAATACCAGGTTTGTTTTTGTGTATTTTCATTCACTTTGCCAGTTTCATTTGTCTATTGAAGGGTTTACAGAGCAGTTTTCTGCACAGAGTGCTTCATATTGATACTGATGTGGGTTTTTGTTTTGTTTATGTAAAACTCCGCTTTAAATGTATATGCATTTAAAATGTTATGTGTGGTGTTGCTGTTTTTGTAGTTTTAGATTGCTTGTTGTTGGATGCACTCCTCTCTCTTCTAAATTCATTTTAAATACTTGTGTCGATGTTGCAAACTTTTGCACCATGCCAGTATTACTTATTTTACACTCTCTGGTAGGATGGGGCTACACTGGCCTTGAGGCGGCTCGTAGAGGAAGAAGCTCGTGATCTCAGTGGAGAAGCTTTTGCTCGTTTTATGGATCATCTATATGAACGAATTACTACATTTCTTGATAGTAATGAAGTTTCTGAAAATCTGGGAGCATTGAGGGCTATTGATGAACTAATAGATGTCACCATCAGTGAAAATGCATCAAAAGTGGCAAAATTCTCCAATTACATGCGAGCTGTTTTTGAAACAAAGCGTGATCGTGAAATCTTGGTCCTTGCTAGTAAAGTTCTGGGTCACCTAGCTAGATCTGGCGGTGCAATGACTGCAGATGAAGTGGAACGTCAGGTGTGTAGCATTTTGCTACTTCAGATTTCTCATTGTCTGACTTCAGGATCTCAATTCTTTCGCATTTTCAGGTAAAAGTTGCACTAGGATGGCTTCGTGGTGAAAGAATTGAGTATCGTTTCTTTGCTGCCGTCTTAATATTAAAGGTATGATTAACATCTTCCTTTTTGATGTTGTATAAGCAGAAGCTTTGAAGCTGGATTTTATTTCTTTCATCTTTATGTGATGGGGAAGATTTGAGTTATATTATAAACGTTATAGACTTGACTGCTAGCTTACAAACAAAAAGCTGGTGAACTTGTCATATGATGTTTTCCTGTTGCTTGAAGATATGTCTTCCACCATTTGGTGGTCGTCTTCGGATTGTTCTGTCAATTCTTTTTTGTTGTGTTATTTTCCGGTTTCGGTGTTGTCTTATTCATTTTGTTAATGCTATTCATTCTCCATAAAAGTACCAAGTATCTTCTGTAATTCTTTATGTTGGAGCACTTAGTTACAATTGAAACATTACATAACCATAGTTACTAACCCAGGGGATGCTTAGTGGCTGTTTGGCGTATATGAATATAGAGCATTGAAATAAGGTGAAACTTACGTCATCGAGCATTTTGAACACTTTAAGCTGGTGATTTTCATTACATATATTTAAGTCGGTAAATATTTTTTGAACACTCTGATGGTAAGCAACCTCCACTTCCAACCAAGAGGTTGTGAGTTCGAGTCTCCCCAAGAGCAAGGTGGGAAGTTCTTGGAGGGAAGGATGCCGGGGGTCTATTTGGAAACAGCCTCTCTACCTCAGGGTAGGGGTAAGGTCTGCGTACACACTACCCTCCCCAGACCCCACTAAGTGGGATTATACTGGGTTGTTGTTGTTGTTGTAAATATTTTTTGGATAAATCAGGATCTTTTTGTTGATAGGTTAAATCAAGATCTTTTCATTAGATATCACACTAATATTGTGGTAATATTACATAGCGATTTGACTTAACACCTCAAAAAATTCATTTAAATATCCAAAAAGTACGATTCAGGGAGGTCATAGTAGAAAAGTACGATTCCACAGGAGGGGGTTGGAGGACCAAAGCAATCATAGCACACCTTTCAGGTGTGGCATGTGGAGGAGCATCATGAAGAATTTGGAAGCCTTCAGTGGCAATATCACTTACAAGGTAAGAGATGGAAGGAGAATCAGCTTTTGGAATCATAGGTAGTGTGGAGAGGATACTCTGAGGGTCTCCTTCCCCACGTCTTCAGAGTTTCAAACCAAAAGGAATTGATGGTCCAACAGATTCGTAAGGAGCATGAAGGGGGGGGGGTAGTATGGGACCTCTCATTTAGAAGGAACATGCAAGATTGGGAGATTGCGGAGCTCCAAGATTTGTTGACACTGCTATATGAGCAAGATAGGCCCCAACCATCTTGTGATTCTTGGAGATGGGGTTTGCGTGACGATGGTTTGTTCACCGTAAAGTCTTTTTACCAGAGTATGTTGGTGAGAGAGGGGGCCACTTTTCCATACTCCTCGATTTGGATTCCTAAGGCGCCCACGAAGGTGTGCTTTTTTGCATGGCTAGCTAGGGGGAGTGATTTTGACTGCTGAAAATCTGCGAAAGAGAGGAATTACACTTGTTAGTTGGTGCTACATGTGTAAAAGCCCAGGGAAAGAAGTTGATCATCTTTTGTTGCATTGCCCTGTGTCCTCGGCTTTGTGGAGGGCAATCCTGAATCTTTTTGGTGTTCAATGGGTGATGCCAAGCATTGTAAAGGAAATGTTATATAGCTGAGATGGTTTCTGTGGAAGAAGAAAGCAAAAGGCGTGGAAGATCGCCCCGTTAGCTCTCATGTGGATAGTTTGGGGGGGAGAGAAATATGAGAGCTTTTGAGGGGATTGAGTCTCCTTTTTCACATCTTAAGAATAGTCGATTATCTTTGATCGCTTTTTGGTGCACTCATATAGCCCCTACTTGTATAGAAGATTGGGCGCCTTTTGTAGAGAATCATGTTCTGATGTAAATTCTCTACTTTTTGGTATACTTCCTGTATACGGGAGTTCTCTCCCTTTTGATTAATACAATTTACCTTATCAAAAAAAAAAAATACAATAAAAAGAGGAGTATTTTATTTTCACCGAAGATACAACTGAAATGAAGCCTTCTTTTTTTGATACAGTCTCTCCACAGTCCACCCTTAAAAAATTCTACTGTTCTGCTCTCGCCAAATCATCCAAAAACATTTCCACTGTCCAGCTTGCCATTGTATCAGTCACTATCTTAGAAGGTACCTGGGCTATCTCAAAATTGAATACAAAGTATTTACTATTAGAATCATATCCTAAAGATTAACTAGTGTTATTCTGTTATCATGGAACGAAGAGTGAAATGGTTCATATTGTACAAATATAGATGTCATTCTTATAATACTTTAAATAAACTTCTTTATGTTGTAGCTTGTCAAAAGAAATTCAAATAGCTAAACACACATTCAAGCTGCCATGTCATTTCAGGAAGCAATAGCCATAAACTATGTTGCGCGGACTCTCCAAAATGATGCCGCACCCGTGTCGGATCCTCCAAAAATGCGAGGATCTGACACGCACCCGACAATATTTTCGGAGAGTCCGAGTAACATAGGCCATAAATGATCAATTGGGAAGGTAACATGTCAATATTCAAATACACATACTTTGCTAGAGAGTAGGTTATTTAAACCAAAATTCTGTCTTGCTCAATCACTGAAAGCCAAATATTGTACGCCACTGGGATTTAATCTGTCAAGTAATACAGTTAAAGAAGTTATTATCTGTACACTATTCAATCATTTCTAGCTGCTAACTTGAAACAGCGGAGCCCCCATTAATTTTCAAGTGCCTAATTGGCAATCTGGAGTTTCTTAATGGGTCCAGCCTTCCTGAATTTCTGTCTTTTCTTTTCGTTGCTAGGTAAAGATAATTTATTGGCAAGTTCCAGTAATTGTTCATTACAGATTGTGTAATGAACCAAGTAAGTCAAGCATGGCATTCACATGATTTACATATGCCATGTTACATAAAAAATTAGCGAAAACATACATCTATGTTACAGACTAATTAGAATTCTCTTTTCCCCCAAACAAATCTATGATTTCTCTTTCTCCATATCACCCACCACATAGCAGCTGTTATTGAATTCCAGTTACTAAGTACTTGCTGATGCTGTTCCTGTTTCAATCTTTGTCTTAAATTTAGGAAATGGCGGAAAATGCTTCAACTGTTTTCAATGTTCATGTGCCGGACTTTGTGGAAGTTATTTGGGTTGCTCTGAAGGATCCAACATTGGCTGTTCGAGAGAAGGCTGTTGAGGCATTGCGTGCCTGCCTTCGCGTTATTGAAAAGCGCGAGACACGATGGCGTGTCCAGTGGTATGGCTACTTCTCTCTCCTCCCTTATTGTTTTTCAGTAAAAATGTCATTTTTATCAATATCTTATGAACGTTGTGGCAAATTTCATCTGCTCTAAAATTGGTGGTGCTGGCAGGTATTATAAGATGTTTGAGGCTACCCAAGATGGATTGACCAGAACTGCGCCTGTTCATAGTATACATGGCTCCCTTCTCGCGGTGGGAGAGCTGCTAAGGTTTGCTATCAAACTGTATCATATTATTTTTCATTGTAGGAAAATAATTGAGAGTTCCTTTTGCTGTTTTAAATTGCTGTCATGGCTGTCTGATAAACTGGAGACTTAAAATCTTTGGTTATATCATGTAAGACCTAAGAGTCAAGTCTACCTCAAGTCTGAGGCCAGTTACATGTGTGTTTTAGCCTTTAGGTGCAACCATCTACTACCTTCTTGTTCCCTTTTTTGGATAAAGAAAATAATTTTATAAATGAGGGAAAGAACTTCCATGTACAAGACTTATACCAAAAAAGTGTGTACTACCTGTTTGTTCTTATTAGCCATTGTATCTAGAATGTATTTGTGGTCTGTAGCTTGACTACGATCTGTCGAGGTACCTTGTTTTTCACAGTCCTTTTAATGAAGAAAGTATTGGGTTTTTCAGTCCTTTTCACAATCCTCTGCAAAAAGTATTGGGTTTTGGCTGTTGCTGGTATTTCTCTTCTCAGTTACCATTAGTTGACTATGTATATGTACAGGATCCTCTGTTGAGCTATACTATGTGGTCAAGTTGTATAAGATATTATCTTGTTACTTTGCCATGGATTTCTCTGCTTGTTCTTTTAAACAAATTTGATGGGTATCATACCTTCAGAAGCATGCCTGAGTTGGTGTTCTTGGTTTCAGTTCTATGATAGGCCGTGAATTTGTTTTGCTGGAACTAGTTTCACCTTTCATCATTAAAGCCCATGCTTTATTTGCGCTTAAGGCCCCAACAGACCTTAGAGCTTTTTTGCGCTTTTCGTCTTTGATAACACTGAAGGGTAGGTACTGAGGCAAGGAATGGCTGCATAAAGAGGGTTGTGGTCAACTGGTTGATTATGGGTGAGGTACCTCTGCTAGCTATAGGAGGACAAATTTTTCTTTGCTGTATTGCCATGTATGCACTTATGCTAGTATGTTCCATGACTACTATAGTCTCAAGGATTTATTTGCTTATTATTTGAGTTGTCTCCATGAACAATAATGTCAGATTACAGGCGCAAGTTGAATAATATGCTCAAGTCACATGATGTGGGATTTGGACCCACTATTATCTGGATGTGGTATGATAAATGTTACCTGATGCATGCAGATTTCTTCATCAAAATGTGCAGGAATACAGGAGAGTTCATGATGTCAAGATACAGGGAGGTTGCGGAAATTGTTATAAGATACCTGGAGCACCGAGATCGTCTAGTTCGTCTCAGCATAACTTCTCTACTTCCTCGAATTGCCCATTTCCTGCGTGATCGATTTGTGACTAACTATTTAACGGTTTGTGACATTTGACTTCATTTTAATGATTCAAGCTGCTTTGGGTTAACTGGAAAATCTCGGTGATTGAGATTTACATCTTGTATCTTGACTGCTGTAACCTCAAGTTTGTTGATTTTGCTTCTACAGATATGCATGAATCATATACTTCATGTCCTTAAAATACCTGCAGAACGTGCCAGTGGGTTCATCGCTCTTGGGGAGATGGCTGGTGCTCTGGATGGTGAACTCATTAACTATTTGCCGACAATAACCTCTCACTTGCGTGATGCGGTATGCCATATATGTCATTGCAGATGGACTTGAGTAACTGAAACTGTTTCCAGAAAACTTATCTTTTCAGGGTTTTATATTAAAAGAAGTTATCTTCCAGGTGTTGTAGGTTTTTCTGTGACATGTATATGCTTGAAGCAATAACCCTGACATGCGTATGTTTCTCTCAGATTGCTCCCCGTAGAGGCAGGCCCTCGTTTGAGGCTCTGGCATGTGTTGGAAATATTGCTAAAGCAATGGGACCAGCCATGGAGCCTCATGTTCGTGGTCTCTTGGATGCTATGTTTTCTGCTGGGCTTTCCCTGACACTAGTGGAAGCCTTGGAGCAAATAACTGAAAGGTTATTTCTGAATTTGAGCAGAAGTTTCATGAACTGGGTTCTTTTGTCTGGTGTTGCTCAAGGATAACATGTGTATTTCTGTGTCTCAGCATTCCATCTTTGTTGCCGACCATTCAAGATCGGCTGCTTGAATGTATTTCTGCAATTCTCTCCAGATCTCATCATGCACTCTCAAGACAATCAACTGCTATGAGTCGAGGGCATATTGCAACAGTTACCCCCCAAGTACCAGAACTGAGTGGTCCTGCGCTAGTTCAACTTGCTTTGCAGACTCTTGCTCGTTTTAATTTCAAGGTTTGTCGTCTATATTTTGTGCACTCTATTCCCCTTCTCATTAGTTTACTTTGATAGAAGACCTGTGGCATTATAGGGTCATGTTCTTCTTGAGTTCGCAAGGGAGTCTGTTGTTGTATATTTAGAAGATGAGGATGGAGCTACACGAAAAGATGCTGCACTATGTTGCTGCAAACTAGTAGCAAATTCTTTCTTGGCGATGTCTTCTACCCAGTTTAGTCCTAGTAGAATCAATCGTTCCAGTGGAAAGCGACGTCGACTTGTTGAAGAGGTTTGCTTTTAAACAATGTCTCTTGGTATTATATGGTTCCCTGGTTCGTCACTTCTTAATTATCTGCGCATTCAAATACGTGCCTATGAAAAGAATCTATGCCCTAATATCTGTATAAGGATGTTTAATTCGGTTTTATGAGTGGCTTCAATAATATAGTTTTTCTATCAATCTCTCAGCCGGTTTATCCCCTTTTCGTGAAAGAGGTGGCAGGCGTCTCTTTTAGTGGATTGAGTTTTGGATGCCTGCTATAAAGATTAGCTAGCTTTTAGTGGTTGGACTGATTCCAAGTTTAGCATATGTTACTTACTCCGTCCATCCCAAAAATTGTCCTACTTTCTTTTCATTGGTCAGCTAAGTCCAATGTTTGGCACATGCTAATTGCTTCATCCCAAGAACTGTCCTAATTTCTTTCCAATGGTCATTAGTGTTTGTATAGTGTGCTGTGCAACATTTGATTACCTTTATCTCTTCTTTGAGCCATTACTCTATAAATCATATTTCAATGTCATTTTTATAAGTTCTTCCAAAAAATTGGTAACATATGATTACAATTTACTTTACACTCTAGACTTTGTCAATATAGGATTATAATGATGGTTTTAGACAACGGTAGATTCACAGGTTTATCTTTTGGTTCTCTTTGTTTTTTTGTGCTTTCTTACTGAACGTCGATTGATTTTAGGAAGGGTCTTCAAGGGTTGGCTTTTCATGAAAAAGAGAAATTTTATAGTTTTATGATGTGCTTTTCTGGTGGTGTCTCAAGTCATTTGGTCTCTATGGCAGATGGGTATGGTCTACTGGTATAAATTGTCTCAAGTTCCTGGATTCTACCATTTTATTTCATTATCTTCATGATAATGTTTTTTGTAGTGTGACTAAAACTTTTTAGTATCTCTGTACTTGTTCGTAGTCTCATGTTTGGCCTGATCATATAATTAGCTGGCCATTGGGGTCATTTCACTTGGTAATCTTAGTTCTTAGTGATTCAAAATCTTGTTGCAGAAATAAATCTCCAGAAGACTGTCAATAAACCTTGAGCAGTTTCTCATGTTAAGTGTCTTTTCCACTTGGTGGATAAGTACTCCTTGACATCATGCATATTAAGGTTTTTATTTCCGGTCTTCCGCATGGTGATTTAGGAGTCTTTTTTAACTGAGTTAATTTTTACAGATTGTGCAAAAACTTCTCATCGCTGCTGTTGCCGACGCTGATGTTACTGTTCGGCATTCAATTTTTTCTTCTCTGTATGCTGATGGAGGATTCGATGAGTTTCTGGCTCAGGCTGATAGTTTGACAGCTATATTTGCCACTTTAAATGATGAGGTATTTAATTCATGTGGTCCATCGTTTAACTCCCAAAATGGAAAAAAGATAAAAAATGCAAAAATGGAAGGCAAAATGTACTGTCTCATGGTTATTTATATGTACTTATTCAGGAAAGGGAAGGGAGTAACGTCCGTGCTCTTAAAAACTTATGGATAAACTAATGCATGGTTTTCTCAACTCAGCTGTTCATTTTGCCACCACTGTTTATTGCAAGTTTTTCTTTTTGAAATGGTAACAGATTTCATTAAAAATTGAACTTAGCACAAAGATAGTGCTAATGGGAACAGACCCTAGTTTATTGCAAGCTTTCTCACTCCAAAATCTTCCTTGTTTACTTTCCAAAACAATCCTATATGTTAACTCTCCTCTTTCATTTGAGCTATGGGTAGTCGAAATGGGAAGTATTCTAGTGGTGTACTTTCCTATAGATATTTTTGTTACAAGACGGATTTTATATACTAGAAAGGAGTAGAATAAATGCTTTTGCTGCTTAAGAAAGTATATGCATTTGTCCTTTAGGTTTTAGCAATGACAGCAAAAGTCAACAAAGTTGACTGAATGAAGCTAACTGAAGCCCTTGTTTGGAAGTCATTATAGAGGTCTAGACTCTAGAGCATTCACCATTTTCTCACGGCATGCTGCATTGGGTGCCATTTTGATCGCTTGCAATTTGAGAAAGATAAATTGTGGTGTAGGCAATTTAATCGCTTGTGTAAGAAGCGGGGGATACATGGATCCTCTTTTTTACTAGCTCTTTGTTACACAGAGAATTAAAATTTCAGATATTTAGGCTCGTTGTGTATGTGCAAATTTCAAGTAGTTTTTGGCTAATAAGAGTTTAGAAGCATAAAACAAAGAGATTGGACATGAGAGGAAAATATACAAGAGCCTAACTTTCAACCTGCGAAAAAGTCCTGTCTGCTTTTGTGAATATCTAATACCTATTTTTTAGCGTTGATGCAGCAAAATGCCTCTTTATATGATTTATTCGGACATGGACTACCTTGTCTTCTTCTCCATCATATATGTACTTTTACCATGCTTATGTGCATAATTTCTTTTTCCAGCATTTTGAAGTTCGTGACTATGCAATTTCACTAGCTGGTAGACTATCTGAAAAGAATCCAGCATATGTTCTTCCAGCACTTCGTCGCCATCTTATTCAGCTCTTAACTTACCTAGAACAAAGGTATTCATATGGCCTTTGATAATGGAAAGAGTCTCCTTCCTTTTTTGATCTCTTTGAAGCTTGTTATGTTTACATCTCTTACCCTGTTAGCAGTGCAGATAATAAATGTAAAGAAGAGAGTGCAAAGTTATTGGGTTGCTTGATTCGCAATTGTGAACGATTAGTTCTACCATACATTGCTCCCATACACAAGGTCCAACATTTATACTTATATGTACTGTGCCATCTTTCATCCCTTTTTCTTTTGTAATTCCATTTATTTCAGGCTCTTGTTGCGAAACTCTGTGAAGGCACAGGAGTCAATGCGAATAGTGGCATTATTAGTGGAGTTCTAGTGACTGTTGGAGATCTTGCCAGAGTGGTATGTTGTCTCTTCATACTGATCCCCCTTACATAATCTCTCTAATGCAGCACTGTCTAGAGAAGCTTAGCGTGTTTCCTTTGTGTACTGTTTCTTTCGTTGGCTCTTTATAAATTAACACTGTAAAATGCTTTCTTATACTGTAAACTGTAAAGAGGGTTGGTTGCCATCTCTCCCCTCAGGGATGGGAAAAAAAGACTTTGGGCTTTACCAGAAATGATATTGTAAATAAATTGACTTCAGCTCCTCAATAGTGTGTGTTTCCTATTAGCCAGAAGTTTAGTTTATTTTTCTCCTTGCTTCTCTAGCATCGCATGGTAATGACAGAATCCGTATATTTCTTTTTTAGCTCACCCAGATATATCATATGCTGAATGTGCGCTTATTTGCTCTGATCTTTTCCTATATCATCACAATCACTGTGACCTAAGAGTTGCCTTTATCTGCATTTAGCTTTGTGGTACTTGACCTTATTTTATGCGTCTGTTAATTTACTCGATTATTAAGTGAGAACATCCTATCTTAAGGTGATTTACAGTTTTCAATTAAAAAAGGTATTTCACAGTACTTTTCAGTTATATGTGTACTCTTTAACTTTACCTCAAGACATGATATGATCCCCTACTGTTAAATTCTACTTCCTTTCTCTTTTTATTTTCTCAGCCTCTCTCATTTAGTAAAAGTGCATTTCAAGTTTCAAGTTCTAGGAGAACTGACGAATGCTGGATTAATCCTCTTTAATGGATAGGCTGTTTCCAATATTCTGTGCTGTTGACCTCCTTGTCGCATTGGACTTATTTGTACTCCAACTTTTGTCTCACATTTCGTATTGAAAATTAAATAAGGGCTTAAGTCAACCTGTATCCGAGCCTGTCGGTGTCCTGGGTGGATTGAATGCCTATAAAGGATATATTCCCCCTGTCCGAATTTGTTTGACACTGTTTCCTTTTTTGTCCCCCTCAAAATGATTGGTATTTTTCTAGGTTATAAAAAAGAAACAAGTGATTGTTATTTTTCTATATCTAGAAACTAGTTAAGTTTTACATTCCCAGTTTGTCGTTGACGTGACTTGTTGTACGTCCCACTACTTAAAATACAAATTATTTTGTTATGATGGGACTTTCTGTACTGAATGAGAAAACACAATTATTTGGTATAATGATACTTTTGGTAATTTATGCACAAGGAGTGTTCATGGTTCGGTTTGGATCGGGTTTTCCCTAAAAAGAAACCAAACCAAGTAAGTCGGTTTTTCAAATATTGGAACCAAATCAAACCAACCTAAACCAATTAAGTCGTTTTTTATCGATTCAGTTTATGTCGGTTTTTCAGTTTTTTATCGTTTTTTTTCTTAAATATGAGACATACACTACCAAACACATATTTCGGCGACTACATTTTCAACGTAATACTATCAAACCAATTGCTCTTTGAGAAATCTATCATTTACCAATATATATTGATGATAATTGATAATTGAATCAAATAGTGATTAATAATTTAAGGGCTCAATTAAAATTAAAATGGATTATTTTTAACATGAAATAGATTGTTGTAGTTAGCCAAAAAAAACTACCAATCAAACTAGAATGTAAAGGTAAAGAAATAGATTATTATAATAGCAAAGAGCTAGACTAAAAGTGCAAACGATTAACATGTACCATAAAATTTTAGAAACTTTGGATAAAAATATACATATATATTGATGTGATAATAAATTTTAAATAGCTACTTCTGTAGTCCGTTTGGTTCGTTTTTTTTTTTTGATTAAAACCAAAGCCAAACCAAATTTGATCGGTTTTTTAAATTCAAAACCAAAACAAACCAAAAAAGTATCTGGTTTTGAGGTCGTTTTGGTTCGATTTTCGGTTTGGTTTGATTTTCGGGGTTTTCATAAACACACACAACTATGCTATACCTTAAAAGGTGTATTCTTAGCGCCGTGTGTCTGTGCCCACTGCCCAGTTAAACTGTTCGGAACAATGGAGTGTTTCTTGAACATTATAGTTTGGTCTTTCCCTGAGATCTTTAGGCTGCATTTTTGGTGTCTTTTCTGTGCCCTCTGTTTTCTATAGAGTCAAGAATTGTTTTGCAGCTTAAATGATATCATAGCTTAGCAAGGCAGGGGCCATAAGATCAGGTCTAGAAGGAAAAGATCACTAGATTGAGATACGAATTAAAGCCCATGCATGACTCTACATCCTTTCAGCTCTCTCTATATCAGCTATTTTGATTGAATTAAAAGATCTAAGACGATCAAATGTTGTCATCATGCATTACTTTTTGTGCATTTTGAGACCCCTGACTCTCGTGTTTTGTTTCTTTTCTATACTCTCTTCAGGGTGGCTTTGCCATGCGGCAGTATATTTCAGAACTTATGCCATTAATCGTTGAAGCTCTACTGGATGGGGCAGCTGCCACCAAACGTGAAGTGGCCGTATCAACACTTGGTCAAGTTGTACAGAGTACAGGGTATGTGGTTTCTTCAGCTTTTGATCTCATTATTCCTTTGCGATCAGTCTTTTGCTTACTATTTCTTTTGGTTCCTAGAAAATTTATGATGGGGGCTTATCCTAATACTTTTTGTGCTACATACGTACTTTTTCTATCATTTGGACTTAGGCGTGCTATCTATAATTTTCAAACTTCCATTATTTTTTGCTGGTAGTTTGCAGCACATCGTTTATTCGTGGTTCCGGTGTACTACTATAGTTTTTGAATATTCAAAAATCTTGCCTGAAAGTTTTGTTATTTGTAATGTTCGTAGATATGTCATAACTCCATACAATGAGTATCCTCAGTTGCTTGGGTTACTCTTGAAACTGCTCAATGGTGAACTGGCTTGGTCAACCAGAAGAGAGGTTTTGAAGGTAACTGCAATCGCTGTTGTCCGATATTGTTTTTTCCCTAGGATTAGGCAGTACGTAAGTTCACTGAGGATGAATTTTGCAGGTTCTTGGCATCATGGGTGCATTAGATCCCCATGTGCACAAGCGCAATCAACAAAGCTTACCCGGATCCCATGGTGAAGTTACCCGGGTGACTGGTGATCCTGGTCAACATATAAGATCAATGGATGAATTGCCTATGGATCTCTGGCCCTCCTTTGCGACATCTGAAGATTATTATTCCACTGTGAGACTTAAACCTGAAACTTATTGTTTTCATTTTTAGCTTGTCTAACTGTAATCTACTGCTGCAGGTTGCTATCAACTCACTCATGCGGATACTCAGGGATCCATCTCTGTCAAGTTACCACCAGAAAGTGGTCGGATCTCTTATGTTTATTTTCAAGGTCTGGAGACTCAGTTGGGCATCTTGTTTCTCGTTGTTTTACAGCTCTTTCTTAAGCAGGATTGTTATATTACTATCCTGCTTTGTTCCTTTCTACTTTTGGCACTGTTAGTCCTGGGACTTATTTGTTTTTGTCTTCTCACTTTTGCATGTACAGTCCATGGGCCTTGGCTGTGTCCCTTATTTGCCTAAGGTTAGTTTACTAGCTCACATAAATTGCAATAAGGACAGATACGGGAATTGTTGCTCTCATTCCATTGCAGCCTTACTTTTTAATTTGGCTGGAAATTAACGTTTGAAATGTGAGTTCATCAAATGTGGTTCTTTGAGGGTTTGCGATCAGTTCACCTGCCAATCCACGCCCAGCAGACACTGCGAAAAGGTGAAAGAGATAATGAATCTGAGCTGAATAAAGATAACTCAAATCGTTACGGCATTACTCTTTGATTACCGAAAGAAAAGTCAAATCTTTACTTTCAAACATGTAAAAGTAGGGGACAACCAGCTAGTGATGCTGGGCAAGTTGAAAACTTAAGTAGGATATACTGAAATTTTAGTGGTGGTAATTCATATATTCTTTTTCTAAACATTTGTTATGGAATGATTTTTGCAGAGATGCTCAAAATTATGACTTTCTTTTATTTTTTCTGTAGGTTTTGCCTGATCTCTTTCACATTGTACGAACATGTGAGGATGGTCTAAAAGAATTTATAACATGGAAGCTTGGAACCTTGGTATCTATTGTCCGCCAGGTAATATTTTCGTTTTAATAATATTATCTGTCTTGTACTCTTGTCATTCTTTTGGATTCGTAATTTTCTTCAGATCTTTTAAATGATTTTGTGTTTGTAGCACATCCGCAAGTATCTGCCAGAGTTGCTCTCTCTGATATCAGAAATATGGTCATCCTTCAGCTTGCCTGTTGCTAACAGACCTGTTCACATTGCTCCGGTAAGACCATTAAAATTTCAGTTGGTATTAAAATACCGCGCATACTTTTCGTGTGGGGCATTTTAGAAATAATTTGGTTAATGATCTTACTGGTCATTTTCTTTTCTGATGTTAGATTCTGCATCTTGTGGAGCAACTTTGCTTGGCTCTCAACGATGAATTCAGAAAGTACCTTGCTGATATACTTCCCTGCTGTATTCAAGTTCTTACTGATGCAGAGAGGTTTAGTGACTACACATACGTTATTCCTATTCTCCACACGCTTGAAGTTTTTGGTGGTCAGTCTTCCTTTGTTTTCTCTGCTCCATGTCTTGGTTTGTATCACTTTGATGTTGAGGTATCTTCTGGTCTCATCTTACTTTGCAGGGACATTAGATGAGCATATGCATCTGCTTCTTCCTGCACTTATTCGGTTGTTTAAATTGGATGCTTCAGTAGAAGTAAGACGCGGTGCAATCAAAACTCTCACAAGATTGATACCTCGTGTGCAGGTTGGTGTAAAAGGGAGTCCTTCCAATTTCATTTTTTCCATTTGATGGCATATTTTCGTTACCTCTTTTCTTCTCTTCGTTTCCAATTTGCAGGTCACTGGACACATATCTTCTCTTGTGCATCACTTGAAGCTTGTCTTGGACGGGTCTGATTTTTTTCCCTCACATTAATCACCGAGGATATATGAGACTTATTCTCTCAAGAAATAGATAACAAATGAAATGACAAAGATTTACTGTTCTACATTGTTTTGATGTTGACTCTCTAGTGGGTACACTCTCAGATATCAAATCCTGATCCATCTCTGTCTATGGACTCACTTATGTAAAAAACAACCTTCTATTTTAATTTATTACTTTGGAGTATATATTAGTTGTAACTGATTTTTTACTTTTACTGAAGGTCATCAAGTAATTTTTGGCTCAACTCAGAATTCTGAGTGGCTAATCATTTTATTAGTGTTTCAATTTTAGTCATGCTACAACGTTCTGTCAAAAATATAGTTATCTTTCCTTTTCTGCCAATTCTTACCTTATTATTCATGAGGAATTGCTGGATGATTGTGTTACTGGTTTTTTATATTATTCACTAATTTTATCTTCTTGTTTTTGACCCTATCACTCAAATTGTGTTTTAATTCCGAGGCAGACTGGATTGCAAGTTCTTACCTGATAAAAGCTTTGTACTATGTGATCTCTGTGATACTTTCTTTAAGTTTGTGTTGATAAATTGTGGTGCCCCTTCCATTTACAGGAACAAAGAAGAGCTCAGGAAGGATGCTGTTGATGCACTTTGTTGTCTAGCTCATGCTCTTGGAGAGGACTTCACCATTTTTATTCCTTCTATTCACAAGCTTATGGTTAAACATAGGCTGCAGGTCTGAGTTAGTTTTTTTCCCCTATCATCACTAGCATCCCAACATTATAAAGGTTTATACTGCTGAGGAATTTGTTCTTGATACAATAAGTATTTCATATACAGCACAAGGAATTTGAAGAAATCCGAGGACGACTGGAAAAACGTGAGCCACTGATTTTGGGGAGCACCGCAGCTCAGAGATTAAATCGGCGGTTCCCGGTTGAGGTCATCAGTGATCCTTTGAGTGATGGAGAGAATGACCACTACGAGGTTGGGACGGACATGCATAAGCAGATTAAAAGCCATCAGGTAGTTTGTCTTCTTTGTTTGTGAGGGACTGGAACTTAAGTTTCTTGTACTTACTGGAGGGATGTCATCCTTTCTGACTGCTTTCAGAGTTTGAGCACCCATAACTATAACAGCACCTTCTCCCTCTACCAAACAAAAGAAATGAAATGCCGCTTCCCTTCCCCACAAGAGGGAAAGAGTCCTACTTATTTGCTAGTTATTATATGCTTTGCCATAGTATGTGCCTTTCTGTCTGTACTTTGCTATCCAGGTCTAAATCTAATTCTGAGTGAGCTTAGAATATGCTTTTCTGTCTTGAGATATTTACACTATGGTTGATTTCTTGAATGGAGACAAGGGGTGAAGGAACAATGAAATTTTGATCACTTCCACTTAGGGGTGTACAAGCCAAACCATCAAGTCAAACTGAACCGACGAACCAAGTCAAACCGAAGAAAAAACCCGACTCATGGTTTGGTTTGGTTGATTTGGTGTTGGAAAATAAAAAACCGATCACTCTTGGTTTGGTTTGGTATTAACAAAAAATAAGTCAACCCGAATCTAAACCAAACCAATATTATATATAAATAGATTTTAAAAATTTTATACATCAAAAATAATCATTAAAATCTAATTTGTAAGTATTTTCTAAATTATTTTATAGTTTTCAATATCTTGAGATATTATTTATTTGTGGGCTTGTAAATTCACTATTCACTAAGTAGATTCTATCTACGTAATCCAAATATGAAGCCCAAATTAAACCCAACAAGACAAAAGACAACAAAACCTAAGTTCTCTATGCTTACGCACTAGATTGTATATTCAGTTAATCCTCGGATCATTACGGATGACAGCATTGGATTTTGATTTCTCCTTTCAATACATATTTGGTGCAGTTGGTTGTCATCTCGCTCACATAATTGGTGATTATTTTAATGTTGAGGTTTATCAAGTTTACACTTTACAGTGCTTTGCTTTGTCACATATTTATCATTTTCTATTATGGAAGGTCTTGCAATTATGATTCATAGGAACAATTGGTATTCCTCATAGATTATTTAGAAAAATAGTAATGATGTGGATAATGGTGACCATTTGATCTCTTTTTCAAGCACAATCTATAACTAAAAAGAAAAACCGAAAATAAACCGAAAAACCGAAGAAACCGAGAAAACCGAAACCGAAAAAACCGAGTTTATGTTGGTTTGATTTGATTATGAATTTAGTAAACTGACATAGTTGGATTGATTTTGGTTTAATAAAAAACCAAACCAAACCACCTCATGTACACCCCTACTTCCTCTAGGTAGATAATTCATTAATTACCTTGTGTTGTTTTTGGTACCATTGTAAGGGAAGCAGATATATATTCCCTCTTGTCTGTCCAATTTAGAAAGGGCTGAAAAAGCTGACATGGAGGTTATGAAACTGATGTACTTCCTCTCTTTTCTTTCTTTTTAGCTTGTTGGAAAAAAGTTACTTCCCTATTTTACTTACCAAAGAAGGGAGATATAATCTTTTCTTATATAATAGAAAAATAAAAGGGATTCTGTATGTATCCGGTTAGATGGGGGCTGCCTTCAATCCATTTTTGGAGTCAAATCCCTTGCCCATCATTGCACCTTCCTTTCTTAATGTAGGTAACCTGATGTTAGATATGAAGTTAGTGCCTGTATTTCGAGTTGTAGCAGGAATTGTTGTATTTCTATTTCTTTTACGTCTGCCTTATTTCATTTCATTTATTTATTTGCATTTTTGCTTTTCTTCAAAAGTCCCATGATGTTTAGTCAGGTATTTTGACTCTATTTTACATTTATGTAGGTTAATGATGGCAGATTGCGTACCGCTGGTGAGGCTTCTCAACGAAGCACTAAAGAGGATTGGGCAGAGTGGATGAGGCATTTCAGCATTGAACTTCTGAAAGAATCACCTAGTCCAGCATTGCGAACTTGTGCAAGACTCGCTCAACTGCAGGTAGTGTCCTCTTCAACCTTCTCTCCCTCATTGTTGTTCAAGGAGAACAAAAAGAAACAATAGTTAAAAGAGTTTCAAGCAAAGAGGAAGTGCTAGAAATATACAGGGGTTTCTGGTTGTGTTCCTCTTTTCTAATGTTGAACTTTTGCAGCCTTTTGTTGGGCGAGAGTTGTTTGCTGCAGGTTTTGTTAGCTGCTGGTCACAACTTAATGAGGCTAGTCAAAGGCAGCTAGTACGTAGTCTAGAAATGGCATTTTCTTCTCCAAATATCCCTCCTGAAATTCTTGCTACACTTCTGAACTTGGTTAGTTTTTCATTCTTTTCAAGTGGAGCATGTTCTTTGATTTTGAAACTATTGATTCATTGATGTTCACGTGAAATGACGTTAATACGAATTTTGAGCTCCAAAAAGAGGCATATATATGTTTGTTCATCATCTATGGTTTGGAGAATCCACTTATGTATAAAAGATGTTGACTGTTTCATATTCTTGCACTGGCTTAGTGCAAATATTTATATAATATATTATTTACCCATAAAAAAAAAGAATCTCCAGAAGAATTACCTTAACAAGATATTCCCTCCAGTTTTCCTGTAATAGACATGCCCCTAGGAAAAGCAGAAATGCTCAGAGCTGTACAGCCACCCTTTAAATCATAATGGTAGTAGTATTATCTCGTGTCTTTGAGTTATTGGATGTTGATTTTTTTGGATGGGGGGTTGGGACAATATCATAATTTAACTATAAGATGGGGAAGGGTTGGGGGGCAATGACTAGATAATTATTTCGAATAATCACCAGGATTGTGCTGTAGTTTTACCGAATGCATTGGAAAATTCTGTTTGTTTGTTTTTGCAGTGCTAGTGTTGATGAAGGAGTAGCCTGAGCTCGAAAAAATTCGTGTTTGTGTGAAGAACCCAATATGGGATCGTTTGCCTCTTTTAGGGTCTTATAGGTTAGAAGTATGTTTGATTGGGATCCGAGAGGAAATTTACTTGCAAGTTGGAAAGGTTCATACTTATTTAAGAAAAGAAGTTGGAATAGTTCGTGGGGCAAGAGTGCACTTGGTGCAAAATACACCTATTTTTGACATATCTTAGTTTATGACACTAGTTCCTCCAGGACAAGTACTAAGCTTTTTGTGCATTTTAACTTGTGGAAGGGATGATGGACTATGATAATAAATGATCTTCTAATGAAATGACTGAAGAGTCTAGACTATGGAGTCATGATCATCGTCAAATGATATTGAACTGTTTCTGAAATATTTTCAGAACTGTCATACTTTTAACTTGGGTGACTGGCTAGATTTTCTTTTTGAAATGATTGGGTCAAATATATGAAAGAACTGTGTATTAAGACAGTAATCTGCCATATATAAAGCAGCAATCTATAATTTTTATGTAGTTTGGCTAGTTGTACTTTGCAGGCGGAGTTTATGGAACACGATGAGCGACCCCTTCCTATAGATATCCGTCTGCTTGGTGCTCTTGCGGAGAAGGTGGGTATATTTTCAAATTATGCAGTTGATTGATCTATACCATCTGTTGTTACTAGTAAAAAAGTTGTATCGATAATGAGCTCTTCCTCTCAGTGTCGAGCATTTGCAAAGGCCCTACACTACAAGGAAATGGAATTTGAAGGCGCACTTTCAAATAGGAGGGACGCAAATCCTGTTGCTGTAGTTGAAGCTCTAATCCATATAAATAATCAATTACATCAACATGAGGTCTTGATTTCTTAGTTGCTGGTTGCATCTTATTTATGTTTCGCAGTGACTTTCTGGCGATTAAACTTTGTCATGCTTGGCATCTTCAGGCAGCTGTGGGAATATTAACATATGCTCAGCAGCATTTGGGGGTTCAATTGAAGGAGTCATGGTACTGTTATACTGTTTAGTAGCGCCGTGTTCTTTTTTCCGGTTAATCTTAATTAGTCACTATAGGCTGCATAAGTTTTAAACGTGAAATTGTGGTCTCAAATGTATCTTCCCCTTCTCTGACTTCGTTTCATTTGTCGTTTTCTAAGGTATGAAAAATTGCAACGTTGGGATGATGCTCTTAAAGCATACACTGCTAAGGCGTCACAAGCTTCGAGTCCACATCTTGCTTTGGATGCTACTTTAGGTTTGTATTTGTTAGAATAGTTATGTAAATAGTAGTAAATAACCCTAATCCCATATGTATTAGGAGTAGGACATGTATTTTTTATATATATATATATATATAGGGCTCATTGTATCATTGTTAACATATGAGAATAATATCATATTTTCTCCCGTGCATTCTCACATGGTATTAGAGCAATTGTGAGAGATTTATCGCTGTGCATAAATTCCAGCGATTCCGGGAAGAGAAATCAGTCACCGGAAGCCTTTTTCCGGCGATTTTTTCAAGGTTGTTTGCGTGTGCGTTGTCTCTGTCAGTGTTGTGCAAAATCCAACACTACCACAAGAGTCACCACTGTCCGGCGACCACCAAACCCCAGAAAAATCTCCGGCAGCAGCCTCCCCACGCGCCACCAGAAGCTCACGCGCGTGAGGTCACGCGCCGGCGCGTACAGCATCCTCCGGCCATTTTTTGAAAAAGTTTTTTAAGAACAGTTGGGTCGTCTACCAATTACGACCCCACCCATACTGTTTTCGTTTGATTCTGACCACTTTGAGTTTTTCCGACGACTACACTGATTTTTTCCGGCAGCTACAGTAATTTTCCGGCAAAAACAGTGTCTCCTTCGTCTGTTTCAGCGAGTTTTCAGTTGATACTTTTTGTTATTTGGTGATAATTTTATAAACCTCACTTCAATCCAACGATGTCTTCGGGAATCTATGCTTTTGGGTCTAAAAACCCGGGTTCTGGCAATTTCGGTGTTATGATTACCTCAGAACCTTTAATGGGAAGTCCAAACTACTTAGCTTGGGCTTCGTCTGTCGAGTTGTGGTGTAAAGGTCAAGGTGTTCAAGATCATCTAATCACGAAGTCTAGCGAAGGAGATTAAAAGGCCAAAGTACTTTGGGAGAAGATCGATGCTCAATTATGCAGTATTTGTGGCGATCTATTGATTCCAAGTTGATGCCCTTGTTTCGTCCATTCCAGACATGTTATTTGGTTTGGGAAAAGGCCCGCACTTTATACACTAATGACATATTTCGTTTCTATGATGTGATATCGCGGATGACAAATTTAAAGAAACATGAATTAGATTTGTCTACTTACTTGGGACAAGTATAGGCAGTCATGGAGAAATTTGAGAAGTTGATGCCAGTTTCTGCAAGTGTTGAAAAGCAGCAAGAGTAGCGCCAAAAGATGTTTCTAGTTCTTACTCTTGTTGGGCTTCCTAATGATCTTGACTCAGTATACGATCAGATTTTGGCTAGTCCAACTGTCCCCACAGTTGATGAATTACTCTCTCGATTACTTTGCCTTGCTGCAACACCAAGTCACCTAGTGATCTCATCACAGACACTTAACTCGTCTGTTCTCGCATCCCAGACAGTGGACAATCAGGCATCTCATACTATGGAGAATACACGAGGAGGTCGTTTTGGAAGATCTAGACCCAAGTGCTCTTATTGTCATAAACTTGGGACACACGAGAACGTTTGCTATTCTTTACATGGTCGCCCACCCAAAAATGCTTATGTTGCTCAGACTGAGGCCACAAGTAACCAGGGATTTTCTTTATCTGAAGGGGAATATAATGAGTTCCTTCAGTATTGAGCAAGTAAGCAGGCATCTTCACAAATAGCCTCTGTTGCTCAGACTGATACTTCTATTGTTGGTTTCTTTTGCTTGTATTTCCCACTCTAGTACTCTTGGACCATGGGTCGTGGACTCAGGCGCCTCTGATCATATCTCTGGTAATGTTGACAACATTGTGATTACTGGTGACCAGGATGGTAATACTAAATTGAAACATCTCTTTCAATACTTTCAGACTAAGGATCTAGGCAAACTAAAGTATTTTCTGGGTATTGAGGTCGCTCAGTCTAGCTTAGTTATTGTGATCTCACAACGGAAGTATGCCTTAGATATTCTTGAGGAGACAGGAATGCCAGGTTGTAGACCTGTTGACACTCCGATGGATCTGAATTCTAAACTTCTGCCAGGACAGGGGGAGCCTCTTAGCGATCCTGCAAGATATAGGCGGTTGGTTGGTAAATTAAATTACCTTACATTGACAAGACCTGATATTTCCTTTCCTGTGGGTGTTGCGAGTCAGTTTATGGATTCTCCGTGTGATAGTCATTGGGATGCAGTTGTTTGCATTCTTCGGTATATAAAATCAGCTCCAGGCAAAGGTTTATTGTTTGAGGATCTAGGCCATGAGTAGATCGTTGGATACTCAGATGCTGATTGGGCAGGATCACCTTCTGATAGACGTTCTACGTCTGGATATTGTGTCTTAGTAGGAGGAAATTTGGTGTCTTGGACGACCAAGAAACAGAATGTGGTTGCTCGGTCTGGTGCAGAAGCAGAATATCGAGCAATGACTATGGTGACATGTGAGCTAATTTGGATCAAATAGTTGCTCAAGGAGTTGAAATTTGGTGAGATTAGTCAGATGTGACTTGTGTGTGATAATCAAGCTGCTCTTCGTATTGCGTCAAATCTAGTGTTCTATGAGAGAACTAAACACATTGAGATTGACTGTCACTTTGTCAGAGAAAAGATACTCTTGGGAGATATTGCTACAAAGTTTGTGAAGTTGAATGATCAGCGTGCAGATATTTTCACCAAGTCCCTCACTGGTCCTCGTATTAACTACATATGTAACAAGCTCGGTACATATGATTTATATGCACCAGCTTGAGGGGGAGTGTTAGAATAATTATGTAAATAGTAGTAAATAACCCTAATCCCATATGTATTAGGAGTAGGACATGTATTATATATATATATATATGAGAATAATATCATATTTTCTCCCGTGCATTCTCACAGTATTATTTGATCATAATCTGATCTATGCCTTCTACTTGCCCAATTACAACAACCCAGTAGAATCCCACCAGTGCGGTCTGGGGATAATAAAGTATACGCAGACCTTACCCCTACCCCGGAGGGGTACCCTCGACTCAGAGACAATAGATTTGTAACGAAAGCAGAAACCATAAAAATAATATTAGCAACATGAGAGACAACAAATAAACGGGAAAGCAATAACACAAATACTATGCAAAAGTGTGAAATACAACATAAATCGCTAGCAGTCCTAGACAAAACACTATCAGACTAGCTAGTACAAAGAGGAAAAACGTTCGACTACCCCTTAACCTACAACCCTAATGCTCGACCTTCACACCTTCCCATCAAGAGCATAAACCATAAAAATAATATCAGCAACGTGAGAGACAACAAATAAACGGGAAAGCAATAACACAAATACTATGCAAAAGTGTGAAATACAACATAAAGCCAGCAGTCCTGACAAAACACTATCAGATTAGCTAGTACAAAGAGGAAAAATGTTCGACTACCCTTTTAACCTACAATCCTAATGCTCGACCTTCACACTTTCCTATCAAGAGCCATGTCCTCGGAAATTTGGAGCCGCCCCATGTCCTGCCTGATCACTTCGCCCCAATACTTCTTAGGCTGCCCTCTACCTCTTCTCGTACCTACCAAAGCTAACCGCTCACACATCCTAACCGGGGCATCTAGGCTCCTCCATACGTGCCCGAACCATCTAAGTCGCGCTTCCTGCATCTTGTCGTCCACCGGAGCCATGCCCACCCTCTCCCGAATATCTTCATTCCTAATCTTGTCCAGCCTAGTATGCTGCCTGCACATCCATCTCAACATCCTTATTTCTGCTACTTTCATCTTCTGGATATGTGAATTCTTGACTGCCCAGCACTCAGCCCATACAACATGGCCTGTCTAACCACCGTTCTATAGAACTTACCTTTAAGTTTCAGCGGCACATTCTTATCACATATGACTCCAGACGCTAACCTCCATTTCACCCACCTCACCCCAATATGGTGCGTAACATCCCCGTCGATCTCCCCATCTCCCTAGATAATTGACCCTAGGTACTTGAAACTTTATCTTTTGGGGATGACTTATGAGTCAATCCTCCACGTCCGCTTCCCCCGTCACGTCGCTGAACTTACACTCCAAATATTCCGTCTTAGTCCTACTCAACTTGAAACCTTTAGACTCCAGGGCCTGCCTCCATACCTTCAATCTCCCATTAACGCCGCCCCGCGTCTCATCAATCAGAACTATGTCATTAGCGAACAACATGCACCATGGCACATTCCCTTGAATATGGTGTGTCAGTGCGTCAATCGCCAGGGCAAATAAAAACGGGGTGAGTGTAGATCCTTGGTGTAACCCCATAACCACCGGAATAAGCTCTAAATCACCTCTCACAGTCCTAACCCGAGTCGTAGCTCCATCGTACATATCCTTTATCACCCTAATATAAGCTACCAACACACCTTTCACCTCTAGGCATCTCACCATATGCAATCCCTCTTCTTATATCCTTGTACTGTTCCACCAACCTCCTGATAAGTTGGATAGCTTCCGTTGTAGAACGACCCGGCATGAACCCAAACTGGTTTTCTGATATAGACACCACCCTCCTTACCCTCCCTTCCACCACCCTCTCCCAAACTTTCATGGTATGACTTAGTAACTTGATACCTCTGTAGTTGTTACAATTCTGAATATCACATTTGTTCTTGTATAGTGGGACCATCGTACTCCACCGCCACTCATCTGGCATCCTTTTCGTCCTGAAAATAACATTAAACAGTCCAGTCAGCCACTCCAAGCCTGCACTACCCACATACCTCCAAATTCGTCTGGTCCGGTCGCTTTGCCTCGGCTCATCTTACGTATCGCTCCCACGACCTCTTCAACCGTAATACGCCTACATTACCTAAAGTCTCGGTGACTCTCGGAGTGCTCCAATTCCCCAAGCACGATGTTTCCGCTCCCTCTTCATTCAGAAGTTTATGAACGTACGACTGCCATCTTCGCTTAATTCGGGCCTCTTTCATCAATACTCGACCTTCCTCGTCTTTGATGCATGTCATTTGATCCAGGTCACGAGCCTTCCTCTCTCTCGCTTTGGCCAGCCGAAATAACTTCTTATCCCCACCTTTGCCCCCTAGTTCCTCATACAGCCCACCTTTGTTCGCTCTTCTCTGCTCCTCGTCTGTGCTCTTTACTAACTTAAGGTAAGCCGCTTTCCTTGCTTCCACTTTACCTTGGACCACGTCATTCCACCACCAGTCACCTCAGTGCCCGCCAGAGTAACCCTTCGAGACCCCTAACACCTGTCTCGCCGCCTCCCTTATACAGTCCGCCATCGCCGTCCACATAACGATAACGTCCCCACCACTCTTCTAGGCTCCCATAGCCGTCAGGTGCCCCTCCAACTCCTGCACATTATCCTTAGTCAAAACTCCCCACTTGATCCTAGGTTGACCCCGTACAAACCTCTTTTTCCTTTTTATCAAGATACCGACGTCCATCACCGGGAGCCTGTGTTGTGTCGCGAGGTTCTCACTCAGAATCACCTTACAATCCTTGCACAACCCCCTATCACACCTCTTGATGAGGAGATAGTCAATCTGAGTCTTAGCCATCATAGTCTGGAAAGTAACGAAATGCTCCTCCCTCTTCGGAAAAATACAGTTCACGGTCACCACCTCAAAAGCTCTAGCGAAATCCAACAGTGAAGTACCACCTCCGTTCCTAGCCCCAAAGTCGAAACCACCGTGCACCTCGCCATAGCCACCAACAGACGACCCTCCCTATATGATCATTGAAATTCCCTCCTATAAATATACCCCGCACCACCTCATCCAGCGCCTCCTAGAAGCGCCGTTTAACCTCCTCATTCAAGGCCGCTTGCGGTGCGTAAGCGCTAATGACATTCAAAGAGCTCCCTTCAACTACTAACTTAATCGCCATCAATCTGTCATTCACCCGCCTAACCTCTACCACTGACTCTCTAAGCTCCCTATCCACCAAAATACCCACTCCATTCTTGCCCTTCACGCTTCCGGAGTACCACAATTTATACTCGTCTGCATTCCTCGCCTTCGATCTTACCCGCCTAGTCTCCTGCACACACGCTATATTGACCTCCCTCTTCTGGAGAATCTTCGCCAGCTCTATAGACTTACGCGTCGACGTCCTTATATTCCACGATCCAATTCTCAACCTACAGGAGCCCTTTTCCCCTTACCCCCTTTGTACCTTGTCCCACCCCCTGACCCTTGCCCTACCTCCCTCGCCACCGCCCGCCCGCCCTCCTCGAGGACATGACCCTACTCTGCTATTACAAACCACAGCCGCTATACCTATGGAAGTCTAGGGAAAAAAATGCCAATACGGAACAAGGGAACACACAAACAAGAGACTCGAAGGGAACAAATAGTAACCACATGCCCACTTACTAGACTGACTAGACTAGTACGATTTACTACTTCAACAAATTAATTAACACAGGAGACAGAGAAACAGGAGGCGGAACGTACCAATTTCCGCGAATAGAACCGGGACTTTTGACTTGGTATACTCCCGATGCTGTGGAACCCGACGTATAGCGGCTGCTCTGCTGCTTTTGCGCGTGCACCTCCCTACCGTCACCGAACAACCACAAAAATGATACATGCAACACACACACACACCCCGAAACCAAGAAAAATATAGGAGGACCGGACTGTCACCGTCACCAGCGGCAGAGAAATGCGGATATGGTGATGACCTACTTGAAGTCGCCGGCCCAGTCGGGTGTCGCCGGAGGATAGCGACGGCGCCAAGAAACGGAGGCAGAGAAAGGTATAAAGAAGAATGGTATAAAGAAGAAGGAGCACCGGAACAGGGGGTTGGGAGTTGGGACTACAACCAGAACTACAAAGAAGAAGGAGCAGTGCCAGCGGTGGGTCGGTCGCCTGAAAAAATCTGCCGCTAGGGTTAAGAAAGGGGAGAAGAGAAAAGGGGGGAGAAAGAAAAACTGGCTTTGAGAGAGAATAGGGGGAGAGGAGAGAGAAGGAGGAGGGGGTGGTGCTTACCTGGCCTGCTCGTCACGCCAGTGCCGGCGCTGGAGGGATTCGCTGGGGGAGGAAGTGACTAGCTCAATAATTTTTCAGTTATAAAAAAAAACTAATATTACTGTTTATTTCTGTTGACCCTAATCTCTGTTTATCTTCGAATATTCAGGTACTATAATTGTTTTAAAAGTAAATCCTACAAGTCTGCGCAGGACATCTATGAGCCAGTCGTTCTGTAGTATGAAAATCAAATGTTCTACTTGCCCAATTATTGAACTTATTTGATCCAAGTGGTAAATCGTGCTAGATCTGAGTTTTCTTTCAAAGAATATTGATCTTTACTTTTATGATTCCTCAACTGAAAAAAGGTAAATTCCCAAGGTAAATGATTAACCCCCTCTAACTACCTGATGTAATACTTACATGGTTCTAGGGGATAATCTCTTTCATGCTTTCAGGGGAGGCTGTTTTGTCACTTGTTCTTAAATTGCTTGGTGGCTTAAATAAATGCTAGTGTAGGCCCTTGGAATTTAGTTACGTTGTAACATCAAGTTCGTGTTATGCTTCTGGTTATTGTTGGAATAGTGAATATTATTTGTTACTGTATTATGTGCTATTAATTTACTTGATGATGATCTGTATCTTTTCTGTGTTTCCTTAAGGGCGTATGCGATGCCTTGCTGCTCTAGCTCGGTGGGAGGAGCTTAACAATCTTTGTAAGGAATACTGGACGCCAGCTGAGCCAGCAGCTCGACTGGAAATGGCACCAATGGTTTGTCAACTTATATGTAATTACTAAGAGTTTATATAGTTTCGATAATCAGTAGTGAATGCATGTTTGGATTGGTTTAGGCTGCTAATGCTGCCTGGAACATGGGTGAGTGGGATCAGATGGCAGAGTATGTTTCTCGGCTTGATGATGGTGATGAAACCAAACTCCGGGTCTTGGGAAATACTGCTGCCAGTGGTGATGGAAGTAGTAATGGCACCTTTTTCAGGGCCGTTCTTCTAGTTCGGCGAGGGAAGGTAGTCTTTCATTTTCTCGCTCATTGATTTGCTTTGTGTTGTGACGTGCTCTGCTCTGGTGTGAGTAATGTTTGTACTTGCCTTCATTCTTCCATCAGTACGATGAAGCACGTGAATATGTTGAAAGAGCAAGGAAATGTTTGGCGACCGAGCTCGCTGCACTGGTATCTTTCTTCATCTCCTCGTATCCTCACTTTATAGTCATTTGGTGACGATTTTACTGCAAAAGTCTTGACAGTTCTCAGTTGATTTGTTTAGGTTCTTGAGAGCTATGAGCGTGCTTACAGCAACATGGTCCGTGTTCAGCAGCTTTCTGAATTAGAAGAGGTGATATATATTGTTTTTACTGTTTAGTCTCTTTAATTAAGTTATTCCTAAATACTATGCTTTTAATGATCTAATGATTTGTTTTCTTCTTTCTAATTAGGTGATTGAATACTGTACTCTTCCTATGGGAAACCCTGTTGCTGAAGGAAGAAGAGCTCTTGTTCGCAATATGTGGAATGAGCGCATAAAGGGTACAAAAAGAAATGTTGAGGTAATATCAAATTTCTGACAATGGGTGAGAATTATTTTGGATGTATATTCATGGTCTTTTACATTTTCAATCTGAGCAGTGCTTATGTGAGCTTTCATTATTCTCAAATTCATGGCATCTTACAGAAGTTCTTCCTCTGTTATCTGCAACATATTCTTATTTTTGCAGTTTTGGCAAGCACTTTTAGCTGTGAGGGCACTTGTATTGCCTCCTACAGAAGACATTGAAACATGGATCAAGTTTGCATCACTTTGCCGGAAGAATGGCAGAATTAGCCAAGCTAGATCTACATTGGTTAAACTTTTACAGGTTAGTAATTTATCCCTATGGGTTGTGGACGGAAGTGTGCTTTATTTTGTGGCTTATCTTTCTTGTTATTGCTCTATTTGTGCTTTGACTTTCTATGATTCTTTTTTGTCCTGCAGTTCGATCCAGAATCAACTCCTGCAACTGTGCGGTATCATGGTCCCCCTCAGGTGATGCTAGCATACTTAAAGTACCAATGGTCACTTGGCGAGGATCATAAGCGAAAGGAAGCCTTTGCTAGGTTGCAGGTATTGCATTTCAAAGATAAAATTACAATCACATACCTGTCACAAGACATAAATATCATGATCTTTCTTCGTGGTCTGTCTCATGTATTTAAATATGATGTCGAAGGACCTTGCCATGGACCTCTCAAGAACAGCAGCTCTTCAACCAGTAATGCAGAATGGATTAGTTGCTTCTTCTGGTGTGCCACTTGTTGCTCGTGTATATCTCAGACTCGGCACTTGGAAGTGGGCACTTTCTCCTGGTTTGGATGATGATTCTATACAAGGTAAAGCGTGGAGACACTCCACTCCCCTTCTCAAAAAGAAAAGATAATAAGGCTTTCTTCTTGGTGGTGTGACATCTTAATGATATCATATCTAACTTTTGTTTGTTTGGATAATATTGTCTTTGACAGAAATTCTTAGTGCATTTAGAAATGCTACTCACTGTGCAACGAAGTGGGGAAAGGCATGGCATACCTGGGCACTTTTCAATACCGCAGTGATGTCTCATTACACTCTGAGAGGTTTTGCGAATATTGCTTCACAGTTTGTTGTTGCTGCCGTAACTGGTTATTTTCACTCTATAGCATGCGGAGCACATGCTAAGGGTGTTGATGATAGTTTACAGGTAATTTGTGTATCTACAGCTAATTTAATTCAGTTGTTCTTAGAAGACTACCTTGTGTGATGTTGAGGCATCGTTGGTCTGTCCTTGCTGCTAAATGTCCTTTTTTTAGCTTAGTGTTTGCTTAGCATTTTGTATCCTTGCAGTGACATGGTGTCCTTTTCTTACTGGCTTCTTGCTATATTTTAAGCTCATGCATCTTTTGGACAAGTTCAGCTGGATCAACGTGTTGTATTGAATTTAATTTTCAGCCCTGAATCATAGTTGCCTTGTTTGTTATCCAGCAAGCCTTCCTATTAGATTCACTAATGTTCACCATTGACTTTTCTGTTACATTATAGTTTTACTTTTCTAATGGTCGTGTTTCTGAGTTTCAGGATATTCTTCGTCTTCTTACTTTGTGGTTCAACCATGGAGCTACTTCGGAGGTCCAAATGGCATTGCAGAAAGGATTCACACATGTTAACATCAACACATGGTTGGTTGTGTTACCTCAGATTATTGCACGGATACATTCAAATAACCATGCTGTCAGAGAACTGATACAATCCTTGCTAGTGCGAATTGGACAGAGTCATCCACAGGTATTTGCTAGATATTTTCCACATAGCAAAATTTTTGATTTTGCTATCTTATCATCACTATTTTCCCCGTGAAATATATATGCTTTTAATCCCCACCCCCTACTTTATCCCTCTTAATTTCTCCTTTAACGCGTAATTGTGAATGGCTTGTGTACTAACTACTATTCTTGGGTCAATTTATTTGATATTTGACCTTGTTATAAGCTATTGGAACATAGACTAACTATTCTTTAACGGGAAGACCCCCCATGAAGGATCCATGGCTTAGCGAGCTACCATGGTTATTTATGCAGCTTTATAAGAGTAATAAAGATAGATTATAAATGGAAATGATCTAAACAGTGGGACAGCATTCTCTTCACAGAAGAGCTGTACGAGCAATAACCTAGTTCCTATAAAAATCTGTCTATGCAAATCAGCAATTGTACTTAGGCAACACTATAATAACAAGTGCGGTCTTACTAAATTGTAGAAGTGCTGGACATGCACATGCACATGCAAATGAATGAACGTTGAGAATACGTAGTATATCAGAATTAAACTTAATAATGTGAAAGCCTTGAGAGGGTAACAATACCATTGCACTCAAGTTAGGAGCAAAGTATCATGGCATGTGCTTATAAGTTATTTTAGTGGTCAGACACAAAGGACTTTATTTCTTTGTTCTGAGCAAGTCAGACTATTGCATCTCTCTAACCTCTTGTGGTTGCCTTTATATAGTTCTTCTTAATTGTCCAATTTTTAATATATGTGCACCTTTTCTGCAGGCTCTTATGTATCCGCTTCTTGTGGCATGTAAGTCAATTAGCAATTTGCGCAGAGCTGCGGCTCAAGAAGTGGTTGATAAAGTTAGACAGCACAGCGGCGTGCTCGTTGATCAGGTGATCTAGAACTGGTTTACTGTGATAGTTTGATGGTTTCTGTATGTATTGTTCTGACTTTTGGCATGATTTTGAAGGCCCAACTTGTCTCAAAGGAGCTTATCAGGGTTGCGATACTGTGGCATGAAATGTGGCATGAGGCACTGGAGGAGGCCAGCCGTTTATATTTTGGCGAACACAACATTGAGGGCATGCTGAAGGTGTTAGAGCCTCTGCATGAAATGCTTGAGGAAGGAGCAATGAGGAACAATACCACTATAAAGGAGAAAGCATTCATCCAGGTGATTGCTCCTAATTAAAATGTGCTTATGTTCTCTCTATTGTGACAGACATACTTTAACAATGTTAGTAGATTCTCCCTTCCTTTCCATTTGCTTTTCCCTGTGCTTGGGTGAATCTGCCGAAGCAATGATATTGGTTTGGCTAAGCTTGAGCCAGTTGCGGCTAGATTCTGTGTATGGTGTTTCCTTACTATTAGTTGTGTGTTGATTCCTGGACTTCATTAACTCACTGAGAACACTCGTTATTTAACGATGGATTGAACTAATGGATAGAAACATATGTTTTCAGGCATACCGTCTTGAGTTGTTGGAGGCCTATGAATGTTGTATGAAGTATCGGAGAACTGGTAAAGATGCTGAATTAACACAGGTACAGTTTTGACATTGGCATCTCTCTTGTTCTTTGCCTTTTAATTTATTTATTTGTATTTCTTTTTAACTTTGTTATTTTGTATTTTCTATGTGATGAATGCTAGTGCAAGTATCCAAAAAGTTTTTTGAAATAACTTTTGTCTTAATAATTTGGATGATGCATTTTGCAATTTTAGGACAGGAAACTAATTATGATCCTTTTTGTTATGAGAGGTCCTTTCTGTTAGCAATAAATTGGCTACAGAGACATGCTCTTACTTCTCCTAGAATTCCTGAAGCTTAAGTTACAAACATACAAATACGGCTTGAAATGGAAAGTTTTGAAACTAGAAGGAAGATGTAGAAGAGTAGACGCCCGAAAGGAACCCACCATCTACTCCTCCACAAACACACTCAAGGGAGAAAAAACTTCTTGAGTACATGCCTGGTTGGAAGTTTTGTCCTATGGGGTGGTGGATCATATTAAGTTGTCCTCAAATAGGCAGCATGAGCGTGGAGAATATCGGGCTTCAATGTCCTGCAGCTAGGAGACTTCACATTTCTTATCTGATTTGCTAACGACGATGAAGCCCCGAGCCGTGAGTATTGACGCTCCTTTTTGACTCATTCAATTATTCCAACTTCAAAAACTAAAACCTTCTTGACTACATGCCCAATTGAAATTTTTGTCTCATGGGGTGGATCATGTTAAGTTGTCCTCAAATAGGCAGCATAAGCCTGAAGAATATTGGGCCTTGATGTCCTGCAGCGAGGAGACTTCAAATTTCTCCTCTGATTTGCTAACAATGAAGATGCCATGAGAGTATTGATGAAGACTAGAGATGGATACGGGAGAGTAATTTCTGAAGTCCGAATGATTGAATGAGTCAATACGGTGCATTGATTAAAGATCAACAGAAGAACTAGTGCCCATCACAATCACCAGAGTCTAGCACAGCACACTTGTGCTCTTTAAATTTCTTAAAGAGGGTGGGAGATATGTGGGAGACTCGTGGATGTTCAATATGGTGTTTAGATTTCTTCACGATGGTGGGAGGCACGCATTTCATGGATGTTCAATGTAACAGATATGACTAGGGTCAGAATTTGTGAAAAGGTGGGGGTGGGGATTGAGAACTAGGGTAGAGACTTTGGTTATATTTGAGGTCTAGGGGAGGGAGAGGTGAAAAGAAGGATGATAGGGGTGGGAGACAGGAAAGGAAAAAAGGTAAGCAAGGAGAATCTTTTACTTCTGCGGAAATGGAGTTTAGGTTGAAGACAAATAGTAGAATTGTGGGGTCGTCTAGATTTCTTTTGATAATCGTGGTGTCCGAGCCAACTTGCGCGCACCTCGACTAATTCCACGGCATACCTGCTACCTCCCGCTAACAAAAGGTATCGGGTAACTCTGACCACCAAGGCTTGGACAGATGAGAAGAAATCACCTAGTGTTTTTGCCTTCGCTAGAATTTGAACCTGAGACCTCATGGTTCTCCCAGTGTTATTAAAAGCGCTTGCTTCTCACTTTAAGCGAGGAAGCGAGGCGAGGCGAGGCGCGACGCAGGGTTAGCGCTTTTCTGCTAAAAAGGCGACTCACATTCAAAAAGCGTGCGCTTTTCTAGCTTAAGCGAGAAGCGAGCAGGTAGAAAAACCGTGCTTAAGCGAGTAGAAGGCATCAACTAGGGTTTTTTTTAAAAATTTTTGGCAAATAAACCATCTGTGAACAAACAAACATACGCGACTTCTTCTCTAGCGAACTCCAGCGACGACCACTGCTGCTCCAACGACTTCTCCAGATCTCGATAAGTTTCTTCAACTTCTTCTTCTTCTTTTGTTCTTCTGATGATGATGATGATGATGATGGATTTCTTTCAATTTTTTTCACTTTTTAAGCGCTCATTTTGTGCCCTAAATGCCTTCTTCTTCTTCTTCTTCTGTTATTAAAAGTGCTCTGTTTTATGCTGCTGTATGCTCCGTTTTTTGTTTTCTGCAATTTATCAGTGAATTAATTGTTTTTTTTTGGTTGTTGATTGTAGTAAATTTAATTTGATTATTCAATGGCATCAAGCCATTTGCTTAATATGTTATTTTTAATGAGTCCTTAGCCATTTATCTATGCCTATTTTTTTTTTATTTATGTGTTAAATTGCGATTCACATGAAAAAAGCGCGCGCTTCGCTTCTCGCTTCTGTGAAGCGAGGCCTCGTCGCTTTTTTGCGCTTAACACTTTCCCAAACACTGGGTTCTCCCTTACTTCATTGACCACTAGGCCACACCTTGGGTCCGGATCGTCTAGAATTTTGAAATGGTGAGAACAGAAGGATCAAGAAAGAGGGAGAATAGACATTCGTTCCCTTGGATTAGTGAATTGGCCTTGAGAAGTAATCTAAGTAGTTCACTATTTAGACTAGTCCTGATCCAATTAGAAAACTAAAAACCCGTAGGTCCAGATGTAAAGATCCAACCTTTTCTCGAGTTGAAGAGGTCTGTTGTAATGATGTCGGTATTCGCTATTGAGATGCCGAAATAAGCTCGATAGTGTTAGATCAAAGTATCGAACAACAATCCACTAGGGGAGTAGGGTGGAATATCGAGAGTCGACACACTTGGAGGGCTTTAAAGGGCTTTTCTCAAAAGAAAAAGGATTTCACATCATGAAACACACTCGTCAGCTATAATTTGAACATTTATGTGTATAGGGTTCCCAGTAAACTAACAACAACCACCTAAGTAGCGTGGACTCTTCGATTTTGGTGCCGTCCCCGTCCCCGTCCCGATACGAGACGGGGACGGGAGCGGGAGCCGGATACGTTCCGGATACGTTCAACTGACTTCAGACACTTTGACCGGAGTCCATCGACAAATTTGGGAGAAAAATTGCGATTTTGATTTCTCAAAATAAAAAATAAACAGATTTAAGTTATGAAAAATGGCATACCTTCAATATTGTAGTATTTTTGCCTCATATTTTTGGAGAATGAAAGATTGAATTCTACAATATTCATGTAAGTTTTTCACAGAATATCTCTCAAAATTTACAATATTTTTATAGCTCTTTTTCTTATTATTTTGAATTTTCTTAGCCGAATCCCCGCATCCGTATCCATATCAGGATCCGCACCGCCGAATCTTAAAATTTAGATTTTGCCGAATCCGATGCTCGGATCCGTCCCCGTATCGGATACTCGCACCCGAGTCCGAGCAACTTAGACAACAACTTACCTAGTGTATTCCCACAAGTGGAGTATGAGGAGAGTAGTGTGTACGCAGTGAAGGTAGAGAGGCAAGAAAAATATCCGGTTTAACGCGAGATAGCAGAGCAGAGTTGGCACAATATGTAACCCCTAGGTTATCAGTGTCGATGAAGAGGATCATTCAATACTGCTACCGGCACTCGTTAGTTCGGATTGAGTAGCGTGAAGGAGATAATAGAAGGACCCATAGAAAGTAGTTCCGTCTTTTCAGGTCCTCCAGACTTGAGACGTTGAACCTCTTAATATTTGCAAGAAATTACAATGGGGACCACGACTTCCACCTCTTTGGAGTCACGAAGACCGACAATAGCGTGAAACTTAGAGGTCTATTGAAAAAGGCTCCCCCGCGTCTGATATCAACGATGTTAGGAAAATGAGGCCCATTTTGGGGAAGGCTTGTCCTTTCTCCAGTTCAGTTTGTAAATTAGCATCAACTTCTCTAGGAGGCACTCCTACTTTATTTATTTTTCGCAGTTTGACTTGGCGAGACATGAATATATAAATTTCTAGATGCACTTCTTGTTTGTGGATCACTACTCACCTAAGAATAGTAAAAAAAAAAAGTTAACATGAGAAGATTTATATGCCCCTGACGGTGCATATCTTTATATGAATCTTGCATCATTACTTTGCTGCCAAAGCAGAAGCTTCACATGGACCTGGGAGAGCCAAAAGACTCAAATCTTCCCATGGCCGAAAGCTCTGCAACATGCTGGTAGCTTTTGATCCGGTCCTAAACTTGAGTGAAGTAGAATGAGTATTGTTGCTCATAAGTAGCCGTGGTTATGCTGCTCAAGAATTGCAAGGAGGAAGGTCCCTCAAGCTTTCTCGCATCTCCATTAACTTGGCCATAGCAAAAAAATTCTCTTTTTTTTTTCTAAGTATTTTATTTCAAAATGAAATCTTCATGTTTTGTCTAGTTGCGACAGAGTATATTAGTTTTCTATTTTTTTTTCTTCTGACAAGGTACTGTAGACTTTATACTTAACAGTCCATTATCTTACAAATCAAATTCTCATCTTGCTAGGCTTGGGATCTCTATTATCATGTATTCAGGCGGATAGATAAGCAGCTTCAAACACTCACAACCCTGGATTTGCAGGTAAGCAGCATCTTATGTTTTGTTATTGGTATCAGTCATGTTGCACCATTTTCAAAACTAACGTTATTTTAATTTTCATGCCAGTCTGTTTCCCCCGAGTTACTGGAGTGTCGAAATTTGGAACTAGCTGTTCCTGGAACTTATATAGCAGGTACATTTGAGATTATTACTCGGACTACGGTTAAGCCAGTTTTGTGACATGAGTATTAATACTGTGGCATTATATCAAACTTCAAAATTTTCATCTCAGATGCACCAGTGGTGACAATTGCATCATTTGCACCCCAACTTGTTGTAATTACATCCAAACAACGGCCTCGAAAATTGACAATCCATGGGAGTGATGGAGAAGACTATGCTTTTTTGCTCAAAGGGCACGAAGATCTGCGCCAAGATGAACGTGTCATGCAGGTTAGCAATTGGTTGTGTATGGTTATGCTTTGTACAGGGAGGCTGGTTCGGAGGATTCTGCTACCTCTGATTCCTAAACATTTGGTGAGGCTTTATTTCTTTCTCTTCCTTCAACCTAGAACTAAAAAATACAACGGATTTATGCTATGCACCAGTTGTTTGGTCTGGTTAATACTTTGCTCGAGAATTCAAGAAAGACTGCAGAGAAAGATTTATCAATTCAACGATATGCTGTCATTCCATTGTCCCCTAATAGTGGACTGATAGGATGGGTTCCAAATTGCGACACCTTGCACCAGCTTATTCGAGAATATAGGGATGCCCGGAAGGTTTGTTTAATCATAGAGCTTTTCCTATTTGAAAGAGACTAGTGTTTCTGTCTAAATGTTGTATATTCTTCCAATTTTACAGATCACCCTAAATCAAGAGCATAAATTGATGCTGAGTTTTGCACCGGATTATGATAATTTGCCACTTATTGCTAAGGTGGAGGTGTTTGAATATGCTTTGCAAAATACTGAAGGGAATGACTTATCAAGGGTATGCATTTTATGAAAAGTTGAAAACTACTTGACTTTCAGCCTATTGCAGTAACATCTTTGTTAGATAAATATTAGCAATTTCGTTCTGTTTATTGTTTTCCTAAGGTATTTATTTTTGGGTCATATAGGTTCTTTGGTTAAAGAGTCGTACTTCTGAAGTCTGGCTGGACAGAAGAACAAATTATACAAGAAGTTTGGCTGTCATGAGTATGGTATGTGATCCTTCTTTTTTCTAAAAACCTTTCTTAAAGCTTATTCTCTGTTCAGGTTCGAATGAGAACAATGTTTCCCTGTTTATTTATTTATTCTTTTCTTCAATGCATTTTGTGGGGGTGGGTTTGCTATATGAACAATAATCTTTTTTTCTCTCTGGAAAAACAGGAAAGTAAATCAATTGACTTGTTTATCAGCCTTGCGTAATACTATAAAACAGGCTAGCGCTGGACAACCGCTTTACTTGTTTTCCCTTTTTTATTTGAGAAGAGGACACTGGGTACGGGGGGCTAAGGTCTTTGGAGGCATCTAATCGTATGTCAGAATTTAAATGCAACCATTGCCTTTATATATGAAAACACTACTTTGAGCCCGTTTGGCTTAGCTGATTTAGAGTAGCTGATAAGGATTAGGTGCTCAAAAACACTTTTAAGTGCTGAAGTTGATTTAAAAAATAAGCAGTTACGTGTTTGGATAAACGTGCTGAAATTAATAATAAGCAGCTGAAGAATTGGGTATATGAAGAGTTCTGTTTTAAAAAGAAGTATTTCAGGGATAGAATAGTAAATATTTTGGTCAAACCTAAAGTGCTTATAAGCTGAAATTTGATAAGTTGAGGGAGACCAGCTTATGACTTTTGGCTTATTTTTGGCTTATAAGCACTTTTAATTTTACCAAATGCGTAGATAAGCGAAACAGTGCTTATAAGCCAGTTTGACCAGCTTATAAGCTTGGCCAAACACCCTCTTTGTTATGGAATTTCATTTGCAAATATTTGGGTTGACCAAAATTATTTTACAACAAGGCTTATGCAAAGGAATCACACAAATTTTGCTTTCATATACGCTGCATTTATATGGTGAACCTCTCTTTGGTGAAATGATCTTGCTGTTCTTGATCAGAATTATTGCAGCCTTTTGAAGGTATTACGGATATCAGAAATTTAGTAACCTGTATAATTCTGCAGCTAGGACTATTTTGGGGCTATTAATATGACATCTCTGTAGCTTAAAATGGCCGTTGTTACTGCTTGTTGCCATTGCTTCCTTCCTGCTGTTACTTTCTTTCTTGCCTTTGTGGTTGATACTGCTTGTTTCTATTATTGCATTTCATATTCTTGAGCCGAGGGTCTTCCAGAAACAGCCTCTCTACCTCCTAAGGGTAGGGGTAAGGTCTGATTACACACTACCCTCCCCAGACCCCACTCGTGGGATTCCACTAGGCTTGTTGTTCTTGTTGTATCTTTCCGAACTCGGACACAAAACTAACTATTCCCCATTCAGGATTATTAATTTCCTTACCTAGGACCTGAAGAGATACTGTTTTACTCGCAAAAACACCTTTTGTCCTATCTTATGTAAGGGCATTCGGTTTGAGACAAAGTTAAGATGTGAATTGAGTTCTGTATTGTATTATTAATGGTGGTGAAAGAAATATTAAATAGGTGGCTCTAAGTTAGCTTGATATAGAAAATCATGGCATCGGAGTTATTCTTTACATGTGAAGTTCTTTAGGATAACATCTTTGATGTAATGGCGTCAAACAGTTATTGGAAATCATCGTTGGAACTAATATCCCGTAAATTGGTAGATCAAATGGCAAAGCTAAAACTTTGAGATGCTTTCTGTTTAGTTGCTTCTCTTGTGTACAAGTGTTGAATTTGGGTTGCTCTGTCCAGGTTGGATACCTACTTGGTTTGGGTGATCGACATCCTAGTAACCTCATGCTTCACCGATACAGGTACTATATACTTTTACTATTGCATTTTCTTGCTGATGACAAAAGTTTTAATATATTTATGTTCATCATACAGTGGGAAGATTTTGCATATCGACTTTGGAGATTGCTTTGAAGCTTCAATGAATCGGGAGAAGTTTCCAGAGAAGGTAAACTGTTATATTCAAAAGATGGCTTTCCAAATTGTTGTTCTTTCTTAAGGTTCTTAAGGGGAACTAATAACTTCCTAACAAACTTTTATGTATAGGTTCCCTTTCGACTCACTAGAATGCTTGTAAAAGCAATGGAGGTTAGTGGTATAGAGGGAAATTTCCGGTCAACATGTGAGAATGTAATGCAAGTTCTCCGACTGCATAAAGATAGTGTTATGGCTATGATGGAGGTAACTTCTTGGCATCAGTCTTCCCTTGTAAAATATATTTCTCCTAGCTATCGTACTTGGGTCACACTATAATTGCTTGAATATCAGTCCGTCTATGCTTATGGGTTTTTTCAAGTTCAAAAAGATCTCGAATATAGACTCTGCATGTACAGACGAGTGATAGAAGGGTTCTATGGTCCAACTGAAGTTAGAATGACTTAGATAACTGAAAAACTAGAATCTATCCGATCCTTTAATTCCATGTTGAATGATTGAAAGGCTTAATTAAGACTATTGAAATGAATAATTGTAACAGCAAGTTAAACTCACAGTGAAAAAGCGAACACCTTTCATCAGTTTGAGATGGCTTGGTTTCATTCTTTGAATTATGTGGAAGGTCACTCTTAATGGGGAGTTTGACATTTTTGTCTTGTAATGATGTAAATGTTGGCGATCTTTGATTACATTTTCAAATTATCAGCTTATTGCATTCTTCCTCTTTCTCTTCTCTTTTTTTTTTCAGGCCTTTGTTCACGATCCACTTATAAATTGGCGTCTTTTCAACTTCAATGAAGTTCCGCAAATGTCCGCACTTGCCAGCGCACATGTCACTCCTGTTGTGAACAGTGAGGAATCTTCTTCAAATAGAGAGCTTCTTCAGCCACAAAGGGGTGCAAGGGAGAGAGAACTGCTTCAGGTTTTAAATCAATTATGTTTGCAAAGTATTCTGGGGATGCATGCTTCATGCTTACGTTTTTAATTTTATTCCAGGCGGTCAATCAATTAGGTGATGCCAATGAGGTTCTAAATGAACGTGCTGTGGCTGTTATGGCTCGAATGAGTAATAAACTCACTGGACGTGATTTTACTGCTACTTCTACATCTGCGAGCTCTCTACCACATGCACTGGACCACAGTACGTTAATTTCTGGAGAGACGCGTGAAGCTGATCATGGTTTATCAGTGAAACTACAAGTCCAAAAACTTATTCAACAAGCGTCGTCTCATGAAAATCTTTGCCAAAATTATGTTGGGTACGATCCAGATTCCCAGGATAACCCGTCCCCCCCCCCCCCCCTCTCTCACACACACACTGGATTGTTTCACTTGCTCTGAACGTAACTTTTTGGTGTATTTTATGTTTTTCATTATTGAGTTAATTATATGCTCCATATCACTTGGAATATATTAAGAATGCACTGAAAGAGCTTGAATCCACCAAGCGTGAACTTGCTCGGTAGTTCTGACCTATTTTAGCAAACAATTTTCAGATATGCTACTTTCTGATATTTCACCTTGATATTGAACTCTCAATATGCAAGAACTCATCAGAATAGGTGGCCCTGTTATTTTCCTTGAATGTATCATAAACCCGTAGATTTGCCTCATGGCTTAAGAAGAAGAATTGAGGAGACTAGAATAACCCCGCCACTCGTCGACCAAAAATAAAAAAGGATCATATGAATCAAAGAGATTTCACTTGGACCACAAGAACATTTCCTTTAACTGCTGAGAATTTGCATGCCAATAGTCAAATATATTGCATTGTTGATCCTTTACATGCCATAGGTTGCAGAATGTTGGATTTCATGTACTAGTCCTTGTGTCACTTTTAGCAGATATGTCTATTTCCTATGCAGCCCTTAAAGGACTGTCCAGTCGAGAAATCAAAGTCCCCTAGTAATTAATGTCCTCCTGATTTGAATTTGAAGTAGATCAGATAAGTGATGTGCAAAGCTTGTTGGTATCTAATGCCCAACTGAATGCCTTCAATGAATCATCATCATCATGATCTTTGTCATCTTTTTTTCTCGTTTTTTTGGGGGGTGGGGGGTGGGGTGGGGGTTGAGATGCAGAGTAAAATATTATTTATTTGTTCTTTGGTCTAATCATTGGTTCTTGTTCTTTATTTCAGGTGGTGTCCATTTTGGTAGGTTAAGGATGATAATTATATGTAGATATTTGTACATAGTGTATCCTTTGGGAACTTCTTGAAAGTCCATCATGTACAGAATCTAGAGTTATATGTAAATTCCTAAGTTATTGGTAGCAATTTGTTGTATTAAGCAAGTCAGCTTATCGGCTGTATGTAATCTAGCTCCAGGGAAAGTTCAATAAGTCTTTTAAGAGTGTCCTAGAATAGTGCATAAATAGTTGTACAGCAATTTAGTTAGTGGACTAGATCTTTGTGAAGAGAATTAAGTTGGTTGTCTGCATTTAAAGCCTTTTGTATTCTGTATCTCCAGTATATCTGGTAATCCTGTTTGATGATGAAATGAGTAGTTTCTCTCCGGCTCTCTAGTTTGATGGATCACTTTCTCTTGCGCATTACTTTATGGATCGACGAATTTCATCTATCTATTTATCTGGGCCGAAATACAAAGATATCACCTTGCATCCAAACTTGCAGAGTCCAAAAGTAATAATTTCATTGACGAATCTGAGATTCTCTGCGTCATATTCTTCATTCAACCAGATGTGCTATATTATTATGAGCAATTTTTGTTCTGCAGAAGGCTGATAAGACTGTTTAACAGATAACATTTGGTCCAAGTTTTTAAAACCTGAAAGTACTACCTAAGGTTGCGGAGCTTCGAGATCGTGGTAGTATGGCCATGCTGTTTTAGAGGTATATTTAGGAATTAAGGTGGGGAGTTACATTTAACCTTCTGTAATTGCTCAAGAGCTTGGGGCACTGCTTGGATAATTTGTATTTGTGTTCTTTTGGAGTTGGAGTTGACAAGAGGGGTTGCGCTGATGGTAAGCAACCTCCATTTCCAACCAAGAGGTTGTGAGTTTGAGTTTCCCCAAGAGCAAGGTGGAAAGTTCTTGGAGGGAAGGATGCTAGGGGTCTATTTGGAAACAACCTCTTTATCCCGGGTAGGGGTAATGTCTGCGTACACACTACTCTCCTCAGATCTCACTAAGTGGGATTATATTTTGTTGTTCTTTTGAAGTTGGTAACGCAAATCTACATCAGGAACTTGAACGGTGAAGTCTGTTGTCGCTGTCAGCAAAAAATTAAAGTTGTGTTTGAAACATTTCACAATTATTGGCTAATATTCTACCACGATATTGATAACCACGCATTGTAGTCACCGAAAACGATTTATTAATCCTACATAGTAGGCTTATTAATTTAGTGCATCAATCTGGTAGATGGAAGAGACTATTAAACAGAATCGATGGGAGGAGATTCTTTTAGATATTCCAATTAGGGGGAAGTAGAAGAAAAAGTTAGGTAAAGCAGAATGTAAAGTTTTATCCAATTGAATGAAAAGGAGGTATGAGAAAAGTTCGGTAAAGCAGAGTAATCTTTTGTGATATTCAGCGGTAAGAAAAAGCATGTTACAGTCTATTATAATTAATGATAATATTTTTTACCTTTTAAACATGTCAGTAGTGAATGTCATTTTACTCGTTAATTTTGAAGCCGCTGGAATTTCTCGCAACCCAATATTTTCCGGTCCTAATAGGGTTAAGAAATTAAGCATAATACTCTTTGTGAAATTCCAATATTTTTCATTAAAATATTCAAATATATGTACTAGTTTATGTTTTTGGACAAAATATATCAGTTGAAATTGAAAAAAGTTTATTGAAGTTAAAAGATTGCGGCTGAACATAAACTTTACTTTGAGAAAGTTACAGCAGAAGTTTTTCCCTCTTTTTTTCCAATTTATCGTGGAATCTTTTTCCCGTTCGTTATCGTGGAAGTTGAAGATTTGGAAAACTTCACTTGAATTACATCTTCAAATCTCTATTTTAGCTTGAAGTAATTAATTTACTAGAATTCAAATTCTAAACCCAAAATTTTATGGCGAAACTTCAACTACTAGTAAATATTTCCTCCGTCTCAAATTATATCTCATGCTTTCTAAAATACTTGCCTCAAATTATTTGTTATCTTAGAAGTTCAAGACTAAATTAATTAGTTTTTTCTTACTTTACCCTTGGGTGTGTTCGGTATGACGGAAAATATTTTCTTGGAGAACAAGTAGTAATCTTATTTATTTTTCGGTGTTTGGTACGCAAATTAAGAAAAATAACTTCTCAAGAGTATTCATAAATAATTTAGATACAATAAACATGAAGCCATAAACTTTCGAACCAACAATCTTCCGAACCCACAAATTTCATAAACTTTCGAAACCGCGAAACTTCGAACCCGTAAACTTTATAATTTCTAAACACGTAAACTTCTAAACACATAAACCTCCGAATTCATAACTTTGGAACTTTTAAATTTTCGAACTTGTAAACCGAAAGATAAAAAAACTAAAACTGAAAATATATATAAAAAATAAAAAAAAAATCGGAAGGGGGGGGGGGACCGGTGGTTTTGGAGGGGGGTGGGTGGTGCAGAAAAAGAAAAAACAGAACTTTGAAATTACAAAAAAAGGTAAAAAAAAACTTTTTTGTGCGGGGGTGGGTTTGGCAGGGTGGGGGGATGGGTGGTGCAGAAAAATGAAAAAACAAAAATTTAAAATTACAAAAAAATAATTTTTTTGCGAGGGGGGGGGTGAGAGTGGTGACGGAAAATATTTTTCAAAACATTTTAAACCAACCAAACATGAGAATACATCATTTATGAATAAATATTACTCTATCCGTTTATAATTAAGACATAATTAAGGATAAAACAGTCATACATCATTTTTATTTAATATTTTCTTAAGGGCGCGTGTAATAAAAAAATACAACAGATAATTTGAGAGTACAAGTGTAGTTATGGCCTATCAGATTAGTCTTTCATTTTCAAACATAGCCTATTTTCCTACAAAAACTGCGCCAAGAGTCAATAACACCTGCATTAAAAGGCCGAAGTTTTTTGTAAGGCTCACATTGGCCAATTGTATGGACCGAAGGAGTTAACCGTTAGGCCAAATTTTGTGCCAACTGTACCGCCCTTTTTCTGCTCTCTCCCTCTGTTTCAAACAACTACTTTTAGACATGTAATGTAACTGTTCCCTACTCACTTTACGACATTGGTTGGACCCCCCCTCTATGTTTACTAGGGTTTTTCTGTTTTTTTTCCTAACTAAAACCCTTCTTCCATATAAAGCATATGCTTTTTTAATACAAAATCCGTAATACTTTTTTATTATTCTCCTCCGTGTACCTTGTAAACTCCACAGAAAGAAAGAATTTATGTTATCTAGGTGCTAGGTACAAAATCTTGGCGGAGTTCTCAATCTGTTTCCTATATAGTTAATAGCTTACTAATTTGACAACAACAACAAGTTCTATTATTTTTAGAATTTTTTTAGGCCTTAACCTTTGATAAAAAATTTCAGGGGTTTTGGTTTTACTCCTAAATATGGCAGTAGTGGGAGATTTAGCTTTGATGGGGACTAAGATCAGTCCAAACAAGTTAATTAGTAAATTGGAGAAAAGGGTGTTTGGTGTTCCAGTTTCTTCAAGTCAAAGGTTTAGTTTTTCTCATGCTAGAAATTTGGAAGTTATAAAAAAATCAAGAATTGCTGTCAAAGCAGTGATGCAAGTGGGGTTGGAGAAAATTCAAAGTTCAAGTGAATTGAAGAGTTTAAAAGAAGAGTATTTAGGCTTTGATGTGGTGACAGAAAGGGAACTAAAGGAAAATGGATTTTTGGGGTTAAGGAAAACAAAGTTAGTTTGCACAATTGGACCAGCTTGTTGTTCTTTGGATGAGTTGGAGAAGTTGGCTTTGGCAGGTATGAATGTGGCTAGGCTAAATATGTGTCATAATTCAAGGGAATGGCATCAAGATGTGATTAGGAAAATTAAGATGTTGAATCAAGAAAAAGGTTATAGTGTATCAGTCATGATTGATACAGAGGGGAATCAAATACAGGTGGTTGATCATGGCTCTTCATCTTCTGTCAAAGCAGAGGTAATTAACCAAATTCTTCTCACTGTGCAAGTTGTTTTGTCATTTTTATTGTATAATATTGCTGGATTCGTTTCGCTTGTAGTCGCTAAATTTTATCCACTATAATAGTAAAGTCGCAAAACTCCTTTTTCTCATAATTGAACTATGTGTGAATTGCTAAGAAAATACAATTGACTAAATTTCCGGTGCCGAGATCCATTTTCTTGTTTCATTTAAATGTTATTTTAGTTGTCTTTTTAATAAAATATTGATTGTCAAATTTTTGACTAAATTGTTATAGTGGGTAAAACAAAACAATAGCTTTGTAACTTTATTACAGTAGATAAAGTTTTGTGATTATACGTGAAATTATCCAATATTGTTGAAAAGGAAAAGTTTGAAGTCTAACGTGAATTATGGTCATTGTTGTGCATTAGGAGGATTCAATCTGGTACTTTACTACTGAGAAGTTTGAAGGTTCTCGTCCGTTTACAATTCAGGCAAATTATGAAGGTTTTTCTGAAGGTAGTGATCTCGCTGATAAAAATAAATTGTTTCCTGTTTGGTTACAAAACGTTAGACTGAGGTTACATTCTCTTTCTTCTATTTAGGTGTCAATCCTGGTGATGAAATTGTCATAGATGGAGGAATGGCAACCTTTGAAGTTACTGAGAGAGTTGGGAACGACTTGCGGTGCAAGTGCGTAGACCCTGGTCTGCTTCTGCCTAGAGCTAAATTGAGTTTTTGGAGAGATGACAAGCTTTTAGGAAGAGATTGTGATCTCCCCACTTTGTCACCAAAGGTCTGTGAATTTCATTGATCAAGTTTCTTCTCATTGAAGTAAAATGCTCGAGTTTAGCTTAAACATGACTATTTCCTTCAAAATGCGCTGTCTAAGTGTTTGAAATGACAATAAATGATCCAAGAATTGATAGGTCTAAATGGTTCAGTTTTAACCATTTTTCAATGCTGACGAATGATTGAGGCTTACATTACCATCTGAAGATTGTAACCAAACTGAGTCTCTAACCTTTTTATCTTTTTTGTTGATATCATGAATCTCTAACCTTTCTGATGGCGCAGTTTTATGATCTACCCCAGTTATTGGACACAAAGTTGAGAATTTACTGGAGAGTTATATCTCCAATATGAATCTCTAATCTTGCTGATGCACACTTCATGATCCACAGGATTGGTCTGACATTGTTTTTGGAATATCTGAAGATATCGATTTCATTGCCGTTTCATTTGTAAAAGATGCTGATGCAATCAAGCATCTGAAGGCCTACCTCGCAACTAAATCCTCCAAGTAAGTCACGTTTTGAGCAAAATATTATTTTTAGCTTCAACAGTTATCTTCCACTTGGTCCACAGATAGCAGTTTGCTCGTCATTGATTAGCATTGCTTCATCTATTTTACTTTTTCTAGTCCACTTACTTGTAATACATCCTCATTATAAACTTTGACATAGATTCAAAGTGTATTCTGGATCGTGAAATTTTTCTGAGTTTGATTACAGGGCAATAAAAGTGTTGGCAAAGATAGAGAGTGTAGAGTCTCTCCGAAGGTTGGAGGAAATTGTTGAGGCTTCTGATGGGATTATGATAGCAAGGGGAGATCTTGGAGTAGAGATTCCACTTGAACAAATTCCATCTGTTCAGGACGATATTACTTATGTTTGCAGGCAGCTCAACAAGCCCGTTATTGTCGCCTCTCAACTTCTGGAGTCAATGGTTGAATTCCCAACTCCAACACGAGCAGAGGTACTAATCTTGTTTTCCTTTTGAAAACTCATTGCATTTCTATCTTTTGACAAAAGTTTCCAGTCTCATCAAAGATTGCAATGTTTACTGTAATTATCTTTTCCTATTTAGCAAACAAATTGAAAAGTTTATGCTGTCAGTACTTTCTAGTTTACTTTTTTCAGTGCCGATTATATATTCCTACAACTGTGAGTATGGAGCTGTAATATTAGAAGCCTTAACTTTAGAGCTTTCCCTTCTGGAAAAAGCTTTTTACTAATAGACCATAAGCTAATCTATCTTTCAATAACAACCTTTTTATGAGATAGGTTGCAGATGTTTCTGAAGCGGTTCGACAGTATGCTGATGCATTGATGTTATCTGGTGAGTCAGCCATTGGATCATATGGAATGAAGGCTCTTTCTGTCTTGCGAACAACTAGCACCCGAATGGAACAATCATGTCGTGAAGAGAACAGGCAAACTTTGTTGCATCAACGTAAACTTGGAGTATCTTTGCCAGATCAAATTGCTGAGCAAATCTGCAATTGTGCAGTCGAAATGGGTATTTCCCTCTCCTTCCCTTGATTGTATCCATGAATATGCTTTGTGTCAAGAATTACATATTTTAATGTGAAGAATAGTTTCTTGAACATAAATTTAAAGGAAATGAAAGGAATAATGATTCTGACTTTTGGTTGGTACAAGGCTTGAAACCCCTCATTGTCATTGTTTTTTTTATATCCGTCTCTTAGGTGTTCTATGTGTTGGAAGTGTGTGACCAACTCTTTTATACTGAAGTGTGCGGCCATTTTCATCTAAAAAAATAAAGATTAAGTTGTTAGAGCGAACAAACTTTTATTTACAGAAATATATCTTTGACACACCCCTCACATGCGGCTTGATTCTTTTTCCTCATCCAAGCATGTGAATATTCTTTTTGATAATGGGTGGTGTTGAGATTTGAACTCATAACCTCTTGCCTTCTCCGATACTTTATTGAATTGTGTGACTATCTCATCTTGTTGGATAGAGATACCTTTTATGTACTTAATTATAGCATGTCTTTGTCTTCAATCTTAACCAACTTCTTTTTACGCGCTCCAGCTGACAACCTAGGGGTGGATGCTATATTCGTATACACAAGGCACGGGAAGATGGCGTCTCTTCTTTCACGAAACCGTCCAAATCCTCCTATATTTGCATTCACAAATGACAACAGCACTCGGATGGCTCTCAATTTGCAGTGGGGAGTTACTCCCCTACTCACTGACCTGTCCGATGACATGGAAGCTAACGTTAAGAAAACTGTCGAACTTATAAAAGCTAAGGGGATGATAAAGGCGGATGATGCTATTTTGGTGGTATCAGATATCATTCCAATTTCTACTGCCCAGACTATTTTCCAGTCTATTCAGGTGATGACCATAGCTTAGGATATTTTTAAGCAGACATTGCATAGTGATTTCTTGTGTACTTGGAAGATAGTCATTTTACTATTTTGAGGACATTACTTTGTTGTATACTTTGGCCAGGAAGGATGTCATAATCTATTCATATCAAGGAAAGCTAGTTGTTGAACTTCATCTCTGTTTCTTGCTTGATTCTAAGGTTTTATTGTTAGGTGTTTGCCATAATTTTTTTATCATATTTGGTTTTCCTATTTGTTGAAGGAAAGGGCAACATGTTTACCTTAAATTGGAGTTTCCTTCTTGTAGAAGGAAATTACAAATCTCCCATATTCGGCTAGTCTTTTTCTTGTAAGAAAAGATTTGGAGTTCTATAAATTGAAGATCCATCCTTCTCATTCAGTAGTATCCACAATGTAGCCATATGGGGTTTGAGAGTCGTGTTTAGGGGGAGAACTTTACGGGACAAGTGTTAGTGTGTCACTTGTGTTTGCCTTTTCGTGAAGTTGTTCTCTCGATATTTTGTACTTTCTTTTTATATAGTGGATTGCTCATCTCCGCTGTGGATGTAGGTCAGTTGACCGAACCATGTTATATGTTTGTGTCTCTTTTGGTAGATTTCTCCTTGTTGTATGATTTATCGCCGTTCGAGGTTTGCGTTACTAGCTTCCGCATGAAACCTGATTTTTTTGGTCCTAACAAGTGGTATCAGAGCCTTGGTTATTTAGCCGAGTTGTTACGGAATGGAGGCAAATATAAGCAAGATGGTATGTTTAAATGGAGAAATTATAATGTTTGGAGAAGCAAGATGAACGACTTGTTGTTCGTGAAGAAGATGCATCTACCCGTTTTTTCAGCTCATAAACCCGAGAGTATATCCGATGAAGATTGAGATTTCGAGCACCAACAAGTATGTGGATATTGTCACACCTCCTTTTTCTACCTACACCCGTAAGGGCGTAAATGTGTTTTTCCATTTAAAGGACAATCGGAACAGGATTTAATTATTAATTATTCAGAGTCGCCACTTGGGATATTAATGGTGTCCCAAGTCACCGGTTGAATCCCGAACCGAGGAAATTTATGACTCTGTTAACAGTCCGCGAACCAGAAATCCGAGTAAGGAATTCTGTTAACCCGGGAGAAGGTGTTAGACATTCCCGGGTTCCGTGGTTTTAGCACGGTCGCTTAACTGTTGTATTTGATTTTATCTGATTTTAATACATGCTAGCTTATGTGCCTTTTATTAATTTTACACCGCTTTTATTATAATTATTTTTTTTAAGAATTGCGACGTCATGAAAACGCATTTCGAACCACGTCGCAATCAATGCACCCGTAGTTATCAACACATTTCGACTTCGTCGAGATTTGGATTTGAGTCGCATCAATGCGCACCCGAATTTAAGAAGGTTATTTAATTAAATCGTGCCTAAAGATGCTAACGTAGTGTTATTTTGGGAAAAAGCCATGAAGTTCGCTAAACGACCATCCCAAATTCTAATTATTTCTGTAATTATTTATTGAGGGCCCCACATTTATTTATTTTTTGTGCGGTGAGGCTCGTCTCAATTTGTGAACCTCTTTTCTATCATTATTTATTTTATAAGAATTACGATGTCGTGAAAATGTGTTTCGAACCCCGTCGCAATCAATGCGCCCGTAATTGCCAACACATTTCGACTTCATCGAGACTTGGATTTGGGTCGCATCAATGCGCACCCGAATTTAAGAAGGCACTTTAATTAAATCGCGCTTAAAGATTCTAACGTATTGTTATTTTGAGGAAGGTGGTGAAATTCACTAAACAACCTTTCCAAATCTAAACGGTGAGATAATTATGCTATTAATCACTTAAGGATCCTAATTGGTTAAGACTAATATTTTGTTGAATTTGGATTTGAACATCCGGGAAGAAACGCTGAGAAAAATGGGCTCTAAGCCCATAAGGTCCAAATCACGCCATTGCACATGCTGCAGGCGCAGACTCCTAGAGCTCCTCGCATTGGGCCTAACGTAAGCCAAACTTGTAACATGTTGACAACAGTTGTATAGCCCAAGGATCGAACCCTTGGGGAACCTTTTGATTTAATTAAATTCTTAAGCCTTAATGCACCTATGCCCCAATCCAATTTGTCACTTAACCAAAAATCTGGGCTACCTATTAATATGCCAGGCCCAAAACTGGCCCAACACTAAGCTATTGAATGTACAATTCATATTAAACCAAAATTAAAAGCAGTCACGGGCATTGAACTCCAAATCAATTACAACTTTGCAAATTTAAATTCAACAGACATGTGAAATTTAAGCACAACTGAAAACTACGATTACATAAGCATGAAATGCACAGTCTAAACAGTCCACAGTTTTGACTACATACATGAATCTACGTATCCAAGTACCCATTTAATAATAAAAATGAACAAACTCATGCTTAATAGTTCGCCAGTCCAATTTATACAATCCAGGAGCAGTCTAGTACACAAATGTCATGAAATATTGAGTAAGCTAGCTGTTTTATACATTGAATCAAGCACAAACATGAGGAGTTCAGAGATCAACTTTAAACAACATATTTACTTCACTTTCATATACTTGAGAGCTACAGAACAAGTACCTGGAAATTGGAATGTAAATAGAGAAAAAGAAAGGGGTCAGCTACTTTGAACACCAACAGCAACTAACTCAACAACGTGCACCACAGAATTTGCCAGGAACTGCTTTTGAAAAACCAGAAATACCAACAGACTCCACTGACCAACTCAACACAACTTCAAATGCAATCCTAACCCTTTCAGCTGAACCTAAGCACCTCTGTGATAATGCTAAAACCAAAACCCAAACTGAAATCCAAAACTAGTAATGAAACTGTGAAATTATTTCGGATTTCTCCATTTTTTGATGTTTTGTTTTCTGAATAAACTTGGAATTAATATGCCAACTGAAATCAAAAGCAGGAAATAAAGCTGAAATTGAAACTCAAAGCTGAAGGCAGAAGAGAAAAAAAAGAACCCCTTTTCCCAAGGCATTTCATGCCCTTTTATAGGCAACCCCAAAGAGAATAGATCAGATTCTGATTTTCCAATCAGTCCCTCCCTATTTTTAGTTTGGTCCCTCTATTCTTAACTTGCTAAACAAGTAAATGCATTACAATTATTAAAATCTACACTTGTACCCCATTCTAGAAGGCCCTAGGGTATTCCTCTACCCATACAATACCTATACTGCCCTTCCATATACCTTGATAGTACTATTCCTATCAGAACTACCCTTTTCTATACCCAGACTACCCCTGAAGGTTCCCCAAAGTTACTGAATCTACCCTCATTCTTAACAGCTGTAACCAATACACTAATCCAATCTAAAACTAGCCGAAATTGATTAGTTATCATTCAGAAACCAACTAATCAGACTGACCAAAACCAAATGGTTCAATTATATTAACTCAATCAAACTAAATGATATCAAACTAAGCATGAACAACATTAAATGAACTGAAACTAATTCTTAATCCATAAACTCATAATCATTCAAACAAATATCAACTCAGAACTACTCAACAATTGACAAAACTAAACTAATACAAATAAATCATAAAATTAACAGAAAAATTAACGAAACAACAACTGTAAATAAAACTTCAAACATGCGAGTAAAAGGAAACAGTAAAACTCACATTGGCACAAGGGACTCCGGCCAGTCAGAAACGTCTGAATCCTTTCAGATTTTTGATGCGTAACATCCCTAACCATGTGTTCTTACAAGAGAACACATGGCTAAGGATACTACGGTTCGAAATCAAAAAGATTTGGTTTAGGGTTTTGGCCAGAAATTCTTAGATCTAAGATTCGGGCCGTTTCACGGAGATTTGAAAGAAAATAACCATGGATTGGTGTTGAGGGAGGGCCGGGGGTTGTGTGGTGTGATTTTGGGCTGATTTGGATGAACCTTCGATTTGACCGGAAACTTCAATCGAAGATTCGACGAGCTCCGGCCTTATTCGAGGGGAACCAGTGGGTGCAATGGAAAGAGGAGAGTGAAGAGAATTTGTGGTGTTAATCTGGGTTTGAACGGGGTAGGTGGCGTTCACCGCCGGCGAGGGGTTTGATGGCGGCGCTGATTAGGGTTTGTTGAGGAGGGGTAGGGTGAGGACGATGAGTCAAATGGGGTAGGGGGAAAGTTTTGGACCCTTTTAAATTAGGAACCTCGTTAGTTCCGGACCGTTGGATTGATGAGATCCAGCGGTCCTGATTTGGAGACCACGAAACGACGTCGTTTCGATTAGGAGGGGGAACGGACAGGGTTGGGGATTTGGGCTGGGGCTGATTTGCAATGGTTTAAAGCATTTGGGCCTGACAAATTCTTTTGATTTGGCCCAAATTTGGGTCTTTTATTAAGACCCAATTTCTATTCTTATTTTCTTTTGTTTTCTTTTCTCACTTTTACAATTTTTATAATTTTCTAATTTTTATGGAAATGTAAAACTAACATGAAATTCTAGTTATTTCAAAACAAAGACTAATTAATTACTAAAATTGTTCGAAAGCTATTTCATGACAAATTCACAACAAAAATCATTAATAATGCGAAAGTGAACTAATATTTTGTGATTTTTATGTTTTGTTTTTTTAGAAACAATTAACCCTTAATTGATACTAAACCTAAACGCAAAAATGCATATTTTTGTACTTTATAGAATTAACATGCGCAAATAGAATGCAACACTTATCAGAAAGTGACACCCAAAATGCACAAAAATTATAAAAAAAATAAAGGAAAAATTATTTTGTTCGGGATTTTGGGAATAATCATATTTTAGGGCAAAAATCATGTGCTCACAGCTGCCCCTCTTTGCTCGGAAACATGAAGGGTTTTCGGGCAAAGATAAGTGAGCAAATACGAGCGATTTTTTGCCCGTTTGAGAATTCCGTGTGAAGCATTTTTGAAAAGTTTGACCGCATCCTGCTTCGGAGGTTGCCTACATATCCTGGGCTAAACAGGAATCAGGTCAGTGTAGTTCGGAAATGTCAGGTAGCTGGGACTACCAGGAACTGTGATTGTACTACGCTTGCTGTTGTTACTGCTGCTGTTACTGCTTGCTGACCTCCCTTATTACACCATGTCAAAGATAAAAGAAGCTAAACTAACTATGCTCTATGAATTATAAAAATACTATCTAAATTATTCAAACTTGCTCTTATACTTCCTTGTTGCCATGTTGTCTTGTTCTTTCTCGATAAAATCCATATCACCATTCCCTTAGGCGGACTCCCAACTTCTGAAACTTGAACTGTATGTATTCCTCTGTTATACAGGCGGGCTCCTGACTTCACAACACAAACACAACAACGAAAACTTTCTGCCCCAGTTTGAAAATTGAGCACATGTTACTGGCTGAGATTTTAAAAACTAAAACTTGAATTATAATACCTCTATTCTCCAGGCGTATTCCTGACCTCCGAAACTTGAATCGCATGCCTCTATTCTTCAGGCGGGCTCCTGTCTTCAGAATAAACAAAGAGATTGATTGAAAACTAAAATTGAATTATATCACCTCTGTTCTCCAGGCGGGCTCCTGATTTCAACTACTAAAAATATTTAACACCTCCATTTTCCAGGCGGGCTCCTGACTTTTGAACCTAAAATTGAAATTACTTCTCTATTATCGAGGCGGACTCCTGATTGCTAAAATTAAATTGTATGTCTCTATTTTCCAGGCGGACTCCTGATTACTAAAATTAAATTGTATGTCTCTATTCTCCAGGCGGACTCCTGATTACTAAAATTAAATTGTATGTCTCTATTCTCCAGGCGGACTCCTGATTTCTGAATTTGAAATTGAATGTATCCCTCTGTTATTCAGGAGGTCTCTTGACTACTGAATTTGAACTGAATGTATTCCTCTGTTATCCAGGCGGGCTCCTGACTTCATAAAAATAAACGAACCAAGAAAAACTTTCTGCCCTGTTACAATCAAAGAAAATTCCGCCAGTTTAAAATGGTGGTTAGTTGATGGCCTTCTTGCTGAAAAATCCTTCCACTGCCTTGCTTTGTGTTGACTGCCTTCCATGCACTGTCCCTGAACCGCTTGACTTTCTGACCAACTTTTAAATTTTCCAACATCCGTCGACCTAAATGTTTTACACCCATTGCTGTTATTTCATTTCTGACCTTTTGTTTAAGCTTTCGCCTTTCCCACGACATTCCCCAATCATTTCACCGATGAAATTTCCGTTAATTCTCTGTGTTCCACTTGACATCAAGTTGTTTTTGACATGCTCTGACCACGTTGTGCTTTACAATTCCAGAAACCGGTAGTGAGCTTTGAAGTCCTTTCTGCTTTCATTAACCAAGCCTAGTACTGAAACATCTCAACTAGATAAAACCCTCAAAAGAAAATGAAATGCGATGATTTTTGAGTTAAGGATAAGAAGAATCCAAAACCAGATGGTTGTTTCAAAAAAGGAAGGAAAAGAAACTTATCTGAGCGAGCCAGCTGGTACCCATGGTTATGACATGCGTTTTGGAATTGATCGGCCCAATCTGTCCATATAACCGGCTTTCAATTGCCATACTTTGTTGCCCAGAACCTCCACCATTTGTTTGAATTACCCAGACCTTAACTTTGCTTTCCTGCGGTACCTCGAAACATTTTTTCACCCACAGACCTTTTGCCATTCAAACATTTTCCAACTCACTTTCGCCTCAAGGTGCCCACGAGGGTTTTCACCAATAAGACTCTCTCATTTATTTTCTCTTAGCCCCCGTCACCTTATGGTGCATGTGAAGGTTTTCACCAATAAGACTCTCTCATTTTTACTTTCGTTCTTTCTTGCTTGAACCAGAGTGTCGCCACTGATACGAATTACCGCTACCTGCTCGACCTGGCATTTCTTAGAAATTGATCAAAAGGTATTTCTTTGGACCGTAATGTAGGCTTTTGGATTGGGTTAAAAAGAAAGGTATGAAAGGCTCAAAACAATTCAAATGGATTTTAAATTACAACTTTCAGAATCCAATTTTCACAAAAATCACAACTTCTGCCCCAGTTTCTTTCTTGGGGATTTTTGGGTTTCTATTTTGGTATGACTGAACCTCGGAGTAAGGCTGCCTACGTACCCTTTTCGGGATCAAGTCAAATGTAGTTCACTGTATTACAACTTTTGTTGTTGTATTTTTCTTTCTTTCTCTTTCTTTTCCCTTTTGTTTTTCTCTTCTTTCTTTTCATCTTTTCTTTTCTTTTCTTTTTTTTTTCATTTTCCTTTGTTTTTCTCTTCTTTCTTTCCCTTTTTGTTTTTCTCTTCTTTCTTTTATGTTCGGCACCTGTGTTCCCTGATAGTGCCGTTGATTCCGAAAGAGGGGTATGAAAAATAAGTAAGGCTCAAAGGGGATAACAAGGGATAAGAGTGTTTGGATAGCAGGACAAAACGCCTTCATCATTTCAATCTTTAAGATATGCCAAATACAAACAGGTACATTCAGAGAATAAAGAAATCATACATAATATCTCTTGACCGCATCAGAATTGATGGCCATTTCTATACATTTTCCTTCCACATCTGTCAAATACAATGCTCCGTTAGACAACACTCTGGTTATTACAAATGGTCCCTGCCAGTTTGGGGCAAACTTTCCTTTTGCTTCAGCCCAATGAGGCAAAATCCGCCTCAGTACTAATTGCCCGACATCGAACTTCCTTGGATGCACTTTCTTGTTGTATGCTCTTGCCATTCTTCATTGGTATAGTTGGCCATGACACACTGATGCCAATATCTTCTCGTCAATCAAACTCAACTGCTCAAGACGGCTTTTCACCCATTCATCATCATCGATCTCAGCCTCTGCAATGATTCGCAGGGATGGGATTTCCACTTCTGCGGGTATTACTGCCTCAGTACCATATACCAATGAGTAAGGAGTCGCCCCCACCGAGGTACGAACGGTGGTTCGATATCCTAACAATGCAAAAGGCAATTTCTCGTGCCACTGTCTGGATCTTTCAACCATCTTCCGGAGTATTTTCTTTATATTCTTATTGGCTGCTTCCACCGCACCATTTGCCTTGGGACGGTACGAAGTAGAATGCCTGTGAGTAATCTTAAACTGCTCACATGTCTCCTTCATCAAATGACTATTAAGATTAGCCCCATTATCTGTGATGATTACCTTTGGAATCCCAAACCGACAGATGATATTTGAATGCACGAAGTCGACTACAGCTTTCTTAGTCACAGACTTGAACGTCTTAGCTTCCACCCATTTGGTAAAATAATCTATAGCTACCAAAATAAACCTGTGCCCATTTGATGCTGCTGGATCAATTGGCCCAATAACATCCACGCCCCACGCAACAAAAGGCCATGGTGCGGACATCGTATGTAATTCTGATGGTGGAGAATGAATCAAATCTCCATGTACTTGGCATTGATGACACTTACGCACAAAATTGATACAATCCCACTCCATCGTGAGCCAATAATAACCCGCTCGGAGAATTTTTTTTGCTAGAACATACCCACTCATATGCGGTCCACAAACTCCGGGATGTACCTCATTCATGATAGTTGTGGTCTGCCTTGCATCTATACATCTCAACAACCCGAGATCTGGAGTTCTTTTGTACAACACTCCTCCACTAAGGAAAAACCCACTTGCCAATCGCCGAATCGTTCTTTTCTGATCACCGATGGCCTGTATCGGATATACTCCCGCTCTAATGTACTCTTTGATATCATGGAACCACGACTCTCCATCAATTTCCTCTTCTATCACATTACAGTAAGCATGCTGATCACGGACCTGAATCTGCAATGGATCAACATAAGCCTTATCTGGATGGTGCAACATTGACGCCAAAGTAGCCAAAGCGTCAGCAACCTCATTATGAATCCTTGGAATGTGCCTGAATTCTATGGCCTGAAAACGCTGGCAAAGCTCATGCAGACACTGCCGATACAGTATAAGCTTCAAATCCCGTGTTTCCCATTCTCCTTGAATCTAGTGTACCAGTAAGTCCGAGTCACCTATGACCGAGACTTCCCGTACACCCATATCCACCGCTAATCTCAATCCCAATATACATGCCTCATATTCTGCCATGTTGTTTGTACAGTAGAAACGAAGCCGAGCTGTAACAGAGTAATGCTGACCTGTTTCCGAAATAAGTACCACTCCTATTCCCACGCCTTTCATATTTGCAGCCCCATCAAAGAAAAGTTTTCATCCCGACTTCTCAGCTTGTTCCAATTCATCAATGTGCATCGCCTCTTCATCAGGGAAATAGGTTTTCAAAGGCTTATAATCTTCATCGATGGGGTTCTCAGCCAAATGATCGGCTAATGCCTGTGCTTTCATGGCAGTCCGTGTCACATAGATAATGTCGAACTCTGTAAGCAAGATCTTCCACTTTGCAAGCCTTCCTGTGGGCATGGGTTTCTGAAAAATATACTTCAATGGGTCCAAGCGAGATATAAGGTAAGTAGTGTAAGATGACAAATAATGTTTCAACTTCTGTGCCACCCAAGTTAGGGCGCAACATGTCCTTTCCATATGAGTATACTTAACCTCGTAAGATGTGAACTTCTTGCTAAGATAGTAGATAGCCTGCTCCTTTCTGCCCGTAACATCGTGCTGCCCCAGTACACAACCGAACGAACTGTCCACAACTGTCAGATATAGAATCAAAGGCCTCCCTGGTTCTGACGGGACCAACACGGGTGGGTTTGACAAATACCCCTTTATCTTATCAAAAGCCTCCTGACATTCCTCAGTCCATTTGACCGCAGCATCTTTCTTTAACAACTTGAAAATTGGTTCACAAGTTGCCGTGAGCTGAGCAATGAACCTGCTGATATAGTTCAATCTTCCCAACAAACTCATCACCTCGGTTTTGTTTCTGGGAGGTGGCAACTCCTGAATGACTTTGATCTTTGACAGGTCTAATTCAATACCCCGTCGGCTGACTATAAACCCCAACAACTTCCCAGATGGCACCCCGAAAGCACATTTTGCAGGATTGAGCTTAAGATTGTACCTGCGAAGCCTTTGAAAGAACTTTCTCAAATCTCTGACTTGGTTGGATTGCTGTCTAAACTTCACGATCACATCATCCATGTATACCTCGATTTCCTTGTGTATCATATCATGGAAGATGGTCGTCATGGCCCTCATATAAGTTGCCCCAGTATTTTTCAAACCAAACGGCATGACCCGATAACAATATGTTCCCCACGGCGTGATGAATGCCGTCTTTTCTGCATCTTCCTTGTCCATTAGAATCTGATGATAACCCGCATAACAATCCACAAAAGAGCCAATATCATGTTTGGCACAATTGTCGATCAGTATATGGATGTTGGGCAGTGGGAAATTATCTTTTGGGCTTGCCTTGTTAAGGTCTCGATAATCGACGCACACCCTGGTCTTGCCATCTTTCTTTGGCACAGGCACGACATTAGCTAACCAAGTGGGGTACCATGTAACCTGAATGACCTTTGCCTCATACTGCTTGGTAATCTCTTCTTTGATCTTCATACTTATGTCCGTTTTGAACTTTCTCAACTTCTGCTTGATAGGGAGGAGTGCCGGATCAGTGGGTAATTTATGAACCACCAAATCGGTGCTTAGACCTGGCATATCATCATATGACCATGCAAAAACATCTTTGTACTCATGCAATACTTTAATTATCTCCTCCTTGAGTTGTGGCTCCAGATGAACACTTACTTTAGTTTCCCGCACATTGTCTTGGTCCCCTAGATTAACTGCTTCTGTGTCATTTAGGTTAGGTTTGGGTTTTTCTTCAAAATGACTTAATTCTTTACTAATTTCCTCATAAGCTTCATCATTGTTACAATCCACCCCATCATCACACTCGATTTCTTGTATTATTACTTCCGAGCTAAATTGGCTTTTAAAACTGGGCCGAAGATTCCTCACGCATGTCATATCATTGATATCAGCATAAAAAGAACTGTACAAAAAGAAAAGAAAATGGAAAGAGAATTAGGGACGAAGAAAATTGCATTTCATTAAAGGTAAAGATAACAAGGTTTTAACTCATCCAAACGGACGGAACATAACAACTGGATTACAAAACCCTGGAATAATCCAGGTGGCAAAAGGAAAACAAAACCCACTACCACGACTCCCTCCGAATTGGAAGAGGAGTAGCTTCCCAATTGTTGATGTTAGTATGTGGTCCGATGTACTGTATGTCTGCTCCGCTTGACCCTTCCCCGGCCTCAATCAAGTTTACTTCAGCAAATACTCTCTCGAACACCTTATCCAAATTCCCCTCTACCCCAATCAACGAACCTGACATCTTTGCCAATGACTGTTTCTTACTACCCGGCCTGACGAAGGACCTGGACAAACGTGGAATAGGTTTAGGAAGAACCCAAGCTTTCCTTTTCAATTTACGGGCCCTTCTAACATCTGCCGCTGTTGGTTTGAAACCTAATCCGAAGGTGTCCAGATTTTTGGGAAGGGACACAGGTTGAATAATGCCCTGAAGTTCAGCCCCCAGACCTTTCCCTGGCACGAACCCGTTATTCAGCATTTCTGATACTACCATGACGGTCGCAGCTGCCACCCTGGGACATGTCATGCTTTTACCTTCGGGCACTCTACTCATCGGGACCGTGTCGAAGACTTGATAAACCCATGGTCCCTTATCATCTTCAGTTTCTATAAAGGGCACAATGACATCATTCATGGCGCATGTGGGATCTTCCCCATGTAACACAATTTCTTATCTGTCCCACTCGAATTTGACCATTTGGTGCAACGTGGAAGGCACGGCTTTGGCCGCGTGAATCCATGGTCGACCCAACAAAATATTATAGGATACTGCAGCATCCAACACCTGAAATTCCATAGTGAACTCGACTGGGCCAATAGTCAATTCGAGTACAATATCCCCTACTGTGTTTGTTCCCCCTCCGTTGAACCCTCGAACACAAATGCTATTTTTCCGGATTCTATCCTCATCGATCTTCAACTTGTTCAATGTGGACAACGTGCAAATATTAGCACTCGACCCGTTATCAATCACTGCCCGAGTAACCATTGAGCCTTCACATTTGACCATCAAATAGAGAGCTTTGTTGTGTTCTGTGCCTTCCACAAGCAATTCATCATCAGAAAATGCTACCCTGTTCACTTCAAAGATTTTGTTGGCAATTGTCTCTAAATGGTTCACTGAAATTTTGTCAGGCACATGAGCCTCATTCAATATCTTCATCAAAGCTCGGCAATGCTCATCAGAATGAATCAATAATGACAACAACGAGATTTGGGCCGGTGTTTTTCTCAGTTGTTCAACAATGGAATAATCTTGTACTTTCATCTTTTTCAGAAACTCTTCTACCTCTTCTTCCGTCACAACTTTTTTGACTGGCACTGGATTGTCTTTAGCGCCCTTAGCCTTTCTCAACTCTTCGGGAGCGAAACAACGTACCGACCGGGTTAGTCCTTGTGCTTCACAACTTTCTTTCTCAACTTCCTTTCCTTTGTATGTCACCATTACCTTGTCATATCTCCACGGTACGACTTTGCTATCAACCACGGGTAACTGGACTACCGTTTTTATGACAACCGGTTCTACGTAAGCTCCTTTCACAACCACCACGGGTGCAGATGATGACCCTGGTACCATTAACTTGACTGGCTTTGGCTTTTCTGCAGCCACAACTGGTCCTTTTCCCATTACCAACACTGGCTTGTCTTTTATTGCTTTTAACTGAACCACTGACCTTGCACTCACTGTCTTCTCTTTGGCTTCCGTAGAACGAATCACCATAACCTCCTACGAAGGTTTTTAGGCTCTGCCCCTTATGTATCAGTTCGATCATGTTGGCCTCGTAATGCGCTGGTAACAGATTTTGATTGATGTTCGGGGCTTCTGGAGCCTGTACTTCAATACGGCGATTATCAATGAGCTCTTGTATTGCGTTTTTCAACTTCCAACATTTTTCAGTATCATGCCCCGGCATCCCTGAGCAATACTCGCAACTAACAGAATGGTCCAGGTTTCTGGGAAGGGGATTTGGTGTTTTGGATTCAATCGGGGTCAACATTCCCAACTGTTTTAATCTATGGAAGAGAGCAGTGTAAGATTCTCCCAACGTAGTAAATGTTTTTCTGTTTGGGGCCTTCTCACTTCTAAAAGCTTGGTTTGGGCGGAAGTTGGTTCCTGGTCTATTTGCCCTGGGAGGGGGATAAGTGTTTTGCGGGGGTGGATGTGTGTTTTGGGGATTCAGTGTACTCCATTGCAAGTGCACCAGGGGTTGAGTGTAGGTCTGGGCATGGTGGATAGAAAAATGTGGTTCTGGTGGTGGGTAATAGTGTTGTGGTGGGCCATATGGAGTATATTGGTAGTTTGGGTGGTGGGGTCTGGGTTGGTTGTAATAGAGTGGAGGGTTATTGGGCCTAGACCAAGCACTATCTTCGAACCTCTTTCTTCTTCTTTCCAAGCACACCACCAGTACCGCTCTAGATGGCCTGGGTGGTTGCTTTCAACGCCGAGTAGCTCAAAATCTTGTTAGATTTCAATCCTTCTTCAATCATGACTCCCTTCTTTACCACTTCATTAAATGACTTTCCGACAGATGTCACTAGATTACCAAAATATGTAGGTTCCAATATTTGCAAGAAGTAATCTACCATCTCACTCTCCCTCATGGGAGGATCAACCCTTGCAGCTTGTTCCCTCCAGCAGAAACCAAACTCTCTAAAACTTTCCCCAGGCTTCTTTTCCAGCTTCAACAATGACAGACGATCAGGGACTATCTCAAGGTTATATTGAAAATGGCCAATGAATGCCTGTGCCAAATCATCTCATGTATACCATCGGCGGGGGTCATGCCTCATGTACCATTCTAGTGCTGACCCGCTCAGACTTTGACCGAAATATGCTATCAACAATTCATCTTTTCCCCCAGCACCTCTCATTTTGCTGCAAAAGCCACACAAATGGGCTACTGGGTCCCCGTGCCCCTCATACAAGTCAAACTTCGGCATTTTAAACCCCGCAGGCAACTGAACATCAGGAAAAAGGCACAAATCTTTGTATGCGACGCTGACTTGGTTACCTAAACCATGCATGTTCCTGAAGGATTGCTCCAGGCTTTTGACTTTACGAATCACTTCCTCCTGTTCTATATTCTTAACCGATTTCTCAACCTCTCCAGGGATTTCAAAGTGGGGAGAATAGGTATATGGCTCAAGTGCTTTGAAAGTGGGTTCGGGAGGGTAATATTGGGTGTCGTGAGCTTGGAATAGCGGCTCACTGGACGATCTATGTAGTGGAGCTGGGGGAGGTGCCACAAAGACGAGAACCATGGGTGGTGGAGGGTTCTGTTTAGGAGGTGGAGATGGGGGAGCGTATGAAGTGGTACCATAACCCTGGGCATGATAAGGGAAAACTGAAGATGCGTGGGTAGTGGTAGGCTCCTGAGCTTGAGCCAGGGGTGGGATGTAAGATGGGTTAGCAGGATATAGTGGTGCCGGATGTCCCTGAGACCATGCCCGATGCATTTCAGCCATTTGTGCTTTTAATTTCCTCATCTCCTCTTACATAGCACCCACATCTGTTACCTCAACCTCATTCGAAGGGTCTACGATGCTGATTTCCGAATTCTGCCCTGTCATTTTTATTTGATCTTTCGACCGGGTGTTGTATGGGTGAGTTGCCAGAATTGCCAATCAACTAACCACCTGCCTGGACTCATACATTTAGACAACCACTTTGTTAGCGATTAAGTCTTAGCAGATTTAACAACCGCACGTTGGCATGAATGCATTTATACAGTTAATCATTTCTATTATGTGTTTGCTCGATTGCATGCGTCATCCCGGCACTTCGTTCCTTGTTTCTTTTTTTTCTTTTTTTTTCAATTTTCTTCCCCTCATCCCTCTCTTGTGCTTTTTCTCTATCTTTCTGTTTTTCTGCTCTTTTCTTCCTTTCTCTCTTTCTTAGCTTTCCTTCTATTTTTCTTTTTTTTCTTTTTTCTTTTTTCTTTCTATTTTCTTACTATTATGGTCGAATCCTATGGAGATTGCCTACGTATCGTGACCCCGTACGAATTAGACCCAGCGTAGTTCGTGAAAATAAATGCGAAAATAAAGGGTAGAAGTAAAAAAATTCGAAATTTTCAATTTTCATCACTAAAACAAACTATTACAAACCCAACATTTTCGGAACGAAACTAACAGATGCAATTTAAAAGTAAATACAGACTCTAAAAACTGCAGACATACTTGACCTGGATAGATAACAGACATACGAAAGACTGACTCAAAATGGTAGAAAATTACAGACACAGACTATCCATATTCTAGTGCTTCAAACTTAGGTGTCCGCGGGGCGTCGTTCGGCCTCGCCGCGGGCCTAGGATCCAAATCCCTTTCAAGCTGCTCTAACTCATTCATGGTTCGCTTCACATAAATCATTACTGCTGAGGCAAAAGTAGTATGGGTCATGTCTTCACAAACCCGACATCTCCTGAAAATAGCATGAGCAATGGCCCTAATCCTGTCTTTTGTTTGCTTCATTTCTATGAGCAAGCGTCTTATCTGATCGCTGCATGTTTTTATAGCTCGAGAGTCTTGCAGGTGTTGGTCTTGCAGTTGCTGTACTTCTACCTCCATTTGGGCCAACAAGTTGTAACAATGTCCGCTTTCAATTTCAAAATCTCTAGCCTGCCTAACCGCTTTGCCCTCAAGGGCAACCACTTTTCTCTTTAAATTGGCAACAATTTTCTCATGGTCCCTTTTCAACTGATTCAAGTATTGGCGACGCTCCTCTGTTCTTGTCGCCCACTGTGCTTTAAGTTCTGCCATGACATTTTCAGATTTTTCTAACTCATCCCGCCATTCCCTGACTTCGTTTTCCAATCTTTTTACCAATTGTTCATCGGATCGGCTCCTCGGTTGCTTATCGATGGTTATCTTCAACTGTCGGATTTAGGTCCTAAGTGCTTCATTTTCTCGAGCCAGTCTATTCTTTTCACCTTGATCCGCGGCAACCTGTACACTGTTTTCAAATTTCAAACTCTCAACTTGTTGCTTTAGTTTACCGATCTCAACTCGATAGCCTTCTTCCTTTGCTAACCAATCCCACTGTTCTTGGGACGACTTGGCGAAATCTTCGAGATGAGGTCTTTTAGTCGGTCTCCCGCATGCCACGTCACCTCTGAACCAATCATGATACCCTGGGGCAACTTCCCCTTTGACCCTATCTGACATACAAGTGTTTGCCATCAGATGTTGACACTCGCTCCAAATTTGGCGAACTTCTTCCTCGGGGAATCGACCGTCAGGACTGATTTCGACCACTTGGGTACTCAAATCTTCATCTCTCGGTACTACTTGATATCTACCGAGTTGCCTCAGAACCCGATATGGCGCATAGGGCTGGATGCTTTTGAGTACCATCAACAAAAAATGCGGGCGGGCTGCTGGCATATATACGACCTCTTCGACAGATAACCATCCAAGCACCCACTGTATCTTGCTGGCATTGAGGTTCCGAAATAATAATGCCCAAGACGTGACTCCTTCAGGTAGACTAGCCCCTTTGATTCTCGTATAAAATTCTCCTATACAAGTTTTCTCAACCGAACCATAACTCAATAACTGAGAGCATGGGCACAAATGCTCAGTCATCCACATTTGTAACAACAAGTTACATCCCTCAAAAAATTTGCCCCCAGCTTTACATGCCGTGAGAGCTCGGAAAATATCAGCCACGATCATAGGTGCTAAAGTGCTTTTCCCCATGGTTTGCAAGGTACTGACGACCCCGCTATTTTCAAATCAATATTACCATCTTTCCTTGGGAATATTATGAGGCCCAAGAAGGCTATCATAAAACCTCCCGTCTGTGTTCCTCCCATTTTTGTCGGTTACTTCTACTTTATAGCTTAAAGTCTGGATTGTTGAAGCCGCCCACGTGGCCATACCTATCATATATGAAACGGAAACTGCAGAAACCCTTTGCAAAATCTGGATGATGAACTGTTCGGGGTATTTTCAAGGAATCCAAGAATCGGTATATGGTGATGGCCCTAGGAGCAATCAAGTATTTGAACCTCAACGGAGCTTGATCACTTCCAATATACCCCTCTATTTCTTCCAATGTCGGGGTGAGCTCAAAGTCTGAGAAATGAAATACATTATGTGCCGAATCCCAATGGGCGACCAATGCCCTGATAATATCTCCCCGAGGCTGAATGTTTAATAAATCCGGAAGGTCTTTCAAATATTTTTTCACTTCATCTTGCCCCTCTTTGCCTAAATCATTCCACCATAATTGCAACTCAAAAGGGATTTTGGTCATTATTGAAAAGGTCTCATTCACCATCGTGCTCACCCTGCACATTTATTAAAGCGTTTTAAGCAAAAGAAAACTCTTGTTTGACTCAACAACTAAAACTGTCTATATTTGCGACTCAAAATTACCTATATATTTTCAAGCGAAGAACTTGACTTTCAAACATGGCTCTACTTAGCTTTTTTTTATCTCAATATAAAAATAAAATAAAAACGAAAACACATGACCAAAGGTGGCTATTTATGCAAGGTCAGCCTTCCGGCGTCCCGTTTGGGAGCATTTTGCTAATTTTGACAAAAACGGCATTACCTGGTTTATTTATGACAAAAATTAAAATTTTGATATGTTCTGGTTATTTTGCAAAAGGGAAAGTTGGACCCGATGAGGGTTGCCTACGTATCTCACGCCCTGTGAGAATCAAATCATGCGTAGTTCGGGCAAATTAACCGAACTATTTTAAAACATGACTCTTTTCCATCTTTGTTTTTAGCATAAGCGAATAACAACTATTAAAACAAAGACTCGTTTTCTATAAACAATTCCCTTTTTTTTCAAAAATTTCGGCAGAGTTTCGCCAGTAATTGATTTCTTATTTCTAAAATAATCAATTAACTCCCTAACTGATATTTTATTTCACTCTTTTTTTTTTCAATTTTACAATACCCAAGATTTAGAAACCGGTCAACATGCAGGTTCGGAACAAATAAATGCACAACACAAGAGAATGCATCAGGATTGTCTTTTCACTTCAGGTTGCTAGTCCTAGACGGACCCAACCCCTGTGTTGAGTCCCCTAAGTCAAATGCAACATGATGCAAATAAGCGTTCCTACTAGGGATCCGGCATAAAGTCATGTTATTCTATGTTCAAAACCTGGGTCAGTGTTCTAGACTGTGTACCCGAGCGGACAACTCGAGTCGAGGAGGGGGCAACTTACCGGGAACCAAAAGGCCATCCGGCTTCGTAACTTGTCCGGCCTCTTTCTTATTTCAAGGTATGACACTAACAGAATAGGGAGTCTCAACCAGTAAGCACATCCCCGGAGGTGAAGAGAGAAGGGTGTCGGCACAGTTTATACACAGTTCAGATAATATCAAAGCGGTAACATTTAGCACACTCAGCAAAAATATGTAAGAAAATCAGATATAATTAAATACAACAATTTTTCTAAGCTCAAATTCTGAACCCTGAACTAGAGATTCTGGGTTCGGTCCCCAACAGAGTCGCCAGAGCTGTCACACCTCCTTTTTCTACCTACACCCGTAAGGGCGTAAAGGTGTTTTTCCATTTAAAGGACAATCGGAATAGGATTTAATTATTAATTATTCAGAGTCGCCACTTGGGATATTAATGGTGTCCCAAGTCACCGGTTGAATCCCGAACCGAGGAAATTTATGACTCTGTTAATAGTCCGCGAACCAGAAATCTGAGTAAGGAATTCTGTTAACCCGGGAGAAGGTGTTAGGCATTCCCGGGTTCCGTGGTTTTAGCACGGTCGCTTAACTGTTGTATTTGATTTTATCTGATTTTAATACATGCTAGCTTATGTGCCTTTTATTAATTTTACACCGCTTTTATTATAATTATTTTTTTAAGAATTGCGACGTCATGAAAACGCGTTTCGAACCACGTCGCAATCAATGCACCTGTAGTTATCAACACATTTCGACATCGTCGAGATTTGGATTTGAGTCACATCAATGTGCACCCGAATTTAAGAAGGTTATTTAATTAAATCGTGCCTAAAGATGCTAACATAGTGTTATTTTGGGGAAAAGCCATGAAGTTCGCTAAACGGCCATCCCAAATTCTAATTATTTCGGTAATTATTTATTGAGGGCCCCACAATTATTTATTTTTTGTACGGTGAGGCTCGTCTCAATTTGTGAACCTCTTTTCTATAATTATTTATTTTATAAGAATTACGATGTCGTGAAAATGTGTTTCGAACCCCGTCGCAATCAATGCGCCCGTAATTGCCAACACATTTCGACTTCATCGAGACTAGGATTTGGGTCGCATCAATGCGCACCCGAATTTAAGAAGGTACTTTAATTAAATCGCGCTTAAAGATTCTAACGTATTGTTATTTTGAGAAAGGTGGTGAAATTCACTAAACAACTTTTCCAAATCTAAACGGTGAGATAATTATGCTATTAATCACTTAAGGATCCTAATTGGTTAAGACTAATATTTTGTTGAATTTGGATTTGAACATCCGGGAAGAAACGCTGAGAAAAATGGGCTCTAAGCCGATAAGGTCCAAATCACGCCATTGCACATGCTGCAGGCGCAGACTCCTAGCTCCTCGCATTGGGCCTAACGCAGGCCAAACTTGTAACTTGTTGACAACAGTTGTATAGCCCAAGGATCGAGCCCTTGGGGAACCTTTTGATTTAATTAAATTCTTAAGCCTTAATGCACCTATGCCCCAATCCAATTTGTCACTTAACCAAAAATCTGGGCTACCTATTAATATGCCAGGCCCAAAACTGGCCCAACACTAAGCTATTGAATGTACAATTTATATTAAACCAAAATTAAAAGCAGTCACGGGCATTGAACTCCAAATCAATTACAACTTTGCAAATTTAAATTCAACAGACATGTGAAATTTAAGCACAACTGAAAACTACGATTACATAAGCATGAAATGCACAGTCTAAACAGTCCACAGTTTTGACTACATATATGAATCTACGTATCCAAGTACCCATTTAATAATTAAAACAAACAAACTCATGCTTAATAGTTCGCCAGTCCAATTTATACAATCCAGGAGCAGTCTAGTACACAAATGTCATGAAATATTGAGTAAGCTAGTTGTTTTATACATTGAATCAAGCACAAACATGAGGAGTTCAGAGATCAACTTTAAACAGCATATTTACTTCACTTCTATAGACTTGAGAGCTACAGAACAAGTACCTGGAAATTGGAATGTAAATAGAGAAAAAGAAAGGGGTCAGATACTTTGAACACCAACAGCAACTAACTCAACAACGTCCACCACAGAATTTGCCAGCAACTGCTTTTGAAAAACCAGAAATACCAACAGACTCCACAGACCAACTAAACACAACTTCAAATGCAATCCTAACCCTTTCAGCTGAACCTAAGCACCTCTGTGATAATGCTAAAACCAAAACCCAAACTGAAATCCAAAACTAGTAATGAAACTGTGAAATTGTTTCGGATTTCTCCATTTTTTGATGTTTTGTTTTCTGAATAAACTTGGAATTAATATGCCAACTGAAATCAAAACAGGAAATAAAGCTGAAATTGAAACTCAAAGCTGAAAGCAGAAGAGAAAAAAAAAAGAACCCCTTTTCCCAAGGCATTTCATGCCCTTTTATAGGCAACCCCAAAGAGAATAGATCAGATTCTGATTTTCCAATCAGTCCCTCCCTATTTTCAGTTTGGTCCCTCTATTCTTAACTTGCTAAACAAGTAAATGCATTACAATTATTAAAATCTACACTTGTACCCCATTCTAGAAGGCCCTAGGGTATTCCTCTACCCATACAATACCTATACTGCCCTTCCATATACCTTGATATTACTATTCCTATAAGAACTACCTTTTTCCATACCTAGACTACCCCTGAAGGTTCCCCAAAGTTACTGAATCTACCCTCATTCTTAACAGCTGTAACCAATACCCTAATCCAATCTAAAACTAGCTGAAATTGATTAGTTATCATTCAGAAACCAACTAATCAGACTAACCAAAACCAAATGGTTCAATTATGTTAACTCAATCAAACTAAATGATATCAAACTAAGCATGAACAACATTAAATGAACTGAAACTAATTCTTAATCCATAAACCCATAATCATTCAAACAAATATCAACTCAGAACTACTCAACAACTGACAGAACTAAACTAATACAAATAAATCATAAAATTAACAGAAAAATTAACGAAACAACAACTGTAAATAAAACTTCAAACATGCGAGTAAAAGGAAACAGTAAAAACTCACATAGTCACAAGGGACTCCGGCCAGTCAGAAACGTCTGAATCCTTTCAGATTTTTGACGCGTAACATCCCTAACCGTGTGTTCTTACAAGAGAACACATGGTTAAGGATACTACGGTTCGAAATCAAAAAGATTTGGTTTAGGGTTTTGGCCAGAAATTCTTAGATTTAAGATTTGGGCCGTTTCACGGAGATTTGAAAGAAAATAACCATGGATTGGTGTTGAGGGAGGGCCGGGGGTTGTGTGTTGTGATTTTGGGCTGATTTGGATGAACCTTCGATTTGACCGGAAACTTCAATCGAAGATTCGACGAGCTCCGGCCTTATTCGAGGGGAACCAGTAGGTGCAATGGAAAGAGGAGAGTGAGGAGAATCTGTGGTGTTAATCTGGGTTTGAACGGGGTAGGTGGCGTTCACCGCCGGCGAGGGGTTTGATGGCGGCGCTGATTAGGCTTTGTTGAGGAGGGGTAGGGTGAGGACGATGAAGCAAATGGGGGTAGGGGGAAAGTTTTGGACCCTTTTAAATTAGGAACCTCGTTAGTTCCGGACCGTTGGATTGATGAGATCCAGCGGTCCTGATTTGGAGACCACGAAACGACGTCATTTCGATTAGGAGGGGGAACGGACCGGGTTGGGGATTTGGGCTGGGGCTGATTTGCAATGGTTTAAAGCGTTTGGGCCTGACAAATTCTTTTGGTTTGGCCCAAATTTGGGTCTTTTATTAAGACCCAATTTTTGTTCTTATTTCCTTTTGTTTTCTTTTCTCACTTTTACAATTTTTATAATTTTCTAATTTTTATGGAAATGTAAAACTAACATGAAATTCTAGTTATTTCAAAACAAAGACTAATTAATTACTAAAATTATTCGAAAGCTATTTCATGACAAATTCACAACAAAAATCATTAATAATGCGAAAGTGAACTAATTTTTTGTGATTTTTATGTTTTGTTTTTTTTAAAACAATTAACCCTTAATTGATACTAAACCTAAACGCAAAAATGCGTATTTTTGTACTTTATAGAATTAACATGCGCAAATAGAATGCAGCACTTATCAGAAAGTGACACCCAAAATGCACAAAAATGTAAAAAAAATAAAGGAAAAATTATTTTGTTCGGGATTTTGGGAATAATCATATTTTAGGGCAAAAATCACGTGCTCACAGATATATACGACAATGGGTTGAAGATAATGTTCGCAACCATATTGTGAACGAGATACATGCGAGATCATTGTGGGAAAAGCTAGACTCTTTATGCTTCAAAAACCGGGAACAACAAATTATTTCTACTAAAACAATTGATGACCTTTAAATACAAGGAAGGCAACCCTATCCTTGATCACATAAATGATTTTCAAGGCGTCCTTGATCAACTATCTGGAATGAGAGTTAATTTTGATGATAAAATACAAGGAATTTGGCTTCTTAATACTCTGCCAGACTCTTGGGAAACTCTTTGTGTTTCTTTGACAAATTCAACTTCTGGAGGTAAGGTGACCATGGAATATGCCAAGAGTTGTGTATTGAACGAGTAAGTAAGGAGAAAATCTCAGGGTTCGTCCTTACAAGCAGATATCTTGGTTACAAAAGACCGGGGGAGAGATAAAACAAGAGGCTCAAGGAATAAAGGTAAAAGTAGAAGTAAGTCAAGGTCCAAATACTATAATATTACATGCAGCCACTGTGGCAAGAAAGGACACATCAAAAGGTTTTGCCGCAAGTTAAATTCAAGATATTAGAGAAGGAAAGAAAGATGAAAATAACAAGAACAATGTTGCTGCTATTGTTCGAGATGACCTTCTTTTTGCTTATGATGAAAACGTCATCAATTTAGTATCCCATGAGACGAGCTGGATAGTAGATTCTGGAGCTACCTCACATGTCACACCAAGAAAAGATTTTTTCTCATCTTATACTCATGTTGATTCTGGATTGTTAAAGATGGCAATGCCAGCGAAGTTAAGGTGTTTGGTGTTGGCATAGTTTGTTTGAAAACTAATAACGGTTCAATGTTAGTTCTTCAAGATGTCAAACATGCTCCAAACTTTCCTTTCAATTTGATCATAGGAAGATTAAACGATGAAGGTTACCATAATGCCCTCTTTAATGGCCAATGGAAGCTCACCAAAGGCTCGTTAATAGTGGCTTGAGGAGTCAAGTCTGGTCAATTATATGTGACACAAGGATCTATTCTTAATGACTCCATAAATTTGGTGGAAAGTGATACTTTATCAGAATTGTGGCACCGAAGACTGAGTCATATGAGCAAGAGGGGGATTACGTGTTTGGCTAAGAAAAGTCCACTTTCTGGAGAGAAACAAGCAAAACTGAAAAGGTGTATCCATTGTTTAGCTGGCAAACAGAAAAGGGTTTCCTTTCATAGCCATCCTCCCTCAATAAAGCCTGATTTATTGGAGCTAGTACACTCTGATTTGTGTGATCCTTTTAAAGTAAAGTCAAAAGGTGGTGCACTTTACTTTGTGACTTTCAATGATGATCATTCTCGGAAGCTTTGGGTGTATCCTTTGAAATCTAAAGATCAAGCACTTAGTGTATTTAAGGAATTTCAGGCCTTAGCTGAGAGACAGACGAGGAAGAAATTAAAATGTGTTCGCACTGACAATGACGGTGAATAGTGTGGTCCCTTTGATAACTATTGCAAGGAAAAAGGCATTCGTCATCAGAAACCTCCGCCCAAGACACCTCAATTGAATGGTTTGGCATAGAGGATGAATATAACTCTAGTTGAGAGTTAAATGCTTACTTTCAGAGACTAAACTTCCAAATACATTTTGGGCGGAAGCATTAACACTGTTGCCTATGTTATCAATTTGTCTCCTGCAGTTGCTTTGGATGGTGATGTCCCAAGCAGAGTTTGGTTTGCCAAAAATATTTCTTATGATCACCTGAAAGTTTTTGGGTGTAAAGTTTGTGTGTATGTTCCTAAAGATGAGAGATCGAAACTGGATGTCAAAACTAAGTAGTGCATCTTTATCGATTATGGTCAAGATGAGTTTGGGTATCGTTTTTATGATACAATTGACAATAAACTTATTAGAAGTCGTGATGCAATATTCTTTGAAGACCAAACTATTGAAGATATTGACAAAGCCGAGAAGATAGATTCTCATAGTAATGAGAGCTTAGTTGATATTGATCCAGTTTCAATTGCTAAGGCACCTATTGCACATGAAGGAACCCAAGACAATGATGGAGATAGTGATCAAGATCAAAATGATCATCATGGTGTAGATGTAATGAATGCTCCAGTTGATGAAGTTGTGGTTGATCAATAACCAATTCCTGGATTTAGACTAGGCTTAGCTGCAAGTCTAGATTTAGAGGTTGAGCAGATGGATGTCAAGACTGCTTTTCTTCATGGTGATTTAGATGAGGAGATTTATATGGAGCAACCCGAGGGTTTTGTAACTAAGGGAAAAGAAAATTATGTCTGAAAATTGAAAAAGAGCCTGTATGGATTGAAACAAGCTTCAAGGCAATGGTATTTGAAGTTTGAATCTGTCATAGAAGAACATGGGTACAAGAAAACTTCTTCAGACTACTGTGTATTCTTCCAGAAGTTCTCTGATGATGATTTTATTATTTTATTGCTTTATGTGGATGACATGTTTATTGTTGGCAAGAATAAATCCAGAATTGCAGTCCTTAAGAAGTAGTTGAGCAAATCGTTTGAGATGTAGGACTTGGGGCTAGCAAAAAAATCTTGGGCATTCAAATCCACCCACACAGAGATAGAAATGAGTTATTTCTGTCCCAAAAGCAATACATTGAGAAGGTACTCAAGAGGTTCAATATTACAGATGCAAAAGTTGTTAGTACTCCTCTTGCTAAATACTTCAAGTTGACTATTAGTCAGAGTCCATCTGCTGATGAAGAGAAAAAGGAGATGTCTCGTATTCTTTACTCTTCTGTCGTTGGTAGCTTGATGTATGCTATGGTTTGCACTAGACCAGATATTGCACATGCCGTTGGTACTGTTAGTAGATTCATTTCTAATACTGGAAAAGAACATTAGGATGTAGTAAAATGGATATTAAGGTATTTGAAAGGTACTGCAGATTTGAAGTTGTGCTTCGGCAATGACAAGCCTGAACTTGTTTGTTACACAGACTCTGATTTAGGAGGCAATCTTGATAATTCAAGATCCACTTCCGGTTATTTGATCACTTTTACAGGTGTGAGCACGTGATTTTTGTTTCGCACGACAATCGCTCCAAAAAGAAATAAAAAATAATAATTGGCCCTGCTGTACAATTTTTGGATTTCTGTGCGGCACCTTGTTGATTTATTTGTGACTTCGGCCCATTTTTAATTATTTACTTTATTAAAACAAAATTCAAAAAATATATGTGTCCTGCATAATTCGAACCGTAATCTGGTCGTTAAATAGAAAATCATGTATAGGCATCTTCGTCCGTGATTTTATTTTGTTTGACTTTACCTGTTTTGAAATATTTTAGTGTGTATGCAAATAATTGTATTGAGTGTGTATTTAATTTTAATTTGATTTTTTGGTTTAGTTTTGTTTTAAAATAAATAAGAAAAAGGAAATAAATAAAAAAAAATAAAGAAAGGACCCCTTCCCTTCCGGACTTGGGCCAATTTTAACAAAATTGGCCCAAACAAACAGCCCAAGACCCAGGCCTGCCCGGTCCAGGCCACCTGATGCCCAGGACGTCCAAACGACGACGTTTTAGTCCAGTGTGATCTGGGCCGTTGATCTCAGATTGATCAACGGCCAAGATCACTTCCCCACAACCCACTGAGGAACCCGACCCGTTTACAACCGGACCGAACCCAAACCCTCAACACTTGAAACGACACCGTTCCATTTAACCACCAGATCCAGACCGTAGATCTAAATTGATCTAACGGTCGAGATCCGTCCACCCACTAACTATATAAGTTCATAATCGTACCCTACCCCCTATCCAATACCCCAGCCTCGTCGTCTTCACCCAAACCCACAAACCCTAGAGCCGCCCCTGTACTCCTCACCATGAAAAACCGGCGGCATGAACGCCGGTGACCTTGCCCTGAACACCATAGAACCCCCTCACCACCCTGAACATAGACCTGTTAACCGTTTAGTTCGAATCACCCTCCAGGTCCTCGAATCTTCATTTGAAGATTCGAGTCAAAACTCGATCTACACCAACCAACCCCAGCTTCACACCAGACACTCCCCAGACCCTCCTCGTGACCAAACCATACTTGGTTTGGTCCGAATCTGATCAGGGAAGCCTGAATCCCAGATCTAAGTTTTGAAAGTTTTGTGTTCCTCCGTCACTGGTTCAACCGAAGAGATTAAGGTCTAATGGACTTTAATCAAAGTGTTTCTCATCTGAGAAACACTTCGTTTAAAGTCCATTCAGCCTTAAGAAAGGTCTGTCCAAATCCGAGTCAAGGTTTTGATTTTTCAAAGAGTTGAGGTGAGTCTTGTTTTCTTTTCTTTATTTTTGTTTTAGTCCGTGTAATTTGTTTTTAAAAGTCTGTTCATATTTGTTTTAATTTTACCAACTTCTGTTTGTCCACTTTGCCTGAACCACTGTGTTTGTTTGAACCCCTCCTATTCTGATAAGACATGTGTATTGGTTGTATTCCAAATTTATACTGACTAGTTGACTCCTCGAGTGCATTTCTGCTTAGTCAGTATAATTCGAACCATGTATCGATACTGTTTAAATGTCTGATTTTTGGCTACGATTGAGTATGTTAATGCTAATATAGTCAAGTCGACATGTGTCGTCAATTAGTTTCAGCTATCCGAACAATAACAAATCGACTCACTTCTGCTAAGCATGTGTTGAGTCAATTAAGAACCAGTTTTTTGTTTACTTATGGCTGTTTGAATTGATCAGTAATGTAAAAAGGATTGTTTGTGTTTAAATTCTGAATTGGAAGGCATGTGCACTCGTGCACAGCATGTGCATTGGTGCACCTCATGTGCTTTGTGCACAGCTTGTGGCCTGCATAAAGGTTTTTACTAAGTTTTAAACAATTTGACAGCATATGCTGTCAGATATATTCTACTGCCCATACCTTGCTTTAAGTTTAAAATGTATTAAACCTTTTAAAAGTAAGTCTGCCAGGGAATGTTGATGGAGGTTATATACTTAAATAACTAATGGGGATCTGAAAAGGTAAAAGGCACATGGGAGGGGTACTGTGATATTCTGAAAACAGGCTGTTAAAAGAGATAGTTTTGAGGCTTATAAAGGGGGATCAGAAAATATACAGAGGGGATACACACTGGACCTTGAGAGTTGTAAAAGAAAAACACACTGTGAGGAGTTTTGAAAGAGAGAGCTTGAAAGACATACAAAGAGATACAGACATAGAGGGATATTTAGACTGAGAGGATTGAAAAGGATAGAACTGATTTTAGGAAAACACAGATAGAGGGAGGTTAAGAGATAGAAAGTATACAATCTACAATCAGAAATTGCTTCTTCCTATTTGTTATTTGGGTTTTGAGTTGTTCAACTTGTTGAAATCAATTCTGATTCTTTGAAGTTCCAGTTGTGTCTATTTAGTCAAGTGTTTTCATTGGTTTACTACTGGTTTGGTCTGCTTGGAGTTCTGATTCTACTCCGCTGGGTGTTGCTGTCATTTGGCTATTTCTTTCTATTGACCATAGTTGCATTTCTGCATTTGAGCCTGTTCTGCTGTTCGCTTTGTTTGCTGCTGCCCTGTCCTGCTGCTATTTGCTAGTCCTGTTTCTTTTGGCTGCTGATTTCCACATCTTCTTCTTCTTCTCCTTTGCATTTTCAGCATTTCCAGGTACACATTTCAAGTCCCATATTGATGTAATTGAAACAGTTTGAAAGCATGAAATGAAAAAGGGAGAAGATGTTCAAGTATTTGTTGTGATATTCATAGTACATTAACAGGCCTATGGAAACTGATTAGTTTATGGTTCAACAGTTCGAAAGAATGTACTGATAGTCGACTGAGTTTACCCCTTTTGTATTTGAGCTCGGTAGTTTGTCTGTTAGTATAAGCATGTGTATTTCGACTTTACACAACACTGTTTTCTGTTTCATTTGGTTTTTTTTTAGTAAGACTAGTTCACATAAGTTTAGTTAAGTTCAACACAAGAAATGCTCAGATTAAGCGTTGTACTTCGTTAGCTCGTATATGATTCCTTGTCAAATTAAAGCATTTTACTTCGCCAGTTACCCTTTAATCTAGTCCAAATAAGTTCAGTTAAGTTCAAATTAAGAAATGTTCGGATTAAGTATTGCATTTCATCTATCTCATATGTAATCATTTTGTTCGACCAAAGCATTTTCGTAAGGCATGACGTCTTTTTACTTTAAAAGTAATTAATCAGAAATTGATAGGAGTTTGGTTTAGCATGTAATTAATTAAGAGATTTTCTTTTATTTTAGAGACGAACTTAATAGGAAAATATAGTCACTGTAGGTTTATCCTTTTAAATAAAAATGAGACGAGCCTCGACAAACAAAAATGCACAAGCTGCGGGGCCCTCTAAATGTATATATTAAAATACTTAGAATTCGGGACAGGCCGTTTAGCGAATTTTACGGCCTTCCCAAAATAACAATACGCTAGTTGCTTTAGGCGCACCTTTAATAATTTAACCTTCTTAAACACGGGTGCACATTGATGTGACCCAAATCCGAATCTCAACGGAGTCAAAATGTGTCGACGACCACGGGTGCATTGATTGTGACGTGGTTCGAGATGCATTTTCACGACGTTGCAATTCTATAAAAATAAATGATAATAATAAAAGCGGTTTAAACTTAATAAAAGCACATAAGTCACAACATGTATTTAAATCAGATATTTAGCCATTATAACAATTTAAGCGACCGTGCTAGAACCACGGGATTCGAGGGTGCCTAACACCTTCCCTCGGGTCAACAGAATTCCTTACTTAGAATTTCTGGTTCGCAGACTTCATTTGGAAAAGTCGAAAATTTCCTCGATTTGGGATTCAAGATAAACCGGTGACTTGGGACACCAAAAACCAAACCTTTCCCAAGTGGCGACTCTGAATTAAATAAATAATCCCATTTCGAATATTGTCACTTAAATTGGAAAAACTCCACCCGCGCATTTAACCCTTCGGGGCGGGCGCGCGAAAAGGAGGTGTGACAGCTCTGGCGACTCTGCTGGGGAATGTAACCCAGAACCACTGGTTCAGGGTTCAAGAATTCGAGCTTAGAATAATTGTTATATTTGGCTTTATTATCTGATCTTTATTACATATTTTTGCATAACGTGCTAAATGTTGTCTTTTACCGCTTTGATATTATCTGAACTGTATATAAACTGTGCCGAAACCCTTCTCTCTTCACCTCCGGGGAGAAGCTCGCTGGTCGAGACTCCCTATTCTGTTAGTGTCAATACCTGAAATAAGAAAGAGGTCGGACAAGTTACAAAGCCGGACGATCTCGCGGGTCCCCGGTACGTAGCCCCCTCCTCGACTCGAGTTGTCCGCTCGGGTACACAGTCTAGAACAAATACCAAGGTTTAAACCTAGTATAACGAAACTTCATGCCGGATCCCTAGTAGGAACGTTTATTTGCATCATGTTGCATTTGACTTAGGGGGCTCAACACAGGGGTTGGGTCCGTCTAGGACAGGCAACCTGAAATGAAAAGACCATCCTGCTACATTTTGTTTGTTTTGCGCATTTATTTGCTTCAGATCTGCATGCTGACCGGTTTCTAAAAAAAAAAAGAGAAAAAGAAAAAAATAGCAGTGTAGGGAGATAATTACTTATTTTGGAAAAATAAAACCAATGTCCAAGTATTGTCAAAACCTCGCCGGAATTTTTTCTAAAAAAAAAGAGAATGAAAACAAAATTGGTCTTTTAGTTTGAATTATTAAAAAAAAAAAATTTTCTTTCATGTCCAAAATCAAAAAAGAAAAAGAAAAAGAAAGGTATTTATTTTTAAAAAATAAAAAATAAAAAAAAATGGAAAATTCTTAACTCAAAAATGCGTTGTTTCTTTGTAGTACCCCTTTTTTAAATTCAGACTAATAGTCCAAATATTGCAAAAAAAAATATATTTTTCTTTAGTCTTTATCTTTTTTAAAATAATAAAAAAAATACTTATTCTTGATTTCTAGGTTTCCTCTATTCGCGATACGCCCGAACTACGCCGGTTTGATTCTCACCGGATGTGAGATACGTAGGCAACCCTCGTCGGGTTCAACCCCCATTTTTGCTAAAACAACCAAAATCAATAAATAAATAAAAAAAATGTGTCAAATTTTAAAAGAGTCATAAATAAATCAGGTGACGCTGTTTTGTCATAAATAGCCAAACGTTCCCGAAAGGGACGCCGGAAGGCTGACTTTGCATAAACAGCCACCTTTTGGGTCTTGTTTAGCATTTTTGTCCAGTTGACCCGCACAGCCTTAAACTCCTTCATCCCCGAAGTGTTTAAAGGCCGTGTTCAAAACTTGATCCCCTCTGTTTAAAATATTTTGAGTCAAGTCGTTTTGTTAAAATCACCTTAATAAATGTGCAGGATGAGCACGATGCAAAATGAACATTTTTCAATAATGACCAAAATCCCTGTCAAGTTACGGCTATGGTGGAATGATCTAGGTGTTGAAGGACAAAATGAGGTTAAGAAATATTTGAAAGGTCTTGTGGGTCTGTTGGAAATCCAGCCTCGGGGAGATATCATAAGAGCTTTGGTTACCTATTGGGACCCGGCGCACAATGTTTTTCATTTCTCTGATTTTGAGCTCACCCCGACTTTGGAAGAAATGGCCGGATACATCGGGAATACTGAACTTCCTTTGAGGGAAAAATACTTGGTCGCCCCGAGAGTCGTCACGGTACATCGGTTCCTGGATTCATTGAAAATACCTAGAACAGTCCACAACCCGGATCTAGCAGCCGGATTCTGTACTCCATGCTTCATATATGATAGGTACGGTCACGAGGGGGGATTCAATAATCCAATCAACAAACTGTGCAGCAAAGGAGTTCGTCAGAAGTGGGACGAGCACAGACGGGTAGCGTTCATGATAATGTTCCTGGGTCTTCTGGTATTTCCGAGGAAAGATGGAAACATTGATTTGAAGATATCTGGGGTCGTCAGCACTTTACTCACGCAAAGTGACAGTACTCTCGCGCCAATGGTGGTATCTGACATCTTTCGAGCTCTCGCAGCTTGTAAAGCTGGGGAAAATTTCTTCGAAGGTTGTAACTTGCTCCTACAGATATGGATGACCGAGCACCTCTGCCATCATTCCGAGATGTTGAGCCATGGTTCCCCGGAAAAGACCCGCATAGAAGAATCTTACACGAGAACCAGAGAGATCATTTGGCCCAAAGGAGTCCTGGCATGGACCTCGTTCTTGCAAGCTCTTACTGCCAGCCAAATACAATGGACGTTGGGATGGTTGCCTGTTGATGAGATCTTATATATGTCGGCGGCTAAAACTCATTTCTTGCTGATGGGGCTTAAGAGCATTCAACCTTACGCACCCGGCCGAGTTTTGAGACAGTTCGGAAGATGCCAGACAGTACCTCATGAGGAAGATCTTAGCGCTCAAGCAGTTGAGATAAGTCCTAACGGACAGTTCCCAGAAGCAAAGATTCGCCAAATCTGGAATGAGGGCCAATATCTGAAATCAGATACTTGCGTGCGGGATCGAGCCAAAGGAGAAACGGCGCCAGGTTACCTTGCATGGTATAGGAGGGAACTCGAGCATGAAAGGCCAGCTAAAAGACCCCACATCCGGAATTTCACCGAGTCATCGCAAAGGCATTGGGATTGGTTAGCAAAGGAAAGAGGCTATTGTGCCGAAATCAGCAGGTTAAAGCAACAAGTAGAAGGCATGAAATACGAGCACAACGTGCAAATTGCTACCGATCTGGGAGAGCGGAACAGGTTAATTCAAGAAAATGAAATGCTCAGAGCCCAGATCAAACGGATAAAGTTGGATGCAGATGAACAGCCAAGGCGTCGATCAGACGAGCACCTGATAAAAAGGCTAAAAAGCGAGATCAGAGAATGGCAAGATGGTTTGGAGAAATCTGAAAACGTCATAGCAGAGCTCAAAGCACAGTGGGATACAAAAGCAGATAAGCATCGTCGATACCTGAATCAATTGAAAGACGACCACGAGAAAACTGTTGCTAAAATAAAGAGAGAGATGGCTGCACTTGAGATCAAAGCAGCTAATCAGGCCAAGGATTTCCAAATTGAGAGCAGATACCGGTATGACTCAATAGCCCAGATGAAGTTGGAATTACGGCGACTGAAGCATCAGCATGTACAAGATGCTCAAGTTTTCAAGATATGCAGCGATCAGATAAAACGCCTGCTCGTAGAGAAGAAGCAAACCAGAGATAGGATCAAGGCCATTGCCCATGCCATCACCAGACGATGCCTACGATGTGAGAACATGTCCAGCGTTACCGTCCTCTCGGCAGTAATGGGTTATGTCAAGCAGACTATGCACGAGCTGGAGCAACTTGAGAGGGATCTCACGCCTAGGACCGCAGTGAGGCCGAACGATGCCCCGCGGACACCAATTTTCAAAACCATAATGCGTTCATAGGTCAAATCTATATCTTAGCATCTTCTGCCTGTTTTTCCATCAGGGTGATTTTCAGTCTATTTTGAGTCTAAGTTTATTTTCAAAGTTTGCTCTTTCTTTTGCAAAATGTAGCTTGTAATAGAACGTTTCAACAATAAAGAGGTTATTTCTTTTATGCTCATTTGTGTTTTTCGAACTACGTAATGATCTGATTCACGTAGGCATCGTGATACGTAGGCAATCCTCATCGGATCCGGTCACATTTCTTTTACTACAAAATAAATAAAATAAATAAAAGAAAAAAAAAAGAAAAAAAAAGAAGAAGAGAAAACTAATAAAAAATGCCGGAATGACGCATGCTCTCGTAGCAAACATATAGTAATCCACTTAACTATATAGGTGCATCATGACCAACGTGAGATTAACTATCTGTTATTTGGTACAAATTAACCGTGCGTTTGTCATTGAGCATTCATCCAGGGTTTTTGAAAAGACGGTTGGTTTGGTGAAAGTCTGGCCTCGCACTCATATTTCACGAGGTCAAGGAGAAGTGTTCAACCACCTGTTGTTAGGGCCAGAAGCAGTACTCACACTTACTTCACCAGGTCGAAAGGAAGTGTGGAAATGTCTTCAGAAATTCCATTGCAAACGATCCCTGTTTCTGAGGAGAGCTCAATCTCAGCCGTCCTCACACCTGAATCCACAACTGCGGAGGAAAATAGAATCCTACGGCTCCGCATGTTGGAAATGCTGGACGATTGGAATAATGGGAAAGAGCCGCCAAGTGTCGTCCCCGGATTCCCTGAATTATTCTCCAGGTCAAGTGGAACGTCTAATGTCCCCATAAATTATCCTGCTACCCCATTTGGGTACCCAGCCACCTCCGCCTTCTCTGCTGGATCACCTTCTGAGCCTCATCCCCGAATGTCGGCCACCGATGCAAGCATGAACATCTTTACTGCATCGCCTTGCCCGGTTACGGCACAACCCACCACGTACAAGCCGAGCTTTGACTCATCCTCTTTTACATTCCAAGCACCATCGTTCTCAATGGAACCAACTAGGTTCGCTACCAGTACCAATCCTCTACCGCCTCAGTGCGAGCTTGCACCAGGGCAGGATCAGAACCCCAGATTTGCAGAACAAAATGAGATTGCCAAAAGGATGAGAAGCCTTGAACAAAGTCTGAAGAATATGCAAGGATTGAGCGGGCAAAAGAGCGTCTCTTACGCCGACCTGTGCATGTTTCCTCACGTGCACCTGCCAACGGGTTTCAAGACCCCCAAGTTTGAGAAATACGATGGGCACGGTGACCCCATTGCACATCTTAAGAAATACTGCAACCAATTGCGGGGAGCCGGCGGAAAAGAAGAACTGCTAATGGCATACTTTGGGGAAAGTCTAGTAGGGATAGCTTCGGAATGGTATATGGATCAGGAAATGTCCCGATGGCATATATGGGATGATCTCGCCAGAGATTTTGTAAAACAATTCCAGTATAACATCGACATTGCGCCAGACCGAAACTCTCTGTCGAATTTGAAGAAGAAGCCTTCGGAAAGCTTTAGAGAGTATGCTATTAAGTGGCGTGAACAGGCGTCGAGAGTGAAGCCTCCCATGGATGAAGTGGAAATGGTCACTACCTTTCTCCAGGCTCAAGAGTCTGACTATTTCCAAAACATGATGTCGGCCATGGGTAAGCCATTCGCGGAAGCGATCAAGATTGGAGAGATGGTGGAAAATGGGTTGAAAACGGGTAGGATTCTAAGTCAAGCAGCCATAAGGGCAACTTCCCAGGCCGTCCAAAGCGGATCTGGAGGAACGACAAGGGGGAAGAAGAAGGAAGAAACGACTATGGCAGCCTCTGAAGCAAGGGAGTATCGTCATCCCAGGCCCCATTTTCCGGAAAGAGCCCCACAACACTACTACCCCCACTCAAATTTGGCATATGCTCATCAACCTTATATGGTCATGAATGCCCAACCTTATAACCATCCACCACAACAAGCCAACCGAGGCCCAGCTCCACCTCCCAGAAATCAGCCTCCTTACCGCAACCACTATAACCCACAACCCCCGCAGAATAACTACCGCCCCCAGGAGCCACCTCGACGGCGGACTTTCACGCCCATCGGTGAACAATACTCTACTTTGTTCCCTAAGCTAGTCCAGTTGGGTTTCTTGCAACCAATTCCCCAAACGAGGCAAAACCCAACATCGCCTTCTTACAAAGCCGGAGTCAGATGCGCCTATCATTCAGGGGCCGAGGGACATGATACGAACGACTGTTGGTCATTGAAAAGAGTGGTCGAAAATCTGATAGAGCAAGGGAAGATAGTGCTAAGGGACGAGGAGATCCCAAATGTAACTAACAATCCACTACCTGCTCACAATAACGGGCCGCTGATCGGAATGATTTGTGAAGACAAAGAATTCGACCCTGCTCTGAAAGCCATAATTGCCATTGTCGACACAGGGAAGAGGCCCGAAATGGACCAGAAACCAGAAAAGGGGGAAGAGGCCAAAGCTATAAAGACAGTGCTTGAGAAGAAGGTAGAGAAGAAAGTGGTACCAGCAAAAGGGGGAGTTCTTTACATACCACGAGGTCAAGCTGAGAAGACGCAGAAATCCGGGATCAAAAAGACAAAACCTATGTACGTGCCAAAAGGGGCCTATGTGGTCCGGGGGACGATTCAACCACCTCGGCTGAATGAGCCAGTGGTTATCGGACGCGTGCCACAAAAGCCAATGACCAACCCGTCCACAGTGCCGTGGAATTATCAAAAGACTTTGGTAATGTACAAAGGTAAAGAGGTCATGGGAGAACTTCCAGAAAATACTTTCATTGGAGGGTACTCAAATACCCAAGAACTGAACAACGCCACACAAAGGCGCTTCCCTCCAAAGAAGCCTGTGAGTGTTGAAGAAGCGGAAGTGTTCTTCCAACAAATGAAGATGCCGGATTACGAAGTGATAGATCAGCTGCGCAAGCACCCTGAGCAAGTGTCCATGCTATCATTATTGATAAGGTCGGCCGAGCATCAAAAGATCTTACTGAAGACCCTGAATGAAGCATATGTACCAGTTGAAACCTCGGTGGAACAACTAGAGCGGATGACAGAAAGATTCTTCGCTGTCAACCAAATCTCTTTCAGCAAAAACGATTTACCCCCGGAAGGAGCAGCACACAACAAGGCCTTGCATTTAACAGTTAAATGCGAGGACTACTATGTCAAGCGGGTAATGTTGGATGGAGGTTCAGGCGTTGACATTTGCCCGCTCTCCACGCTACAAAGAATGGAAATTGGGACCGGAAGAATCCGACCCAACAATGTCTGCGTAAGAGCTTTCGACGGCATCAAGAGAGATACCATGGGAGAAATAGACCTGTTGTTGGTCATAGGACCAGTCGAATTTCGAGTAACCTTCCAGGTGATCGACATGGACACATCCTACAATTTTCTCCTTGGCAGACCTTGGATCCATGCGGCAGGAGCCGTGCCTTCCACTCTTCACCAGATGGTGAAGTTCGAGTACGAAGACCGAGAGATCGTGGTCCATGGGGAAGATGAGCATGCCATTTATCGGGACCCATCCATCCCGTACCTTGAACCAAGAGAAGGAAGCGAACATACGGTCTATCAAGCTTTCGAGGTTGTACTGGCCGAGCAGCACGAAGAGGGAATACCCTACCCCCAGCCTTTCTTGTCTAACGCTTCGGTTATGGTGGCCAAAGAGATGATCCGACACGGATTTAGGCCAGGGAAGGGACTTGGACGAACCCTTCAGGGAATAACAGAACCTGTTACTTTGCCAATCATCAAGAAACCTTTTGGACTAGGTTTCAAACCTACTCCAGCAGACGAAGAATGGGCAAAGAAAAGGAGAAATGAGGGTTGGAAGTTACCTCAACCACTGCCGGATTTATATGCAACCTTCATCAGGCCGAGGTACACTGAAGAAGAAGATGATGAGGTCTTCACGGCTGAGGAAATCGAGGAGATATGTGGGGCAATGAGAGAGATGCTCTACGAGATCCACATGGTTCAGCCAGGTGAAGGAACGAGCACTGCTGAGATGCTGTACATGGGGCCGAGCGCCCAACTCCAAAACTGGGAGGCTACGCCATTCCCGACTAGACGGAAGTCCGGGTAGACCTGTCCTGCCACCTTTCCTGTGTCACAAGTTGTCTCCAGGACATAACTTGAATGTTTTCTTCTTTTCAATTATTGCTTTGAATTCCTAGTTGTAAACACTGTTGTCTTCCAATTTTCCAAAGAAAATATAAAAAAAATCATCATTGCTTTCCCATTCTTTCTTTTGTTCTGATTTTTATTATTTTTGCCTTTTATCTTTCTTTTCAGTCCTAATAACGCGGCTTTAAATATGACATGCTTGCGGACTTCACGCCCAGATCACAATGAGTTATTTAACTGCGAATTAATGAACCCAGAACCAGAATATGATGCGGAAGAGGTTTTTAGGGAGATAAACCGAGAGTTGGAATATTTCGAGAATAAACCTAAGCCAAATCTGAATGACACTGAACCGGTAAATTTAGGAACCCCGTAAGAAACCCGGGAGACCAAGATAAGCATCCACACGGACAAGAAAACGCGAGAGGCGATAATTCAACTTCTTGTTGAATTCAAAGACGTGTTTGCTTGGTCATATGATGACATGCCGGGACTAGGTGTTGATATAGTGGTTCATAAATTGCCGATTCATCCTGATTGTCCTCCAGTTCAACAGAAGCAACGAAAGTTCAAAACGGAGGTCAGTGACAAGATTAAAGAGGAGATCACCAAGCAGCTGAAAACGGGAGTGATCCGGGTAGTCCAATATACAACATGGTTGGCGAATGTGGTTCCAGTACCGAAAAAGGACGGGAAAACTCGGGTATGTGTAGATTACCGAGATCTGAACAGAGCAAGTCCTAAAGATAATTTCCCGCTGCCCAACATCCACATCCTCGTTGATAATTGTGCCAAACACGAGATACAGTCTTTTGTAGATTGTTATGCTGGGTATCATCAGGTACTGATGGATGAAGAGGACGCCGAGAAAACTGCCTTCACCACGCCTTGGGGCACCTACTGTTACCGGGTCATGCCATTTGGTCTGAAGAATGCTGGGGCTACTTACATGAGGGCCATGACTGCCATTTTCCATGACATGATGCACCAGGAAATAGAGGTGTACGTGGATGACGTGATAGTCAAGTCCAGGACGCAGGATAATCACATCCAAGACTTGAGGAAGTTCTTCGAGAGATTAAGGAAGTATGACTTGAAGCTAAACCCAGTCAAATGCGCTTTCGGAGTTCCGTCAGGCAAACTTTTGGGCTTCATCGTAAGCAGGAGAGGAATCGAGCTAGATCCAACTAAGATAAAATCCATCAGAGATTTACCTCCCCCAAGAACAAAGAAGGACGTGATGAGTTTGTTGGGCAGGTTGAATTACATCAGTCGGTTCATTGCCCAGCTGACAAGCACGTGTGAGCCCATATTCAAGCTGTTAAGGAAAGACGCAGCGATCAAATGGACAACTGAGTGTCAAGAAGCCTTTGATAAAGTCAAAGAATACCATTCGAATCCCCCAGTCTTGGTCCCTCCGGAACTAGGAAGGCCACTTTTCTTGTATCTGACAGTCTTGGAGAACTCTTTCGGCTGCGTCCTCGGGCAACACGACGTAACCGGAAAGAAGGAGCAAGCAATCTACTACTTGAGCAAGAAATTCACCGGCTACGAGGCCAAATACACTCTGCTGGAAAGGACATGCTGCGCTCTCACATGGGTTGCTCAAAAGCTGAGACATTATCTCCAAGCCCACACTACATTCCTCATAAGCAGGTTGGATCCTTTGAAGTATATATTTCAGAAACCAATGCCTACTGGGAGACTGGCTAAATGGCAAATCTTGCTTACGGAATTCGACATAGTTTATGTCACTCGCACGGCCATGAAAGTCCAGGCGTTAGCAGATCATTTGGCCGAAAATCCGGTTGATGAGGAATACCAGCCATTGGATACTTACTTTCCAGATGAAGAGGTAAACACCGTAGAAGTAATCTCGGAAGAAGTTCATGTTTGGAAGATGTTCTTTGACGGAGCCGTGAACGCCAAGGGTGTAGGGATTGGGGCAATTTTGATCTCGCCTTCCGGTCAGCATTATCCCGCCACAGCTAGACTTCGTTTCTTTTGCACAAATAATACAGCTGAGTATGAAGCCTGCATTATGGGCATGCATATGGCAATCGATCAGGATGTCGAAGACTTACTGATTATGGGAGACTCTGACCTGATCATCCGGCAGGCTCAAGGCGAATGGGAAACTCGGGATGTCAAACTTATCCCGTACCGACAACATGTGGAGGACCTCAGCAAGCGCTTTACATCAATAGAATTCAGGTACATTCCGAGGTGTCACAATGAACTGGCAGATGCACTTGCTACTTTGGCTTCAATGCTGCCCTACCCGGGCAACGCCCACGTCGATCCTTTGGAAATCCAAATCAAGGAAAGACACGGTTACTGCAGTGTAATCGAGGCAGGATCAAGTACGCAGCCTTGGTACCATGACATCAGGAAATTCCTGAAGACGCAAGAATACCCAGAGCATGCTACTGGAGATCAGAAGAGGACCATTAGGCGACATGCAAGTGGTTTCTTTCTAAGCGGTGAATTGTTATATAAGAGGACCCCGGACCTCAATCTCCTAAGATGTGTCGATATCGAGGAATCGAGAAAGATCATGCACGAAGTACACGCAGGTGTGTGCGGACCTCACATGAACGGGTATGTCTTAGCGAAGAAAATCCTCCGAGCAGGTTATTACTGGATGACCATGGAAAAAGATTGCTTTAGCTTTGTCCGGAAGTGTCATCAGTGTCAGGTGCACGGTGATTTGATTCATGCACCTCCCACGGAGTTGCATCCCATGTCCGCACCTTGGCCATTTGTCGCTTGGGGCATGGACATCATTGGACCAATTGAACCAAAGGCTTCGAATGGACACAGGTTTATACTGGTAGCCATCGATTACTTCACAAAATGGGTAGAAGCTGTCACTCTCAAGTCGGTCACCAAGAAAGCTGTGGTGAATTTTGTACACTCAAATCTTATCTGTCGCTTCGGTATTCCTGCGACTATCATTACAGATAACGCAGCAAACTTGAACAGTCACTTGATGGGAGATGTGTGCGAGCAATTCAAGATAACACACAGGAATTCCACTCCTTATCGGCCAAAAGCCAATGGTGCCGTGGAAGCGGCAAACAAAAACATCAAGAAGATTCTGAGGAAAACGATCCAAAGTTCCCGACAGTGGCATGAGCAGTTACCTTTTGCATTATTGGGGTACCGCACTACGGTACGCACATCGGTGGGAGCGACTCCTTATCTTTTGGTTTATGGGACCGAGGCCGTAATACCGGCAGAGGTAGAGATTCCTTCACTTCGAATCATTGTCGAAGCAGAAATCGAGGACAGCGAGTGGGTTAAGACTCGGTTAGAGCAATTGACGTTGATTGATGAAAAGCGGATGGCTGCAGTTTGTCACGGACAGTTATACCAACGAAGGATGGCCCGTGCTTACAACAAGAAAGTCCGACCTCGGAATTTCGAAGTAGGACAATTGGTACTGAGGCGTATTCTGCCGCATCATGAAGAAGCAAAAGGAAAGTTTGCCCCAAATTGGAAAGGCCCATACATCGTAAGGAAAATATTGCCAAGAGGAGCATTGTATTTAGGTGATATCGAAGGAAATGACCCCGACACAGCAGTAAATGCAGATGCAGTCAAGAGGTATTACGTCTAAATCATACTCCAGTGGTCCTGACACGTTGAAAATGGCGAAGGTGTTTATTCCCCACTACTCCCCAAACACTACCCAATTCTCTCTACCAACTTTTGAGCCGCTTACAAAACAAAAAAAAAAAACAAAAAAAAAAAAAAACAAAAAAAAAATTGATTGAGGCCTGAACTACGTTTGACTTGATTCCGAAAGGATACGTAGGCAGCCTCTCCCTGAGGTTCAGTCACACCAACAATAAAATCCCATTCACCCTAAAATTGAAAACCGGGGCACGTCGAGCAGTTGAGAAGTTAGCGTCACTACATCTCTTTACCAAGCACAAGCCTTCAAATCAATTACCAAATATGGTGGGGAATTAATCAACGTCACAAATGAAGACCATCACACTCTGAACTGAGAGAGATAAAATAAGAGAGTCTCGGCGGTGAAAACCTTCGGGCACCACGAGGCGACGGGAGTAGAGAAACCAAAATGAGAGAGATTGTTTAGTAAAAACTCGCAAAGAGTGCTATCAAGCGATGACAGGAAGAGAAATGAGAGAGGTCAGCCAGCGAAAATCCGCAAAGGGCGCTGCTGGCCGAAAAGAATGACGCCACCCCAAGAAAGTTTCGGCAGAGTGCCATCGGTTTGGAATCACAAAGATCCGTTCTGGTTCAGGAAAACGCAAGCTCTTAGAAGGTCAGATGTCCAGTCCACAGAGCATGTCATGTCATTTAAAGCCAGCATTATCTTCCTCAGATGAGTCTTTCTCGTCCTGAAAAGGACACTCTGTTTTCTGATTTGTTTTCTCCTTTCTTTGTTTCCTTCAATCCCTTTTGTGTTTTAATCCCAAGTCCAGGACACACCAGAAATGGCAGGTGGCAGTTTTGTTTGCACGGAATCCCGTCTCATGAAGGAAAGCGCCTCATCTCGTTGGTATGATTACCCAAGCATGATGAATCATGACGTTTGATGGTGTTTCAGAGTAGAGAGGAAAGGGAGAAATCTCGAAATCTTCCCCAGCAAGTCCACCTTCGGACAAATCCCCACAGAGTCTCCCTCTGTACAAATCCCCACAGAATCTCTCCTTTTTTTAAAAAAAAAATCTCCCGTAGAGTCCCCCCAATATATATATAAAAAAAAAAAAACCGTTGGAATTCTCTCAGCACACCCCCCAGCGAGTCCTGTTGTAAATATTCCCCAACAAGCTTACCCCAACAAACCCTGGGAAACTCGTTTTGAAACAAAAAACCCAGCGTACCCCATTGTACAGAATCCGCACAAAGAATCCACTTTGTAAATATTCCTCCACAGAGCTTCCTTTTGTACAAATTCCCACAGAACACCTCCAATAAAATCCCCGCTGAGAACCTTCAATCAAAATGGGACAAAAAAAAAAAAAGAGGCCCTACGAGGCAAATCATCACAGAATCTGGAAATACAAGCCTGAACAGTCTAGAAGGGTCTCGCCATTCGAATCAAATCAATGGCGGAATTTCACAACAGAAACAAAGACGCGAGAAAGCAACTGGGAACGATCAAGGTCACCAAACCGGCCGTCATTCCCGAACTAACAAATGATTCTTTGTTTGGAAGGTTGAAACAGGTCTAATCCAAGACAACCGTGCAAGGAGCAGGTGTCGCCCAAAGAAGAAGGTACACGGGTACATGAAGTACTTCGGCAATAAGGAATTCACTCAAAAGGTAAGTTCCCGCAAAACTGAACTTTTTCCTTTCAGCCAGCATTAGAGTTTTAAACTCTAAACTGAGCTTTTCCATGCAATCAGCATTAGGGTTTTAAACCCTAAACTGAATTTTCCTTTTAGTCAGCATTAGAGTTTTAAACCCTAAACTGAACTTTTTCCTTTCAGCCAGCATTAGAGTTTTAAACTCTAAACTGAGCTTTTTCATGCAATCAGCATTAGGGTTTTAAACCCTAAATTGAATTTTCCTTTTAGTCAGCATTAGGGTTTTAAACCCTAAACTGAACTTTTTCCTTTCAGCCAGCATTAGAGTTTTAAACTCTAAACTGAGCTTTTTCATGCAATCAGCATTAGGGTTTTAAACCCTAAACTGAACTTTTTCCTTTCAGCCAGCATTAGAGTTTTAAACTCTAAACTGAGCTTTTTCATGCAATCAGCATTAGGGTTTTAAACCCTAAACTGAACTTTTTTCTTTCAGCCAGCATTAGAGTTTTAAACTCTAAACTGAGCTTTTTCATGCAATCAGCATTAGGGTTTTAAACCCTAAACTGAATTTTCCTTTTAGTCAGCATTAGGGTTTTAAACCCTAAACTGAACTTTTTCCTTTCAGCCAGCATTAGAGTTTTAAACTCTAAACTGAGCTTTTTCATGCAATCAGTATTAGGGTTTTAAACCCTAAACTGAATTTTCCTTTTAGTCAGCATTAGAGTTTTAAACCCTAAACTGAACTTTTTCCTTTCAGCCAGCATTAGAGTTTTAAACTCTAAACTGAGCTTTTTCATGCAATCAGCATTAGGGTTTTAAACCCTAAACTGAACTTTTTTCTTTCAGCCAGCATTAGAGTTTTAAACTCTAAACTGAGCTTTTTCATGCAATCAGCATTAGGGTTTTAAACCCCTAAACTGAATTTTCCTTTTAGTCAGCATTAGGGTTTTAAACCCTAAACTGAACTTTTTCCTTTCAGCCAGCATTAGGGTTTTAAACCCTAAACTGAATTTTCCTTTTAGTCAGCATTAGGGTTTTAAACCCTAAACTGAACTTTTTCCTTTCAGCCAGCATTAGAGTTTTAAACTCTAAACTGAGTTTTTTCATGCAATCAGCATTAGGGTTTTAAACCCTAAACTGAATTTTCCTTTTAGTCAGCATTAGGGTTTTAAACCCTAAACTGAACTTTTTCCTTTCAGCCAGCATTAGAGTTTTAAACTCTAAACTGAGCTTTTTCATGCAATCAGCATTAGGGTTTTAAACCCTAAACTGAATTTTCCTTTTAGTCAGCATTAGAGTTTTAAACCCTAAACTGAACTTTTTCCTTTCAGCCAGCATTAGAGTTTTAAACTCTAAACTGAGCTTTTTCATGCAATCAGCATTAGGGTTTTAAACCCTAAACTGAACTTTTTTCTTTCAGCCAGCATTAGAGTTTTAAACTCTAAACTGAGCTTTTTCATGCAATCAGCATTAGGGTTTTAAACCCTAAACTGAATTTTTCTTTTAGTCAGCATTAGGGTTTTAAACCCTAAACTGAACTTTTTCCTTTCAGCCAGCATTAGAGTTTTAAACTCTAAACTGAGCTTTTTCATGCAATCAGCATTAGGGTTTTAAACCCTAAACTGAATTTTCCTTTCAGCCAGCATTAGAGTTTTAAACTCTAAACTGAGCTTTTTCATGCAATCAGCATTAGGGTTTTAAACCCTAAACTGAATTTTTCTTTTAGTCAGCATTAGGGTTTTAAACCCTAAACTGAACTTTTTCCTTTCAGCCAGCATTAGAGTTTTAAACTCTAAACTGAGCTTTTTCATGCAATCAACATTAGGGTTTTAAACCCTAAACTGAATTTTCCTTTTAGTCAGCATTAGGGTTTTAAACCCTAAACTGAACTTTTTCCTTTCAGCCAGCATTAGAGTTTTAAACTCTAAACTGAGCTTTTTCATGCAATCAGCATTAGGGTTTTAAACCCTAAACTGAATTTTCCTTTTAGTCAGCATTAGGGTTTTAAACCCTAAACTGAACTTTTTCCTTTAATCAGCATTAGGGTTTTAAAACCCTAAACTGAATTCTTCCTTTGTTCGGCATTAGGGTTTTAAACCCCAAACCGAACCTCTCCCCAGCTAGCCGGTGTTAGGACTCCAACCCTGAACTGAGCATGCATATCCTCTTTCATCAATTTTATGAACTTCCTGGTGAATAATTAACGAAATTTTCCTAGTGAAACTGGGGCAGAAAATTTCGTTCGTTTGTTTGTTTTTTCCCGCAGGTCTAACCTCGAGCCACACGGATCGAAATGACCCACGAGATGAGTCTCGACTCAGAATCAAAGAAGAAAAAAGACAAAAGAAGACATCCCGAGATATCAGAGTGAATGGAGAGCAGATCGACTCCAACATTTGACTAAGGTCCTAAACCCTGCCAATTGCGTCTCACTCAGTATCCCAGAGGTTAAACAAGTCGCCGCAACTCGCAAGCATCAAGATTCAGATCGGAGTCTACAAGCAGAATCAGCTAAGACCCAAGATCAAGTCGTAAAAGAATCATAGATAGGAATCTTGTAACTAGCAGTTGACATACATATAAGTAGTTAGTTCAGTTTCTAATTTTCGTTTGGTTGTAATAAGGCGGTCAGTGACACGGCAGTGACAACAGCAACAGCAGTAGCAGCAAGCATTGTAATCCCATGGTAGTCCCAGCTACCAAAACTTCTCGAACTACATTGACCTGATTCTTGTTTAGCCCAGGATATGTAGGAAATCTTTGAAGCAAGATTCGGTCAGATCTTTCAAAAAAAAACATGCTTCATACGGAGTGGTCTATAGGCAAAAATCGCTCATACACGCTCACTTTATCTTTGCACGAAAACCCTTCGTGTTTCCGAACAAAGAGGGGCAGCTGTGAGCACGTGATTTTTGTTTCGCACGACAATCGCTCCAAAAAGAAATAAAAAATAATAATTGGCCCTGCTGTACAATTTTTGGATTTCTGTGCGGCACCTTGTTGATTTATTTGTGACTTCGGCCCATTTTTATTTATTTACTTTATTAAAACAAAATTCAAAAAATATATGTGTCCTGCATAATTCGAACCGTAATCCGGTCGTTAAATAGAAAATCATGAATAGGCATCTTCGTCCGTGATTTTATTTTGTTTGACTTTACCTGTTTTGAAATATTTTAGTGTGTGTGCAAATAATTGTATTGAGTGTGTATTTAATTTTAATTTGATTTTTTGGCTTAGTTTTGTTTTAAAATAAATAAGAAAAAGGAAATAAATAAAAAAAATAAAGAAAGGACCCCTTCCCTTCCGGACTTGGGCCAATTTTAACAAAATTGGCCCAAACAAACAGCCCAAGACCCAGGCCTGCCCGGTCCAGGCCACCTGATGCCCAGGACGTCCAAACGACGACGTTTTAGTCCAGTGTGATCTGGGCCGTTGATCTCAGATTGATCAACGGCCAAGATCACTTCCCCACAACCCACTGAGGAACCCGACCCGTTTACAACCGGACCGAACCCAAACCCTCAACACTTGAAATGACACCGTTCCATTTAACCACCAGATCCAGACCGTAGATCTAAATTGATCTAACGGTCGAGATCCGTCCACCCACTAACTATATAAGTTCATAATCGTACCCTACCCCCCTATCCAATACCCCAGCCTCGTCGTCTTCACCCAAACCCACAAACCCTAGAGCCGCCCCTGTACTCCTCACCATGAAAAACCGGCGGCATGAACGCCGGTGACCTTGCCCTGAACACCATAGAACCCCCTCACCACCCTGAACATAGACCTGTTAACCGTTTAGTTCGAATCACCCTCCAGGTCCTCGAATCTTCATTTGAAGATTCGAGTCAAAACTCGATCTACACCAACCAACCCCAGCTTTACACCAGACACTCTCCAGACCCTCCTCGTGACCAAACCATACTTGGTTTGGTCCGAATCTGATCAGGGAAGCCTGAATCCCAGATCTAAGTTTTGAAAGTTTTGTGTTCCTCCGTCACTGGTTCAACCGAAGAGATTAAGGTCTAATGGACTTTAATCAAAGTGTTTCTCATCTGAGAAACACTTCGTTTAAAGTCCATTCAGCCTTAAGAAAGGTCTGTCCAAATCCGAGTCAAGGTTTTGATTTTTCAAAGAGTTGAGGTGAGTCTTGTTTTCTTTTCTTTATTTTTGTTTTAGTCCGTGTAATTTGTTTTTAAAAGTCTGTTCATATTTGTTTTAATTTTACCAACTTCTGTTTGTCCACTTTGCCTGAACCACTGTGTTTGTTTGAACCCCTCCTATTCTGATAAGACATGTGTATTGGTTGTATTCCAAATTTGTACTGACTAGTTGACTCATCGAGTGCATTTCTGCTTAGTCAGTATTATTCGAACCATGTATCGATACTGTTTAAATGTCTGATTTTTGGCTACGATTGAGTATGTTAATGCTAATATAGTCAAGTCGACATGTGTTGTCAATTAGTTTCAGCTATCCGAACAATAACAAATCGACTCACTTCTGCTAAGCATGTGTTGAGTCAATTAAGAACCAGTTTTTGTTTACTTATGGCTGTTTGAATTGATCAGTAATGTAAAAAGGATTGTTTGTGTTTAAATTCTGAATTGGAAGGCATGTGCACTCGTGCACAGCATGTGCATTGGTGCACCTCATGTGCTTTGTGCACAGCCTGTGGCCTGCATAAAGGTTTTTGCTAAGTTTTAAACAATTTGACAGCATATGCTGTCAGATATATTCTACTGCCCATACCTTGCTTTAAGTTTAAAATGTATTAAACCTTTTAAAAGTAAGTCTGCCAGGGAATGTTGATGGAGGTTATATACTTAAATAACTAATGGGGATCTGAAAAGGTAAAAGGCACATGGGAGGGGTACTGTGATATTCTGAAAACAGGCTGTTAAAAGAGATAGTTTTGAGGCTTATAAAGGGGGATCAGAAAATATACAGAGGGGATACACACTGGACCTTGAGAGCTGTAAAAGAAAAACACACTGTGAGGAGTTTTGAAAGAGAGAGCTTGAAAGACATACAAAGAGATACAGACATAGAGGGATATTTAGACTGAGAGGATTGAAAAGGATAGAACTGATTTTAGGAAAACACAGATAGAGGGAGGTTAAGAGATAGAAAGTATACAATCTACAATCAGAAATTGCTTCTTCCTATTTGTTATTTGGGTTTTGAGTTGTTCAACTTGTTGAAATCAATTCTGATTCTTTGAAGTTCCAGTTGTGTCTATTTAGTCAAGTGTTTTCATTGGTTTACTACTGGTTTGGTCTGCTTGGAGTTTTGATTCTACTCCGCTGGGTGTTGCTGTCATTTGGCTATTTCTTTCTATTGACCATCGTTGCATTTGTGCATTTGAGCCTGTTCTGCTGTTCGCTTTGTTTGCTGCTGCCCTGTCCTGCTGCTATTTGCTAGTCCTGTTTCTTTTGGCTGCTGATTTCCACATCTTCTTCTTCTTCTCCTTTGCATTTTCAGCATTTCCAGGTACACATTTCAAGTCCCATATTGATGTAATTGAAACAGTTTGAAAGCATGAAATGAAAAAGGGAGAAGATGTTCAAGTATTTGTTGTGATATTCATAGTACATTAACAGGCCTATGGAAACTGATTAGTTTATGGTTCAACAGTTCGAAAGAATGTACTGATAGTCGACTGAGTTTACCCCTTTTGTATTTGAGCTCGGTAGTTTGTCTGTTAGTATAAGCATGTGTATTTCGACTTTACACAACACTGTTTTCTGTTTCATTTGGTTTTTTTTTAGTAAGACTAGTTCACATAAGTTTAGTTAAGTTCAACACAAGAAATGCTCAGATTAAGCGTTGTACTTCGTTAGCTCGTATATGATTCCTTGTCAAATTAAAGCATTTTACTTCGCCAGTTACCCTTTAATCTAGTCCAAATAAGTTCAGTTAAGTTCAAATTAAGAAATGTTCGGATTAAGTATTGCATTTCATCTATCTCATATGTAATCTTTTTGTTCGACCAAAGCATTTTCGTAAGGCATGACGTCTTTTTACTTTAAAAGTAATTAATCAGAAATTGATAGGAGTTTGGTTTAGGCCGAAATATATAATTCAATTAGCATACATTTTTCTTTCTTCTATCTCTGGAAATAAAATAATAGAAATGTAGTCACTGTAGGATACCCTTCTAAAAATAATGAGACGAGCCTCGCCAAATAAAAAAATACAAATTGCGGGGCCCTCAACAACTAATCATAATATTTAGAATTCGGGCTAGGCCATTTAGTGAATCTCCACTGCCCTCCCCGAAGACAATAACGCGTTAGATTCTTTAGGCGCGACTTAATCAAATCACATTCTTAAATTCGGGTGCGCATTTATGTGACCCAATTTCAAATCTCAACGGAGTCGAAATGTGTTAACAACTACGGGTGCATTGATTGTGACGTGGTTCGAGATACATTTTCACGACGTTGCAATTCTATAAAAATAAATGATAATAATAAAAGCGGTTAAAACTTAATAAAAGCACATAAGTCACAACATGTATTTAAATCAGATATTTAGCCATTATAACAATTTAAGCGACCGTGCTAGAACCACGGGATTCGAGGGTGCCTAACACCTTCCCTCGGGTCAACAGAATTCCTTACTTAGAATTTCTGGTTCGCAGACTTCATTTGGAAAAGTCGAAAATTTCCTCGATTTGGGATTCAAGATAAACCGGTGACTTGGGACACCAAAAACCAAACCTTTCCCAAGTGGCGACTCTGAATTAAATAAATAATCCCATTTCGAATATTGTCACTTAAATTGGAAAAACTCCACCCGCGCATTTAACCCTTCGGGGCGGGCGCGCGAAAAGGAGGTGTGACAACAGGGGGAGCTGTTTCTTCGCAATCTAGACTACATAAGTGCATAGCTCTATCCACCACAAAAGTCGAATATATTGTTGTCACAGAAGGTGCCAAAGAACTATTATGGATGAAGGAGTTTATTAATGATCTTGGCTTTGAGCAGCCAAGGTACATCTTATTTTGTGATAATCAGAGTGTTATCTGTCTCACCAAGTACTCCACTTTTCATTCTAAGACCAAACATATAAATAGAAAGTATCATTGGATAAGAATGGCCGTGGAAGAGAAATTATTTGAGGTTGAGAAGATACACACTGATAAAAATCCTTCGGATATGCTGACAAAGGCGGTGGTTGCAGATAAACATGAATTTTGTAGAAAATTGGCAGGCATGAAGCCTGTCAATAGTTCCTCTAATTGAAGACACATTTGGCCCCTTGGCTGGAGGGGGAGTTTGTTGGGCACATGCCCATGTTGTCCAGCCAAAGGCCTAATGGCCTAATCCTATTCTCTTTTGGTTTCCATTCCTATTTGGAATTGGATTCAGTTTATTCCTATTTTGAGTGGGTTTTGGCTTTAAGAGAAAGCACCACTCATGATCTATAAATAGGACAACTTTGGAGAATTATTCTATGCTCATTGATACAAGTCTTTGAAAGACTTAAGCACATAAGAGTGAGTTTTGAGAGAGCTTTCATCAAGAGAGAAAAGAGAAGAAAAGTATTTGTTGCTGTAGATTTTTATTCCGACCAGCCAACTTCAAATCACGTTTTTCGATTCGTTAACCGTTGGATTGGGCTGAAATTTTGACTGAGTATTTGTAACATCTTGTCTTGGATTTGAACGGTGGAGATTGGATTTGGAGGCTCGTAGCATCTGATTTCAAGTCTCGAACAATAGCTTCGTTTTTGTGGATTCTCCTCTTTCTTCAATTGATTAGTTGTTGCTCTTGTTGCTATTGTTTTTTCATGTTTGACACTTGTTGTGTAACCAATTTGGAGAACTTTTGTAACCCTCTTATTGTTATAGTGGAGCTTTTTGGATATTTGTGATCCCGTGATTTTTACCTTCGATTTGAAGGGTCTTCCACGTTAAAATTTGGTGTTCTTTATCTTCTTTATTTTCGGGTTTGCCTCTTCCTCGACATAACAGTGGTATCAGAGCGAGGTTCAAGACATGTTTATCTTGGCGGGTTTCAGTTCTAGCCGCAACATATTTGACAATAATCATGATTTTTATCTGAGAAATTTGACGGGTGTGCTACGCACGTTGAGACAAACTTTGTGGTGGAGATTTGGAGATGCGATCTGTTGAAGGCTATATGAAGAAGGTGGATCAAGTTTATTTTATCAGAAAATTCAGGCCAAGGGGGAGAATTGTTAGGTGTTTGCCATAATTTTCTTACCATATTTGGTTTTCCTATTTGTTAAAAGAAAGGGCAACATGTTTACCTTAAATTGAGTTTTCCTTCTTGTAAAAGGAAATTACAAATCTCCCATATTCGGCTAGTTCTTTTCTTGTAGAAAAAGATTTGGAGTTCTATAAATTGAAGATCTATCCTTCTCACTCAGTAGCATCCACAACGTAGCCATATGGGGTTTGAGAGTTGTGTTTAGAGGGAGAACTTTACGGGACAAATGTTAGTGTGTCACTTGTGTTTGCTTCTTCGTGAGGTTGTTCTCTCGATATTTTGTACTCTCTTTTTATATAGTGGATTGCTCATCTCCGCTGTGGATGTAGGTCAGCTGACCGAACCACGTTATATGTTTGTATCTCTTTTGGTAGATTTCTCCTTGTTGTATGATTTATCGTCGTTCGAGGTTTGTGTTACTAGCTTCCGCATGAAACCTGATTTTTTTCGGTCCTAACAGGAAAATAAAAATAAAAATTGTTGTATGGAATGCAGTGTTGTCAAAGGCGAAAAGCTCTAAAAAACGTTCCAGATTGTTTGGGCTTTAAGCGCAATTTAAGTGTGAGTTTCGGTAAAAAAGATGGCGCGAAAAAGGGAACATATATGTATCACACACACACGTTTAAGAAAAAAATTAACAAATTTATTCGTAATGTTTTTCTTAGCAACTAATTAATATGCTTATTTGCCGATTATATTTATTGTTTAGTACCGTTCAACTCAAGATAGAACTCATGAGCAATGAGTGCACATGCTTTAGTGCCTTGCCTACACTGAAGCGCCGCAAAAGAAAGGCGAAGTGCCCTCCTCGAGTTTTTCTAAACTTCAATTCAGGGTTTAAGTGCGCTTTAAATAAGTCTTAGACAACACTGATGGAATGAATGTTTATATTTCAGAAATACAAGCAGCTTCTTTAATTTTTATAGGGATAGAACTGACCATAAGCTTTTCTTTCCCTTATTCTGCTGAAATAAATTAAACAAATTGGAGAAACTCTTGATAAAAGGAGAAAATAGTTATTATTTCCTGTCTCAAATATTTGTCGTTTGACAATTGAATTGTTCCGAAATTTTTAACATTTTTTAGTAGTTGTGTGGCACGCAACGAGTAGATGTTGATGTTTATGAGCTGAGCTAATTGTAACATCATTGAATAGACAATAACGTAAGAAGTTGTTAAAATGTCCAAATGTTTAAAGGAGAGAGGGTCAACAGCACTTGCGTATATATTTCTGTAAAAGTTAAAGCAGTAGTGGTGTGTCGTGCATGTTTCTGCACCAATTTAACGCTTCTATTTCAATTTTTAAGTCAGTGTGATTGCAACAAGATCTCTTTTATTTTATTTCATTTTTGAGTTTTTAACTTAAAGATATATAGATATTCTTTTTCAAACAATAATTAAACATTCCATCTGAAAATGAGCCAAAATTGCGTTTGGTCAAGTTGGTTACCAGTCTTGAGCAATTGAATTTTAATAGTAGTTGCCAATTGTGGAAGAGTCCAAAATCCAAGACAAAGCGACTCTCCAACTTGTGAGCTCTCAAGTAATGGCCAAATTTGCTTCCTATACTCCACGTGTCAATCTTTTATAAAAAATCAATGGGATTCTTCCTCCTCCATTATTCATTTCCTTGACACATTAAAGAATAGCAATCCATATAATGATACTATATAATATTTATATTTTCTATTGACTAATCCAAATACGGATGGTAAAAATGCATTAAAGTGGGTAAACCGCTCATACAAAAGTTGTCCATTTTCAAGCCTTTGAACTCGGGATTTTGTGATTGGATCTCACTATACCTTGTGTCACAGGGGTGTTTTCTGTCCGCCGAAAAACAGCCTGTTGTGCGGCAGTCAAGTCTCAACTTGGCTCAATCTTACTCCGATTTTCTTTCGCTTTCGAGGTTTAACACTTAGAATATTTTTAAGGCAATATAAATAAGTAAATGCACAAGCAGATTTACGGGAACCCTTTCCCAACCTTTTATAATATATGAATTACAAAGGAAACTCTCGAGTTTGGCAAGGTGCTGCCACCCTTGGCAGACACCAACTCACAAAATTGCCGACTCTTGCACAAACTGCCCTATAAAAGCCCCTGCCTAAGGCATTTCGTGCTGCTCACTCTTGGCAAGGCAATGACACATAATTTGCCATGCTCAAGCCTTGACATAGATAACCCTATGCCTACATCTTACTCATTTTCCCTCTCTAGATACTTAGCCCGTTTTTGGGGCTGCTAACACATATATATATAGTGTAGTCAGCCCAAAATAGTTTTCCTATTTCAGTTGACACCTCCACCTGATAGGCCATGATCACCCATGATAAAAAACGTGCATGTCATGCTAAAACATGCCTAAAAACGTGTATAGACATATTCCCATTATCAGCAACTCTTTGAATATGGTAGTTGTAACCGCCCAACTGCACAGCATGTGCACAACACACTTGTTAGTTGCTCCATGTGTGCTGCATGTGCGTGTTTTGGCCAGCTGTTGCACGCCCAAGGCTGGCATTGCGCCCAGCCTTATTCTTTAACACTACTCCTCCCCAATGCCATAGCCACAACTTATTGCCCATGACTTAACCACATGCACGCCCGCTGCCACAGCCGCTTGTTCATGTCAAGTCGCCTCTACTTGATCAAATCTGCCCTTTGCCAATGCCAAGCTGATTTTAGCATCAAGTCACCAAGCCATTATGCCATTCCCTTGCTAAGTTGTTTACCCACAAATTTCTTAGGTGCCAACCCGCTCACCTAAGCCAAGACAACACCAAGTTGCCACTGCCACTGCCTTGGCACTAAGCTGCCTCATCTTAGCGCCTAGGTCTTTCCCGTTTTGTCTTGTCAAGCTTCCGTCCAGTCCGTCTAGTTCCGTCAAGGCCTTGGCCTTTGCTTGCACGCAGTCCACTCATGCTTTATTGTAGTCCGTCATACCTTAGCCCTCAAATAGTAGTGTAGTCCGTCACACTTACTCTTGCAACAGTTTGTTGCCATTGATAATGCCCGTATTGTCCCGCATGTTGATTTCCCTCCCGCACATAGGCTATTGACAAGGCCATCATGCCAAATCCTTGTCACTGCCGCACCGCTTGTCGATCAACTTTGTCAAGGGTCTAACACCTTGTGACAAGAAATAAACTTATTCCTAACAGAATTTGTTTACCTGTTTTATGAGAAACTTTTAACAAGTATGTATTGCGCAAACATGTAAATCGAGGTAAAAAAATAAAATTAAGATATACTATAAAGATTGGTTGTTGAGGATGACGGCTGTTGTAAAATTTCTCACATAAAATATAAAATTGAAAGATCGTTTTCTTATGAAAAGAAAGAACATTTTTTTTCTATAATTGCTACATATATCCGAATCTAGTATTACTACTGTTTTGTCATAGACAGATGGTGAGTCCAAAAAAGCAATTATATATTTTAGCTTGCAAGAATCAATCAAATGCAATAATATCTTCTGGACGCCCTCAAGAGTCACTTTTAGAATATTCTTCTCGTACAATAATTGTAACTAATCGTTTAGGAAAAAAAATATATGATTGTGATTACAACAATAACAATAGTCATGTTATAAAATATAACCCAAAATAACAATATAGAACAAGCAAAATAAACTAAGAGATATAGATAGAAAGAGAGGAAGAGAGATTCTTATTTCTTCTTCAATTGTGTGTATTTTCCTATCTATTACAAGGCCTTTATATAGGCATAAAAAGTGAAGAAAATATGTCATGGAATATGTCATTGAACATACAAAATATGTCATTGAATATGTCATTAAGCATTTGAGATAAAGATCATGGAAGAAGAGTAGACATCCACCATAATGTGATATTTATCATAACACTCCCCCTTGGATGTCCAAAGATAATGTGCCTCGTTAAAACCTTATTAGGAAAAAACAACTCTATGAAAAAAAAATCCTAGTGAAGGAAAAAGAGTACACATGTTTAGAAATACGCCTTTTGGTTGCCTCGTCAAAAACCTTGCAAGGAAAACCCAGTAGGACAAAACCTTGTAAGGGAAAAAGAGTACAACGCGTATTAACTCCCCTTGATGAAAGCATCAACTCACATGCTTGAGTCTTCGCATCCCAATTTTGTACACCAGTTTCTTGAAGGTTGATGTTGGTAGAGATTTGGTGAACAAATCAGCCATATTATCACTTGAACGAATTTGTTGCACATTGATATCACTATTCTTTTGAAGATCATGTGTAAAAAATAACTTTGGGGAAATGGGTTTTGTCCTATCTCCTTTTATGAATCCTCCCTTCAATTGGGCTATGCATGTTGTATTGTCTTCATACAAAATTGTGGGTAGTTTTTCACACTTCAAACCACATTTGTCTCGGATAAAATGTATTATAGACCTCAACCAAATACATTCTCGACTTGCTTCATGAATAGCAATTATCTCAGCATGATTAGAAGAAGTAGCTACGATTGATTGCTTAGTCGATCGCCAAGATATGGCAGTGCCGCCACATGTAAACACATAACCTGTTTGAGATCGAGCCTTATGCGGGTCAGATAAATACCCAGCATCGGCATAACCAACAAGATCGGGATTGCAATCATTGCCATAAAATAAGCCCATATCGGTAGTCCCTTTTAGATATCGCAATATGTGTTTGATCCCATTCCAGTGTCTCCTTGTAGGAGCAGAGCTATATCTTGCTAAGACATTAACCGAAAAAGTTATGTCAGGCCTTGTAGTGTTAGCAAGATACATTAGTGCACCAATTGCACTAAGATATGGTACTTCAGGACCAAGAAGCTCTTCATTCTTTTCTTGAGGTCGAAATGGGTTCTTATTCATATCAAGTGAACGAACAATCATCAGAGTACTTAATGGATGTGCTTCATCCATGTAAAACCGTTTCAATACCTTTTTAATGTATGCAGATTGATGAACAAAAATCCCATTTGTCAAATGTTCAATTTGCAAACCGAGATATAATTTTGTCTTTCCGAGATCTTTCATCTCGAATTTCTTCTTTAAATAATCAGTTGCCTTTTGGAGTTCTGTAGGAGTTCCAATAAGGTTTATGTCATCAACATATACGGCAAGTACAACAAATTCCGATGTTGTTTTCTTTATAAAAACACATGGATAAATGGCATCATTTATATAACCCTCTTTTAATAAATACTCACTAAGACGGTTATACCACATTCTTCCTGATTGCTTTATACCATACAAAGATCTTTGCAATTTGATTGAAAATATTTCCCGGGAATTTGAATTTTGTGCGTTAAGCATTTTAAATCCCTTGGGAATTTTCATGTATATCTCATTATCAAGTGAGCCGTAAAGATAGGCTGTAACTACATCCATTAAATGCATGTCAAGCTTTTTATGGACAGCAAAACTAATGAGATAACGGAATGTTATAGCATCTATAACAGGAGAATATGTCTCTTCATAATCGACACCAGGCCTTTGTGAAAATCCTTGTGCAACAAGGCGTGCCTTATATCTTTGTACCTCATTTTTCTCATTCCTTTTGCGTACAAAGACCCATTTGTAGCCAACAGGCTTAACACAATTAGGTGTTTGGACTACAGGCCCAAAAACTTCACGTTTTGCAAGTGAACTTAACTCTAATTGGATTGCTTCTTGCCATTTTGGCCAATCAAGTCTTTGTCGACATTCTCCAACAGATTGAGGTTCAAGATCCTCACTTTCTTGCATAATGCTAGATGCAACATTATATGCAAAGATGTAATCTGCCACTATATCCATTCGATTCAAATTTGTCTCAATATCGATTGGATTTATTGATAGTTCCTTATTTTCTTGAGTCTCAGGCTCATTGATTTCCTCATGAATCTCAGGATTGGTTAAATCGTGAATTTCTTTATGAGACTCTTTCGTAGTGTCATCTTGATCATTTGTTTTTCTTTTTCTAGGATTTCGATCCTTAGAACCTAATGGTCTGCCACGTTTTAGGCGTGCTTTTGACTCATTAGCTATGACACTAGAAGATTGTCCAATAGGGACATCAATACGGATTGGAACATTCTCTGCAGGGATATGTGATTTTGTTATCCTTTTCAAATCCGTAAATGCATCTGGCATTTGATTTGCTATTTTCTGCAAATGGATAATCTTTTGCACCCCTGTGTCACAAATAGATGCACGTGGATCAAGATGAGACAATGATGTATTTTTCCATAAAATTTCACGTTTTGTTTCACTAATTTCTCCTCCTAATTTTGGGGAAAATGCCTCATCGAATTGACAATCTGCAAAACGAGCAGTGAACAAATCTCCCGTTAATGTTTCAAGGTAATGAATAATGGAGGATGATTCAAACCCAACATATATTCCTAACCTTCTTTAGGGACCCATCTTGGTGCGATATGGGGGTGCTACAGGCACATATACAGCGCATCCAAAAATTCTTAGATGAGATATATTAGGTTCATGACCCAAAACTAATTGCAACGGGGAATATTTGTGATAATTTGTCGGTCTGAGACGAATTAGCATTGCTGCATGTAAAATGGCGTGACCCCAAACAGAAGTGGGCAACTTCGTTTTCATGAGTAACGGTCTTGCTATCAATTGCACACGTTTAATTAAAGACTCTGCAAGGCCATTTTGAGTGTGAACATGAGCTACATGATGTTCCACTTTTATCCCAATTGATAAGCAATAATCATTAAATGCTTGGGATGAAAACTCAGCAGCATTATCAAGTCTAATAGACTTAATTGGATTATCGGGAAATTGTGCCCGTAATCGGATTATTTGTGCCATTAATTTTGCAAACGCGAGGTTGCGAGATGACAATAGGCATACATGAGACCATCTAGAGGATGCATCTATTAAGACCATAAAATATCTAAACGACCCACTAGGTGGGTGAATAGGTCCACAAATGTCCCCTTGTATACGTTCTAAAAACGCAGGGGACTCAATCCCAACCTTTGTTGGTGATGGTCTTATAATTAACTTGGCCTTGATAACAAGAAGTGCAAGAAAATTCATTATTTAAAAGAATTTTCAAATTCTTTAATGGATGCCCATTTGAGTTTTCTATGATTCGTCTCATCATAATTGATCCAGGATGGCCCAATCGATCATGCCAAAGTTCAAAAGTATTGTAAGCAGTAACCTTTTGGTTTAAGGTAGAATGTGCCTCAATTGCACTAATTTTTGTCCAATACAGGCCACAAGATAAAGATGGGAACTTCTCAATAATTCTTTTCTGGCCAGAGACATTCTTGGTAACGATGAGATATTCCATATTATTCTCATCTATTGTCTCAATATGAAATCCATTTTTGCGGATATCTTTAAAACTCAACAAGTTCCTCTTGGACTTGGAGGAGAACATTGCATTCTCAATGATAATTATTGTTCCCATAGGCAGAGTTATAGTAGCTCTTCCAGAGCCTTCAATTAGATTACTACTACCAGAAATTGTAGTAATATCTGCCTTACACATACTTAAATGAGAGAAATATTTCTTCTCTTTGAATATTGTATGTGTCGTACATGAATCAATTAAGCAAATATTTTTATAATTGAACTTTGATCCAAGTTTGCTTTGAAAGATATCCATATTTGCTTCCCATAGTTTGACATACAAAAGAAGTATATGAATAAATATTAGTATTTTTAGAGAAAAATGGAAAAGAAATAAAGTTAAACCAATAATTCAATAGTAGCCTTTAATGCATTTTCTGGCAAATTCTAATTATTATACAAATAATTACGCAAAAAATAATACAAGTACACATATGACTAATACAACTACAACAAATTTATTTACAAGTATAAATTATTTGCATTTTCCTACACATTGTATGAAACATAATTGATCCGTGTAAGAAAAGAACATATTCATAAAAAAAATTGAGGGTGAAGTAACAAAAGTTGTTCCAGGGTGCTTGTAAACCTTTTCTTAAAGAGAATTAAAGCAATGTATAGGAAAGTTAAAATTGTTAAAAGATCACTAAGACTAGAATACTAATTAATAGGATATTACTCATTGTTTGTGAAATTTATAAAATTTCGGAAATAAAAATATTCTTAAGAACTACATAAGAAGAATTATAGAGTGCAGCAAAAGTTACGAGATGTTTATTCATTACATACTACGAATAGAAAAGCATAAAAATTAAATTGCTCAATCATCTCTAACCACAGATCCATCACCAATCAAGTGGTTTATTTTTTCATCAGGGTGCTCAAAAAAATCTGCCACATCCAAGTGTGTGATGTCAAATTCATTATCATAGACAAGATTGGCTTCAGAGCCTTTATTCTTCAGAGATGCTTGATAAAGCTCAACCAAATGTTTTGGTATGCGACAAATTTTTGCCCAATGCCCTTTTCCACCACAACGATAACATTTAGTTTCTGAACCCTCTGCATTTCGCTTCTCATCTTTACCTTTCCATTTTTGGAAGTTATTTTTCGGTGGAGGATGATTAACACCAGGAAATTTTTTTCCTTGGACATGGCCACGACCACGACCGCGACCACGACCACGAATATGGCCACGACCTTTTCCGCGATTAGTATAATGGGAATACACCTCATCCTCTTTAGGCAATGGTGTAGACCCAGTGGGTCGATTTTCATGATTTCTCATAATCAATTCATTGTTTCGTTCAGCCACAAGTAGAAGAGAAATCAACTGAGAGTACTTTGTGAAGCCTTTCTCTTGGTACTGCTGTTGTAAGACCATATTGGAAGCATGAAACGTTGTAAACGTTTTTTCAAGCATATCATAGTCACTGATATTATTTCCACAGAGTTTCAATTTGGAAGTAATTCTAAACATAGCAGAATTATATTCAGAAACAGACTTAAAGTCTTGGAGCCTAAGATGAGCCCAATCATATCGTACTTGTGGAAGAGTGACCAACTTTAAGTTGTCATATCTTTCCTTTAAACCATTCCACAAAACAAATGGATCTTTCACTGTGAGATATTCAATTTTCAACCCTTCATCAAGGTGATGACGCAAGAAAATCAAGGCCTTAGCACAGTCTTGTGTAGATGCTTTATCTTTATCTTTAATGGCGTCTCCAAGACCCATTGCATCTAAATGGATTTCAGCATCCAATACCCATGTCATATAGTTCTTGCCCGAAATTTCAAGGGCAACGAACTTTCTTTTCATAATATCAGACATTTAAAAAAAATACAAATTTGAGAAAAATTATACCTTAATTTTCTCAAAGATCTTCTTGAGATGGTAGAGCCTCGTGCTGATAACGTGTTATAAAATATAACCCAAAATAACAATATAGAACAAGCAAAACAAACTAAGATATAGATAGAAAGAGAGGAAGAGAGATTCTTATTTCTTCTTCAATTGTGTGTATTTTCCTATCTATTACAAGGTCTTTATATAGGCATAAAAAGTGAAGAAAATATGTCATGGAATATGTCATTAAACATACAAAATATGTCATTGAATATGTTATTAAGCATTTGAGATGAAAATCATGGAAGAAGAGTAGACATCCACCATAATGTGATATTTATCGTAACAAGTCAGATCTAAACAATTGCAATTGGTAATGGTGAGGATTAGGAATCATCAAAATTGATTTATGTTGTGTGGTAATTAAATTAAACAAATACAGCCAATTGTTAAACTTTTTATTTCTTAATTATATTTCGTTTATTCGGTGTCGAACAAATTGAAAGGCTTGGATTTTAATCCATTTGTTTTCATGATTTATTAACTGAAACATGTGCATATTTGCATCTCTGGCCCTCCGTTTCTCCTTTCTTGAAAGTGAGGTCTTATTCTGAGCACATCTAAATATAATAGTAACTTATTAGATGGAAATTGTAAATATTATACTAATGAGGAATCTTATTAGCTCAGTTGATAGTCTCCTTAAAGGTAGGGGTAAGGTCCGCATATATTCTATCCTTCCCATATTTTACTTGTAGAATTACATTAAATTTTTTGTTGTTGTTGTTGTTAGTTGGCTATCTAAATTTTTAGCTTGTTGGCGAGAGTAAGTTGGCAGGCAAACACACGTTTCTCTTTGGCATACGGGTAGTTTTAGTATTACCCCGTACTTTCTTAGTTCTTAGTTTTCTATTATTATCTATTAGTTCTTGCTTCGGTTATCTTGTATTTTTTGTTATTATTACTGCTTTGTTTATTCTTTTAATGATTGTTGGGATTATGCTTTCCTTGAGTTGAGGGTCTATCGGAAACAAGCTCTCCACCTCACAAAAATAAGAGTAAAATTATATACACACTACCCTACCCAGACTTCAATTGTGAGATTTCACTGGTTGTATTGTTGGTGTTTGTTGGTCAATCTAATCAATTTTCTGACTTAAGACAATAACAACCTAAATTAATTCATAGTTTTGAAATTCGAACTAAATATTTTCAGAAATGTCTACGAATTAATGTAGAGAATCAAAACAGCTCTCTTTACTATGATTTTTTGACCTCACTTTATTAATAGCTTAGATAATAAAAAAAATTACATTTAGAGTAATTTTATGTAAAGATTGCACCTCTTATATTTCAAAATCTGTCATTCTTTTTCAAAAATATAGGGCGTGAAATTGTTACCATAAATAGTGAATAAATATCTTCAACAATAGTTGAAATACTAAAAAATAAAAATAAAAAAAAAATAAAGAAGGGAATATACATGACAACAATTTTGGAGACTTAAAAGCTGGTTGGTTGGTTGGGTGCAGCGTAAGTAATTTATCTAGGATGGCGACACAGATGATAATTGCTCAGCTCTAGTTATATTATGGCTACAAAATTGCCAACACATTGCTGAAAAATTCTATGGTACACCTCACAGGTTGAGTGACAAACAGTAATCCTCTGCCGCCGTTTCACTAATGAAGTGAAGCTTCTTGAATTCTAGCTTCTACTACAGCTAAAGTTTCTGTAATGGAATTGTAATATTTTAATTTCATTTGGAGGAAATTTGATCATCTAAAAATGGCGTCTTTCCAGTTATTGAAGTCCCCATTCTCATTTTCTCAGTCTAATCCTGATGTTTTTAGCACCATGGTCCGAAGGAGGTTTCTGCGTATGAGGTTTCAGAGGAAAAATCGAATCTTGAATACATTTGTTGATACAAAGTTTAGGGTTTGTTGTAGAGTTCAAGACAGTGGAAACCAGAGTAGTAGTGGTAATCTTTCTAACTTGAAATTTATTTCAAAAAGCCTTGTTTTTTTTCCTTTGATCAGGAAAAATCCTTGTTTTTAGTGGTATTGGATATGATTTTGTGTGTGTGTGTAACATGATTTCAGTTGTAGCATAGTTTTGCTGTTCCAGTCCATTATTTTTTCTTCAATTCTTGGAGATATTGGATTTGGTGAAAATTAAAAGAGGCTGAATAACTTGTGGCTAGATCAGAAAGTAAGTACTGATAGTTTAAGTGAAGTATCAGTTAATTGATTGCAAAAGGTGATTTGCCTCTCTTTATGAGGTTCAATGGATTGATTGTCCTGGCCGTGGTAATTAAGAGAAAAATGAAAATTTGAAATATTTCAGGCAAAAGGGGAAAGTGTTAAACGTAGAATTAAATATTGGACGGGCTATTAGGTGAGCTATCTCCGTAGATCTATTCCGTAGTGATTGAACTTTTCAGCTTTTGATGGGAATTCCCTACATATCTTAAGGTTGAATCCCTTGAAAATGTATTCAAATACAATGGTCAAGTCTTTCAAAAAAAGCAGCAGCTCTGGCTTAAATTTCTGAATTTTATTGGTTGTGGTTGAATGGATTGACTTGCCTAATGAACATAAGCCAATCGCTCAACTATCGTGAAGCCTCCATTTTCACACCGTCTTGAAAGTGTTGTAGCTTTTACTTGAATATACTCTTGATTTTTTAAAGAAGAATCTCAAATCCAATGTTGGTTCTTCACAGGTGAAGAACCTCCGGAGTCATTGTTCATGAAAGAGTTGAGAAGACGTGGCATGACTCCAACTTCATTGCTTGAGGAGACAAACACAAACACCAAAGAAGACGAGGAGACAATATCTAGGGAAGAAGATGGAGGCTTCTATCGAAGAAATGCACTCTCAACAGATTCTGGAAGAAATTTGACTAATCAAAGGGAGCAGTCTATGGCACTGAATAGTGAAGGCCTTGAGGTCGGCATAATTCCTCCTCCTTATACGTTGTATGAATTTAGTTCCACATGATCAATATTGTCGTGCACTGTTAGTATGCATTCTCATTGGTTCTTGGCCTGATAATATTGAGTTTCTCCCTTCACCTTGAATTTTTTGTCGCATTGTTGACTTGATATGTTTTAAAGAATAAAATAGAGGAAAAAATTATTTAAGAAGTATGACTTACCAAAAAGGAAAAGTAGAGCCTTACTATTTTGGGACAGGAGTTGCAGTAATCAACTTTACAGAAAACAATCATATGAAAGATGTGCGATGAGTTATTAACCTTATTGTTTTATACATTTTCATGAGTTGACATTATTGAATTTCACTATAAATGGGGTTATAACTAATGATCAGACAACTTTATTTGTTTGTTGTGTAGGGTTTGATTCCGCGGGCAAAACTTTTGCTTACTCTTGGGGGAACATTCTTTTTGGCATTTTGGCCGTTGATCCTCGCAACTATTGCATCCTTCTCTGCTGTTTACCTGGTAATTAATTTCGGTGATCTTTGGTGTGCATATTTCTGATGTCTTTATTTTAAAGAGGCTACTGCACTTAGTTAACTTGTGTATTTATCTTTCTGCTATACCAAGTCTTTTGGGCTGGCTTATTTATATTCTGGAATGACTTTAAAAATTCACCGAAGAAAAAGAAAATCAGATCTTTGTTCTTATATGATACTTGTTTAGTTGTTCATCTGCCCCTTTTTTTGGGATCCAGAAGATGCAAAAGCACAAAGTTACAAAAGTGTAAGGCTCTCAACAAAAATAAAGAGAACCAACAGAATCTATTAGCTGATTACATCTTTAACATAATTCAGTTTTGTCCAACAAAAAAGATTTGTCTAACATCTATACTTCAGCCGGGTAATGTGCAAACTGCAAAGCCTTTCCATAGAAGCATCTGTAGTTTCTTTCTTTCCATAGTGTCTAAAACACCAGCAGGGGTCATTTTTTCCATATGCTCCTAACTGTTTTTTTCACTTTCCACAACCCCCAATTGGTAGAAGCTGTCTTTACGGAGTATGATGTCACCCAATGAATACCAAAAATAGTGATGGTGTGTCATCCTGACAACTGTGCAGTGAAGAAATAACTGGTTGACATCCTCTACTTCAGTCTTGCACATATCGTGAAGGGGCTATTTAGTTAGGGGTAATTTTGGGGGATTGGCTTTACCTCATCAGAAAATAAATAAACTTATCTAATAGTTGTGAAACATATCATGATTGCTTTGAGGTATTATGCTTGTTCTGAGTAGGAAAAAATTAGAGATGATGAGTTAAAGCGCAAAAAAAAAAAAAAGAAAGACGAGCTATAGCAAAAATATCTAGCAAAATGTGGCCAAACAAATCTAATAGTTTGCAATGTCAAACTATGTTATGAGTCTCTGCTAATCTGAATTGCTACACATATATTATAAAAGTTGGGGATCACAAATGGCATGATTTTGGCCTCCAAGAAAGCCCGGGAAAAAGCAATTATACCTAAAAAGAATTCAACAAAAGAAACTAAAAAGGTGCATGAGTTGAACATACCTCACGTGTTATTTGGTTTTGTGGAGGTTAGATTTGAAGCGTGTTTGACCCTATTAATTTACATTTCTTATGCTTTTGGATGTATTATGATCAGCTGCTAGTTTTATTTTTGTTCCTGATTTACCATTGACTGCTTCCTTCTCTTTCGGCAGTATTTCGGACCTCAGTTTGTCCACGATGCAAGCAACAGACTTGGTCCACCACCATATATTGATCCTTATGTACTACTCGAAGAAGAGAGGATATCACAGACAGCTCCACCTCTAAATTGAGTAGCTGCTTGTTTCATGAAGTTAGACCGTTCAAGTGTTAAGTAAAGGTTTCCATTGCTTATCCCCGGTATATTTACCTTATCATTTTCTGGTTGGACATTACCGTGATAGCTAGAAGATAATCATGTTGACTGAGAAATCTTATTTCTATGACTGTAAAATTTGTAAAAAATGAGAACGAGATAAGATTTCCTATTCCGAAGCACATACTGTATATTCTGTATTTTGATCCCTTTGATGGGAAGTCTCCAGTAATTCTTTAGAAGTGGAGCTTGATATGATAGCCCACGAGTTAGACGAGTATGAAAGTCTCAGTTGCTGTTAATTTTCCCTTCTCAGAATTCGACCTTGAAATATATCTCACCAGTATGACATAAAGTTTTCTAGTTTCAAGCTGACAACATACTAGTAAAGGGTGAATTTTATTGATGTTATTCTGCGTTCGTCGTACAATTTGTGAAACATCACTTGGTTCAATGATAGGAGTGATTCTATGTACTTGATGGCACTTGAAATTGTAATGCCATAGTTATTGTATTGAATGTCAAAACTTCATTCTGAAATAGGTTTCAAATCATTTTATCAATTGAAGGTATTCATCAGAGTCCTAAAATACTACTTTTCTCATCCCAATTGCAGGATACTAAAACAGTAAAAAGTTTGAATAGATTATAAAGTGTTTAGGGAAAATGTTTAAAAGGGAGATAATCTGTTTGTAAATGGTCAAATTAAGTTCAAAATAATATAATACTCCTAGTAGTTATTGGGCAGAGGGGGTAATACCAGGAGTTGAAACCCATGCATATAAACATACTATCTGTCTGCAAGAAAGTATGATCTCATATCATTGGATCCAAATGAAACCTATAGCAACATAGTAATAACTGTATGAAAACTATTGCAATTCTGTAAACCCAAGCTAGGACATAAGTCTTACAACATAGTACAAATGTTTATGCCTTTAATAAGTAAAGGCAAACTGTCCTGTATGTCACTAAATAAAAGAGAAGGAAGGTTCAAAAGGTGGAGAATTTTTCTTCCTTCCTTATTCTATACAACATTAGCCACAGGAACTTCAAGACTCAGATTTGAAGAGCTGGAATTTCTGAAGAGACTTGATAAGGCCTTGAACAGATCCAGCAGCAGCGAGGAGTGAGATAATCAAGCACACAAGACTCAAAATCTTCAACCAAATCCAGGTAAATGAATATTTAGGAATCCTGGCTTGTGCAATGTACATCTGAATTGGGAAATAGACAGTGAGTGGCCAAAATGAGGCTGCTCCCAGAAGCCCGACGAAATCGTTGAAGAATGGGAATAGCATGGCTAATATGGTTGTGAATATCACATATGCAGTTCTCCACACCAGCCTGTAAAAACTGAAAGGGAACAGCCCCAAGGGTGAAAGGTTAATCATGTATTCTCTTGTTATGAATTTACTTTCTGGCCATTTCTGTTTGCTCCAACCTTCTACAAATGCAAATATTGGTTGACAGAACACCTGCAAACATATTTTCAAACTGAGCTTGACATAGGATTTAAACTGATCTGTTATGAGAAAAACTAGAAGTGTCATGTCTGCACCAAGGGTATGGCCTACATACCCTAGTGGTCAATGAAGTGGAACAGAAATCATGGGAGACCAGGGTTCAAATCTCAGTACAATAAAAAATGTGATTGTTTTCATCTACCTAAGGGCCCCTTGTTCCAAGCTCATCACTTCAATACGAAGGCAAATCCATTCCCTTGTCACCTGGCTAGACTTATCCGGTATTTGTGCTGGTAGAAGAAAAGATGGGAAAAAAAGAACTACAAGACGTGTTTGTTATGTTTGATGTTACCTGGTAAGCTCCAACAAGATGAACCACAATGCACACATTAGCGAAATCAACAAGCCAGAAAGGTTCATAGAAACCGAATCCTGTTAAAAAGTTTCCAGGAGCTTTGTTTCCAAATGCAGCATAGCCAATTAGTCCACAGAGCATGTAAAATATTGTTGACACAGAGATACCAATACAGCTAGCTCTTTTCATGTACTGATTCTCTCTTGGATGGGATTTCAGAGTGTCCTGTTGGGTCAGTTGATCACAAAACATAATTAAGTAGCTAGAAAAAAAGATTAGAAAACTGATCTTAGCTAGTGACTGTTAAAAGAAAGATGCTTTGCCTGAATTTCAATAAGAACAGTAGAGAAAGCATAGGCAAAGGCAATATCTCCAAGAGCAGAGAAGGTGTTCCACATCTTGTCTGTGCCTGACAATTCCTTTCCAATTCTTGTTCCTGTTAAGCTTGTGTTTCCACTTACTCCATCATCTTCCATGTCAAATTTCAAAACATTTGTAAACCATCAAGAAAAAGAAAAACGTCAAAAATTAAAGGCTTTAGTTTTTATACACTGACACCGTAAAAACTCTTTACGCTATGAGATCACCTTTTACAGTAGGTTGACTGTGTAAAAATTTTTTATACCGTCAGTAAATAGAATATAAAGCATAAAATAAGAATAGAACATGTTGGGAATGATACTAACTTGCAATCTTGGCAATAGAGAGACCAAGTCCAATGAAAGAGTAAGCAAAGGACATAACAGCAGCAATGAGGGAGAGAAATGAAAGCTTGTGAAAATTTGGGATTTGGCTTAGAATAATTTGGAAAATCCCAAATATAATTATGAAGGGATTGTTTGACTCATGACAACCAGCAGCATGACCATGCTTATGAAAGCAATTGGATCTTTTAATTGCCCTGAAAGAAAAACATAGAATTAATCATGAATGATTATGATTGTGTACTAAATAAATTAGCCTTTAAAAATTGTACTATGAAAATATTCTTACACCATGCTGATGGATGTGGTGATTGCATATCCAATGGTTATGCCAACAAGATTACTATATTGAGCTATTCCACATAGCTGGACTTTCATTCCTCCTGCATCCGTAAAAAATAATACGGCACAATAAATATTTAGATGAATCTGATTCTTGTTTATACAATGCAAAATCTCTAATAAGGGGGTGTTTGAACTACTTCTTTGAGAAAAAGAAAAAACGTTCATTGCTTCTTGCTCTAAGTGCGGCTAAGTGGTAGAGCACTCAATTAGTAGCGGTGGGCAGAGGCGGATCTATGACTTAAACTTTATGGGTTCAACTTTTAAGAGTTTTAGCATGAATCCATTATAATTTTGAAGTTATGGATTAATATCTACTATTTTTGCAATTTTAATAAATATTTATATATAAATTTTTACTCCGCGTCAAAAATTATAGGTTCAATTAACTCGTCGGCACAACATTACATCCTCCCCTGGCAGTGACCGGTCAATATCTATGTGTTATGAGGTTATTATTAACATTATTTAAATATACACGTATGCACTCAAGCTCAATAGCCCTATGGTTCAATAATTATTGGTACACCTTTACAAGTGAAATTAGAAGTTCAATTATTAGTTTTAGGTATGTCTAGTGGCCCCTCTTGCGTTTTAATTAAGTATTTTTTTTCTTTCTTTTTAATTTTTTTATTGGTTTGTTCATTTCACATTCTTAAATCTAACACCTTGAAATCCTTAATCTCCCTTTGTCATCACAAAATTTTATATAATTAAAACTAATAGCAGTAGATGATGTAGCATGGTTCAATGATCTTAGTATTTTTGATTTGGAGTATAACTACATACTCCTTTTGTTCCAGTTTATGTGAACCTATTTCCTTTTTGGTTCGTTCCAAAAAAAAATGAACCCTTTCTAAATTTGGTAACAATTTAGCTTAAACTTATAATTCTACCCTTAATGAGAAATTTTTATAACCACACAAATACTCTGGCCCCTTTTTGAATTGTTTAGGACCACAAATTCCAAAAGTCTTCATTTTTGCTTAAACTCCGTGCCCAGTCAAACAGGTTCACATAAATTGGAACGAAGGGAGTATGTTATGAATCATGAAATTTATAAGAAAAAAAAAATTAATTTTAACCTATAATTTCTTAATGTTAATGGATTCATGGAAAGAATATTTAAAGGCTGAACCCAATATATATATTTTAAATTCACCTCTTTATAATAGTGCACACATCTTCTTGAAATTCTGGATCCGCCTTGACGTTGACAATGTATTTTCATGATCATCGACACTTCTGCTTAGTTATACATGTATTTTAGTATGTTTACGTGCCATTTTTCATCATGAAATACGCAACTGTTTAGAGTGCATTTATTTTACTTAGATGAACTCGGTGTAATTATTCGTACTCTTTAAAACATTTTATGTCCTCCTTCATGTTAAGATTTGTCCGTTGTCGATCCAAATATTCTTTTAAAAAAAATAGAAAAGGACAATAACTCATATTGAGAAATGGTTAAAATTGTAGTCAGAAGCAGAGACTGGGGCGGCAAAGTCTAGGCAGAAACATAACGAAAGAAGATACATAAGTGAATCATTAATGAAATCCTTATCTCTAATAGTGGCTTTATGCAAGGAATACTCAATTGTCATTAATGACCACAACCAACAACCCTTCTCTTTTTTGTTCTCCTGGGAAATTGACGTGCCTGATTTTTGGTCTAAAAAGATTAATGTGGCACATTTTCTTTTTTTATTATGGTCTAAAATATCCCCAGACCCTATTAGTGAGATTTTACTGGGTTGTTGTTGTTGTTGGTCTAAAATATATTTTTATATTTTAACAATATTTAATTTTGTTATTTTCATTTTATCTTGAATGAAATAACTTGTTAGGATCCACATTGCGGCTCAAGTTTTATTTTGTTTCTTAGTCCCATGTCTTGTCATTGGTTAAACGTCGTCACATAATTAAAATAAAAAAAATGAGTGTTATTTTTCTCTCTTTTGTTTTTTAATAACACTTCAAAATTGTTAGATTTTGCGCATCTATGACCATTGACCAAAGATGCATTTCAAAGACAATGTCAAATATTCCCGTTGACCATTATCACTTCAACTAAAAAAGAATCCAAACTTGATTGTTTAAGCCGTTACGAATCTAACCTAAGAAGTATCTCAAGTGAAATCATTAATTATTAGCTCAAAAACATGTATAAACTCTTACCTCGAGAAACATGCATCTGAAAGATAAATGTCACATTGATCTCAGCACGTAATTAAAATAAATACATTCAACATAACACGATGCGTTATTGGAAAGGAAAACAACACAATCCGTAATTTCGCGATTATGTAAATATTTTTTAAACTCTTACCGAGATGGGAACGAACAGCATCCATATAGGTGTAGTTGCGAGAGCCATCAGGGGCGCGATAACAGTCAGCAAGAAGGAGAGAAGTGAACCAAGTTATGACCGAGAAAGCAACGAGAGCAACTGGTCCTGCTATCCATCCCAACTGTGCTGTTGCCCATGCCAAAGATAAAACTCCTGATCCTATCACCGCTGTTATGATATGGGCACTTGTAGTCAACACCGTTCCTGTAATTTCACGAAATTAATTAATTATAATCACTTTACTTTTTGCAAGAAATCTCACTTAGATTTTGCAGAAAATCATAAGCCAAAATGTTTAGATTTTTTCTTTTTTTAAAATAATGGTGTTGTCCAAAACCAACTTTCATATCTAGGCATCATAGCAGGGATCGAATAACACTGCTCAACTAGGCATAGAATTCGCCTATTTTTTTTATATACACCTGGTTAATTCCCATTTCTTTGGGTTCTTTTTTTTTTTTGGGTTTCTTTTTTGAAACAATCTTCAGCTACATCCTTTTAGTTACTTTTTCTTTCTCCTTGTCCTTTTTTCTCTTTTATGTGTTTGAAGATTCTTCTTGACGCCTCGTGAGTGAAATTTTGCAAATTTTTTCATAAATGCATGTGAAAAAGATGATCTGAGAAAAGAAAAAGTTTCTTTTTTATGGATTTGCATGATAAAATCTGACTTATAGAAATTTCAAGATTTTCTAAGAATGCATGTATATGAAGAGACAAGAAGGATTGCTTATATGGTCAGCATCCCACCTAAAATTTCAGGGTTGTAGGTTCGAGTCATTAAAGGAGCAATAATTTCAACAAAAGAGATCAAAGGAGAAATCAAGGGACGGGGGAACGGGAGGAATTAAAAAAATGTATATATATGGAGAGGAATCTAGTAAGAAGTGTTTGCAAAGGGCAAAAAAAGAAGAAGAAAAAAAAGTGAAGGGATACAAACCAGTTCGTTTGGGGCGACCATCATCATCAAACTTGGAAGTATCATCAAATCCTCCTCCCATTGAAACACTTAAACTCCTCTCCATTTCTACTCTCTCTCTCTCTCTCTTTGAATGCTAAAAATGGTCACATAAATAGAAAATGGGAGTCCTATATGTCTTATTTATATACACTGGACAACCAACACACAAAGATTCTAAAAGGGGCTTGGATTTTTTAGTGAAGTAATAAATGGAACTGTGTGTCGTGAGCTTGTTTTTCAAGTTTTCTTTTATTTGTTTATTTATTAAGTTTTCAGTAAATGTGACCGCTAACTCCGGTTGAATTCAATACATGTTTTACTATTTTTTACGTTGCGTAGAATTCACAATCTATTAATTAAGTACAGTATTACAATTTCAGTAATTCTTTTTTCTTCCTTTCATATGGCAAACAGTGTAATGATGATTAAGGCCTAAGGGCCATCCAAAATGCGGGTTAAGCACTACATTTCAGAGGGAAAAAAATCAGTAATAGCGAGAATTACAATTGGTAATTGAAAAATAGTCACAGTTTCAAAAGTATCGAAATTTAGCCATTTTTTACGTAAATATAAAATCTGAACAAAAACACCCTTAAAAGTCCAGAAAAATTCCAGCATAATATGCTAGAGTTCGATTTTTTTTTTTACATATGAGATTCCAGCATAATGTGCAATAATTCCAACATAATATGTTGTAAGTTCATAACGTAAGAGCTCCAATGTCCAGTATATTATTCTGGAACTTTTCGTGTATAGTAGTTCCAACATAATATGTTGTAAATTCATAACGTAAGACCTCCAATGTCCAGCATATTATACTGGAACTTTCCGTGTGCTGGAGTTCCAATATAATATGCTGGAAATTTATACGCAGGAACTCCATAATTCAGCATATTTTGCTGGAACTTTTCGTATTTCAGCAAAATAATAGCTATTTTTCAATGACTTTACAAATGCCGGCGATATTTCAATTACAAGTCCGAAAACTGACTAACCCATACTATTTTCACCTAGATTTCTTGGTCTTAAGGGTATAAACTAGTATTATATCACTGTTTAGTAAAACTCAAATGTTTGACCATATATTATATCAAAACCTTGAATTCTTTTGCATACCCTATATAACAACAAATGTACCACATTTATCGAAGTCGGCTTTTTGCTTTTTTCCATTTCTCATAGGATATATATTTTATGTTAAAGGATTAGATGTTTTTCCTTGTGAAATATAGTCGAGGTCGCTTTGTTGCTTAAATTTGGCATTAAAGACCTAATTAGTCTTGTAGCGAAGTCAATCTTTTGCCAAATTAAGCAATAAGGAATTAAGGATCAAGTGCTTCCCAATGTTATGCCAACATTAAAGCCCAATTTTATTTAACAGGCGAGGTTGGTTTAAGTGGTAGCATCTTGACCTTAATATTACGAGTTAGGGATCAAATCATGCTAGAACGCTAAGTGAAAATCACTGCTTGATAAATTATCTCTCTATGGGCCAGGGGCGGATTTATGGGCAAATATATGGGGCACGTGAACTCATGGTATCTCCGGCAAACTAAATATTTTATGTACATATGTTTTAGAATTTGTCTAATATTATCTGCTGGCACTCATGTGATGATAGGCTAAACTTACGTATTTTAGTCGCTTATTACACTCTAAATTACTGCACTTTAATTGAGTTTGAACTTTCATCGCTAGTGTTTTGCACTAATTGTGTATTTTATGCCTTGTAGGAGTGATTCCGAGCTATGTAGATATTATAGAATGAATTCCAGTGATTTGGAGCTTTGAAGTCTGCGTAAAAGCCCAAGAAATTAAGCCAGGATCGTGTTCGGGGATCAATAGATGATATTAAGAACGAAACAAAGAATCGAGCGGGCGTACGACGCATTGTCTAGTAAAATGCACATAACTTTTCGCTCAGAACTCCGTTTGGGCTCCGCAATATATCGTTGGAAAGCTACTACAACTTCATGTTTTGCATTTTCGCGAATTCCCAATAACGTGGCGCGGGGCGTGCCGCGCCTGTGGAAAATTCCTACAGCCTGTCAGAATCAGCTCTCTGAACTTCCCCACAAGCACATGGCGTGGCACGCCGCCCCATGCGGCGCGCCTGTGCAAATTTACAGAGCCAGACTCCTATTATGCGCAGGAAAAGATGTTTCGTGTGGGCCTGACCCTATTTGGTATAAATACATGTAAATACGCTATTTTGAGGACGTGGGGGGGGGCATACTTTTGACATAATCTAGACCTAATGAGGCTAAGGAGAGGAGAGATTCGACCTAAGGAGGCAAGAACACACTAGGGGCAAGCCGGAGAATTCTTCTACGAGTTTTTTACTTCCTTCTTCCTATTTTCATTATTGGTTATGAATTCTACTATTGTTTGCATACTATTATGAATAGCTAATTTGTTATCTAGGATTTTGATGGAACCTATTGGAGGATGATTTTCCTGTTACGTTAATATAGATTTGTTGTAGCTTTTTCTTTAATTGTTCAACTACGTTTATATTGTGGTTGGTTGAAGAGCTCTCAATCGACTGTGCCTATTTAATGTGTATTACCCGGGAGAGAGCGTATATTTAGGTAGTTCTTGAACAACATCACTCCTAAAATATATGAGGGATCAATACGGAGGGTTTAAAGGTGTGATTAGGGATAACGGAACCTTGGTGCGATCCAAGCCGTACTTAACGCCAGCTAGCATAATTCGGAAGAATATGCCTAGTAAATTGTGGTAATTACTCGGGAGAGAGTTACGACAGTCAGAGTGCTTATGATCGGTAGAGAAAACTTAGGCAAGTTTATAGGAAACGTAGCGGAAAGGATTCCGACAATAGGGAAAATCATAACTCTAGACCTCCTTAAGGATTTGAGAAAGATTTCTTCTTTTATTGCTCATCGATTTCTTATATTAGAACAGAGAGAAAAGATTGAGGATTGAGTTCTGATTTTTTTTTGGATTTGTTATTCCGTCTTCTTCTCTATTAAAAAAATGCTAAAAAATTTCGAGTTTTTCGTTTGTTCATAGTTTGCTTCAAAAATCAGAAAATTTCAAAAAAAGGGGGTTCCGTTTTCCTTCTCTGGTTCTTGCTCAAAGCGGAGTTGATTTAAACGAGATCGTTTCTATTGAAGCTGCTGTTCGAGTTAGAAAGTTGATGTTTTCCGTTTCTGTTTAGAGGTTTTGGTTGAGTTCTTGGTTGTGGATTCATCCAATTCATTTCATTTCGATTGCTGTAATTTGCTGAAAGATCAATTGGAAACTTTGACAAGTTCATCTCGTTCTCATATCTTTTTTATTAGAGTTGGCATCCTGATGATTCTCTGTCACTAGCGTAAAACTCGAAATCCGGAGTGCCTTTGCTATATGAAAAAGCTTGAATGTTTCTATTTTTCATTCTATGACGCTTGATTATTTTATCCAGTGCGTTTGGGTAGTAATATATTGTTAGATTAAGTGAAGTCTTCATGATCTGAAATGATACTAGCTCTATCCATGTCTTGTGCTCTTTGATTTAAAGCTCAATCCCACTGTCTAAACATGATACATGTTACATCTCTCTGATTCTTGTTGCCTGTAGGTTAAGTTTTGTGAATTAGGATCCCAAAATGGTCGCTGAAACATGAAATTTGGTGCTTTGGCTTGATAGCTTTAGTTGTACCTTTCTACTACTGGATCTTCCTTATTTTTCAGTTAGCAAAGAGCAATAGATAAGGTGTGCCTGTGATAAAATGATAAGTACTGGAATATCCACAACCAACTTGATATGTCCAGGGATTTTTAAAAAACTCTAGCTGAACAGTTTTGCTTATGCAAATAGCAAAATAATCTGTTAAAATCATGTTATACCAATAGCTGTGATGCTATGACTCCAAAATAATGAACAAGCTCATGTGATTCTTCGTTGGAGACTTTTTAAGTTGGAGTATGTTTCAACATGAATCAAAAGTAGAGTTTTCTTTCATGAGGATGGGGTATTAGTTGATTTAAAAGTCACTTACTACTGTGCAGTTGAAATATTTTTTGTTGTGTGAGTGAAGGGTGTTCTCCTTTGATTGAGATCTTTGAGTAAACAATTGACAGTTAGAGGAATGGACTGTACCCACGAATTTTTACAGTGGTTGAATTTTTTTTAAATAAGCATTCTGCTTTTTGATAGGTATGGTTAAGGTTATAAAAGTTTTCATGTTTGACAATTCTTTGTTCATTGTTAGATACTTGGGGCTAGTTTTACCGAGAAGAATATTTGTATACATATTGCTCGCTCTTTGTTTTGGTTTAATCCATATGTGTAGGCTCCAGTTAAATTTCCGACGTTATTCCATTGTCATAAATTATAGAATTGGTTTGGAAGCACTAAGTGTTATGGTCATATGAACGTATCAAATTTTGATTCCAGCAATTCCTTTACCATACTATGTGACAGTCAATAATTCTAATTTAGTTTTTTTTTTGAAAAACCATGAACATTTGTAGTTTTTTTAGGCGCGTAATTAAAATTTTCATAGTTACGGATACGGTTCCCGTGACGTAGTCGTGGTACTTAATTTCGAACTAGTTTTAAACATGAATATCCTTAGCTATGGTCATATATATATATATATATATATATATATATATATATATATATATATATATATATATTACCCGCCTAATTGTTATGTATCGTAGTTAATCCCTTTGAGCATGTAATTTTGGTTTTTTGGCAATCACATTACAAGTCTTACCCATTTGTTTGAATTAACCATCTATTTAAATCTTTTCACCTCTCATGAGCACTTGAATTATTATGAACTTTGTAAATGTTAAAGTGTAGGGTGGTTGGTTTGGCTTTTAAGTAGAATTAATGAGATAAGGAGAAAGGTGCACTGATTTGAAAGAGCAAGGGCCACTTGAATTGAAAAAAAAATAGTAGTTGTATTGTGTGCAGATATTCATTGATAAGTGGTAACTCTTGATGTAATTGCGTTAAATAATTTGGGAGTTGATGTATATTGATAAGAAGGTGGAGTCATGGTTTGACATAAGTGTGAGGTTTTAATATTAAAATGTATGTATTAAAGTGCTTAGGGAGGTATAGTTACTCTTATATCTAAATGTATCCTACCCGTCCCGCAACCTACATTACAACCAAATAAAGTCCTGCTTGATCCTAGACTGAATGAGCTCGATTAGTAGAGTAGTATACTACGGGCAAGCCTATAGTGCATCTTTTGTGACATATGAATGTTATTTCTGAGAGTGAATGAATTCTTTCTATCTTGAGTTCCTATTTGTTCTTAACTTTTATGGTGTGTGGAACTACTCTCTTTTGTTGTGTGAGAGCACTTGATTCATGAAGGAAAGGCAATATTGTGGACCTCTATGTTAGAGTAAGTGAGTAAGTTGTGAACAATGCGTGGTACTTGTGAGTCAATTCTTGAGGTGAAGATGTTACGCTTTTGTGCTTAGTATTTTGAATATTCTTTGTGTGATGAGTTAGGAGAATTGTTTAAAAGGGTCGTGTCTATATAAAGTGTAGTTTGATTGCTCGAGGACGAGCAGTGGTTTAAGTGTGGGGTGTTGATGATAGACTATAATTACGTTTTAGTCGCTTATTACACTCTAAATTACTGCACTTTAATTGACTTTGAACTTTAGTCGCTATTGTTTTGCACTAATTGTATATTTTATGCCTTGTAGGATTGATTCTGAGCTATGTAGATATTATGAAATGAATTCAAGTGATTTGGAGCTTTGAAGTCTGAGTAAAAACCCAAGAAATTAAGTCGGGATCCTGTTAGGTGATCAACGGATGATAATTAAGAATGAAACGAAGAATCGAGTGAGCATACATCGCATTGTCTAGTAAAATACACATAACTTTTCACTCAGAACTCCGTTTGGGCTCAACAATATATTTCCATCGAAAGTTATTTGAAAGGGCTACAACTTTCAATTTTTGAATTTTTGCGAATTCCCACTAACGCGATGCAGGATGCGCCGTGCTTGTGGAAAATTCCTGCAGCCTGTTAGAATCAGCTCTCTGAACTTCCCCACAAGCACACCGCGTGGCGCATCGCCTCATGCGGCGCACCTGTGCACACGTGATTTTTGCCCTATATGAATTACACCCATAGATTCAAGAAAAATAAATTTTCTCCATTATTTGCAATTTCGTAAATCTTTGTAGTATTTTTTGTTAATTGTTTGCATTTGTCTGGGCATGTTAACTTTGTTTAATTAATGAAAAATACAAAAATATGTTGCATTTGCATTTAGGATTTAATTCTATATTTTAGGATTAATTAGCAAATTAGTTATTCCATAAAGATGGAAAAAATCAAAAAATAGTTTATTTTTTGCACTTTTTAATTTCAATTTTGAATTTTGGTAGTTTTCCTTTAAATTGATTTTTGATTAATTGTGATAATTATTAGTTAAAGTTAGTAAATTCAATATGTGAATAGTAACTTAGGTTAGGAATTAAATTAGGTTTTACTTTATTTTTGTTTTTGTTTTTAAAAGAAAAAGGGATTAAAAAAAATTGTAATTAAAAAGAAAAGAAGTAGAGAAATCAGATTTTGGGCTGTTACATTTTAATTCTCAAGCCCAATTCTCCTCCAATCCTCTACCCAAGCCCAAGTTTTCTAAATACCCGTCTCCCACGACCCGTCTGCCCCCTTTAACCCGACCCACTCTCCACAAATACACACACAGATACATACAGAGACCCAAATAAAAATCCCTAACTCAACGCGACCTTTCATCATCTTCTTCACGTCAGAGCCGCGTCCAACTCGCCAAATTTCAAGCGAGTGAGCTCAAATTCACCCCATGCGTTCCCCCTCTCTCCTCGTCACCATATTTGTAACGGTTTCTGACAATAGAAGATTCCTTTCAGATTTTTTGCGCGTTGTTTAGCCTCCCGATCGATTTGCTGGATAAATGGGGGTCGTGGATGAATGAAAATCAATCCTTGCCCTCCATCTGTCCCAAAAATCGTTCATAGAAAGAGATTGCAAAAGAATTTCGGAGGAGTGTGTGGAGAAGGTTCGAGAAAATCTGAGGAGTCTATATAAGGTGAGGTTTCTCTTCTGAAAGGGGAGGATTTTTTTTTGGGAAAAGGATTTGAGAAAGATTTCTTCTTTTATTGCTCATCGATTTCTTATATTAGAACAGAGAGAAAAGATTGAGGATTGAGTTTTGATTTTTATTTTTTGGATTTGTTATTCCGTCTTCTTCTCTATTAAAAAAATGCTAAAAATTTTCGAGTTTTTTGTTTGTTCATAGTTTTCTTCAGAAATTAGAAAATTTCAAAAAAAGGGGGTTCCGTTTTTCTTCTCTGGTTCTTGCTCAAAGCGGAGTTGATTTAAACGAGCTCGTTGCTTTTGAAGCTGCTGTTCGAGTTAGAAAGTTGATGTTTTCCGTTTCTGTTTAGAGGTTCTGGTTGAGTTCTTGGTTGTGGATTCATCCAATTCATTTCATTTCGATTGCTGTAATTTGCTGAAAGATCAATTGGAAACTTTGACAGGTTCATCTCATTCTCATATTTTTTTTATTTGAATTGACATCTTGATGATTCTCTGTCACTACCGTAAAACTCAAAATCCGGAGTGTCTTTGCTATATGAAAAAGCTTGAATGTTTCTATTTTTCATTCTATGACGCTTGATTATTTTATCCAGTGCGTTTGTGTAGTAATATATTGTTAGATTAAGTGAAGTCTTCATGATCTGAAATGATACTAGCTCTATCCATGTCTTGTGCTCTTTGATTTAAAGCTCAATCCCACTGTCTAAACATGATTCATGTTACATCTCTATGATTCTTGTTGCTTGTAGGTTATGTTTTGTGAATTAGGATCCCAAAATGGTCGTTGAAACATGAAATTTGGTGTTTTGGCTTGATAGCTTCAGTTGTACCTTTCTACTACTGGATCTTCCTTATTTTTCAGTTAGCAAAGAGCAATAGATAAGGTGTGTCTGTGATAAAATGATAAGTTCTGGAATATCCACAACCAACTTGATATGTCCAGGGATGTTTAAAAAACTCTAGCTGAACAGTTTTGCTTCTGCAAATAGCAAAATAATCTGTTAAAATCATGTTATACCAATAGCTGTGATGCTATGACTCCAAAATAATGAACAAGCTCATGTGATTCTTCGTTGGAGACTTTTTAAGTTGGAGTATGTTTCAACATGAATCAAAAGTAGAGTTTTCTTTCATGAGGATGGGGTATTAGTTGATTTAAAGGTCACTTACTACTGTGCAGCTGAAATATTTCTTGTTGTGTGAGTGAAGGGTGTTCTCCTTTGATTGAGATCTTTGAGTAAACAATTGACAGTTAGAGGAATGGACTATACCCACGAATTTTTACAGTGGTTGAATTTTTTTTAAATAAGCATTTTGCTTTTTGATAGGTATGGTTAAGGTTTTAAAAGTTTTCATGTTTGACAATTCTTTGTTCATTGTTAGATACTTGGGGCTAGTTTTACCGAGAAGAATATTTGTATACAAATTGCTCGCTCTTTGTTTTGGTTTAATCCAGATGTGTAGGCTCCAGTTAAATTTCTGACGTTATTCAATTGTCATAAATTATATAATTGGTTTGGATGCACTAAGTGCTATGGTCATATGAACGTATCAAATTTTGATTCCAGCAATTCATTTACCATACTATGTGACCGTCAATAATCCTAATTTAGTTTTTTTTTGAAAAACCATGAACATTTGTAGTTTGCTTTAGGCGCGTAATTAAAATTTTCATAGCTACGGATACTGTTCCCATGACGTAGTCGTGGTACTTAATTTCGAACTAGTTTTAAACATGAATATCTTTAGTTCATTTAGTTGAATGGTTTTGAGGCGTGCTATATTAGGCAAGACATAGCTTATGGCCCTCCAAAATTTAGTCTGAATTTCCCTTTTAAAATTGGAATTGAGGTGCGTCGTGCCAAATAAAATCTTAAAATGCATGGCCCTCATTTAATTAATATTTTAATCCTTATAACTCGAGGCGTGCCATTTAGTTGAATTTCCATGGCCCTCGCAAACTTGAAAGTGCGGAGTTGCTTTAGGCGCGTTATTTTAATAATTTACCTTCCTAAACTCGGGTGCGCATTTATGCGACCCAAATCCAAATCTCAACAATATTAGATAAAATATATCGGAGACCGCGGGTGCATTTATGTGACGTGGTACAAGGCGTATTTTAAATGACGTTGCAATCTTCCTTAAGAATGATTAAAAACGGCTAATAAGTTAAAATTGAACCACAGGCTAAAACATGTATTAAAAATCAGATAATAGGCCAATTATAATAGTTGAGAGACCGTGCTAGAACCACGGAACTCGGGAATGCCTAACACCTTCTCCCGGGTTAACAAAATTCCTTACCCGGATTTCTGTGTTCGTGGACGGTAATATAGAGTCAATCTTTTCCTCGATTCGGGATTCAAACCGGTGACTTGGGACACCATAAAATTATCCCAAGTGGCAACTCTGAATCTAATAAATGATCCCATTTCGATTGTCACTTTAAGTTGGAAAAAACTCCCTTATACTACCTTTCCAGAGGTGTAGGTAAAAAGGAGGTGTGACAGCTCTGGCGACTCTGCTGGGGATCGAACCCAGAATCTCTAGTTCAGGGTTTAAGAATTCGAGCTTAAAATAATTGTTATATTTGGCTATATTTATTATTTTATTTTATTACATGTTTGGGCCTAATGTGCTAAATATTGCTTTTTACCGCTTTGATATTATTTGAACTGTATATAAACTGCTACGAAACTCCTCTTTTCTCTCTTCTGAGGAGTGCACGCTGGCATGACTTCTTTCTGTTAGTGTCATATCCCAAATAGAACGAGGTTCGGACAAGTTGCAAAGCCGGATGATCTTTTGGTTACCGGTACGCAGGCCCCCCTCGGTTCGAGTTGTCTGTTTGGGTAAGCCAGGTCTAGAACAATATACCCAGGTTTTAAACCTAAAATAACTCAGCCTCATGCCGGATCTCTAGTAGGAACGCTTATCTGCATCATGTGCATTTGACTTTGGAGACTCAACACAGGGGTTGGGTTTGTCTGGGACACGTGTACCCGAAATGAAAAAGACCATCCGATGCATCTTACTTGCTACTTGTGCATTCATTTGCTTCAGATTTGCATGTTGACCGGCTTATAGGGAAAAAGTTGAGAGAAGGAAAGTCAATGTGAGGGGTAAGAGAGATAATTGCTTGTTTTTGAAAAACCGATGTCCCAAAATATACTGAAACTCTGCCGAAATTTTGAAAAAAGAGAGCAATTTTTGTTTTGTTTTGAAAAAAAAGAAAAGTTGGTTTTTGTTTTGTCAAAATTGCCCGAACTACGCCAGTTTGATTCTCACCGGATGTGGGATACGTAGGCATCCCCCATCGGGTCCAACTTCCTTTTTGCAAAAATAGCTCAAAAGGCACCAAACTTTTATTACTTTGTTGGAAATAAATAAGGTGAAGCCATTCTTGTCGAAAAAGCCGAATGTCCCCAAAAGGACGCCGAAAAGCTGTTTTACCTTTGGTTTCTTTTTTGGCATTTTGGCCGATTAGCAAGCACAGCCTTAAAATCTTCTCCCAGGAAGTGCTGAAAGGCCGTATTTGCCAAGCCAAGTTTTATTTTGAAATAAAAATTTGGAAAAAGAGGGAGAAAAACAGTGTTAACTTTGTTTTTGAGTCAAATGAGTCTTGATTTTGCTTAATCACCCTAATAAATGTGCAGAATGAGCACGAGTGAAAGTTTGCCAATAACAGTCATGAACAAGATCCCTTTGGAGTTGCATATGTGGTGGGAAGATCTGGGTAAATCAGAGCAAGATAAGGTCAATCTACACTTGGGAGGTCTCACCGGGTTGTTGAAGATCATGCCTAGAGGAGACATCATAAAGGCGTTGGTTACGTTTTGGGATCCAGCTCACAACGTCTTGCAGTTCTCGGATTTTGAACTCATACCCACCTTAGAATAGATAGCAGGTTATATGGGAAGTACTGAAGGTCTGAGGCATAAGTATCTTATAGCTCCAAGAGCCTTTAACTCTCACAAATTCATGGATTTGCTAAAAATAAGCAAGGGAATCCCGTACTCTGAGTTGGCGGACGATTTTTCCACTCTACGTTTTATATACCAGAGGTACGGGTATGTAGGAGGATTTAACAACCCGGAAAGTGGGGTTTGTAGCAAAGTGAACCGAGCAAAATGGGATGAGCATAGGCGTTTTGCCTTCATGGTAGCTTTCTTAGGCCTCGTGATATTCCCCCGGAAAGATGGGAATATCGATCTGCGGGTGGCTGGAGTCGTTAAAGTCTTGATTACCAACGCCAAGAGCACTCTTGCCCCTATGATAGTGTCTGAGATATACCGAGCTCTCACAGCTTGTAAAGCTGGGGCAGATTTCTTCGAGGGATGCAATTTGCTACTACAAATGTGGATGATTGAACACTTGTGTCACCACTCTCAGTATATGAGTTATGGGTCCACAGAGAAAAGTTGCATTGAAGAGTTTTACACAAGGATTTCAGGGTTCAAGTTACCAGAAGGGTTTGGATATTGGGTATCCCGCCTCCTTTCCGCCACTGCGGGGCAAATAGAGTGGATACTGGATTGGCTTCCTGTTGTAGAAATTGTGTATATGCCCGCCACCGGTCCTTACTTCCTCCTAATGGGTCTTCGAGGCATTCAACCCTACACTCCATACTGGGTGATGAGACAGTTGGGAAGGTTCCAGGTGACGTAACTAGATGAATATCTTAGTGTTTATGTGGTCGAGGTTAGCCCCGACGACCAATTTCATGAAGAAACAATTCGTTCTATTTGGAACGAGTACCAGTATTTGACAGCGCACACTCGAGTACGTGACCTATCTAGAGGTGAGGTCTCACCCGCCTATCTTGCCTGGCATAGAAAGAAGAACACTGTAAGGGCCGAACCTGAAAGTCCAGCCAAAAAGCCTCACATTCAGGAATTCGTTGAGGTGACGCGAGAATAGTGGGCTTGGTTGGCCAAGGAGAATGAGTACAGGGCCACAATAGGAAAGCTTGAAAAGCAAGTCAGGGATCTTCAGTTTGAGAATGGTTTGCAGGCCGCCGCAGATGAGGGCGAGAAGAGAAAGTTAGCCAAAGAAAATGACGCTCTTCGAGCCCAGATTCGAGAAGTGAAAGCAGCAGCTGAAAAGCCCACCAGAAGTGCAAAGGATGAAAAGCTTATAAAGAACCTTAGGCAGAAGGTGGATGAGTATGGTTTTGATTTGAAAAAAGCAGAGGGTGAACTAGCCAGAGCTCGAACAAAATTGGCTAAGAATGTGGAAGAACGAGCGCGCCTGGTTAAATAGTTAAAAGAGAAATACGACAATGAGGTTGCAGGGTTGAAGAAAAGGGTCATCACCATTGAGAACCAAATGATCAAGCAGGCGAAAGACTTTAAGGCTGAAAGAGAACACTGTTATACAGCGATGGCACAGTTTGAAATAGATTTGCAACAACTTCAAGAACAGAATCATGTAGCCGAACAAACTTTGGGAGCCAGGGCCTAGCAGATTGGGCGTTTGTTGCAGGAAAAGGGTGTCATAAGAGAGAGAGTCAGAAGGATCGCCGATTACATCGCGATAAAGTGCAGTGGTTGTGAGGACATGACTAGATCCATGTTCTTTGCCACTGCGATGACCTTTGTCTGGAAGATAATGAAAGATCTCTACCACCTCCAAGGGGATTTAGCGCGTAGGCCCGTGGCAAGACCGAATGATGTCCCGCGGGCCCTAGGAGCATTTGAGGCATTGATGTATTCATGATTTTTACTCGAGTTTGTATTTTCTTTCTGTTGGAGTCTGTTAGTTTGTTTTCGAGTATGTATTTTCATCTTGATGTTGGAGTCTGTTAGTTTCCTTTTTTAGTTTGTTAGTTTTTGAGTCGTTGTAATCAAAGCATTTTATTTTTATGAAAAATTTGAAAAATCCCAAAATGTTTTATTATTTATTTTTACATTTATCCCCTAGAACTACGCAAAGATATGATTTATACGGGGTCATGATACGTAGGCAATCTCCATAGGATTCGATCATAACCAAAAAGAAAAGAGAGAGAAAAAAGGGAAAGAGAGAGGAAAAACAAGAGAGAAAAGAAAAAGAAAAAGAAAAAGAGAGAGAGAAAATAAGAAACCGTGAGAAGGAAACAATGACAAAACAAGAAAGAGAAATGAGAGAATAATGAAAAACGGGAAATCAAGCAAAGAAAGGCAAGAGTGGAAAAAGAAAAGTTGTCAAATGGAAAGCCGGGATAACACAAGTAGTCGATCAAATACATAATATAAAGGGTTAACTATTTAGGTGCATTACATTCCCCAAATGTGCGGTTGCCTATCTATTAAACCCTGATCGCTAACAAGTTTGTTGTTTACAATATCAGTACAAACAGGTGATTAGTTTGTTTGGCATTCTGGCAACTCACCCATACAACACCCGGTCCAAAAACAAGTCGATCATGGCTAACCAGGAACTTGATGCGAGTGTTATCGATCCTTCGAGGGAGAGGGAAGAGTCGGATGTCAATTTGAAAGAAGAGATGTATAAGTTGAAACAACAGATGGTCGAGATGTATAAAGCATGGGTAAAAATGCACCCACCACCATTTTATCCCGCCAACACTGCCTTTATCCCTCCATTGGCTCAGTCTCAGGAACCTCCTGCTACCGATTCATCCCTGAGCTTTCCCATTTACCACCAGTACCAGAGCACCACCTCCCAAACACCACAAGCTCCACCACCCAAACTAGTTCCATACCCTCCTCCACCAGCCACTCCTATCTTCGTGGCACCCCCACCCGCTACACTCCACAGATCCTCCAGCGAACCCTTATTCCAAGCCTATGACAACCAATATTACCCCCTAAATCCCACTTTCAAAGCTCTATAACCCTATTCGTACGCTCCTCGTTTTGATCTCCCTATGGAAACCGAGAAGCCATCTAAAAACCCCGAACAGGAAGAGATGTTCAGGAATATTAAAAGCCTCGAACAGTCATTCAGAGACATGCGGGGGTTAGGAGGTCAGGTAAGTGTGGTTTACAAAGATCTATGTCTATTTCCAGATGTGCAATTGCCGGTAGGGTTTAAGATGCCCAAGTTTGATTTGTATGATGGGCACGGTGATCCAGTGGCGCACTTGAGAGGTTTTTGTAGCAAAATGAGGGGAGTTGGCGGGAAAGACGAGTTGCTAATGGCATATTTCAGTCAAAGTCTGAGTGGTTCGGCGTTGGAGTGGTACATCCGGTAAGATCACAGAAGATGGTATACATGGGATGATCTAGCCCAAGTATTCGCTTGTCACTTCCAGTACAATCTCGAGATTATTCTGGATCATCTGTCCTTGACAAATATTGAGAAAAAGCACAATGAAAGCTTCAGGGAGTATGGTTTTTGGTGGAGAAAGCAGGCAGCAAGGGTTGACCCTCCAATGAAAGAAAGTGAAATGGTGGATTATTTTCTACAGGCCTTAGAACCTACTTACTACGGTCATCTGGTATGAGCTACAGGAAAGTCCTTCAATGAAGTGGTGAAAATGGGCGGTATGGTAGAAGAAGGACTCAAGAAAAACAAAATCATGAGCTATTCGGCTATTAAGGCAACCACTCAGGTCATTAAAAGCGGAACTGGGGCAGTAATTGGAAAGAAGAAGAAAGAGGATGTAGCAACGATTGATTCGGGAGCTTGGTTTAGACCCAGGGGTTCACCTCACCACTATCATCAGCCTCGTCCCCACCACCAAACCTACCCCCATACCCCATATAATCCACCTCAACACTACTACCCACCACTAGACCCCCATTTTTCTGTCCATCATGCCCAAACATATAGCCAACCTCCTGACCATGCACAATGGCGTGCGCTAGTACCACAAAATACATACCCAGCTCCACAAAATACCTATCCACCTCCACGAGCCTACCGAAACCCTCCTGGATCAGGTTTCCAGCCCAATCACGCATTTAAGAACGAGAGGTTGCAGAAGAGGAAACCTTCACTCCATTGGGAGAGTCCTATACTAGTTTGTTCCACATGCTAAGACAATTGGAAATGCTGAGGCCGATCGAGCCAAAACTGCCAAATCCTCCCCCGAGAAATCTTAATCATTCTGTAAGTTGCGAATATTGTTCTGGTGCCCCGGGGCACGACACGGAGAAATGCTGGCAACTGAAAATAGCTATTCAAGAACTTATTAATACCAATCAGATTGAAGTCCAAGCTCCGGAGGCGCCCAATATCAACCAGAACCCATTGCCGGCCCATCATGAGACAAATATGATCGAGATAGTACATAAGGGAGGGGAGCCTAAGAAGCCTTCGTAGACTGTAATGATGAATCGGTCCAGTGAAGCCAGGCCGGTTGAAAAGTTAACGAGTGATAAGTCAGTGATCAGGTTGAGAGGGGAAAACAGTGAACCATCTGTGGTATTCAAGAAGTGGTCCTCAAGTGATGTTGCAATGAAACAAGAAAAAGCAAAAATGGTGGTGCCAGGAGTGGCGAACAAGCCTGTCATAATTGTGGAGGGTGCTCGCACAGATCTTATCATTATCAAACCTGTAACCCAGCTACCGATAGTCAACAACAAGGCTGTCCTGTGGAATTATGAATGGGTGACAGTGACTTACAAGGGAAAAGAAGTTAAAGAAGAAATCTTTGAAACCCATGGATTGACTCGCTCGGGGAGATGTTTTGCCCTTGAGGAGTTAAGAAAAGCTAAAACCTCCAAAGATAACCCAGTGCTAGTGAAGAAAGTTGTGACCGAAGAAGAGGCAGAAGAGTTTTTGAAAAAGATGAAAGTGCAAGACTATTTAGAGCAGTTGAGGAACACACCTGCTTAGATTTCACTGTTGTCATTGTTAATCCATTCAGACGAGCACCGTCGAGCTTTGATGAAAATCCTAAACGAGGCTCATGTTCCTGACAAAATATTAGTAAACCATTTGGAAAAGATAGCAAATAAGATATTTGAGGTAAACAAAGTCACTTTTTCTGATGATGAGTTGCCCGTGGAGGGTACTGAGCACAATAGAGCCCTCTATCTTACGGTGAAATGCGAAGATTCCGTGGTTACTCGGGTAGTGGTCGACAATGGCTCTAGTGTAAACATTTGCCCTCTCTCTACTCTGAACAAATTGAAAGTTGATGATAAAAGAATTCACAAGAACAGTATTTGTGTTCGGGGTTTCGACGGTGGAGGGAAAGATTCAGTCGGTGACATAGTGCTCGAGCTGACAATAGGACCAGTTGAATTTACCATGGAGTTCCAGGTGCTAGATGTGGCTGTTTCTTACAATCTGTTATTGGGTCAACCCTGGATTCATGCTGCCAAAGCAGTCCCGTCTACACTGTATCAGATGGTCAAGTTTGAATGGGACAGACAGGAAATCGTTATGCACGGTGAGGATAACTTGTGCGCTCACAGTGATGCCATTGTACCACTCATTGAGTTTGAAGACGACAAGGGGCCTTGGGTTTATCAGGTTTTTAACACGGTGTCGGTAGAGAAAATTCCATAAGGGAAGTGCGTTCCAATTTTGAAGGTAGCTACCGCATCAGTCATTGTAGCCATTGAAATATTAAAAAATGGTTTTGTACCTGGCAAGGGTTTGGGTACATCTCTGCAAGGTATCGTACAGTCGGTGTCCCTCCCCAAAAACTTGGATACATTTGGTTTGGGATTCAAGCCCACAGTTGCAGACGTGAAAAGAGCCAGAAAGTTGAAACATAGGGCATGGGTCCTCCCAAAGCTTGTCCCACATCTCTCCAGATCATTTGTCAGGCCTGGCACCAAGAAACGCCCAGTAACAATAGTTCCTAGTTCTGTGGTTGGTCCCGATAAAGAGTTGATTGAAAGGTTTGAGAAGTTATTCGATGGTGTGAACATGGTGGAAGCTGGTGAGGGTTCTAACAAGGCGGATGTGCAATTTGTTGGGCCCACTGCAAAAATTAACAATTGGGAAGCTACTCCTCTCCCTACCAGGAAGGAGTTTTGGTAGTTTGCTTTGATTTTCTTTCATGTTTATCTGGATTATTCCAGGGTTGTAATTCAGATTCTATGTTCCATTCATTTGGATGTATAAACCTTGTTATCTTTCAATTTCAATGAAATGCAATTTCCCTTTTTCTTCATTCCTGATAGTTTTATTTTTGTTTTCTTCCTTGTATAGTTCTTTTTATGATGGTTTCAATGACATGACATGCATGAGGAATCTTCGGCCCAATCTTAAATGTCAATCTAATTCTGAAATAGTAATTCAAGAAATAGAGTGCGATGATGAATCGGAATATGATGAGGATGAGGCCTTTGAAGAGATTAGTAAAGAATTAAACCATTTTAAAGAAAAACACAAGCCTAACCTGAGTGATATAGAAGCAATCAATTTAGGGGACCTAGATAATATCAGAGAAACTAAGATAAGTGTCCATCTTGAACCTCAACTCATGGAGGAGATAATTAAAGCATTGTTTGAGTACAAAGATATTTTTGCATGGTCATATGACGACATGTCGGGTCTAAATACTGACTTGGTGGTTCACAAATCACCCACTGACCCGGCATTCCCTCACGTCAAGCAGAAGTTAAGGAAGTTTAAAACAGATATGAGTGTAAAGATTAAAGAAGAGGTCACAAAGCAGTTTGAGGCAAAGGTCATTCGAGTCACGCGGTATCCCACTTGGTTAGCCAATGTCGTGCATGTACCAAAGAAGGATGGTAAGACCGTGTGTGTTGATTATCGAGATCTCAACAAGGCAAGCCCAAAGGATAACTTCCCATTGCCAAACATCCACATTTTGATTGATAATTGCGCCAAACATGAGATTGGGTCTTTTGTGGATTGCTATGTAGGCTATCATCAGATCCTAATGGATGAGGAAGATGCAGAAAAGACGGCATTCATCACGCCATGGGGAACATACTACTACAGGGTCATGCCTTTCGATTTGAAAAATGCGGGGGCAACTTACATGAGGGCAATGACAACCATATTCCACGACATGATACACAAGGAGATCGAGGTTTATGTGGATGATGTAATCATAAAGTCTAGAAAGCAGTTTGATCATGTCAGAGATTTGAGAAAGTTCTTCCAAAGGCTTCGCAGGTACAATCTTAAGCTTAATCCAGCAAAATGCGCATTTGGTGTGCCATCTGAAAAATTGTTGGGATTCATAGTCAGCCATCGAGGTATTGAATTAGACCCGTCAAAGATCAAAGCTATCCAAGAATTGCCACCCCAAGGAACAAGACTGAGGTGATGAGTCTATTAGGGAGGCTGAATTACATCAGCAGGTTTATTGCTCAGCTTACAACAACTTATGAGCCTATTTTCAGACTGTTGAAGAAGGATGTTGTGGTCAAGTAGACAGATGAGTGTCAGGAAGCATTTGATAAGATAAAGGGGTACTTGTCAATCCCACCTGTGTTGGTGCCACCAGAGCTAGGGAGACCTTTGATTCTGTATTTGACGGTTTTGGATAATTCGTTTGGTTGTGTGTTGGGTCAACACGACATCACTAACAGGAAGGAGCAGGTCATCTATTATCTCAGCAAAAAGTTCACATCTTATGAGGTTAGGTACACTCACCTGGAAAGTACATGTTGCGCCCTAACTTGGGTAGCACAGAAGTTGAAGCACTATTTGTCATCTTACACTACTTACTTCATCTCTCGATTGGATCCGCTAAAGTATATCTTTCAGAAGCCTATGCCTACAGGGAGGCTCGAAATATTGCAGATCTTGCTCACAGAATTTGACATCGTCTATGTGACTCAGACTGCGATGAAAGCCCAAGCATTGGCCGACCATTTAGCCGAGAATCCGGTGGATGAAAAAAAAGAATATGAACCTTTAAAGACTTACTTCGCTGATGAAGAGGTGATGCACATTGATGAGTTAGAACAAGTTGAGGAGTCAGGTTGGAAACTTTTCTTTGATGGAGCTGCTAACATGAAGGGCATTGGAATAAGAGCCGTACTTATTTCTAAAACAGGGCACCATTACCCTGTTACGGCTCAGCTTTGTTTCTACTGTACTAACAACATGGCTGAGTACGAGACATGCATTTTGGGTTTGAGGTTAGCTGTAGACATGGGCATCCAAGAAGTCTTGGTCTTGGGGGACTCGGACCTTCTGGTGCACCAGATTCAAGGAGAATGGGAAACACTGGATTTAAAACTCATACCGTACCGGCAATATTTGCATGATCTCTGTCAACCGTTTCGATTAGTAGAGTTCAAGCATATTCCAAGGATCCATAATGAGGTTGCTGATGCTTTGGCTACTCTGGCATCAATGCTACATCACCGAGATAAGGCTTATATTGACCCTTTGCATATTCAGGTCCATGATCAGCATGCTTACTGTAATGTGGTGGAAGAAGAACTTTATGGTGAGCCGTGGTTCCACGATATCAAGGAGTATATCAGGATGGGGGTATATCCAGTACAAGCCACAGGTGATCAAAAGAGAATAATTCGGCGGTTGGCAAGTGGATTTTTCTTCAGTGGAGGAGTTTTGTACAAAAGGACTCCAGATCTTGGGTTGTTGAGATGCATAGATGCTGGACAGGCCACGGCTATCATGACTGAAGTACATTATGGATTCTGTGGACCCCATATTAGTGGTACGTGCTGGCAAAGAAGATTCTCCGAGCAGGTTATTATTGGCTCACTATGGAGCGAGATTGTATTAGTTTGGTGCGCAAGTGTCATCAATGTCAAGTGCACGGAGATTTAATTCACTCTCCGCCATCTGAATTGCACACAATGTCTGCACCATGGCCTTTTGTTGCGTGGGGGATGGATGTCATTGGACCAATTGAGCCAACAGCATCTAACGGGCACAGGTTCATTCTGGTGGCCATCGATTATTTCACCAACTCGGTTGAGGCTAAAACTTTTAAATCTGTGACCAAGAAGGCGGTGGTCGATTTTGTGCACTCGAATATCATTTTTCAATTCGGGGTCCCAAAGGTGATCATTACATACAATGGGGCTAATCTCAATAGTCATTTGATGAAAGAGGTATGTCATCAGTTCAAGATTATGCATCGCAATTCCACCCCTTACCACCCTAAGGCAAACGGGGCAGTCGAGTCGGCCAACAAGAACATAAAGAAGATACTTCAGAAAATGGTGGAGGGTTCCAGACAGTGGCATGAAAAGCTGCCTTTTGCATTGCTGGGTTATCGCACTACTGTTCGTACTTCAGTAGGGGCAACTCCTTATTTGCTAGTGTATGGTACTGAAGCAGTGATACCCATAGAGGTCGAAATCCCATCCCTTCTAATTATCGTAGAAGCCAAAATTGATGATGAAGAGTGAGTCAAAACCCGCCTGGAAAAATTGAGTTTGATCGATGAGAAAAGATTGGCAGTAGTGTGTCATGGCCAGTTGTATCAACAGAGAATGGCAAGAGAATATAATAAGAATGTGCGTCCACGGAAGTTTGAAGTGGGTCAGCAAGTGTTGAGACGTATCCTTCCACATCAGGCTGAGGCCAAAGGCAAGTTCGCCCCGAATTGGCAGGGGTCGTTCATCGTAACTAGAGTGTTGTCCAATGGTGCTTTGTATTTAACAGATATAGAAGGCAAATGTGTAGATATGACTGTCAATTCTAATGCAGTCAAAAGATACTATGTATGATTTCTTGGGATTAAATTGTGTTTGTTTGTACTTGGCATGTTTTGAAGATTGGAATGAAGAAGACATTTTGTTCTACTATTTAAACACTTTATCCTTTGTTACCCCCTTTGAGCCTTATTTATTTCCTTTCGTAGCTCTCTTTTGGAATCAGTAGCAAAGAGTAGAAACGTAAGCGCGAAAGATAAGTAAAGGAAAAGAGAGAAAAGGAAAAATGAGAATTGAAAAAAAGAAGAAGAAAAAGTAGAAAAAAAGAGAAAAAGAATAAAAAAAGAACAACAACAAAACAACAAAAAGAGAAAAGGAAGAAGAAAAAAAAAGAAAGAAAGAGGAATGAGAGAGTCACAACAACAAAGCAATTTTTATGACATGAACTACGTTCGACCTAATTCCTTTTAAGGATACGTAGGCAGCCTCACGGTTCGGTCCGATCAAAGTAAAAATTCAAAAGTCCCCAAGCAAAGGAACTGGGGCATAAGTTGTGGTTGTTGTAAGAAATTTGATTCTGAAAGTTGTAATCTTGAACCCATTTGAAATGTTTTGAGCCTTTTGATACCTTTTCTTTCTAATCCTATCCAAAAACCCACATTACGGTCCAAAGAAAAACCTTCCAATCAGTCTTTGAGAGATACCAAGTCGAGCAAGTAAAGGTAATTCATATTAGGGGCAACACTCCGGTCCAAACAAGGAAATGAAAAATGAGAGAGTCTTATTGGTGAAAACCCTCGCGGGCACCATAAGGCGACGAAAGCTAAGAGAAATAAAAAATGAGAGAGTCTTATCGGTGAAAACCTTCACGGGCACCTTAAGGCGACAGTGAGTTGAGAGATAAACAAATGAGAGAGGTTTGTTGGTAAAAACCCTTCAGGGCACCGCAAGCCGAACAAGGACAAGGTTTTGGTAAAGAAATTGGGTTTTGAAGATCTCGGGGCGTAAAGTATGACAATTGAAAGTTGATTGGTTAGACATACTGGGCCGATTAATCCAAAATGCATGTCGTGATCATTGGTTCCAGCTGCTCCACTCAGATAAATCTCTTTTCTTTTTCCCTTTCAGATAGTCTTCCAGTTTTAGATTTTTCTTATCCTTAACTCTCAAGGTCATTGCATTTCATTTCCTCTGGGTTTATTTCTCTAAGATGTTTCCAATGTCAATTCTGTTTAAGCGAATAAGAAAGGATTTCAAAGCTCTCTACCAACTTTCCAAATTGCACAAAAGCACAGCACGACCAAAGCATTGCTAGAGATAGTATGATGTGAAATGGGATATAAAGGGTCGGCAAAAGTTCCATCGGTGAAATGGTTTAGTAATTTCGTGAGAGATGCGGAGGTGCAGTTGAATGGGTCAGAGATACAACACAACAGTTTGGGTATAGAATACTCAGGTCATCCAAGGTCATGTGGGTGAAAGTCAGGCGGTGCTTGGTCAGTTCGGGGAAATTAGTCAAAACAAAGCACGACAGTGGAGAGGCCACCTTCAGCAAGAATGCCACAAACTAACCACCACATTTTAAACTGACAAGATTTTTCTTTGATTGAAACAGGGGCAGAAAATTTGACAGTAAATTCTCAGGACGCTCCTGAAAATGGGACCTAGTTTAAAATTCAAAACAATCGCAAGTAACAAGATCTAGCGTAAGTGTACCCCAAGGGATATAAGTTGGTTTCAAAGTTTGCATGTTTAAGATAGGATTCAATTAGGAGTTTTCAGGACCCTCATGAATAATGGGATCCAGCTTTAAGATTTCTATTAGATAACAAGATTTAGCGTAAGTTCTGTTGTAGGGTAGTATAATTCAGTCGTAAAAATTGCCACTCTTAAGATAAGACTTGATTTTGATTTTCAGGACCCTCCTGGATAATGAGATGTAGTTTTAAGACCTTCTTAGATAACAAGATTTAGCGGAAGTCACACCTTTAGAATATATAATTTAGATTTTAAAACCATTATTTAACTAGGAGTTTTCAGGATCCTCTTGGATAATGGGATTTAGCTTTCAAATTCATAGAGATATTTGGTAACATGATTCAATTAACATTCACAGATGCACCCAGCACCAAACTGGGGCAGGAAAATTTCTTTTGTTTTGTTCGTTTTGTTGTAATCAAGTTCAAAGCAGCAGTTTCAAAGGAGCAGTTCAAGTTCTGGCAATCAGGCACCCACATGGAGAGCAAGGGAATACAATTGAAGTTTTGGCAATCAGGCGCCCACCTGGAGAGCAAGGGAATACAGATAAAGTTTTGGTAATCAGGCGCCCACCTTGAGAACAAAGGAATATAGTTCAAGTTTTGGTAATCAGGCGCCCACCTAGAGAAAAAGGGAATATAGTTCAAGTTTTGGCAATCAGGCGCCCACCTAGAGAAAAAGGGAATATAGTTCAAGTTTTGGCAATCAGGCGCCCACCTGGAGAACAATGGAATACAGTTCGAGTTTTGGCAATCAGGCGCCCACCTGGAGAACACGAGAATATAGTTAAAGTTTTGGCAATCAGGAGCCCACCTGGTGAGCACGGGAATACAGTTAAAGTTTTGGCAATCAAGCGCCCACCTGAAGAGCACGGGAATACAGTTCAAGTTCAGCAATCAGGCGCCCACCTGGAGAGCACGGGAATACAGTTCAAGTTTTCGCAATCAGGCGCCCACCTAAAGAGCACGGGAATACAGTTAAAGTTTTGGAAATTAGGCGCCCACCTGGAGAGCATGGGAATACGGTTCAAGTTTTGGCAATCAGGCGCCCACCTGGAGAGCAAGGGAGAACAACATCAGTTTTAAGGAAGGGGAACAATTTAAGTGTCGGTAATCAGGCGTCCACCTGGAGAAAGGAAAAACATCTCAGATTATAATTCGAGTGCAGCAATCAGGCGTCCACCTGAAGAAAAGGCAAAGCATCTCAGATTACAATTCAAGTCGGCAACAAAGGGACTTCACCAGGAGAATACATGTCAACAAGGCAACAAGAACCACAAGATCAAGTTTGAAGATACAGATAGAATTTTTGTAATGCATAAACCATAGTTTAGTCTAGTTTCTTTTTATTTTGACATGGTGTAATAAGGAGTTCAGTACGCAGTAGCAGCGGCAACAACAACAGTGAAATCACAACTTTATGGTAGTCCCAGCTACCGAAACTTCTCGAACTACACTGACCTGATTCCTTTATAGCCAAGGATATGTAGGCAACCTCAAAAGCAGGGTGCGGTCAAATCTTTTTAAAATGCTTCCCACGGAGTATTCAAACGGGCAAAAATCGCTCATATATGCTCACTTTGTCTTTGCACGAAAACTCTTCGTGTTTCCGAGTAAAGAGGGGCAGCTGTGAGCACCTGATTTTTTCCCTATATGAATTACTCCCATAGATTCAAGAAAAATAAATTTTTTCCATTATTTGCAATTTTGTAGATCTTTGTAGCATTTTTTGTTAATTGTTTGCATTTGTTTGCGCATGTTAACTTTGTTTAATTAATGAAAAATATAAAAATATATTGCATTTGCATTTAGGATTTAATTCTACATTTTAGGATTAATTCGCAAATTAGTTATTCTATAAAGATGGAAAAAATAAAAAATAAATAGTTTATTTTTTGCACTTTTTAATTTCAATTTTGAATTTTGGTAGTTTTCCTTTAAATTGATTTTTGATTAATTGTGGTAATTATTGGTTAAAGTTAGTAAATTCAATGTGGTAATATTAACTTGGGTTAGGAATTAAATTAGGTTTTACTTTATTTTTGTTTTTGTTTTTAAAAGAAAAAGGGATTAAAAAATAGATTTGTAATTAAAAAGAAAAGAAGTAGAGAAATCATATTTTGGGCTGTTGCATTTTAATTATCAAGCCCAATTCCTCTCCAATCCTCTACCCAAGCCCAAGTCTTCTAAATACCCAGCTCCCACGACCCGTCTGCCCTCTTTAACCCGACCCACTCTCCACAAATACACACACAGATACATACAGAGACCCAAATAAAAATCCCTAACTCAACGCGACCTTTCATCATCTTCTTCACGTCAGAGCCGCGTCCAACTCGCCAAATTTCAAGCGAGTGAGCTCAAATTCACCCCATGCGTTCCCCCTCTCTCCTCGTCACCATATTTGTAACGGTTTCTGACAATAGAAGATTCCTTTCAGATTTTTTGCGCGTTGTTTAGCCTCCCGATCGATTTGCTGGATAAATGGGGGTCGTGGATGAATGAAAATCAATCCTTGCCCTCCATCTGTCCCAAAAATCGTTCATAGAAAGAGATTGCAAAAGAATTTCGGAGGAGTGTGTGGAGAAGGTTCGAGAAAATCTGAGGAGTCTATATAAGGTGAGGTTTCTCTTCTGAAAGGGGAGGATTTTTTTTTTTTGGGAAAAGGATTTGAGAAAGATTTCTTCTTTTATTGCTCATCGATTTCTTATATTAGAACAGAGAGAAAAGATTGAGGATTGAGTTTTGATTTTTATTTTTTGGATTTGTTATTCCGTCTTCTTCTCTATTAAAAAAATGCTAAAAATTTTCGAGTTTTTTGTTTGTTCATAGTTTTCTTCAGAAATTAGAAAATTTCAAAAAAAGGGGGTTCCGTTTTTCTTCTCTGGTTCTTGCTCAAAGCGGAGTTGATTTAAACGAGCTCGTTGCTTTTGAAGCTGCTGTTCGAGTTAGAAAGTTGATGTTTTCCGTTTCTGTTTAGAGGTTCTGGTTGAGTTCTTGGTTGTGGATTCATCCAATTTATTTTATTTCGATTGCTGTAATTGTCTGAAAGATCAATTGGAAACTTTGACAGGTTCATCTCGTTCTCATATCTTTTGTATTAGATTTGGCATCCTGATGATTCTATGTCACTAGCATAAAACTCGAAATCCGTAGTGCCTTTGCTATATGAAAAAGCTTGAATGTTTCTATTTTCATTCTATGACGCTTGATTGTTTTATCCAGTGCGTTTGTGTAGTAATATATTGTTAGACTAAGTGAGGTCTTCATGATCTGAAATGATATTAGCTCTATCCATGTCTTGTGCTCTTTGATTTAAAGCTTAATCCCACTGTCTAAACATGATCTATGTTAGATCTCTCTGATTCTTGTTGCTTGTAGGTTAAGTTTTGTGAATTAGGATCCCGAAATGGTCGCTGAAACATGGAATTTGGTGCTTTGGCTTGATAGCTTTAGTTGTACCTTTCTACTACTGGATCTTCCTTATTTTTCAGTTAGAAAAGAGCAATAGATAAGGTGTGCCTGTGATAAAATGATAAGTTCTGGAATATCCACAACCAACTTGATATGTCCAGGGATTTTTAAAAAACTCCAGCTGAACAGTTTTGCTTCTGCAAATAGCAAAATAATCTGTTAAAATCATGTTATACCAATAACTGTGATGTTATGACTCCAAAATAATGAACAAGCTCATGTGATTCTTCGTTGGAGACTTTTTAAGGTGGAGTATGTTTCAACATGAATCAAAAGTAGAGTTTTCTTTCATGTGGATGGGGTATTAGTTGATTTAAAGGTCACTTACTACTGTGCAGCTGAAATATTTCTTGTTGTGTGAGTGAAGGGTGTTCTCCTTTGATTGAGATTTTTGAGTAAACAATTGACAGTTAGAGGAATGAACTATACCCACGAATTTTTACAGTGGTTGATTTTTTTTTAAATAAGCATTCTACTTTTTGATAGGTATGGTTAAGGTTATAAAAGTTTTCATGTTTGACAATTCTTTGTTCATTGTTAGATACTTGGGGCTAGTTTTACCGAGAAGAATATTTGTATACAAATTGCTCGCTCTTTGTTTTGGTTTAATCCAGATGTGTAGGCTCCAGTTAAATATCCGATGTTATTCAATTGTCATAAATTATATAATTGGTTTGGATGCACTAAGTGCTATGGTCATATGAACGTATCAAATTTTGATTCCAGCAATTCCTTTACCATACTATGTGACCGTCAATAATCCTAATTTAGTTTTTGTTTTAAAAACCATGAACATTTGTAGTTTGCTTTAGGCGCGTAATTAAAAATTTTATAACTACGGATACGGTTCCCATGACGTAGTCATGGTACTTAATTTCGAACTAGTTTTAAACATGAATATCCTTAGTTCATTTAGTTGAATGGTTTTGAATTAGGCAAGACATAGCTCATGGCCCTCCAAAATTTAGTCTGAATTTCCCTTTTAAAATTAGAATTGAGGTGCTCCGTGCCAAATAAAATCTTAAAATGCATGGCCCTCATTTAATTAATATTTTAATCCTTAGAACTCGAGGCGTGCCATTTAGTTGAATTTCCATGTCCCCCGCAAACTTGAAAGCGCGGAGTTGCTTTAGGCGCGTTATTTTAATAATTTACCTTCCTAAACTCGGGTGCGCATTTATGCGACCCAAATCCAAATCTCAACAATGTTAGATAAAATATATCGGAGACCGCGGGTGCATTTATGTGACGTGGTACAAGTCGTATTTTAAATGACGTTGCAATCTTCCTTAAGAATGATTAAAAGCGGCTAATAAGTTAAAATTGAACCACAGACTAAAACATATATTAAAAATCAGATAATAGGCCAATTATAACAGTTGAGCGACCGTGCTAGAACCACGGAACTCGAAAATGCCTAACACCTTCTCCCGGGTTAACAGAATTCCTTACCCAAATTTCTGTGTTCGCGGACTGTAATACAGAGTCAATCTTTTCCTCGATTCGGGATTCAAACCGGTGACTTGGGACACCATAAAATTATCCCAAGTGGCGACTCTGAATCTAATAAATGATCCCATTTCGATTGTCACTTTAAGTTGAAAAAAACTCTCTTATACTACCTTTCCGGAGGTGTAGGTAAAAAGGAGGTGTGACAACGCCTATGCAAATTCAGTGTCCTATTTCACGCAGGAAAAGATGTTTCGTTTGGGCCCGACCCTATTTGGTATAAATACATATAAAAACACTATCTTGAGTATGAGGGGGACATACTTTTGATATAATTTAGACCTAAGGAGGCTAAGGAGAGGAGAGATTCGGCCTAAGGAGGCAAGAACACACTAGGAGCAAGCTGGAGAATTCTTCTACGAGTTTTTCATTTCCTTCTTCCTATTTTCATTATTGGTTACAAATTCTAGTATTGTAGTTATTCATACTATTATGAATAGCTAATTTGTTATGTAGGGTTTTGATGGAACCTATTGGAGGATGATTTTCCTGTTACGTTAATATAGATTTGTTGTAGCTTTTTCTCTAATTGTTCAACTACGTTTATATTGTGGTTGGTTGAAGAGCTCTCAATCGACTGTGCCTATTTAGTATGTATTTCTCGGGAGAGAGCGCATATTTAGGTAGTTCTTGAACAACATCACTCCTAACATATATGAGAGATCAATACGGAGGGTTTAAAGGTTGGATTAGGGATAACGAAACCTTGGTGCAATCCAAGTGAGCTGTACTTAATGCCAGCTAGCGTAATTCGGGAGAATATGCCTAGTAAATTGTGGTAATTACTCGGAAGAGAGTTACGACAGTCAGAGTGCTCATGATCAGTAGAGAAAACTTAGGCAAGTTTATAGGAAACGTAGCGGAAAGGATTCCGACAATAGGAAAAATCATAACTCTAGACCTCCTTAGTCTTGTCTCCAATCCTTATCCTTGTTAATTGATAGTTTTACTGCTTTCTAGTAGTTGTTAGTTAATTAGATAAAAATAAACATTATAATCTTTATAATTTTTGGACTTGTGTTTCTTAGTGATATTGAACAACTGTAGCTACGCCTTAGTTCTCTGTGGGATTCGACTCCGAACTTGTAAACCAGATTATATTTGCAATGACCGCTTAGTCCTTTTTATGAGTCATAGTTGGGCGTGATCAAATTTTGACGCCGTTGCAGGGGATCGAACCCGGGTCACCCGCGTGACAAGCGGGAATACTTACCACTATACTACTTTAGCTGTGTTAGTTTAATTGAATAATGCTTTTAAAAAAAGATTGGACTTTCTATGTTATTTTAGCTGTGTTAGTTTAATTGAATAATGCTTTTAAAAAAATAGACTTTTCTCGACGATAGATCTATTAGAAAATTTTCTTGAGGGATTTAAGTCGAAAGAAAAAAGACAAAAAGATTTTCTTTTGTTAGGTAGTGTAACAATTACCCCTTGATTTTTCTTTGTGCCGTAGTTCTTTCCAAGGATTTTGTTTGAACCGGGTGTAGCTAGTTTTTATTTTTTATTAGAAATAGGAAAACTTGTATTGTGTTTTGAATTGAAGCAATAACTCTTGACTTTGTTATGCCTTGAGAATAGTGAGTACTTTGGTTGTGACAATTAGGCTCAGTTTTTGACTCTTGTAGAAGTACCCTAAATTGTATGACCTTAACTTTGCTTAACTGCTTTGACTAGAGTGACTTGATGAGTCCAATCTTGAGTGAGTTATGTGCCAAGTGTGTGTAAGGTTTTGTGTTATTTTGTGCATTGCATTTGATGTCTTGAACTTACCCCGTGTGTTTGCAAAGTGAAATAGTAGTTTTGTTCAGTCTTGGAAGTGATATAGGCGTTTCTTTGTTGAGCCATATATATATATATATATTACCTGCCTAATTGTTATGTATCGTAGTTAACCCCTTTGAGCATGTAATCTTGGTTTTTTGGCAATCACATTACAAGCCTTACCCATTTATTAGAATCAGCTCTCTGAACTTCCCCACAAGCACACCGCGTGGCGTGTCGCCTCATGCGGCGCGCCTATGCAAATTTTACAAAGCTAGAGTCCTATTTCACGCAGGAAAAGATGTTTCGTTTGGGCCTGACCCTATTTGGTATAAATACATGTAAAAACGCTATTTTGAGTACGAGGGGGGCATACTTTTGATATAATTTAGACTTAAGGAGGCTAAGGAGAGGAGAGATTCGGTCTAAGGAGGCAAGAACACACTAGGAGCAAGGCGGAGAATTCTTCTACGAGTTTTTCATTTCCTTCTTCCTATTTTCATTATTGGTTACAAATTCTAGTATTGTAGTTATGCATACTATTATGAATAGCTAATTTGTTATCTAGGTTTTGATGGAACCTATTGGAGGATGATTTTCTTGATACGTTAATATAGATTTGTTGTAGCTTTTTCTCTAATTGTTCAACTACGTTTATATTGTGGTTGGTTGAAGAGCTCTCAATCGATTGTGCCTATTTAGAGTGTATTAGTCGGGAGAGAGTGCTTATTTAGGTAGTTGTTGAACAACATCACTCCTAACATACATGAGGGATCAACATGGAGGGTTTAAAGGTGAGATTAGGGATAACGAAACTTTGGTGCGATCCGAGTGAGCCGTACTTATTATCAGCTAGCGTAGTTCGAGAGAATATGTTTAGTAAATTGTGGTAATTACTCGGGAGAGAGTTACGACAGTCAGAGTACTCATGATCGGTACAGAAAACTTAGGCAAATTTATAGGAAACGTAGCGGAAAAGATTCCGACAATAGGGGAAATCATAACTCTAGACATCTTTAATCTTGTATCCAATCTTTATCCTTGTTAATTGATAGTTTTACTGCTTTCTAGTATTTGTTAGTTAATTAGATAAAAATAAACACTATAATCTTTATAATTAGGAAATTGTTTGAACTTGTGTTTCTTAGCGATATTGAACAACTATAGTTACGCCTTAGTTCTCTGTGAGATTCGACTCCGAACTTGTAAACCAGATTATATTTGCAACGACCGCTTAGTCCTTTTTATAAGGCATAGTTGGGCGTGATCACCATGCTCCAATGAGGTTAAATGGTGCACTTGGTTGAATGTTGAATTATTTATTTAGAGAAGCAAGGATCAAATCCCACTTCGTACTTTTTTTTCCTTCTCTTTTTAATGATGCACCCATGTTATAAAATTCTAAATCCGCCTCTGCTCTCGGGTGGTGGAATATCTTTATTACCAATTGACCGAAAGTTGGAGTCACATGAATGATAAGTAAAAACATTATTTATCCCCTTGGAGTAATGTTACGGATAATATTCATATGCTAGTTTAATATTATGAATTTCTTATACTTCTTTTACATGACGGAACTGCTTAGTAATACACTGCTTATATATATGATAAAAAAAAGGGGCAGCCCGGTGTACTAAGCTCCCGCTATGCGTAGGATCCGGGGAAGGGTCGGACCACAAGGGTCTATTGTACGTAGTCTTACCCTGCATTTATGCAAGAGGCTATTTTCATGGCTTGAATCCGTGACCACACGGCAACAACTTTACCAGTTACGCCAAGGCTCCACGTGATAGTTTATATTAAAACATACGAAACAATATTTTATTGCTGAAGATAAAATATATATAAAAAAAGCCTAATTCCCCTTTATTTTAGGACTGTCTCCTTAAATGGTGCAAAAGAAGGAAGTCAATGCGGATACCTTAAAACACAAGCAATGTTTTAATTAGAATGATATCCTCCGCCGACAAGTGTGCACGTCCTGGTTATGCTTTATTTCACCAACTCAGCTAGAAATGCACCATAAAAGTCGGTGAATTTAAAGATCAAAGACTTTTTTTTTTTTTTTCCCCTTCCTTTTTAATCGTTTCTATGTTCTTAATGGTGCGTGATATGTGCATTGAGTTTAGGAAATTTTTCCAATTAGAAGAGAATTATTCTTATATATGTAATAACAATCCATTTAAAAAGTAATCTGAAATGAAAGAAAAGGGCAAAAGAAGCACAAAATCCTGACATGCACTTTAAAGATTGTGTTTCTCTTTTTTAATTTTTCGTAGCAGAAATCTCAATACCTATAGCTACATGAACTTTTCGTTTGTTATTAGTACTAGGGATCTTTACACAAATAGCCGGTCATATTCATTGTTTACTTTTTTTAGCAATTTATATACATTATACATTGACTATACACATTATAATCAGGGGCAGATCCACCTTTATGGGTGGGGGTGGTATGGCACCCGCTCGGTTGGTAAAATTATCATATATTTATATATAAAAAAATTTAAATTAGGTTAAATATATGATCATGCCACCCTCATTCGCAAACTAGATAAAGGTGTCATGATTGGTAGACCTTTTTGAAAGTTTTTCTTGTGTGTAAAATTTAAGTTCGAATTTATCTTTAACCTTGTCTGACTTTCCTTTTTCGTTGTGCTTTTTATTTCTATTATCCTAGTCATTTTCCTTTTTGGCTATCTCCCAGATTCGTATTTGTCGTTTATTATTTTTATTTTTTCCCTCTATTCTATTACTTTATTTGTGATATTTAGCAAGAACACTCAAAAAAGAGCCTCCAAAATTTAAAATTTCATAATATAAGCATTTCTCTTAATCTCAAATCTTTTAGTTTTCTTCTTTCAAAATCAAAAAACTTGGGTCTTGATATTTAGATTGAGATCAAAATTAATTTATAATTTGTTTTTTTATTATAACATGAAAATTTGTGTTATTTTATAATTGTTAAATACAATGTAAATCTCTTTAGTAATAAATTATAATATTTCGCAAGCATTAGATTTATGATTTTAAGTTTTGAGATCATACAGTTTATCTAATTATGCATTTATTTATGGGGTATACTTTATCTATTGAAGATATTTTTTTTTCCTTATTCTGGTCGGTGGAGTTCCCTTATTAAAGATTTTATTTTACTTGTGCAAATTTATTTTTAGCATACAAAAAAATGTAGTTCCCTAGTGAAAATATTGATTTTATTTGTATTATTAATAATAAAAGTGTGATTCCTTTTTTAAAATGTTAATTATATTTGCTTCTTAACGTCTGAGATGTAACTTTCATACGCCAATAATAACATATATACCCAATGAAATTCCATAAGTAAGGTTTGGAAATTTTTTGTAATTTTTATATTTGCAAATAAAGTGCTTATTGAATTGTCCAAATAAACTAAAAAAAAATGAACCGGACAAGCGTTCCGAACGAACTATATATTAGTAGTTATTATAAGGTGTACATTGAAGGAAATTTTGGCACCCGCCACCTTAAATCCTAGATCCGCCTCTGATTATAATACATATATGATTAATATATACATATACATATTCAACTTTCAGTAGATTATGGACATCCCTTTAGAAGATTGCGTTGTGTTCCGGGTTTAGTGTTTAATATGTGGCATAAAAGTCATACTTATTTTATTTGTTTTGTAAATGTTAACAAGTTTATTCAAGTTGTAGAGAATTTATCCAGAGAACACTTTTGACATAAGCTAAAACTTTAGAGTTTTTTGAAACTGCAATTTAGTTTTAAAAGTTAAACCTCATTTCGAAGGCAATTTGCTTATTATCGTATCTAAGACTCTTTTTTTGTTTGTTTTAGGTTGATTTATTATGTCCATATTAATGTTACTAAAAAGTAAGAAATTATATACATAATTTCTATTAAAAGAATATCTTCTTTCTCTAAACCATATTCTCCTCATCCACCGAACCCCAAACGAACCCTTAATTGGAAAATACTATTACAATTATAATTAAATTTAACAATCTCATTCACCGCCAAACTCAGAAAGAATGATTTAGTTCTTTGGTCCTACTTAATTTTTAGGGAACTTTCATAAAGCACTGCAGTTGCCTAATTACCATTTAATTGTTACCAACTTATATCACTTGTATACAGACGCACAACGAATATAGCATGTATTAACAGTATTTATTCGCGCAATTGTATTTGTTCGCACAACGGATATAACATGTATTAACTGTATTCGTTCGTGCAACGAATATAACTAAGGAGAAATATAAGGCGGTATACAAATGATACAGCATGTATCAACTATATTCCTTCGCACAATGAATACAACCAAAGCAAAATACAGAAAATAAAATGTTGTTGAGAGGCGAATACAAGGGCATATACAATAATACAACCTGTATCGACTATACAATAATACAACCTATATCGACTGTATCCATTCGCACAACAAATACAACCAAGGCAAAATATAGAAATACAAAAAATAAATTACTTTTGTTAAGAATCAAACTCAAGGCCTATGCTTACTAAGTAAGCAGGTGCTCTAACCAACTAAGTTATCAGTTCAAAACAAAATTGATCTTTTGTTTTATTACTATAGGTGAATTTGCTATAAAATTCAAATATTGCTAAAGATGGTAATTTTTTGAAAAATATAACTACGAATGATAAATATAGTGTATATATTACCTGTGTGGCATAAATTTTCCAATAAACATACACTGCTATTTGTTCTCTGGTGCTAGTTGCCTCCACAATAATAGTTTACCAATTCTTTTTTAGGTAGACCAAATTGATCCGTAAAAGAGATTTGACTTATGCAAAATCTAACCAATTATATAGACGTATTCCTAACATAAGTTGGATAAGTTGGGCGGTTTACATTTGTGTGAAGTACATTTGACATCCTAGTTACAACCACATAGGTCTAGGAGACAAAGGATCCAGCTTCGACCTGGCGGGATTTAATTCAGTAGATGTAAAAGGGCCTTAACCCAATTATTGGGTTAGGAAAATTTCTATACTATTTGTTTCCGAATAGCATCAGAGTAGCTGTAATCTTCAAGGGGTCATCCCCATCTAGCAGGAATAACACTATGGGATCTCATTTGAAGCTTTACTATTCGGCCATTTAACTCGCAGGTTGCACCCCGCTCCATGCACGACGATCATCATCGTCTGTCCTATGGTTGTGATTATTTTGTAAGTATGATATGCCTGTCCATACTCCTCGAATAAGTAAGATACTAGCAAAAACTACGCTCCCGAGGGTGCAAAATACCTGGAAATGATAAAGATCAAAGTAAGAGAATACTAACTATAAAAAGGAAGTCATCCACGGGACAAGGGGAACTAACGAGCGAAAAAAGACAAGATGGCACACTTAATTTCACTCTAATTACAAGGAACTCAATTCACAGAGAGTCAATAATTCGCTTCATTTTCAATTAGGCCTTGCTCTAGCTTCTTTACTGTAATAATTGATTAATTAACAAAGACAAAGTCCAATTAACAATGCGGAAAATGCTGAAGTAAAAATTTGATTAGTAATGGTGCATAGGTCTAAGCAAGAGTATAATTGAAAATATTCTCATGCTGCAGAGCCTAAGATGAAGTAACATCCTACTAAAGCTTCAAAATGGTTTCAACTCTGTCAGAGACAACAACAACAACAAACCCAGTATTATCCCATACCGTGGGGTCCAGGGAGGGTAGTCTAGGGTAGTCTGTTAGAGAATGCACCAAAAATCAATATTGTGAGCAAATGAATCATCAAATGAAAGTCCATGTCAATTTTGAAGTAAGAATCCTTCTTATTTGGTTTAAGCGCTCTCGGGCAGTAGGCACAACAATTAGCAGAAGATTATGTGTTGTAATAAGCAAACAACAAGTTGAGTCTTCTAGACTGTGTTACAGCTATGCACAGTACAGATAAGTTAAGTTTTTCTCATATCTGTTTGATCTGAAGATGTCCAAAATGAGACACGCGCGGACATACACACATATATATAGCAGAAGATCCATTCAGCTTGAAAGAGTAAAATGCTGAATAATTAAAGAAAATTAGAAGAGCTCAATGTATTAACTGAAGACCTACATGCCCATAGGACGTTTCTCACTAGAAGACTATAGAATAGTAAGTACATTACTAAGTAAGGTACCACATTGCACACAAGCACAGAAAAAGAGTGGAAGAATTACCTCAAGAACTGCCTTCGATAGCCACAAAAATGTCAAAATTATAACTCCATTAACAGAAAATGCCACCTACATCCAATAATCAATGTTACTAACTAAACAACCAGCCAATGTGGAAAAATATCAAGCTCTATGTAAGAAGGTCTATTTTCCCACGTTGTACGTCGGTCCACTTGTTTGCAAGAAAATAAAAAGTTTTGGAATAAGAACAAAAATCCATGAAAAGAAAATTGAATAAGAAGCTAATATATTCTCTGTTTAAAATGAAAAGCTAATAAATTCTTAAGCTGGGAATTAAAAAAAAGAATTAAAAATTGCATGGAGTAGGGCTGGGCATATATCGGGTAAAACCGATAATCCGAACTGTTAATTTTTTATTGGGTTATCGGTATCGGGTTATTGAGTTAACGGTTCGGTAACGATTTAGAATTTTTTTACTATTGGGTTATCGGTTCGGGCCTTGGTTTGCCAATTTTGTTAATGGGTTAACCGATAACCCAATAAGAATTAATAAAATTACGACTTTATCCTTAAGTATATACAAATGCTAGGGCTTCAGTTCATTCTCTCCTATTCTTTCTCAACCCCACTCTTCAGTTGCTTCATCTTCATTCTTCATATACCTTACTAGTTACTCCTAGCATAAGTCTTTAGTATGCTATATGTGAATTCTTCTCTTTTTTGCTTAACTCCGGTGAATTGTCTTTTCTTTTTTGCTTAGCTCTTGATTGAGTTATCTTATCAGGTAAACCGATAACCAAACCGATAATGATCAATAACCGATATCTTATCGGTTCGGTTATCGGTTTATCAAATTTGTAAACCGATAACCGATATGCTAAACCGATAATATTCATAACCGAACCGAACTGACCGATACCCACCCCTAGCATGGAGTGTGAGCTAACTGTGTTATCAAAGGTGAAAAGCGCAAAAAAACTCCAAGGTCTGTTGGGGCTTTAAGCGCAAATAAAGCGTGGGCTTTAATGAAGAAAGGTGCAAATGGAGAGAAACTACAAATATGTATATGTAGTCCAAGACTAATATCTATAAGCATGAATACCAAATATATACACAAAGAAATCGAAGAAAATAGTGAAATATCAATTATTTAGTGTCGCCTCTTCAGGATTACGTTCATTGGCAAGGAAAAGTATGTCTTAGACCCTTGATGACAACACTAAAGCGCCCGCTAAGCGAGGCGAAGCGCACAACATGTTGTGAGCCTCGCTAAGCGTGCCTTTGATAACACTCGGCTAGCATAATGAATTATTGAATAAGGAGCTTATAACTCCTTGCGCAGGGACTGAGGAAATTAATAATGCAGGATATGTTAGCTAACATATGGATTGCTCAGTCCCTTCCATCTATTTCCACTGAAAGAGAAGTTTAAAATTCTCTATTATAATCTTCCGATTCCTCATGGAGAAATATTCCCTTATTTTCTTGATAGTCAATTCTAATCTACTGAGAGCTGATCAGCTAGTCTTCCATTGAGAGAGCAATGCAGCTAACCATGTGATATACATTACAAAAGCAGGTGTTCGATTTACTATTGAGTTGATACTTAGATGACATACAGAAACAGGGAGTCTCCAAATCAAAGAGAACAAAAAAAAACATCTGAGAAAACATTAAAACAGAATCTTCTTGATAACTTAAGAAAATGTAAATTAATGGAGATCTTATACATTTAAAGCAAAACAATGTTTTCTATATGTAAACAAGAAACCTAATACAATTAACTGTGTATGAATACAAAAGGGAGGACTAGATATTGACATATGTAGGATGAATTTAAGAGTGGTTCTTCTGAAGACATTCGTACCAAACAGATTTTAAGATTATTTCTCCTGGAAAATTTATTATCAACATAATCTCATATCAGCATTTCTGCTATGTTACACATCAAGAGGGATGCTAATTCTAAATTGGAAGGATGAAGTAGAAGTCTATTTATCCACAAAAATTAATTAAGGATCATCACTGCCTAAGAACATGGTGTCACTGTAACTTCATTTGCCATGTCATCCGTAAAGAACGTGAATATACACAAAATCTTAAGTCTTCCACCAATAACATGCTTGTGCAGGATGACCGTATTTGCTACAACAATAATCAAGTCAACTTCCTTATCTAAACTTCCTTACATCATCTCTACTTAAAAGTATATTATCTAAACTTCATTAGAGAGCGAGACATTCACATTTGCACATATTGCAGCTGAAAGGGTTAACATTGTAACTCTATCATAGTAAAAAGGGGCTGTTTCATTTTAGGTACAGTTGATCATAAAAATCCAAATGGATTCACGGTGGCCCTCTATGTGACGTGAAATCCAGCAGAACCCCCGAGATCTTGCACCTTTTGAGTCATTAAGATCCATATAAACATGCAATACTCATCCACTGCCATTCCCAATATGCCTTTAAAGATGCATCAGTCTTCGCAGGCTAAACTTGCTAGGATACTAGGTAATATTTGGTAAAATTGACTGATGTTTTATCCTTATGTTATCAAGGTTTTATAACGAGAGATAAGAAAATTCTAGCCATGTTGGAGAGAAAGAAACTCAAGGTACTTTGAAACTAAAAATAAATCAATCAGTATGATAAAGTAATGTGTCTGGCACTGCTCTTTGTTGGTGTAAGAAAGAATCACGCGATGCTGAAGATCTCATAAATTTTGTAGGCACCCTAAAGAACTGATAAGGGAAGCTACTGTGGTTTTTGTAGGCATCATTCAGGACTAGCAGGGACTCTTTTCTGTTTCTATCGTACTATCTGCAGCACTATCTTAGTTTTGTGATGCTTAGTACTAATAAAATAATCTGTTACCAGAAAAAAGAAGAGGAGCTAACTCTATCCGTAATAAGGGACAAAGTAACAGGACAATTAAAAGCATTACATCCAAGAAAGAAAATCAATGAATTCCTACTATCCGAGTGTTAGTGGACTGATAAAAAGTTAATAATGTCGCTGACGATGTTTTCAAATCAAATCACCATTCGAGATGGAAAAAGAAAAGACTCACAGGAATTTTAAGCACCTAACATCTGTACTGAAGACGGTGATCATCTTGCTACTTACTCTATCTCTGTTTTACTTCGTTTTTTCCCTCACAATGTCACATTTCTAATGCTAGCATGCCTAATCCATTAGTTTCCTCCTAGTGACTAAAAAAATTCAATTACATGTCGATTTGATCGTAGAACTATGATATACTTTAATAGCACGAGCTTAATATTAGCATTGGAATGAATCACACCTGAACAGATTGGAACGAGTATAAAGGATTCATATAGTCGACCACAAATAATTAGGGACAGAGACATAGTTGATTGATTGATTGATTCATATAAAACTGAGCTCAAATATCAAAGTTATTATTCTAAACTCATGGAAAGCATGATTATAAAAGCTTCGATTTTACTAACAATAAGCAGAAGAAATTCATATTGAACAGTGAAAATGAGATTTGAGCAGCAGGATACCAATTGACTGGAAATTGAAACAGGCAAAACGGACCGGACAGCTTTCCTAGCTTTTCGAGAAAGCTTTTTGAAAACGTTCTGAACAAATTTAACCAGCAGATCTAAACTTCGATCCTCCTCTTCTTCGTCTTCATCATCTTCATCTTCGTACTCTTCATACATATAGTCTCCAGTCACTACGCTGCCTCGATCACGCCTCCAATTTCGTGAATCCCCAACCAAATCATCACCTCTCTTTAAAAAACAAATCCCAAGTACCAAATAAGCATTAATTAAAAAAAAACGAATTAAAACTAAACGGGTCAAAATAAACAAGAAAGACCTGAGGAAAATTGGAAATGCGTCGTCCTGAGGCTTGAAGGTGAAAACTAGAGAGTGGACGGTGATTAAAATGAAGATGGGTAAATTGGGTATGAGGGTTTAGGGAGTTGGAATGGTAATTTTTGTAAAGAGGAAAGTGAAAATGATGAAGGGATTTTATGGTGGACTCCATGAAAATGAGTAGCAGTTGTATTGTTGAAAATCCAAAAAGAGCCGCAGGTTGTTTTGCCACCTTTTCCCCATTTTTTCTCTTTCTTGCCCTCTCCGTTGTGCCTTTTTCCTATGCTTTTCTTCTTTCTTTTTTCTTTGCTTCAAGTATTTTAGTTCCCAAATTGAGTGGGCTGATTAATTTACAACTTGTTTGGATGGTTGTTATCAGTTGTATCGTATCGTATTGTTACTTTAAATACAATGTTTATTTTGATTGTTACTTAAATTTTATTGTATCGTATACTTAAATTTGTCGTTACGTAACAATGAAATGTGCCACTTTATGTAACGACCGATTTGGTGTGGTCGCGTCGTTTTCTTGTGTTTTTCTCTCAATCTCACCCTTTATTATTATTAAATTATTTTATTTTATCATTTAACCTACCTTTTTATATACCATCTCATAATTTTTCTTTATAATATTGCAAGTTTATTCATCATATTACTGGTGCATGATACCATGAAACGACGACAAAACGACACAATCCATCCAAATATTGTATTCATCAAACGATACAGTACAATACAATACAATACAATACGATACATTATGAAACGATATGTAACAACCATCCAAACAAGTTGTTAAAGAAGAATTAAACTAAATAGTCATTCGACTTAAACTAAAAATAATAACCAACCAATATCTATCTATATCTATCTATATTATTATAAAGTACGAATAATTTATGTTAAATGTTGAAAGATTAAAATATTCTCAAAACATTGATCCACTTTTATAACCTTAAATATTTATATAATTTGAAAATATAATTGTAAATCGTTTATGGCTAGAATTCTTTTCCCATTTAAAGTTTAAACTACACATGAGGCAACCGTAAAAGTTGCAATTCTTCTCGATTTTAACTTAAAACAAATTTACAACTCCTTTTACGTTTTGGAGAATCTCTTATTTCGAGCACTTTCTTATTCCTTTAGTTTAGAAATCTTTTTTATTCTTTTAGCTAGGAGTCCTTACTTTTTTTTTTGGGTTGTCTATTTCAATTATACAATTTTACCTAACATAATTTTTTTTCCCGAATTATATAGGCGAACACATTTATATAAGAAGGTATTATTCTACGGTCTTCATCATCGAAAATCTGGATAGAGCTGCTACAAAAATAAATTTGATACTGAACAAAATAGTTATTTAATTATTTTACTAATATTAGTGAATAGTCATTTAATTTTCTTAATATGCACGATTTCAAAATCAGCCAAATTTTGCATATTAAATTCTTCTTATTTAAACTATAGATTTGTTAAAAAAAAATACTCTCTCCGGTAATAAGTAATTTTTTGACTTTTTTTTAGGTCCAAAATATCTGATTTTTCCAGATTTCAAGAATGAACTAATTAATTTTTTCCTACATTACCCTTGGAGTAAATAGTGTTTGAGTATGTATTAGGAGTATTTATGTAAAGAGATAGTAAAGGTTAATATGGTCAATTTTATTACTAATTAATGTTAAAAGATGGATTTATTAATTTATGTAAAAACATCCAAAAAATTACTTATTATGGACCAGAGGGAGTAATGAATAAGATTAGTAAATTTAATTTTAAATCCTTCGAGAACTTTCAACTCCTTTTAAGTTTAGAAGTATTCCTTGTTCGGTTAAAAAAATGTTAGGTTTTAATATGTATTTTTTATTCCCCTCTTTTTCTTGGGTTGCAGTAAGACTGAAAAAGGTTTTATAATTGGATCCCAATTAATCAAATCGCTACCAGTAAGGCATTTAATATTTAGATTAGAAATATTATATGGAAGAGAAAGTAATAGCTTTAGAGGTGAACCATCAATTACTGCCAATAGTTCCAAATTTAACGAGAATATAGACTATAAATACATACCTGATAGAATTATACTTATGACATCAAATGAAAATTATTCAGCTAATAGAAAATATGAAAACAAAAATAAATCCAACATTTGGCGATTTTTTCTTCATTTCAAAAACTGAGAAAAGCATACAATAAGAGATTTTAGCCCTCATTAAGAACAGTTGACTATCATACCCCAATGATGATAGTAATAAAAGTTGCTTAATAAATAAAATATGTGTATCATCAAATAAAAATGCGAGTTGACCAAAATATATGATGAAAAAAATAATCTTAACTAGCACAATATGTCGATCAATTAAATGAGATATCCATTGTCAATTTCCCTAATGGAAGTAAAATATCTTTTAATTTTGACTTCGCTTAAGATGATACCAACAACTATTATAGTATTACTAGGAAGATACTTAAATACTTAGCAACAAATGACCCTTCACCACATAAGCTCCTTGTGATAAGATAATAACTGAATAGTCGGATGGGTAAAGTGACATAATAAAGCGAAAAACGTTTGTTATATGAAGTTATAGAAAGAAATATCTTTTCAACATATCTTTTAATTAAAGCGAGAGATATACGTGCAAAGCACGTACATAGAGACTAATACTATATTAAAAGCACGAAGACTCCTAGCCAAATATCGTTCGCCTTTTTTACCCTTTAAAAATATATTTTATATTGGATAAAATAGTAATTTAAATTATTTGCCTAAAATTTAGAGCTACAAAATTAATTCAATTTGTATATTAAAATACTTTATTTAAACTATGTAAAAAGTTCTAAATTTAGAATTTCATAATCAAATAGGATTTTACCAAAATGACAACCTAATTGTATGGACTTTGAACCAAATACTATTTGACTTCCCATTTAATTGTTGTTCACTTTTTGTGTGTGTACGTGACCTTCTTCTTTTAAAAAGAACTTCGTGTTATGAATAGTTTGTACATTAGATACTACTTTGGATACTACATTAGATGCTACATTGGATGTCCATGTTGTGAATAACTTAAAGATTAAATTTCCTACTTTATGTCCATCATCTTTACTTTTTATGCCTATAAAAAGTCATGTAATTGCAATGGAAAAATACACCAAAGTGAAAGAAGAAAACACTTCTCCATTCTTTCTATCTCTTCTTATTTACATTTTACCGCATTACTTTTATTTTATAGCTATGCATGCAGCATTGTCTTCATACAATATTGTTGGAATATTCTCTTTCAAAGAAAGACCACATGTTTGCTGAATGTGTTGAGTTATAGATCTTAACCAAACGCATTCTCGACTTGCTTCGTGAATGGCTATTATCTCTGCATGATTTGAAGAAGTAGCAACCATAGTTTGTTTTGTCGAACGCCATGATATGGCTGTACCTCCACTTGTAAATAAATAGCCTGTCTGAGATCGACCTTTGTGTGGATCAGACAAATATCCTGCATCTGCATAACCAATCAATGATGGCTTGGATTCATTTGAATAAAATAAACCCATATCAATGGTCCCTTGGAGGTATCTGAATATATGTTTAATACCATTCCAGTGTCTTTGTGTTGGCGAAGTACTAAATCTTGCCAATAAGCTTACTGAGAAAGCTATATCTGGTCGGAAATTATTGGCAAGATACATTAATGCCCCAATTGCACTAAGATATGGTACTTCGGCACCAAGAAGCTCTTCATCATTTTCATGAGGTCGGAATGGATCTTTCTTTATATCAAGTGATCTCACAACCATCGGGGTACTCAATGGATGTGCTTTATCCATATAGAATCGCTTTAAAATCTTTTCGGTGTATGTCGATTGATGGACAAATATTCCATCTTTCATATACTCAATTTGTAGACCAAGACAAAATTTTGTCTTTCCAAGATCTTTCATTTCAAATTCTTTCTTCAAACAGTCTACTGTTTTTGGAAGCTCCTCAGGAGTTCCAATGATATTTAAATCATCAACATACACAGCGATTATAACAAATTCAGATCCAGACCTTTTTATAAAGACACAAGGACAAATTGGATCATTCTTGTACCCTTCTTTCAACAGGTATTCACTCAGGCGATTGTACCACATACGACCTGATTGTTTCAATCCGTATAAAGATTTCTGAAGCTTTATTGAACAAGTTTCTCGAAAACTTTTATATGCTTCTGGCACTTTAAATCCCTCAGGTACTTTCATAAAAATTTCGTTGTCTAATGATCCATACAAATAGGCTGTAACAACATCCATTAGATGCATATCAAGTTTTTCTTGCACTGCCATATTTATGAGATACCTGAAGGTGATAGCATCCACTACAGGAGAATATGTCTCCATATAATCAATTCCAGGCCTTTGGGAAAACCCTTGTGCCACAAGTCGTGCTTTATATCTAACGACTTCATTTTTATCATTTCGTTTTCGCACAAAAACCCATTTATACCCTACTGGCTTTATGGCTTCAGGTGTTCGAACTATGGGTTCGAAGACTTCACATTTTCCAAGTGAAGTTAACTCTGCCTGGATAGCGTCTTTCCATTTTGGCCAATCATTTCTCTGTCTACATTCATTGACAGATTTTGGTTCAAGATCCTCATCTTATTGCATTATTTCAACAACAACATTATAAGCAAAAATGTTATCGATAACAATATTATTTCGGTTCCATCTTTTCCCGGTTGAGACGTAACTTATTGATATCTCTTCATTTTCATTATTTTTAGGTACCTGGACCTCCCCTAAGGTCTTATCATTTGTTACGTCTTGGGGCTCTTCTTGAGCCACTACCTCTGTGTTATGTTCACTTTGATCACTTGCTCCTTTTCTTCTTCGAGGATTTTTATCTTTAGAACCGATTGGTCTACCACGTTTCAAGCATGACTTAGACTCATTTGCTTTAATTAATTGTTCTGTCGGGATATCAACTCGAATTGGAGCATTAGCAGCTGGAATATGTGACTTAGTCACCCTTGGTAGGTTAGTGAATGCATCTGGAAATTGATTTGCAATATTATGTAAATGAATAATCTTTTGAACCTCTTGTTCATATTGATTTGTTCGAGGATCTAAATGAGACAGTGATAATGCATTCCAATCTATCTTCTTTTTCAGCTGCTTATTTTCTCCCCCTAATGTTGGATATACTGATTCATTAAAATGGCAATCAGAAAATCTTGCCGTAAATAAATCTCCAGTCATCGGCTCTAGATATTTTATAATAGAAGGAGATTCATGTCCAACATATATCCCCAACCTTCTTTGAGGTCCCATCTTTGTGCGTTGTGGTGGAGCAATTGGAACATATATCGCACAACCAAAGATCCTAAGATGGGAAATATTTGGTTCCTGACCAAAAGCTAATTGCAATGGGGAGACTTTATGATAACTTGTGGGCCTTATCCGCACAAGTGTTGCTGCGTGCAAAATAACATGACCCTATACTGAAATGGGAAGTTTTGTTCTCATAAGCATTGGTCTAGAAATTAATTGGAGGCGTTTGATCAATGATTATGCTAGACCATTTTGTGTATGAACATGAGCAACCGGATGCTGAATTGTTATCCCAGTTGAAATACAATAATCATTAAAGGCTTGGGATGTAAACTCACTGGCATTATCAAGACGAATTGTCTTAATTGCATAATCTGGAAATTGTGCTCTTAGCTTTATTATTTGAGCCAACAATCTCGCAAATTCCATATTGCGAGTTGATAGTAAGCACACATGTGACCATCTTGTAGATGCATCTACCAAAACCATATAATATTTGAATGGTCCACATGAAGGGTGAATGGCCCACATATATCACTCTGTATACGTTCCAGAAATACAGGGGATTCCATCCTAACTTTAATAGTTGATGGTCTAATAATTAATTTTCCTTGAGAACACGCAGCACAAGAGAATTCCTTAAATTGAAGAATCTTCTGATTCTTCATTGCATGTCCATGTGAATTCTCAATTATTTTACGCATCATATTAGAACCAGGATGGCCCAACCGGTCATGCCAAATAATAAAATTATCTTGATTAGTAAACTTCTCGTTTACTACGGCATGTGTTTCAATCCTGCTAATACTTGTGTAGTATAAGCCGGAGGAAAGAGCAGGTAACATTTCAAGCACATATTTCTTACCGGACATTATTGTAGTAATATAAAGATATTCAATCTTTTCATCATTTGTAGTCTCAATATGATAGCCATTTTGGCGAATATCTTTGAAACTTAATAAGTTTCTTTGAGATTTACTACAATATAGTGCTTCATCAATAGCCAAATTTGTTCCTCCTGGTAGTAATAAATTGGCTCTTCCAGAACCTTCAATTAATCTTGTACTACCGGATATTGTATTAACATTCGCTTCTTTCATTACCAAATAAGAGAAATATCTCTTATCTTTTAAAATAGTGTGTGTTGTAGCACTATCCAGAAGACATATATCATCTTTATTAATCTTAAGTCCAACTGAAGACTGGGGAATTTTCATATTCTTCATAAAAAAACAAATAATACATCATAAGAAATATGAAAGACAAGCAGGAAAAAAACATTAAGAAATACATTAGAAATGTAGAAACTAGCAACACATGATGCATTAGGAAAATACACTCAAGAAAAATAAACTAGTTGCAAACATAAACATAACAACTTTTATAGCTTCATTCCCCAGTAAGATGATTAGTTCTTCAGTCAATATCCTCAAAGAAGTCCCCAACTTCTAAATGAGTAATATTTGTTAGGCCTTCAAAATCATCATCTTTATATGCAAGATGTGCCTTAGAATCATATTTATTTGAGGGACCTGCTTCATCATCATTATTTTGAAAGGTCAAGTGTGCCTCCACATTATTTTCTTTTTTCTTGAGGGAGGCTTGATAAAGTTTGACAAAATGTTCTGGCGTACAACAAATGCGTTCCCAATGACCTCTCATACCATATCGGTGACACATACTAGCTTTACTGTCAACACCCGAATTCCCCACCATCGGGAGTCGTGATGGCGCCTACTGTCGGAGCTAGGCAAGCCAACCTTAACATAACTTTTCAACTAATTTTCAACAAGATAATAATAAAAACAATAAATTCAAGCGGAAGCCTTAATTTAATATTAACTGAACGAAAATGCGGAAAAAATTAACATCATCCTCTACCCAAGATTTAGTGTCACAATACTCACGGACTACTATAAGATACTACAAATAAGAGTTTGAAAGAAAATACATAAGGAGTCTGCTTCGATACAATGAAAACAAACAGAAATGAAATAGATGAGACTCAGGGCCCACACACGCCAGCGAACTACCTAGGAGTCCCTGGACTGAAGGCACGCTCCCAATCTACTACTACTGCAGTCCGTAAGCTACTCCCGAATCTGTGCACAAAAAGGGCACAGAAGTGTAGCATCAGCACAACCGACCCCATGTGCTGGTAAGTGCCTGGCCTAACCCCGGCGAGGTAGTGACGAGGCTAGACCGGACCTACCTCAAATTAACCTGTACAGATATATGTGCAACAACGGAAAGATATACAGAATTTAAACAGATAATAGGGAGGGGACATGCTGTGGGGTGTAACAATTTAGATATAAGACCAACGAACAGAGAGATGGAAACTGAATAATTAACATCTATGAAAGAGAGCAAGTGAATCAACAACTGCACGGCACCAACCTTCGTGCTTTTACTCTCAATTCTCACCAAAACTGTCAAATATAGTGCACGGCATCACCCTTCGTGCTTTTCCTCACATAACTCTCACATCAAGGCACGGAATGACCCTTCGTGCTCAAATAATTAGAGACATGGCACGGAAAGACCCTTCGTGCATAATTATCAAAACATGGCACGGAAAGACCCTTCGTGCATAATCGCTCTTCCTCACCCAATCATCAGTCACAACCAATCGGGGAAGGGAATATACAACAAGATTAAACATCCCGGCAAGGGAGAACAAATTAACAATAAGTCCCGGCAAGGGAAAAATACCACACTTCCTTCTTTAACTCATCTGCTTCTCAACTATCACTTCATAATTATATTAGCAAGTAATTAGCTCAATTGTTTCACATCTTTCGAATTTAAAAGCAACTACGACTCACGGTCATGCTAGACTCCGGTGCATAGATAACCGTCACCATGCCTATACACCGTACTCCACAGTTAACACGTAGCAAATAACATCCAAATCCTAATCCCTCAAGCCAAAGTTAGAACAAACACTTACCTCGAATGCTCCAAACTCAACTCACGCTTCTAGTATAGCTTTACCTCTTGATTCCACCACCAATCCGCTCGAATCTAGTCATAAGTTACTTAATCACATTAATAATTACTAAATGAATCACCCCCAATGCATGAAAATATATTTTTCAAGGTTTTTCCCAAAAAGGTCAAAAATACCCCCGGACCCACGTGGTCGAAACTCGAGGTTCGGACCAAAACCCGGTTACCCATTCCCCCATGAATCCAAATATATGATTTGTTTTTAAATCGGACCCCAAATTGAGGTCCAACTTCTCAATTTGTAGAAAACCTAGGTTCTACCCAAAACACCCAATTTTCCCCATGAAAATCTTTGATTTGAAGTTGAAATTATGTTAAAAGATGTTAAGGAATAAAGAAATTAAGTTAGAAATCACTTACCAATCGTTTTGGAGAAGAAAAGTTGTTTGGAAAATCGCCTCTTAGGTTTTGGGTTTTTGAAAAGTGAAAAATGACTGAGATTTTCCGAACTTGTATACCTTTCTGAGGACCTGGCGCGGACCGCACAAAAATGTGTTGCGGCCGCGCCGAGTGGGAGAAAAATTGGGGCTTCTCTGAACCCTTCCAGCGCGGACCGCACTGTTTTGGTGCGCGGCCGCGCTGGTTGACCTGAAACCCTAGCCCTCAGACTCAGCCACGCGGACCGCATAGAAAGGCATCGCGGCCCCAGCGCGGACCGCGCGGAAATGACCGCGGTCGCGCTGGTGTCTGCAACACCTGAACCTGTATTTTCGTAAGTCCAAGACCTCCCGTGCCCCATTCAAAACTCACCCGAGCCCTCGGGGCTCCAAACCAAACATGCACACAACCTTAAAAACATCTTACGGACTTACTCGTGCGATCAATTCGCCAAAATAACATCATATACATAGGATCAAGCCTCACACACATGATTTTCTTTCAACTTTCATAAAAACTCAAATTCCCCATTTTAAGTCCGAAACACGTCATATGACGTCCGTTTTTAGCCAAACTTTACAGATAGTGCTTAACACATATTTAAGACTTGTACCGGGCGTCGGAACCAAATTACGAGCCCGATACCTATATTTTCTAACTCCTTTTCATTTCAAATTTTCATATCAAATTTCAGAAAATAATTTCTTTCAAAAATTCATTTCTCGGGCTTGGGACCTCGGAATTTGATTCCGGGCACACGCCCAAGTCCCATATTTTTCTACGGACCCTCCGGGACCGTCGAATCACAGGTCCGGGTCCGTTTACCCAAAATGTTGACCGAAGTCAACATTATGCATATTAATACCAAAATTCATCAAATGTTTCACATAATTCACATATTCTAACATAAAAACTTTCCGGCTACGCGCCCGAACTGCGCACGCCAATCGAGGCAACTAAAAGCGAGGTTTTCAAGGCTTCGGGAGCACGGAACAAGGAAGAATTACGGTGATGACCCCATGGGTCGTCGAATTCTCCATCTCTAAAACAACTGTTCGTCCTCGAACAGACAAAAGAAAGAAGTACCTGAGTCGGGAAATAAATGAGGATAACGGCTCCGCATATCGAACTCGGACTCCCAGGTCGATGCCTCAGGAGGCTGACCTCTCCACTGAACACGCACCGAAGGAAAACTCTTCGACCTCAACTGTCGAACCTGCCGGTCTAGAATAGCCACCGGCTCCTCCTCATATGACAGATCCTTGTCCAATTGGACAGTGCTGAAATCTAACACGTGCGATGGATCTCCGCAATACTTCCGGAGCATAGATACATGAAACACGGGATGCACGGCTGACAAGCTAGGTGGCAAGGCAAGTCTATAAGCCACCTCTCCCACACGATCAAGAATCTCAAATGGACCGATGAACCTAGGGCTGAGCTTTCCCTTCTTCCCAAATCTCATCACGCCCTTCATAGGCGATACACGGAGCAATACCCGCTCACCAACCATGAAAACAACATCTCTGACCTTATGGTCTGCATAACTCTTCTGTTTGGACTGAGCTGTACGAAGTCTATCCTGAATAATCCTGACCTTGTCCAAGGCCTCCTGAACCAGATCCGTACCCAATAATCGAGCCTCTCCCAGCTCAAACCATCCAACTAGAGACCGACATCTCCTACCATACAACGCCTCATAGGGAGCCATCTGAATGCTGGACTGGTAGTTATTGTTGTAGGCGAACTCTGCTAAAGGCAAAAACTGGTCCCACGAGCCTCCAAAATCAATGACACAGGCTCGGAGCATGTCCTCAAGAATCTGAATAGTCCTCTCGGACTGACCGTCCGTCTGGGGATGAAATGTTGTACTCAACTCAACCTGGGTGCCCAACTCTCACTGAACCGCTCTCTAGAAATGCGAGGTAAACTGCGTACCCCGATCCGAAATGATAGATAGTGGCACCCCATGAAGGCGAATAATCTCCCTGATATAAATCTCGGCTAACCTTTCTGACGAATAGGTGGCTGCAACAGGAACAAAATGCGCTGACTTGGTTGTCACACCTCCTTTTTCCTACACCCCGGAAAGGGCGTAAAGGAGTTTTTCCAATTAAAGGACAATCAGAACGGGATTTAATTATTAATTATTCAGAGTCGCCACTTGGGAGATTAATGGTGTCCCAAGTCACCGGTTGAGCCCCGAACCGAGGAAAAATATGACTCTGTTATAGTCCGTGAACCAGAAATCCGAGTAAGGAATTCTGTTAACCCGGGAGAAGGTGTTAGGCATTCCCGAGTTCCGTGGTTCTAGCACGGTCGCTTAACTGTTGTATTTAATTTTTATCTGATCTTAATACATGCTAGCTTATGTGCCTTTTATTCGTAAACCACTTTTATCATTATTTATTTTAAAAGAATTGCGGCGTCGTGAAAACGCGTTTCGAACCACGTCACAATCAATGCACCCGTGGTTGTCAACACATTTTGACTTCGTCGAGATTTGGATTTGGGTCACATCAATGCGCACCCGAGTTTAAGGAAGTAATTTAATTCAATCGTGCATAAAGTAATTTCGCATTCTAATTTGCGAGGGCCATGGAATTTAGCTAAATGACACGCCTCGAAATCTAAGGATCAATTCAAGATTAAATAAAGCGAGGGCCATGCAAATTGCTAAATGACACACCTTGGACTATATAAGCTAATTCAATTGGCAGCCTATGCAAACCCATTTTTTGTTATTAATCCAACCATAGGAAGCTAATGCCAAAATGGTCATTTACAATATCTCAACAAATGCATAGTAATTACAAGTAAACAAGACAAAGAACAATATGATATGCTACACTAAATTCCACCATGTATAGTTGAGGAACTGAATACATAACTTCCAGAATGAAAATAAGATAAGGTTATGCAAAAATACAACTAGCTGATGTGAAAGAAGTGGTAATTTATTTCATCACAAGACACTAATCTAAATGCAGCTGGCTCTAGGCCGTCAAGTTGATGAACAATTGCAAAACAAGTTGCACTATATTTACACAGATAAACTAGACTTGAATTAGCTTTTCCGGCGCCATGGTTGAAGACATCACCAGTGTGTGTTGAGCACCTCAATAAAATTTAAGCTAATGTAAACAATCTGTTCATTATGTTACTCCTACGCCACAGCAAATAGCTCGCACAGTTACGATACACTTAATGCTTATTTAGTTGAGCATAAAACGCCTTAAAGCAGTAGAATGAGAGCAGTGATTAAAGAAGGGAAACTACAACTACCAAATAGAGCAAACATGAAAATGACCTAAACATCCGAAAGGAGTAAAGAGTGAGCATTGTACATAGAGAGACGATAGTTCTAAAACTAAGACCCATGCTGCAGAAGAGGAAAAATGAAAAAAAATCTCAAAAAGTACCCGTCCCTCCATGGACGCTAAATGTCCACAAAGCAGGAAGGACACCTGAAACCTTCAAATTCGACACTGCCTTATCATAGAGGTGGTTAGATTTTTGAAACAGGTGCTTCCAGAGAGCTAATCTAAATAGATGGATGAAGCATCATAGGAAAAAATATGTCAAACTCGAACTTGACGGAACCAAACTAGCCTAGTCATGAGAAGCATAGATGAGTAGATTATTGACTCGCCATTCATTTACCAGTCATGCAACAAGTTAAATTCCAGCCGTGAATTATCAAAAACCAAACTGGTCTCACTTTCAAGAACAGATTTGGTTAACCAATTGATAGACACACGAATGGTCTCAAATCTCATAAACGAAGACACTAATTCGACTCCTAACAAACATATCGGAGCAGAGGTGAAACACTAAGCGTGATCTTAACATAGCAGCCATTTCAACCTCCCTAGGGTCATGTGATTTAAACTTTGATAACGGCAGAATCCAAGCACAACATGCTATGCTCGTTTAGAAGAAGAGAACAAAACGATTTAGGCATTGATGAGCAAGCATACGACCCTGAACAGATAACCGGAAACATTCGTACTAGAGAGTCAGATAACCAAGCGAAGAACCATGTGAGTATACATGAGGCAGAGCAGAACAGAACAATGAGTGTAAGATTCGAACAACAAACGACATGTCAAATAGCCTTTCCAAACGCGAACTGAAACTGAAAGCTAACCTCAAATTCAACCTCTAATGGAATTAGTAAAAAAACAATTACTTCTATAAATGGATTTCCATGGCTCTTATCGTATTTTCAATCAACATTCAAACTAACATAAGAAAAGAGAAAGAGATTGAACCTAATTGCGCGAAGCTTTGATTAATTTCGTTTGGACTCCAATACAAACGAATCCGGCCTTGGAATTGGGAGCGACAACAGCTGAAATTTTAACCTCCTTTTAATAACTATATACTCGACAATACACCCTTTGATTCCAATACCCATCGAGGCTCAATGGCGAAGCAGCAGAGCAACCATAGAAACAGAGTCGACGAAATCGAAGCTCATGAACAGTTAGTGGACCTCAGTTCATTTTCCTTTGAGTTCAACCCAAGCTCATCAGTGAAGAATGAGAATTGTTTTTTGAATTTTTTAAATATAGAGAACAAAGAAGAGAATCAGATTAAACACCAAACCAAAAAATAGATTTTTGTATTTTTCTTTGTAGACTAGAACTAACTAAAATTCAACCCAGAAGAAGAAAAAGAAGAAAGACCATTGTTTTTAACCCTCCGTTTTCTGCTAAAAATTCATCCCCCTTCAAAAATCGGATTAAGTCCTTTTATGAAACGAATCCCTGATGAATGTGAGGCTCGGATTGAACGAAATCAATCCAATGCCTCACATTCATCCAACGAATCGTCTCTAGGACCTTCCAATCGCGTGCCTTCTCTCAAAATCGAGCGAGTGAACAAAAACGAATCTTGGCATCAGAAAATCCGTTAGCAACAACAAGAGGATAGATAGAGGGACGCGTGGGTTAGGGCTTGATGCTCACTCGCGTGAATTTTGACGATTTTGGGGCTTGGTTCGGATGTTCTTTGGGAGAAGAAGAACAGTCGCGGCTGGGATTAGGGGTCTAGGGATCTGATTGTATTTTGCGTGTGTATATGGACGGGTCGGGTCAGGCGGGTGTGGGCCGGGTTTACGCGGGTTTGGAAAACGTTTGGGCCAGGGGGTGGTGAGTTGGGCATTGGGCTAGGGAGCTCTTGAATTAAGGTGGTCCAAAGACCAATTTCCCTTCATGTTCTTTTCTCTTTTTTTTTTTTTTGTATTTTCAGATTTTGCTAAATTAAAATAAAATAAAAACAAACCTAACTTAATCCCTAATTAAATTGTCCCACCAAATTAAATTAACTATTCGAAATAATAATTACCACAACTAATTAAATATTAAATTAAAGAAAAACCGCCAGAATTTGAATTTAAATTTAAAAGTGCAAAAAATAAACTATTTTGTGATTTTTCTCATTTTTTTTATAAAATAACTAATTTTCTAATTGATCCTAAAATGTGGAGTTGAATCCTAAATGCAAATGCATATTTTTGTATTTTTTATGAATTAGCATGCAAACATAAAATGCAACCATTATCAGAAAATGATATCAAAATGCACGAAAAATTGTAAAAATAAAGAAAAATTATTTTGTTGAAATTTTTGGGAATTATTCATATATAGGGCAAAAATCACGTGCTCACAACTGCTCCTCTTTGCTTGAAAACATGAAATGTTTTCGGGCAAATATAAGTGAGCAAATACGAGCGATTTTTTCCCGTTTGGAAATTCCGTGTGAAGCATTTTTTTTTTGAAAAGCTTGACCGCACCCTGCTTTAGAGGTTGCCTACATATCCTGGGCTAAACAGGAATCAGGTCAGTGTAGTTCGGGAATGTCTGGTAGCTGGGACTACCAGGAGCTGTGATTTCACTGCGATTGCTGCTGCTACTGCTTGTTGACCTCCCTTATTACACCACGTCAAAGATAAAAGAAGCTAAACTAACTATGCTCTATGAATTACAAAAGTCCTATCTAGATTCTTCAAACTTGCTCTTGTACTTCCTCGTTGCCTTGTTGTCTTGTGTTGTCTTGTTGCCTTATTGTCTTGTGTTTTCTCGATAAAATTCCCTGTTGCTATTTCAACTGGTCAACTGAGATGTTGTTCCCTCTCTCCAAACTGCTGAACTTGAGTAATCTTGAACTCGAATGTATTCCTCTGTTATCCAAGAGGGCTCCTGATTGCTGACCTTGAACTTGAAAATACTCCTCTATTATCCAGGCGGGCTCCTGACTTCACAGAAATATACAAAACGAAGAAAACTTTCTGCCCCAGTTTGGAAACTGGGCACACGTTACCGGATATTAATAGAAACTTGACTAAAGCTTGACTTGAAATACCTCTGCTGTACAGGCGGGCTCCTGCTTTCCGAAACTTGAATTGTATACCTATGTTCTCCAGGCGGGCTCCTGACTGTGACTACCTAAAAATTTAGCACTTCCATTCTCTCGGCGGGCTCCTGACTTCGACTACTTAAAAATTTAACACCTCCATTCTCCAGGCGGGCTCCTGACTTCGACTACTTAAAAATTTAACATCTCCATTCTTCAGGCGGGCTCCTGACTTCGACTACTTAAAAATTTAACACCTCCATTCTCCAGGCGGGCTCCTGACTTCGACTACTTAAAAATTTAACACCTCCATTCTTCAGGCGGGCTCCTGACTTCGACTGCTTAAAATATTTAACACCACCATTCTCCAGGAGGGCTCCTGACTTCGACTACTTAAAACTTTAACACCTCCATTCTTCAGGCGGGCTCCTAACTTGGACTGCTTAAATATTTAACACCTCCATTCTCCAGGCGGGCTCCTGACTTTGACTACTTAAAAATTTAACACATCCATTCTCCAGGCGGGCTCCTGACTTCAAATACACAAAGAAATTGATTGAAAACTAAAATCTGAATTGTGTCACCTCTGTTCTTCAGGCGGGCTCCTGATTGCTAAAATTGAATTGTATGTCTCTATTCTCCAGGCGGACTCCTGACTGCCAAAATTCAAAATGCGTGTCTCTGTTCTCCAGGCGGACTCCTGACTTTTAAAATTTAAACTGTATGTCTCCGTTCTTCAGGTGGACTCTTGACACCAAACTTAAAAAGTATGTCTCTGTTCTCCAGGCGGACTCCTGACTTCAACAAAATAATCAACCAACGGAAATTTTTCTGCCCCAGTTTGGAAGCTGGGTGTATGGGTGAGTGTTAAACTGAATCATATTATCACATATTACTAAGAATTGAAAGCTAAATCCTATTATCCAGGGAAGCCCTGACAACTCCTCATAATTACAAACCTAAAATATTACTCTCACTATATCATGTTATCTACAAGGGTTTAAACTACATCCTTTTATCCAGGAAGATCCCGCCAACTCCAAATAATTATGAACCTAAGGTGTTACTTCTCACTATACCATGTTATCTTATCCGGGTATTTGAATTATGTCCTATTATCCAGGAAGGTCCTGACAACTTGCATTTTATCCTAAACATGCAAACTTTGCAACCAAATTATATTCCCCTACGCTATTCATGATTATCTCGTATTTAATCAAACCGCACTTTGCGGTCAAACTTGATTACTGCTTGCTTTCCCTTTATGGAGAATTCCTCCTGAACAACCAACTTTCTGCCCCTGTTCCAATCAAAGAAAATTCTGTTAGTTTAAAATGGTGGTTAGTTGATGGCATTCTTGCTGAAAAATCCTTCCCCTGCATTGCCTTGTGTTGACTGACCTCCACGCACTGACCCTGAACCGCCTGACTTTCTGACCAACTTTTAAATTCCCCAACCTCTGGCGACCTAAATGTTTTGCACCCATACTGTTATTTTGCTTTTCTGACCCTTTTGTTTGAACCTTTGCATTTCCCACGACATCTCCCAATCATTTTACTGATGAAACTTCCGTTAATTCCCTGTATTCCATTTTACATCATGTTATTTTTGACATGCTCTGACCACGTTGTACTTTTCAATTCCGGAAGCTGGTAGTGAGCCTTGAGATCGCTTCCTACTTGACTTTGAACATAACTGACATTAGAACATTTTTACGGGTTAAGGACAAGAAGAATCCAAAACCGGATGACTACTAAAAATGAAGTGAAGAAAAGAAACTTATATGACTGGAACAGCTGACGCCAATGGTCATGACATGCATTTCGGACTAATCGACCCAACCGATCCAACTAAAACAACTCTCAATTGACATACCTCATTGCTCAGAACTTCCATCAATTATTTGAATTACCCAGACCTTAACCTTGTTTTCCTGCAGTACCACGCAACGGTTTCCATCAACAGACCTTTCTCAGTTTGACATCTCTCAACTCACTTTCGCTTTGAGGTGCCCGTGAAGGTTTTCACCACCAAGACTCTCTCATTTTATTTTCTCTCAGCTCCCGTCGCCTTACGGTGCCCGTGAAGGTTTTCACCAATAAGACTCTCTCATTTTTACTTTTGTTCTTTCTTGCTTGAACCAGAGTGTTGCCACTGCTACGAATTACCGCTACCTGTTCGACCTGGCATTTCTTAGAAATTGATCAGAAGGTCTTTCTTTGGACCGTAATGTAGGCTTTTGGATTGGGTTAGAAAGAAAGGTATAAAAGGCTCAAAACAATTCAAATGGGTTTAAATTACAACTCTCGGAATCCAATTTTTCACAAGAATCACAACTTCTGGCCCAGTTTCTTGCTTGGGGATTTTTGGATTTTTATTTTGGTATGACTGAACCTCGGAGTAAGGCTGCCTACGTACCCTTTCGGGATCAAGTCAAACGTAGTTCACTGTATCATAGTTACCTTTGTTGTTGTTGTTTTTTTCCTTTTCTTTCTTTTCTTCTTCTTTTCCCTCTCTTTCTCTTTTCCTTCTCTTTTCATTTTTCTTCTTTTTTTTTCTTTTCTTCTCTTTTTTTCTTTTCTTTTCTTTTTCCTTTGCTTTTCTTTTCTTTATTTTATGTTTGGCACCTGTATTCCTTGATAATGTCATTGATTTCGAAAGAGGGGTATGAAAAATAAGTAAGGCTCAAAGGGGATGACAAGGGATAAAAGTGTTTGGATAGCAGGACAAAACGCCTTCGTCATTTCAATCTTTAGGATATGCCAAATACAATCAGATATATTCAAAAATAAAGAAATCATACATAATATCTCTTGACTGCATCGGAATTGATGGCCATTTCTATACATTTTCCTTCTACATCTGTCAAATACAATGCCCCGTTAGACAACACTCTGGTTACTACAAATGGTTCCTGCCAGTTTGGGCAAATTTTCCTTTTGCTTCAGCCCAATGAGGCAAAATCTGCCTCAGTACTAATTGTCCGACTTCGAATTTCTTTGGACGCACTTTCTTGTTGTATGCTCTTGCCATTCTTCGTTGGTACAGTTGACCATGACACATTGATGCCAATATTTTCTCGTCAATCAAACTCAACTGCTCAAGGCGGCTTTTCACCCATTCATCATCATCGATCTCAGCCTCCACAACGATTCGCAGAGACGGGATTTCCACCTCTGCAGGTATTACTTCCTCGGTGCCATACATCAATGAATAAGGAGTCGCCCCCACCGATGTACGAACGGTGGTGCGGTATCCTAACAATGCAAAAGGTAATTTCTCATGCCACTATCTAGACCCTTCAACCATCTTCCGGAGTATTTTCTTTATATTCTTATTGGCTGCTTCAACCACACCATTTGCCTTGGGACGGTATGGAGTAGAATGCCTATGGGTAATCTTAAACTGCTCACATGTCTCTTTCATCAAATGGCTATTAATATTAGCCCCATTATCCGTGATGATTACCTTCGGAATCCCAAACCGACAGATGATATTTGAGTGCACGAAGTCGACCACAGCTTTCTTAGTCACAGACTTGAACATCTTAGCTTCCACCCATTTGGTAAAATAGTCTATAGCTACCAGAATAAACCTGTGCCCATTTGACGTTGCTGGATCAATTGGCCCAATAACATCCATGCCCCACGCAACAAAAGGCCATGGTGCGGACATCGTATGTAGTTCTGATGGTGGAGAGTGAATCAAATCTCCATGCACTTGGCACTGATGACATTTACGCACAAAACTGATACAATCCCGCTCCATAGTGAGCCAATAATAACCTGCTCGGAGAATCTTTTTTGCTAGAACATACCCACTCATATGCGGTCCACAAACTTCGGAATGTACCTCAGTCATGATAGATGTGGCCTGTCTTGCGTCCATGCATCTCAGCAACCCGAGGTCTGGAGTTCTTTTGTACAACACTCCTCCACTAAGGAAAAACCCGCTTGCCAATCGCCGAATCATTCTTTTCTGATCACTGGTGGCCTGTACCGGATATACTCCCGTCCTGATGTACTCTTTGATATCATGGAACCATGGCTCGCCATCAATTTCCTCTTCTATCATATTACAGTAAGCATGATGATCACGGATCTGAATCTGCAACGGATCAATATAAGCCTTGTCTGGATGATGCAACATCGATGCCAAAGTAGCCAAAGCGTCGGCAGCCTCATTATGAATCCTTGGAATGTGCCTGAATTCTATAACCTGAAACCGCTGACAAAGCTCATGTAGACACTGCCGGTATGGTATAAGCTTTAAATCCCGTGTTTCCCATTCTCCCTGAATTTGGTGTACCAGTAGGTCCGAGTCACCCATGACCAAGACTTCCCGTACACCCATATCTACAGCTAATCTCAATCCCAATATACATGCCTCATATTCTGCCATATTGTTCGTACAGTAGAAACGAAGCCGAGCTGTAACAGGGTAATGCTAACCTGTTTTAGAAATAAGTACCGCTCCTATTCCCACGCCTTTCATATTTGCAGCCCCATCAAAGAAAAGTTTCCATCCTGGCTTCTCAGCTTGTTCCAATTCATCAATGTGCATCACCTCTTCATCAGGGAAATAGGTTTTCAAAGGTTCGTAATCTTCATCGACGGGGTTATCAACCAAATGATCGGCTAGTACCTGTGCTTTCATCGCAGTCCATGTCATATAGATAATGTCGAACTCTGTAAGCAGGATCTGCCACTTTGCAAGCCTCCCTGTAGGCATAGGCTTTTGAAAAATATACTTCAACAGGTTCAAGCGAGATATGAGGTAAGTAGTGTAGGATGACAAATAATGTTTCAAATTCTGTGCCACCCAAGTTAGGGCGCAACATGTCCTCTCCAGATGAGTATACTTAACCTCGTAAGACGTGAACTTCTTGCTGAGATAGTAGATAGCCTGCTCATTTCTACCCGTAACATCGTGCTGCCCCAGTACACAACCGAATGAATTATCCAAAACCGTCAGATATAGAATCAAAGGCCTCCCTGCTTCTGGCGGGACCAACACGGGTGGGTTCGACAAATACCCCTTTATCTTATCAAAAGCCTCCCGACATTCATCAGTCCATTTGACTGCTGCATATTTCTTCAACAATTTGAAAATCGGCTCACAAGTTATCGTGAGCTGAGCAATGAAGCTGCTGATATAGTTCAATCTTCCTAACAAACTCATCACCTCGGTTTTGTTTCTTGGAGGTGGCAATTCCTGAATAGCTTTGATCTTCGACGGGTCTAATTCAATACCCCGCCGGCTGACTATAAACCCCAACAACTTCCCAGATGGCACCCCGAAAGCACACTTTGCAGGATTGAGCTTAAGATTGTACCTGCGAAGCCTTTGAAAGAACTTTCTCAAATCTCTGACATGGTCGGATTGCTGTCTAGATTTCACGATCACATCATCTACGTACACCTCGATTTCTTTGTGTATCATATCATGGAATATGGTTGTCATGGCCCTCATATAAATTGCCCCAGCGTTTTTTAAACCGAACGGCATGACCCGATAACAATACGTTCCCCACAGCGTGATGAATGCCGTCTTTTCTGCATCTTTCTCGTCCATTAGAATCTGATGATAACCCGCGTAACAATCCATAAAAGAACCAATATCATGCTTGGCACAATTGTCAATCAGTATATGGATGTTGGGCAGTGGAAAATTATCTTTTGGACTTGCCTTGTTAAGATCCCGGTAATCGACACACACCTTGGCCTTGCCATCTTTCTTCGGCACAGGCACAACATTAGCTAACCAGGAGGGATACCGTGTAACCTGAATGACCTTTGCGTCAAATTGCTTGGTAATTTCCTCTTTGATCTTCACACTTATGTCCGCTTTGAATTTTCTCAACTTCTGCTTGACAGGAGGGAATGCCAGATCAGTGGGCAATTTGTGAACCACCAAATCGATGCTTAGACCTGGCATATCATCATACGACCATGCAAAAACATCTTTGTACTCATGCAATACTCTAATTATCTCCTCCTTGAGTTGTGGCTCCAGATGAACACTTACTTTAGTTTCCCGCACATTGTCTTGGTCCCCTAGATTAACTGTTTCTGTGTCATTTAGGTTAGGTTTGGGGTTTTCTTCAAAGTGACTTAATTCTTTACTAATTTCCTCATAAGCTTCATCGTTATTACAATCTACCCCATCATCACACTCGATTTCTTATATTATTATTTCTGAGCTAGATTGGCTTTAAAAACTGGGCCGAAGATTCCTCATGCATGTCATATCATTGATATTAGCATAAAAAGAACTGTACAAAAGAAAAGAAAAAATGGAAACAAAATTAGGAATGAAGAAAGAAGAAAATTGCATTTCATTGAATGTAAAGATAACAGGGTTTTAACTCATCCAAACGGACGGAACATAGCAACTGAATTACAAACCCTGGAATAATCCAGGTGACAAAAGGAAAACAAAACCCACTACCACGACTCCCTCTGAATTGGAAGAGGAGTAGCTTCCCAATTGTTGATGTTAGTATGCGGTCCGATGTACTGTATGTCTGCTCCGCTTGACCCTTCCCCGGCCTCAACCATGTTCACTTCAGCAAATACCCTCTCAAACACCTTATCCAAGTTCCCCTATGCACCAATCAGTGGACCCGACACCTTTGCCAATGACTGCTTCTTGACACCCGGCCTGACGAAGGACCTGGACAAGCGTGGAATCAGTTTGGGAAGAACCCAAACTTTCCTTTTCAATTTACGAGCCCTTATAACATCTTCTGTTGTTGGCTTGAACCCCAATCCGAAGGTGTCCAGATTTTTGGGCAGAGAAACAGGTTGAACAATGCCCTGAAGTTCAGCCCCCAGACTTTTTCCTGGCACGAACCCATTACTCAGCATTTCTGATACTACCATGACGGTCGTAGCTGCCACCCTGGGACATGGAATGCTTTTACCCTCGGGCACTCTGCTCACTGGGACCGTGTCGAAGACCTGATAAACCCATGGCCCCTTATCATCTTCAGCTTCTATAAAGGGCACAATGGCATTATTCATGGCGCATGTGGGATCTTCCCCATATAACACAATTTCTTGTCTGTCCCACTCGAACTTGACCATTTGGTGCAGTGTGGAAGGCACTGCTTTGGCCGCGTGGATCCATGGTCGACCCAACAAAAGATTGTAGGACACTGCAGCATCCAACACCTGAAATTCCATAGTGAACTCGACTGGGCCAATAGTCAATTCGAGTATAATATCCCCTATTGTGTTTGTTCCCCCTCCGTCGAACCCTCGAACACAAATGCTATTTTTGCGGATTCTATCATCATCAATATTCAACTTGTTCAATGTGGACAACGTACAAATATTAGCACTTGACCCGTTATCGATCAACGCCCGAGTAACAATTGAATCTTCACACTTGACCGTCAAGTAGAGAGCTTTATTGTGTTCTGTGCCTTCCACAGGCAATTCATCATCAGAAAATGCTACCTTGTTTACCTCAAAGATCTTGTTGGCAATTGTCTCCAGATGGTTCACTGAAATTTTGTCGGCACATGAGCTTCATTCAATATCTTCATCAAAGCTCGGAAATGCTCGTCAGAATGGATCAATAATGACAACAATGAGATCTGAGCCGGTGTTTTTCTCAATTGTTCAACAATGGAATAATCTTGCACTTTCATCTTTTTCAGAAATTCTTCTGCCTCTTCTTCCGTCACAGCCTTTTTGACTAGCACTGGATTGTCTTTAGCTCCCCTAGCCTTTCTCAACTCTTCGGGAGCAAAACAACGTCCCGACTGAGTTAGACCTTGTGCTTTACAACTCTCTTCCTCTATTTCCTTTCCTTTGTACGTCACCACTACCTTATCATATTTCCACGGTACGGCTTTGCTATCAACCACGGGTAATTGGACTACCGATTTTATGACAACTGGTTCTATGTAGGACCCCTTTCACAACAACCACGGGTGCAGATGATGACCCCGGTACCACTAACTTGACTGGCTCTGGCTTTTTTGCAGCAACAAATGGTCCTTTTCCCATTACCAACACTGGCTTATCTTTTATCGCTTTTAGCTGAACCACTGGCCTTGCGCTAACTGTCTTTTCTTTGACCTTGGCTTCCGTAGAACGGATCACCATGACCGTCTGCGAGGGTTTTTTAGGCTCTGTCCCCTTATGTATCAGTTCGATCATGTTGGCTTCATAATGCGCTGGTAACGGATTTTGATTGATGTTTGGGGCCTCTGGAGCCTGTACTTCAATACGACGATTATCAATGAGTTCTTGTACCGCGTTTTTCAACTTCCAACATTTTTCAGTATCGTGCCCCGACATCCCTGAGCAATACTCGCAGCTAACAGAATGGTCCAGGTTTCTGGGAAGGGGGTTTGGTGCTTTGGACTCAATTGGGGTCAACATTCCCAACTGTTTCAATCTATGGAAGAGAGTGGTGTAAGACTCTCCCAGCGGAGTAAATGTTTTTCTGTTTGGGGCCTTCTCACTTCTAAAAGCTTGGTTTGGGTGGAATCTAGTTCCTGGTCTGTTTGCCCTGGGAGGTGGATAGGTATTTTGTGGGGGTGGATGTGTGTTTTGGGGAGTCGGTGCACGCCATTGTGAGTGCACCAGAGGCTGAGTGTAGGTCTGGGCGTGGTGGATAGAAAAGTGTGGTTCTGGTGGTGGATAGTAGTGTTGCGGTGGTCCATATGGGATATATTGGTAGTTTGGGTGGTGGGGTCTAGGTTGGTTGTAGTAGGGTGGAGGGTTATTGGGCCTGGACCAAGCACTAGCTTCAACCGTAGCAACTTCTTCCTTCTTCTTCTTTCCAAGCACACCACCAGTACTGCTTTGGATGGCCTGGGTGGTTGCTTTCAATGCCGAGTAGCTCAAGATCTTGTTAGATTTCAATCCCTCTTCAATTATGGCTTCCATCTTTACCACTTCATTAAACGACTTTCCGACAAATGTCACCAGATGACCAAAATAGGTAGGCTCCAATGTTTGCAAGAAGTAATCTACCATCTCACTCTCCCTCATTGGAGGATCAACCCTTGCTGCTTGTTCCCTCCAGCGGAAACCAAACTCTCTAAAACTTTCCCCAGGCTTCTTTTCCATCTTCAACAATGACAGACGGTCAGGGACTATCTCAAGGTTATACTGAAAATGGCCAATGAATGCCTGTGCCAAATCATCCCATGTATACCATTAGCCGGGGTCCTGTCTCGTGTACCATTCTAGTGCGGATCCGCTCATGCTTTGACCAAAATATGCTATCAACAATTCGTCCTTCCCCCCAACACCTCTCATTTTGCTACAAAAACCATGCAGATGGGCTACTGGGTCACCGTGCCCCTCATACAAGTCAAACTTCGGCATTTTAAACCCCGCAGGCAACTGAACATCAGGGAAAGGGCACAAATATTTGTATGCAACGCTGACTTGGTTGCCTAAACCATGCATGTTCCTAAAGGATTGCTCTAGGCTTTTGACTTTACGAATCACTTCCTCCTGTTCTGCATTCTTAACCGGTTTCTCAACTTCTCCCGGGATTTCAAAATGGGGAGAATAAGTATATGGCTCAGGCGCTTTGAAAGTGGGTTCGAGAGGGTAATATTAGGTGTCGTGAGCTTGGAATAGCGGCTCACTGGACGATCTATGTAATGGGGTTGGGGGAGGTGCCACAAAGACTGGAACCATGGGTGGGGGAGGGTTCTGTTTGGGGGGTGGAGCTGGGGGATCGTATGAAGTGGTACCATAGCCTTGGGCGTGATAGGGGAAGGCTGAAGATGCGTGGGGAGTGGTGGGCTCCTTAGCCTGAGCCAGAGGTGGGATGTAAGATGGATTAGCGGGATATAGTGGTGCCGGATGTCCCTGAACCCATGCCCGATGCATTTCAGCCATTTGTGTTTTTAGTTTCCTCATCTCTTCTTTCATAGCACCTACATATGTTACCTCAACTTCATTTGAAGGGTCTATGATGCTGATCTCCGAGTCCTGCCCTGTCATGTTTACTTTATCTTTCGACCGGGTGTTGTACGGGTGAGTTGCCAGAATTGCCAATCAACTAACCATCTGCCTGAATTCACACATTTAGACAACCACTTTGTTAGCGATTAAGTTTTAACAGATTTGACAACCGCACGTTGGCATGAATGCACTTATGCAGTTAATCATTGCCATTATGCATTTGCTCGATTGCATGCGTCATACCGACATTTTGTTCTTTGTTTCTTTTTACCTTTCTTTCAAATTTCTCACCTTATCCCTCTCTTGTACTCTTTCCTTTCTTCTTATTTCTTTCTCTTTTGTGTTTCCGCTCATTTCTTGCTGTCTCTTTCTCTTTTTGTTTTTCCGCTCTCTTCTTTCTTTTTTTTTTTTCGCTCCCTTCTTTTTATCTCTTTCTCTTTCTTACATTTTGTTGTTATGATTACGGTCAAATCCTATGGAGATTGCCTACATATCGTGACCCCGCACGAATCAGACCAAGCGTAGTTCGTGAAAAATAAATGCAAAAATAAAGGGTGGAAATAAGAATTATTTTTTTGAAAATTTCATTTTTCATTACTAAAACAAACTATTACAAACTAAACATTTTCCGGAATGAAACTAACCGACGCAAATTAAAAGCAAACACAGACTCTAAGACTGCAAACATACTTGACCTGAAAAGATAACGGACATACAAAAGACAGACTCAAAAGGTAGAAAACTACAGACATGGCCTATGCATACTCTAGTGCTTCAAACTTAGGTGTCCGCGGGGCGTCGTTCGGCCTCGCCGCTGGCCTAGGATCCAAATCCCTTTCAAGCTGCTCTAATTCATTCATGGTTCGTTTCACATAGATCATCACTGCGGAGACAAAAGTAGTAGGGGTCATGTCTTCACAAACCCGGCATCTCCTGAAAATGGCATGTGCAATGGCTCTAATCCTGTCTTTTGTTTGCTTCTTTTCTATAAGCAATCGTCTTATCTGATCACTGCTTGTCTTTAAAGCTCGAGAGTCCTGCAGGTGTTGATCTTGCAACTGCTGAACTTCTACCTCCATTTGGGCCAATAAGTCGTAACAATGTCCACTTTCAATTCCAAAATCTCTAGCCTATTTTACCCTCAAAATCAACCACTTTTATCTTTAAATCGGCAACAATTTTCTCATGGTCCCTTTTCAACTGATTCAAGTACTGGCGACGCTCTTCTGTTCTGGTAGCCCACTGTGCTTTAAGCTCTACCATGATATTCTCGGATTTATCTAATTAATCCCGCCATTCCCTGACTTCGTTTTCCAATCTTTTTATCAATTGCTCATCGGATCGGCTCCTTGGTTGCTTATCGACGGTTATCTTCAATTGCCGGATTTGGGCCCTAAGCGCTTCGTTTTCTCGAGCCAGTCTGTTCTTTTCACCTTGATTCGCGACAACCTGTACACCGTTCTCGAATTTCAGACTCTCAACTTGCTGCTTCAGTTTACCAATCTCAACTCGATAGCCTTCTTCCTTTGATAACCAGTCCCACTGCTCTTGGGACAACTTGGCGAAATCTTCGAGATGAGGTCTTTTAGCCGGTCTCCCACACACCACGTCACCTCTGAACTAATCATGATACCCCGGGGCAACTTCTCCTTTAACCCTATCTGATACACAAGTGTTCGCCATCAAATGTTGACACTCACTACAGATTTGGCGAACCTCTTCTTCGGGGAACCGACCGTCAGGACTAATTTCGACCACTTGGGTACTCAGATTTTCATCTCTCGGTACTACTTGATACCTCCCAAGTTGCCACAGAACCCGATATGGTGCATAGGGCTGGATGCTTTTGAGTCCCATCAACAGAAAATGCGGCCGGGCTGCTGGCATATATATGACTTCTTCGACAGGCAACCATCCAAGCACCCACTGTATTTGGCTGGCAGTGAGGGTCCGAAATAATGATGTCCAGGCCGTGACTCCTTCAGGTAGACTAGCCCCTTTGATTCTTGTGTAAAATTCTCCTATACAAGTTTTCTCAAACGAACCATAACTCAATAGCTGAGAGCGGGGGCACAAATGCTCAGTCATCCACATTTGTAACAACAAGTTACATCCCTCAAAAAATTTTCCCCCAGCTTTGCAAGCCATGAGAGCCCGGAAGATGTCAGCCACGATCATAGGTGCTAAAGTGCTTTTCCCCATGGTTTGCAAAGTACTGACGACCCCCGCTATTTTCAAATCAATAGTACCATCTTTCCTTGAGAATATTATGAGGCCCAAAAAGGCTATCATAAAGCCACCCGTCCGTGTTCCTCCCATTTTTGTCGGTTACTTCTACTGCATAACTTAAAGTCTGGATTATTGAACCCGCCCATGTGGCCATATCTGTCATATATGAAGCGAAAACTATAGAAACCCTTTGCAAAGTCTGGATGATGAACTGTTCGGGGTATTTTCAAGGAATCCAAGAACCGGTGTATGGTAATGGCCTTGGGAGCAATTAAGTATTTGAACCTCAATGGAGCTTGATCACTTCCGATATACCCCCGCTATTTCTTCCAATGTCGGGGTGAGCTCAAAGTTTGAGAAATGAAATACATTATGTGTCGAATCCCAATAGGCGACCAATGCCCTGATAATATCCCCCCGAGGCTGAATGTCTAATAAATCCGGAAGATCTTTCAAATATTTTTTCACTTCGTCTTGCCCTTCTTTGCCTAAATCATTCCACCATAACTGCAACTCAAAACGGATTTTGGTCATTATTGAAAAGGGCTCATTTATCATCGTGCTCATCCTGCACATTTATTAAAGCGATTAAGCAAAAGAAAAACTTTTATTTTACTCAAAAAAAAAATTATCTATAGCTTGACTCAAAATTACCTATATATTTTCAAAAATTTTAAAAATGAAGAACTCGATTCTCAAACGCGGCCTTTCAGCACTTCGGGAACAAAGATTTTAAGGTTGCGAAAGTCAACCGGTCATACATCAAAAACTGACCAAGATGGTCGTTTGGCCTTCTAGCGTTCCTTTTAGGGACACTTGGCTATTTATGACAAGACGGCCCTACTTGACTTATTTACCATTTTTTACTTGTTTTTTTTAAGATAAAAGACCCGGCATTGCAACACGGCCTTTCAACGCCTCGAGGACGAAAACTTAAGGCTGTGAGGGTCAAAAAATGAAAACATGACCAAAGGTGGCTATTTATGCAAGATCAGCCTTCCGGCGTTCTGTTTGGGAACATTTGGCTATTTTTGACAAAACAGCATCACCCAACTTTGTTATGACGAAAAATAAAAAATTTGACATTTTTTTTTGCTATTTTTGCAAAGGAAAGGTTGGACCCGATGAGGGTTGCCTACGTATCCCACACCCTGTGAGAATCAAACCGGCGTAGTTCGAGCCAATTAACCGAACAATTTTAAACAATACTCTTTTCCATTTTCAATTTTTCTTTCTCAACAAACAATAAACAACCTACTTTCCAAACTAAGAATAAAAAACTTTTTTTTTCAACAAACACTTTTCCAACAATAAAAGACTCTTTTTTCTATTTTTCTTTTGCTTCTAGTAAAACAGACTCTTAGAAACAAAGCATTTTCCTTTTTTCATTTTCTCAAAATTTCGGCAGAGTTTCGACAGTGTTTGGGCATTGGGTTTTTAACTCCCTACCTTTTATTTCTCGCTCTTTTTCTTTTCTTTTATTTTTTTCTTTCCTCAAATTTCCAACATTTTCGAGATTCAGAAACCGGTCAACATGCAGGTTCGGAACAAATAAATGCACAGCACAAAAGAATGCATCAGGATGGTCTTTTTCATTTCAGGTTGCTAGTCCTGGACGGACCCAACCCCTGTGTTGAGTCCCCTAAGTCAAATGCAACGTGATGCAAATAAGCGTTCCTACTAGGGATCCGGCATGAAGTCACGTTATTCTATGTTCAAAACCTGGGTCAGTGTTCTAGACTGTGTACCCGAGCGGACAACTCAAGTCGAGGAGGGGGCAACTTACCGGGAACCAAAAGGCCATCCGGCTTCGTGACTTGTACGACCTCTTTCTTACTTCAAGGTATGACACTAACAGAATAGGGAGTCTCAACCAGTAAGCACATCCCCGGAGGTGAAGAGAGAAGGGTGTCAGCACAGTTTATATACAGTTCAGATAATATCAAACAGGTAACATTTAGCACATTCAGCACAAAACATGTAGGAAAATCAGATACAATTAAATACAACAATTTATCTAAGCTCGAATTCTGAACCTTGAACCAGAGATTTTGGGTTCGATCCCCAGCAGAGTCGCCAGAGCTGTCACACCTCCTTTTTCCTACACCCCGGAAAGGGCGTAAAGGAGTTTTTCCAATTAAAGGACAATCGGAACGGGATTTAATTATTAATTATTCAGAGTCGCCACTTGGGAGATTAATGGTGTCCCAAGTCACCGGTTGAGCCCCGAACCGAGGAAAAATATGACTCTGTTACAGTCCGCGAACCAGAAATCCGAGTAAGGAATTCTGTTAACCCGGGAGAAGATGTTAGGCATTCCCGAGTTCCGTAGTTCTAGCACGGTCGCTTAACTGTTGTATTTAATTTTTATCTGATCTTAATACATGCTAGATTATGTGCCTTTTATTCGTAAACCACTTTTATCATTATTTATTTTAAAAGAATTGCGACGTCGTGAAAACGCGTTTCGAACCACGTTGCAATCAATGCACCCGTGGTTGTCAACACATTTCGACTTCGTCGAGATTTGGATTTGGGTCACATCAATGCGCACCCGAGTTTAAGGAAGTAGTTTAATTAAATCGTGCATAAAGTAATTTCGCATTCGTAATTTGCGAGGGCCATGGAATTTAGCTAAATGACACGCCTCGGAATCTAAGGATCAATTCAAGATTAAATAAAGCGAGGGCCATGCAAATTGCTAAATGACACACCTTGGACTATATAAGCTAATTCAATTGGCAGCCTATGCAAACCCATTTTTTGTTATTAATCCAACCATAGGAAGCTAATGCCAAAGTGGTCATTTACAATCTCAACAGATGCATAATAATTACAAGTAAACAAGACAAAGAACAATATGATATGCTACACTAAATTCCACCATGTATAGTTGAGGAACTGAATACATAACTTCCAGAATGAAAATAAGATAAAGTTATGCAAAAATACAACTAGCTGATGTGAAAGAAGTGGTAATTTATTTCATCACAAGACACTAATCTAAATGCAGCTGGCTCTAGGCCGTCAAGTTAATGAACAATTGCAAAACAAGCTGCACTATATTTACACAGATAAACTAGACTTGAATTAGCTTTTCCGGCGCCATGGTTAAAGACATCACCAGTGTGTGTTGAGCACCTCAATAAAATTTAAGCTAATGTAAACAATCTATTCATTATGTTACTCCTACGCCACAGCAAATAGCTCACACAGTTACGATACACTTGATGCTTATTTAGTTGAGCATAAAATGCCTTAAAGCAGTAGAATGAGAGCAGTGATTAAAGAAGGGGAACTACAACTACCAAATAGAGCAAACATGAAAATGACCTAAACATCCGAAAGGAGTAAAGAGTGAGCATTGTACATAGAGAGACGATAGTTCTAAAACTAAGACCCATGCTGCAGAAGAGGAAAAATGAAAAAAAATCTCAAAAAGTACCCGTCCCTCCGTGGACGCTAAATGTCCACAAAGCAGGAAGGACACCTGAAACCTTCAAATTCGACACTGCCTTATCATAGAGGTGGTCAGATTTTTGAAACAGGTGCTTCCAGAGAGCTAATCTAAAAAGATGGATGAAGCATCATAGGAAAAATTATGTCAAACTCGAACTTGACGGAACCAAACCAGCCTAGTCATGAGAAGCATAGATGAGTAGATTATTGACTCGCCATTCATTTACCAGTCATGCAACAAGTTAAATTCCAGCCGTGAATTATCAAAAACCAAACTGGTCTCACTTTTAAGAACAGATTTGGTTAACCAATTGATAGACACACGAATGGTCTCAAATCTCATAAACGAAGACACTAATTCGACTCCTAACAAACATATCGGAGCAGAGGTGAAACACTAAGCGTGATCTTAACATAGCAGCCATTTCAACCTCCCTAGGGTTATGTGATTTAAACTTTGATAACGGCAGAATCCAAGCAGAACATGCTATGCTCGTTTAGAAGAAGAGAACAAAATGATTTAGGCATCGATAAGCAAGCATACGACCCTGAACAGATAACCGAAAACATTCGTACTAGAGAGTCAGATAACCAAGCGAAGAACTATGTGAGTATACATAAGGCAGAGCAGAACAGAACAATGAGTGTAAGATTCGAACAACAAACGACATGTCAAATAGCCTTTTCAAACGCGAACTGAAACTGAAAGCTAACCTCAAATTCAACCTCTAATGGAATTAGTAAAAAAAAAATTACTTCTATAAATGGATTTCCATGGCTCTTATCGTATTTTCAATCAACATTCAAACTGACATAAGAAAAGAGAAAGAGATTGAACCTAATTGCGCGAAGCTTTGATTAATTTCGTTTGGACTCCAATACAAACGAATCCGACCTTGGAATTGGGTTTGGAAACGCTTTGGGCATTGGGCTAGGGACAAACGCGAAGCTTTGATTAATTTACGCGGGTTTGGAAAACGTTTGGGCCAGGGGGTGGTGAGTTGGGCATTGGGCTAGGGAGCTCTTGAATTAAGGTGGTCCAAAGACTAATTTCCCTTCATGTTCTTTTCTTTTCTTTTTTTTTTTGTATTTTCAGATTTTGCTAAATTGAAATAAAATAAAAACAAACCTAACTTAATCCATAATTAAATTGTCCCACCAAATTAAATTAACTATTAGAAATAATAATTACCACAACTAATTAAATATTAAATTAAAGAAAAACCGCCAGAATTTGAAATTAAATTTAAAAGTGCAAAAAATAAACTATTTTGTGATTTTTCTCATTTTTTTTATAAAATAACTAATTTTCTAATTGATCCTAAAATGTGGAGTTGAATCCTAAATGCAAATGCATATTTTTGTATTTTTTATGAATTAGCATGCAAACATAAAATGCAACCATTATCAGAAAATGATATCAAAATGCACGAAAAATTGTAAAAATAAAGAAAAATTATTTTGTTGTAATTTTTAGGAATTATTCATATATAGGGCAAAAATCACGTGCTCACATTGGTCAGTCTATCAACAATGACCCAAACTGCATCAAACTTTTTCCGAGTCATCGGAAGTCCAGTAACAAAATCCATCGTAATCCTCTCCTACTTCCACTCGGGAAGTGCAATCCTCTGAAATAGACCACCAGGTCTTTGATGCTCGTACTTAACCTGCTGACAATTCAAACACCGAGCCACATGCACAACGATGTCTTTCTTTATCTTACGCCACCAATAGTGCTGCCTCAGATCCTGATACATCTTCGCAGCGCCCGGGTGAATGGAATACCGAGAACTGTGGGCCTCCGCTAAGATCAACTCTCGAATCCCATCAACATTGGGCACACAAACTCGTCCCTGCAATCTCAATACGCCATCATCATCTAAGGTTACTTTCTTGGCACCTCCACGCTGCACCGTGTCTCTCAAGACACACAAATGGGGATCATCGAATTGCCGATCACGGATACGCTCCAATAACGAAGAACGAGCGACCGTGCAAGATAATACTCGACTAGGCTCAGAAATGTCCAACCTCACAACTTGATTGGCCAAAGCCTGAACGTCCAAAGCAAGCGGTCTCTCACCGACCGGAATATAAGCAAGACTGCCCATACTGGCTGACTTCTTACTCAAGGCATCGACCACCATGTTGGCCTTTCCCGGGTGATATAAGATAGTGATGTCATAATCTTTTAGCAACTCTAACCACCTCCTCTGCCTCAAATTCAACTCTTTCTGCTTGAACAGATGCTGAAGACTCTTATGATCCGTGAACACCTCACACGCCACACCATACAGATAGTGTCTCCAAATCTTCAATGCGTGAACAATGGCTGCTAACTCCAAATCATGCACTGGATAGTTCTTCTCATGAACCTTCAACTGCCTCGAAGCATAGGCAATGACCTTGCCATCCTGCATCAACAATGCACCAAGTCCAATGCGAGATGCCTCACAATAGACTGTATAAGGCCCTGAACCTGTGAGCAAAACCAACACCGATGCCGTGGTCAGAGCTGCCTTGAGCCTCTGAAAGCTCGCCTCACACTCATCTGACCACCTAAACTGGGCACCCTTCTGGGTCAATCTGGTCATAGGGGCTGCAATGGATGAAAACCCCTCCACGAACCGACAGTAGTAACCTGCTAACCCCAGGAAACTCCAAATCTCCGTAGCTGAAGATGGTCGAGGCCAGTTCTTGACTGCCTCTATCTTCTTCGGGTCTACCTGAATACCTGCTGCTGATACGACATAACCCAGGAATGCGACCGAACTCAACCAGAACTCGCACTTTGAGAACTTAGCATACAATTGACTATCCTTCAGGGTCTGAAGAACCACTCTGAGGTGCTGCTCATGCTCCTCCTGATTGCGGGAGTATATAAGAATATCGTCAATGAAGACTATCATGAACAAGTCCAAATAAGGTCTGAACACTCGGCTCATCAACTCCATGAACGCTGCTGGGGAATTAGTTAATCCGAATGACATGACCAAAAACTCATAGTGCCCATACAGAGTGCGAAATATTGTCTTAGGGACATCAGACGCCCTAATCCTCAACTGGTGGTAGCCAGATCGCAAATCTATCTTTGAAAACACTCTCGCACCCTGAAGCTGGTCGAACAAATCGTCAATCCGCGGTAGTGGATACTTGTTCTTTATCGTCACCTTGTTCAACTGCCGGTAATCAATGCACATCCTCATCGACCCATCCTTTTTCTTCACGAACAACACTGGTGCACCCCAAGGTGATACACTGGGTCTAATGAAACCCATATCAAGCAAGTCCTGAAGCTGCTCTTTCAACTCTAGCGGGGCCATGCGATATGGCGGAATGGAAATAGGCTGAGTGCCCGAAGCCAGATCAATATAGAAATCAATATCCCTGTCGGGCGGCATACCCGACAGCTTTGAAGGGAAAACCTCGGGGAACTCCCGAACAATAGGAACAGAGTCAATTAATGGAACCTCTGCGCTAGAGTCGCAAACATACGCTAGATATGCTAGACACCCCTTCTCGACCATACGTCGATCCTTGACATACAAAATAACACTGCGGGTGGCATGGCCTGGGGTCCCTCTCCACTCAAGTTGGGGCAAATTTGGCAAGGCCAAGGTAACGGTCTTGGCGTGACAATGCAGAATAGCATGATACGGGGACAACCAGTCCATCCCCAATTTAGCGTCAAAGTCCATCATATCTAAAAGTAATAAGTCGACACGGGTCTCAAGACCGTCAAATACCTCCACACATGAACGATGCACTCGGTCGACCACTATAGATTCACCAACCGGTGTGGACATATATACAGGAATACCCAAAGCGTCACTAGGGATGATCAAATAGGGTGCAAAATAGGACGACACATAAGAATACGTAGATCCCGGGTCAAATAACATAGAAGCACCCCTACCACAGACCAGAATAGTACCTGTAATCACAACATCTGATGACTCGGCCTTTGGCCTGGCCGGCAAAGCATAACAACGGGGCTGACCCCCATCTCCATGAACTGTGTCTCTTGGGCGATCGGCTGCTGGCTGACCCCTGCCTCTGGCGGTCCGAGCTCCACCTCTACGGTCTCTCCCTCCACCCATATGATCCCTACCCCCACCTCTAGCTGGATGGGCGGCCTGTGGATCACCTACTGCCTGAATCATAGGGCGAGGACCCTGCTGCTGAGAACTACTCGAGGCTCGGGGGCAAAACCTGACAATGTGACTCGGGTCACCACAACCATAACATGCCCTCGGCTGCTGGGACTGCTGGCCCTGTCGACCTGTATGTCCTCCCCTGAAGCTCTGAAGTGGCGGTGCACTTATGGGGGCTAGTGGTGCGCTGAAGGTCTGCTGACACGAATAATACTGCTGAGGACCACCACTGCCTGGAGTACCATGAGAAACCTGAAGTGCCGACTGGAAGGGCCTCTGAGAGTGGCCTCTGTCATATGAATCCCTACATCCAAACGAGGTACCACTAAATCTACCAGAATAACGGGTCCCCTTATCAGACCCATGACCACCTCCTTGAGCAAGTGCCATCTCTATCCGGCGGGCACTATCTGCCGCCTCCTAAAATGAAATCTCACCACTGGCACTCATAGCCATCTGAACACGGATCAGCTGGGCCAACCCATCAACAAACCTCTGCACCCTCTCTCTCTCTCGGTGGGGAGTATCACAATGGCATGACGAGCGAGATCAATGAACCGGGTCTCATATTGGGTAACCGTCATAGGACCCTGTTGGAGACGCTCAAACTGCCTGCGAAGAGCATCTCGCTGAGTAACTGGAAGGAACTTCCCCAGAAATAACTCTGAAAACTGATCCCAGGTCAATGATGGCGACCCTGCTGGCCTGGCTAAACAGAAATCCCTCCACCAAGTCTTGGTGGATCCTGCCAGGCGAAAAGTGGCAAAATCGACCCCATTGGTCTCTACAATGCCCATAGTCCGTAGAACCTCATGACAACTGAATATGAAATCCTGAGCATCCTCTGAAGGAGTGCCATTATATGTAGTAGTGAAGAGCTTGGTGAAACGATCAAGCCTCCACAAAGCATCCGCGGACATAGCCGCACCATCACTGGACTGAGCCGCAATACCTGGCTGGGCTGCCACAGCTGGCTGAACTGCCACGACTAGCTGAACTGCTGGAACCTGAGCCTGAGGAGCTACCGGCTCTGGAGTACGACTATCGGGAGTCTGAACCCCTCCCCCAGCCTGAGATGTGGCTGGAGCTACGGGAAGCAAACCCGCCCTAGAAATGCCCTCCATAAAGCCTACCAGTCGGACCAAAGCATCCTGAAGCACTGGAGTGGGTATGAAACCCTCTAGGACCTGAGCTGGGCCCACCGGAGCTGCTGGAGTAGGAACCCCTTCGTCGTAGTCAATATGAGGCTCCACCTCTAGGACTGCCGCTCGAGGCTGAGCTCTGCCCCGGCTTCTGCCTCTGGCACGGCCTCGACCTCGCCCTCTGCCCCTAATAGGGGCTACTGCTGGGGGCTCAGGCTGTTGCGCGGTAGAAGAGGAAGCACGTGTCCTTACCATCTGCAAAAGAACAGAGTGGAAAGATAATCAGTACTTGAGAAATAGAATCACACGACAAGAATGAACAAGGTGAAGTTTTCCTAACTCAGTAGCCTCAGCGGGATAAATACAGACGTCTCCGTACCGATCCCTCAGACTCTACTGAGCTTGTCCGTGAGTTGTGAGACCAAAGTAACCTAGTGCTCTGATACCAACTTGTCACGACCCGAATTCCCCACCATCGGGAGTCGTGATGGCGCTTACTGTCGAAGCTAGGCAAGCCAACCTTAACATACCTTTTCAACTAATTTTCAACAAGATAATAATAAAAACAATAAATTCAAGCGGAAGCTTTAATTTAATATTAAATGAACGAAAATGCGGAAAAAATTAACATCATCCTCTACCCAAGATTTAGTGTCACAATACTCACGGACTACTATAAGATACTACAAATAAGAGTTTGAAAGAAAATAAATAAGGAGTCTGCTTCGATACAATGAAAACAAACAGAAATGAAATAGATGAGACTCAGGGCCCACGCACGCCAGCGAACTACCTAGGAGTCTTTGGGCTGAAGGCACGCTCCCAATCTACTGCTACTGCGGTCCGTAAGCTACTCCCGAATCTGTGCACAAAAGGGCACAAAAGTGTAGCATCAGCACAACCGACCCCATGTGCTGGTAAGTGCCTGGCCTAACCCCGGTGAGGTAGTGACGAGGCTAGACCGGACCTACCTCAATTAAGCTGTACAGATATATGTGCAACAACGGAAAGATATACAGAATTTAAACAGATAATAGGGAGGGGACATGCTGTGGGGTGTAACAATTTAGATATAAGAGCAATGAACAGAGAGATGGAAACTGAATAATTAACATCTATGAAAGAAAGCAAGTGAATCAACAACTGCACGACACCAACCTTCGTGCTTTTACTCTCAATTCTCACCAAAACTGTCAAATATAGTGCACGACATCACCCTTCATGCTTTTCCTCACATAACGCTCACATCAAGGCACGGAATGACCATTCGTGCTCAAATAATTAGAGACATGGCACGGAAAGACCCTTTGTGCATAATTATCAAAACATGGCACGGAAAGACCCTTCGTGCATAATCGCTCTTCCTCACCCAATCATCAGTCACAACAAATCAGGGAAGGGAATATACAACAAGATTAAACATCCCGGTAAGGGAGAACAAATCAACAATAAGTCCCGGCAAGGGAAAAATACCACACTTCCTTCTTTAACTCATCTGCTTCTCAACTATCACTTCATAATTATATTAGCAAGTAATTAGCTCAACTGTTTCACATCTTTCGAATTTAAAAGCAACTACGACTCACGGCCATGCTAGACTCCGGTGCATAGATAACCGTCACCATGCCTATACACCGTACTCCACAGTTAACACGTAGCAAATAACATCCAAATCCTAATCCCTCAAGCCAAAGTTAGAACAAACACTTACCTCGAATGCTCCAAACTCAACTCACGCTTCTAGTATAGCTTTACCTCTTGATTCCACCACCAATCCGCTCGAATCTAGTCATAAGTTACTTAATCACATTAATAATTACTAAATGAATCATCCCCAATGCATGAAAATAGATTTTTCAAGGTTTTTCCCAAAAAGGTCAAAAATACCCCCGGACCCACGTGGTCGAAACTCGAGGTTCGGACCAAAACCCGGTTACCCATTCCCCCATGAATCCAAATATATGATTTGTTTTTAAATCGGACCCCAAATTAAGGTCCAACTTCCCAATTTGTAGAAAACCTAGGTTCTACCCAAAACACCCAATTTTCCCCATGAAAATCTTTGATTTGAAGTTGAAATTATGTTAAAAGATGTTAAGGAATAAAGAAATTAAGTTAGAAATCACTTACCAATCGTTTTGGAGTAGAAAAGTTGTTTGGAAAATCGCCTCTTAGGTTTTGGGTTTTTGAAAAGTGAAAAATGACTGAGATTTTCCGAACTTGTATACCTTTCTGAGGACCTGGAGCGGACCGCACAAAAATGTGTTGCGGCCAAGCCGAGTGGGAGAAAAATTGGGGCTTCTCTGAACCCTTCCAGCGTGGACCGCACTATTTTGGTGCGCGTCCGCGTTGGTTAACCTGAAACCCTAGCCCTCAAACTCAGTCACACGGACCGCACAGAAAGGCATCGCGGCTGCGCGGTTCCAGTGCGGACCGCGCGAAAATGACCGCGGCCGCGCTGGTGTCTGCAACACCCGAACCTGCATTTTCTTAAGTCCAAGACCTCCCGTGCCCCATTCAAAACTCACTCGAGCCCTCGGAGCTCCAAACCTAACATGCACACAACTTTAAAAATATCTTACGGACTTACTCGTGCGATTAATTCGCCAAAATAACATCATATACATAGGATCAAGCCTCACACACATGATTTTCTTTCAACTTTCATAAAAACTTAAATTCCCCATTTTAAGTCCGAAACACGTCATATGACGTCCGTTTTTAGCCAAACTTTACAGATAGTGCTTAACACATATTTAAGACTTGTACCGGGCATCGGAACCAAAATACGAGCCCGATACCTATATTTTCTAACTCCTTTTCATTTCAAATTTTCATATCAAATTTCAGAAAATAATGTCTTTCAAAAATTCATTTCTCGGGCTTGGGACCTCAGAATTTGATTCCGGGCACACGCCCAAGTCCCATATTTTTCTACGGACCCTCCGGGACCGTCGAATCACAGGTCCGGGTCCGTTTACCCAAAATGTTGACCGAAGTCAACATTATGCATATTAATACCAAAATTCATCACATTTTTCACAAAATTCACATATTCTAACATAAAAACTTTCCGGCTACGCGCCCGAACTGCGCATGCAAATCAAGGTGACTAAAAGCGAGGTTTTCAAGGCCTCGGGAGCACGGAACAAGGAAGAATTACGGTGATGACCCCATGGGTCGTCACATTCTCCACCTCTAAAACAACTGTTCGTCCTCGAACGGACAAAAGAAAGAAGTACCTGAGTCGGGAAATAAATGAGGATAACGGCTCTGCATATCGGACTCGGACTCCCAGGTCGATGCCTCAGGAGGCTGACCTCTCCACTGAACATGCACCGAAGGAAAACTCTTCGACCTCAACTGTTGAACCTGCCGGTCTAGAATAGCCACCGGCTCTTCCTCATATGACATATCCTTGTCCAATTGGACAGTGCTGAAATCTAACACATGCGATGGATCTCCGCGATACTTCCGGAGCATAGATACATGAAACACGGGATGCACGGCTGACAAGCTAGGTGGCAAGGCAAGTCTATAAGCCACCTCTCCCATACGATCAAGAATCTGAAATGGACCGATGAACCTAGGGCTGAGCTTGCCCTTCTTCCCAAATCTCATCACGCCCTTCATAGGCGATACACGGAGCAATACCCGCTCACCAACCATGAAAGAAACATCTCTGACCTTGCGGTCTGCATAACTCTTCTGTCTGGACTGAGCTGTACGAAGTCTATCCTGAATAATCCTGACCTTGTCCAAGGCCTCCTGAACCAGATCCGTACCCAATAATCGAGCCTCTCCCGGCTCAAACCATCCAACTGGAGACCGACATCGCCTACCATACAACGCCTCATACGGAGCCATCTGAATGCTGGACTGGTAGCTGTTGTTGTAGGCGAACTCTGCTAAAGGCAAAAACTGGTCCCACGAGCCTCCAAAATCAATGACACAGGCTCGGAGCATGTCCTCAAGAATCTGAATAGTCCTCTCGGACTGACCGTCCGTCTAGGGATGAAATGTTGTACTCAACTCAACCTAGGTGCCCAACTCGCTGAACCGCTCTCCAGAAATGCGAGGTAAACTGCGTACCCCGATCCGAAATGATAGATAGCGGCACCCCATGAAGGCGAACAATCTCCCTGATATAAATCTCGGCTAACCTTTCGGACGAATAGGTGGCTGCAACAGGAACAAAATGCACTGACTTGGTCAGCCTATCAACAATGACCCAAACGACATCAAACTTTTTCCGAGTCATCGGAAGTCCAGTAACGAAATCCATCGTAATCCTCTCCCACTTCCACTCAGGAAGTGCAATCCTCTGAAATAGACCACCAGGTCTTTGATGCTCGTACTTAACCTGCTGACAATTCAAACACCGAGCCACATGTACAACGATGTCTTTCTTCATCTTATGCCACCAATAGTGCTGCCTCAGATCCTGATACATCTTCGCGGCGCCTGGGTGAATAGAATACCGAGAACTATGGGCCTCCGCTAAGATCAACTCTCGAATCCCATCAACATTGGGCACACAAACTCACCCCTGCAATCTCAATACGCCATCATCATCTAAGGTTACTTTCTTGGCACCTCCACGCTGCACCATGTCTCTCAAGACACACAAATGGGGATCATCGAATTGCCGATCACGGATACGCTCCAATAACGAAGAACGAGCGACCGTGCAAGCTAATACTCGACTAGGCTCAGAAATGTCCAACCTCACAAACTGATTGGCCAAAGCCTGAATGTCCAAAGCAAGCGGTCTCTCACCGACCGGAATATAAGCAAGACTGCTCATACTGGTTGACTTCCTACTCAAGGCATCGGCCACCACGTTGGCCTTTCCCGGGTGATATAAGATAGTGATGTCATAATCTTTTAGCAACTCTAACCACCTCCTCTGCCTCAAATTCAACTCTTTCTGCTTGAACAGATGCTGAAGACTCTTATGATCCGTGAACACCTCACACGCCACACCATACAGATAGTGTCTCCAAATCTTCAATGCGTGAACAATGGTTGCCAACTCCAAATCATGCACTGGATAGTTCTTCTCATGAACCTTCAACTGCCTCGAAGCATAGGCAATGACCTTGCCATCCTGCATCAACAATGCACCAAGTCCAATGCGAGATGCCTCACAATAGACTGTATAGGTCCCTGAACCTGTGAGCAAAACCAACACCGGTACCGTGGTCAGAGCTGCCTTGAGCCTCTGAAAACTCGCCTCACACTCATCTGACCACCTGAACTGGGCACCCTTCTGGGTCAATCTGGTCATAGGGGCTGCAATGGATGAAAACCCCTCCACGAACCGATGGTAGTAACTTGCTAACCCCAGGAAACTCTGAATCTCCGTAGCTGAAGCTGGTCGAGGCCAGTTCTTGACTGCCTCTATCTTCTTCGAGTCTACCTGAATACCTGCTGCTAATACAACATGATCCAGGAATGCGACCGAACTCAACCTGAACTTGCACTTTGAGAACTTAGCATACAACTGACTATCCTTCAAGGTCTGAAGAACCACTCTAAGGTGCTGCTCATGCTCCTCCTGACTGCGGGAGTATATAAGAATATCGTCAATGAAGACTATCACGAACAAGTCCAAATAAGGTCTGAACACTCGGTTCATCAACTCCATGAACGCTGCTGGGGCATTAGTCAATCCGAATGACATGACCAAAAACTCATAGTGCCCATACCGAGTGCGAAATGCTGTCTTAGGGACATCAGATGCCCTAATCCTCAGCTGGTGGTAGCCAGATCTCAAATCTATCTTTGAAAACACCCTCGTACCCTGAAGCTGGTCGAACAAATCATGAATCCACGGTAGTGGATACTTGTTATTTATCGTCACCTTGTTCAACTGCCGGTAATCAATGCACATCCTCATCGGCCCATCCTTTTTCTTCACGAACAACACTGGTGCACCCCAAGGTGATACACTGGGTCTAATGAAACCCTTATCAAGCAAGTCCTGAAGCTGCTCTTTCAACTCTTTCAACTCTGGTGGGGCCATGCGATATGGCAGAATGGAAATAGGCTGAGTGCCCGAAGCCAGATCAATACAGTAATCAATATCCCTGTCGGGCGGCATACCCGGCAGGTCAGAAGGGAAAACCTCGGGGAACTCTTGAACAATAGGAGCAGAGTCAATTGATGGAACCTCTGCGCTAGAGTCGCGAACATACGCTAGATATGCTAGACACACCTTCTCGACCATACGTCGAGCCTTGACATACGAAATAATACTGCGGGTGGCATGGTCTGGGGTCCCTTTCCACTCAAGTTGGGGCAAATCTGGCAAGGCCAAGGTCACGGTCTTGGCGTGACAATCCAGAATAGCATGATACGGGGACAACCAGTCCATCCACAATATAGCGTCAAAGTCCACCATATCTAAAAGCAATAAGTCGACACGGGTCTCAAGACCGTCAAATACCACCACACATGAACGATGCACTCAGTCGACCACTATAGATTCACCAACCGGTGTGGAAACATATACAGGAATACCCAAAGCCTCACTAGGCATGATCAAATAGGGTGTAAAATAGGACGACACATAAGAATACGTAGATCCCGGGTCAAATAACACAGAAGCACCCCTACCATAGACCAGAATAGTACCTGTAATCACAGCATCTGATGACTCGGCCTCTGGCCTAGCCGGCAAAGCATAACAAAGGGGCTGACCCCCACCTCCCGGAACTGTGTCTCTGGGGCGATCGGCTGCTGGCTGACCCCTGCCTCTGGCTGTCCGAGTTCCACCTCTACGGTCTCTCCCTTCACCCCTATGATCCCTACCCCCACCTCTAGCTGGATGGGCGGCCTGTGGATCACCTACTGCCTGAATCGTAGGGCGAGGACCCTATTGCTGAGAACTACTCGAGGCTCGGGGGCAAAACCTGACAATGTGACTCGGGTCACCACAACCATAACATGCCCTCGATTGCTGGGACTGTTGTCCCTATCGACCTGTATGTCCTCCCCTGAAGCTCTGAAGTGGCGGTGCACTGATGGGGGCTGGTGGTGCGCTGAAGTTCTGCTGACCCGAATAATACTGCTGAGGACCACCACCGCCTGGAGTACCATGAGAAACCTGAAGTGCCGACTGGAAGGGCCTCTAAGAGTGGCCTCTGTCATATGAATCCCTACATCCAGACGAGGTACCACTAAATCTACCAGAATAGCGGGGCCTCTTATCAGACCCATGACCACCTCCTTGAGCAAGTGCCATCTCTATCCGGCGGGCACCATCTGCCGCCTCCTAAAATGAAATCTCACCACCGGCACTCATTGCCATCTGAACACGGATCGGCTGGGCCAACCCATCAACAAACCTCTGCACCCTCTCTCTCTCGATGGGGAGTATAACAATGGCCTGATGAGCGAGATAAATGACCCGGGTCTCATACTGGGTAACCGTCATAGGACCCTACTGGAGACACTCAAACTGCCTGCGAAGAGCATCTCATTGAGTAACTGGAAGGAACTTCCCCAGAAATAACTCTGAAAACTGATCCCAGGTCAATGATAGTGACCCTGCTGGCCTGGCTAAACAGAAGTCCCTCCACCAAGTCTTGGCGGATCCTGCTAGGCGAAAAGTGGCGAAATCGACCCCATTGGTCTCTACAATGCCCATAGTCGTAGAACCTCATGACAGCTGAATATGAAATCCTGAGCATCCTCTGAGGGAGTTCCATTATATGTAGTAGTGAAGAGCTTGGTGAAACGATCAAGCCTCCACAAAGTATCCGCGGACATAGCCGCACCATCACTGGACTGAGCCGCAATACCTGGCTGGGCTGCCACAGCTGGCTGAACTACCACGGCTAGCTGAACTGCTGGAACCTAAGCCTGAGGAGCTACCGGCTCTAGAGTACGAGTATCGGGAGTCTGAACCCCTCCTCCAGCCTGAGATGTGGCTGGAGCTACGGGAAGCAAACCTGCCCTAGAAATGCCCTCCATAAAGCCTACCAGTCGGACCAAAGCATCCTAAAGCACTAGAGTGGCTATGAAACCCTCTGGGACCTGAGCTGGGCCCACCGGAGCTGCTAGAGTTGGAACCCCTTCGTCGTAGTCAATATGAGGCTCCACCTCTGGGACTGTCGTTCGGGGCTGAAATCTGCCCCGGCCTCTGCCTCTGGCACGGCCTCGGCCTCGCCCTCTGCCCCTAATAGGGGTTACTGCTGGGGGCTCAGGCTATTGCGCGGTAAAAGAGGAAGCACGTGTCCTCACCATCTGCGAAAGAACAGAGTGGAAAGACAATCAGTACTTGAGAAACAGAATCGCACGACAAGAATGAACAAGGTGAAGTTTTCCTAACTCAGTAGCCTCTGCGGGATAAATACAGACGTCTCCGTACCGATCCCTCAGACTCTATTGAGCTTGTCCATGAGTTATGAGACCTAAGTAACCTAGTGCTCTGTTACCAACTTGTCACGACCCGAATTCCCCACCATCGGGAGTCGTGATGGCGCCTACTGTCGGAGCTAGGCAAGCCAACCTTAATATACCTTTTCAACTAATTTTCAACAAAATAATAATAAAAACAATAAATTCAAGCGGAAGCCTTAATTTAATATTAAATGAACGAAAATGCGAAAAAAATTAACATCATCTTCTACCCAAGATTTAGTGTCACAATACTCACGGACTACTATAAGATACTACAAATAAGAGTTTGAAAGAAAATACATAAGGAGTCTGCTTCGATACAATGAAAACATACAGAAATGAAATAGATGAGACTCAGGGCCCACGCATGCCAGCGAACTACCTAGAAGTCTCTGGACTGAAGGCACGCTCCCAATCTACTGCTACTGCGGTCCGTAAGCTACTCCCGAATCTTTGCACAAAAAGGGCACAAAAGTGTAGCATCAGCACAACCGACCCCATATTCTGGTAAGTGCCTGGCCTAACCCCGGCGAGGTAGTGACGAGGCTAGACCGGACCTACCTCAATTAACCTGTACAGATATATGTGCAGCAACGGAAAGATATACAGAATTTAAATAGATAATAGGGAGGGGACATACTGTGGGGTGTAACAATTTAGATATAAGACCAACGAACAGAGAGATGGAATGTGAATAATTAACATCTATGAAAGAGAGCAAGTGAATCAGCAACTGCATGACACCAACCTTCGTGCTTTTACTCTCAATTCTCACCAAAACTGTCAAATATAGTGCACGGCATCACCCTTCGTGCTTTTCCTCACGGTCATGCTAGACTCTGGTGCATAGATAACCGTCACCATGGCTATACACCGTACTCCACAGTTAACACATAGCAAATAACATCCAAATCCTAATCCCTCAAGCCAAAGTTAGAACAAACACTTACCTCGAATGCTCCAAACTCAACTCACGCTTCTAGTATAGCTTTACCTCTTGATTCCACCACCAATCCGCTCGAATCTAGTCATAAGTTACTTAATCACATTAATAATTACTAAATGAATCATCCCCAATGCATGAAAATAGATTTTTCAAGGTTTTTCCCAAAAAGGTCAAAAATACCCCCGGACCCACGTGGTCGAAACTCGAGGTTCGGACCAAAACCCGGTTACCCATTCCCCCATGAATCCAAATATATGATTTGTTTTTAAATCGGACCCCAAATTGAGGTCCAACTTCTCAATTTGTAGAAAACCTAGGTTCTACCCAAAACACCCAATTTTCCCCATGAAAATCTTTGATTTGAAGTTGAAATTATGTTAAAAGATGTTAAGGAATAAAGAAATTAAGTTAGAAATCACTTACCAATCGTTTTGGAGAAGAAAAGTTGTTTGGAAAATCGCCTCTTAGGTTTTGGGTTTTTGAAAAGTGAAAAATGACTGAGATTTTCCGAACCTGTATACCTTTCTGAGGACCTGGCGCGGACCGCACAAAAATGTGTTGCGGCCTCGCCGAGTGGGAGAAAAATTGGGGCTTCTCTGAACCCTTCCAGCGTGGACCGCACTGTTTTGGTGCGCGGCCACGCTGGTTAACCTGAAACCCTAACCCTCAGACTCAGCCACGCGGACCGCACAGAAAGGCATCGCGGCCGCGCGGCTCCAGCGCGGACCGCGCGGAAATGACCGCGGCCGCGCTGATGTCTGCAACACCTGAACCTGCATTTCCTTAAGTCCAAGACCTCCCGTGCCCCATTCAAAACTCACCCGAGCCCTCAGGGCTCCAAACCAAACATGCACACAACCTTAAAAACATCTTACGAACTTACTCGTGCGATCAATTCGCCAAAATAACATCATATACATAGGATCAAGCCTCACACACATGATTTTCTTTCAACTTTCATAAAAACTCAAATTCCCCATTTTAAGTCCGAAACACGTCATATGACGTCCGTTTTTAGCCAAACTTTACAGATAGTACTTAACACATATTTAAGACTTGTACCGGGCGTCAGAACCAAAATACGAGCCCGATACCTATATTTTCTAACTCCTTTTCATTTCAAATTTTCATATCAAATTTCAGAAAATTATTTCTTTCAAATATTCATTTCTTGGGCTTGGGACCTTGGAATTTGATTCCGGGCACACGCCCAAGTCCCATATCCGGGACCGTCAAATCACAGGTCTGGGTCCGTTTACCCAAAATGTTGACCGAAGTCAACATTATGCATATTAATACCAAAATTCATCACATTTTTCACAAAATTCACATATTCTAACATAAAAACTTTCCGGCTACGCGCCCGAACTGTGCATGCAAATCGAGGCGACTAAAAGCGAGGTTTTCAAGACCTCGGGAGCACGGAACAAGGAATAATTATGGTGATGACCCCATGGGTCGTCACATTTACCTTTTGAATGATTAATTTGAGAACCCTTATTGTTCTCCAATTTATTTCCACCATAATGACGATAATTGTTTCTCCCCTTGCCACGTCCACGTTTACGGCCAGTCCACGACCACGGTAATTATTTTGTTTTCTTTCAAACTTATAATATGTTGCTACAACATTCACTTCCGGAAATGGAGCTGACCCATTGGGACGGGCTTCATGATTTTTCATTAATAGAGTATTATTCTGCTCAGCCACAAGTAGGCATGTGATTAACTCAAAATATTTCTTAAAGCCTTTTTCACGGTATTGTTGTTGTAGCACCACATTTGAAGCGTGAAAAGTAGAAAATATTTTTTCCAATAAGTCTGCATCTGTGATAGTGTCTCCACATAATTTTAATAGAGAACTTACTTTAAAGATAGCAGAATTATACTCACTTACGGTTTTAAAGTCGTGCAACCTTAAATGTATCTACTCATACCGAGCTTTCGGTAATACCGTAAGTTTTAGGTGGTCATATCGATCCTTTAAATTAATCCATAATTCAAGTGGATCTTTTACGGTTAAATATTCAGTTTTTAACCCTTCATGTAAATGATGACGAAGGAAAATCATGGCCTTCACTTTATCCTGATTTGATGCTCTATTTCCTTGTATAATAGTATTTCCAAGACCTTTAGCGTCAAGGTGAATTTCAGCATCAAGAACCCATGATAAATAGTTCCTCCCGGTGATGTCAAGTGCCACAAATTCAAGTTTTGATAAATTTGACATAGTGAAAACTATCATAAAAGATGAATAAGTTAGAGAAATAATTATAATAATAAACAATTAATGAAAACAAAACGATTAAGGTAAAAGAAATGAAAATAGAGCTATATCATGTTAACAATCTACTATTTCATTTTATTCTTGCCATAAAGTAGAAATTACATACTTGTTTCATTTCACTTTATATTATTGATATATATGTGTTAATAGAATTGAACGTGACTAACATTATTTATATGTTCCAATAAATATAAAGTAATTAATAAAATTATTGCTTGTCAATTTATTTCTCACAGTTCTTCAAAATGCCTTAAAGATATGTTTTGATCTAGGGAGTCCATGAATATTATAAGTATGACATTAGTGCATAGCTAGTTTGATGACTTTGAGGTCCTCTAAGAGTTGAGCACGGAAGGAAATAGTTATTTTATCACTGCAATGTACTTAAACTATTTAAGATGCCCAAGCGCACAAGTAATCTGCAAACAATGAGCATATGATAAGTAGCTGCTAATGCTCCAATTCGAGTTGATATCCCGACAGAACAATTAATTAAAGCAAATGAGTCTAAGCCATGCTTGAAACGTGGTAGACCAATCGGTTCTAAAGATAAAAATCCTCGAAGAAGAAAAGGAGCAAGTGATCAAAGTGAACATAACACAGAGGTAGTGGCTCAAGAAGAGCCCCAAGACGTAACAAATGATAAGACCTTAAGGGAGGTCCAGGTACCTAAAAATAATGAAAATGAAGAGATATCAATAAGTTACGTCTCAATTGGGAAAAGATGGAACCGAAATAATATTGTTATCGATAACATTTTTGCTTATAATGTTGTTGTTGAAATAATACAACAAGATGAGGATCTTGAACCAAAATCTGTCAATGAATGTAGACAGAGAAATGATTGGTCAAAATGGAAAGACGCTATCCAGGCAGAGTTAACTTCACTTGGAAAACGTGAAGTCTTCGGACCCATAGTTCGAACACCTGAAGGCATAAAGCCAGTAGGGTATAAATGGGTTTTTGTGCGAAAACGAAATGATAAAAATGAAGTCGTTAGATATAAAGCACGACTTGTGGCACAAGGGTTTTCCCAAAGGCCTGGAATTGATTATATGGAGACATATTCTCCTGTAGTGGATGCTATCACCTTCAGGTATCTCATAAATATGGCAGTGCAAGAAAAACTTGATATGCATCTAATGGATGTTGTTACAGCCTATTTGTATGGATCATTAGACAACGAAATTTTTATGAAAGTACCTGAGGGATTTAAAGTGCCAGAAGCATATAAAAGTTTTCGAGAAACTTGTTCAATAAAGCTTCAGAAATCTTTATACGGATTGAAACAATCAGGTCGTATGTGGTACAATCGCCTGAGTGAATACCTGTTGAAAGAAGGGTACAAGAATGATCCAATTTGTCCTTGTGTCTTTATAAAAAGGTCTGGATCTGAATTTGTTATAATCGCTGTGTATGTTGATGATTTAAATATCATTGGAACTCCTGAGGAGCTTCCAAAAACAGTAGACTGTTTGAAGAAAGAATTTGAAATGAAAGATCTTGGAAAGACAAAATTTTGTCTTGGTCTACAAATTGAGTATATGAAAGATGGAATATTTGTCCATCAATCAACATACACCGAAAAGATTTTAAAGCGATTCTATATGGATAAAGCACATCCATTGAGTACCCCGATGGTTGTGAGATCACTTGATATAAAGAAAGATCCATTCCGACCTCATGAAAATGATGAAGAGCTTCTTGGTGCCGAAGTACCATATCTTAGTGCAATTGGGGCATTAATGTATCTTGCCAATAATTCCCGACCAGATATAGCTTTCTCAGTAAGCTTATTGGCAAGATTTAGTACTTCGCCAACACAAAGACACTGGAATGGTATTAAACATATATTCAGATACCTCCAAGGGACCATTGATATGGGTTTATTTTATTCAAATGAATCCAAGCCATCATTGATTGGTTATGCAGATGCAGGATATTTGTCTGATCCACACAAAGGTCGATCTCAGACAGGCTATTTATTTACAAGTGGAGGTACAGCCATATCATGGCGTTCGACAAAACAAACTATGGTTGCTACTTCTTCAAATCATGCAGAGATAATAGCCATTCACGAAGCAAGTCGAGAATGTGTTTGGTTAAGATCTATAACTCAACACATTCAACAAACATGTGGTCTTTCTTCGAAAGAGAATATTCCAACAATATTGTATGAAGACAATGTTGCATGCATAGCTCAATTGAAAGGAGGATATATCAAAGGAGATAGAACAAAATACATTTCACCGAAATTCTTTTTCACTCATGATCTTCAGAAGAATGGTGAAATAGATGTACAACAAGTTCGTTCAAGTGATAATTTGGCTGATCTGTTCACTAAGGCGTTACCAACCTCAATATTTGAAAAGCTGATATATAAGATTGGAATGCGTCGTCTTCGAGACATTAAGTGATTTTTCATCAGGGGGAGTAACTACACGCTGCACTCTTTTCCTTAACCAAGGTTTTGTCCCACTGGGTTTTCCTGGTAAGGTTTTTAATGAGGCAGCAAGCAATGCATATTATAAATAACTATGTACATCCCAATATTTTTTTTGTAAGTTTTTTGAGGCACATTATCTTACATGGACATCCAAGGGGGAGTGTTATGAATAGTTTGTACATTAGATACTACTTTGGATACTACATTGGATGCTACATTGGATGCCCATGTTGTGAATAACTTAAAGATTAAATTTCCTACTTTATGTCCATCATATTTAATTTTTATGCCTATAAAAGGTCATGTAATTGCAATGGAAAAATATACCAAAGTGAAAGAAGAAAACACTTCTCCATTCTCTCTATCTCTTTTTGTTTACATTTTACTGCATTGCTTTTATTTTATAATCAGCTGCTTGTTTTCTCCCCCTAATGTTAGATATACTGATTCATCAAAATGGCAATCAGAAAATCTTGCGTAAATAAATCTCCAGTCATCGGCTCTAAATATTTTATAATAGAAGGAGATTCATATCCAACATATATGCCCAACCTTCTTTGAGGACCCATCTTTGTGCGTTGTGGTGGAGCAATTGGAACATATATCGCACAACCAAAGATCCTAAGATGGGAAATATTTGGCTCCTGACCAAAAGCCAATTGCAATGGGGAGACTTTATGATAACTTGTGGGCCTTATCCGCACAAGTGCTGCTGCGTGCAAAATAGCATGACCCCATACTGAAATGGGAAGTTTTGTTCTCATAAGCATTGGTCTAGCAATTAATTGGAGGCGTTTGATCAATGATTCTGCTAGACCATTTTGTGTATGAACATGAGCAACCGGATGCTCAATTGTTATCCCAGTTGAAATACAATAATCATTAAAGGCTTGGGATGTAAACTCACCAGCATTATCAAGACGAATTGTCTTAATTGCATAATCTGGAAATTGTGCTCTTAGCTTTATTATTTGAGCCAACAATCTCGCAAATGCCATATTGCGAGTTGATAGTAAGCACACATGTGACCATCTTGTAGATGCATCTACCAAAACCATATAATATTTGAATGGTCCACATGGAGGGTGAATGGGCCCACATATATCACCCTGTATACGTTCCAGAAATGCAGGGGATTCCATCCTAACTTTAATAGTTGATGGTCTAATAATTAATTTTCCTTGAGAACATGCAGCACAAGAGAATTCCTTAAATTGAAGAATCTTCTGATTCTTCATTGCATGTCCATGTGAATTCTCAATTATTTTACGCATCATATTAGAACCAGGATGGCCCAACCGGTCATGCCAAATAATAAAATTATCTTGATTAGTAAACTTCTCGTTTACTATGGCATGTGTTTCAATCCTGCTAATACTTGTGTAGTATAAGCCGGAGGAAAGAGCAGGTAACATTTCAAGCACATATTTCTTACCGGACATTATTGTAGTAATATAAAGATATTCAATCTTTTCATCATTTGTAGTCTCAATATGATAGCCATTTTGGCGAATATCTTTGAAACTTAATAAGTTTCTTTGAGATTTACTACAATATAGTGCTTCATCAATAGCCAAATTTGTTCCTCCTGGTAGTAATAAATTGGCTCTTCCAGAACCTTCAATTAATCTTGTACTACCGGATATTGTATTAACATTCGCTTCTTTCATTACCAAATAAGAGAAATATCTCTTATCTTTTAAAATAGTGTGTGTTGTAGCACTATCCAGAAGACATATATCATCTTTATTAATTTTGAATCCAACTGAAGACTGGGGAATTTTCATATTTTTCATAAAAAAAAACAAATAATACATCATAAGAAATATTAAAGACAAGCGGAAAAATATATATTAAGAAATACATTAGGAATGTAGAAACTAGCAACACATGATGCATTAGGAAAATACACTCAAGAAAAATAAACTAGTTGCAAACATAAAAATAACAACTTTTATAGCTTCATTCCCTAGTAAGATGATTAGTTCTTCAGTCAATATCCTCAAAGAAGTCTCCAACTTCTAAATGAGTAATATTTGTTAGGCCTTCAAAATCATCATCTTTATATGCAAGATGTGCCTTAGAATCATATTTATTTGACGGACCTGCTTCACCATCATTATTTTGAAAGGTAAAGTGTGCCTCCACATTATTTTCTATTTTCTTGAGGGAGGCTTGATAAAGTTTGACAAAATATTCTGGCGAACGACAAATGTGTTCCCAATGACCTCTCATACCACATCGGTGACACATACTAGCTTTACCTTTTGAATTATTAATTTGAGAACCCTTATTGTTATCCAATTTATTTCCACCATAATGACGATAATTATTTCGCCCCCTGCCACGTCCACGTTTACGACCATGTCCACGACCACGGTAATTATTTTGTTTTCTCTCAAACTTATCATACGTTGCTACAACATTCACTTCCGGAAATGGAGATGACCCAGTAGGACGAGCTTCATGATTTTTCATTAATAGAGTATTATTCTGCTCAGCCACAAGTAGGCATGTGATTAACTCAGAATATTTCTTAAAACCTTTTTCACGGTATTGTTGTTGTAGCACCACATTTGAAGCGTGAAAAGTAGAAAATATTTTTTCCAATAAGTCCTCATCTGTGATAGTGTCTCCACATAATTTTAATAGAGAACTTACTTTAAAGATAGCAGAATTATACTCACTTACGGTTTTAAAGTCTTGCAACCTTAAATGTATCCACTCATACCGAGCTTTCGGTAATACCGTAAGTTTTAGGTGGTCATATCGATCCTTCAAATTAATCCATAATTCAAGTGGATCTTTTACGGTTAAATATTCAGTTTTTAACCCTTCATGTAGATGATGACGAAGGAAAATCATGGCCTTCGCTTTATCCTGATTTGATGCTTCATTTCCTTGTATAATAGTATTTCCAAGACCTTTAGCGTCAAGGTGAATTTCAGCATCAAGAACCCATGATAAATAGTTCCTTCCGGTGATGTCAAGTGCCACAAATTCAAGTTTTGATAAATTTGACATAGTGAAAACTATCATAAAAGATGAATAAGTTAGAGAAATAATTATAATAATAAACAATTAATGAAAACAAAACGATTAAGGTAAAAGAAATAAAAATAGAGCTATATCATGTTAACAATCTACTATTTCATTTTTTTCTTGCCATAAAGTAGAAATTACATACTTGTTTCATTTCACTTTATATTATTGATATATATGTGTTAATAGAATTGAACGTGACTAACATTATTTATATGTTCCAATAAATATAAAGTAATTAAAAAAATTATTGCTTGTCAATTCATTTCTCACAGTTCTTCAAAATGCCTTAAAGATATGTTTTGATCCAGGGAGTCCATGAATATTATAAGTATGACATTAGTGCATAGCTAGTTTGATGACTTTGAGGTCCTCTAAGAGTTGAGCACGGAAGGAAATAGTTATTTAATCACTACAATGTACTTAAACTATTTAAGATGCCCAAGCGCACAAGTAATTTGCCAATAGTAAGCATATGATATGTACTGCTATAAATAAGATGATTATAATGATACATACCTTAATAAAATATGGCTCAACTTAGCGGGAGTTAAGAATAAAATTAGAGCTTCGTGCTGATAACGTGGTAGACCAATCGGTTCTAAAGATAAAAATCCTCGAAGAAGAAAAGGAGCAAGTGATCAAAGTGAACATAACATAGAGGTAGTGGCTCAAGAAGAGCCCCAAGAGGTAACAAATGATAAGACCTTAGGAGAGGTCTAGGTACTTGAAAATAATGAAAATAAAGAGATATCAATAAGTTACGTCTCAACCGAGAAAAGATGGAACCGAAATAATATTGTTATCGATAACATTTTTGCTTATAATGTTGCTGTTGAAATAATGCAACAAGATGAGGATCTTGAACCAAAATCTGTCAATGAATGTAGACAGAGAAATGATTGGCCAAAATGGAAAGACGCTATCCAGGCAGAGTTAACTTCACTTGGAAAACGTGAAGTCTTCGGACCCATAGTTCGAACACCTGAAGGCATAAAGCCAGTAGGGTATAAATGGGTTTTTGTGCGAAAACGAAATGATAAAAATGAAGTCGTTAGATATAAAGCACGACTTGTGGCACAAGGGTTTTCCCAAAGGCCTGGAATTGATTATATGGAGACATATTCTCCTGTAGTGGATGCTATCACCTTCAGGTATCTCATAAATATGGCAGTACAAGAAAAACTTGATATGCATCTAATGGATGTTGTTACAGCCTATTTGTATGGATCATTAGACAACAAAATTTTTATGAAAGTACCTGTGGGATTTAAAGTGCCAGAAGCATATAAAATTTTTCGAGAAACTTGTTCAATAAAGCTTCAGAAATCTTTATACGGATTGAAACAATCAGGACGTATGTGGTACAATCGCCTGAGTGAATACCTGTTGAAAGAATGGTACAAGAATGATCCAATTTGTCCCTGTGTCTTTATAAAAAGGTCTGGATCTGAATTTGTTATAATCGTCGTGTATGTTGATGATTTAAATATCATTGAAACTCCGGGGGAGCTTCCAAAAACAGTAGACTGTTTGTAGAAAGAATTTGAAATGAAAGATCTTGGAAAGACAAAATTTTATCTTGGTCTATAAATTGAGTATATGAAAGATGGAATATTTGTCCATCAATCAACATAGACCGAAAAGATTTTAAAGCGATTCTATATGGATAAAGCACATCCATTGAGTACCCCGATGGTTGTGAGATCACTTGATATAAAGAAAGATCCATTCCCTCATGAAAATGATGAAGAGCTTCTTGGTGCCGAAGTATCATATCTTAGTGCAATTGGGGCATTAATGTATCTTGCCAATAATTCCCGACCAGATATAGCTTTCTCAGTAAGCTTATTGACAAGATTTAGTACTTCGCCAACACAAAGACACTGGAATGGTATTAAACATATATTCAGATACCTCCAAGGGACCATTGATATGGGTTTATTTTATTCAAATGAATCCAAGCCATCATTGATTGGTTATGCAGATGCAGGATATTTGTCTGATCCACACAAAGGTCGATCTCAGACAGGCTATTTATTTACAAGTGGAGGTACAGCCATATCATGGCGTTCGACAAAACAAACTATGGTTGCTACTTCTTCAAATCATGCAGAGATAATATCCATTCACGAAGCAAGTCGAGAATGTGTTTGGTTAAGATCTATAACTCAACACATTCAACAAACATGTGGTCTTTCTTCGAAAGAGAATATTCCAACAATATTGTATGAAGACAATGCTGCATGCATAGTTCAATTGAAAGGAGGATATATCAAAGGAGATAGAACAAAACACATTTCACCGAAATTCTTTTTCACTCATGATCTTCAGAAGAATGGTGAAATAGATGTACAACAAGTTCGTTCGAGTGATAATTTGGCTGATCTGTTCACTAAGGCGTTACCAACCTCAATATTTGAAAAGCTGATATATAAGATTGGAATGCGTCGTCTTCGAGATATTAAGTGATTTTTTATCAGGGGGAGTAACTACACGCTGCACTCTTTTTCTTAACCAAGGTTTTGTCCCACTGGGTTTTCCTGGTAAGGTTTTTAATGAGGCAGCAAGCAATGCATATTATAAATAACTATGTACATCCCAATATTTTTTTTGTAAGTTTTTAATGAGGCACATTATCTTACATGGACATCCAAGGGGGAGTGTTATGAATAGTTTGTACATTGGATACTACTTTGGATACTACATTGGATGCTACATTGGATGCCCATGTTGTGAATAACTTAAAGATTAAATTTCCTACTTTATGTCCATCATCTTTACTTTTTATGCCTATAAAAGGTCATGTAATTGCAATAGAAAAATACACCAAAGTGAAAGAAGAAAACACTTCTCCATTCTCTCTATCTCTTCTTGTTTACATTTTACTGCATTGCTTTTATTTTATAACACTCCGTAAGTTGTTTCTTACATTTTTGTTGATTCCAAGAATATTATTTTGTTGTGACTTATTAATGTATTACTCTATATTTTATGGCTTATCTATTCTCATCTTAATGATGTATCCGAATTTTTTTCTTATTTTAATTATTTATTATTAATTTTATATGTTTTAAATTTAGTCTAATATGCCGTTACTTTTAATCTAATCAATTACAATACAAATCAAGCAGTGAATAAGAATATTTTTCACTAAGCTTATAAGCAGGATCAACTAATTCGTCTCAACATTCATCTAATTAGTCAATATAATAAGTACAATCTTAGTATCCACCTTACACATATAAGATAAGAAAGTTATTTTTAATAAAAGTTGTATACTTTTGTCTCACTTAATAGGAATAAAATTGATTATATTATGTAATTCATCAGGTATAATATAAAGTACTTTAGAAAGGCATTATATGTAGAGTAAGATACGATCGAGATATCATTTATAAGAACAATTAGTATTTGTCGAGTTGCGATGCCTAATATTATTACTAAAGCATAATTAAAATAAGGATAAAAGTTAGCGCTAAGTAAAATATGAATAAAATATTTTCAATTGTCAATAATCTATCAGACTCAAATTTTTAAAAAATTAATATGACATAAAAGCAGTATACCTAGCAAGGTCTCATGTCATATGTAAAATCGAACAACCTCTTTATCTTTAAATCAAACATTACTCCATAATGTTTTTGCACAATGAAGCAATTAATAAAAACAAACCGGAAGAAAGAACCGCTACACTAGATAAAAACCCGAAACATATGATTAATATTTATTATTTTTAGGAACTTGTGTTTATTTTGTTAATATTTATTTTATAACAGAGATTCATTTGAGTATTATTTATGCTATTTTTTAAAAAGTTTATATTTTTTATACTAGATACACGTGTTGCCCGTACACTAAATTTAGTAATATATATATATATATATATATACCGACTAAGAAAAGTAAATAATGAATTTGGTCGGCTATTTGAGAGAGTTACAAAAGCTCACGATGAGGTATTAACACTACGTTTTTAACTTGATCATATTTACTAGCTCAATATTTACAAAGCTCACAATGAAGTATTAACAATAAGTTAATTTCTTAATTTTATTTCCGCATTAAAAGTTGATCATTTCTTAATTAAATTTCAAAAAGTGGCTAAGTATTAAAAAGGCAGTCTAAAAAATAACCATCCCTCCCAAATTTTACCAGAAAATGTAACCTGTTGAAAACTCTTGTCAGTGTTGCCAATCGTACGGCTAACTTCAGGCAACTGATTGGGCCCAAAAACAAGAGCAGCAATCACCACCAGCTCAAGCACTCCAAGCCAAAATAAACAGTTGCAAGAAAGACCCTTTTTGCCACTGCTACTACTAGTTACTTTTCTTGTGGTTATAGCAGGACCCAAAAACAGTGCCCTCTTGCTGTTGAAGAATAATGAACCAGAAGAACACAAAGTTGCAATCTTGGCTGTTGAAACAGACACAGAAGAACATGAAATGGCTTTTGCTGTAGCAGCAGCAGCAGAATATGAGATGATTGCCATTTTCTGAATGTTGGAAAACTTACAGGTGTTGTTTTAGAAATGTGTCTGGACTATTGCAGCTGTCACACCTCCTTTTTCGCCTATACTCTGTAAAGGGCACGGAGGCGTTTTTCTACTTAAAGGACAATCGGAACGGAATTTAATTATTAATTATTAATTATTCAGAGTCGCCACCTGAGAGATTAAGGGTGTCCCAAGTCACCGGTTTTGATCCCGAACTGAGGAAAAATATGACTCTGTATTACAGTCTGCGAACCAGAAATCCGGATAAAGAATTCTGTTAACCCGGGAGAAGGTATTAAGCATTCCCGGGTTCCGTGGTTCTAGCACGGTCGCTTAATTGTTGTATTTGATTTTATCTGATTTAATACATGTGTGCCTTTTTATTCACAAACCGCTTTTATTATTATTTTAAAAGAATTGCAACATCACGAAATGCGTCTTGAACCACGTCGCAATCAATGCACCCGTGGTTGTTAACACAGTCGACTCCGTTGAGATTTGGATTTGGGTCGCATCAATGCGCACCCGAATTTAGGAAAGTAATTTAATTAAAAGCGCATCCAAAGTGTCTAACGCGCTATCATCTTTAGGGAAGGCCGTGAAATTCGCTAAACGGCTCATCCCGAATTCTAAGTATTTCATTATAACTAATTATTGAGGGCCCCGCAGTTTATGTGTTTTGTTCAGCGAGGCTCGTCTCATTTTATTTTAAAAAAAAACAGACCCTAGAGCTATTAGAATTTCTATTTTTATTGGTCTTTACTAATCAAGAAAAGGTCCTAACCAATTATTAGTATTAATAAAACAGCATCTGAAAGTGTTATACCGGCCGAAATTTCTCACAGCCATGGACATTGGGCCTAGAGTTAGCCCAAATCAATCAAGCCCAAACTCTCGTGAATGGGTTCCACTCTTCCGACAAAAGAAATGAATATGCACTTACCTAGATCAATTAGATACCGATTCTCAAATCGTTCAAGGGAGTAATTATGTCGTCCTGATTTTAAAAATGAACAAACGTACTAATAAATTACTCACGCTGGCAATTACAAGACAAATGTTATATCTCCTAATTTGTGTTGCTTTTTAAACCAATTTATGAACCAACTGACGATAAAACAACTAAGACTAAAGTGAACTATTAACCATGACTACTGACTCATAATTGTCAAAGCTATTGCATTACGAAATTATTTAGGACACATGTTTAGCATTTAAAATAGAACCCAACGTGACAACATCCCAGTTCCAGATTCACCGCAAACTTGAACTGTTTATGATTTTGCATTTTAAACAGAAAATCGCTAAGCTAAACAAGCTAAATCTAAGTAACTACAAATCAACAGTCCAGTGATCTCAATAACACCGTTCTGCCAGTTCAGTTGTACATTCAAATTGATTGTATCTTACAACAACCAAATCACATAAAACTGTTAAAATATAATGAGATTCACAAACTACGTATCTATAGCTGAAGCTCCAGTTTTCATTTCATTTTCCAGCAAGTGATCTACATAGTACTAAGTTTCATGGTGAGTACTTGTTTTATGAAATAGAACAGAGGAATAGTCAGTCAGCAGCAACTCAAACGCAGCAAACCAATGGATGATCAACCGAACACAAATGCACAGCCCAGAAAAATGAAGTCACAGCCTAGAGTGAACTCGAAACCAGATTAAAATGAGATATCGACCACAAATCAATTGAATGCACCCAAATAAATCGAAACTGAGCTTGAATTAACCCAAATTGAACTAATAGACCTCAGAAGAACTTCAATACATTAGAATCAAGCTATGAGACCAAGAGCAACTATTGAAATTTCGAGATTGAGCCAAAAGCTCAATGTGACAGTACTCTTGCTGATGATTTTTTTTTACCGCATTTTTTCCTTTGACACTAAAAACTTAGGAGAAAAATTGAATCTGAAGTTTTAGTTTCAGATCTGGACTGGGGAGTTTTTGGAATATTGGGGCTTCAAAAAAAAACCTCTCTCTTCAGGCATTTAGGCATGCTTTTTATAGGCAGAGCTGAGGGCAGCCCTCATTCTCTGTTTACAAATCAGTTCCTTATCTATTTATTCAATTAGTCCCTTATTTTCTAACTTGTTACCCAAGTAATCCCCCTAAACTTATTGAAATCTACACTAAAGTACCACTCTATAAGGCCCTAGAAGATTCTAGTTTCAACTACCATGTGCTGCCCAATCCTAAACGTCTAAACTACCCCTGAACTTAAGCTAAAACTACAGCTATAACCAAGACAGCTTCTTAAGCTCTGAATATACCCCAATTTAAACTCTTGTTGAACTCAGAATTAATGACCATATTAACTACCAAACGACGACTAATTAAACTGAAACTGAACTAATTAGTAATTAACTAAAGGAACAACATAAATTAATTTAAGCAAAACTTAGTAATACTAATTAACAAATTATAAATCGAACTAAGATCAGAAACTGGAACATATTCAAACAAACAACTAGACTTAATCAAATCAGGACACAAGATTAGAGCAATATTGACAAAAATTAAAACGTAAATTAACTAGACATTAACCAAGGAATTCACACATGCAGAAAATTAGAAAAGGAAAAAGAAATTGAAGATAAAAGAAAATACCACTAAGAGCTTACTGACAACAAAGAACTCTGGCCAGTGGTTGCTTCTCCAAATCCCCCAAAATTTCTGACTCGTAACATCCCTAACCATGTGTTTTCATAAGAAAACACCTGATTAGGGTTGTTAGGGTCCGAAATTATGGAAATTTTGCCTTAGGGTTTTGGTCGGAAACCTTCGATTTGATATTCGAGCTTATCCAGGTAGATTCGAGAGATAGGGCTATGGGGGTTGGGTAGAGGAGGCCCAGGCGGTCACATGGTGTTAATTTGGTGGTGATTGGGTTACTTTGGGTTTTGGCCGGAAACCTTTGATCGAAGATTCGACGAGCTAGGGATGGATTTGAAGGAAACGGGTGGTGGATCCATAACGAGGGGGGAAGAGGAGGTTTCGTGGTGTTATTTTGGTGGTCGATGACGTAAGTGGTGTTCGTCGGCGGTGGGGTTCCGGCGAGGTGACAGGGGGTACGAGGAAGATGAATTATGTTTTTAGGGTTAGAATTAGATTCGGACAGTTTTATTAATTTGTCAAGAGTGAACATGGTCCGTTGGATTAAGTAGGATGAAACGTCGGGATTGATTAACGCTAAAATGGCGTTGTTTGGTCATTTAAAAAGGCAGGCCGGGTTCAAGGCACTGGGCTGGGTCGGTTTGGGTATGGATTTGGTCCGTTTGGGCTGCGTATTTGGCCCAATTCCGGATAGCTTCTTTTCCTCTCTTTTTTAATTGTCTTTCTTTTATCTCCTTTATTTATTTATTTTTTGTATTTCATTTTGTATCTTTGTATTTTTTGATTTTTGTAAAAATGTAAAAGTAAAATAGAGTCCTAATATATTTCAAAGTTAAACTAATTAACTCCTAAAATTGTATAAAATCTACTTCATGACAAATTCAACAATTGACAATTAAAAATGCAAAAGTGGATTATTTTTGTTATTTTCTTTATATTTTGTTCCGAAACAAATTAACCCCTACTTAATCCTAAAATATGAACTTATATCCTAAATACATATTTTTGTATTTTCATATGAATTAACGTGCACAAATAAAATGCAAACAACTATCAGAAAGTGACACCAAAATTCACAAAAATTGTAAAAATAAAGAAATTGTTTTGTTTGAATTTTTGGGAATAATTAGCTTAGGGCAAAAATCACGTGCTCACAGCAGCTATGAGATATAACTTTGGGAATTTTTTATTGGGATGTATTAGGTTGAAACGTCAATGTACATTTCATTATCTATAGTTTATTTAGGAAATACGGTATCAGCAAATAAATGTTAAACTAATTAGTAATAAGTTAATGGAGTGAATCTCAGTTGAACTTAATAAATTCTAAAACAAATAGAGTAGAATTCTAAAATAATGAGAACAATTTAGGACCGCTAATCGGTGCACTTAACGCGTTATGATTAATAGAAACATATAATATCCTAAAGGTGCAATGCATGCAAGAAATGAAGATGGTTATAATAAAAAGGAACTGTCACTCAACGATTGTGTGATTGGGACGTGAAGGTATATGCAGCCGATATAAATGTGGAATCTTGAGATTTATGAATGAGAGTTAAACAACATGTGCTTGAGTAAAGCGAATAAGACAATTCTTTCGTATACCCCCTTTGTCTTTCTACAATGTGTTTTTCTTGAAAAAATGGCAGATCCCCTGCTTGTTTACTATCTCCTCTTATTTATAAGGGACATTTCCCAAAAATCCCTAAAAAGTACAACATAAAGAATATCCAAAAGGCATATTCTTTCTGTCTCTTTCTAAGTTTAAACTACAGATACTATCTCATCTCGACTGCATGCCTCTAGTCGTCGTCCTTTGCCACAACAACCGTCAGTCGTTGTGTTGTAGTGACTCTGTCCCATGTCTTGCTTATCCGTTTTCGTGGTTGCCAAATTTGGACCTATACAAATACCTCCTCAATTTGTTTATGCTAGCAATCGAAAATATCTTTTGCAAAATAATTTTTTATACTACTCCCTTTAACCCCTTCCACCCAAATTCTCATGTTTCTTGTACCCCTCCTTCCTCCTCCCCCCTCAAATATCCAACGTTTTCGGGACCTAGTTTCTTCAAGAATTCAATTGATTTACTTTTACACACAAGATCAACATTAAAATTTGAGCTTCATAACTTGAAAAAAAAATCTATTTTTCTTGTTGAAATAAAACAAAAGTACTTTTTCTACAATATGAAAAGAAAGTACTCATTCTATTGAAATAAAAAATACTTTTGTTACAACATGAAAAGAAAGTACTCATTTGTTGAAATAAAAAACATACTTTTTCTACAACATAAAAAAGGAACTCACTTTGTTGAATTTTTTTTTACATCACGAGAAGAAAGTACTTACTTTGTTGAAATGAAAAAAAATATTTTTTTCTACATCATAAAAAAAAATACTCATTTTGTTGAAATGACGAAGAAAATACTCTATCTACAACATGAAAAATACTCTAAATAATATGGGAAAAAGGCCGGATTTATCCCTCTACTTTGATAAATAGTTTACGTTTATCCCCCATTATACTTTCCGTCCAAATCCACCCTTACTGTTAACAAAGTAACTAAAATTGTCCCTAACCCTAATGGACATCCACTGTGGTACTCAATCCCTCAAAAAAACTGACACATAGATATCCAAGTTAACATTTTTAAAATTTAATCCCTAAATCCAATTGACCCGTCCCTGATTTTGTTGACCCAATTACCATTAACACTCATAATCATAACCTCCCCCCTCTCCCCGCGCCGGTCCCCTTTTTATTTTCTTCTTCCTAACCCACCACCTTATTTCTTCTCTCTATCTTTCTCTTCAATGTAGGAGCGCTGTAAGTAATTTCGCGCTTTAAGTAATTTCTGTTTTGGTTTCATAACACTAGGCTGGCATTCTCATAATATAGCATCCTTGTAAAAGTGTGTCGCCATCCAAAACTGTACAGATAAATTTTATACTTGAAATAATTGCCGAAATATGACTAAGTTGATTATATCACCTTCTCTTTGAATACTAAGTTGATTATACCACCTTCTCTTTGAATAGGATAAAGAAAGTATTAGTTGATTAAATTGGTAATTGTTACTGTTTGAAGCTTAAAAAATTAAAATTCATCGGTTTGAGAGGTGAAATGTGAAGGAGAATATTGGCAGCCATTAAAGAAGCTTGAGGCTTCAGTCAAAAAATTTGAATCTGCAAGTTTGCATTATTTTCATTTGAATGTTATCAGAGTTTATTGGGGATCTCTTGGGGAGTTCATAACCTCAATTTTGGGTGATTCGCTGAAGGATTTGGGCAGTTTGGGCAAGAATTCAGCAGCCAGTTGCGGGGAGAAGACAATTGGGCTCGATTGATCTTGTATTTGAAATCTTAAATTGATTGTTGGGCCGGAGAAGTTGAAGAATACCTTGCTGGTGAGAACTCACAAATAATATGCAGAAAATTTATAGATACAATGCAAAATTGGGATAGTTTGATTGGGTTTAGGGATTAAATTTACAAAATGCTGACTTGGATATCTATGTGGCAATTTTTTTTGAGGAGTTGGGTGCCATAGTGGATGTCCCTTAGGGCTAGGGGCAATTTTAGTTACTTTGTCAATGGCAAGGATGGATTTGGATGGAAAATCTAACGGGGGATAAACGTAAGCTATTTACCAAAGTAGAGGGATAAATCCAACCTTTTTACCAAATAATATTTCTATTTTGATTGAAGGTGGGGGGTTCGGGGGTAGTGTGGGGGTTGGGGTGGTGGGAGGTAGGTTGGAGGTGGGTTGGGGGTGGCTGAAAAATTCTAATTTTACTACTTTTTTTTATTATTCTTATCTTCATAAGTATTATAAGATAAAGAACTATCAAATAAAGTTCCAAATCTAAATTGAGGAAAGAAATCATTAGCGTGTAATGAGCGACTAAATTACGTAATTATAGCCTATCATCAATTATTGACATAGCAAAATGATTGATCAAAGAATTTACTTACTATTACAAAAAAAATGTAGGAGTAATTATTTAAAATATACTTGTTATCATGGGCGGATCTATAGCCCAATGTATGGGGCACGTGAACCCATGACCTCTCCATCAAACTAGGTATTTTATGTACATATTTTTCAGAATTGATTTAATATTACCTATTGACATCCATGCTCTATAAAGACTAGATGGTGCACTTGGTTGAATGTTGAGTTATTTACTTAGAGAAGTAGGGATCAATTCCGTAATACTTTTATTTTTTCTCTTTTTTAATAGTGCACACATGTTATAAAATCCTAGACCCGTCCCTGCTTGTTATATGAAGTATATAATATGAATAATATTTAGGGTCCTATATTTTTGGGGGCCTGGGGTTGAGCTGCCCCTGACCAACAGCGCCATCTTATTGCCAATTAGCAATTAACAGTTCGTGAATTGTGGTGACGGACTAGCTAGCTCGATGTTCCTCTACCTTCTATAGTTGTTGATAAAATATAAAACAGAACATAGCAAGCAGTGCTAGTATTTCCTGAACGAAATTATAATGTGAGCTCTTTTGGTACACCTCTTGTGCTTTTGGAAATTATAAGCAGAATAATTAATTAGCCTTTTCATATAATACCAGTAAATAAACATACATTGCCACTTGTACTCTGATGCTTATAACCTCCATATTAATATTTTACCAATTTCTTTTTATTTTAAGGTAATCCGAATTGGTTCACAAGAAAAAGTTTTAAGTTACGCCAAACTTACCCATCAACCGATGCCAACATAAAAATTGGATGAATCGGACGGTTTACATTTTTGTGAACTAAATTTGACATCCTAAGATAGTCATATATTGATCCAACACAAAAACTAAAATTGCATATGCTGATATAGTCTATTTCTTGCAATTGCTAGGAGGAAATCGAACTTCCAGAGATAAAATTGAGATTTTGTTCGGATTTAACCAAAACATAGCTAGTTAACCTACCTTCTTGATTTTCTTTAAATATTTTTTAAAATAGGAGTAGAACTTACACTACAATATGTTACCATGTATAATATGTACGATTTAATTTAAATATATATGTTTGGCTCAAAAGATATTAAAACTTTTTTGAACAAATCAATCAAAGATGAAGGGGTAAATCGTAATCAAACTTAATTGATTCCAGACCGAGCAACTTTGTAATGATGAATATATAGGAGATGAACAAGGTATCGCCAATCTCATTAAGATTCAATATTGCATTCCTCCTCGGTTTACGAGGGGAGAGAGCTACAATTGCTTTTTCTTTGAATACAAGAATGGAGCTCTTAGCTCTGTTTTTTCTAGATAACCCTGGAGAAGCCCCCCTGGAGAAGCCCCCCTGGGCTATATATATAGTCGAAACCTCTCCCACCGTGACTTGGTGCGCTTGGGTCAGTGGTGCGTTTTGGTTGTGACTCTAGGCATTGCTCTTTTCGATGTGTCGGATATCTTGGAGGAAAAATGAAGTGGACCCTATTGACTTCCACTACCCGATTGCTAAAAAGGGGTCGTGGGTAACCTGGTCGTGACAGTCAGATTTTGACCAATACAGTTAGTCCCTCCGTCCGTCGGGGTCGTCCTTTGTCGGGCTCGACGGACGGATCATGTTTGCAGCGTAGTCGAGAGGAATCTGACCCCCAATTTTCCGTTGCTTAGTCGCGTTCTGTGGATTTTTTGGCGGAGTGGAGGTGTTCTTTCGGCACTCGTGGACCGTTAAGATGGTTTCGGAATCGAAACGCCGGTTTGGTAAATGAAGCATTGGTTCGTGTATGCCGCCATTATGACACACATTCTTGGGAAACTGAAACATTTTGTGCCCCATCAGATTCGAATGTCAACTCTTGGGTTTCGTGCTTGGAGAATTTATGTCTCTTATAAATAGGGGAACTTGTCATTTGATTGATACACTTCAAGATTCGTTTGAGAGAATTCTTAAGATATCGCTTTCTTTGATACCTCGAATTCTTGCTTACTGAAACCTTTCATTTTTTCTTCGTATCGCATCTCTTGGAGAGTTTTCTTGCTATAAATGGCTGGCGATTCTTCTCATGATAATCTCCCTACCGCTAATCCGGTGCCAGAGAGTTCTGTTCAGATCGCCGGAGAAGTGGATGCAGTGGAGGATGAGGAGGTTCCCTCGGTAGCTGAAATTCTGCCTCGCCCCGGGAGGGACGCGACTAACTTCAGTTTCAGCGGTGGAGCGGAGCCGGAACCTGTCGCTTCCGTTATGAGAGAAAGGGAAATTGTAGATTTGAGGGATCGGTGGGGAATCCCCGATTTCGTCGAGATATGGCCGGCGGAGGGGGACGACAGATTCACTTCGACCGCCCCAGATATTGTGTGTTCTACGCCTACTCCTTTATTGTAGGGTACACACTTCCTCTTCCCATGTTGGTGGTAGATTTGTGCCGTCACTATGAGGTGTGCCCTACTCAGCTTTCGCCTTATTTGTACAAGTTGTTTCTTATGCTGCTTAAGTATGCAGAACTTGCCAGTTGTGAGGTCACTTTGGGCCATATGCTTAGCATTTTTGCTCCACAACTGATTCGAGGTACGATGATTCACGCGCGTCCTCGAGGATCGAGGGGCCTGGTGGTGAAATGGACGACAGAACCAACTATCGTTTCTATGAAAATTATTTTTATGTGCGGACCGAGCATATTGTGGTGGACCCGACGGGATTCCCCCGAGAAATGGAACTTTGCCCGTAAGTTTGCGTCTTTAATTAATGAAATGTTTGACCATTTTTTGTGAATGCTAATCTGCTCTATTTTTCTGCAGCTGAGAGATTGCCCCCGCCACCTGTTAAAGGGATTCGTGAATGGGTGGAGGCCATTCTTCCCCACACAGTGGGAGTTCGCACCTGGTAGACTTTTCACGAGAGATTTGGACGCAGGCCTCTTACAGGTGAAATGGTTTCCCTGTCTACTATCTTTCCTCTCTTTTTTTTGTTCGGCCTCTTATGCATCGTACGTCGTTGTTAGGGAGGGTGCGGAGAGTAAGGGGCCCTCAGCTAGCCTTTCGCCAGCCGGCCGCATCCGCTCGTCTTGTCGCTGTACCCATTGTATGCCCTTCGTCGAGGGCTTCTTCGGTTGAATCTGCGACCTTGGATACTCCAGCGAGGGTCGCTTCTCAGGATGAGGTCCCGACCAATGTCGTCCGTCCTACGAACGAGTCACCGTCGAATGGAGAGGAAGAAGGGTCGTCGAAGAGACGGAGAGTAGAGTTTGACATGGCACCTCCGATAGTGATTCATTTGGATGATTCTCCCCCGACGGGCTCAGGAGAAGGTGTTGTTGCTGCGTCTCCCATAGAGGCAGAGCAAATTGTTGAAGTTGGCGTCGGCGGTCAGCGATCGGAAACCCCGTCTACCGTCACGGCCTAGCCGGAAGTTCCTGTTGTTACTTGCAATCAACGCCTTGTCGTGGTAGAGAACCAGACCTCGGGCGTCGCTGTAGTGACTTCGCCCTCCTCTTTGCAGCGGGTCGTGCTCCTCCTTCGGCAGCGAAAAGGGGAAAAGGAGTGGCAAATGACGAGTATGAGTCTGAGTCAGACCTAGATCCTGATGATGTTAGGATGTCCGAGGAGGGCTTCGCTCATTCGGTGGTTCATACGGGGGGCTCAGCCCGTATTCTTCAGATCCCCTCAGGCGTTAACCTCTTGGCGGAAGGGGAGGATCTGGTGCCGCAGTTTAGCCTATTATGTTCAGAAGCTGAGAATGAGTCCCTTCAAGATACCCCTGATGCCGAGTTGAGGGATGAGGTGGCTTTCATGGTCTTGAGGGTACGTTGCCTTTGGTTCTCCCTTTAATCTTTTCCCTTGTTCAAAAGCGTTAGCTCAACCCCGTCTTTATGATTTTCAGACATACATGGTGGAAGTGGAAAGCATTCGTAGGGCCAATGTCTGGGCAAGGATCTTCTTGAAGATGCTGGAGAAGTATCGTCGCTACCGTGACAGATGTCGCGAGATGCACGAGCGGTTGTGGACAGATCCCCGCAACCAGGCTCTCGGTGAGGAGTTAGAGAAAAGGGATCAGGAATTGATGCAGACGATCCACAACAAGAGCGAACTTAAGGAGCAACTCTGCATCAAGGACGAGGAGCTTGAATTGGGTAAGGGGATTGCTGCTGAGTGTGAGCATTTGCAGGGCAAGTTGGGGTCTATGCGGTCGGAGATGGACCAGAATTTGGTCCGAGTCGAGGCAATGAGCGCAGAGTGGAGAGGGAAGTTGACCGCGATGGAGAGCAAGGTTGCTGGTTTGGAGAATATTAAGAGAACCTGGTCTGAGGCTTTGGTGAGGGCGGCGGCCCTGGGGGACACTATCCGCGTTCTCCAATCTGAACAGGAGTTGGAGAGAGCGACAGCTACTCTTGTGGAGGCGAGGCTCGAGGAGAGATTAGCACAATTGATCGGGAGGCTTCGGTTCTGGGGTATCAGGTCGCGACCTTGGAGGTGGAGAATGAACGACTAAAGGCTCAGGTTGAATCGTCTCCTGCTGTCGTTCCTCGTCAAGTGCATGAGCTCTGGGTTTATACCGAAGCCCAGCGGGACATATACAAGGGTTTGTGGGAAGCAGGCATCGTGGCTGAGGCTGCTTATGAAGAAGCGCAAGCAAAAGCTCGCGAGGCTCGCATCAACTGTGGATACGACACGGTGACACCCGAAGCTAATGGGGGTGCGGATGGTGATGATGATGGACCTCGTGGAGATGGTGATGCCAGTGGTGATGATTACGGCGGTGATGACGCCGAATGAAGAATGTTGTCTTTTGTTTTTATTTTTATTTCGTTTGTTGATTAGCGTCTGTTCGTTCCGTCTTTTCTTTCTTCTTCTTTTTTTTTTATTTGTTGACATGGGCCATATGTAAGCGGCGATAGCCCGTACTATGACATTGCATAAATAAAAGTTTTCTTCTTCGCTATTTACCTTGTACTTCAATTTTTATTCTAACTGTTCGTGGCCGTAATGCCGGACAGGGGCTCGCCCGACGAGTTTCGGTTTTTTTTTCTCCGGCGGTTGTCGAACTCTTTCCTTTTCGGTGAAGGCGTTTGGCCTTAAAGGGGTGATATCTCGAGCTTATCGAAATTACAGCCCGACGTGGTTCAAGCGAGGTCGAACATCTCTTTCTCTTTGATGGCGAAGGCCTCTGGCATTAAAGTTATTTCGAACTTATCGAAATAACAGGCCGTCATAGTTCGAGCGAGATCGAACCTTTCTTTTTCTCTGATGGTGAAGGCCCTTGGCCTTAAAGGGTGTTATTTCGAACTTATCGAAATAACAGCCCGTCATAGTTTGAGCAAGGTCGAACCTTTCTTTTTCTCTGATGGCGAAGGCCCTTGGCCTTAAAGGGTGTTATTTCGAACTTATCAAAATAGCCTGTCGTAGTTCGAGCGAGGTCGAACCTTTCTTTTTCTTTGATGGCGAAGGCCCTTGGCCTTAAAGAGTGTTATTTTGAACTTATCGAAATAACAGCCCATCGTAGTTCGAGAAAGGTCGAACCTTTCTTTTTCTCTAATGGCGAAGGCCCTTGGCCTTAAAGGGTTTTATTTCGAACTTATCGAAATAACAGCCCGTCGTAGTTCGAGAGAGGTCGAACCTTTCATTTTCTCTGATGGCGAAGGCCTTTGGCCTTAAAGGGTGTTATTTCGAACTTATCGAAACAACAACCCGTCGTCGTTCGATCGAGGTCGAACCTTTCTTGTTTTTCTATGACGGCGAAGGCCCTTGGCCTTAAAGGGTGTTATTTCGAACTTATCGAAATAACAACCCGTCATCGTTCGATCGAGGTCGAACCTTTCTTTTTCTAATGGTGAAGGCCCTTGGCCTTAAAGGGTGTTATTTCGAACTTATCGAAACAATAACCCGTCGTCGATAACAACCCGTTGTAGTTCGAGAGAGGTCGAACCTTTCTTTTTCTCTGAAGGTGAAGGCCCTTGGCCTTAAAGGGTATTATTTCGAACTTATCGAAACAACAACCCGTCGTCGTTCGATCGAGGTCGAATCTTTCCTGTTTTTCTTTGACGGCGAAGGCCCTTGGCCTTAAAGGGTGTTATTTTGAACTTATCGAAATAACAACCCGTCGTCGTTCGATCGAGGTCGAACCTTTCTTTTCTGATGGAGAAGGCTCTTGGACTTAAAGGGTGTTATTTCGAACTTATCGAAATAACAACCCATCGTCGTTCGATCGAGGTCGAACCTTTCTTTTTCTAATGGCGAAAGCCCTTGGCCTTAAAGGGTGTTATTTCAATAAGTTTCGAACTTATCGAAATAGCAACCCGTCGTTGTTCGATTGAGATCGAACCTTTCTTTTTTTGATGGCGAAGGCCCGAGGCCTTAAAGGGTGTTATTTCGAACTTATTGAAATAACAACTCATCGTTGTTCGATCGAGTAGAACCTTTCTTTTTCTGATGGCGAAGGCCCTTGGCCTTAAAAGGTGTTATTTCAAACTTATCGAAATAACAACCCGTCGTCGATAACAGCCCGTCGTAGTTCGAGAGAGGTCGAACCTTTCTTTTTCTCTGATGGCGAAGGCCCTTGGCCTTAAAGGGTGTTATTTCGAACTTATCGAAACAACAGCTCGTCATCGTTCGATAGAGGTCGAACTTTCTTGTTTTTCTTTGATGGCGAAGGCCCTTGGCCTTAAAGGGTATTATTTCAAACTTATCGAAATAACAACACGTCGTCGTTCGATCGAGATCGAACCTTTATTTTTCTGATGGCGAAGGTCCTTGACCTTAAAGGGTGTTATTTCGAATTTATCGAAATAACAACCCATCGTCGTTCGATCGAGGTCGAACCCTTCTTTTTTCTGATGGCTAAGGCCCTTGGCCTTAAAAGGTGTTATTTCGAACTTATTGAAATAATAACCCGTTGTCGAATACAGCCCATCGTAGTTTGAGAAAGGTCGAACCTTTATTTTTCTCTGGTGGCGAAGGCCCTTGGCCTTAAAGGTTGTTATTTCGAACTTATCAAAATAACAACCCCTCGTCGATAACAGCCCATCGTAGTTCAAGAGAGGTCGAACCTTTCTTTTTCTTTGATGGCGAAGGCCCTTCTCCTGAAAGGGTGTTATTTTGAACTTATCGAAATAGCCTGTCGTAGTTCGAGCGAGGTCGAACCTTTCTTTTTCTTTGATGGAGAAGGCCCTTGGCCTTAAAGAGTGTTATTTCGAACTTATCGAAATAACAGCCCATCGTAGTTCGAGAGAGGTCGAACCTTTCTTTTTCTCTGACGGCAAAGGCCCTTGGCTTTAAAGGGTGTTATTTCGATCTTATCGAAATAACTACCCATCGTCGTTCGATCGAGGTCGAACTTTTCTTTTTCTGATGGCGAAGGCCCTTGGCATTAAAGGGTGTTATTTAGAACTTATCTAAACAACAACCCATTGTCGTTCGATCGAGGTCGAACCTTTCTTGTTTTTCTTTGACGGCAAAGGCCCTTGGCCTTAAAGGGTGTTATTTCGAACTTATCGAAATAATAACTCGTCGCGATAACAGCCCATCGTAGTTCGAGAGAGGTCGAACCTTTCTTTTTCTCTGATGGTGAAGGCCCTTAGCCTTAGAGGGTATTATTTCGAACTTATCGAAACAACAACCCGTCGTCGTTCAATCGAGGTCAAACCTTTCCAATTTTTCTTTGACGGCGAAGGCCCTTGGCCTTAAAGGGTGTTATTTTGAACTTATCCAAATAACAACCTGTCGTCGTTCGATCGAGGTTGAACCTTTCTTTTTTGATGGCGAAGGCCCTTGGACTTAAAGGGTGTTATTTCGAACTTATCGAAATAACAACCCGTCGTCGTTCGATCGAGGTCGAACGTTTCTTTTTCTGATGACGAAGGCCCTTGGACTTAAAGGGTGTTATTTCGATAAGTTTTGAACTTATCGAAATAACAACCCGTAGTTGTTCGATCGAGATCGAACCTTTCTTTTTCTGATGGCGAAAGCGCGAGGCCTTAAAGGGTGTTATTTCGAACTTATCAAAATAACAACCCGTCGTCATTCGATCGAGGTCGAACCTTTCTTTTTCTGATGGCGAAGTCCCTTGGCCTTAAAATGTGTTATTTCAAACTTATCGAAATAGCAATCCGTCTTCGATAACAGCCCGTCGTAGTTCGAGAGAGGTCGAACCTTTATTTTTCTCTGATGGCGAAGGCCCTTGGCCTTAAAGGGTGTTATTTCGAACTTATCGAAACAACAACCCGTCGTCGTTCGATCGAGGTCGAACATTCTTGTTTTTCTTTGATAGCGAAGGCCCTTGGCCTTAAAGGGTATTATTTCAAATTATCGAAATAACAACTCGTCATCGTTCGATCGAGATCGAACCTTTATTTTTCTGATGGCGAAGGTCCTTGGCCTTAAAGGGTGTTATTTCGAAGTTTATCGAAATAACAACCCATCGTCGTTCGATCGAGGTCGAACCTTTCTTTTTTTTGATGGCGAAGGTCCTTGGCCTTAAAAGGTGTTATTTCAAACTTATCGAAATAATAACCCGTTGTCGATAACAGCCCATTGTAGTTCGAGAAAGGTCGAACCTTTCTTTTTCCCTTGGCCTTAAAGGGTGTTATTTCGAACTTATCAAAATAAAAACCCATCGTCGATAACTGCCCGTAGTACTTCGAGAGAGGTCGAACCTTTCTTTTTCTCTGATGGCAAAGGCCCTTGGCCTTAAAGGGTGTTATCTCGAACTTATCGAAATAAAAACCCATCGTCGATAACTGCCCGTCGTACTTCGAGAGAGGTCGAACCTTTCTTTTTCTCTGATGGCAAAGGCCCTTGGCCTTAAAGGGTGTTATTTCGAACTTATCGAAATAACAACCCGTCGTCGTTCGATCGAGGTCGAACCTCTCTTGTTTTTCTTTGACGGCAAAGACCCTTGGCCTTAAAGGGTGTTATTTTGAACTTATCGAAATAACAACCCGTCGTCGTTCGATCGAGGTCGAACCTTTCTTTTCTGATGTAGAAGGCTCTTGGACTTAAAGGGTGTTATTTCGAACTTATCGAAATAACAACCCGTCGTCGTTCGATCGAGGTCGAACCTTTCTTTTTCTATTGGCGAAAGCCCTTGGCCTTAAAAGGTGTTATTTCAATAAGTTTCGAACTTATCGAAATAGCAACCCGTCGTTGTTCGATTGAGATCGAACCATTCTTTTTTTGATGGCGAAGGCCCGAGGCCTTAAAGGGTGTTATTTCGAACTTATTGAAATAACAACTCATCGTTGTTCGATCGAGTAGAACCTTTCTTTTTCTGATGGCGAAGGCCCTTGGCCTTAAAAGGTGTTATTTCAAACTTATCGAAATAACAACCCGTCGTCGATAACAGCCCGTCGTAGTTCGAGAGAGGTCGAACCTTTCTTTTTCTCTGATGGCGAAGGCCCTTGGCCTTAAAGGGTGTTATTTCGAACTTAACGAAACAACAGCTCGTCATCGTTCGATAGAGGTCGAACTTTCTTGTTTTTCTTTGATGGCGAAGGCCCTTGGCCTTAAAGGGTATTATTTCAAACTTATCGAAATAACAACACGTCGTCGTTCGATCGAGATCGAACCTTTATTTTTCTGATGGCGAAGGTCCTTGACCTTAAAGGGTGTTATTTCGAATTTATCGAAATAACAACCCATCGTCGTTCGATCGAGGTCGAACCCTTCTTTTTTCTGATGCCTAAGGCCCTTGGCCTTAAAAGGTGTTATTTCGAACTTATTGAAATAATAACCCGTTGTCGAATACAGCCCATCGTAGTTTGAGAAAGGTCGAACCTTTATTTTTCTCTGGTGGCGAAGGCCCTTGGCCTTAAAGGTGTTATTTCGAACTTATCAAAATAACAACCCCTCGTCGATAACAGCCCGTCGTAGTTCAAGAGAGGTCGAACCTTTCTTTTTCTTTGATGGCGAAGGCCCTTCTCCTGAAAGGGTGTTATTTTGAACTTATCGAAATAGCCTGTCGTAGTTCGAGCGAGGTCGAACCTTTCTTTTTCTTTGATGGCGAAGGCCCTTGGCCTTAAAGAGTGTTATTTCGAACTTATCGAAATAACAGCCCATCGTAGTTCGAGAGAGGTCGAACCTTTCTTTTTCTCTGACGGCAAAGGCCCTTGGCTTTAAAGGGTGTTATTTCGATCTTATCGAAATAACTACCCGTCGTCGTTCGATCGAGGTCGAACTTTTCTTTTTCTGATGGCGAAGGCCCTTGGCATTAAAGGGTGTTATTTAGAACTTATCAAAATAATAATCTGTAGTCGATAACAGCCCGTCGTAGTTCGAGAGAGGTCGAACCTTTCTTTTTCTCTGATGGTGAAGGCTCTTGGCATTAAAGGGAATTATTTCGAACTTATTGAAACAACAACCCGTCACCGTTTGATCGAGGTCGACCCTTTCCTGTTTTGCTTTGACGGCGAAGGCCCTTGGCCTTAAAGGGTGTTATTTTGAACTTATCGAAATAACAACCCGTCGTCGTTCGATCGAGGTCGAACCTTTCTTTTCTGATGGCGAAGGCCCTTGGACTTAAAGGGTGTTATTTCGAACTTATCGAAAAAACAACCCGTTGTCGATTACAGCTCATCGTAGTTCGAGAGAGGTCGAACCTTTCTTTTTCTATGATGGCGAAGGTACTTGGCCTTAAAGGGTGTTATTTCGAATTTATCGAAATAACAACCCATCGTAGTTCGATCGAGGTCGAACCTTTCTTTTTTCTGATGGCAAAGACCCATGGCCTTAAAAGGTGTTATTTCGAACTTATCGAAATAATAACCCGTTGTCGATAACAGCCCATCGTAGTTCGAGAGAGGTCGAACCTTTCTTTTTCTCTGATGGTGAAGGACCTTAGCCTTAGAGGGTATTATTTCGAACTTATCGAAACAACAACCCGTTGTCGTTCAATCGAGGTCAAACCTTTCTAGTTTTTCTTTGACGGCGAAGGCCCTTAGCCTTAAAGGATGTTATTTTGAACTTATCCAAATAACAACCTGTCGTCGTTCGATCGAGGTTGAACCTTTCTTTTTTGATGGCGAAGGCCCTTGGAATTAAAGGGTGTTATTTCGAACTTATCGAAATAACAACCCGTCGTCGTTCGATCGAGGTCGAACCTTTCTTTTTCTGATGGCGAAGGCCCTTGGACTTAAAGGGTGTTATTTCGATAAGTTTCGAACTTATCGAAATAACAACCCGTAGTTGTTCGATCGAGATCGAACCTTTCTTTTTCTGATGGCGAAAGCCCGAGGCCTTAAAGGGTGTTATTTCGAACTTATCAAAATAACAACCCGTCGTCGTTCGATCGAGGTCGAACCTTTCTTTTTCTGATGGCGAAGTCCCTTGGCCTTAAAAGGTGTTATTTCAAACTTATCAAAATAGCAATCCGTCTTCGATAACAGCCCGTCGTAGTTCGAGAGAGGTCGAACCTTTATTTTTCTCTGATGGCGAAGGCCCTTGGCCTTAAAGGGTGTTATTTCGAACTTATCGAAACAACAACCCGTCGTCGTTCGATCGAGGTCGAACATTCTTGTTTTTCTTTGATGGCGAAGGACCTTGGCCTTAAAGGGTATTATTTCAAACTTATCGAAATAATAACTCGTCATCGTTCGATCGAGATCGAACCTTTATTTTTCTGATGGCGAAGGTCCTTGGCCTTAAAGGGTGTTATTTCGAAGTTTATCGAAATAACAACCCATCGTCGTTCGATTGAGGTCGAACCTTTCTTTTTTTTGATGGCGAAGGTCCTTGGCCTTAAAAGGTGTTATTTCAAACTTATCGAAATAATAACCCGTTGTCGATAACAGCCCATTGTAGTTCGAGAAAGGTCGAACCTTTCTTTTTCCCTTGGCCTTAAAGGGTGTTATTTCGAACTTATCAAAATAAAAACCCATCGTCGATAACTGCCCGTAGTACTTCGAGAGAGGTCGAACCTTTCTTTTTCTCTGATGGCAAAGGCCCTTGGCCTTAAAGGGTGTTATCTCGAACTTATCGAAATAACAACCCGTCGTCGTTCGATCGAGGTCGAACCTTTCTTGTTTTTCTTTGACGGAAAAGACCCTTGGCCTTTAAGGGTGTTATTTTGAACTTATCGAAATAACAACCCGTCGTCGTTCGATCGAGGTCGAACCTTTCTTTCCTGATGGAGAAGGCTCTTGGACTTAAAGGGTGTTATTTCGAACTTATCGAAATAACAACCCGTCGTCATTCGATTGAGGTCGAACCTTTCTTTTTCTAATGGCGAAAGCCCTTGGCCTTAAAGGGTGTTATTTCAATAAGTTTTGAACTTATCGAAATAGCAACCCGTCGTTGTTCGATTGAGATCGAACCTTTCTTTTTTTGATGGCGAAGGCCCGAGGCCTTAAAGGGTGTTATTTCGAACTTATTAAAATAACAACTCATCGTTGTTCGATCGAGTAGAACCTTTCTTTTTCTGATGGCGAAGGCCCTTGGCCTTAAAAGGTGTTATTTCAAAATTATCGAAATAACAACCCGTCGTCGATAACAGCCCTTCGTAGTTCGAGAGAGGTCGAACCTTTCTTTTTCTCTGATGGCGAAGGCCCTTGGCCTTAAAGGGTGTTATTTCGAACTTATCGAAACAACAGCCCGTCATCGATCGATCGAGGTCGAACTTTCTTGTTTTTCTTTGATGGCGAAGGCCCTTGGCCTTAAAGGGTATTATTTCAAACTTATCGAAATAACAACACGTCGTCGTTCGATCGAGATCGAACCTTTATTTTTCTTATGGCGAAGGTCCTTGGCCTTAAAGGGTGTTATTTCGAATTTATCGAAATAACAACCCATCGTCGTTCGATCGAGGTCGAACCCTTCTTTTTTCTGATGGCTAAGGCCCTTGGCCTTAAAAGGTGTTATTTCGAACTTATTGAAATAATAACCCGTTGTCGAATACAGCCCATCGTAGTTTGAGAAAGGTTGAACCTTTATTTTTCTCTGGTGGCGAAGGCCCTTGGCCTTAAAGGGTGTTATTTCGAACTTATCAAAATAACAACCCCTCATCGATAACAGCCCGTTGTAGTTCAAGAGAGGTCGAACCTTTCTTTTTCTTTGATGGCGAAGGCCCTTCTCCTGAAAGGGTGTTATTTTGAACTTATCGAAATAGCCTGTCGTAGTTCGAGCGAGGTCGAACCTTTCTTTTTCTTTGATGGCGAAGCCCCTTGGCCTTAAAGAGTGTTATTTTGAACTTATCGAAATAACAGCCTATCGTAGTTCGAGAGAGGTCGAACCTTTCTTTTTCTCTGACGGCAAAGGCCCTTGGCTTTAAAGGGTGTTATTTCGATCTTATCGAAATAACTACCCGTCGTCGTTCGATCGAGGTCGAACTTTTCTTTTTCTGATGGCGAAGGCCCTTGGCATTAAAGGGTGTTATTTAGAACTTATCGAAACAACAACCCATTGTCGTTCGATCGAGGTCGAACCTTTCTTGTTTTTCTTTGACGGCAAAGGCCCTTGGCCTTAAAGGGTGTTATTTCGAACTTATCGAAATAACAACCCGTCGTCGTTCGATCGAGGTCGAACCTTTCTTTTTCTATGATGGCGAAGGCCCTTGGCCTTAAAGAGTGTTATTTCGAACTTATCGAAATAACAGCCCATCGTAGTTCGAGAGAGGTCGAACCTTTCTTTTTCTCTGACGGCAAAGGCCCTTGGCTTTAAAGGGTGTTATTTCGATCTTATCGAAATAACTACCCGTCGTCGTTCGATCGAGGTCGAATTTTTCTTTTTCTGATGGCGAAGGCCCTTGGCATTAAAGGGTGTTATTTAGAACTTATCAAAATAATAATCTGTAGTCGATAACAGCCCGTCGTAGTTCGAGAGAGGTCGAACCTTTCTTTTTCTCTGATGGTGAAGGCCCTTGGCATTAAAGGGTATTATTTCGAACTTATCGAAACAACAACCCGTCACCGTTTGATCGAGGTAGACCCTTTCCTGTTTTTCTTTGACGGCGAAGGCCCTTGGCCTTAAAGGGTGTTATTTTGAACTTATCGAAATAACAACCCGTCGTCGTTCGATCGAGGTCGAACCTTTCTTTTCTGATGGCGAAGGTCCTTGGACTTAAAGGGTGTTATTTCGAACTTATCGAAATAACCACCCGTTGTCGATAACAGCTCATCGTAGTTCGAGAGAGGTCGAACCTTTCTTTTTCTCTGATGGCGAAGGTACTTGGCCTTAAAGGGTGTTATTTCGAATTTATCGAAATAACAACCCATCGTTGTTCGATCGAGGTCAAACCTTTCTTTTTTCTGATTTCAAAGACCCATGGCCTTAAAAGGTGTTATTTCGAACTTATCGAAATAATAACCCGTTGTCGATAACAGCCCATCATAGTTCGAGAGAGGTCGAACCTTTCTTTTTCTCTGATGGTGAAGGCCCTTGGCCTTAAAGGGTGTTATTTCGAACTTATCAAAATAACAGCCCGTCGTCGATAACAACCCGTCGTAGTTCGAGAGAGGTCAAACCTTTCTTTTTCTCTGATGGCGAAGGCCCTTGGCCTTAAAGGGCGTTATTTAGAACTTATCGAAATAACAACCCGTCGTCGTTCGATCGAGGTCGAACCTTTCTTTTTCTAATGGTGAAGGCCCTTGGACTTAAAGGGTGTTATTTCGAACTTATCGAAATAATAACTCATCGCGATAACAGCCCATCGTAGTTCGAGAGAGGTCGAACCTTTCTTTTTCTCTGATGGTGAAGGCCCTTAGCCTTAGAGGGTATTATTTCGAACTTATAGAAACAACAACCCGTCGTCGTTCAATCGAGGTCAAACCTTTCCAGTTTTTCTTTGACGGCGAAGGCCCTTGGCCTTAAAGGGTGTTATTTTGAACTTATCCAAATAACAACCTGTCGTCGTTCGATCGAGGTTGAACCTTTCTTTTTTGATGGCGAAGGCCCTTGGACTTAAAGGGTGTTATTTCAAACTTATCGAAATAACAACCCGTCGTCGTTCGATCGAGGTCGAACCTTTCTTTTTCTGATGGCGAAGGCCCTTGGACTTAAAGGGTGTTATTTCGATAAGTTTCGAACTTATCGAAATAACAACCCGTAGTTGTTCGATCGAGATCGAACCTTTCTTTTTCTGATGGCGAAAGCCCGAGGCCTTAAAGGGTGTTATTTCGAACTTATCAAAATAACAACCCGTCGTCGTTCGATCGAGGTCGAACCTTTCTTTTTCTGATGGCGAAGTCCCTTGGCCTTAAAAGGTGTTATTTCAAACTTATCGAAATAGCAATCCGTCTTCGATAACAGCCCATCGTAGTTTGAGAAAGGTCGAACCTTTATTTTTCTCTGATGGCGAAGGCCCTTGGCCTTAAAGGGTGTTATTTCGAACTTATCGAAACAACAACCCGTCGTCGTTCGATCGAGGTCGAACATTCTTGTTTTTCTTTGATGGCGAAGGCCTTTGGCCTTAAAGGGTATTATTTCAAACTTATCGAAATAACAACTCGTCATCGTTCGATCGAGATCGAACCTTTATTTTTCTGATGGCGAAGGACCTTGGCCTTAAAGGGTGTTATTTCGTAGTTTATCGAAATAACAACCCATCGTCGTTCGATCGAGGTCGAACCTTTCTTTTTTTTGATGGCGAAGGTCCTTGGCCTTAAAAGGTGTTATTTCAAACTTATCGAAATAATAACCAGTTGTCGATAACAGCCCATTGTAGTTCGAGAAAGGTCAAACCTTTCTTTTTCCCTTGGCCTTAAAGGGTGTTATTTCGAACTTATCAAAATAAAAACCCATCGTCGATAACTGCCCGTCGTACTTCGAGAGAGGTCGAACCTTTCTTTTTCTCTGATGGCAAAGGCCCTTGGCCTTAAAGGGTGTTATTTCGAACTTATCGAAATAACAACCCGTCGTCGTTCGATCGAGGTCGAACCTTTCTTGTTTTTCTTTGACGGCAAAGACCCTTGGCCTTAAAGGGTGTTATTTCGAAGTTATCGAAATAATAACCCGTCGTCGTTTGATCGAGGTGAACTTTTCTTTTTCTGATGGCGAAGGCCCTTGGCCTTAAATGGTGTTATTTCGAACCTATCAAAACAACAACCCATCATAGTTCGAGAGAGGTCGAACCTTTCTTTTTCTCTGATGGTGAAGACCCTTGGCCTTAAAGGGTGTTATTTTGAACTTATCGAAATAACAATCCATTGTCGTTTGATCGAGGTCGAACTTTTCTTTTTCTAATGGCGAAGGCCCTTGGCCTTAAAGGGTGTTATTTTGAACCTATCTAAACAACAACCCATCGTAGTTCGAGAAAGGTCGAACCTTTCTTTTTCTCTAATGGCGAATGCACTTGCCCTTAAAAGGTGTTATTTCGAACTTATCAAAATAACAACCCGTCGTCGATTACAACCCGTCGTAGTTCGAGAGAGGTCGAACCTTTCTTTTTCTCTGATGGCGAAAGCCCTTGGCCTTAAAGGGTGTTATTTCGAACTTATCGAAATAACAACCCGTCGTCGTTCGATAGAGGTCGAACCTTTCTTGTTTTTCTTTGACGCCAAAGGCCCTTGGCCTTAAAGGGTGTTATTTCGAACTTATCGAAATAACAACCCGTTGTCGTTCGATCTAGGTCGAACTTTTCTTTTTCTGATGGCGAAGGCCCTTGGCCTTAAAGGGTGTTATTTCGAACCTATCGAAACAACAACCCATCGTAGTTCGAGAGAGGTCGAACCTTTCTTTTTCTATGATGGTGAAGGCCCTTGGCCTTAAAGGGTATTATTTCGAACTTATCGAAACAACAACCCATCGTCGTTCGATCGAGGTCTAACCCTTCTTTTCTGATGGCGAAGGCCTTTGTACTTAAAGGGTGTTATTTAGAACTTATCGAAATAACAACCTGTCGTCATTCGATCGAGGTCGAACCTTTCATTTTCTGATGGCGAAGGCCCTTGGCCTTAAAGGGTATTATTTCGAACTTATCGAAATAACAACCCGTCGTTGTTCGATCGAGATCGAACCTTTCTTTTTCTGATGGCGAAGGCCCGAGGCCTTAAAGGGTGTTATTTCGAACTTATCGAAATAATAACTCGTCGTCGTTCGATCAAGGTCGAACCTTTCTTTATCTGATGGCGAAGGCCCTTGGCCTTAAAAGGTGTTATTTCAAACTTATCGAAATAACAATCCGTCATTGATAACAGCCCGCCGTAGTTCGAGAGAGGTTGAACCTTTCTTTTTCTCTGATGGCGAAGGCCCTTGGCCTTAAAGGATGTTATTTCGAACTTATCGAAACAACAACTCGTCGTCGTTCGATCGAGGACGAACTTTCTTGTTTTTCTTTGATTGTGAAGGCCCTTGTCTTTAAAGGGTATTATTTCAAACTTATCGAAATAACAACCCGTTGTCGTTTGATCGAGATCGAACCTTTATTTTTCTGATGGCGAAGGTCCTTGGCCTTAAAGGATGTTATTTCGAATTTATCGAAATAACAACCCGTTGTCGATAACAGCCCGTCGTAGTTCGAGAGAGGTCGAACCTTTCTTTTTCTCTAATGGCGAAGGCCCTTGGCCTTAAAGGGTGTTATTTCGAACTTATCAAAATAACAACCCGTCGTCGTTCGATAGAGGTCGAACATTCTTGTTTTTCTTTGATGGCGAAGGCCCTTGGACTTAAAGGGTATTATTTCAAACTTATCGAAATAACAACTCGTCATCGTTCGATCGAGATCGAACCTTTATTTTTCTGATGGCGAAGGTCCTTGGCCTTAAAGGGTGTTATTTCGAAGTTTATCGAAATAACAACCCATCGTCGTTCGATCGAGGTCGAACCTTTCTTTTTTTTGATGGCGAAGGTCCTTGGCCTTAAAAGGTGTTATTTTAAACTTATCGAAATAATAACCCGTTGTCGATAACAGCCCATTGTAGTTCGAGAAAGGTCGAACCTTTCTTTTTCCCTTGGCCTTAAAGGGTGTTATTTCGAACTTATCAAAATAAAAACCCATCGTCGATAACTGCCTGTCGTACTTCGAGAGAGGTCGAACCTTTCTTTTTCTCTAATGGCAAAGGCCCTTGGCCTTAAAGGGTGTTATTTCGAACTTATCGAAATAACAACCCGTCGTCGTTCGATCGAGGTCGAACCTTTCTTGTTTTTCTTTGACGGCAAAGACCCTTGGCCTTAAAGGGTGTTATTTCTAACTTATCGAAATAATAACCCGTCGTCGTTTGATCGAGGTGAACTTTTCTTTTTCTGATGGCGAAGGCCCTTAGCCTTAAAGGGTGTTATTTCGAACCTATCAAAACAACAACCCATCATAGTTCGAGAGAGGTCGAACCTTTCTTTTTCTCTGATGGTGAAGACCCTTGGCCTTAAAGGGTGTTATTTTTAACTTATCGAAATAACAATCCATCGTCGTTCGATCGAGGTCGAACTTTTCTTTTTCTGATGGCGAAGGCCCTTGGCCTTAAAGGGTGTTATTTCGAACCTATCGAAACAACAACCCATCGTAGTTCGAGAAAGGTCGAACCTTTCTTTTTCTCTAATGGCGAAGGCACTTGCCCTTAAAGGGTGTTATTTCGAACTTATCAAAATAACAACCCGTCGTCGATTACAACCCGTCGTAGTTCGAGAGAGGTCGAACCTTTCTTTTTCTCTGATGGCAAAGGCCCTTGGCCTTAAAGGGTGTTATTTCGAACTTATCGAAATAACAACCCATCGTCGTTCGATAGAGGTCGAACTTTTCTTGTTTTTCTTTGACGCCATAGGCCCTTGGCCTTAAAGGGTGTTATTTCGAACTTATCGAAATAACAACCCGTTGTCGTTCGATCGAGGTTGAACTTTTCTTTTTCTGATGGCGAAGGCCTTTGGCCTTAAAGGGTGTTATTTCGAACCTATCGAAACAACAACCCATCGTAGTTCGAGAGAGGTCGAATCTTTCTTTTTCTATGATGGTGAAGGCCCTTGGCCTTAAAGGGTATTATTTCGAACTTATCGAAACAACAACCCATCGTCGTTCGATCGAGGTTGAACCCTTCTTTTCTGATGGCGAAGGCCTTTGGACTTAAAGGGTGTTATTTCGAACTTATCGAAATAACAACCTGTCGTCGTTCGATCGAGGTCGAACCTTTCATTTTCTGATGGCGAAGGCCCTTGGCCTTAAAGGGTGTTATTTCGAACTTATCGAAATAACAACCCGTCGTTGTTCGATCGAGATCGAACCTTTCTTTTTCTGATGGCGAAGGCCCGAGGCCTTAAAGGGTGTTATTTCGAACTTATCGAAATAATAACTCATCGTCGTTCGATCGAGGTCGAACCTTTCTTTTTCTGATGGCGAAGGCCCTTGGCCTTAAAAGGTGTTATTTCAAACTTATCGAAATAACAATACGTCGTTGATAACAGCCCGCCGTAGTTCGAGAGAGGTTGAACCTTTCTTTTTCTCTGATGGCGAAGGCCCTTGGCCTTAAAGGGTGTTATTTCGAACTTATCGAAACAACAACTCGTCGTCGTTCGATCGAGGTCGAACTTTCTTGTTTTTCTTTGATGGCGAATGCCCTTGGCTTTAAAGGGTATTATTTCAAACTTATCGAAATAACAACCCGTTGTCGTTCGATCGAGATCGAACCTTTATTTTTCTGATGGCGAAGGCCCTTGGCCTTAAAGGGTGTTATTTCGAACTTATCGAGATAACAACCCGTCGTCGTTTGATCGAGGTCGAACCTTTCTTTTTCTAATGGCGAAGTAGGGTTGTGCTTGGAACGGATCGGATCGGATTTAGCACATTTCGGATTGAAATTTCGAATTTTGGATTCCCTAAAATGCAATCCGAATCCGATCCGAATTATATCGGTTTGGTGATCGGATTTTCGGATCGGATTTTAGTGGTAGTTAAGTCTTAATATATGTTTGCTCTTTTAATCTTTATAAGCTTTGATTTTCTTAAACATCTTCCTAATATTTGCTAACTTCTTATTCCCTCACCATCCCCCAAAACGTGCCTCGCCTCTTCCCTGCAGACTATGCATATCAGTAGGATGATTCTTTATCTAGTTGCTTGCGAATGGAACTGTATAGGAGGATAATTACCTACAAATTACTACCATTGATTGTACAGTAGTGAAATATTAACATAGGATGAGTGTTTGCTTAATTACCTAGAAAATCAGGAGTGTTTTTCCTATTGCAAAATCTTCCAGTAGATTTTCCACCAGGATAATCAACACTATTGTAAGGGAAATTAGCTTTAATAATGTGATGACCCAAAATGTCATCTTTAAATTAAATAATCATCTCGGTATTTTAAGACGTTGAAAAGAGCTATCAATAATTCCTTAACTTGCGTGCGCAGTCCGTATAATTTTCTGGAAGGTTTTTGTATGAAAAATGGATTAAATTATGAATTAGAGTTTTAAAACTCAACTGAGTTGACTTCGGTCAACATTTTGAGCAAACGAACCCGGATCCAAGATTTGACGGTCCCGGGACTTGGGCGCATGCCCGGAATCGAATTCCGAAGTCGCAGGCCCGAGAAATGAATTTTTGAGTAAAATTATTTTCTGAAAATATTTAAGGAAAATGGAAATGAAATTTGATTAGAAAGTGATGATATCAGGCCCGTATTTTGGTTCCGGCACCCGGTACAGGTCTTATATATGGTTTAAGCACTTTATGTAAAGTTTGGTTGAAAACGGACGTCGTTTGACGTGTTTCGGACTCAAAATGAAAAAAATTGATGTTTTATGAAATTTGAAAGAATTCTTGGATTTTAAAGCTTAATTCATGGTATATTTCTGTAATTTGATCACACGGTTAAGTTTGTAGGATGTTTTTGAGTTAGTGTATGTGTTTGGTTAGGTTCCCCGAGGGCTCGGGAGTGTTTCGGAGGTGTCTCGGAGTGATTTCGGACTTAGGGAAAATTTCAGAAAATTGCAGAAACAGTACCCCGTGAACAGTACCCCATGAACAGTACCGTGTATAGTACCCCGTGAACAGTACTGTGTACAGTACCCGTGAACAGTCGTGAACAGTACCCGGGTGAACAGTCGTGAACAGTGTGAACGCGTGAACAGTACCCGAAATTTTTCTGGACAGAACATTAAGTTCTGAAAATGGGACAAAGTCCCATTTTTTATTTTTAGCGAATTGGAGCTCGGGAAGAGGCGATTTTCGGGAGATTTTCAGAGAAACAACAGGGTAAGTGTTCTTAACTTAATTTTGATTAGATTACCCGAATCTATTACTAGTTTTGGCATTTAATTGGGAAAATCTTGAAAACCCTCTTGGTTTAATTTGAAGATTTGAGGGTCGAGTTGATATCGGATTTTAGTAAAATTGGTATGGTTGGACTCGTAGTTGGATGAGGTTTCATATTCCATAATTTTTGTCGGGTTCCGAGATGTGGGCCCCACGGGCGAATTTTTAGTGCAATTTCGGATTTTAAATGGAAAATGTAGAATTTCATGTGGAATCAATTCCTATAATTTTTATTGACTTAATCGAATTGTTTATGACTAGATTTGAGAATTTCGGGCACGAATTCGCGAGGCAAAGGCTTGTTGGAATTTTGAATTGGTTGCAAAGCGAGGTAAGTGTTTGGTCTAACCTTAGCTTGAGGGATTAGGAGTTGTGTCTTAATTGCTACATGTTAATTGTAGAGTACGACATATAGGCATGGTGACGAGTATCTATATGTTGGTGTCAAGTATGTCCGTGAGTCTTGTATTATAATTGTTATGACTCCGTTGTGGTTTATTGCGCTTCATATGTTATTATCACCATTGTTCCCTTGCTAGGATGTTTGTTTGATATTATTGTTGCCTTGCCAGGATGTTTGTTTGATATTGTTGTTGCCTTGCCAGGATGTTTGTTTTGATAGTATTGTTCCCTTGCCGGGATGTTGTTGAAATATTATTGTTCCCTTGCCGGAAAGTTGTTATATTGCTCTTGTTCCCTTGCCGGGGTTCCTTGTGATTATTGTTGGCTTGTAACTGGGAGCTGGTGGTACGCCTACCACAAGATATATAATGAAATGGGAGCGGGTGATACGCCTACCACAAGATATATAATGAAATGGGAGCGGGTGGTACGCCTACCACAAGATATATAATGAAATGGGAGCGGGTGGTACGCCTACCACAAGATATATAATGAAATGGGAGCGGGTGGTATGCCTACCACAAGATATAATGAAATGGGAGCGGGTGATACGCCTACCACAAGATATAATGAAATGGGAGCGGGTGGTACGCCTACCACAAGACATAATGAAATGGGAGCGGGTGGTACGCCTACCACGAGATACATGAAATGGGAGCGGGTGGCACGCCTGCCACGAGTTATATGAAATGGGATCGGGTTGCACGCCTGCAACAAGATGTGAAAAGAAAGTGAAATATGCTTTTGTTTCCCTTATTCTTGTTAGTGATTGGATTTTGATTCCTTTATAATTCTCTTGATATTCTATTTTTACTTTTTTTTATATATGTTCAATACTCCAAATTTCAACAATTGTTACATTTTTTTAACTCAATTGATTTCTCAACTAAATTTTCCTTAAACCGTTTGAGGTTGTACTTTACAAAAAAAGGAATTTCTACTATATTTTGATTTATTGATTTCTCATATTAAAGGTGAAGGATTCATTTGATATTGTACTTTAACTGAAAAGGGTATCTTCTTTATCAAATGATTTCAAAGAAAACTTCATCTTTTCTTGTTGATTTCCGAATTGGGTTGGAAGTGGTACTCTACTTTATGTTAAGCGAATGAGGTGTCATAAGGTGACCTTTACTCGAAAGAATTATATTTGAAAGATAATTATTTGAAGGAAATATACTCGCAATATATTTATTGAAAAGCATATTATCTTAGAGATTATTACCTGAAGGGTTTATAGGCGAAAGAGTTATATTTGAAAGACTTTATTAATTGATTGCACTTGTATTTATTATTTGTTGAGAAACATTTATGTTGATCATTGTTGCCACCACTGTTATCTGCTTCCTATTATTTTTGTACGCTATATTGTACAGGTTTATTTGGTAGTCTGGTCCTAGCCTCGTCACTACTTCGCCGAGGTTAGGCTAGGCACTTACCAACACATGGGGTCGGTTGTGCTGATACTACACTCTGCACTCTTTTGTGCAGATCCCAGTGTTGTAGACTTCGGACCGCAGTGAGATTGTTGTTTCTTGTTCATCAGGCGATCCGAGGTAGTCTTGCAGGCGTCCGCAGTCCTTGGCGCATCTCCTTCTATATACTATTCATGTTTCTTTCATGTATTTCCAGAGATAGTATTATATTTATTTCTTTCAGACCTTTATTTGTAGTACTCCTAGACAGTCTGTGAAGTTGTGACACCAGTCTTGGGTAGATTTGTTATGGTTTGGTATTAGCAGTATTATTAAATCTCTACAATGTCTTCCACTTATTCAATTCTGTTGTTATCTAATTGTTGGTTCTTAACCGTTATCGGATTAAAAATGGAAATAAGGTAGATAGTTCAGTTGGTTGGCTTGCCTAACTTTCACTAGTAGGTGCCATCACGACTCCCGAGGGTGGGAAATCTGGGTCGTGACAAGTTGGTATCAGAGCTCTAAGTTACATATGTCTCATAATTCACAAACAAACTTAGTAGAGTCTGAGGGATCGGTACGGAGACGTTTGTATTTTCCTACAGAGTTAGGAAAAGTTTCACTCCCATTCTTCTCTGTCGTGCGATTTTGTTCTATCATTGCTAAATTGAAACCTCTACTCTTGTCCTTTCACGAATGGTGAGGTCATGTGCCGCTTTTTCAGCCAAACAACATCACAGACCGCTGATAGATCAATTACGTCTTCGGAGACTTTGCGGAGGTTGGATAGGTCTCACCAAGCTCTTCACTACCACTTTCAGCGGTGCATCTTTTGAGGACCCGCGAGATTTTCTTAATCGCTGCTATGAAGTATTGCAGAACGTGAAAATATTCGAAAGCGATGGGGTTGATTTTGCTGTGTTGGAGATGACAAGTAGAGGTAGTGGAAAGATAATGTATTTACTAGACCAGTTGTGGTTCCGACGGAAGATGTAGACGTATCAAGAGATCACCTAATGAATCATGTTGGTGTTCAACGTACCTTGACGTCTGGTTGATTTATTTGAGTTGTGAAGGTCAAATATTGTGGATTATCAGATGTTGTGACATATGGATTCGTGCCAAGTGAGGGGAGTCCACTATCTACGATCAAATTGCGGGGTCGTGTGTTATACCGATTTTGGCATGAGATGTATTTATGTGGTATTGAAAGGTTTTCCAAAACTTGTATATGATCAAGAGCTGAGATTTGAATGGGATGATGATGAGACTTGAGATATTCCCGCGTTCTTAATAATTTTACATTTCAGTATCAACGGGGTCATAAAAACATATTCAGTATACTCGTAGTGCTTAAGTTAATCACAACACTCGCGTGGGGCAGTCATCTTTTAATGTACCAGTGGCATGAAATTTCCTGCAATGGTTATTTGAGTTATCCGGTACAGACCTAGTATGAGCAGCCGAACTGCGGATGGGTTGTTATGAAAATGGTGATACTAGGAACATCTTGAAAATTATCCTAGACTTGGGAGAGACATATTTCGTCAAAGCACTCAGGCTACGTGCCTCATTGCAGTTACTACTCCACTTACATGACCAACCATAGGTAGGGTTCAGGATATTAGAGGTGGAGGTGAGACTCCTAGAGGTGGAGACCCAGTCCGTTGATATGTTTTCTATGGTATGGCTGAGGTTGCTACACCAGACGGTATCCTTATAAGTACGGTCTGGAATTATTATAAACTCAAAATTTCCTTAACTTGATTCGGTTTTGAGTATCGAGGAAAGTTCTCCTATTGTGCTCCACTTATGAGTGAGCTTCGTAATTCTTAAATCTACATATGTAAATACTTCTGCTGGGAGATTATATGGAGATAGCCATGCCTATCATTATGTGTTGGTCATTAAAAATAGTTGTGAGGCTAAAAGTGACTTTTGTGAATTAATTCGATGAGTTTGATTTAATTTCTAAATAATTGATTTTCATTGTAAATTATATGCCCTACCAGTAAGAGGGATCATTGTATGCTGTGATTTTGTTTAACCAAAATTATTTGAAAGAAGGAAGAAAGGAAATGGAAAATTTTAGTTGGCACAATGTGCAAAATACTTGTGATTCAGAGTTGAGGATGAGATCCTCACATTTTTATATGATATGAAATATTTAAACCGGGTTACATGCTGCGATGGATGTTATATAAGGACGAGGCCCTGGTGGTGAAAATTTTATGTGTTTAAATTCTCCTTTTGTGAAATTAAAATTTGTGTTGTAGCACTTGTAGGGAGTCATGCCTATTAAGCTTATTTGAAAATTCTTGTTTGAATATTTATGTGCATAATTTGCCAAAATTGTATTGTAACTATTGAGTTTTAACCTACAATGTGAGAGCCCAGGTGGCATTAAATTGTGATTCGTTACTTCGGGTAAGTAATTATAAGATCCTCATGCCTTGTTGTTAGTAATCTGGAGGTTTGAAACGAAATTTTGTTAACATGAGGTTAATTGGCGATGTTGTAATCTATTATGAGCACTCATTAATACTAGAGATGTGGTTATGGTCATACATATGATGCATTTTATGTCAAGATATCATTGTGATAATGTCGTGCTTGTAATGCGGAGATTAGTGTTATTGATATATACTTTGTGTTGCGTTGTTGGGTTGTGGACATGTTGTTAGGAGTTGTTTTAGTGTTACTCTGACAGGTGGATAGGCCCAATTACAGGGGAGACTCTGCCAAATTTTCTGAAGAATTTGGGAGTTAGAAAAATTTGGGGTATTGAGATGTGCAAAGAAAGAGATAAGTTACATTATGTGTTTGAAAACGGACTCTACTTCTCATTTAAGGACGAATGACCCTAAGTGGGGGAGAATGTAATACCCCGTATTTTATGGGTGCGTAGGCATGAGTTGCTATAGCCAGTCGGGACTAATATCGTGTGTTGACGTAAAAATCGGACCTTTCTAGAAATTATTGGAGTGTAAGAAATTTGGTCTTGAGGTTTACGAATATGGCTAAAGGAAATGATCTCAATTGAAATGGTGTTGTTGGACTTATGTCGAATGCGATAATGTGGTATCAACTGTGAATAATTGTGTAAAAGTAAAATCATCAATTTGGTAACTTGAGAATAATTCTTAGTACATTCGAGGACGAACGTTTGTTTTAGATGTGGAGGCTGTGATGACCCAAAATGTCATCTTTAAATTAAATAATCATCTCGGTGTTTTAAGACCTTGAAAAGAGCCATCAATAATTCCTCAACTTGCGTGCGCAGTCCGTATAATTTTCTGAAAGGTTTTTGTATAAAAAATGGATTAAATTATGAATTAGAGCTTTAAAACTCAACTGAGTTGACTTCGGTCAATATTTTGAGCAAACGAACCTGGATCCAAGATTTGACGGTCCCGGGAGGTCTGTAGAAAAATATAGGACTTGGGCGTATGCCCGGAATCGAATTCCGAAGTCGCAGGCCCGAGAAATGAATTTTTGAGTAACATTATTTTCTGAAAATATTTAAGGAAAATGGAAATGAAATTTGATCAGAAAGTGATGATATCAGGCCCGTATTTTGGTTCCAGCACCCGGTACAGGTCTTATATATGGTTTAAGCACTTTATGTAAAGTTTGGTTGAAAACGGACATCGTTTGACGTGTTTCGGACTCAAAATGAAAAAATTTGATGTTTTATGAAATTTGAAAAAATTCTTGGATTTTAAAGCTTAATTCATGGTATATGACGTTATTTTGGCAATTTGATCACACGGTTAAGTTCGTAGGATGTTGTTGAGTTAGTGTATGTGTTTGGTTAGGTTCCCCGAGGGCTCGGGAGTGTTTCGGAGGTGTCTCGGAGTGATTTCGGACTTAGGCAAAATTTCAGAAAATTGCAGAAACAGTACCCCGTGAACAGTACCGTGCACAGTACCCCATGAACAGTACCGTGTATAGTACCCTGTGAATAGTACCCCGTGAACAGTACGGTGTACAGTACCCGTGAACAGTCGTGAACAGTGTGAACGCGTGAACAGTACCCGGAATTTTTCTGGACAGAACATTAAGTTCTGAAAATGTGACAAAGTCCCATTTTTCATTTTTAGCGAATTGGAGCTCGGGAAGAGACGATTTTCGGGAGATTTTCAGAGAAAACAACAGGGTAAGTGTTCTTAACTTAATTTTGATTAGATTACCCGAATCTATTACTAGTTTTGGCATTTAATTGGGAAAATCTTGAAAACCCTCTTGGTTTAATTTGAAGATTTGAGGGTCGAGTTGATGTCGGATTTTAGTAAAATTAGTATGGTTGGACTCGTGGTTGGATGAGGTTTATATTCCATAATTTTTGTCGGGTTCCGAGATGTGGGCCCCACGGGCGAATTTTTAGTGCAATTTCGGATTTTAAATGGAAAATGTAGAATTTCATGTGGAATCAATTCCTATAATTTTTATTGACTTAATCGAATTGTTTATGACTAGATTTGAGAATTTCGGGCACGAATTCGCGAGGCAAAGACTTGTTGGAATTTTGAATTGGTTGCAAAGCGAGGTAAGTGTTTGATCTAACCTTAGCTTGAGGGATTAGGAGTTGTGTCTTAATTGCTACATGTTAATTGTAGAGTACGACGTATAGGCATGGTGACGAGTATCTATATGTTGGTGTCAAGCATGTCCGTGAGTCTTGTATTATAATTGTTATGACTCCGTTGTGGTTTATTGCGCTTCATATGTTATTATCACCATTGTTCCCTTGCCAGGATGTTTGTTTGATATTATTGTTGCCTTGCCAGGATGTTTGTTTTGATAGTATTGTTCCCTTGTCGGGATGTTGTTGAAATATTATTGTTCCCTTGCCGGAAAGTTGTTATATTGCTCTTGTTCCCTTGCCGCCGGGATTCCTTGTGATTATTGTTGGCTTGTAACTGGGAGCGGGTGGTACGCCTACCACAAGATATATAATGAAATGGGAGCGGGTGGTACGCCTACCACAAGATATATAATGAAATGGGAGCGGGTGGTACGCCTACCACAAGATATAATGAAATGGGAGCGGGTGGTACGCCTACCACAAGATATAATGAAATGGGAGCGGGTGGTACGCCTACCACAAGATATAATGAAATGGGAGCGGGTGGTACGCCTACCACAAGACATAATGAAATGGGAGCGGGTGGTACGCCTACCACGAGATACATGAAATGGGAGCGGGTGGCACGCCTGCCACGAGATACATGAAATGGGATCGGGTTGCACGCCTGCAACAAAATGTGAAAAGAAAGTGAAATATGCTTTTGTTTTCCTTATTCTTGTTAGTGATTGGATTTTGATTCCTTTATAATTCTATTGATATTCTATTTTTACTTTTTTTTATATATGTTCAATACTCCAAATTTCAACAATTGTTACATTTTTTTAACTCAATTGATTTCTCAACTAATTTTTTCTTAAACCGTTTGAGGTTGTACTTTACAAAAAAAGGAATTTCTACTATGTTTTGATTTATTGATTTCTCGTATTAAAGGTGAAGGATTCATTCGATATTGTACTTTAATTGAAAAGTGTATCTTCTTTATCAAATGATTTCAAAGAAAACTTCATCTTTTCTTGTTGATTTCCGAATTGGGTTGGAAGTGGTACTCTACTTTATGTTAAGTGAATGAGGTGTCACAAGGTGACCTTTACTCGAAAGAATTATATTCGAAAGATATTTATTTGAAGGAAATATATTCGCAATATATTTATTGAAAAACATATTATCTTAGAGATTATTACTTGAAGGGTTTATAGGCGAAAGAGTTATATTTGAAAGACTTTATTAATTGATTGCACTTGTATTTATTATTTGTTGAGAAACATTTATGTTGATCATTGTTGCCACCACTGTTATCTGCTTCCTATTATTTTTGTACGCTAGATTGCATAGGTTTATTTGGTAGTTTGGTCCTAGCCTCGTCACTACTTCGCCGAGGTTAGGCTAGGCACTTACCAGCACATGGGGTCGATTGTGCTGATAATACACTCTGTACTCTTTTGTGCAGATCCCAGTGTTGTAGACTTCGGATCGCAGTGAGATTGTTGTTTCTTGTTCATCAGGCGATCCGAGGTAGTCCTGCAGGCGTCCGCAGGACTTGGCGCATCTCCTTGTATCTACTATTCCTGTTTCTTTCATGTATTTTCAGAGACAGTATTATATTTATTTCTTTCAAACCTTTATTTGTAGTACTCCTAGACAGTCTGTGAAGTTGTGACACCAGTCTTGGGTAGATTTGTTATGGTTTGGTATTAGCAGTATTATTAAATCTCTACAATGCAGTCTTCCGCTTATTCAATTCTGTTGTTATCTAATTGTTGGTTCTTAACCGTTATCGGATTTAAAATGGAAATAAGGTAGATAGTTTAGTTGGTTGGCTTGCCTAGCTTTCACTAGTAGGCGCCATCACGACTCCCGATGGTGGGAAATCTGGGTCGTGACAAATAATTATACCAAAATGGTTGTTATTTCCAACGTCTACAAGGGAGTCACCAAACATGTACGCTGTTGGCACTGACTGTGCTACACATAGTTTAAAACATAAGAGAAAGAAAGAAGAAAACAACAAGAAGAAACTCAAGAAAGAAGAAGAAGAAGAAGAAGAAGCCATTGATGTTTAGACCTAATAAATTTGGATTTCGGATCGGGTTCAAACTATACAAATCCGAATCCTATCCGAAAATCTGAAATTTTAATAAATCAAATCCGAATCTGATCCAAATATCCGAAATCCGAAATTGAGCGGATCGGATTGGATTTTGGATATACGATCCAAATGCACAACCCTATGGCGAAGGCCCTTGGCCTTAAAGGGTGTTATTTCGAACTTATCGAAATAACAACCCGTCGTTATTCGATCGAGATCAAACCTTTCTTTTTCTGATGGCGAAGGCCCTTGGCCTTAAAGGGTGTTATTTCGAACTTATCGAAATAACAACCCGTCGTCGATAACAGCTCGTCGTAGTTCGAGAGAGGTCGAACCTTTCTTTTTCTCTGATGGCGAAGGCCCTTGGCCTTAAAGGGTGTTATTTCGAACTAATCTAAACAACAACTCGTCGTCGTTCGATCGAGGTTGAACCTTTCGTGTTTTTCTTTGATGGCGAAGGCCCTTGGCCTTAAAGGGTGTTATTTCAAACTTATCGAAATAACAACTCGTTGTCGTTCGATCGAGATCGAACCTTTCTTTTTCTGATGGTGAAGGCCCTTGGCCTTAAAGGGTGTTATTTCGAACTTATTGAAATAACAACCCATCGTCGTTCGACCGAGGTCGAACCTTTCTTTTTTCTGATGGCGAAGGCCCTTGGCCTTAAAAGGTGTTATTTTGAACTTATCAAAATAACAACCTGTTGTCGATAACAGCCCGTCGTAGTTCGAGAGAGATCGAACCTTTCTTTTTCTCTGATTGTGAATGCCCTTGGCCTTAAAGGGTGTTATTTTGAACTTATCGAAATAACAACCCGTCGTTGATTTCAGCCCGTCGTAGTTCGAGAGAGGTCGAACCTTTCCTTTTCTTTGATGGCGAAAGCCCTTGGCCTTAAAGGGTGTTATTTCGAACTTATCAAAATAACAACCCGTCGTCGTTCGATCGAGGTCGAACCTTTCTTTTTCTGATGGCGAAGGCCCTTGGCCTTAAAGGGTGTTATTTTGAACTTATCTAAATAACAACCCGTCGTCAGTCCCAGTTTCTGGAGAGTTGGGCATCCTCCGTTGGAATCCCAGTTTGTTTGGTGTTGCTTGCATCGGAGGGTGCAACGTTGGTGGACAGAAGGTGTCAGCGTTTCATATAGGCTTATACCGTATGCGCATTATAGCTTTCTTGCCTGACTCCGGTCGTTCATCTGGGAGATGCTGTCGGCTGGGAGGGCTTTGGCTGTATCGTAGTACTTTTTGTTTTTCCATCTAGATGCCCTTGTGTTCGTTCGTTCGTGAAGGCCTTATGTGCTTGCCCTAGCGGAGGGTAGGAGGTGATGGTGAGGTTTTCTTCGCTCTCGTCCGGTGGCTCAGTCGGGTAGAGATGGTTTCGGAGCACCGTTTGTCTAATTTAGAAGATTTGCAGCTGGTGGGGCGAGGAGTTCCGGGTTCGGCGGACTCACTCGGCTTTCCTTCTCTTAACACGTTGTATTCGTGTCTTGCGTGAGTTAGATTTTTCCTTCGTGCTTCTTTCGGTGAATGATCGTGTTTCTCAATTTTGATCTTGGAAAAACTAGGAGTTTTCACTAGGAAATCCCCATAGACGGCGCCAAATTGTTTGGCTCAAAAGATATTAAAACTTATTTGAACAAATCAATCAAAGATGAAGGGGTAAATCGTAGTCAAACTTAATTGATTCCAGACCGAGCAACTTTGTAATAATGAATATATAGGAGATGAACAAGGTATCGCCCATCTCATTAAGATTCAATATTACATTCCTCCTCGGTTTCTGAGGGGAGAGAGCAACAATTGCTTTTTCTTTAAATACAAGAATGGAGCTCTTAGCCCTGTTTTTTTTAGATAACCCTCGAGAAGCCCCCCTGGAGAAGCCCCCCTGGGCTATATATATAGTCGAAACCTCTTGATCCCCACTGTGACTTGGTGTGCTTGGGTCAGTGGTGTGTTTTGGTCGTGACTCTAGGCATTGCTCTTTTCGATGTGTCGGATATCTTGGAGGATAAATAAAGTGGACCCTATTGACTTCCACTACCCGATTGCTAAAAAAGGATCGTGGGTAACCTGGTCGTGACGATCAGATTTTGACCAATACAATATAGATTAACAATTTAATGAAATCTCACATATTAATACAATTTTACGTACTTCAGAAGAAATTTGGCTTGTTTTCCACATTACTAGTTCCATTTGTTATGGACAATGCTTAGGGGAGGGAGTTTTTCGTAGTGTGTATACAATGGGGTTAATGTGGGTCCAATTTAGTTTTTTGACAAAAAAAAAAATAAAAAAAAAATCTCTTCCCCAAAGAGTTTGGGTATTTGGATATAAAGTGTGTATTTATTACATGAAAGTCAATTGTTTTAATCGCTTGACCAACTTCTCTACAAATATGTTGAAGAAAAGAATATTTACTTGTAATAAATATCTTTCGAAGAGCTTCAAGTGTGTGAATATAATAAGAGTAAATGTATTTATCTAGGTACTTTTGCACTCCTGTATATAATTGGTCAAATTGACATGAAAAACAGATTGAAACACAATTAGGCCAGAGTAACTGGAATCTAAGGATATGAACGGCAAAGTAATAGAGGACAACTGTACAAATTTATTTGTGTTGAGTGATTACATCAAATCAATAAAGACACGAATATAGTTATCATTAGATTATAGTAATTAATTTTTAATATGTATTATCACCTAATTTATCAATTAACCATGAGTGATATTATTTGAAACACTTATTTGAGTTTGACATGACTAAGGAAAAGGAAAGAAAAAACAAAATAGTAAATCCTAATTCAAATAGGAAAGGGAACGAAGAAAAAATATTTTATTACAATTATTTATTTTCTCCACACTCAAAAATAAGTTATCAATATCCTTATTTATAATAGTAGGAAACCTAGTTTAAATAGAAACATGGAAGCCTATTCCTATATTAATTTTCACTATAATATCAAATCCTAAACAATTTAGGTTTCCTACCACAAACTCGAATTAGCTTTCCAATGACGCGCTACCAATAAATTGAAATTAGCAAGGAACAAAGATCCCCAGCATAAAGTAAAGTTCAAAAGTTGGAAGGAAGGCAACACTAGTCAGAAGAAGGCAATTCAAGCTTCGAAGGAAAAATAATTCGAAGCTCACAAGAAGGAAATAAGCAGTTCAAATTTGACAATCAAGAGAAGACTACGAGTCAAGACAGAAAGAAAGAAACATCAGAGGAAACACAAACCAACAAGAAAGAAAGGCAACAAGAGCAAGTTTGAAGACCTAGATAAGATTTTGTAATTCCTAGTTTAGTCTAGCTTCTTGTTTTCTTTTACCACGGTGTAATAAGGAGGTCAATAAGCGGTAGCAGCAGCAAGAACAACAGTAATAGTAAAACCATAGCTCCGTGGTAGTCTCAGCTACCAAAACTTCCCGAACTACATTGACCTGATTCCCTTTTGGCCAGGGATATGTAGGAAACCTTTGAAGCAGCGGTTCAGTCAAATCTTTCAAAAATGCTTCACACGGAGTAGCCGAACGGGCAAAAATCGCTCGTATCCGCTAACTTTATCTTTGCACGAAAACTCTTCATGTTTCCGGACAAAGAGGGGCAGCTGTGAGCATGTGATTTTTGCCCTACAAGAACTACTCCCAAAAATTCAAAATGAAATAGTTTTGTGTTGCTTGTGATTTATTTGTACTTGTCTGTGCATGTTTATTTTTACTTTAATTAAGAAAAATACAAAAATATGTGTTGCATGTGCATTTAGGATTTAATTTTACAATTAGCAATTAATTAAACAATATTTGGATTTGCGAGAATAAAAATCACAAAAATACGTACTTTGCATTTAATCTCCAATTGTGTGATTTTATTTTAGTTGGTATTGTGTGTGATAATTGTTATTAGGAATAATTAGTATTTTTAATTTGGTTTATAATTCAATTTAGAATTTTAGTTTTATTAATTAGGAAATAAAAGAAAAAGAAGAAAAAGAATCAAAATGGGAACCGGACCGGGCCAAATTGGCCACAGCCCAGTTCTTACCCAGATCAACTCCTCCGTCACCCGACCCATTTCCACCAAAGACCAACCCGGTCTCAAGACAAACTAAACGACGTCGTTCCGTTTAGTGATTTGATCCAAGCCGTCGATCTTAATTGATCCAACGACCTGGATCTAATTTTGCCCCCATTATATATTTTGCCAAACAGACCCCACACCCCTCAGAACCCCCCCCCCTCTCATCTCTTCAGAAACCAAAACACACACCACCATACACCACCGCCTTCCACCCGCCGGAAATCACCCACGGCAGCGGACGGTGGCCAAACAACCCCAGAAATATACCCCTGAACCACCTTGTTCCCCCTCTCCGATTCCACACTCCATTAGCCTCGAATCATACTATAACTCCTCGAATCTTCGATTGAAGATCCCCGTCCCAAACCCTAGCCTGTCCATTTAACCCCAAAATCACACCCAATAATCCTCTTTACCTCCTCGTCGCTAATCACTAACCAAATTGGCTCGAATCCGAGTAAAACTCGTCGAATGACGGATCTAGGGTTCAACGGTTCTAGACTGTTTCAAAGCTGTCAGGGTTGAAAGGGTTCTAGTTAGTATTATGAGCCTATTTATGACGAAATAGACGTATAATACTAACTGGAACTCAAGTTCGTAAGGGCATGTTGGTGGGATCCGAGAAAAGAACAGTAAGGTCTTTTTAACTTTTTCTTTTCTTTTTTTTATATGTTTATTTGTCTGTGTTAAGTTGTAATTAGTCGCTGCTTCAGGTTTTCATCATTTTTGTCAAGTAATTCGTCTGTGCTAAGTCGTAATTCATCATTTTGTCAAGTAATTCTTCCTCCTCTTTCGGACCTTTTTCTTGGTCCAGTTTGCTTCTGTTTATTACCATATGCTATAAATTGTTGAGTCGATTAAATAGTTTCGTCAATTGGTCCGTTCATGTCTATAGTTCAGTTGTTCTCTTCAAGTTATTGGATGTTGTTTTATCTTCTGACCTTTTTATTCTCAGCCTCAGGGCTCATAGCTAGTATACTTGTTGTTCCAGCATTTTGTTCGAGGTTAATTTGGAGTTATATTTGTTCCCAATATAGATAGCTTATTCTCATGCATTTGTGTGAATCAATTTTTGACCTTAATAGTCCAGTCTGACTATTGCCCTGAATCATTGAATCCCCATCTTGGTTGAAATGCTGTTAGATTTGATCTGAGTTCAATTGGTGATTGAGTTTAATGATTCGAATCTACTTGTTTATTCTGTTAAGTTTGTTCTGATATAAATCTGACCTTGTTGAATTGTCCTAATGTTGTTGATTGGGAGTTAGTTCATTAGTCAATTGATAGGATTAAATTGGTTATAGCTGAGGTTTCATACAGGTTTAAAAGGATTGGGGTAGGATAGTAATCACAGGGGTTTCAGGGGATAATTTGGGACTTAAAAGTTTTAAAATAGTTAGTTTAAGTGTTCTGTCCAGTAAGTACTAATGTGCATTAAACTAATGCATTTATTTAGTAGTAGTGGGGAACAAAACATAATAGCATGGGGAGGCCTGATGGGAATGAAATTAAAGAATGTACTACCCATAACCATTGAATTAAATAAATAAAAGACAAGGGTTATTGGTGAACAAGTGAATCAAAAATAGAACAAAACATACTCTAGTGGAGTTCTACAGAATATCATGGGCAGAATTAGTTTCTTAATTCTGCCTGAGTGCTCTTACGAGCTGGCAGAGTAAGTGTTTGGGTATAAAGGGAGGAGTACGGGATCAGTCTTGGGAGAGTGAGGAAGTTTTGGAGAGTTATTTTTTAAAGGCAGTCTTAGACAACATTTTAAAAGCTAAGGCATTCAGCTTTTTAGAGTTCGGGAGAGTTTAAGAACAGAAAATAAAAAATATATTGTTTCATTGCATTCATAGGTGTAATTCGAATTCTGGACAGAGTTAAAGGGGGTTGGCTTTTGAAATTAGACTCAAAGGTAACACAAAAAAATAGCAAGAAATATAGAAAAAAAAGCAATTAGTCCTCTTAGGTTCTGTCTTTGATCCTTCTTTAAGCAGTAAAAAATATCATTGCAAGCTTGAAGTAAAGTGCCTGATTTTCAATTGTTGGGGTGTAGTTTCCAGTTTCGAGTCTGTTTACTGGAGTGTTTGAGGTTCACTGGTTGGTTTTCTTGTTGAGTTTGAGGTCCAATTAGTTGTCGGGAGTTATTTGTTGTTGTTGTTTGGTTTCACAACTGGTTATGAGTTGTGGTCAAGTGTTTTCCTGATTTGAAACTGGGTTTGGAGCTGTTTCTGAATTCCAATTTGCTGTCTGCTGGTGTTATTTGTTGCTGTTGTTGTTTGTTGTGCTGTACTGCTGCTGACTTCCAATTTATTCTTCTGTTCACTCCAATCCAGGTATATAACTAAGCTCAATTTGATATAACCTTGAGATGTAAACATGAAATGGAAGTGCTCGGGCCCTTAATTATTTGATGTTGTATCTATAGCTCAGTAGATATAGATGATAAGTAGTTGTATAGTCCAATTTGATCCATAACTCAATGAAATGTAGACTATGAAGTTTGTACCTAATTAGAACTGTTTAAACTGTTAATTCGTGTTCATTAGTTGTAGACTTAGTATAGTTTAGTACTGATTTCAGTTAACATTGAGTTAAAAATCAGATATCAGTATTGTTTGGACCTACAATTAATTCAGAAGTCAACATGTGGTGCTTATTCCGATTTCAGGTTAAACGCGCTTTTAAAACAGCCCAAAATGCTAGTTATTGATGTCCTCTCCTTTGTTCGTTAAGCTCACTATTTCGATGTAGGAACAAGTAATTGCATGTTAATGGTTAATATCAATAGTCTACTTGAATTTGAATCAGTTAACTTATTCATGAATGATAGCAGAATCAAATAACCGAGTGGTGTAGTTCAAAACTCGATCCAGCATATGGATTGGGTTCTTTGGACCTAAAGTTGAAATGGCATTTGGTCTACTATTTTTCAATTGATAGACTATAGGATTTTCTAATATTAACTAATTAGGGCCCCCTTTTACTTATTTCTTTAGAGATAAATAAATAGAAGAATAATAGTCATTTTAGGATTAACCTTTAAATAATAAATGAGACGAGCCTTGCCAAATAAAACGTATAAGTTACGGGGCCCTCAGTAAATATTGCGTTAAAATATTTTAGATTTCGGGACGGACCGTCTAATGAATTTCACGGCTTTCCTCAAAGATAATAACGCGCTAGTCATTTTAGACGCGCTTTTACTATTTTACTTTCTTAAACTCGGGTGCACATTTATGTGACCCAAATCCAAATCTCAACGGAGTCGAAATGTGTCAATAACCACGGGTGTATTGATGTGACGTGGTTCGAGATGTGTTTTCACGACGTTGCAATTCTCGTTAAAAATAATAATAATAATAAAAGCGGTAAAAAGTTAAAATTTGCACATAGGTTCAACATGTATTAAAATCAGATAAATAAGCCGAATATGACACTTGAGCGACCGTGCTAGAACCACGGAACTCGGGAATGCCTAACACCTTCTCCCGGGTTAACAGAATTCCTTATCCGGATTTCTGGTTCGCAGACTGTAATACAGAGTCAATCTTTTCCTCGATTCGAGATACAACCGGTGACTTGGGAAACCATAAATCTCCCAAGTGGCGACTCTGAATTAAATAATAAATCTCGTTTCGATTGTCCTTTAATTGGAAAAACTCCCCTACGCCCCTGCGGGCGCAGGTAAAAGGGAGGTGTGACAGCTCTGGCGACTCTGCTGGGGAACCGAACCCAGAATCTCTGGTTCAGGGTTCAGAATTTGAGCTTAGATAAATTGTTATATTTGGCTTTATCTGATTTTGTTACATGTTTGGGCCTAATGTGCTAAGTAATGCTTTTACCGCTTTGATATTATCTGAACTGTATATAAACTGTTCCGAAACCCTTCTCTTCTCATCTTTGGGGATGTGCTCGCTGGTCGGGACTCCCTATTCTGTTAGTGTCATACCTTGAAATAAGAAAGAGGCTCGGACAAGTTACTAAGCCGGATAGCCTTTTGGTTCCCGTTACGTAGCCCCCTCCTCTACTCGAGTTGTCCGCTCGGGTACACAGTCTAGAACAAATACCCAGGTTATGAACCTAGAATAACTCAGCTTCATGCCGGATCCCTAGTAGGAATGTTTGTTTGCATCACGTGCATTTGACTTTGGAGGCTCAACACAGGGGTTGGGTCTGTCTAGGACAGGTGTACCAAAAATGACAAAAGACCATCCTGATGTGTAAGCACGTGATTTTTGCCCTATATGAGAATTACTCCCAAAAAATTCAAAATAAAATGATTTTCCTTGATGTGCAATTTTGAGTATTTTGTGACATTTTTTTGGATAATTATTTGTATTTATCTGTGTTTGCTTATTTGTTAAATTAATAAAAAATACAAAAATGTGTCGCATTTTGCATGTAGGATTTAATTCTACAATTGTTAGTAATTAATTTTGGTTTACAAAAATAAAAATTACAAAAATATGCATCTTTTGCATTTTTAGCATTTAATGTCTAAATTTACAATTTTATGCTTAATCATTACTTAATTGTGCGTTAATTGTTACTGGGAGTTAATTTGCGCTTTTATTACTTAATTTAGTTCTTAATAATAATTTAAGTAATTTTATAATTTAGTTTAGAAAATAAAAGAAGAAAAGATAACAAAAAATATAAAGAAAAATCGGATTGGGCCACTTCTTCAACTTTCAACCCCAGGCCCAAATAATTGCCCGATTTTCCCCATGACTCGGTCCACTTCAGAATGGGTCGACCCGGTCCACCCCATTAACCCAAATACTCAACACCCCTTCTTCATTTTGTCAAAACACAAAACAAAACAAACAATAAAAAAAACAAAAACCCTAAAAACTAAGAAAACATCCGCCCCCCACACCCATTTTTGCTCCTTCCTCTCCAAAATCTCAAAGACCCCATCCATGGCTGCCCTCGTTACTTCCCTTCCACCTCACGACCAGCTTCTTCTCCTTCACGTCACTGCTGCTCCTTCTGCTTCCCATCCATCGCGTTTGAGCTCGACGTCCATGGCTGCCCTCAACCGCACGTCCAAAAGACCAGTTGTTCAAGCTTTTCCTTCTCCGACCATAGATGACCCAGCTGCGTCTTCATCTTCCCCATCGAGCTCCATCATGAAATCCCAGTCCACTGTTGAGCTCCCAAGGCCGAAAATCTCACGTCGCTGCTTCTGTTTCAGGCGTCGACCAGCTGCTCCTGTTCTGCCACGTCAACTGCTGCTAGGATCCGGCATGGCTTCAGTTGCTAATTAGGTTCGAGTTCGTCGTCGTTTGGTCGAGCTTCATCTTCTCCGTCAAAACAGTCCGTCGTCGCCATTGTTTCTCCTCCTGCCTTCGAGCTGCTGCTGCCTCACTTCGTCTTCTTCAGCTTGAGCATCGCCATGGCCAAGTTGTCTCCGAGCTGCTGCTTCGTCTTCGCGCGAACAACTGAACGCACCCCAGCTGCTTCTGTTTCGTGTCGACTGCCGCTATTGTCTCGACGTACTTCTTAAAGTCAAGTTCATCGTCGAGTTAGTCGTTGAGTCCGGACAGATTTATTCCCATTTGAGGTTCGTCGAAACAGTCCATACAATCGAATTCGTCGTTGTTCATCTCCGGTTAGTAGTTTTTGAGTTTTATTTTGTCCGTATTTTGTTTTGATATTTTTCGAATCTAAAATCGGCAAATGTTTGTTTTGTTCATGTCTATGGTTAGATATTTGATTTTTGGTTTCGTTTATGTTCATATGTTTTGTTGAATTAATTTTCATATTTCAAATGGACATTTAATTAGTTGTTTTTCATGTTTATTTCATGTTTGTATTATTGTTTAGATAAATATTTTTTAGTTTAATGTTTGTTAGATTCAAATTGAAATATAATTAATTATTTCTTCAATTTGTTTCATGTGTTATGTATTTTTCCAGAAATTGTTAATGTTGTTTGAATCATTTAATCCGTCATGTTGTTGTTTAAAAACAGATTTAGTTCATGTTTATCTTTGTTTGAAGTTCATGTTTAAATCCAGTGATTTAATGTGAGTTTATGTTTGTTTTTGATTTGTTGATTTAGTTTGAATCATGTATTTTGTTGTTTGTATTGTTGTATCCTTGCTCATCCATTGATGGTCTAAATTAACCAGGATTGGTTCCCGATATGGTTGATTTATTTCCATTAATTTGGAGTTATGTTGTTCATCGTGTTCATGTGATTTGTTGATTGAAGATTGTTGAGAAATTGGTCATCTTGGCTATATTTTGGTCAAGTTATGATTAATTGATTGTTTAGAGCTGATGGGGGTAGTTTGGTAAATTGCATTGCATTCAGGGGTAGAATGGTAATTGCAATAAAGTCGGAGGGGTATTTTGGTAATTGAACATTATTTTGATTCTTTATGTTAAGCATGAGGGACAAAATATAATGGGATGATTTTTGATGTACTTGTTTAACATAATGGGGGACAAGACAAATTATAATGGGTTGGGAATATTGTACTTATTTAATGTAGGCATGGGAGACTAATCATAATGGGTTGGGAATGTGGTATTAATTTAATGAAGGCATGGGGGAAAAGGTTTAAAATAAAGAAAACATTAATAAGTGGGGCAAAGCATGCCATTGAGGGAATAATTTGGGGGTTGGGAATTGAAGACTTGTCTTGCTGTAGTTTGCGGTGTTGCTGAACCTGCTGTTGCTGTAGTATTATTGTTGCTGACTCCTACTTCTTTTGTTCTTGTACTGCCATTTCCAGGTACACATTTGTATACTCTCGGATTGAAGAGAAATGAAATATTAATCAGGCTTTGTTCCTGTTGAATCCCTCCTGTTTAGATTTGTGTTTGAATATAATTTTCCTTTCTTTGTATAAAAATGTAGTTGATTGATTAAATGAGTAATGATGTCGCATATGTATAACTTCTTCATCTAATAATGTTAGTTTAAATTAATCAAAGAATAGTTAATCTGTTTTGATATTATGGTGTGTCAATCTCACGTTTTAGTATTATTGAATAATAGAATATAGAATGAAAGCAGTTTTTCTTTGTACAAACTCGGTCGCAATTTTCCATTCGCATTAGCCGTAAACTAATAATTAATAAGTTACGTTTTTAGCATGTAATTAATTAAGAGATTTTCTTTTATTTTAGAGACGAACTTAATAGGAAAATATAGTCACTGTAGGTTTATCCTTTTAAATAAAAATGAGACGAGCCTCGACAAACAAAAATGCACAAGCTGCGGGGCCCTCTAAATGTATATATTAAAATACTTAGAATTCGGGACAGGCCGTTTAGCGAATTTTACGGCCTTCCCAAAATAACAATACGCTAGTTGCTTTAGGCGCACCTTTAATAATTTAACCTTCTTAAACACGGGTGCACATTGATGTGACCCAAATCCAAATCTCAACGGAGTCAAAATGTGTCGACGACCACGGGTGCATTGATTGTGACGTGGTTCGAGATGCATTTTCACGACGTTGCAATTCTATAAAAATAAATGATAATAATAAAAGCGGTTTAAACTTAATAAAAGCACGTAAGTCATAACATGTATTTAAATCAGATATTTAGCCATTATAACAATTTAAGCGACCGTGCTAGAACCACGGGATTCGAGGGTGCCTAACACCTTCCCTCGGGTCAACAGAATTCCTTACTTAGAATTTCTGGTTCGCAGACTTCATTTGGAAAAGTCGAAAATTTCCTCGATTTGGGATTCAAGATAAACCAGTGACTTGGGACACCAAAAACCTTTCCCAAGTGGCGACTCTGAATTAAATAAATAATCTCATTTCGAATATTGTCACTTAAATTGGAAAAACTCCCTCGCGCATTTAACCCTTCGGGGCGGGCGCGCAAAAAGGAGGTGTGACAGCTCTGGCGACTCTGCTGGGGATTTAAATTCGAGCTTAGAATAATTGTTATATTTGGCTTTATTATCTGATCTTTATTACATGTTTTTGCATAACGTGCTAAATATTGTCTTTTACCGCTTTGATATTATCTGAACTGTATATAAACTGTGCCGAAACCCTTCTCTTCTTACCTCCGGGGAGAAGCTCGCTGGTCGAGACTCCCTATTCTGTTAGTGTCAATACCTGAAATAAGAAAGAGGCCGGACAAGTTACAAAGCCGGACGATCTCGCGGGTCCCCGGTACGTAGCCCCCTCCTCGACTCGAGTTGTCCGCTCGGGTACACAGTCTAGAACAGATACCCAGGTTACGAACCTAGAATAACTTGACTTCATGCCGGATCCCTAGTAGGAACGCTTATTTGCATCATGTTGCATTTGACTTAGGGGACTCAACACAGGGGTTGGGTCCGTCTAGGATTAGCAACCTGAAATGAAAAGACCATCCTGTTGCATCCTATTTGTTTCCGTGCATTTATTTGTCTCGGACATGCATGCTGCCTGACTTTGGAGTATTTGAAAAATATAAACAAAAAAAATAACAGTGTATAGGGCTAATTTTCTACTTTGAAAAATAGCAATGCCCAATTACTGTCAAAACTCTGCCGAACTTTTACGATAATAAAAAGGGAAAATGTTTTGTTTTCAATAATTTGCTTTACTAATAAAAAGAAAAACAAAAAGATAGAAAAATAGTCTTTTATTTTTGGAAAGTTGTTTGTTGAAAAGGAAAGAATTTTGTTCTAAAATAATTCGGTTAATTTAACCGAACTACGCGGGTCTGATTCTCACCGGATGTGAGATACGTAGGCAAACCTCATCGGTTCCGGCCCCAATTTTCAAAAATCCAAAAAAAATATTTTCCTTTAGTTCTTTCTTTATAAATCTTTCTTTAGAAAATACAAAAAAAAAAAAGAAATAAAGAAGTTTTTAAAAAAAAAAAAAAACTCAAATAAAAAAAAAGTTTCCTTCTTTCCGAAGTCTTTATACGAAAAAAAAATGAAATAAGAATTAAAAATCAACAACAAAAATCCAAAAATACTCTTTACTTTTTAGTCTCTCTTTTGTAAATGTCCATAAAAAAAATATTTGAAAATTTGAATTCCAAAATATTAGGGCTTTTCTTTAGAAGTGCTTTTGTAAATAAATAAAACTCAGAAATTCCACATCATTTTCTTAAAAGTCCCTCTTTCAAAATTTAAGAGGCAACATCATAAATCAAAAAATATACATTCTTTCTTCCGTAGAAAAGGTGAAACAAATGGAAAAAAATCAACCAAACACATTTTCTTTTTTGTTTAAAAAAAAACAAAAAAAATTCCCAAAGTTCAAGTCAAAAGCAAATAAATTTTTTAGAAGTCTTTCTTTAAAAAATAAAACAAAAATCAAAATAAAAAAAAATTCTTTCTTCTTTTAAAAAGCATTTCTTTCAAAAATTCCAAAAAAGGGTTAGTTTAGTTACTCCATTTTCGATGCCCGGACTACGCGTGTTTGATTCTCACCGGATGTGAGATACGTAGGCAACCCTCATCGGGTTCAACCCCACCTTTTGCTAAAATAGCCAAAAATCAATAAATAAATAAAAACGTGTCAAATTTTAAATTTTGCCATAAATAAGTTGGGTGGTGTCCAACCTTCCCTTTTGCTAAAAATAGCCAAAAATATATGTCAAATTTTAAATCTGTCATAAATAAGTCAGGTGATGTTGTTTTGTCATAAATAGCCGAATGTTCCCGAAAGGGACGCCGGAAGGCTGACTTTGCATAAACAGCCACCTTTGGGTCATTTTTTAAGGTTTGGTCCAGTTGACCCACACAGCCTTAAAATCTTCGTCACCGAGGCGTTGAAAGGCCGTGTTGGCAATATTGAGTTTTCTAATTTGAAAAACGATAAAAAGAGTCATAAATAAGTCAGGTGATGCTGTTTTGTCATAAATAGCCGAATGTTCCCGAAAGGGACGCCGGAAGGCTGACTTTGCATAAACAGCCACCTTTGGGTCATTTTTTAAGGTTTGGTCCAGTTGACCCACACAGCCTTAAAATCTTCGTCACCGAGGCGTTGAAAGGCCGTGTTGGCAATATTGAGTTTTCTAATTTGAAAAACGATAAAAAGAGTCATAAATAAGTCAGGTGATGCTGTTTTGTCATAAATAGCCGAATGTTCCCGAAAGGGACGCCGGAAGGCTGACTTTGCATAAACAGCCACCTTTGGGTCATTTTTTAAGGTTTGGTCCAGTTGACCCACACAGCCTTAAAATCTTCGTCACCGAGGCGTTGAAAGGCCGTGTTGGCAATATTGAGTTTTCTAATTTGAAAAACGATAAAAAGAGTCATAAATAAGTCAGGTGATGTTGTTTTGTCATAAATAGCCGAATGTTCCCGAAGGGGACGCCGGAAGGCTGACTTTGCATGAACAACCACCTTTGGGTCTTGTTTAGTATTTTTTGTCCAGTTGACCCACACAGCCTTAAAAACCTTCGCCCCGAGGAGCTGAAGGGCCGTGTTTGCAACACCAGGTTTTTATTGTAATTTGAAAAAAAAAAAAACAAACAAAAAAAAACAAAGAGTCAGCGGTCGGGTGAATACCGTTTGAATTTTGTCATAATAAGCCGAGCCAGCTTCGGTCGCGTCTTAAACCGTTCTTGCCGAAGTAGCCTTAGAGTATCTTTCAGTTGTCGAAAGGTTATTTTCGTAAAAGAACGGACAAGTTTGTAAAATGATCCTCCCCGGCCTCAAAATTCATGTGAAATTTGGAAGGGGCCACGTTTGCAAAAAATAACCGTTCGGTTGCATTTTGTGAGTGTTGAAACCCAATTTTTTATTATGAAGAAAAAAAATGTTTCATTGCTTTTACCTTTCATTTGGCTCGAACTACGCAAGATCTTATTCATGCGGGGTCATGATACGTAGGCAATCTCCATCGGATTCGATCATAGCTATAAAATAAATTGAGAAAAAAAAAACTGAAAGAAAAGGAAAAAGAAAATCGAGTGAAAAAGAAAATAAAAAAAAAGGAAAAAAAGAGAGTGCAAAAAATAAAAGAGCGGCAAAAACAAGATCAAGAGTGACTAAAGAGAGGCAAGAATAAAAGAAAAGAGGTACATAGTGAAGAGGGCTAGTTTAGGGTCGGGATGAAACATGCAACCCGTTCAAACACATGGTAAAAGCGTTTAACTGTTTAGGTGCATTGCATCCCATCGTGCGATTTCCTATATGTTAAATGCTTCAAAACTAACAAGGTTGTGTGTGTGAGTAAATTAGCCAGGTTCTGTTCAGGTGATTGGTTTTGTTGGTATGCAGTGATGAGCAGCCTTGCACGCGGCCACAACATTATACACAAAACTGAGCTCCACCTCCCAGAAACGCCCATCCTTACCAAGCTCCATATAGTCCCCCAATCAAATGTTCATCAGTACAATCCTCACCCAAGAGAGTCTTTCAAAAGGAATCAGTTCACCTCTATTGGTGAATCATACTCAGGCTTGTTCCAAAAGCTAGTCAGGCGAAGTCTGCTGCAGCCAGTGGCCCCAAATCGGCCAAACACCGAGTCCCCCCTCCCCGCATCGAGCTGATACTAGATGTGAATGCCACTCTGGAGCAATGGGGCACGGTACAAAGGACTGTTGGTCATTGGACCCTCAAAATAGCAGTTGAGGACTTGATTGAAGCTGAAAGAATCGTTCACCGGGACGAAAAGGTTCCTAATATGATGAACATTCCCCTGCCTACTCTCACAAATGGGCCAATAGATGGAATGATCTGTGAAGCTGAGGAATTTGATCCGGCACTGAAGGCTATTGTAGCCATTGCCGAGATAGAAGAAAAGCCAAAAAACGATTGTCAAGCTTGAAAGTTCCCCATCAGACGGGAGTCTCGGTAGCCAGTCTTGCTATCCTTTCTGCATCTAGATTGTCTCAGGGTGTGATTAAGATGTTTTACTTTATTATCTTACTTTCCAATGTAAACCCTTCTATCTTCAAATTTTTTTTAAAAAAACAAAAAAAAAACAAAAAAAAAGAAATAAAAAAAAACAAATGAAATTGATATTTCATTTTCCCGGAATGTCTCTTTTCTTAAAATCTTGTCAATCTTCTCATTCTCTTTTAGTTCTATTAAACGCAGATTTCAATAATATGACATGCTTGCGGACTTCATGCCCGGATCTTAAAACTCTGTCAGACCTCGAAATAATGAATCAAGAATTGGGTCGCAATGAAGAATAGCTTAAGGAAACAAGACAAAGAGTTGGAACAACTGAAGGAAAATTGATTCCCGAAATTGGAAAGGTCCATACATTACAACAAGAGTACTGCCAAAAAGAGTGCGTTGTACTTGGGACACATCGAAGGAAATGTCCTTAAAATAACTGTCAATGCAAATGCAGTCAAAAGGTACTATGTTGGATCCTTTATATAATAAAATCTTGTCCGTTTGAGATGACGAAGGCTTTCATTCTCGCTACCCAAACACTATCAACCCTTTGCAAAACCCATTTGAGCTGGTTACTCTTCTTTGATTACCCTCTTTGGAACCTGAAAATATTATTGAAAATAAAATGAAAAAGAAAAATGAAAAAGAAGAAGAAAGAATTGGAAAAATAAGAAAATATATATACAAAAAAAAAAGCCAAAAACAAAAGTGGCCTGAACTACGTTTGACTTGATTCCGAAAGGATACGTAGGCAACCTCTCCTTGGGGTTCAGTCACACCAAAACAAAAATCCAAGAAGTCCCCCCAAAAGTGAAACTGGGGCAGAAGTTATAACGATTCAGCAATAATCGCGCCCAAAAAGTTCCAAAGTTGTAGTTCAATCCAAATTCTTTTCACCCCAAACCTTGTTCAAGTCATTCTGATCAATCGGCAAAGCGGTTCAAAATGGGAGGATGGATTTATTTGGGTCTGATACAACAAAATGAGAGGAATAAAATGAGAGAGCCTTATTGGTGAAAACCCACACGGGCACTGTAAGGCGACGGTAAGCAGAGGAAATAAAATGAGAGAGTCTTGCTGGTGAAAACCCACACAGGCACCGTAAGGCGACGCTAAGCAGAGAAAATCAAAATGAGAAGTCTTGTTAGTGAACACCCACACGGGCACTATAAGGAGATGGTAAGAAATGAAATGAAAATGCCACCTCGTGAAAACCCACAAAGGGCGCCCATGATCGAAAATGAGATTCTCACAACCACCGTCATCAATAGAGTCCTAGCAAGGTTCCTCGGTATTCAAGGCAAAGTTGTGATAAATATTTGGAAGTCAGACGGTTTACACAGATCAGGCATCCAGTCCAAAAGGCATGTCATGTTCATTGAAGTCCGTATGTACTCCGGATAAGTCCTTCTCTCCTTTCCCCGAAAGGGACACTTCTAGTTTTAAACTCATTCTCCATTCAATTATTTGTTTCTCTTTGAATCCCTTTTGGTCTAACACTGTTCCAAAACCAAGACAAAGAAAGGATGGCAAGACTAATTTACAGGGCTTTCGTTGGATACGCGCTAATGTGCAAAGGTCACCCAGCCTCAGCAGGGGGCATCAAGACGACCTCGACTAGTCATGGCAGCTTATAAAGGCAATTGAAGTTGAAAGGTTTGAGTTTCACATGGTTAATCGCCTCCACGAAGTTTAAAAAACCAACGTGATTCCCACGCGATTCCCCAAAGAAAGTCCTACAAAGGTAAGGATAAAGTTGGAGAGGTTAAGTCCCACGCGATTAGCCACTGCAGTTTAGGTTTGAGGATCAAAAATCCCGGACACACGAAAAAAGAAAAAAAACACAATCCCACAAAGCCTCCCCTTGTAAAACTTCCCCAGCGAGCTTGCCCCAACAAATCCCCAACAAGTTCGCTTTGTTAAAAATTCCCCAGCAAGCTTGCCCCAACAAATCCCCAGCAAGTCCGTTCTGTACAAATCCCCACAGAGTCTCCCCTTGTACAATCCCCCACAGAGTCTCCCAAAAAAAAAAATCCCCACTGAGTTGGCCTCGTAAAGAACCCCCAAGCAGAATGGGATGAAAGAACCAAAGCCTTACACAAATCCAGAAATGCGAGTCTGATCAGTCTAAAACAAGTCGCCGGTGAATCCAATCAATGGAAAAGTTCTCAATAGGAATTAGTCCAAGACCAAGCAAATGGAACGATCAAGGCCATCGAATTAACCACTGTTTTCAAACTGACAATTTGTCTTTGTTTAGGAAAATTGAGACAGGTGCAATCCAAAGCAACCGTGCAAGAAACAGGTGTAGTCCAAAAGAAATGAAGTGCGCGAGCGTTGAAACAACTCCGCAGTGGGAGAACAACCGAAGGTAAGTTTCCCCAGAACCCTTTCATTTTGATAAATAAAAAAGGGGAAATAAAAATAGGCGAGAAAGAAAAATGAAGATCCCCAAAAGAGAAACAAATCATGGACCTCATTCCTCAACCATTCCGGTATAAACCACGAATCTCCCTGGCATAACTCAAGGAGCCTTTTCTATCCAAATCCCCGGCATAACCCGAGGACTCTTGAAATTTTTCGGCATAACCCGATGAACCTTCCGGCATAACCCGATGAACCTTTCCGGAATAACCCAATGAACCTTTTCCGGCATAACCCGATGAATCTCCCCGGCATAACCCGATGAATCTTCCCGGCATAACCCGTGGACCTGTTCCGGCATAACCCGTGAATCTTCCTGAGCATTTTCCATTTAGCCAACATTAGGGCTCCAATCCTGAACTGAGCATTGTCCAGTTAGTCAGCATTAGGGTTTTAAACCCTAAACTGAACTTTTTCCCTTTAGTCATTATTAGGGTTTTAAACCCTAAACTGAACTTTTTCCATTCAGTCAGCATTAGGGTTTTAAACCCTAAACTGAGCTTTTTCCTTTAGTCAGCATTAGGGTTTTAAACCCTAAACTGAACTCTTTTCCATTCGGTCAGCATCAAGGTTTTAAACCCTGAACTGAACTTTTCCTTTAGTCAGCATTAGGGTTTTAAACCCTAAACTGAACTTTTCCGTTAGTCAGCATTAGGGTTTTAAACCCTAAACTAAACTCTTTTCCATTCGGTCAGCATCAGGGTTTTAAACCCTGAACTGAACTCTTTCCTTTAGTCAGTATTAGGGTTTTAAACCCTAAACTGAACTTTTCCTTTAGTCAGCATTAGGGTTTTAAACCCTAAACTGAACTCTTTTCCATTCGGTCAGCATCAGGGTTTTAAACCCTGAACTGAACTCTTTCCTTTAGTCAGCATTAGGGTTTTAAACCCTAAACTGAACTTTTTCCATTTAATCAGCATTAGGGTTTTAAACCCTAAACTGAACTTTTTCCATTCAGTCAGCATTAGGGTTTTAACCCTAAATTGAACTTTTCCGTTAGTCAGCATTAGGGTTTTAAACCCTAAACTGAACTCTTTTCCATTCGGTCAGCATCAGGGTTTTAAACCTTGAACTAAACTCTTTCCTTTAGTCAGCATTAGGGTTTTAAACCCTAAACTGAACTTTTCCTTTAGTCATCATCAGGGTTTTAAACCCTGAACTAAACTCTTTCCTTTATTCAGCATTAGGGTTTCAAACCCTAAACTGAACTTTTTCCTTTAGTCAGCATTAGGGTTTTAAACCCTAAACTGAACTTTTTCCTTTAGTCAGCATTAGGGTTTTAGACCCTAAACTGAACTTTTTCCATTCAGTCAGCATTAGGGTTTTAAACCCTAAACTGAACTTTTTCCTTTAGTCAGCATTAGGGTTTTAAACCCTAAACAGAACTTTTTCCTTTAGTCAGCATTAGGATTTTAAACCCTAAACTGAACATTTTCCTTTAGTCAGCATTAGGGTTTTAAACCCTAAACTGAACTCTTTTCCTTTAGTTAGCACTAGGGTTTTAAACCCTAAACTGAACTTTTCCCTTAGTCAGCATTAGGGTTTTAAACCCTAAACTGAACTTTTTCCTTAGTCAGCATTAGGGTTTTAAACCCTAAACTGAACTCTTTTCCTTTAGTCAGCATTAGGGTTTTAAACCCTAAACTGAACTTTTTTTCCTTAGTTAGCACTAGGGTTTTAAACCCTAAACTGAACTTTTTCCCTTTAATCAGGATTAGGGTTTTAATACCCTAAACCGAACTTTTCCCTTAGTCAGATTAGGGCTCCAACCCTAAACTGAACTTTTCCCCAGTTGGTTGGCATTAGGGTTTCAACTCTAAACTGAACTTCTCCCCAGCTAGTCAGCATTAGGGCTCCAACCCTGAACTGAATTATTTCCATTCCACCAGCATTAGGGCTTCAACCCTAAACTGAGCAGTCTTACCTTGTGGCAATATTAGTGATCCAATCCCGGAGTTGACATTTTGTAGACTGAAATATTCTAATCCTTTCATCAACTCTATAAACTTCCTGGCAACTAACTCACGAAATTTTCCTAGTAGAACTGGGGCAGAAAATTTCATTCGTTTGTTTTTCCCCGCAGGTCTGACCTCGAGGTATATGGATCGAAACAACCCACGAGATGAGTCTCCACTCAGAATAAAAGAATAAAAAGACTAAAAGAAGATGTGCCGAGATATTCGGAAAGGCGAGGGGCGGATCGTTCAAAGGTTTTGATCAAGGTCCCGAATTCTACCAACCCCGTCTTACCCAGTACCGGAAAAAACAGGCACCTACAACTTGCTAGCATCAAGATTCAGATCGAAGTCTACAAGCAGAATCAGCTAAGACCCAGGATCAAGTCGCAAAAGAATCATAGATAGGAATCTTGTAACTAGCGGTTGGCATGCACACGTAGTTAGTTCAGTTTCAATTTTCTTTTGTTTGTAATAAGGGAGTCAGTAAGCAGCAACAGCAACGGCAACAGCAATAACGGCAAGCATTGCAGTCCCATGGTAGTCCCAACTACCCAAAGTTTCCCAAACTACATTGACATGATTCCTGTTTAGCCCAGGATATGTAGGAAACCTCTGAAGCAAGGGTTTGGTTAAATCTTTTTCAAAAAAAATGCTTCACACGGAGTACTCGGATGGGCAAAAATCGCTCACTTTATCTTTGCGCGAAAACCCTTCGTGTCTTCGGGCAAAGAGGGGCAGCTGTAAGCACGTGATTTTTGCCCTATATGAGAATTACTCCCAAAAATATCAAAATAAAATGATTTTCCTTGATGTGCAATTTTGAGTATTTTGTGATATTTTTTGGATAATTATTTGTATTTATCTGTGTTTGCTTATTTGTTAAATTAATAAAAAATACAAAAATGTGTTGCATTTTGCATGTAGGATTTAATTCTACAATTGTTAGTAATTAATTTTGGTTTACAAAAATAAAAATTACAAAAATATGCATCTTTTGCATTTTTAGCATTTAATGTCCAAATATACAATTTTATGCTTAATCATTACTTAATTGTGCGTTAATTGTTACTGGGAGTTAATTTGCACTTTTATTACTTAATTTAGTTCTTAATAATAATTTAAGTATTTTTATAATTTAGTTTATAAAATAAAAGAAGAAAAGATAACAAAAAATATAAAGAAAAATCGGATTGGGCCACTTCTTCAACTTTTAACCCCAGGCCCAAATAATTGCCCGATTTTCCCCATGACTCAGTCCACTTCAGAACGGGTCGACCCGGTCTGCCCCATTAACCCAAATACCCAACACCCCTTCTTCATTTTGTCAAAACACAAAACAAAACAAAAAATATAAAAAACAAAAACCCTAAAAACTAAGAAAACATCCGCCCCCCACACCCATTTTTGCTCCTTCTTCTCCAAAATCTCAAAGACCCCATGCATGGCTGCCCTCGTTACTTCCCTTCCACCTCACGACCAGCTTCTTCTCCTTCACATCACTGCTGCTCCTTCTGCTTCACCATCCATCGCGACTTCATCTTCGTCGTTCGACGTCAAACTCGAGTTTGAGCTCGATGTCCATGGCTGCCCTCAATCGCACGTCCAAAAGACCAGTTGTTCAAGCTTTTCCTTCTCCGACCATGGATGACCCAGCTGCGTCTTCATCTTCCCCGTCGAGCTCCATCATGAAATCCCAGTCCACTGTTGAGCTCCCAAGGCCGAAAATCTCACGTCGCTGCTTCTGTTTCTGGCGTTGACCAGCTGCTCCTGTTCTGCCGCGTCAACTGCTGCTAGGCTCCGGCATGGCTTCAGTTGCTAATTAGGTTCGAGTTCGTCGTCGTTTGGTCGAGCTTCATCTTCTCCGTGAAAATAGTCCGTCGTTGCCACTGTTTCTCCTCCTGCCTTCGAGCTGCTGCTGCCTCACTTCGTCTTCTTCAGCTTGAGCATCGCCATGACCAAGTTGTCTCCGAGCTGCTGCTTCGTCTTCGCGCGAACAACTGAACGCACCCCAGCTGCTTCTGTTTCATGTCGACTGCCGCTACTGTCTCGACGTACTTCTTAAAGTCGAGTTCGTCGTCGAGTTAGTCGTTGAGTCCGGACAGATTTATTCCCATTTGAGGTTCGTCGAAACAGTCCATACAATCGAATTCGTCATTGTTCATCTCCGGTTAGTAGTTTTTGAGTTTTATTTTGTCCGTATTTTGTTTTGATATTTTTCGAATCTAAAATCGGCAAATGTTTGTTTTGTTCATGTCTATGGTTAGATATTTGATTTTTGGTTTCGTTCATGTTCATATGTTTTGTTGAATTAATTTTCAGATTTCAAATGGACATTTAATTAGTTGTTTTTCATGTTTATTTCATGTTTGTATTATTGTTTAGATAAATATTTGTTAGTTTAATGTTTGTAAGATTCAAATTGAAATATAATTAATTATTTCTTCAATTTGTTTCATGTGTTATGTATTTTTCCAGAAATTGTTAATGTTGTTTGAATCATTTAATCCGTCATGTTGTTGTTTAAAAACAGATTTAGTTCATGTTTATCTTTGTTTGAAGTTCATGTTTAAATCCAGTGATTTAATGTGAGTTTATGTTTGTTTTTGATTTGTTGATTTAGTTTGAATCATGTATTTTGTTGTTTGTATTGTTGTATCCTTGCTCATCCATTGATGGTCCAAATTAACCAGGATTGGTTCCCGATATGGTTGATTTATTTCCATTAATTTGGAGTTATGTTGTTCATCGTGTTCATGTGATTTGCTGATTGAAGATTGTTGAGAAATTGGTCATCTTGGCTATATTTTGGTCAAGTTATGATTAATTGATTGTTTAGAGCTGATGGGGGTAGTTTGGTAAATTGCATTGCATTCAGGGGTAGAATGGTAATTGCAATAAAATCGGAGGGGTATTTTGGTAATTGAATATTATTTTGATTCTTTATGTTAAGCATGGGGACAAAATATAATGGGGTGATTTTTGATGTACTTGTTTAACATAATGGGGGACAAGACAAATTATAATGGGTTGGGAATATTGTACTTATTTAATGTAGGCATGGGAGACTAATCATAATGGGTTGGGAATGTGGTATTAATTTAATGAAGGCATGGGGGAAAAGGTTTAAAATAAAGAAAACATTAATAAGTGGGGCAAAGCATGCCATTGAGGGAATAATTTGGGGGTTGGGAATTGAAGACTTGTCTTGCTATATATAGAGTCATTTCTTGACATTAAAAGGGGACTAGACTTGAGAGAAAAAACTTAGGAGAACTTGAAGATTAAGGAGGACCAGAGATTTGAGGGAGAGTTTTAGGACTTGAATATTAAAAAGAAAGGTTTTTACACTTAAGTGCGGACAAACTTTTACACTTGGGAGAGCTTTAGACTGAAAGAGAGAAAGACAACTTGAACTCCTACTTGAATAAATTCTGTTTGTCTTTTCTCGAGTGTTATTCAAAAATCAGTAAACTATTGCATCTTGTATCCGTCTCTCTTCTGCTTTGACTGCGATTGCACTTTGGTATTGCTGATTTTTCAATCCGTTACTGGATTATTCTACTGGTTATTACTGGTTTGCGGTGTTGCTGAACCTGCTGTTGCTGTAGTATTATTGTTGCTGACTCCTACTTCTTTTGTTCTTGTACTGCCATTTCCAGGTACACATTTGTATACTCTCGGATTGAAGAGAAATGAAATATTAATCAGGTTTTGTTTCTGTTGAATCCCTCCTGTTTAGATTTGTGTTTGAATATAATTTTCCTTTCTTTGTATAAAAATGTAGTTGATTGATTAAATGAGTAATGATGTCGCATATGTATAACTTCTTCATCTAATAATGTTAGTTTAAATTAATCAAAGAATAATTAATCTGTTTTGATATTATGGTGTGTCAATCTCACGTTTTAGTATTATTGAATAATAGAATATAGAATGAAAGCAGTTTTTCTTTGTACAAACTCGGTCGCAATTTTCCATTCGCATTAGCCGTAAACTAATAACTAATAAGTTACGTTTTAGCATGTAATTAATTAAGAGATTTTCTTTTATTTTAGAGATGAACTTAATAGGAAAATATAGTCACTGTAGGTTTATCCTTTTAAATAAAAATGAGACGAGCCTCGACAAACAAAAATGCACAAGCTGCGGGGCCCTCTAAATGTATATATTAAAATACTTAGAATTCGGGACAGGCCGTTTAGCGAATTTTACGGCCTTCCCAAAATAACAATACGCTAGTTGCTTTAGGCGCACCTTTAATAATTTAACCTTCTTAAACACGGGTGCACATTGATGTGACCCAAATCCAAATCTCAACGGAGTCAAAATGTGTCGACGACCACGGGTGCATTGATTGTGACGTGGTTCGAGATGCATTTTCACGACGTTGCAATTCTATAAAAATAAATGATAATTATAAAAGCGGTTTTAAGTTTAATAAAAGCACGTAAGTCATAACATGTATTTAAATCAGATATTTAGCCTTTATAACAATTTAAGCGACCGTGCTAGAACCACGGGATTCGAGGGTGCCTAACACCTTCCCTCGGGTCAACAGAATTCCTTACTTAGAATTTCTGGTTCGCAGACTTCATTTGGAAAAGTCGAAAATTTCCTCGATTTGGGATTCAAGATAAACCGGTGACTTGGGACACCAAAAACCAAACCTTTCCCAAGTGGCGACTCTGAATTAAATAAATAATCTCATTTCAAATATTGTCACTTAAATTGGAAAAACTCCCTCGCGCATTTAACCCTTCGGGGCGGGCGCGCAAAAAGGAGGTGTGACAAATGCATCTTACTTGTTGCTTGTGCATTTGTTTGCTTCGGACTTGCATACTGACCAGCTTTTGAATATTTTGAGGAAAGAGAGATAGAGGTACGAGGGTTAAAGAGATTTAATCGCCTGTTTTGAAAAAAAACCAATGTCCAAATAGTGTCAAAATTCTGCCGAATTTTTGAGAAAATGGAAAAAAAGAAAAAAAAAAGAAAAAAAAGAGTTTTGTTTATGAAAAAATAGTTTTATTTGCCAATGGAAAAAAGAGTCTTGTTTTCAAAAGAAGTTTATTTTATCTGCCCGAACTACGCCAGTTTGATTCTCACAAGGGTGTGGGATACGTAGGCAACCCCCATCGGGTCCAACTCCACTTTTTGCGAAAATAGCCAAAAGAACAAAGTTTTTATTTAAAAATAATTAGGATGGTGCCATTCTTGTTAGGAATAGCCGAATGTCCCTAAAAGGGCGTTGGAAGGCTATTTTTGCAAGAACAGCCGCCTGTGGTCATTTTTTCAAGGCTTTCACCGGTTAGCCGACACAGCCTTAAAATCTTCGACCTCGAGGTGCTGAAATGCTGTATTGGAAAAACCGGGTTTTATTTCAAATAGAAGAGTGTCCATGTTATCCTTGAGTTAACTGAATTGTGATTTTTGCTTAACCGCCCTAATAAATGTGCAAAGTGAGCACAAGTTAGAATTTACACGTAACAATAGTGAACAAGATCCCTTTGGAGTTGCACATGTGGTGGAATGACTTGGACGAATCAGGGCGCGATACGGTCAAGCTAAACCTGGGAGACCTCACTGGGTTGCTGAAGATTAATCCTAGGGGGGATATCATAAAGGCCTTGGTCGCATTCTGGGACTCGGCTCACAATATATTTCATTTCTCAGATTTTGAACTTACCCCAACATTGGAAGAAATAGCCGGATACATCGGAGGTCCCAAGGTTCCTCTGAGACACCAGTACCTGATTGCTCCAAGGGCCGTAGCCGTACACAGGTTCCTAGACTCTTTGAAAATAAGCAGGGGGGTCCACAACCCAGACTTGGTAGCTGGTTTTTGTACTTTGCGGTTTATATACAACAGATATGGACACATAAAGGGGTTCAACAAGCCAGAAAACAAAATCTGTAGCAAAGAAAACCGCCTTAAGTGGGAAGAACATAGGTGTTTTGCATTCATGGTAGCCTTTTTGGGACTCCTGGTGTTTCCTAGAAAAGACGGGAACATTGACATACGAGTATCTGGGGTTGTTAGCACTTTACTTGCTCAGGCCAACAACACCCTCGCACCCATGATAGTAGCTGAAATCTTCTGCACTCTCATAGCCTGCAAAGTCGGGGGAGACTTTTTTGAGGGGTGCAATGTGTTGCTGCAGATATGGATGATCGAACACATATGTCATTGTCCTCAATTTATGAGTTATGGGTCGACAGAGAAAACATGCATAGAGGAATTTTCTACGAGGGTTGACGGAATCAGCTTACCAGAATGGGTCACAGAATGGATAGCACATCTCCATTCCGTCACTGCAAGCCAAATAGAGTGGACATTTGGATGGCTACCTGTGGATGAAATCATATATATGCCAGCCACTGGACCCCATTTCCTTTTGATGGGGCTTAGGAGTATCCAGCCCTATACCCCTTATCGAGTTTTGAGGCAGTTGGGGAGATGCCAAATAGTTCCGAAAGATGAAGATCTTAGTGGCCAAGTAGTCGAGATCGGGCCCAACAGACAATTTCATGAAGCAGCAGTCCGCCAAATTTGGAGCGAGTGTCAATACTTAACGGCAAATACGTGTGTACGTGATCGGTCCAAAGGTGAAGTTTCGCCGAGATACCTTGCTTGGTATAGGAGAGAAATCGAGTTTAGGAGGCCAGCCAAAAGACCCCATCTCCAGGAGTTCGTCGAGGCGTCGCAAAGACAGTGGGATTGGTTGACTAAAGAACATGAGTATAGAGCCACAATAGGCAGATTGGAGAAGCAAGTCATGGAGCTTCAGTTTGAAAATGGTGTTCAAGCCGCTGCAAACAAGGGAGAAAAGAAAAAACTAGCTCAGGAAAATGAGGTCCTCAAAGCTCAAATCCAGAAAATGAAAAGAAACCCGGAGAGAAGCCGGGCTGATAAAAGGCTCATAAACGGTCTGAAGAAGAAAGCCCTTGAGTATCAAGAAAACCTGGAAATATCTGAAGCTGGTCTAGCGAGAATCCAGGCGAAATGGATAAAGAAGGCAGAAGAGCGAGTACAATTTTATGAAGGGGCCATCACTATCCTAAGAAGAAAGATAGCCACTCTAAGAATGAGGTAGTCAAGCAGGCTCAAGATTTCAAAGCTGATAGGGAACATTGTTATGATCTGATGGCTCGGATAGAGGAGGGAATGTCGCAGTTGCAAAATCAACACCTTCATGACTCTCGAGTGTTAGAAGCCCATAATCAGCAAATAGGGCAGTTGCTTCAGGAGAAAGGCCTTATAAGAGAGAGAATTAGAAACATCGCTGACTACATCATTATGAAGTGCCACATTTGTGAGGATATGACTCGCACTACATTCTTTGCAGCGGTGATGACCTTTGTTAAGCAAATAATGAACAATTTGGACCGACTTCAAAGGGATCTTGCACATAGGCCCGTGGCAAGATCGAATGATGTCTCACGGACACCAGGAGCATTGATGTACTCATAATTTTCCGTTTGAATCTGTATTTCCTTTTCTGTCAGAGTCTGTGAGTCATGTTGGGTTTGCATTTTTCTTTCTGTTCCGAGTCTGCATTTCTTTAGAGTATGATAGCTTGATTTCGGAGTTTGTTTGTCGTCTTTGCGTCAGAGTCTGTTGGTCTTTTGAAACTTGTTGATATTGAGTCTTTGTAATCGAAACATCTGTTTTATAAAAGCTAAAAATCCTAAAAATGTTTTATTTACTTGCACACTTATCTGACAGAACTGCGCACGGTCTGATTCATGCGGGGACGTGATACGTAGGCAATCTCTATAGGATTCGACCACCACTAAAAGGGAAAAGGAAAAATAAAGAAGGATAGAATAAAGAAAATTTAAAATAAGAGGCACAATTGTGAGAGGCCGGAATGACGCACGCAACCGAAGCAAATGCATGATAGAAATGATTAATTGCCTAGGTGCATTGCATCCCAACGTGTAATTGCATAAGTGTTAAACTCTAAAGAACTAACAAATTTGTTGATTTCCAGAGAATTCAAGCAGTTAGTTTATTTAGAGGATACTGGCACATTATCATTACCAAACCAGATCAAAGGGACCAATACTAGAAATCATGTCTATCCCGGAGGTCGACACTAGTGTTGAGGTAGAGGAGTTGGACGTCAATAAAATGAAAGAGGAGATGTTCAAGCTTAAGCAACAGATGGCCGAAATATACCAGGCCTGGTCCCAAGGGCAATCACCACCGTCTTACCCAGCCAACCCGGCTTTTACCCCACCATTAGCTTAGTCTCAGGATCATCCTGCCACCAACCCAAGTTTTCCCATTTATCAACACTACCATGGCACTACTTCTCATATGCCGCAAGCTTCACTACCAAAATTGATTCCATGCCCTCCTCCGCCAGTCACCCCTATCTTTGTGACATCTCCACCAGCTGCACTCCATAGATCCCTGAGTGAACCCGTGTTCCAAGCCCAAGACAACCAGTATTATCCCCCGGAACCCACCCTCAAAGTTCCCGAAACCTACCCCTACGATCCACGTTCTGATCCCCCGAGAGAAGCTGAGAGACCAGCCAAAAATCCCGAACATGAGGAGATGTTCAGAAAAATGAAAAGCATAGAACAATCCTTCAAGGATATGAGAGGTCTAGGAGGTCAGGTAAGCGTGGCTTACAAACATCTATGTTTATTCCCAAATGTACAACTACCGGCAGGGTTCAAAATTCCTAAATTCGACTTGTACAACGGACACGGTGATCCAGCGGCTCATTTGAGAGGTTTTTGCAGTAAGATGAGGGGAGCCGTAGGAAAAGATGAATTACTAATGGCTTACTTCAGTCAGAGTTTGAGCGGAGCAGCATTGGAGTGGTACACCCGCCAAGATCACAGAAGATGGTACACATGGGATGATCTGGCACAAGCATTCGCTTGTCACTTTCAGTATAATCTTGAGATCATTCCAGACCGACTATCTTTGACTAACCTAGAGAAAAAGCACAGTGAAAGCTTTAGAGAATAGGGTTTCCGGTGGAGGGAGCAAGCAGCAAGGGTAGATCCCCCAATGAAAGAGAGCGAGATGGTCGATTACTTTTTGCAGGCTTTGGAGCCAACTTACTTTGGTCATTTGGTGTCCGCAATTGGCAAGTCTTTTAATGAGGTTGTAAAAATGGGAGGCATGGTCGAGGAAGGGCTTAAGTACAACAAAATCATGAGCTATTCAGCGATCAAGGCAACCACTCAGGCCATTCAAAGCGGCACTGGGGGTGTACTTAGGAAGAAGAAGAAAGAAGATGTCACGACTGTTGAGTCCGGAGCCTGGTTCGGATCTAGAGGCCCATCACCCTACTATAGCCAACCACAATCCTACCACCAAAATTACCCCCACACTCCATATAGCTCTCCACAACATTACTACCCACCGCCAGATCCCCATTTTTCCGTCCATCATGCACAAACCTATACCCAAACTCTGGCACACGCACAATGGCGTGCGCCGGCTCCACAAAATCCATACCCAGCTCCACAAAACACATATCCACCCCCAAGGGCCTACAAGGGACCATGGGTTTACCAAGTTTCTGATGCAATGTCAGTCGAGAAAGTTCCAGAGGAGAAATGTATCCCGAATCCAAAAATAAACGCTGCCTCAGTCATGGTAGCGTATGAAATGTTGAAAATGGTTTTGTACCAGGAAAGGGTTTGGGATCAGCGTTGCAAAGCATCATACATCCCATATCTCTTCTTGAAAACTTGGGAACATTTGGTCTACGATTCAAGCCCACAGCCGCAGATATAAAAAGAGCCAGGAAATTGAAACAGAGGGCATGGGTCCTTCCAGAGCCGGTCTCACATCTTTCCAGATCATTTGTCAAGTCCGGTACGAGGAGTAGCTTAGTGACAGCAATTCCCAGTTTTATGATTAATTCTGACCAGGAGTTGATTGAAAGATTTGAGAAGTTGTTCGATAGTGTGAACATGGTGGAAAGTGGAGAGGGTTCTAGCAACACGGAAGTGCAATTTGTCGGGCCAAAAACAAAGCTTAATAATTGGAAGGCTACTCCTCTCCCTGCTCGGAAGGAGTCTTGGTAGTTCGCTTTGATTTTCTTTAAGTTTGTACGGATTATTCCAGGGTTGTAATCCAGATTTCATTTTTTCAGTTTGTTTGAGTGTGCAAACCTTGTTATCTTTTATCAATCAATGAAATACAATTTCCCTTTCTTCATCATTCCTGATGGTTTTCCTTTTGTTTTCTTTTCTTTTCTATACAGTTCTTTTTTTGCTGGTTCTAATGACATGGCATGCATAAGGACTCCTCAGCCCAGTCTTAAAAATCAATCTGATTCTGAAATGTTAGTTCAAGAAGTAGATTGTGATTATGAATCAGAATACGAGGATGAGGATGAAGCCTTCGAAGAGATTAGTAAGGAGTTAATTCACTTCGAAGAAAACCCCAAACCCAATTTGAATGACACAGAAGCCGTCAATTTAGGGGACACATACAATGTCCAAGAGACTAAAATAAGTGTCCACCTCGAGCCAAAAATCCGAGAGGAGTTAATCAAAGCACTCATCGAGTACAAATATGTTTTTGCGTGGTCATATGACGATATGTTGGGTTTAAGCACTGATTTAGTGGTCCACAGATTGCCCACTGATCCGGCATCCCCCCCCCACCCCCGTTAAGCAAAAGCTGAGGAAATTCAAAACTGATATAAGTGTGAAGATTAAAGAAGAAGTTACCAAGCAGTTGGATGCAAAGGTTATTCGGTCACCCGATATCCTGTTTGGTTGGCTAAAGTCGTGCTCGCACCGAAGAAGGATGGCAAGATCAGAGTATGCGTCGATTACTGCAATCTCAACAAAGCAAGTTCGAAGGATAACTTCCCACTACCCAATATCCACATTTTGATCGATAATTGTGCCAAGCGCGAGATTGGATCTTTTGTGGATTGCTATGTCGGGTACCATCAGATTTTAATGGACAAAGAAGATGCGGAAAAGACAGCCTTCATCACGCCATGGGGAACTTATTACTACCGAGTAATGTCATTTGGGTTGAAGAATGCTGGGGCAACTTATATGAGAGCGATGACTACTGTGTTTCATGATATGATACACAAGGAGATTGAGGTATATGTAGATGATGTAATCATAAAATCAAAACATCAGGCCGACCACGTCGAGGATTTGAGGAAATTCTTCCAGAGGCTTCGCAGGTACAACCTCAAGCTTAACCCCGCCAAGTGTGCATTTGGTGTTCCATCCGGAAAACTGTTAGGATTTATAGTCAGTCGGCGAGGCATCGAGTTGGACCCATCAAAGATCAAAGCCATACAAAAATTGCCCCCTCCGAGGAACAAGACTGAAGTGATGAGTCTGTTAGGAAGGTTGAACTACATCAGCAGGTTTATTGCTCAGCTCACGACAACTTGTGAGCCTATTTTCAAGTTGTTGAAGAAGGACGCTGCGATCAAGTGGACTGATGAGTGTCAAGAAGCGTTTGATAAGATAAAAGGTTACTTGACAAACCCACCTGTGCTGGTTCCACCAGAACCAGGGAGACTTTTGATTCTTTACTTGATTGTCTTGGAAAATTCATTTGGCTGTGTACTGGGACAGCATGACGTCACCGGCAGGAAAGAACAGGCCATCTACTATCTTAGAAAGAAGTTCACGGCTTATGAGGTTAAGTATGCTCACTTGGAACGGACATGTTGCACCCTAACTTTGGTGGCACAGAAATTGAAACATTACTTGTCATCCTACACTACCTACCCCTTTTCGCGTTTGGATCCGTTGAAGTATATCTTTCAAAAGCCTATGCCGACAGGAAGACTTGCAAAATGGCAGATTTTGCTCACAGAGTTTGACATAATCTATGTGACTTGGATTGCGATGAAAGCCCAATCATTGGCCGATCATTTGTCCGAGAACCCGGTCGATGAAAAGTATGAGTCACTGAGGACTTATTTTCCTGATGAAGAGGTAATGCACATTGATGAACTAGAACAGGCCGAAAAACCAGGTTGGAAACTTTTCTTTGATGGGGCTGCTAACATGAAAGGAGTCGAAATAGGAGTTGTGCTTATTTCTGAAACAGGGCATCACTATCCTGTTACGGCTCAGCTTCGGTTTTATTGCACCAACAATATGGCTGAATACGAGGCATGCATTTTGGGTTTGAGGCTAGCTGCAGACATGAATGTCCGGGAAGTTCTGGTCTTGGGAGACTCGGATCTTCTGGTGCACCAAATTCATGGAGAATGGGAAACGCGAGATCTGAAGCTCATACCATACCGACAATGCTTGCATGATCTTTGTCAATGGTTTAGATCAGTGGAGTTCAGGCATATTCCAAGGGTCCATAATGAGGTCGCCGATGCTTTGGCTACCCTAGCATCAATGCTGCACCATCCGGACAAAGCCTATGTCGATCATTTGCATATTCAAGTACGAGATCAGCATGTTTACTGCAACATGATTGAAGAAGAATTTGATGGCAAACCATGGTTCCATGATATCAAGGAATACATCAGAATAGGGATATACCCAGTGCAAGCCACGAGGGATCAAAAGAGAACAATTCGACGGTCGGCAAGCGGATTTTTCTTAAGTGGAGGAGTTTTGTATAAAAGAACACCAGACCTGGGATTGTTAAGATGCATAGATGTTAAACAAGCTACGCCTGTTATGTCCGAAGTACATTCAGGAGTCTGCGGACCACATATGAGCGGATATGTGCTGGCAAAGAAAATTCTCCGAGCAGGTTATTATTGGCTCACCATGGAGCGAGATTGTATTAGTTTTGTGCGCAAATGTCATCAGTGCCAGATACACGGAGATTTGATTCATTCTCCACCATCGGAATTACACACAATGTCAGCGCCATGGCTCTTCGTCGCTTGGGGCATGGATATCATTGGACCAATTGAGCCAGCAGCATCCAACGGGCATAGGTTCATTCTGGTAGCCATTGATTATTTTACCAAATGGGTTGAGACCAAAACTTTCAAGTCTGTGACCAAGAAAGCAGTGGTCGATTTTGTTCACTCACATATCATCTGTCGATTTGGAATCCCGAAGGTGATCATCACAGATAACGGTGCTAATCTTAACAACAATTTGATGAAAGAGGTATGTCAACAGTTTAAGATTACACACCGCAATTCTACCCCATATCGTCCCAAGGCGAATGGAGCAGTTGAGGCAGCCAACAAAAACATAAAGAAAATACTTTGAAAAATAGTGGAAGATTCTAGGAAATGGCACAAAAAATTACCATTTGCGTTGATGGGTTATCGCACTACTGTCCGTACTTCGGTAGGTGCAACTCCTTATTTGTTGGTATATGGAACTGAAGCAGTAATACCGACGGAAGTTGAAATCCCGTCCCTTTGGATTGCCGCTGAGGCTGAGATTGATGATGATGAGTGGGTCAAAACCCATGTCGAGCAGTTGAACTTGATTGATGAAAAATGATTGGCAGCCGTGTGTCATGGCCAGTTATATCAAAAGAGAATGGCAAGAGCATACAACAAAAAGGTGCGTCCCCCGAAATTTGAAGTGGGTAAGCAAGTGCTGAAACATATCCTTCCACATCAGGCTGAGGCAAAAATCAAGTTCTCCCCGAATTGGCAAGGGTCATTCATTGTAACCAGAGTATTGTCCAATGGGGCTTTATGTTTAATAGATATCGAAGGAAAATGCATAGACATGGCTATCAATTCTGATGCAGTAAAAAGATATTATGTATGATTTTTTCGGTATAATTGTTGATTGTTTGTATTTGGCATTATTTCGAAAATTGAAATGACGAAGGCAATTTGTTCTACTATCTAAACACTTTACCCTTTGTTCCCCTTTTTTAGCCTTATTTATTTCTTTCATACCCCTTGTTTGGAATCAATAACAAAAAAGAGAGAAAAAGAAAGAAAATAAAAAGAGAAAAGAAAAGAAGTGAAAAATATAACAAGGAAAATTCAGGTGTGAACTACGTTTGACCTGATCCCTGTTAAGGGTACGTAGGCAGCTTTACGGCTCGGTCATAGTAAAATAGAAATCAAAAGATCCCCAAGCAAGAAACTGGGGCAGAGGTTGTATTTGTAATAAGAAATATGATTCCAAAAGTTGTAATTTTAAACCCATGTCAAATTATTTTGAGCCTTTGATACCATTTCTTTCTAATCTCATCCAAAAGCCCACATTACGGTCCAAAGAAAGACCTTCTGATCAGTTTTCAAGAGATGTCAATTCGAGCAAATAGAGTGATTCATATCAGGGTAATACTCCGGTCCAAGCAGGGAAATTAATGAAAATGAGAGAGTCTTATTGGTAAAAACCTTCACAGGCACCATAAGGCAACAGAAGTTAAGAGAAATAAAATGAGAGAGTCTTATCGGTGAAAACCTTCACATGCACCATAAGGCGACGGGAGTTGAGAGAAACGAGAGAGTCCTATTAGTGAAAACCCCTCGAAGGGCACTATAGGGCGACAAGGAATTAAAAGAGGCAAACGAGACAAGCTTGATGGAAAGGATCCGTCGAGACATCAAGCAGAATAAAGATGTTGTTTCGGCAAAAGAAGATGGGTTGTGGGACCTTTGAAATACAAAGTAGGTACATCATAAAGATTGATTGATGTAAATAGACTAGGTTGATTAATCTAAAAATGCACGACATGACCATTGGGATCGGTTATACCATTCAGATAAGTTATTTTCTCTTCAAACAATTGTTCAGATTTTTGCTTGTCCTATCTTTCGAAGTCATCATTTTCCATTTCTTTTTGATCAATAGTAGTTTGTTTTTAAGAAGGATTTTTAGAGCTAACTACCAGTTGCCAACACGGTGCAAGGTAAATGGGGATAAGACAGGCGAGGATAATGTAATGGGACGAGAAAGACGTCGTTGTAAGACCAGATGATGGATTGGTCTAAGATTTCGGGACAGTGCGGAGCAAAGGTGGAAAACAATGGTTGAGAGGTTGGTAAATACAGAATCATCAAGAAGGTCGGAAGTTATCAGCCAAGTTTCAAGATGGTCGAACAACGCAGAGCATGGAAAAGAGCGAAAGGGAAAACCGTCCCCAGCAGGAGCATCCTCACGTTTTAAACTAAAAAATTCTCTTTGATTTTAAGCAGGGACAGGAAATGTTATTGATGACAGAAAGACATGCCACAAGAAAGATTGTCAAACTGGGGCAAAAAATTTTCTTTCATTTTGAAAATTTTCTGGAAGTCAGGTACCCACTTGGAGAAGAAGGAAGATAACACAAGTTCGGTGAAAAGCGGTATCCCCAGCAGTTTTCGAAAGAAGGCAAAACAAGTTTTAAAGAAAGCAATTTCGGGAGGAAGATAACACAAGTCTCAAGGGAAGTAATTCCAGAGGAAGGAAAACACCAGCTTTAAGGGAAGTAGTATTTGAAGGAGGAAAATAACATATTTTTGAATGAAACACCGGTGTTATCCCCAGCAGTTTTCAGAGGAATGAAACACCAGTTTTGAGGGAAGCAGTTCTGAAAGAAGATAATTCAAGTTAGAAGGAAAATGGTTTAGGAGGCAGGAAGGAACAACGACAATAGAACGCATTTTAAGAAGTTGTTGAAGTCAGGAGCCTGCCTGGAGAATGGAGGTGTTATATTTTAAGTAGTTGAAGTCAGGAGCCCGCCTGGAGAATGGAGGTTGTTATATTTTCAAGTTATAGTCGAAGTCAGGAGCCCGCCTGGAGAGTGGAGGTATTATCTATTTAAGTTGCAGTAGAAGTTAGGAGCCCGCCTGGAGAATGGAGGTGTTATATGTTAAGAATTAGTCGAAGTCAGGAGCCCACCTGGAGAATGGAGGTGTTATATTTTAAGAAGTAGTCGAAGTCAGGAGCCCGCCTGGAGAATGGAGGTGTTATATTTTAAAAAGTAGTTGAAGTCAGGAGCCCGCCTGGAGAATGGAGGTATTATATTTTAAGAAGTAGTTGAAGTGAGGAGCCCGCCTGGATAATGGAGGTTGTTATATTTTTCAAGTTGTAGTCGAAGTCAGGAGCCCGCCTGGAGAATGGAGGTATTATCTTTAAATTGTTTAATGAAGTCAGGAGCCCGCCTGGAGAATGGGGGTATTATCTTTTTAAGTCATAATAGAAGTCAGGAGCCCGCCCGGAGAGCGGAGGGTTGCAACAAAGATCCCCTCATAAATTAAAGTTCAAAAGTTGGAAGGAAGGCAACACTAGTCAGAAGAAGGCAATTCAAGCTTCGAAGGAAAAATAATTCGAAGCTCACAAAAAGGAAATAAGCAGTTCAAATTCGACAATCAAGAGAAGACTACGAGTCAAGACAGAAAGAAAGAAACATCAGAGGAAACACAAACCAACAAGAAAGAAAGGCAACAAGAGCAAGTTTGAAGACCTAGATAAGATTTTGTAATTCCTAGTTTAGTCTAGCTTCTTGTTTTCTTTTACCATGGTGTAATAAGCAGGTCAGTAAGCGGTAGCAGCAGCAATAGCAGTAATAGTAAAACCACAGCTCCGTGGTAGTCCCAGCTACCAAAATTTCCCGAACTACATTAACCTGATTCCCTTTTGGCCAGGGATATGTAGGAAACCTTTGAAGCAGCGATTCGGTAAAATCTTTCAAAAATGCTTCACACGGAGTAGCCGAATGGGAAAAAATCGCTCGTATCCGCTCACTTTATCTTTGCACGAAAACTCTTCATGTTTCCGGACAAAGAGGGGCAGCTGTGAGCACGAGATTTTTGCCCTACAAGAACTACCCCCAAAAATTCAAAATAAAATAGTTTTGTGTTGCTTGTGATTTATTTGTACTTGTCTGTGCATGTTTATTTTTACTTTAATTAAGAAAAATATAAAATATGTGTTGCATGTGCATTTAGGATTTAATTTTACAATTAGGAATTAATTAAACAATATTTGGATTTGCGAGAATGAAAATCACAAAAATATGTACTTTGCATTTAATCTCCAATTGTGTGATTTTATTTTAGTTGGTATTGTGTGTGATAATTGTTATTAGGAATTAATTAGTATTTTTAATTTGGTTTATAATTCAATTTAGAATTTTAGTTTTATTAATTAGAAAATAAAATAAAAAGAAGAAAAAGAAATAAAATGGGAACCGAATCGGGCCAAATTGGCCACAACCCAGTTCTTACCCAGATCAACTCCTCCGTCACCCGACCCATTTCCACCAAAGACCAACCCGGTCTCAAGAAAAACTAAACGACGCCGTTCCGTTTAGTGATTTTATCCAAACCGTCGATCTTAATTGATCCAACGGCCTGGATCTAATTTCGCCCCCAATATATATTTTGCCAAATAGACCCCACCCTCCTCAGAACCCCCCCCCCCCCACTCGTCTCTTCAGAGACCAAAACACACACCACCGCCTTTCGCCCGCCGGAAATCGCCCACGGCGGCGGACGGTGGCCAAACAACCCCTGAACCGCCCTGTTCCCCCCACTCCGATTCCACACTCTATTAGCCTCAAATCATACTATAACTCCTCGAATCTTCAATCGAAGATCCCCGTCCCAAACCCTAGCCTGTCCATTTAACCCCAAAATCACACCCAATAATCCCCTTGACCTCCTCGTCGCTAATCACTAACCAAATTGGCTCGAATCCGAGTAAAACTCGTCGAATGACGGATCTATGGTTCAACGGTTCGAGACTGTTTCGAAGCTGTCAGGGTTGAACGGGTTCTAGTTAGTATTATGAGCCTATTTTTGATGAAATAGACATATAATACTAACTGGAACTCAAGTTCGAAAGGGCATGTTGGTGGGATCCGAGAAAAGAACAGTAAGGTCTTCTTAGCTTTTTATATATATATATATATGTTTATTTGTCTGTGTTAAGTTGTAATTAGTCGTTACTTCAGGTTTTCATCATTTTTGTCAAGTAATTCGTCTGTGTTAAGTTGTAATTCATCATTTTGTCAAGTAATTCTTCCTCCTCTTTCGGACCTTTTTCTTGGTCTAGTTTGCTTCTGTTTATTAGCATATGCTATAAATTGTTGAGTCAATTAAATAGTTTCGTCAATTGGTCCGTTCATGTCTATAGTTCAGTTGTTCTCTTCAAGTTATTGGATGTTGTTTTATCTTCTGACCTTTTTATTCTCAGCCTCAGGGCTCATAGCTAGTATACTTGTTGTTCCAGCATTTTGTTCGAGGTTAATTTGGAGTTATATTTGTTCCCAATATAGATAGCTTATTCTCATGCATCTGTGTGAATCAATTTTTGACCTTAATAGTCCAGTCTGACTATTGCCCTGAATCATTGAATCCCCATCTTGGTTGAAATGCTGTTAGATTTGATCTGAGTTCAATTGGTGATTGAGTTTAATGATTCGAATCTACTTGTTTATTCTGTTAAGTTTGTTCTGATATAAATCTGACCTTGTTGAATTGTCCTAATGTTGTTGATTGGGAGTTAGTTCATTAGTCAATTGATAGGCTTAAATTGGTTATAGATGAGGTTTCATACAGGTTTAAAAGGATTGGGGTAGGATAGTAATCATAGGGGTTTCAGGGGATAATTTGGGACTTAAAAGTTTTAAAATGGTTAGTTTAAGTGTTCTGTCCAGTAAGTACTAATGTAGCATTAAACTAATGCATTTGTTTAGTAGTAGTGGGGAACAAAACATAATAGCATGGGGAGGCCTGATGGGAATGAAATTAAAGTATGTACTACCCATAACCATTGAATTAAATAAAGAAAAGACAAAGGTTAGTGGTGAAAAAGTGAATAAAAACAGAACAAAACATACTCTAGTGGAGTTCTAAAGAATATCATGGGCAGAATTAGTTTCTTAATTCTGCCTACGTGCTCTTACGAGCTGGCAGGGTCAGTGTTTGTGTATAAAGGGAGGAGTCCGGGATCAGTCTTGGGAGAGTGAGGAAGTTTTGGAGAGTTTTTCTTAAAAGGCAGTCTTAGACAGCATTTTAATAGCTAAGGCATTCAGCTTTTTAGAGTTCGGGAGAGTTTAAGAACAGAAAACCAAAAATATATTGTTTCATTGCATTCATAGGTGTAATTCGAATTCTGGACAGAGTTAAAGGGGGTTGGCTTTTGAAATTAGACTCAAAGGTGACACAAAAAGAATAGCAAGAAATATAGAAAAAAAAGCAATTAGTCCTCTTAGGTTCTGCATTTGATCCTTCTTTAAGCATTAAAAAATAGCATTGCAAGCTTGAAATAAAGTGCCTGATTTTCAATTGTTCGGGTGTAGTTTCCAGTTTCGAGTCTATTTACTGGAGTGTTTGAGGTTCACTGATTGGTTTTCTTGTTGAGTTTGAGGTCCAATTAGTTGCCCGGAGTTATTTGTTGTTGTTGTTTGGTTTCACAACTGGTTATGAGCTGTGGTCAAGTGTTTTCCTGATTTGAAACTGGGTTTAGAGCTGTTTCTGAATTCCAATTTGCTGTCTGCTGGTGTTATTTGCTGTTGTTGTTGTTTGCCGTGTTGTACTGCTGCTGACTTCCTCTTTATTCTTCTGTTCACTCCAATCCAGGTACACAACTAAGCTCAATTTGATGTAACCTTGAGATGTAAACATGAAATGGAAGTGCTCGGGCCCTTAATTATTTGATGTTGTATCTGTAGCTCAGTAGATATAGATGATAAGTAGTTGTATAGTCTAATTTGATCCATAACTCAATGAAATGTAGACTGTGAAGTTTGTACCTAATTAGGACTGTTTAAACTGTTAATTCGTATTCATTAGTTGTAGACTTAGTATAGTTTAGTACTGATTTCAGTTAACATTGAGTTAAAAATCGGATATCAGTATTGTTTGGACCTACAATTAATTCAGAAGTCAACATATGGTGCTTATTCCGATTTCAAGTTAAACGCGCTTTTAAAACAGCCCAACATGCTAGTTATTGATGTCCTCTCCTTTGTTCGTTAAGCTCACTATTTCGACGTAGGAACAAGTAATTGCATGTTAATGGTTAATATCAATAGTCTACTTCAATTTGAATCAGTTAACTTATTCATGAATGTTAGCAGAATCAAATAACTGAGTCGTGTAGTTCAAAACTCGATCCAGCATATGGATTGGGTTCTTTGGACCTAAAGTTGAAATGGCATTTGGTCTACTAATTTTCAATTGATAGACTATAGGATTTTCTAATATTAACTAATTAGGGGCCCCTTTTACTTATTTCTTTAAAGACAAATAAATAGAAGAATAATAGTCATTTTAGGATTAGCCTTTAAATAATAAATGAGACGAGCCTCGCCAAATAAAACGCATAAGTTGCGGGGCCCTCAGTAAATATTGCGTTAAAATACTTTAGATTTCGGGACGGACCGTCTAATAAATTCACGGCTTTCCTCAAAGATAATAACGCGCTAGTCATTTTAGACACGCTTTTAATAATTTACTTTCTTAAACTCGGGTGCACATTTATGTGACCCAAATCCAAATCTCAATGGAGTCGAAATGTGTCAATAACCACGGGTGCATTGATGTGATGTGGTTCGAGATGTGTTTTCACGACATTGCAATTCTCATTAAAAATAATAATAATAAAAGCGGTAAATAGTTAAAATTTGCAAATAGGTTCAACATGTATTAAAATCAGATAAATAAGCCGAATATGACACTTGAGCGACCGTGTTAGAACCACGGAACTCGGGAATGCCTAACACCTTCTCCGGGGTTAACAGAATTCCTTATCCGGATTTCTGGTTCGCGGACTGTAATACAGAGTCAATCTTTTCCTCGATTCGGGATTCAACCGGTGACTTGGGACACCATAAATCTCCCAAGTGGCGACTCTGAATTAAATAATAAATCCCGTTTCGATTGTCCTTTAATTGGAAAAACTCCCCTATGCCCCTGCGGGTGTAGGTAAAAGGGAGGTGTGACAGTACACGCTCAAGGTACTTCTGCTACTGACTAAGTACGCAGAGTTGGCAGAGTGTGACGTCTCCGTCCATCATCTTTTGTACTTATTCATGCCCGATTTCCTCAGGTGTACTATGGTGCATTTGAGACTTCGTGGTACAAAGGGACTGGTGGTCAGGACGGATGACCGGACGAGCCGTAAATTTTGGCACAAGTACTTCTTTATCAAGACCGAGCACGTTGTTTATAACCCCGCTAGATTTCTGGAGCGATAGAATAGAACTCTTAAGTATCGTCGTTAATTATGTTCCCCCGTCTTCTGTAATTATTGTAACTTTTGGTCACTTGCTATTCTGTAGCTATGGGTCGCCTGCCCCGCCCTATTGCGGGTCTCAGGAACTGGGTCACCAGCTTGCTGCCCCATGCGGAGGAAACTCGGACTTGGTCTGCCTTCGTACAATGTTATGGCCCTAGGGTTTCCTCAGGTAAATTTCTACCTTACTACCTCATAGGTCATGCAACCCCACCTAACTGTATGGCCCTCTGTGATGATAGGTCGGGGAGCTTCCAGGCGTAGGGCACCAGTCCCTACTTTTAGACAAGCCATTGCTACCGCAGACACGCGACTCATGTTGTGCGAGTTTGTTCGGGAAGTTCGTCCTCAACTTCCTAAACAGGGAGACTTGTCTCGAACTGCGACCACAAGGGAAGAAGCCTCGTTGGCACCAGCCTCACATCCCGTTGATGAATCTTCTAACAGTGATGAGCCATTAGAGAGGAAAAGGAGAAGATTGGAACTGGGAAAGGGTGTGGCTACTGAGGCCGACGGAAGCGGAGATCCCGGACAACCCTGGTGCCCGTATTTATGGCCGAGGCCATTTTGTCGGGGAGGCATCCCCGAGTGGAGGGATTTGACCCAGGAGCTGGTTCAGTGCACTCCGCTAAAGGTGGCGCATCATCCAACGTCAGAGGACCTCGTGTCGAGGAGGACGGATTGGGTTCAGATATCGCCCCGGAGGATGTTGGTGAATTTTGGGTAGTCATACCCATGTGGAGGTGAGGGTGGATGGGTCCGATTGTCATGTGGTAATTTTGGGGAGTTACAACATGCTGCTGAATAGCGAGGAGGTTGTATCGGCCCTTGCTCCTTTATGTGCCACTCCTGAAAGCGAGACGCTTGGGACGATGAGCGACGCAGAGTTATCTCAGAAGGTCGCCGGTATGGCCTTGCAGGTAGGTTCCTTTTTCTTCTCCTTCAGTCGTGGGATTTGTGTGGCAATCTGTGTTGTATATTTTTTTTAACTCTGCCCCTCTTTTGTCAGACCCTCATCCTGGAGGCGGAGAGAGAGCGCCGTGAACGAAGAAGGACGGGCCTCTATAAAAAGATGTCGTCGAAATATCATCAACCATTCTAAACATCAGGTGATGTCTGATATCAATCATCAGGATCCCGAGTACCAGGTGTTTCGCGAGGGACTTATGCAGCTGGAGGACCAATTGGAGCGTAGGGTGGAGGAGCCGAAGGAGAGGGACGAGGAGCTTTTGAGGGCTATTGCCCATAATTGCGAATTGGAGGCCTTTCTTAAGGAGAAGGAGGATTAGCTTGAGTTGAGCTAGGGGGTAACGGCTGAGAACTCCGACTTATTTACCTAATCGGTGCACTTAACACGTTATGATTGATAGAAACATATAATATCCTAAAGGTGCAATGAATGCAAGAAATGACGATGGTTATAATGAAAAGGAACTGTCACCCAATGATTGTGTGATTGGGACGTGAAGGTATATGTAGCCGATATAAATTGGAATCTTGAGATTTATGAATGAGAGTTAAACAACATGTGCTTGGGTAAAACGAATAAGACAATTCTTTTGTATATCCCCTTTGCCTTTCTACAATGTGTTTCTCTTGAAAAAATGGAAGATCCCCTACTTGTTTACTATCTCCTCCTATTTATAAGGAATATTTCCCAAAAATCCCTAAAAAGTACAAAATAAAGAATATCCAAAAAACATATTCTTTCTGTCTCTTTCTAAGTTTAAACTACCAATACTATCTCATCGCGACTGCATGCTTCTAGTCGTCGTCCTTTGCCACAACAATCGTCAGTCGTTGTGTTGTAGTGACTCCGTCCCATGTCTTGCTTATCCGTTGCCGTGGTTGCCAAATTTGGACCTATACAAATACCTCCTCAATTTGTTTATGCTAGAAATCGAAAATATCTTTTGCAAAATAATTTTTTATACTAGTCCCTTTAACCCCTTCCACCCAAATTCTCATGTTTCTTGTACCCCTCCTTCCCCCTCCCCCCTCAAATATCCTAACGTCTTTATGACCTAGTTTCTTCAAGAATTCAATTGATTTACTTTTTCACACAAGATCAACATTGAAATTTGAGCTTCATAACTTAAAAAAATCTCTTTTTCTTATTGAAACAAAACAAAAGTACTCTTTCTACAATATGAAAAGAAAGTACTTATTTTATTAAAATAAAAAAATACTTTTGTTACAACATAAAAAGAAAGTACTTTTTTTGTTGAAATAAAAAACCTACTTTTTCTACAACATAAAAAAGGTATTCATTTTGTTGATTTTTTTTTTACATCATGTGAAGAAAGTACTTATTTTGTTGAAATGAAAGAAAATATTTTTTTCTACATCATAAAAAACACTCATTTTGTTGAAATGACGAAGAAAATACTCTATCTACAACATAAAAAATACTTTAAATAATATGGGAAAAAGGCCGGATTTATCCCTATACTTTGGTAAATAGTTTACTTTTATCCCCCATTATACTTTCCGTCCAAATCCACCCTTACTATTAACAAAGTAACTAAAGTTTCCCCTAACCCTAACGGACATCCACTGTGGTACTCAATCCCTCAAAAAAATTGCCAGATAGATATACAAGTCAGCATTTTTAAAATTTAATCCCTAAATCCAATTGACTCGTCACTGATTTTGTTGACCCAATTACCAGTAACCCTCATAATCATAACCTCCCCCCTTCCCCGGCCCCCGCGTCGGTCCCCTATTTCTTTTCTTCTTCCTAACCCACCACCTTATTTCTTCTCTCTATCTTTACTCTTCAATGTATGAGCGCTTTAAGTAATTTCGCGCTTTAAGTAATTTCTGTTTTGATTTCATAACACTAGGCTGGCATTCTCATAACATAGCATCCTTGTAAAAGTGTGTCACCTACCCAAAACTGTGCAGATAAATTTTATACTTGAAATAATCGCCGAAACATGACTAAGTTGATTATATCACCTTCTCTTTGAATACTAAGTTGATTATATCACCTTTTCTTTGAATAGGATAAAGAAAGTATTAGTTGATTAAATTGGTAATTGCTACTGTTTGAAGCTTAAAAAATTAAAATTCATCGGTTTGAGAGGTGAAATGTGAAGGAGAATATTGGCAGCCATTAAAGAAGTTTGAGGCTTGAGTCAAAAAATTTGAATCTGCAAGTTTGCATTATTTACATTTGAATATTATCGGAGTTTGGTGGGGATCTCTTGGGGAGTTCATAACCTCAATTTTGGGTGATTCGCTGAAGGATTTGGGCAGTTTGGGCAAGAATTCAGCAGCCCGTTGCGGGGAGAAGACAACTGGGCTCGATTGATCTTGTATTTGAAATCTTAAATTGATTGTTGGGCCGGAGAAGTTGAAGAATACCTTGCTGGTAAGAACTTACAAATAATATGCAGAAGATTTATAGATATAGTGCAAAATTGGGATAGTTTGATTGGATGTAGGGATTAAATTTAAAAAATGTTGACTTGGATATCTATGTGGCAATTTTTTTTTTTTTTTGAGGAGTTGGGTGCCACAATGGATGTCCTTAGGGCTAGGGGCAATTTTAGTTACTTTGTCAACGGCAAGGATGGATTTGGATGGAAAATCTAACGTGGGATAAACGTAAACTATTTACCAATGTAGAGGGATAAATCCGACCTTTTTTCCAAATAATATTTCTATTTTGATTGAAGGTGGGGGGGGGGGGTTTCGGGGGTAGTGTGGGGGTTGGGGTTGTGGGAGGTAGGTTGGAGGTGGGTTGGGGGTGGCTGAAAAAATTCTAATTTTACTACTTTTTTATTATTCTTGTCTTTGTAAGTATTATAAGATAAAGAACTATCAAATAAAGTCCCAAAACTAAATTGAGGAAAGAAATCGTTAGCATGTAATAAGCGACTAAAATACGTAATTATAGCCTATCATCAATTATTGACATAGCAAAATGATTTATCAAAGAATTTACTTACTATTACAAAAAAATGAAGGAGTAATTATTTAAAATATACTTGTTATCATGGGCTGATCTATAGCCCAATGTATGGGGCACGTGAACTCATGGCCTCTCCACCAAACTAGGTATTTTATGTGCATATTTTTCAGAATTGATTTAATATTATTTATTGACACTCATGCTCTATAAAGACTAAATGGTGTATTCGGTTGAATGTTGAATTATTTACTTAGAGAAGTAGGGATCAATTCCACTTAATACTTTAATTTTTTTCTCCTTTTTAATGGTGCACCCGTATAATAAAATTCTAGATCCGCCTCTGCTTGTTATATGAAGTATATAATATGAATAATATTTAGGGTCCTATATTTTTGGGGCTGGGGTTGAGCTGCCCCTGACCAGCAACGCCACCTTATTGCCAATTAGCAATTAACAGTTCGTGAATTGTGGTGACGGACTAGCTAGCTCGATGTTCCTCTACCTTCTATAGTTGTTGATAAAATATAAAAGGGAAAATTTCACATTATAACAACTGAGCTCCCTACTTTTCAATTTTATAACTCATATTTCAATTTACAATTAACTAGCCCAAAAATAATAGGCTAAGATTCAACATCCAACTCTAATAGGTTCTCAAAATTACTATTTAATTTTTTAAAAAGATTCTTCAAGCTTTTAATTTAATTTTCGAATCGGTAACTGTGACTCAAATATTAGTTCAACAAACCATATTCATTTGGGTGGTGAAAATTAAATTTTTAACAAGCTTAATTATGTGGGTTTAAATTACGAATTTGATTTTGTGAGAAATTTGGAGTGAGTGTTATTTAGACTTGTTAGAAATAGTATAAGGAGGTTGTATATAAAATTTTAAGTCATTTAATGGAGATTTGGACTGCTTTTGAATAAGAATTGCAACTGAAAATCGTGGAAGAAGTTCGTCTACATCCGCTTGTATAAAGGTGTATAAAAGTGTATAATAGTGTATAAGGTGTGTTTCTACACTCATATATACAAGATTATACATAATTATACAAAAAACTGACTTCGTGTTATTCCTTGCATCTTTTCTGAAATTTAACTCAAATCTTGCTCAAATCTACTCCAAATCCCTTCAAATTTAAATTTTAAACTCCTTTTGATATTTTCAATCAATTGGAACAACACCCAATCCAAACAAGTAAAAAAATTTAAAAAATCTATTTTCGAAAGCAAAGCTTTGAATGGTCTTCAATGGTGGACTTCTACTCTTCAATTTTCTTACATTGCAAGCAGGTGACACAAGAGGAGAAACAGAAAATACACGGCCCCTTGAAGCATATGTATAAGATGTGAGAAGAAGAGAGTAAAAGCAATGGTTGTGAGAACACAGATTTTGAATGTGCTAGTGCTTTCAAAATATGTACAATGTGGGTTAGGTCAGGTAAAATTTAAAAATATGGGTCATTTTTTGATATGGTGTGAAGTCATATTTATTTTCTTGTAATTCTTTCGATATAAAACAGAACATAGCAAGCAGTGCTAGTATTTCCTGAACTAAATTTGACATCCTAAGATAGTCACATATTGATCCAACACAAAAACTAAATTTTAATACGTATTATCACCTAATTTATCAATTAACCATGAGTGATATTATTTGAAACACTTATTTGAGTTTGACATGACTAAGGAAAAGGAAAGAAAAAACAAAATAGTAAATCCTAATTCAAATAGGAAAGGGAACGAAGAAAAAATATTTTATTACAATTATTTATTTTCTCCACACTCAAAAATAAGTTATCAATATCCTTATTTATAATAGTAGGAAACCTAGTTTAAATAGAAACATGGAAGTCTATTCCTATATTAATTTTCACTATAATATCAAATCCTAAACAATTTAGGTCTCCTACCACAAACTCGAATTAGTTTTCCAATGACGCGCTACCAATAAATTGAAATTAGCAAGGAACAAAGATCCCCAGCATAAACTAATGTTCAAAAGTTGGAAGGAAGACAACACTAGTCAGAAGAAGGCAATTCAAGCTTCGAAGGAAAAATAATTTGAAGCTCACAAGAAGGAAATAAGCAGTTCAAATTCAACAATCAAGAGAAGACTACGAGTCAAGACAGAAAGAAAGAAACATCAGAGGAAACACAAACCAACAAGAAAGAAAGGCAACAAGAGCAAGTTTGAAGACCTAGATAAGATTTTGTAATTCCTAGTTTAGTCTAGCTTCTTGTTTTCTTTTACCATGGTGTAATAAGGAGGTCAATAAGCGGTAGCAGCAGCAACAACAATAGTAATAGTAAAACCACAGCTCCGTGGTAGTCCCAGCTACCAAAACTTCCCGAACTACATTGACCTGATTCCCTTTTGGCCAGGGATATGTAGGAAACCTTTGAAGCAACGGTTCGGTCAAATCTTTCAAAAATGCTTCACACGGAGTAGCCGAACGGGCAAAAATCGCTCGTATCCACTCACTTTATCTTTGCACAAAAACTCTTCATGTTTCCGGACAAAGAGGGGCAGCTGTGAGCACGTGATTTTTGGCCTACAAGAACTACTCCCAAAAATTCAAAATAAAATAGTTTTGTGTTGCTTGTGATTTATTTGTACTTGTCTGTGCATGTTTATTTTTACTTTAATTAAGAAAAATACAAAAATATGTGTTGCACGTGCATTTAGGATTTAATTTTACAATTAGGATTTAATTAAACAATATTTGGATTTGCGAGAATGAAAATCACAAAAATACGTACTTTGCATTTAATCTCCAATTGTATGATTTTATTTTAGTTGGTATTGTGTGTGATAATTGTTATTAGGAATTAATTAGTATTTTTGATTTGGTTTATAATTCAATTTAGAATTTTAGTTTTATTAATTAGGAAATAAAAGAAAAAGAAGAAAAAGAAACAAAATGGGAACCGGAACGGGCCAAATTGGCCACAGCCCAGTTCTTACACAGATCAACTCCTCCGTCACCCGACCCATTTCCACCAAAGACCAACCCGGTCTCAAGACAAACTAAACGACGCTGTTTCGTTTAGTGATTTGATCCAAGCCGTCGATCTTAATTGATCCAACGGCCTAGATCTAATTTCGCCCCCAGTATATATTTTTCCAAACAGACCCCACCCCCCTCAGAACCCCCCCTTCTTGTCTCTTCAGAGACCAAAACACACACCACCATACACCACCGCCTTTCGCCCGCTGGAAATCGCCCACGGCGGCGGACGGTGGCCAAACAACCCCAGAAATACACCCCTGAACCACCCTGTTCACCCTCTCCGATTCCACACTCCATTAGCCTCGAATCATACTATAACTCCTCGAATCTTCGATCGAAGATCCCCCGTCCCAAACCCTAGCCTGTCCATTTAACCCCAAAATCACACCCAATAATCCCCTTGACCTCCTCATCGCTAATCACTAACCAAATTGGCTCGAATCCGAGTAAAACTCGTCGAATGACGGATCTAGGGTTCAACGGTTCTAGACTGTTTCGAAGCTGTCAGGGTTGAACGGGTTCTAGTTAGTATTATGAGCCTATTTCTGACGAAATAGACGTATAATACTAACTGGAACTCAAGTTCGAAAGGGCATGTTGGTGGGATTCGAGAAAAGAACAGTAAGGTCTTTTTAACTTTTTCTTTTCTTTTTTTTATATGTTTATTTGTCTGTGTTAAGTTGTAATTAGTCGTTGCTTCAGGTTTTCATCATTTTTGTCAAGTAATTCGTCTGTGTTAAGTTGTAATTCATCATTTTGTCAAGTAATTCTTCCTCCTCTTTCGGACCTTTTTCTTGGTCCAGTTTGCTTCTGTTTATTAGCATATGCTATAAATTGTTGAGTCAATTAAATAGTTTCGTCAATTGGTTCGTTCATGTCTATAGTTCAGTTGTTTTGTTCAAGTTATTGGATGTTGTTTTATCTTCTGACCTTTGTATTCTCAGCCTCAGGGCTCATAGCTAGTATACTTGTTGTTCCAGCATTTTATTCGAGGTTAATTTGGAGTTATATTTGTTCCCAATATAGATAGCTTATTCTCATGCATTTGTGTGAATCAATTTTTGACCTTAATAGTCCAGTCTGACTATTGCCCTGAATCATTGAATCCCCATCTTGGTTGAAATGCTGTTAGATTTGATCTGAGTTCAATTGGTGATTGAGTTAATGATTCGAATCTACTTGTTTATTCTGTTAAGTTTGTTCTGATATAAATCTGACCTTGTTGAATTGTCCTAATGTTGTTGATTGGGAGTTAGTTCATTAGTCAATTGATAGGTTAGTTCATTAGTCAATTGATAGGCTTAAATTGGTTATAGCTGAGGTTTCATATAGGTTTAAAAGGATTGGGGTAGGATAGTAATCACAGGGGTTTCAAGGGATAATTTGGGACTTAAAAGTTTTAAAATGGTTAGTTTAAGTGTTCTGTCCAGTAAGTACTAATGTAGCATTAAACTAATGCATTTGTTTAGTAGTAGTGGGGAACAAAACATAATAGCATGGGGAGGCCTGATGGGAATGAAATTAAAGAATGTACTACCCATAACCATTGAATTAAATAAAGAAAAGACAAGGGTTAGTGGTGAACAAGTGAATCAAAAACAGAACAAAACATACTCTAGTGGAGTTCTAAAGAATATCATGGGCAGAATTAGTTTCTTAATTCTGCCTGAGTGCTCTTACGAGCTGGCAAGGTCAGTGTTTGGGTATAAAGGGAGGAGTACGGGATCAGTCTTGGGAGAGTGAGGAAGTTTTGGAGAGTTTTTTTTAAAAGGCAGTCTTAGACAGCATTTTAAAAGCTAAGGCATTCAGCTTTTTAGAGTTCGGGAAAGTTTAAGAACAAAAAATAAAAAATATATTGTTTCATTGCATTTATAGGTGTAATTCGAATTTTGGACAGAGTTAAAGGGGGTTGGCTTCTGAAATTAGACTCAAAGGTAACACAAAAAGAATGGCAAGAAATATAGAAAAAAAAAGCAATTAGTCCTCTTAGGTTCTGCATTTGATCCTTCTTTAAGCAGTAAAAAATATCATTGCAAGCTTGAAGTAAAGTGCCTGATTTTCAATTGTTGGGGTGTAATTTCCAGTTTCGAGTCTGTTTACTGGAGTGTTTGAGGTTCACTGGTTGGTTTTCTTGTTGAGTTTGAGGTCCAATTAGTTGCCCGGAGTTATTTGTTGTTACTGTTTGGTTTCACAACTGGTTATGAGCTGTGGTCAAGTGTTTTCCTGATTTGAAACTGGGTTTGGAGCTGTTTCTGAATTCCAATTTGCTGTTTGCTGGTGTTATTTGTTGCTGTTGTTCTTTGCTGTGTTGTACTGCTGTTGACTTCCTCTTTATTCTTCTGTTTACTCCAATCCAGGTATACAACTAAGCTCAAGTTGATATAACCTTGAGATGTAAACATGAAATGGAAGTGCTCGGGCCCTTAATTATTATGTTGTATCTGTAGCTCAGTAGATATAGATGATAAGTAGTTGTATAGTCCAATTTGATCCATAACTCAATGAAATGTAGACTGTGAAGTTTGTACCTAATTAGGACTGTTTAAATTGTTAATTCATGTTCATTAGTTGTAGACTTAGTATAGTTTAGTACTGATTTCAGTTAACATTGAGTTAAAAATCGGATATCAGTATTGTTTGGACCTACAATTAATTCAGAAGTCAACATGTGGTGCTTATTCCGATTTCAGGTTAAACGCGCTTTTAAAACAGCCTAACATGCTAGTTATTGATGTCCTCTCCTTTGTTCGTTAAGCTTACTATTTCGATGTAGGAACAAGTAATTGCATGTTAATGGTTAATATCAATAGTCTACTTGAATATGAATCAGTTAACTTATTCATGAATGTTAGCAGAATCAAATAACCGAGTGGTGTAGTTCAAAACTCGATCCAGCATATGGATTGGGTTCTTTGGACCTAAAGTTGAAATGGCATTTGGTCTACTAATTTTCAATTGATAGACTATAGGATTTTCTAATATTAACTAATTAAGGCCCCCTTTTACTTATTTCTTTAGAGACAAATAAATAGAAGAATAATAGTCATTTTAGGATTAGCCTTTAAATAATAAATGAGACGAGCCTTGCCAAATAAAACGTATAAGTTACGGGGCCCTCAGTAAATATTGCGTTAAAATACTTTAGATTTCGGGACGGACCGTCTAATGAATTTCACGGCTTTCCTCAAAGATAATAACGCGCTAGTCATTTTAGACGCGCTTTTAATAATTTACTTTCTTAAACTCGGGTGCACATTTATGTGACCCAAATCCAAATCTCAACGGAGTCGAAATGTGTCAATAACCACGGGTGCATTGATGTGACGTGGTTCGAGATGTGTTTTCACGACGTTGCAATTCTCGTTAAAAATAATAATAATAAAAGCGGTAAAAAGTTAAAATTTGCACATAGGTTCAACATGTATTAAAATCAGATAAATAAGCCGAATATGACACTTGAGCGACCGTGCTAGAACCACAGAACTCGGGAATGCCTAACACCTTCTCCCGGGTTAACAAAATTCCTTATCCGGATTTCTGGTTCGCGGACTGTAATACAGAGTCAATCTTTTCCTCGATTCGGGATTCAACCGGTGACTTGGGAAACCATAAATCTCCCAAGTAGCGACTCTGAATTAAATAATAAATCCCGTTTCAATTGTCCTTTAATTGTAAAAACTCCCATACGCCCCTGCGGGCGTAGGTAAAAGGGAGGTGTGACGGCTCTGGCGACTCTGCTGGGTAACCGAACCCAGAATCTCTGGTTCAGGGTTCAGAATTTGAGCTTAGATAAATTTTTATATTTGGCTTTATCTAATTTTGTTACATGTTTGGGCATAATGTGCTAAGTAATGCTTTTACCGCTTTGATATTATCTGAACTGTATATAAACTGTTACGAAACCCTTCTCTTCTCATCTTTGGGGATGTGCTCGCTGGTCGGGACTCCCTATTCTGTTAGTGTCATACCTTGAAATAAGAAAGAGGCTCGGACAAGTTACTAAGCCGGATGGCCTTTTGGTTCCCGTTACGTAGCCCCCTCCTCTACTCGAGTTGTCCGCTCGGGTACACAATCTAGAACAAATACCCAGGTTATGAACCTAGAATAACTCAGCTTCATGTCGGATCCCTAGTAGGAACGTTTGTTTGCATCACGTGCATTTGACTTTGGAGGCTCAACACAGGAGTTGGGTCTGTCTAGGACAGGTGTACCAAAAATGACAAAAGACCATCCTGATGCATCTTACTTGCTGCTTGTGCATTTGTTTGCTTCGGACTTGCATACTGACCGGCTTTTGAATATTTTGAGGAAAGAGAGATAGATATACGAGGGTTAAAGAGATTTAATCGCCTGTTTTGAAAAAAAAATGTCCAAATAGTGTCGAAATTCTGCCGAATTTTTGAGAAAATGGAAAAAAAAGAAAAAAAAGAGTTTTGTTTATGAAAAAATAGTTTTATTTGCCAATGGAAAAAAGAGTCTTGTTTTCAAAAAAAATTTGTTTTATCTGCCCGAACTACGCCAGTTTGATTCTCACAAGGGTGTGGGATACGTAGGCAACCCCCATCGGGTCCAACTCCACTTTTTGCGAAAATAGCCAAAAGAACAAAGTTTTTATTTAAAAATAATGAGGATGGTGTCATTCTTGTTAGGAATAGCCGAATGTCCCTAAAAGGGCGCCGGAAGGCTATTTTTGCAATAACGGCCGCCTGTGGTCATAAATTCAAGGTTTTCACCGGTTAGCTGACACAGCCTTAAAATCTTCGACCTCGAGGTGCTGAAAGGCCGTATTGGCAAAACCGGGTTTTATTTCAAATAGAAGAGTGTCCATGTTATCCTTGAGTTAATTGAATCGTGATTTTTGCTTAACCGCCCTAATAAATGTGAAGAATGAGCACAAGTCAGAATTTACACGTAACAATAGTGAACAAGATCCCTTTGGAGTTGCACATGTGGTGGGATGACTTGGACGAATCAGGGCGCGATACGGTCAAGCTATACTTGGGAGACCTCACTAGGTTGCTGAAGATTAATCCTAGGGGAGATATCATAAAGGCCTTGGTCGCATTCTGGGACCCAGCTCACAATATATTTCATTTCTCAGATTTTGAACTTACCCCAACATTGGAAGAAATAGCCGGATACATCGGAGGTCCCAAGGTTCCTCTGAGACACCAGTACCTGATTGCTCCAAGGGTCGTAGCCGTACACAGGTTCCTAGACTCTTTGAAAATAAGCAGGGGGTCCACAACCCAGACTTGGCAGCTGGTTTTTGTACTTTGCGGTTTATATACAACAGATATGGACACATAGAGGGGTTCAACAAGCCAGAAAACAAAATCTGTAGCAAAGAAAACCGCCTTAAGTGGGAAGAACATAGGTGTTTTGCATTCATGGTAGCCTTTTTGGGACTCCTGGTGTTTCCTAGAAAAGACGGGAACATTGACATACGAGTATCTGGGGTTGTTATCACTTTACTTGCTCGGACAACAGCACCCTCACACCCATGATAGTAGCTGAAATATTCCGCGCTCTCATAGCCTGCAAAGCCGGGGGAGACTTTTTTGAGGGGTGCAATGTGTTGCTACAGATATGGATGATCGAACACATATGTCGTCGTCCTCAATTTATGAGTTATGGGTCGACAGAGAAAACATGCATAGAGGAATTTTCTACGAGTGTTGACGGAATCAGCTTACCAGAAGGGGTCACAGAATGGATAGCACATCTCCATTCGGTCACTGCAAGCCAAATAGAGTGGACATTTGGATGGCTACCTGTGGATGAAATCATGTATATGCCAGCCACTGGTCCCCATTTCCTTTTGATGGGGCTCAGGAGTATCCATCCCTATACCCCTTATCGAGTTTTGAGGCAGTTGGGGAGATGCCAAATAGTTCCGAAAGATGAAGATCTTCGTGGCCAAGTAGTCGAGATCGGGCCCAACGGACAATTTCATGAAGCAGCAGTCCGCCAAATTTGGAGCGAGTGCCAATACTTAACGGCAAATACGTGTGTACGTGATCGGTCCAAAGGTGAAGTTTCGCCAAGATACCTTGCTTGGTATAGGAGAGAAATCGAGTTTGGGAGGCCAGCCAAAAGACCCCATCTCCAGGAGTTCGTTGAGGCGTCGCAAGGATAGTGGGATTGGTTGAATAAAGAACATGAGTATAGAGCCACCATAGGAAGATTGGAGAAGCAAGTCATGGAGCTTCAGTTTGAAAATGGTGTTCAAGCCGCTACAAACAAGGGAGAAAAGAAAAAAACTAGCTCAGGAAAATGAGGTCCTCAAAGCTCAAATCCAGAAAATGAAAAGAAACCCAGAGAGAAGCCGGGCTGATAAAAGGCTCATAAACGGTCTGAAGAAGAAAGCCCTCGAGTATCAAGAAAACCTGGAAAAATCTGAAGCTGGTCTAACGAGAATCCAGGAGAAATGGATAAAGAAGGCAGAAGAGCGAGTACAGTTTTATGAAGGGACCATCACTATCCTAAGAAGAAAGATAGACACTCTTAAGAATGAGGCAGTCAAGCAGGCTCAAGATTTCAAAGCTGATAGGGAACATTGTTATGATCTGATGGCTCAGATAGAGGAAGGAATGCAGCAGTTGCAAAATCAACACCTTCATGACTCTCGAGTGTTAGAAGCCCATAATCAGCAAATAGGGCAGTTGCTTCAGGAGAAAGGCGTCATAAGAGAGAGAATTAGAAACATCGCTGACTACATCGTTATGAAGTGCCACATTTGTGAGGATATGACTCGCACTACATTCTTTGCAGCGGTGATGACCTTTGTTAAGCAAATAATGAACAATTTGGACCGACTTCAAAGTGATCTTGCACATAGGCCCGTGGCAAGAGCGAACGATGTCTCACAGACACCAGGAGCATTGATGTACTCATAATTTTCCATTTAAATCTGTATTTCCTTTTCTGTCAGAGTCTGTGAGTCATGTTGGGTTTGCATTTTTCTTTCTATTCTGAGTCTGCATTTCTTTAGAGTATGATACCTTGATTTCGGAGTCTGTTTGTCGTCTTTGCGTCAAAGTCTGTTGGTATTTTGAAACTTGTTGATATTGAGTCTGTGTAATCGAATCATCTGTTTTATAAAAGCTAAAAATCCCAAAAATGTTTTATTTACTTGCACACTTATCTGACAGAACTATGCACGGTCTGATTCATGCGGGGACGTGATACGTAGGCAATCTCTATAGGATTCGACCACCACTAAAAGGGAAAAGGAAAAATAAAGAAGGATAGAATAAAGAAAGTTTAAAAGAAGAGGCACAATTGTGATAGGCCGGAATGACGCACGCAACCGAAGCAAATGCATGATAGAAATGATTAATTGCCTAGGTGCATTGCATCCCAACGTGTAATTGCATAAGTGTTAAACTCTAAAGAACTAACAAGTTTGTTGATTTCTAGAGAATTCAAGCAGTTAGTTTATTTAGAGGATACCGGCACATTATCATTACCAAACCAGATCAAAGGGACCAATACCAGAAATCATGTCTATCCCGGAGGTCGACACTAGTGTTGAGGTAGAGGAGTTGGACGTTAATAAAATGAAAGAGGAGATGTTCAAGCTTAATCAACAGATGGCCGAAATGTACTAGGCCTGGTCCCAAAGGCAATCACCACCGTCTTACCCAGCCAACCCGGCTTTAAACCTACCATTAGCTTAGTCTCAGGATTATCCTGCCACCAACCCAAGTTTTCCCATTTATCAACACTACCATGGCACTACTTCTCATATGCCGCAAGCTCCACTACCAAAATCGATTCCATGCCCTCCTCCGCCAGTCACCCCTATCTTTGTGACATCTCCACCAGCTGTACTCCATAGATCCCTGAGTGAACCCGTGTTCCAAGCCCAGGATAGCCAATATTATCCCCCGGAACCCACCCTAAAGTTCCCGAAACCTACCCCTACGATCCACGTTCTGATCCCCCGAGAGAAGTTGAGAGACCAGCCAAAAATCCCGAACATGAGGAGATGTTCAGAAAAATGAAAAGCATAGAACAATCCTTCAGGGATATGAGAGGGATAGGAGGTCAGGTAAGCGTGGCTTACAAAGATCTATGTTTATTCCTAAATGTACAACTACCGGCAGGGTTCAAAATGCCTAAATTCGACTTGTACAAGGGACACGGTGATCCGGTGGCTCATTTGAGAGGTTTTTGTAGTAAGATGAGGGGAGCCGGAGGAAAGGATGAATTGCTAATGGCTTACTTCAGTCAGAGTTTGAGTGGAGCAGCATTGGAGTGGTACACCCGCCAAGATCACGGAAGATGGTACACATGGGATAATCTGGCACAAGCATTCTCTTGTCACTTTCAGTATAATCTTGAGATCATTCCAGACCGACTATCTTTGACTAAACTAGAGAAAAAGAATAGTGAAAGCTTTAGAGAATATGGTTTCCGGTGGAGAGAGCAAGCAGTAAGGTTAGATCCCCCAATGAAAGAGAGCGAGATGGTCGATTACTTTTTGCAGGCTTTGGAGCCAACTTACTTTGGTCATTTGGTATCCGCAATTGGCAAGTCTTTTAATGAGGTTGTAAAAATGGGAGGCATGGTCGAGGAGGGGCTTAAGTCCAACAAAATCATGAGCTATTCAGCGATCAAGGCAACCACTCAGGCCATTCAAAGCGGCACTGGGGGTGTACTTAGGAAGAAGAAGAAAGAAGATGTCACGACTGTTGAGTCCAGAGCCTGGTTCGGATCTAGAGGCCCGTCACCCTACTATAGCCAACCACGATCCTACCACAAAAATTACCCCCACACTCCATATAGCTCTCCACAACATTACTACCCACCGCCAGATCCCCATTTTTCCGTCCATCATGCACAAACCTATACCCAAACTCCGGCACACGCACAATGGCATGCAAAGGCTCCACAAAATCCATACCCTGCTCCACAAAACACATATCCACCCCTAAGGGCCTACAGAAATCCCCCCGGAATAGGTTTTCGACCAAACCAAGCCCTCAAGAATGAAAGGTCACAGAAGCAAAAGACTTTTACTCCACTGGGGGAATCATATACCAGTCTTTTCCACAGATTGAGGCAGTTGGGCATGTTGAATCCAATCGAGCCTAAAATGCCAAATCCTCCCTCTAGAAATCTTGACCACTCGGTGAGTTGTGAGTACTGTTCAGGGGTCCCTGGGCATGATACATAGAAGTGTTGGAAACTAAAAATAGTCGTGCAAGAGGTTATTGATACTCATCGGATCGAGGTTCAAGCCCCAGAAGCACCAAATATCAATCAGAATCCACTGTCGACTCACCATGAGACATACATGATTGAGTTGATACACAAAGAGGGGGAGCCCAGGAAGCCGTCGTAGACAGTAATAATGATTCGTTCCAGCGAAACCAGCTCAAAGGAAAAAGTAACCAGTGGGAAATCAGTGGCCCAGTTGAGAGGGGTAGATGATAAGCCAGATGTGATAGCCGAGAGAGGGTCGTCAAGCTTTGTTGCAGTGAAACCAGAGAAAGCTAAAGTGGTAGTGCTAGGGGTTGCAAGTAAACCTGTTGTGGTCGTGAAGGGTGCTCGCACAGAGCCTGTTATTATAAAACCAGTAACTCAGCTTCCAGTAATCAAAAGCAAGGCTGTTCCTTGGAATTATGAATGGGTGACGGTGATTTACAAAGGGAAAGAAGTCAAAGAAGAAGTTTGTGAAGCGCAAGGTTTGACTCGCACAGGAAGGTGTTTTACTCCCGAGGAATTAAGAAGAGCTAAAGATTATTCAACGCCGGTAAAGAAAGTTGTAACTAAAGAAGAGGCAGAGGAATTTTTGAGGAAAATGAAAGTGCATGACTATTTTGTTGTGAACAATTGAGGAAAACGCCCGCTCAGATCTCATTACTCTCGTTGCTAATCCATTCAGATGAGCACCGTTAGTCACTGATGAAAATCCTGAATGGGCCCATGTTCCTGACAAGATCTCGGTAAACCATCTGGAAAAGATAGCCAACAAGATTTTTGAAGTAAACAGAGTCACTTTTTCCGATGATGAATTGCCGGTAGAGGGTATTGAGCGTAACAAAGCCCTTTACCTGACAGTGAAATGCGAGGATGTCGTGGTTACCCGGGTATTGGTTGACAATGGTTCCAGTGCGAACATATGTCCTCTCTCCACTCTAAGCAAGCTGAAAGTAGAAGAGGAGAGGATCCATAAGAACAGTATCTGTGTGCGGGGATTTGACGGCGGAGGCAAAGACTCAGTCGGGGACATAATGTTGGAGCTGACCATAGGTCCAGTAGAATTCACAATGGAATTCCAAGTGCTGGATATAGCTGTTTCCTACAATTTGCTATTAGGGCGACCGTGGATTCACACCGCTAAAGCAGTACCATCAACAATCCATCAGATGGTCAAGTTGGAATGGGACAGACAGGAAATAGTGGTGCACGATGAAGATAATTTGTGCGCTCACAACAGCACCATTGTGCCATTCATTGAAGTGGAAGATGACAAGGGACCATGGGTCTACCAAGTTTCTGACGCAATGTCAGTCGAAAAAGTTCCAGAGGAGAAATATATCCCGAATCCAAAGATAAACGTTGCCTCAGTCATGGTAGCGTATGAAATGTTGAAAATGGTTTTGTACCAGGAAAGGGTTTGGGATCAGCGTTGCAAGGCATCATACAACCCATATCTCTTCCTGAAAACTTGGGAACATTTGGTCTAGGATTCAAGCCCACAACCGCAGATATAAAAAGAGCCATGAAATTGAAACAGAAGGCATGGGTCCTTCTAGAGCCGGTCTCATGTCTTTCCAGATCATTTGTCAAGTCCGGTACGAGGAGTTGCTCAGTGACAGCAATTCCCAGTTTTATGATTAATTCTGACAAGGAGTTGATTGAAAGATTTGAGAAGTTGTTCGATAGTATAAACATGGTGGAAAGTGGAGAGGGTTCTAGCAACATGGAAGTGCAATTTGTCGGGCCAAAAACAAAGCTTAATAATTGGAAGGCTACTTCTCTCCCTACTCGGAAGGAGTCTTGGTAGTTCGCTTTGATTTTCTTTAAGTTTGTACGGATTATTCCAGGGTTGTAATCCAGATTTCATTTTTTCAGTTTGTTTGAGTGTGCAAACCTTGTTATCTTTTATCAATCAATGAAATACAATTTCCCTTTCTTCATCATTCCTGATGGTTTTCCTTTTGTTTTGTTTTCTTTTCTATACAGTTCTTTTTTCGCTGGTTCTAATGACATGGCATGCATAAGGAATCCTCAGCCCAGTCTTAAAAATCAATCTAATTCCAAAATGTTAGTTCAAGAAGTAGATTGTGATTATGAATCAGAATACGAGGATGAGGATGAAGCCTTCGAAGAGATTAGTAAGGAGTTAATTCACTTCGAAGAAAACTCCAAACCCAATTTGAATGACACAGAAGCCGTCAATTTAGGGGACACAGACAATGTCCAAGAGACTAAAATAAGTGTCCACCTCGAGCCAAAAATCCGGGAGGAGTTAATCAAAGCACTCATCGAGTACAAATATGTTTTTGCGTGGTCATATGACGACATGCCGGGTTTAAGCACTGATTTAGTGGTCCATAGATTGCCCACTGATCCGGCATTCTTCCTCCCCCCCCCCGTCAAGCAAAAGCTGAGGAAATTCAAAACTGATATGAGTGTGAAGATTAAAGAAGAAGTTACCAAGCAGTTGGACGCAAAGGTTATTCGGGTCACCCGATATCCTGTTTGGTTGGCTAATGTCATGCCCGTACCGAAGAAGGATGGCAAGATCAGAGTATGCGTCGATTACCGCAATCTCAACAAAGCAAGTTCGAAGGATAACTTCCCACTACCCAATATCCACATTTTGATCGATAATTATGCCAAGCGCGAGATTGGATCTTTTGTGGATTGCTATGCCGGGTATCATCAGATTTTAATGGACGAAGAAGATGCGGAAAAGACAGCTTTCATCATGCCATGTGGAACTTATTACTACCGAGTAATGCCATTTGGGTTGAAGAATGTTGGGGCAACTTATATGAGAGCGATGACTACTGTGTTTCATGATATGATACATAAGGAGATTGAGGTATATGTAGATAATGTAATCATAAAATCAAAACATCAGGCCGACCACGTCGAGGATTTGAGGAAATTCTTCCAGAGGCTTCGCAGGTACAACCTCAAGCTTAACCCCGCCAAGTGTGCATTTGGTGTTCCATCCGGAAAACTGTTAGGATTTATAGTCAGTCGGCGAGGCATCGAGTTGGACCCATCAAAGATCAAAGCCATACAAAAATTGCCCCCTCCGAGGAACAAGACTGAAGTGATGAGTCTGTTAGGAAGGTTGAACTACATCAGCAGGTTTATTGCTCAGCTTACGACAACTTGTGAGCCTATTTTCAAGTTGTTGAAGAAGGACACTGCGATCAAGTGGACTGATGAGTGGCAAGAAGCATTTGATAAGATAAAAGGTTACTTGACAAACCCACCTGTGTTGGTTCCACCAGAACCAGGGAGACCTTTGATTCTTTACTTGACTGTCCTAGAAAATTCATTTGGTTGTGTACTGGGACAGCATGACATCACCGACAGGAAAGAACAGGCCATCTACTATCTTAGAAAGAAGTTCACGGCTTATGAGGTTAAGTATGCTCACTTGGAAAGGACATGTTGCGCCCTAACTTGGGTGGCACAGAAATTGAAACATTACTTGTCATCCTACACTACCTACCTCATTTCGAGTTTGGATCCGTTAAAGTATATCTTTCAAAAGCCTATGCCGACAGGAAGACTTGCAAAATGGCAGATTTTGCTCACAGAGTTTGACATAATCTATGTGACTTGGACTGCGATGAAAGCCCAATCATTTGGCCAAGAACCCGATCGATGAAGAGTGTGAGCCACTGAGGACTTATTTTTCTGATGAAGAGGTAATACACATTGATGAACTAGAACAGGACGAAAAACCAGGTTGGAAACTTTTCTTTGATGGGGCTGCTAATATGAAAGGAGTCGAAATAGGAGCTGTGCTTATTTCTGAAACAGGGCATCACTATCCTGTTACGGCTCAGCTTCGGTTTTATTGCACCAACAATATGGCTGAATACGAGGCATGCATTTTGGGTTTGAGGCTAGTTGCAGACATGAATGTCCGGGAAGTTCTGGTCTTGGGAGACTCGGATCTTCTGGTGCACCAAATTCAAGGAGAATGGGAAACGCGAGATCTGAAGCTCATACCATACCAACAATGCTTGCATGATCTTTGTAAATGGTTTAGATCAGTGGAGTTCAGGCATATTCCAAGGGTCCATAATGAGGTCGTCGATGCTTTGGCTACCCTAGCATCAATGCTGCACCATCCGGACAAAGCCTATGTCGATCATTTGCATATTCAAGTACGAGATCAGCATGTTTACTGCAACATGATTGAAGAAGAATTTGATGGCGAACCATGGTTCCATGATATCAAGGAATACATCAGAATAGGGATATACCCAGTACAAGCCACGGGGGATCAAAAGAAAACAATTCGACGGTCGGCAAGCGGATTTTTCTTAAGTGGAGGAGTTTTGTATAAAAGAACACTAGATCTGGGATTGTTAAGATACATAGATGCTAAACAAGCTACGTCTGTTATGTCCGAAGTACATTCAGAAGTCTGCGGACCACATATGAGCGGATATGTGCTGGCAAAGAAAATTCTCCGAGCAGGTTATTATTGGCTCACCATGGAGTGAGATTGTATTAGTTTTGTGCGCAAATGTCATCAGTGCCAGATACACGGAGATTTGATTCATTCTCCGCCATCGGAATTACACACAATGTCAGCGCCATGGCTCTTCGTCGCTTGGGGCATGGATATCATTGGACCAATTGGGCCAGCAGCATCCAACGGGCATAGGTTCATTCTGGTAGCCATTGATTATTTCACCAAATGGGTTGAGGCCAAAACTTTCAAGTCTGTGACCAAAAAAGCAGTGGTCGATTTTGTTCACTCACATATCATCTGTCGATTTGGAATCCCGAAGGTGATCATCACAGATAACGGTGCTAATCTTAACAACAATTTGATGAAAGAGGTATGTCAACAGTTTAAGATTACACACCGCAATTCTACCCCATATCGTCCCAAGGCGAATGGAGCAGTTGAGGCAGCCAACAAAAACATAAAGAAAATAATTTGAAAAATGGTGGAAGGTTCTAGGCAATGGCACGAACAATTACCATTTGTGTTGATGGGTTATCGCACTATTGTCCGTACTTCGGTAGGTGCAACTCCTTATTTGTTGGTATATGGAACTGAAGCAGTAATACCGGCGGAAGTTGAAATCTCGTCCCTTCGGATTGTCGCTGAGGCTGAGATTGATGATGATGAGTGGGTCAAAACCCGTGTCGAGCAGTTGAACTTGATTGATGAAAAAAGATTGGTTGTCGTGTGTCATGGCCAGTTATATCAAAAGAGAATGGCAAGATCATACAACAAAAAGGTGCGTCCCCCGAAATTTGAAGTGAGTCAGCAAGTGCTGAAACGCATCCTTCCACATCAGGCTGAGGCAAAAGGCAAGTTCGCCCCGAATTGGCAAGGGCCATTCATTCTAACCAGAGTATTGTCCAATGGGGCTTTATGTTTAACAGATATCGAAGGAAAATGCATAGATATGGCTATCAATTCTGATGCAGTAAAAAGATATTATGTATGATATTTTTGGTATAATTGTTGATTGTTTGTATTTGGCATTATTTCGAAAATTGAAATGATGAAGGCAATTTGTTCTACTATCTAAACACTTTACCCTTTGTTCCCCTTTTTGAGCCTTATTTATTTCTTTCATACCCCTCGTTTGGAATCAATAACGAAAAAGAGAGAAAAAGAAAGAAAAGAAAAAGAGAAAAGAAAAGAAGTGAAAAATATAACAACAAGGAAAATTCAGGTGTGAACTACGTTTGACCTGATCCCTGTTAAGGGTACGTAGGCAGCTTTACGGCTCGGTCATAGTAAAATAGAAATCAAAAGATCCCCAAGCAAGAAACTGGGGCAGAGGTTGTATTTGTAATAAGAAATATGATTCCAAAAGTTGTAATTTTAAACCCATGTCAAATTATTTTGAGCCTTTGATACCCTTTCTTTCTAATCTCATCCAAAAGCCCACATTACGGTCCAAAGAAAGACCTTCTGATCAGTTTTCAAGAGATGTCAATTTGAGCAAATAGAGTGATTCATATCAGGGTAATAATCCGGTCCAATCAGGGAAATTAATGAAATGAGAGTCTTATTGGTGAAAACCTTCACAGGCACCTTAAGGCAACAGAAGTTGAGAGAAATAAAATGAGAGAGTCTTATCGGTGAAAACCTTCACATGCACCATAAGGCGACGTGAGTTGAGAGAAACGAGAGAGTCCTATTAGTGAAAACCCCTCGAAGGGCACTATAGGGCGATAAGGAATTAAAAGGGGCAAACGAAACAAGCTTGATGGAAAGGATCCGTCGAGACATCAAGCAGAATAAAGATGTTGTTTCAGCAAAAGAAGATTGGTTGCGGGACCTTTGAAATACAAAGTAGGTACATCATAAAGATTGATTGATGTAAATAGACTGGGTTGATTAATCCAAAAATGCACGACATGACCATTGGGATCGGTTATACCATTCAGATAAGTTATTTTCTCTTCAAACAATTGTTCAGATTTTTGCTTGTCCTATCTTTCGAAATCATCATTTTCCATTTCTTTTTGATCAATAGTAGTTTGTTTTTAAGAAGGATTTTCAGAGCTAACTACCAGTTGCCAACACGGTGCAAGGTAAATGGGGATAAGACAGGCAAGGATAATGTAATGGGACGAGAAAGACGTCGTTGTAAGACCAGATGATGGATTGGTCTAAGATTTCGGGACAGTGCGGAGCAAAGGTGGAAAACAATGGTTGATAGGTTGGTGAATACAGAATCATCAAGAAGGTCGGAAGTTATCAGCCAAGTTTCAAGATGGTCGAACAACGCAGAGCATGGAAAAGAGCGAAAGGGAAAACCGTCCCCAGCAGGAGCATCCTCACGTTTTAACCTAACAAATTCTCTTTGATTTTAAGCAGGGACAGGAAATGTTATTGATGACAGAAAGACATGCCACAAGAAAGATTGTCAAACTGGGGCAAAACAATTTCTTTCATTTTGAAAATTTTTTGGAAGTCAGGTACCCACTTGGATAAGAAGGAAGATAACACAAGTTCGGTGAAAAGTGGTATCCCCAACAGTTTTCGAAAGAAGGCAAAACAAGTTTTAAAGAAAGCAATTTCGGGAGGAAGATAACACAAGTCTCAACGGAAGTAGTTCCAGAGGAAGGAAAACACCAGCTTTAAGGGAAGTAGTCTTTGAAGGAGGAAAATAACATATTTTTGAATGAAACACCGGTGTTATACCCAGCAGTTTTCAGAGGAATGAAACACCAGTTTTGAGGGAAGCAGTTCTGAAAGAAGATAATTCAAGTTAGAAGGAAAATGGTTCAGGAGGCAGGAAGGAACAACGGCAATAGAACGCATTTTAAGAAGTTGTTGAAGTCAGGAGCCCTCTTGGAGAATGGAGGTGTTATATTTTAAGTAGTTGAAGTCAGGAGCCCGCCTGGAGAATGGAGGTTGTTATATTTTCAAGTCGCAGTAGAAGTCAGGAGCCCTCCTGGAGAATGGAGGTGTTATATGTTAAGAATTAGTCGAAGTCAGGAGCCCGCCTGGAGAATGGAGGTGTTATATTTTAAGAAGTAGTCAAAGTCAGGAGCCCGCCTGGAGCATGGAGGTGTTATATTTTAAAAAGTAGTTGAAGTCAGGAGCCCGCCTGGAGAATGGAGGTATTATATTTTAAGAAGTAGTTGAAGTGAGGAGCCCGCCAGGAGAATGGAGGTTGTTATATTTTTCAAGTTGTAGTCGAAGTCAGGAGCCCGCCTGGAGAATGGAGGTATTATCTTTAAATTGTTTAATGAAGTCAGGAGCCCGCCTGGAGAATGGGGGTATTATCTTTTTAAGTCATAGTAGAAGTCAGGAGCCCGCCCGGAGAGCGGAGGGTTGCAACAAAGATCCCCACCATAAAGTAAAGTTCAAAAGTTGGAAGGAAGGCAACACTAGTCAGAAGAAGGCAATTCAAGCTTCGAAGGAAAAATAATTCAAAGCTCACAAAAAGGAAATAAGCAGTTCAAATTCGACAATCAATAGAAGACTACGAGTCAATACAGAAAGAAAGAAACATCAAAGGAAACACAAACCAATAAGAAAGAAAGGCAACAAGAGCAAGTTTGAAGACCTAGATAAGATTTTGTAATTCCTAGTTTAGTCTAGCTTCTTGTTTTCTTTTACCATGGTGTAATAAGCAGGTCAGTAAGCGGTAGTAGAAACAGCAGTAATAGTAAAACCACAGCTCCGTGGTAGTCCCAGCTACCAAAACTTCCCGAACTACATTGACCTGATTCCCTTTTGGCCAGGGATATGTAGGAAACCTTTGAAGTAGCGATTCGGTCAAATCTTTCAAAAATGCTTCACACGGAGTAGCCGAACGGGCAAAAATCACTCGTATCCGCTCACTTTATCTTTGCACGAAAACTCTTCATGTTTCCGGACAAAGAGGGGCAGCTGTGAGCACGTTATTTTTGCCCTACAAGAACTACTCCCAAAAATTCAAAATAAAATAGTTTTGTGTTGCTTGTAATTTATTTGTACTTGTTTGTGCATGTTTATTTTTACTTTAATTAAGAAAAATACAAAATTATGTGTTGCATATGCATTTAGGATTTAATTTTACAATTAGGAATTAATTAAACAATATTTGGATTTGCGAGAATGAAAATCACAAAAATATGTACTTTGCATTTAATCTCCAATTGTGTGATTTTATTTTAGTTGGTATTGTGTGTGATAATTGTTATTAGGAATTAATTAGTATTTTTAATTTGGTTTATAATTCAATTTAGAATTTTAGTTTTATTAATTAGGAAATAAAAGAAAAAGAAGAATAAGAAATAAAATGGGAACCGGACCGGGCCAAATTGGCCACAACCCAGTTCTTACCCAGATCAACTCCTCCATCACCCGACCCATTTCCACCAAAGACCAACCCGGTCTCAATAAAAACTAAACGACGCCGTTCCGTTTAGTGATTTGATCCAAGCCTTCGATCTTAATTGATCCAACGGCCTGGATCTAATTTCGCCCCAGTATTTATTTTGCCAAATAGACCTCACCCCCCTCAGAACCCCCCCCCCTCTCTCATCTCATCAGAGACCAAAACACACACCACCACACACCACCACCTTCCGCCCACCGGAAATCGCCAACGGAGGCGGACGGTGGCCAAACAACCCCAGAAATACACCCTTGAACCGCCCTGTTCCCCCTACTTCGATTCCACACTCTATTAGCCTGAAATCATACTATAACTCCTCGAATCTTCAATCGAAGATCCCCGTCCCAAACCTTAGCCTGTCCATTTAACCCCAAAATCACACCCAATAATCCCCTTGACCTCCTCGTCGCTAATCACTAACCAAATTGGCTCGAATCTGAGTAAAACTCGTCGAATGACGGATCTAGGGTTCAACGATTCGAGACTGTTTCGAAGCTGTCAGGGTTGAACGGGTTCTAGTTAGCATTATGAACCTATTTCTAACGAAATAAACGTATAATACTAACAGGAACTCAAGTTCGAAAGGGCATGTTGGTGGGATCCGAGAAAAGAACAGTAAGGTCTTCTTAGCTTTTTTTTTTATATGTTTATTTGTCTGTGTTAAGTTGTAATTAGTCGCTGCTTCAGGTTTTCATCATTTTTGTCAAGTAATTCATCTGTGTTAAGTTGTAATTCATCATTTTGTCAAGTAATTCTTCCTCCTCTTTCGGACCTTTTTCTTGGTCCAGTTTGCTTCTATTGATTAGCATATGCTATAAATTGTTGAGTTGATTAAATAGTTTCGTCAATTGGTCCGTTCATGTCTATAGTTCAGTTGTTCTCTTCAAGTTATTGGATGTTGTTTTATCTTCTGACCTTTGTATTCTCAGCCTCAGGGCTCATAGCTAGTATACTTGTTGTTCCAGTATTTTGTTCGAGATTAATTTGGAGTTATATTTGTTCCCAATATAGATAGCTTATTCTCATGCATCTGTGTGAATCAATTTTTGACCTTAATAGTCTAGTCTGACTATTGCCCTGAATCATTGAATCCCCATCTTGGTTGAAATGCTGTTAGATTTGATCTGAGTTCAATTGGTGATTGAGTTTAATGATTCGAATCTACTTGTTTATTCTGTTAAGTTTGTTCTGATATAAATCTGACCTTGTTTAATTGTCCTAATATTGTTGATTGGGAGTTAGTTCATTAGTCAATTGATAGGCTTAAATTGGTTATAGATGAGGTTTCATACAGGTTTAAAAGGATTGGGGTAGGATAGTAATCACAGGGGTTTCAGGGGATAATTTGGGACTTAAAAGTTTTAAAATGGTTAGTTTAAGTGTTATGTCCAGTAAGTACTAATGTAGCATTAAACTAATGCATTTGTTTAGTAGTAGTGGGTAACAAAACATAATAGCACGGGGAGGCCTGATGGGAATGAAATTAATGTATGTACTACCCATAACCATTGAATTAAATAAAGAAAAGACAAGGGTTAGCGGTGAAAAAGTGAATAAAAACAGAACAAAACATACTCTAGTAGAGTTCTAAAGAATATCATGGGCAGAATTAGTTTCTTAATTCTGCCTGAGTGCTCTTAGAAGCTGGCAGGGTCAGTGTTTGTGTATAAAAGGAGGAGTCCGGGATCAGTCTTGGGAGAGTGAGGAAGTTTTGGAGAGTTTTTTTTAAAAGGCAGTCTTAGACAGCATTTTAAAAGCTAAGGCATTCAGCTTTTTAGAGTTCGGGAGAGTTTAAGAACAGAAAACCAAAAATATATTGTTTCATTGCATTTATAGGTGTAATTCGAATTCTGGATAGAGTTAAAGGGGGTTGGCTTTTGAAATTAGACTCAAAGGTGACACAAAAAGAATAACAAGAAATATAGAAGAAAAAAAGCAATTAGTCCTCTTAGGTTCTGCATTTGATCCTTCTTTAAGCAGTAAAAAATAGCATTGCAAGCTTGAAATAAAGTGCCTGTTTTTCAATTGTTCGGGTGTAGTTTCCAGTTTCGAGTCTGTTTACTGGAGTGTTTGAGGTTCACTGGTTGGTTTTCTTGTTGAGTTTGAGGTCCAATTAGTTGCCCGGAGTTATTTGTTGTTGTTGTTTGGTTTCACAACTGGTTATGAGCTGTGGTCAAGTGTTTTCCTGATTTGAAACTGGGTTTAGAGCTGTTTCTGAATTCCAATTTGCTGTCTGCTGGTGTTATTTTGCTGCTGTTGTTGTTTGCCGTGTTGTACTGCTGCTGACTTCCTCTTTATTCTTCTGTTCACTCCAATCCAGGTACACAACTAAGCTCAATTTGATGTAACCTTGAGATGTAAACATGAAATGGAAGTGCTCGGGCCCTTAATTATTTGATGTTGTATCTGTAGCTCAGTAGATATAGATAAGTAGTTGTATAGTCTAATTTGATCCATAACTCAATGAAATGTAGACTGTGAAGTTTGTACCTAATTAGGACTGTTTAAACTGTTAATTCATGTTCATTAGTTGTAGACTTAGTATAGTTTAGTATTGATTTTAGTTAACATTGAGTTAAAAATCGGATATCAGTATTGTTTGGACCTACAATTAATTCAGAAGTCAACATGTGGTGCTTATTCCGATTTCAAGTTAAACGCGCTTTTAAAACAGCCCAACATGCTAGTTATTGATGTCCTCTCCTTTGTTCGTTAAGCTCACTATTTCGACGTAGGAACAAGTAATTGCATGTTAATGGTTAATATCAATAGTCCACTTGAATTTGAATCAGTTAACTTATTCATGAATGTTAGCAGAATCAAATAACTGAGTCGTGTAGTTCAAAACTCGATCCAGCATATGGATTGGGTTCTTTGGACCTAAAGTTGAAATGGCATTTGGTATACTAATTTTCAATTGATAGACTATAGGATTTTCTAATATTAACTAATTAGGGGCCCCTTTTACTTATTTCTTTAAAGACAAATAAATAGAAGAAGAATAGTCATTTTAGGATTAGCCTTTAAATAGTAAATGAGACAAGCCTCGCCAAATAAAACGCATAAGTTGCGAGGCCCTCAGTAAATATTGCGTTAAAATACTTTAGATTTCGGGACGGACCGTCTAATGAATTCACGGCTTTCCTCAAAGATAATAACGCGCTAGTCATTTTAGACACGCTTTTAATAATTTACTTTCTTAAACTCGGGTGCACATTTATGTGACCCAAATCCAAATCTCAATGGAGTCGAAATGTGTCAATAACCACGGGTTCATTGATGTGACGTGGTTCGAGATGTGTTTTCACGACATTGCAATTCTCGTTAAAAATAATAATAATAAAAGCGGTAAAAAGTTAAAATTTGCACATAGGTTCAACATGTATTAAAATCAGATAAATAGGCCGAATATGACACTTGAGCGACCGTGTTAGAACCACGAAACTCGGGAATGCCTAACACCTTCTCCGGGGTTAACAGAATTCCTTATCCGGATTTCTGGTTCGTGGACTGTAATACAGAGTCATTCTTTTCCTCGATTCGGGATTCAACCGATGACTTGGGACACCATAAATCTCCCAAGTGGCGACTCTGAATTAAATAATAAATCCTGTTTCGATTGTCCTTTAATTGGAAAACTCCCCTACGCCCCTGCGGGTGCAGGTAAAAGGGAGGTGTGACAGTACACGCTCAAGGTACTTCTGCTACTGACTAAGTACGCAGAGTTGGCAGAGTGTGACGTCTCCGTCCATCATCTTTTGTACTTATTCATGCCTGATTTCCTCAGGGGTACTATGGTGCATTTGAGACTTCATGGTACAAAGGGACTGGTGGTCGGGACGGATGACCGGACGAGCCGTAAATTTTGGCACAAGTACTTCTTTATCAAGACCAAGCACGTTGTTTCTAACCCCGCTAGATTTCCGGAGCGATAGAATAGAACTCTTAAGTATCGTCGTTAATTATGTTCCTCCCGTATTCTGTAATTATTGTAACTTTTGGTCACTTGCTATTCTGTAGCTATGGGTCGCCTGCCCCACCCTATTGCGGGTCTCAGGAACTGGGTCGCCAGCTTGCTGCCCCATGTAGAGGAAACTCGGACTTGGTCTGCCTTCGTACAACGTTATGGCCCTAGGGTTTCCTCAGGTAAATTTCTGCCTTACTACCTCATAGGTCATGCGACCCCGCCTAACTGTATGGCCCTCTGTGATGATAGGTCGGGGAGCTTCCAAGCGTAGGGCACCAGTCCCTACTTTTAGACAAGCCATTACTACCGCATACACGCGACTCATGTTGTGCGAGTTTGTTCGGGAAGGTCGTCCTCAACTTCCTCAATAGGGAGACTTGTCTCGAACTGCGACCACAAGGGAAGAAGCCTCGTTGGCACCGGCCTCACATCCCGTTGATGAATTTTCTAATAGTGATGAGCCGTTAGAGAGGAAAAGGAGAAGATTGGAACTGGGAAAGGGTGTGGCTACTGAGGCCGACGGAAGCGGAGATCCCGGACAACCCCGGTGCTCGTATTTATGGCCGACGTCATTTTGTCAGGGAGGCATCCCCGAGTGGAGGGATTTGACCCGGGAGCTAGTTCAGTGCGCTCCGCTAAAGGTGGCGCATCATCCAACGTCAGAGGACCTTGTGTCGAGGAGGACGGATTGGGTTCAGATATCGCCCCGGAGGACGTTGGTGAATTTTGGGTCATCATACCCATGTGGAGGTGAGGGTGGATGGGTCCGATCGTCATGTGGTAATTCCGGGGAGTTACAATGCTACTGAATAGCGAGGAGGTTGTATCGGCCCTTGCTCCTTTATGTGCCACTCCTGAAAGCGAGACGCTTGGGACGATGAGCGATGTCGAGTTATCTCAGAAGGTCGCCGGTATGGCCTTGCGGGTAGGTTTCTTTTTCTTCTCCTTCAGTCGTGGGGTTTGTGTGGCAATCTGTGTTGTATATTTTTTTTTAACTATGCCCCTCTTTTGTCAGACCCTCATCCTGGAGGCGGAGAGAGAGCGCCGTGAGCGAAGAAGGACGGGCCTCTATAAGAAGATGTCGTCGAAATATCATCAACCGTTCTAAACATTAGGCGATGTCTGATATCAATCATCAGGATCCCGAGTTCCAGGTGTTCCGCGAGGGACTTATGCAGCTGGAGGACCAATTGGAGCATAGGGTGGAGGAGCCGAAGGAGAGGGACGAGGAGCTTTTGAGGGCTATCGCCCGTAATTGCGAATTGGAGGCCCTTCTTAAGGCGAAGGAGGATTAGCTTGAGTTGAGCCAGGGGGTAACGGCTGAGAACTCCGACTTAGTTACCTAATCGGTGCACTTAACACGTTATGATTGATAGAAACATATAATATCCTAAAGGTGCAATGAATGCAAGAAATGACGATGGTTATAATGAAAAGGAACTGTCACCCAATGATTGTGTGATTGGGACGTGAAGGTATATGTAGCCGATATAAATTGGAATCTTGAGATTTATGAATGAGAGTTAAACAACATGTGCTTGGGTAAAACGAATAAGACAATTCTTTTGTATATCCCCTTTGCCTTTCTACAATGTGTTTTTCTTGAAAAAATGGAAGATCCCCTACTTGTTTACTATCTCCTCCTATTTATAAGGAATATTTCCCAAAAATCCCTAAAAAGTACAACATAAAGAATATCCAAAAGGCATATTCTTTCTGTCTCTTTCTAAGTTTAAACTACTAATACTATCTCATCGCGACTGCATGCTTCTAGTCGTCGTCCTTTGCCACAACAACCGTCAGTCGTTGTGTTGTAGTGACTCCGTCCCATGTCTTGCTTATCCGTTGCCGTGGTTGCCAAATTTGGACCTATACAAATACCTCCTCAATTTGTTTATGCTAGTAATCGAAAATATCTTTTGCAAAATAATTTTTTATACTAGTCCCTTTAACCCCCTCCACCCAAATTCTCATGTTTCTTGTACCCCTCCTTCCCCCTCCCCCCTCAAATATCCTAACGTCTTTATGACCTAGTTTCTTCAAGAATTCAATTGATTTACTTTTTCACACAAGATCAACATTGAAATTTGAGCTTCATAACTTAAAAAAATTCTCTTTTTCTTATTGAAACAAAACAAAAGTACTCTTTCTACAATATGAAAAGAAAGTACTTATTTTATTAAAATAAAAAAATACTTTTGTTACAACATGAAAAGAAAGTACTATTTTTGTTGAAATAAAAAACCTACTTTTTCTACAACATAAAAAAGGTATTCATTTTGTTAATTTTTTTTACATCATGAGAAGAAAGTAATTATTTTGTTGAAATGAAAGAAAATATTTTTTTCTTCATCATAAAAAACACTCATTTTGTTGAAATGACGAAGAAAATACTCTATCTACAACATAAAAAATACTTTAAATAATATGGGAAAAAGGCCGGATTTATCCCTATATTTTGTAAATAGTTTACTTTTATCCCCCATTATACTTTCCGTCCAAATCCACCCTTATCATTAACAAAGTAACTAAAGTTTCCCCTAACCCTAATGGACATCCACTGTGGTACTCAATCCCTCAAAAAAATTGCCACATAGATATACAAGTCAGCATTTTTAAAATTTAATCCCTAAATCCAATTGACCCGTCACTGATTTTGTTGACCCAATTACCAGTAACCCTCATAATCATAACCTCCCCCCTTCCCCGGCCCCCGCGCCGGTCCCCTCTTTCTTTTCTTCTTCCTAACCCACCACCTTATTTCTTCTCTCTATCTTTACTCTTCAATGTATGAGCGCTTTAAGTAATTTCGCGCTTTAAGTAATTTCTGTTTTGATTTCATAACACTAGGATGACATTCTCATAACATAGCATCCTTGTAAAAGTGTGTCACCCACCCAAAACTGTGCAGATAAATTTTATACTTGAAATAATCGCCGAAACATGACTAAGTTGATTATATCACCTTCTCTTTGAATACTAAGTTGATTATACCACCTTTTCTTTGAATAGGATAAAAAAAGTATTAGTTGATTAAATTGGTAATTGCTACTGTTTGAAGCTTAAAAAATTAAAATTCATCGGTTTGAGAGGTGAAATGTGAAGGAGAATATTGGCAGCCATTAAAGAAGCTTGAGGCTTGAGTCAAAAATTTTGAATATGCAAGTTTGCATTATTTACATTTGAATATTATCGGAGTTTGTTGGGGATCTCTTGGGGAGTTCATAACCTCAATTTTGGGTGATTCGCTGAAGGATTTGGGCAGTTTGGGCAAGAATTCAGCAGCCCCTTGCGGGGAGAAGACAACCGGGCTCGATTGATCTTGTATTTAAAATCTTAAATTGATTGTTGGGCCGGAGAAGTTGAAGAATACTTTGCTGGTGAGAACTTACAAATAATATGCAGAAGATTTATAGATATAGTGCAAAATTGGGATAGTTTGATTGGATTTAGGGATTAAATTTTAAAAATGTTGACTTGGATATCTATGTGGCAATTTGTTTTTGAGGAGTTGGGTGCCACAATGGATGTCCTTAGGGCTAGGGGCAATTTTAGTTACTTTGTCAACGGCAAGGATGGATTTGGATGGAAAATCTAATGGGGGATAAACGTAAACTATTTACCAATGTAGAGGGATAAATCCGACCTTTTTTCCAAATAATATTTCTATTTTGATTGAAGGTGGGGTGGGGGGTTTCGGGGGTAGTGTGGGGGTTGGGGTTGTGGGAGGTAGGTTGGAGGTGGGTTGGGGGTGGCTGAAAAAATTCTAATTTTACTACTTTTTTATTATTCTTGTCTTTGTAAGTATTATAAGATAAAGAACTATCAAATAAAGTCCCAAAACTAAATTGAGAAAAGAAATCGTTAGCATGTAATAAGCGACTAAAATACGTAATTATAGTCTATCATCAATTATTGACATAGCAAAATGATTTATCAAAGAATTTACTTACTATTACAAAAAAATGAAGGAGTAATTATTTAAAATATACTTGTTATCATGGGCTGATCTATAGCCCAATGTATGGGGCACGTGAACTCATGGCCTCTCCACCAAACTAGGTATTTTATGTACATATTTTTCAGAATTGATTTAATATTATTTATTGACACTCATGCTCTATAAGGACTAAATGGTGCATTCGGTTGAATGTTGAATTATTTACTTAGAGAAGTAGGGATCAATTCCACTTAATACTTTAATTTTTTTCTCCTTTTCAATAGTGCACATGTATTATAAAATCCTAGATCCGCCTCTGCTTGTTATATGAAGTATATAATATGAATAATATTTAGGGTCCTATATTTTTGGGGCTGGGATTGAGCTGCCCCTGACCAGCAACGCCACCTTATTGCCAATTAGCAATTAACAGTTCGTGAATTGTGGTGACGGACTAGCTAGCTCGATGTTCCTCTACCTTCTATAGTTGTTGATAAAATATAAAAGGGAAAATTTCACATTATAACAACTGAGCTCCCTACTTTTCAATTTTATAACTCATATGTCAATTTACAATTAATTAGCCCAAAAATAATAGGCTAAGATTCAACATCCAACTCTAATAGGTTCTCAAAATTATTATTTAATTTTTTAAAAAGATTCTTTAAGCTTTTAATTTAATTTTCGAATCGGTAACTGTGACTCAAATATTAGTTCAACAAACCAAATTCATTTGGGTGGTGAAAATTAAATTTTTAACAAGCTTAATTATGTGGGTTTAAATTTCGAATTTGATTTTGTGAGAAATTTGGAGTGGGTGTTATTTAGACTTGTTAGAAATAGTATAAGGAGGTTGTATATAAAATTTTAAGTCATTTAATGGAGATTTGGACTGGTTTTGAACAAGAATTGCAACTGAAAATCGTGGAAGAAGTTCGTCCACATCCGCTTGTATAAAGGTGTATAAAAGTGTATAAGGTGTGTTTCTACACTCATATATACAAGATTATACATAATTATACAAAAAACTGACTTTGTGTTATTCCTTGCGTCTTTTCTGAAATTTAACTCAAATCTTGCTCAAATCTACTCCAAATCACTTCAAATTTAAATTTTAAACTCCTTTTGATATTTTCAATCAATTGGAACAACACCCAATCCAAACAAGTAAAAAATTTTAAAAAACCCATTTTCGAAAGCAAAGCTTTGAATGGTCTTCAATGGTGGACTTCTACTCTTCAATTTTCTTACATTGCAAACAGGTGACACAAGAGGAGAAACAGAAAATACACGGCCCCTTGAAGCATATGTATAAGATGTGAGAAGAAGAGAGTAAAAGCAATGGTTGTGAGAACACAGATTTTGAATGTGCTAGTGCTTTCAAAATATGTACAATGCGGGTTAGGTCATGTAAAATTTAAAAATATGGGTCATTTTTTGTTATGGTGTGAAGTCATATTTATTTTCTTGTAATTCTTTCGATATAAAACAGAACATAGCAAGCAGTGCTAGTATTTCCTGAACGAAATTATAATGTGAGCTCTTTTGGTACACCTCTTGTGCTTTTGGAAATTATAAGAAGAATAATTAATTAGCCTTTTCATATAATACCAGTAAATAAACATACACTGCCACTTGTACTCTGGTGCTTATAACCTCCATATTATTATTTTACCAATTTCTTTTTATTTTAAGGTAATCCAAATTGGTTCACAAGAAAAAGTTTAAGTTACGTCAAATTACCCATCAACCGATCCCAACATAAAAATTGGATGAATCGGACGGTTAACATTTTTGTGAACTAAATTTGGCATCCTAAGATAGTCACATATTGATCCAACACAAAAACTAAAATTACATGTGCTGATATAGTCTATTTCTTGCAATTGCTAGGAGGAAATCGAACTTCCAGAAATAAAATTGAGATTTAGTTCGGATTTAACCAAAACATAGCTAGTTAACCTACCTTCTTGATTTTCTTTAAATATTTTTTAAAATAGGAGTAGAACTTACACTACAATATGTTACCATGTATAATACGTAGGATTTAATTTAAATATATAGATTGACAATTTAATGAAATCTCACACATTAATACAATTTTACGTACTTCAGAAGAAATTTGGCTTGTTTTCCACATTACTAGTTCCATTTGTTATGGACAATGCGTAGGGGGAGGGAGTTCTTCGTAGTGTGTATACAATGGGGTTAATGTGGGTCCAATTTAGTCTTTAAACAAAAAAAAAAAAAAAAAAAATTCTCTTCCCCAAAGAGTTTGGGTATTTGGATATAAAGTGTGTATTTATTAGATGAAAGTCAATTGTTTTAATCGCTTGACCAACTTCTCTCCAAATATGTTGAAGAAAAGAATATTTACTTGTAATAAATATCTTTCGAAGAGCTTCAAGTGTGTGAATATAATAAGAGTAAATGTATTTATCCAGGTATTTTTGCACTCCTGTATATAATTGGTCAAATTGACATGAAAAACAGATTGAAACACAATTAGGCCAGAGTAGTTGGAATCTAAGGATATGAACGGCAAAGTAATAGAGGACAACTGTACAAATTTACTTGTGTTGAGTGATTATATCAAATCAATAAAGACACGAATATAGTTATCATTAGATTATAGTAATTAAATTTTAATACGTATTATCACCTAATTTATCAATTAACCAGGAGTGATATTATTTGAAACACTTATTTGAGTTTGACATGACTAAGGAAAAGGAAAGAAAAAACAAAATAGTAAATCCTAATTCAAATAGGAAAGGGAACGAAGTAAAAATATTTTATTACAATTATTTATTTCCTCCACACTCAAAAATAAGCTATCAATATCCTTATTTATAATAGCAGGAAACTTAGTTTAAATAGAAACATGGAAGCCTATTCCTATATTAATTTTCACTATAATATCAAATCCTAAACAATTTAGGTCTCCTACCACAACTCGAATTAGCTTTCCACTTTATATATATATTGAAACAAACGACTCGGCAATATACATCTTCTGAAGAAGAAGAAAAAAAAGGGTGTATAGAACTAGCCATGACGTCATTGCCATCAAAAGTTGAAATTAGCAAGGAACAAATTGGTGTTAACGTGACGGGTAGATATTGCAAGGCTCGTTGGAACGACTGGGGTTTTTTTTATTGATGACTACACACGCGGACGGTGTTTTGTGTGGCACTTCAAATGCCACACAATAATCAGGCTCCCTCGCTTCCGCTACTGCAGTGAATGGGAAACAAAGCTGTTCAAGTGTGTTGTTACCCCTTCCACTTATGAGTATTTTGACAATTATTTGGAAGATGATTACTTTTGCACCGTCTCTCTATTCTTCAATAGCGACTTGTATTGTCTAATATGTCGTCCCCCTTTTTATAAAAAGTGGGAAAAGGTAATACTTCATGACAGTAGCTTGCGCGACGCTGTCTCGTTTTGTAACGGTGAGAAACTATGCATTCTGGGAAACTAGGGATAATACAGATGATCCCGGAAATAAGCACTTGTCTGTCTCCTATCAGAGCACCAACTGATCGAACTGCAATGTATCGAAAGAGACTTTTGGTTTCGTGGCAAAACCAATTGTTTTTGGTTCAACAAAAATTGGGATCAGTCTTGGAGATTTGGAAGGCCGATTTCAAAACAGAACAATTCAAGAGAATATTCAATTTGGACAAATTTATCATTTTTATAAGTCAAGGATTCTCCGTTGCAGTTTCTTCATCTGCACTTGAAGAAAAAAACTGTGTTTATTTCACAGAAGGCAATGATAATCACATTCTGTTTGCCTTACACATTGGGGATCAAAGTTTGTCAACCACAGAGCGATTTCGTATCCATACCTCTCACAATTCTATTCCTCTACTCGAAAGGTAACTAAAACAATCAATCAATTACGTATAGTTAATTCTTTTGTATGTGTTACTAGACCTAATAAATGTTTTTTAATATTGCTTCTATACCTGACTGACTTCATACTGTTTGGCCATGTTTTATTTAGGCTAGGAACCGCCAAAAATCAAGGTAGCAGTAAAGGAGACGACAAGGTGAAGAAGCGGTCATCCTCGAAGCATAGTAATACATCGGAGCCAGTAGTAGTAGACAGCAACATCTGCGGCCATCTTACTTTAGACCTTCAAAGGGAAATTTCTCGGCATCTACTTTCTCAAGACGCATACTTGTACATGAATTTTCGGTTGGTGTGTAAATTATGGAGATCTGTTGCTCCTCCATTACGTTGGAAGGTGGTTGATCAACCGACTCGTTCTTCTGATCAAGACTCCATGTGGCTTCTATCCCTAAACCAAAAAGATGGTTTGTGCACTTTTTATAATCCCTTTAGAAATCTGACTTGTTATATGAGCAACATCGACTTAGTAGGGTGTGAAATTCGGTATTCAAAAGATGGTTGGCTTCTTGTTTCAAGAGGTCCAAGGTCTCTCTTCTTACTTGAGCCTTCTAGTAAACAAATAATCCATCTTCCAGAACGAACGGATGACTATTTCTGTGACGCTATGTCATTCTCAGCTTCTCCATCTAATTCATCTGCCTGGGTGATCTTTGGTATAGCTTGTTTAAACTCGTATCGAGTCAGGATTTCATATTTGAGAGCAGGGGATGATAATTGGACAAGTATGACAATGGACAATGAGGTACCTTTCATAGTTTTTTCTCGTCCTGTGTACTTTAGGGAAAAATTTTGTGTCGCAGGCCTGCGTGGTGATGTTGGTGCATTTGGCTTCTTAGAAGACGGAAATCCTTACTGGGTTATCCATCAAATTGGTCTACTATATTCACCTCGTATTTCTAGCGCTCTCAGTCAATATTTAGTTCAGCGAGATCAAGATGTGCTATATTCAGTGATAATGACACGAGATCATAATGTTCGTGTTTATGAACTAGACTTTGGAGACAACGGGGTTAAATTAGTGAAAGAAGTCAAAAACTGGCTTCTTTTCATTAGCGAAACCTCATCTGTTGCCGTCCGTGACATGGACGTAAATTTGGACGATGCTCTTTTTTTCCCCAGCTTCAGCAAATCTAACGATTATGTTTACTACTCATTGGAAGCTGCCGCATTCAAAGTATTGAAAGACAATTCCACAGATATAAGGCAACAGAAAGAGCTTTTAAATCGTGTTTGGATCCGCTGTGAACTCAGGAATTGACATGTCGTTTTCTCTTCTTTTAATTAATGGATAACTTGCATATTTCAATTTCTTTTTTATTGATGAATTGCACTTAGGAAGTTAGAGTTAGATAAAAAGATGGTTACTATCCTCTGAGATAAAGTTGTATTAGATCAGAATGTAATCAATCAGATATATATTCATTTACACTAACACAAGCAAGTTTTATTGATGCTAATCATGAACGAAAAGGGGAACTGGCAAGTATTACGGAATGTCTATTTTATACTCCCTTAGCTTAGTCTCAAAAATAACGAACTTATTTTTTTTAGTCAGTTTTAAAAAGAATAAACTCTTTCTAAATTTGATAAAATTTTAACTTTAATCACTTTTACCCTTAATGAGATGATTTACAGTCATACAAATATATATGAATTGTTTTAGACAACAAGGTTCAGAAGTTTTGTCTTTTTTCTTAAACTCCGCATGCGATCAAATAGGTTCAAACAAATTGAAATAGAAGGAGTATAATATAGTGTTCATGCTTTTCTTCTCTTGTATTTCTGTTGAAGAATTACTTGTGCTTCATCAATTAAGTCAATTATATGGTAGATAGACTCCCATCACATTATGGGAATGGAATTCAAGCTGAATATAAATACTTCTATATGAAGGCCCTAGCAGCCTTGCCAATTATATACACAAAAACTGCTTTGACAAAAGATTCCTATTCCATTGTAGCATGACTGAAGATTTATAAGTTTAAGGGCATTAGTATTCCCTCCGTTTTAACTTATGCGAATCTATTTGACTGGACACAAAGCTTAAAGAAAAAGAGAAAACTTTTGAACCAGTATTGCAAAATGAGATACATATATTTTGTGTGGCTATACATTTAAATTATTTCCCAATATAAAAATATGTCATTCTTTTTTGCACGAATTAAAAAGAAAATATGAAGTAATATATTTTTATTCCTTGGTTATGTCAAACACGCATAAGATAATTGTCTAAAATAAAGTATCATTTTTGTTTTTATAAACTATAATTATAATTTAGGAAACTATCATTAAAAGTAAGTTGAATTCTAATTTTATTTCTAACCCATAAATGGTACTATTATTAGAGTATGAGTTTATTATTTTAACTCAAACAAAGCCACTTGTCCTCTTTTCCCTTGTCTTTCGGTTTTCATGATCGTCTTAGATCAGAATGAGAAGCAACGAATAAACTCAATCCGGTTTTATTTTGACTTACCTGGAAATATATATCATGCACAATATAGTCCAATTTCATACACCACAAAGTTTTCTGCGTCGTATTATCCAATATCTCTGTGGGGTTTCAACACTTCAATTTCATTGTCACTACCTAGAGAACGCATTGCACCTGTATTTGTTCTCCAACTTTCTAGACATTTCTCTTACATATTCCAGTCAAAATCTGCTCTTCCTTAAAATGGATTCCACATTGTTTCCTCTTCAGTTCAGAACATTCTTCATCACCCTCCTATGGCTACTCTTTGTGCTACTTCATGTTCTTCATTTTCCAAATACTCCTCAATTTGCCGAAAGACCCACTTCTCATTTTCCTTATTTTCCACTTACAACCCAAAAAGATTGAATTTTTGTGTTCCTAATGGAAAAAGATTGAATTTTTATGTTCCTAATAGAAAAAGATTGAATTTTTCTGTTAAAGCTGAGAAAGAAGATGAACCCTCATCTTCTTCTGTGGCTGTAGCTTCAGAAGAAAATGATTCATCGAAAAATGATAGTCATATCGAAGAGGGTGAGAGTGGTCCTCAGCATGAGTCAGAATCAGAGGCTGAGAGAACAGAAAGGGAGAAACAACAAGAAATGGATTGGAAAACTGATGAAGAATTCAAGAAGTTTATGGGGAATCCCTCAATTGAGACTGCTATAAAGCTTGAGAAAAAGAGAACAGATAGGAAGCTGAAAGAGCTTGACAGTGAAACCAGTAGCAACCCACTTGTGGGTTTCTTTAAGAATTTGGTTCGTGATAGTTTGTCCAGAGAGAAGGAAAGGTTAGAGAAAGCAGAGGAGGCTTTTGTAGCTCTCGATCTTAACAAGGTAATTTTCTGTTTAAATGATTATGTAGAGGTCAATCTAGAAGTTAAACTCAGTTTAGAGTGGGTGCGGCGTAATTTATATAGAGTTTAAGTTCGACGCATTGTCGGTGTATAAATTATTTACACAATCAAGTCACTTAATAGGTACTTACATGCAAACTCTAGATGAGCATTAATTGGCATTCTGAAAAAATGATAAGTAACCTGCTATCACAGGTTAAAATTCACAGATAGTGTTAAAGAATATTTATAGTGTCAGCGCATATGACTTAAATCCAATTTAAAGTCAATTTGTTCAGTGCGCATTATACATTTTTAAGAATCTTTTTGGATAGGTGTACATGGTTAGCGGTTTCTGCTTTGATGTTATGTTGTACTTGTCGATAGCGACATGATTGTCTTAATGACATATTCTCTGTGTATCTGATGTTTGTATAAATTTTCTATGGCAGCTAAGGAATTGTTTTGGCTTTGATACGTTCTTCGCAACTGATGTGAGGAGATTTGGAGATGGGGGAATTTTCATTGGAAATTTGAGAAGGCCTATTGATGAAGTAATTCCCATATTAGAGAAAAAGTTATCGGATGCTGCAGGAAGGGAGGTCGTTTTGTGGTTTATGGAGGAAAAGACAAATGATATTGTAAAACAGGTATACTTTAGATGTTTAAAAAGATAACTTTGACTGTTTTGCTATGCCTTTTTCGCGAGTGGACTACATTATTGATAGTTGAGTACGTTTACTACTAGGTTTAAGAAGTTGTAAAGCTTTCAGCCGAAACTTGCAACTATCGACCAGTATCTTGAGTCAATAGTGTGCTTGTAACTTAACATTCTTGATTGACTGTGGGAGAGGTTGTACCTTGAGGAATGAGTACAGTGATGTAGGTGAAGAGCCAGAATCAATAATAAAGAACGGAAAAAGGAAAGGTGTCGCTTTGGTGTTAAAATTACAATCTTTTGTAACTGAAGCTCCTAGTTTCTTTCTTTCAGTATTTTTTGGTAGTCAAATGCATTTAATTGTGTGAGGCAAAGGTTAACTTGTGTTATTTCAGATGTTTTAAGAAGATATTTTCATCTGGTTACCTGTGAAAATGACATCTATATTTGATGATTTTACTTTTCAGGCTTGTGTGGTACAACCCAAGTCAGAAATGGATCTTCAATTTGAATCAACCAAATTAAGTACTCCTTCAGGTTACATCAGTGCGGTATCTTTGGCTGTAACAACTTTTGGCACTATTGCTTTGACCAGTGGTTTCTTCCTTAAGCCTGATGCAATGATTGATGATTACTTGGCCAACGTTGTTCCTCTTTTTGGTGGCTTCTTGACCATTTTGGCAGTTTCAGAGGTATGCATTGTATTTCTCCATTAAAACATGTGAGCTGATGGCTAAATCTCATGAAAGCTTTAGATCAAATCTCAAGTATGCTTCTTATTGATGTCAAACGTTTGTGATATTTGGTTTCTAAGAAATTCTTTTTGCCATGTAAATGAAATTTTCTTCTAAAGTCTCGTCTCAGCTATTGGTACAACATAAATATTAATAAATGTTTGACCTTTAGATACACTCAAGCAAGTAAGTGTAGGTTATCTGGTGTGTTTCGTACTATTGGATTGACATGATGTGTTTGTTATGTGGAGTTCGGAGTTTTTATATTTAATTTCAGAGCTTGTAGCCTTTGCGACTTCATTCTATGATGGGGTAATTGCTTTATTTTTCATGACGAACAACAAACTTCTGATGTCTGTGTTCTGCTTAATAATTGCTATCTTTCATGCATGGCAGGTAACCACAAGAGTAACTGCTGCACGCTATGGTGTCAAACTTAGTCCATCTTTTCTTGTCCCATCCAATTGGAGTGGTTGCCTGGGTGTTATGAATAACTACGAGTCCCTGCTACCAAATAAGAAGGCTTTATTTGATATTCCAGTTGCTCGTACAGCAAGTGCGTACTTGACATCACTAATGCTTGCAATTGCTGCTTTTATCGCTGATGGAAGCTTTAATGGAGGTGACAATGCACTGTAAGTGATTGTTTTTGTTCTCCCCTTCAATGGTGAATTGCACTAGAATAATTTCTGTCTCATTCTCATATACACTTCAATATGGAAGGCAAATCTTGGTTTTTCCCCTTGCTTATTTTGACCGACATGATTTAGAAACTGTGGTTGTGAAAGTTTTCTCTGGAGCGCTCAATGGCTTTTCTGGTATGCCTCTGCATGAACTTTGTATGAATGACAGTGTGTAGTTAAGTCATCAGTATTCTAGGTAAAGCTTTCCCATATATAATTATTTTGCTACCATGGAATAACTAACATGAGCAAACAGCTTGATGTCCCAAATTTTGTGATGTTTTACATATACATTAAAATTAATAAGAAAGAAAACTATTAAAAATTTGGTATGACTTACCAAGTAAATATTTTGAGCAAATTTGATACGCCATAATGAGAAATTTTCAAGCATATCATACATGTCTCCTTCCACCTTATCTCTTCAGTATGAATTCTATTAATTTGATTGTCATTTTCCTTACGCTACCTTTTCTATATTACTTCCGCTTATTGTTCTCTCTTTTTAATTCAGGTACATACGACCTCAGTTCTTCTATAATAATCCTTTGTTCTCCTTCATTCAATATGTTGTTGGGCCATATACTGATGATCTTGGGAATGTGCTGCCTTATGCTGTTGAAGGTGTGGGAGTACCAGTTGATCCCCTTGCTTTTGCTGGACTTTTAGGTGAGTTGCTCGAAATTTGTTTTTTTTTTTTTTTTTTTGCTGTCAAAATTTGATTTTTTTTGCTGACTTCATAAAGTAGTTTTATGACGTGACCTCAAAACATCAGATTATGTTATGCCTGTGTTCCTCCATTGTTGTAAAACTCCTCTTAGTGTGTTCCCAGCTAAACAAAAAGCATTCAATTTAGTGAAATCCGTGCCCTCGTCACGGTACCGGATAAATTATTCAAGGGTGATATTCAGAAGAAGGGGAATAAAATGGACAAGAAAAGAGCATTCGTTTAAATCTCAAGTGGTGCACATGCATAAAAGCTGAGTATCTGGATAGGTCGTTTGTGGATAGACATTTACTCCTGCATAATCACTGATCTCCCATGTAACCTCATAGAACAAGGTAATCTAGGACGCTAACATAATAAATTATGGTCTCACTTCCAGATGTATACTTGATGAGTTCTTAATGCAACATGTCAACTGACATTGGCACTGCTTTATGGTCCATTACATCACCCAGTGTGGTCATTCTTTTGCAGGGATGGTTGTGACCTCTTTAAATCTCTTGCCATGCGGAAGACTAGAGGGGGGGCGAATTGCACAAGCTATGTTTGGCAGGAGTACTGCTGCTTTGTTATCTTTTGCAACTTCCCTGTTGCTAGGGATAGGTGGTCTAAGCGGAAGCGTGCTATGTCTGGCGTGGGGACTCTTCGCAACTTTCTTCCGTGGTGGAGAGGAGACCCCTGCACAAGACGAGATCACCCCCCTTGGAAATGAGAGGTTTGCTTGGGGTTGTGTACTCTTCTTGATGTGTTTCCTTACCCTTTTCCCCAATTTGGGTGGTACATTCTCTACCTCATATTTTGGTGCTCCATACTTCCGTGGTGATCTGTAGTTATGAATTAGCGTGTATCTTATCGAAAATATATTGTAAAGTCTTAATTATTTTTTAAGATCAGGTGTTCTCTCTCTACATTTACTGTTTAGATTTTGATACCCTTGAGTGAGATTATTCAATGGAATGGTGCAAAAAAGCATAACCAAATCTTATTCTGCAATCAGCTGTATATTTTTGGCCTGACCTTTTCATTCTTCTTCATGCCTGGACTAAAGGTTTGGCCACTTAAGACAACTTAAGAATGAATGGATTAAAAAACACAAGATTTGTTCAACGCCAAATTTATTTAGTTACTTAATAATCATGATCAATTAAAATTAAATAACAATAAATGTTACAAGATTTTTGTTTTTGGAGCTACAAAGAGCTTGCTTTAAAACCTTATGATCTTCATTCTGATGATTAGAACCACACTTAATTGGAGAATCTTCATCCTGAAGTCGTTAAATTGGAGAATTAATTCAAATAGCCGCACACCCAATCACGTAAATTAAAAATAGCCGGTGAAGGTATAATATACGCATAATTTATATATTATATATGTATAATTGTGTATAATCAATATATAATCTATGTATATGACTAGAAAAAGTAAACATGAATATATGACCGACTATTTATATAAAGATCCCAAATTAATTTCGTTAACAAGGTTTAAATGTCAATTTCTATGCGGAGGCTTCTTTTGTTGTTTATCTTTTGACTATTTTGATGTATTAATCAGTGGGATAATTACGAGAAAACTACTCTTTATAGCCCCTCAAAATTTTAATAGCTCATGTTTTGTCTCACTTACAGAAATTGGCCTTTCGGTCCAAACATATTGCATATACTAGCCGAAAGGAATGAACATGATAACATAAGTGTCTGTAGCTTAGTGGATAGAGCGTCTGCTTCCTAAGCTAAGGTCGTGGGATCGATCCCTACCTGGCGTGATTGAGCAATCTTTTTTTGCCCTTTTAAATTGTATTTTGTACTTCTGGATCTGATAAGTATTAGCTAAGAATTGAATGAAATATGTAATGCAGGTCATATACGAAATGTTTATTTTGTATATTTTTTGTATAATAACAGTCTATTTTTGTATATTTTTTGCATAGTGACCGTCTATTTTGTATATTTTTTGTATAGTAACAGTCTATTTTTGTATAGTGACAGTCTATTTTATATATTTTGTATAGTGACAGTCTATTTTGTATATATTTTGTATAGTGACAATCTATTTTGTATATATTTTATATAGTGACAGTCTATTTTGTATATATTTTGTATAGTGACAATCTATTGTATATAAATTGTATAGTTATAGTCTATGTTGTATATTTTTTGTATAATGACAGTCTATTTTGTATAGTGACAGTCTATTTAGTACATATTTTTGTATAATCATAGTCTATTTTTTATATTTTTTGTATAGTGATAGTTTGTTTAGTATGTATTTTGTTTCCAATTATCACTTTCAGAAACATACTTCAATACGTAAAATATGTTTGATTCATCTTCCACAGAAGAGAAAATCAAAAATTATCATAGCCTCATTGTACATAAATGAAACAGAGAGAGTAACAAGAAATTGAGGCTTAGATTTGTGTTTAACCACATGCAAAAAAAGAGAATCCAACGACACCATGGCTGCAAAAACCCACTGGGAGCATGCCCCGCCAAGATACGGGTGGGGTTATCTCAAAATTCCCCAATTGATTAATAAGCTCAGAAGGGAATGACAAAATCATCATCGCCTCTTTCACCAGCTCCACCGGCAAACATTGAATGCTCCGGCGAAAGCATTAAAGAAAGAAAAAGAAAAAAAAAGTGGAAGTGTTGTTACTAATGCTATTCTTATTTAATCTACTAAACAACCCCTTAATAAAATTGATAAAAAGGGATGTTGTTTGGGTTCTTACAGTATATGGAGAAATCAATGACTGATTACAGAGAGAGGCAATCGATCGAGATGATAGAAGAGAACGGGGCAAGGATAGGGATAGTGATAGCAGATTGAGCCGTAATTACTTTTGGGCTATAAAATGATATTCCAATTTTAAGGCTACCGGGTGTTATATGTTTGGGCCGATGGGCTATAAATGATATTCTCTCGATAATTACATGGGAGAATTACATCCCTTGTCACTTGGCCCAACAACCCATCAGAAAATGGCTCATGTTTGAAGCCCTTACTCAGTATAGCTCAGGTTGTACATACTCTGAAAATTAATTTTTACCAGTTAGCCCATCCCTTATTTCTTCGTTCCCCTTTTTTCTTCGTTCTTCTTCTCCTTCCCATGTCAGCCTTTGCACCACAAAATTTCTTTACTATTGTTATTCTCCTTCAATTCTTTTCCGGATTTCAATGGTTAACTAAGGATTTGAAAAATAAAAGTCACCATTATAAGTGGTTCGAAGATTCGATTTCAAAAATTGAGTTTTCCGATTTGTTAGTTGTTTGGAATGGGTGTTGTCTCAATTGATTGGAATCATCAAGATGAGTTCAAAACTTAAATTTCAAGTGATTTGGAGTAGATTTAGGATATATTTGAGTTAAATTTCAGAAATTGAGTTTTTCGATTTGTTAGTTGTTTGGAATGGGTATTGTCTCAATTGATTGAATCATCAAGATGACTTCAAAACTTAAATTTCAAGTGATTTGGAGTAGCTTTAAGCTATATTTAAGTTAAATTTCAGAGGATGCCCAAGGAAGAAAAAAAACACGTGAAGCTCGATTGATATGATTCATTTGTATAATAACGTATAATATTGTATAAATAGTATATTATAGTGTATAAACACAACTTATACACTATTATATCTAAGGTTGATACATTATTTACAGGTACCGTATTTGGTGAATTTCTCGCATTCTTCTTCAAGAATATTTTCACTCTGTGATTATACGTCTTTATACACTTTTATACAACTATATACATATTGTACCTCTTTGTATAAAAGTGTATAAGCATCGCTGACGAAATTTTTGTAGGATTTTCACTTGCAATTCTTGTATAAAACTAGTCCAAATCTCCAGCAAATAACTTCAAATTTTGTATACAACCTACTTAGACTATTTATAATAAGTTCAAACAATACCCACTCCAAATTTCTCACAAAATCATAATCGAAAATTAACAAGATTAGCATTAAAGGAGATGAGGTTTTAGGTTTCTCGCGTCTGTTTTTGCGTTTTGCAGTTGTGATAGGTATGTATAAACCTGAAGATATACAAAATTAAAAAAAAAACAGAGATGTATTGGTTATGGAAGAAGGCACGAATGAGTGTTGACTGAATGGGGAACTAATTTTTCTTTTTAGTTTTGTTTGCATATGATTCTTTTTCATTAATTAAATTAAATATTTATGGGTGAAAAATGAGGAGAGAGCTATAATAGGGGTAGGTAGGAATAAATGAGGTTGTTATAATTAGAGGAAATGGGAAAAGAAAAGATTTTATTGATATTTGGCTACACATTTACAAATTTGTAACTGGGCTAAAATATTGCAAGATCAACTTATGAAGTGCATTATTCCGTAATTTATTCTAATTACATTTCCTATTGGCCTCATTTAGGTGTACTGAACTTCAAAACCTTGGGAGGAATTTTTATTTTATTTTTTTTATCTAGAAACACCTTAGGAGGATTTGACTTGTAGTTTGACGTCTATTGTTTGTATTTCTATAAAATGTAATTATACAATCTAGAGCCTTTTGACGAGAAAAAGAAACGGAGATTACGTTCTTGAATTTGGTTTGACACAAATACTGAACGTATTTACACAGCACGAAAAAACGTTTAAAATAATTGCTAAAACTAATGCTTGTCAATGTGGTAAAAGCAACATGCTAACAGGAAGGTTCTTAAATTGTATTTATGTCAACTACTAGTAATATTTTTCTATATTGACTAGCCTTAGGAATTTCTTCTAACGTCTAATTAATTAATGTCCAGTTGCCAATAATAAAAAGTGTCCTTGATCAATAAAATGGTAAAACTTCTAATTCATAAAGTTATTATATTTGTAAGTAAGTTATGCAGCCAAGAAACGATTAAGTTAAGTTCCTTCCAAAATTTCAACCAATATTAGTTATCTTAATTGGGAATAGTCTTGCCTAATGCAAGGCATGACTTTTACTTGTGGAATAAGCTTAAATAATTATTCCCTCGTTCTATAAGCACTGTTACGTTTATTCCAAATCATATGACCTAGTTCAGTTGAGCGAAAATTTTTCTTTCATTCATAAAACTTAACTTCTTTTCAAGTAAAATGTATGTCCAATCACAATTTCAACTTCCAAAAATTATTTTTTTAATACTATTTCAATCTTTTCTTTTTAAGTTTTATCCAAATCTATGTCCAAACGCTTACTAAATCGTGAATGAATATAGCTTGGGCAATGATAAAAACCCTTGTGGTAGTAGACTTTCATCAAAGTAGTGAATCTCGTGACAAAGGAAAGGGTAATAGAAATTATTCTATTAATAGAAGGACCAAAAAGGAGTGATTTTCGTTAAATGGTAGAGTTGCAATAAGATGATGTAAAAATCAAAGATATATGAACCACAGAAGGTTCTTTCAAGTTTCTCCCCCAAGTCCATCCCAACCTCCAAAATTGAATGTCAAAGTTCAAATGCTTATGAACCTTCTACTTTTCTCTCTCTCTTCTTTTCTGTATTTAATTCATTGCCGAAAGGTCAACCCTACTCTTACGCTTTTTCAGCATGTGCTTTTTCTCCCACTTACTATTCTTCAACCAACCTTCTAGTATAGAGATAATTGCTCTCATGCTTTTGTGTACGGGTAAAATCGGGGTAACGTCTATCCCGATTTTCCAGTAAGAAAACGGAGGAAGAGCACAGATGCACAAGATTGTAATCGAGGTTAAAGACCCTCTGTATCAAGATCCAGGGAGAATAAACGATGCACTTGTTATCGGATATGGTAAAGCGACGCACTCCAGGCTAAGAATGAGTTCTAAGGCCTCGGAAAATACGGTAAACGGTTACGAATGACGGATAGAGAGACGTGATATTCGCACTCAACCGGATATCACGGCGTGGATCTCGCTCGATGTAGATTATGGGTCTATAATTACTGAGAAGGAAAGATTTTTACCCTTTTTAGACTTATACTAGGGATGAAACTCTCTTACTATATAAAGGAAAGTTTTTCTTTTGTAAGACGCATTGTAACACATAAATCAAAGCAAAACAAGTTTATTTTTTGCCTTTAGCTATTGTTAAAGTTTTGTTCATTTGTTCTGTTCTTCATTCACGACGGGGCTTGAACCGAGGGTCTGATCGAGGACGAGGTCATTTATCAGTCTAAATTCAGGCTTGATCATAGTATTACAACTGATTTGAACGTTTATTTCACTTCTAACTCATTTATTTGATATTTTTAATTGTCCGTGTTAGATTAAAACACATATCCTTCAAACCACGTACTAATTTAATTGTTACCCAATTTTGGGATAAACAGTTTTCTTTCTGAAAATGAAGATCTTATTTAATTTGGTCTTAATTAATTATCTTTATTAAAGGGATAATTGTTAGTATTATTGTCTGGACTCGGAGTACAGTTATCGAACTACTATGTCAAAGCTAAAAAATTATCCAAATCAAATCAACGACAATAAAACAAAATCATTATATTTTTGCCTTTTCTTGGTTTTTTATTTTTAAAAAACCTTTCTATTTAAACCCAAAAATGAAAAGAAAAGATGCTGCATTGATCATGTTGAAAAAGGCTAGAGCCTTATGATGATATTGGAGACTGCTAATCCAGCCTACATGGGGCAATAATGATCAGGGGACGATTTTCTTTATAGATCTATGTCCTAGATTTGAACTCCATATAGCTTAAATACTTTTTGAAAAATACGTACACACATCCACAGTTATTCACTTTAAAATTAAATGATATGCCTTTTGTTTCAATTTATATGTATCTTATTTTTCTTTCTAGTATGTTATGAACAATATGTTTTTTTTAATATTTATTAATTTCTTAATTCCACATGACATATTTCAAATCACATGTTTCAAGTGTATTTTGGTACATTACACACATCTTTTGTTTATAATCATAAGATTCAAAATTTTATTCTCTTAAACTTAGTGCTCAATCAAATTAAGATACATAAAATCAAGGGGAAATTTCACGTAAGAACAACTGAGTTCCCTACTTTTCAATTTATAGCTCATATTTCAATTTACAACCAATTAGCTCAAAAATAATAGCTAAGATTCAACATACAACTCCAATAGGTTCTCAAAATTACTATTTAAGTTTTAAAAAAGATTACTCAAGCTTTTAAGTTCATTTTCGAATCAGTAACTGTGACTCAAATATTAGTTCAACAAACCAAATCCATTTGGATGGTGAAAATTAGATTTTTAACAAGCTTAAATATATGGGTTTAAATTTCGAATTTGATTTTATGAGAAATTTTGAGTGGATGTTATTTAGACTTGTTAGAAATATTATAAGGAGGTTGTGTATAAAATTTGACGTCATTTAATAGAGATTTGGACTGGTTTTGAACAAGAATTGCAACTAAAAATCGCGGAAGAAGTTCATCTACAGGCGCTTGTATAAAGGTGTATAATAGTGTATAAGATATGTTTATACACTCATATACTCTATTATACATAATTATACAAAAACACTGACTTCGTCTTCTTCCTTGCGTTTTTTCTGAAATTTAACTCAAATCTTGCTCAAATCAACTTCAAATTTAAATTTTGAACTCCTTTTGATATTTTCAATCAATTGGAACAACACCCAATCCAAACAACGAACAAACTCAAAAAGTCCTATTTTCGAAACTAAAGCTTTGAATGACCTTCAATGGTGGATTTCTACTCTTCAATTTTTTTACATTGCAACCAGGTGACATAGGGGGAGAAGCAGTAATGGCGGACAACCCTTGAAGCATATGTAAAAGATGTGAGAAGAAGAGAGAGTGAAAGCAATGGTTGTGAGAATACAAATTTAACTCCATAGCTTTTAGAAGCAATGTTTGTAAGAACACAGATTTTGAATTTGCAAGAGCTAATGTTTTCAAAATATGTACAATATGGGCTAGGTCGGGTAAACTTAAAAACATGGACCATTTTTTGTTATGGTGTGAAGTCATGTTTATTTTCTTGTAATTCTTTCTATCTAAACAGAGGAAGTATTGTTACGAAAAATATTTTCTTGGAAAACAAGTAGTAATCTTACTTATTTTCTGGTGTTTGGTACGCAAACTAAGGAAAATAACTTCTTAAGAGTATTCATAAATAATTTAGATACAATAAACATGAAGTCATAAACTTTCGGACCAACAACCTCCTGAACTCACAAATTTTATAAACTTTCGAACCGCTAAACGTTCGAAATCGCGAACTTTTGAACCAGTAAATTTTATAATTTCTAAACCCGTAAACTTTCAGATACATAAACCTCTGAACTCATAACTTTGGAACTTGTAAAATTTCAAACCTGTAAACCGAAAGATGAAAAAACTAAAACTGAAAATATATAAAAAAATATTTTTTTCGGAAGGGAGGGGGGTGTGTGCAGAAAAACGAAAAAATAGAAATTTAAAATTATAAAAAGAAATTAAAAATTTGAACAGGTGCGCAGGGGGAGAGTGGGGGATGGGTGGTGGGTGGTGCAGAAAAACGAAAAAATAGAAATTTAAAAATTACAAAAAAAAAAGTAAACTTTTTTTTGTGGGGGATGGGGGGCGGGTGGCAATGGGGTTGGCGGGGAGGAGAAGCGGAAATCAGAATAGGAGCCAGAGCATGAAGAGGATCAGACTGCAGGTAATGGGAATGGTGTGAGTGAGGAGGGAACATCAAAGAAGAAGAAAAAGAAGAAGAGTAAAAAAAAAAGAGCTTTTTTGGAAAGAGGGGGTGGGAGAGGTGGCGTAGGGAGAGAAAGGGGCGGGGGGTAGGGTTAGATGTGAGGGTAAGTGGAGTTTTTGGAAAATATTTTCCTATCTTTTTCTAGGGAAGTCATTTTCCTCCAATTTCAGGAAAATGTGATATCTAAGAAAACATTTTTCAAACTATTTTGTGCAACCAAACAGTAGAAAATGGGAAAATATTTTCCGAAAAATATTTTCTGTCGTACCAAACACACCCGTAGAGAGAAATGTTCGTTTTCAGTTGTCTAAATTTAAGAGTTGCAAGAATACCTAATGCACATGTTCGTTTGTTAGGATGTATTAGAAAAAATAATATGTGTATTAACTTTGGTATTATTAAACCTTTACTTGGTAATATGTAATAATACCAAAATTAATGTTCAACATCATTCTTATACATAGCAAACCATGGCATTAACAATACCATAATTTTAGTACATAGATAAGCATGTATAAAGATAGAATTGCCCTACCACCAAAGGATGTGGTACAATGGATGTGACTGCTCTTTCCTTAACCAGAGGTTTCGAGTTCGAGCCCTAGGTATGAAAAAATCCTTGGTATTTATGCTAATTATATAAATAGCGGGAGCAATTTCAGTATCAAATTTTACATTAAACTTGCATTAATATAATATTATATTTTAATCAAACATAAATTTTGAAGGGCAATTTTGTCTTTAACTAAACTAATGCATGCATTAATAACCATTGCATTGTTAATACCATGGTTTCCTATGCATTAGTTATGCATAAGATTGTATTGGTCAAAATTTGGATTGGACTTAATAGCTGCAAATGGACGTGGTCGAGGGTTAAGTCGACCACGACATGAGGGCGAAAAGTCGCCTTAAGAAAGGTTAGTGCCGAGGTCGAGCAAAGGGAGTATGAAAATAACGATAGGATAAGTTAGAATAGAAAGAATGAATATTCCATTGAATATTCTTTCTGTGGTACCTTTTTAGGGTTTCTCAGAAGTATCCCCTGTAAATAGGAAGAGATAAAGAACAAAAAGAGAATCTTCACCTTTTGATAAGAGCACATTGTAAAGGGCTGACTGAGGAGAATATACAAAAGTTTGTTCACTGATTATATAGTTGGATTTACGTTGTTCATTCACAAGATCAAAAGATTCCTTATCCATTTTCATTTCCTATCACCCCATGCTGTTGTCAGGGAGGAAAATTGTCCAAGTCACCTAACATTTGGGTGATAAATTCCTTCTTATTATATTTATTGTCATTATCTACATTTATTGCATGCTTCTATTACTATATTTACTGACAATCATTGATCATATACTCGATATTTATTATTCTTGAACACGATCTCATCACATTGATATTTTCTAATTTTAGATCTAGAATTTATTATATTTAACTAGGATTCACCCTCTATTTCCTTATTAATTAGTTTAACAAAAAATTTAACACTTTTTGGTCAAACAAAGATAATACCAAATAGGATATATAACTAATATATAGGTTCAAAAAGTATACCAAATAAGATATTATTAATACACAAAACTAATACATGCATTATTTTATCTAAGGCATCGCACATGTTTCGATCCCACCGGCCACCGCTATAAAAAGATACTATTATTTCATTCGAACGGGAGGGGACGTAAGCTAACGAAATCTTTTTGTGTGTGGTCCTTGGGCAGCTGGTGGATAGGCGCATGGTAGATTTAAATCATAACGTAGTGATGATGCATCGTGGAGCGTAGCGTGATCACTTCCGCAGTCCTTCCATATATAGTAATCAACCCATATTTATAACTATATGCATGTTGAATGTGTCTCGTTGGCAGGGGTGGAGGCAAATTCATACTTTAAAATTTATGAAATATTATAGCGACACTAAGAAAATACAATAATGTTAACTAAATTTATAATTAAGTATTTATAGATTTTTTAATGTATAACATATGTATAAAATTTAAACAAAAGTTGATGAATTCAAGTAAATTTGCCCCTGCTCGTTGGTTCCCTTTCACAGTCCATGTTGGCCATTCCCTTCTGCTCCATCATTGTGTCTTAAATTCACCATTTCCTGTCTAGTGTGTTCCCATAATTATGACTTCTTCATTGTTCATGATAACCTAATGAAAAGTTTTTTTTAACATCCTAATTATATTTATATATAGCTTAAAAGGATTATGTGTACGTATATGTTAATTCAACATACAAGATTCACATTAATTTTATGAAATACCATATATAGTAATCAAGGTCGAGGATATATTTGAAGTGCATGTATGAGTGAAGTGAGATTTTATCAAATTAGTATTACTAGTAAATATGATCGCCGATCTAAGGCAACTAAGATTTTGGATACCTAATATAATACCCCTGCTCATTTAATTTGTGACGATAAATGCATAATTAGTACTCCACTTCTTTGGTCTATATAATTTATTTTAAAGGTTTTTGCACATATAAAAAGTTACTGTGTATTATAGGCTTAATCTTAAATGACCTTTATATTTCTTAAACATATTACTTAATTAACACTACATGAATCAAAAGAAGTAAGAATAGATTTGAAAAGAAACCATAAATTACTTTTTGATTTTTAGAAATATCAAATATTTAAAATAAATTTAATTTGTTAAAAAGACTAATATTTAAAGCCGAAAATATCGTATAAATGTACCCTTTCATTCTTATAAAAAACATTACGTATTTCTTATCTCAATAGAGGAGAACCTTAATTTGACGACGTAGACCAAATCATGTCGGGTTGAGGAAGAGGTCAACTCCGTGCTTCATTTTTCGTTGACCTTATCCCTTTTTGATAACTGTACAATACAACACGTCCATTACTTGGCCACCCTTTTTCTTAGCTTTTCGTCATCCCTCCGTAATTTTCTCCTTTTTTTAAATAAGAAAAAAAGAGATAATTATAGAGTTATATTTTTAGAAATTACTATATATAGCTCTTTATATACAGCAACTTTTCCCTGCTTTCTTGGTTCTCCACTCTATAAATCCATCACTTTTGCACCAACATATACACAGAAGGCTATAGAGAAAGCAGACGAAGAAATAAATATGGCTAAACTTAGCACCTTTTGCATGATATCATTCCTCCTCCTTCTCACGCTAACTTGCGCTTCTTCCCGGCCGATGAGTACGCCTTATCACGACGTTACTCCGATGGAGCATAGTAAGGTATGTTTATTATTATTGTTTGCAATCCCTATGTTTAATTTCAAAATTTTGTTAATTAGCTTCTAAAAAAGAAGTTTAATTGAATGAATAATAATTTTTTTATAAATAAATGGTTGAATCCCTCGTCAACATAAGGAAGCTTCTAGTATAATATGGTAGAGGTAATTCGAAACTGTAGGTTCAAATTCTGTGTGGCATTCATAAAATTATGCTGCACAAATAGGATAATAATAATGAAGTTTTTTTGTTTATAAATAAATTGTTGAATCCCTTCCTCAACATAAGGGAAGCTTCTAGTACAATGATAGATCTAGGTAATTCAAAATTGTATTATAGGTTCAACTATGTACGGCATTCTTACAATAATTTTTTGAATGGGGTTGTTAAAATTCCTGATTTCACCATCAAATTTAGATATTCATATATTTAACTGATTCGGAGGGGAGCTTTTACTTGGAGGGAAGTCTTATCATGTGACCAAGAGGTCACAATTTCGAGCCGTGAAAACAGCCTCTTGCAGAAATGCAGGGCAAAACTGCGGATAATAGATCATTATGGTCTGGCCCTTCCCCGAACTCGTGCATAACGGGAGTTTAGTGTACCGAACTGCCCTTTTTATATATTTAACTGATGCCCTAATTACTTGTGATTATAGGATAAGGCAACAGCGAAAGTAGAAGTTGACGATAGATGTGAAGGTCTTGGAGAAGAAGAATGTTTGATGAGAAGAACGCTAGAGGCTCACCTTGATTATATCTATACCCAGAGGCATAAGCAGCCTTAAATTTTCTTTTCTCTTTTAATTTGTAATTCTCTTCATTTTTCTTTATTTGATACGTACTGTAGTTCTATTCTTTTTCTTCCTTCTTCTTTTGTAGTTATGGACATGTAGATTTATTAATAACTATTCATGTCCCTTGTCTCATCTGTTAAATTTATACTGATATATTATCCGATCAATCTAGTTTTACCGTTTATTTGTTCATAATAATATATATATATAGTTCACAAGCCAGTGCTAAATTCTGCCTTCTGCATTTGTTTCTATTGTTCTCTGAGTTTATTAATATGGTGGTGCATGAAACTTCAAGAAGCTACACTTTCCTTTTTCTTTTCAAGTTCTATTCTTGATCCATGGAATTAAGGATTTGTTAAGGTGTACGTGGAGTATTTTAATTGCTAGTTATTTAAGGGTTCAATGCTTTTCTTTAAAGTTTCTTTATGAAATCATTTTTATAATATGATGACACTGGTATTAATTATGCTGTCAACTAATGATGAGTACGACTTCATCATATATATCTCAACCGATACATGGAATATATATAAAAATAAATATCTCCCACCTTTTGGCTGGAAAAGTTATAGCATGGCTGGTTTATACAATACGGGAGAGAGGTTGAAGTAAAATGATTAGTTGAAGTTTTACGATTAATTAAATTTTACTCCTTACAATAATTTAAAGTGCATATCATGTGCTAACACTGTATTATACTGCTTATTACTATGCTTTCTTAATATTAAGTTCAGATTATGTTGTGATTGAATAATTACCATGCCCTTCTTTGGATCCCGAATCAGATTTGTTTTTCTCTTTTTAATTGCATTTTTGTTGTTTTCTTCTTCTTCGTGTTCGTCTATATATATCGTAGGGTTAATCGACATTAACTGTAATAGTTGAAAATAGGGAGAGAAACCAAGACCCCTATAAAACTACTCCATTACGTTTTTTGGTAATTTTATATTACTGGTTGTTTAAATACTTTTGCATACTCCAGATATTATATTGTTGAATACTCCGGTTAGGTATATGGTTCAATTACTTCTTTATTACACATGTAAATAAATATTTGGTGGATAATCTAGAAAGAGCGACGTTAATCTTAATATATTCTTAAGCGTGCTTTGAGAATATAATATTGAAAAGCTGAATCTACAAGGGTCATATCAAATACCACAATTCATAATTTGCTCGACGTAACAATGTTGGTTTGGATTAAAAGTAGCGTAATAAAAGGATTTTCTTCCATTAGTTTTGTCATTAAGCTTTTTCAAAAACTTCAGTAGGAGATGCGGAAGTTATTTAGTTCATTTATAAAAACTTCAGCACTAAATAAGTTGAATTTTTTTTGTCCTGGATAAGCTTTTTCAAAAACTTCAGCAGAAGATGCTGAAGTTATTTAGTTCATTTGTAAAAACTTCAGCACTATATAAGCTGAAGTTTTTTAATTTCTAGTAAAGCATCAAACTGAGCACAATATCTAATCTGCAGTGAGAAGACACAGACGACATATATGTAAATTCATTGAGAGGAAAAGGGAATTGGGTTCATTATACAGGAAGAACGATCCATACATGTCTACGAGTAACCTTGGGATCTGAACGTATATCTTTACCAAAAATGAATGTTGTTCCGTCACTATAAGAGAATATTTGACTCAATGTTGGTTTATTTTTCAAAAAAAAATTAAGAAAAGTAGCAGCACAGTAGGACGTAATTTTCGTAAGTTATTGTCTGCTAACTTACGTAATTATTTATAATTTGTTTTTAAATAATCTGATAAACATACTTATGACAATCATTCCATGAAATGAAGTTTCATAGCAGCACCAACAGCAGCAGAAGAAAGAAGGAAGAAGAAGAAGAAGAAGAAGAAGGAGGAGGAGGAGGAGGAGGAGGAGGAAGAGGAGGAGAATTAGGAAGAGGAGAAAGGGGCAATTTTTACCAATGGGTGAAGTTTACCAACAACAGCAGAAAAAAGAAGGAGGAAGAAGTTGTTTAAAAAGTGGGTACAAGTTAAAACTTTTTAAAAAAATGGGTGCAATTTTTACCAATATCATTAGTTAACTCAATTTCCAAGATGTAGACCTACAAAGCGCAATCGTTCCTCGTCGTCGTTGTTGGTGCGACAACTGGAATTTGGGATCTGAAATCCAAGGAAGCCATGGCCTAGAAACACACTTGAATGGCAAGAGGGATTTCGCTGGCAAGTTTAATTTGAGAGGATACTTATAGTGATATCGTCGGGTATAGTTGCCATGTTATGGTGTCCGAGAATTGATTTTGCCTGTCGAGTACAGCGTTGCCCTACTGAAAATAGTGTGAGAATTTCATTACGTTGTCAATGAATATATATAAAAGTTAAATCCTACACATTATGGTAATATATATAGATATATAAGAAAAAGGAAACCGAGGAGGTAGGTTTACCTAGCTATAATTTGGTTAAATAATACTAGTATATATTGTAGTGTAAGTACTACTCCTGTTTCAAAAACTGATTTTAAGCTCAATAAAAGTTCCTCACAGATGAATCTTTTATCTATTTTATCAAGATAGGAAACAGATAAAAACTGAATCTACCTTGATTTAATTTAAGAAATTTTTTATAATTATGTAGGATTCATGGGTATATCGTGTAAAACTGCTCCACAACTTTATTTAGTGAAAGTTTGATTTTGGGACAATGACATTGCATAGCCGCTCTCAAAATAATAATTGAAAAATATATAAATTATACACTCTTGCGACTATCGAATGTAACTAGTTTTGGTCGCGGATTAAAAGTGATCTTTGCTTTTTTCCCCTCCTCAGCTCTTCAGCAAGAAAATAGGGGCATTTGCATCTAGGGAAATTTTCGTTCCTATACCATATACGAAACTATATTACCAAATATGTTCATAGTTTGTATATTACCCTTCATGCTAATAGTATTTCTACAAAATATAGATAATGCATTAAATAAGGAACCATTGTAGTTGTAGGATTCTTTATTTAGGCGCGCTAAAATTGGGGAGATTATATATTCTTCCAGATCTTTCACAATGCAAATCACGCACATTAATCTTCTTGTCAGCCCCGTTTCAAATCTGCTTTTTCGATACACTGTGTTTCAAACTTTTTTCTGATTTCACAAATCAAAAACGACTAAATCTTCTACAATTCTTCTATATCAAATGCTATTATGTCCAAATTTCAGTAATACAAAGCAAAGAAAAAGAGAGCAGCAAATCCACCATTGACAGCCATTAAAAAGCTTTGAAGTTTTGAATTCAAATTTGGGTTTTCAAAAATCATTATTTGTTTGGATTGGGTGTTGTTACAAATAATTGGGAATATAGTTTGGAGTTTATATCTCAATTTTGAGGGGTTTTGGTGAAGATTAGACTTGGTTTTGGCTGAATTTCGGATTGAAACTCGTCGAAGAAGAAGAAGAAGAAGAAGAAGAAGAAGAAGAAGAAGAAGAAGAAGAAGAAGAAGAAGAAGAAGAAGAAGAAGAAGAAGACATGACATACATTATATTGCAGAAATTGTAGATAAATTGTAGAAAAATTGTATTCTTGTTTATTTATTTTTCTTTTATTCATTTAACTATTGTATGAAAGTTGAACAACATTGTATAAAAATTATATTTAAGTGGTATTATATTATAGCTGTACATAACTTAATAGAAATAATATACGAAAATTGTAGATAATTTGTAGATAAGTTGTATAATATATAATTAGTTGTATAAAAATTGTTTTGACTATGTATAAATCAGATACAAAATATACAAAAGACATATTGTATAAATTTGTATGTAAGTTTTATGTTATTATAGTTGTATTTCACTGGGTGGAAATAATATGTGAAAGTTGTAGAAAATTGTAGATAAGTTGTATTCCTCTATAACGGGAGATGTTGGCATATCAAGTAACTTTAGTGTTCTAGACGAACATGCATGAAAATAAAGATAAATTCTGTTATGAACAGTTTGTAGAAAATTTGTAGATAATTTGTATAAACATTGAAATTTTGTATTTTCATATTAATTTTTCGCATGATATGCAGTTTTAATGTAGAATAAATGCAGAAAACAAGCCATTGTGAGTCTTATTTGACCCATTCCTCACATTCAACCTATTCTACAAATTCACGCCTCTTTAAATACAATACAACCGTACTTTCTTGAATTTAAAGGAATAGCAATATATATAAGTTAAAAAACATCTTCTCCTCTGCACAAGTTAGCTCCAAAACAGACGAAGTGGAATAACAAGCTCCCATCAAAACTTTTAACACAAAAATACAAAAGCTCAAAATAAATAAACAATAGTCTACAATATATCTACAATTGATGTAATATAATGTATGTCATGTCGTCTTCTTCTTCTTCTTCAAGTTTCAATGTGAAATTCAGCCAAAACCAAGTTTAATCTTCACCAAAACCCATCAAAATTGAGATATAAACTCCAAACCATATTTCCAATTATTTACAACAACACCCAATCCAAAAAAATAATGATTTTTGAAAATCCAAATTTGAATTCAAAACTTCAAAGCTTTTTAATGACTGTCAGTGGTGAAATTGCTGCTCTCTTTTCCTTTACTCTTATATTACTGAAGGAACCCGAAATCATAACCATCAAATCGACCAGGCTTGTGTTTGTAAGCACGTGATTTTTGCCCTATGAAAGAATTACTCCCAAAAATTCAAAATAAAACAATTTTCCTTTGTGTGCAATTTTTGTTATTTTGTGGTATTTTTGTATAATTATTTGTATTTTTATGAGTGCATATTTATTTGTTTTAATTAATAAAAATATAAAATATATCACATTTTCAGTTAGTATTTAATTAAGTTTGTTTTGCAAAAATGAAAGTCACAAAAATAGGAATATTTTGCATTGTTAGCATTTAATGTCAAATTATGCAATTTTGTTTTAATTGGTATTTAATTGTGTATGATAATTTTTGTTAGGAGTTTAATTAGTATTTTTGGAGTTAATTTAGTTTGTAGCTCAATTTAGAATTTTAGTTTTATCAAAAAAAAGGGCTACAAAACGTTAATATTCGAATTGAGTCTAATATAGCTATTTTGACTATTTTACTTTATTTCTTCGCAAAAGAAAAATTACAAAAAATATATATGTAAATTTTAGCTTATGTACTTCTCATAAACTTGAAAAAATACAAATAAAATAGTACCTTATTTTTGTACTTTATATAATTCGAAAATTATAAAAAAAATATAGTTTTATTAATGTTTTGTATTCATTTTAAACTTAAAAATATAGAAATAGTACTTTATATTTCTATCGTTGTATAATTCCGAAAATTACAAAACAAAACAAAAAGAGTTATTAACGTTTTGTAGCCATTTTAATCTTGAAAAATACAAAAAAAAAAATAGTACTTTATATTTTATCTTTATATAAAAACAAAAATGACAAAAATAGTTTTATTTATGCTTTGTAGCTATTTTAAAAAATAGTTTTTTTTAAATGTTAGTCTTATTTTGGTAGTTATTTTGCTTGCATAGGATTAATTGAATAATATCGTGTTCTATTCTCGGGTCTGGACAAAGAATAATATTTGGGTTCAAACTACTCGTTTTTAGGCCTAATTTTCGGACCTAGCCCGTAATAATCCGAGCCCACCACACATGGGGAACACGGACGGAACACCACACACGGGGAACCCCACCACGTATGGGGGACACAAGTCTTGGACCCCTACACACGTGAGGTCCATGTTCTTTGAACAAAGACAAAACACACGATGGAGGGTGGATTTTAAAGGAGAAAAATTGGAAAGGAACGTGGAAAAAAAATTCTGAAAAATTGAAGAAGGCACTGTTCACCTTCTTCTTCATTTTGAACGGAAGAAAACGAAAAAAAAAACGAAAAGCCTAGCCCGAGGTTCCTCCATCCTCACCCAACGATCTCTGCTTCGTCCTCCATAGACATAACCAGTCTAAACAACCAGTTTTATCCATCGCCGCCCCCCGTCGACCATCTCCAGCTGCTCGACCAAACCCCACTACCCCCGTCGCCTGCTTCACGTCGACCAAACCCCACTACCCCTGTCGCCTGCTTCACGTCGACCAAACCCCACTGCCCAACACCCACTGCTTCACGCCGCTGCTGCCTCACGTCGACCTAACGACCACTGCTGCTGCTGCGTCGCCAAGTCCAGGCTCACCCCCGTCGAGCAGCAGCAACTGCTGCTGCGTCGTTCGCCATCATCACGTCCAAACGACCCCCCCGTGCCTCAGCTTCTCTCCAGCTGCTGCTGCCGGTCACCCCGTCGACCACCCCACTGCCCCGTCGTCCAGCTGCTGCTCACCACCAAACCCCAGCTGCTCCTCACGTCAACCATGGCAGCAGCGAGTCCAGCTGCTGCCGCTGCTACTCCTCACGACCACCCTCGTCCCTCCATGCTAATCCACCACAGTCCAAACGACCAGTTTCTGCTTCGTCCTTTTCCAACGCTCACAAAACAATCCGTTCGACCTCCAATAGTTCAAGTCCGAGTTTCGACTTGGGTTCGTTCAAGTTTCAGATTTTTCTTTCAAGATTATTTATTTCATTTGATTTATTTTCTGTTATAGTTTTTGGTTTTAAGTGTTGTTCGTAATCTTGTTTTGTTCGTTCTATTTTTCGGATTATTGAATCTTTGTTTAAAGTGTTTATTTTTGTAAATTACGTCTTGTTCATTAGTTCTCCTTCTTCTTCAAGACCTTTTATTTGGTCAAGGTTTTTCTTCTGTTTGTTTGAGTGTGCGTCATAAGCTACCTTCGATTTGAACAACTTCGTCGAATAGTAAGTTTATGACTGCTTTGTTTGGACGAGTACAACCCGAATCACTTCTTTGGTTTGTTTTGATACTTGAATCATTTGTGTGAATTTGATTTAAGGATTGGTTGTAGCTGTGTAGTGATTTGGTGTAGTTGTAAATCAGAGAGGTTTAAATACAGATTGTTAAGAGTGAGGGCAAGACAATAATAATAGGGGATTTTCAGGGGTATTTTTGGTTGTTTAAAAGATTTAAAATGTTTAGTGTTAGTAGTCTGCCAGTTGAATATTCAGTGAATAATTAAATTAAGGAATTATTTAATGAAAAGGAAATTAGTAGTGCAGAATACACCCTGTCTGGTATCTTTAAGGGTGGGAAATCAGAAAATAAGCATGGGATTAATGATAAAAGTGTATAGATGCACATGGGAGGGAATATACAGGCTGAAAGTGAAAACTTTGAATAAATAATGTTTAGTTCTAGCCTATAAATAGAAGGAGTTGATATAGAAAAGGGGACTGGAAAATTTAGAGAAGAAAAAAATTTCAGAACTTCAAAGTGAGAAATAGGCTAATTTTTCAGAATTAAAAGTCAGTCTTTGAGAGCTAAAAATTGAAAGTGAGGTCCTTTTCTTTACTACTGAAATCAGAACTTTGTTACTGCCTCTGTGGATTGCGTTTAGTGCTACTGATTTTCAGTCAGGCTTTCCGGGGTTTTTCAGTTTGGCTCAGACCATTGTTACATTGGTTATTGTTGGTTTTTGTTGCTGTTATTTGCTGTGGGATTCTGTTGCTGCGCTACTGCTGTACATTGTTGCTCCTGACCTCTTTTCTTTCTTATTGTAATTCGAATTCCAGGTACACATTCGAATCTTGTAGTGATAAAGCTTTGAAGTTGAAATGCAATAATAAAAATCCAACAGCTTCAATAAAGTAGATAGTAGACAATTTGGTCTATTTAGTTTTTTTTTTCTTTGTGAACTATTTTAATTTTTTTTGTATAATTGGACGAAAAGAGAAGGAATTGTATAAATGGTCATGCGCTGATATAACATGAACCTGTCAATTTTGTTAGATTAATGGGGTAGATCATGATAAGCAGCAATTTTCCATTTTTTTTATAAGTTCGAGTACAATTTTTCGTTAGCATCTGTTGTAATCTATTAATTAAATAAGTTTTGGTTTTTCCAGCATGTAATTAACCAGGATTTTTTTTATTTAGAGACAAAAAATAAAAATAGAAATGTAGTTTTTTTTAAAATAAATAAATAAATGAGACGAGCTTCGTCAAATAAAAACAAAAGTAATAATAAAAAAAAAAAAATTTGCAGGACCCTCAGTAAAGGTTTAAGAAATTTTTTAGAAGTCGGGAAGGGCCGTTTAACGAATTTCACGGCCCTCCTAAAAGATAATAACGCGCTAGAATCTTTAAGCGCGGCTTTAGTAAATTACATTCCTAAATATGGGTGGGCATTTTATGCGGCCCGAATCCAAATCCTAAGACGTTGAATAGAGTATGACTAAGATTGCGGGTTCATGTGATGCGGCGCAATCGGAAAACATACTTTAAACAGCGTTCACTCTCTCGAATAAATATGTATATGTAAAAGCAATAAAAAGTAGAATCAGCACATAGGTTATTCATGTAAAAATCAGATAATAGCTAAACGTAACAGTTGAGAGACCGTGCTAGAACCACGGAATTCGGGAATGCCTAACACCTTCTCCCGGGTTAACAGAATTCCTTATCCGGATTTCTGGTTTGCGGACTGTTAAACAGAGTCATTCTTTTCCTCGATTTGGGATTAAATTGGTGACTTGGGACACCCTAAATCTCCCAAGTGGCGATTCTGAAATAAATAAACAAATCTCGTTTCGATTGTCCTTTAATTGGAAAAACTCCTTCACCCCTCGCGGGGACGGAAAAAGGAGGTGTGACAGTGCTCATCTTCCCCGGGCACAAAAACATTGGGACAAGATTGCAGAGGTGCTGACAGTGCCTTGGCTATGGAAGAAATAATGGGATTTTGATACATAAATCATGGGTGTGGGAGGGAAATGTGGGTGAAGGTGTGGGAATTGGAGAGAGAAACGTGGAGGAAGCGGTATTAGAAGGAATATACGGTACCATTAAATTAGGAGTGTAATTAATAGCCTTAAAACCCACTAATGGTATATAATTGGTAATTAGGTATACTAAATGTAATTATATCAAACCTTAAACATTGAGGGTAAAATAGTTTCTTATATTGCATAGGAATGTAAAAATTCATTTCTATACCTGCTTTTTGGGTCACGTTTTAACTTGTGCCCACTTTGCAAAAAAAAAAATGCAAACGTACCCACTTTTTAGCGTAACTTCAGCATATGAGGCTGAAGTAGCAAAGACAATCACGCAAAACTTTAGCATTCTAGTAGACGGGACTGAAGTAGCAAGTTTTTGTTTTTGTAACTGGCGAACTTCAGCCCTAGAGCTGAAGTTTTTGTTTTGTAAGTGGCGAAGTTTTTGCTTTTGTAACTGGCGAACTTCAGCTCTAGAGCTGAAGTTTTGTAACCCCAAATGCTCTCCTTTTGCTTTCTATTTCTACTGCAACTTTGATCACACATGGGTCAACTCCATTTTTTCTTCTTTCCTTTTATGGCTCATGGCCACATGATTCCTATGTTAGACATGGCCAAACTCGTAGCTTCACGTGGTGTTAAAGCCACTATAATCACTACTCCTCTCAGTGAATCTGTTTTCTCCAAATCTATTGAAAGAAACAAGCATTTGGGGTTCGAATTGAATTGTAAAGGAAGTTGCAATAATAAATATCAGAAGAGTACAGTGGAAATAGATGTTGGTGGTGGTGGTAGTTCTTGGCCTAGTTTGTTGAGCTGAACTTCAACAAACAATGGGATCTGATCATACTGGTAAAGATCATTGTCTCTGTTGCTCCATTTTTAGATATTCTTGGCTTCTCTCAGAAGGGTATGCGTATCACTATAGAAGAAGAAGAAGAAGAAGAAGAAGAAGAAGAAGAAGAAAAAAAAAACGAAGGAGGAGAAGGAGGAGGAGAAAGAGAGTTGAAGTTGTTTAAAAAGTGGGTACAAGTTAAAACTTTAAAAAAAATGAGTATAGGTTAAATGGGGGCGACCAAATAGGGCGCCCCGTGCAATTTTTACAAGAAAATAGGGGAGAAATTCAAAAATAGCCAGATTTACAACTGGTCGTTCAAAAATAGCCCAGTTTTAAAAGTAATCAAAATTTAGCCACTTTTCATGTAAAGATAAATCTGAGCGAAAACGTTTTTCAAAACCCGGAAAATACGTCAGTATATTATACTGGAGTTCCAGCATAAGTATGCTTGAACTCCATCATATTATACTGGAGTTCCAGGATAAGTATGCCGGAACTCCAGCATAATATACTGGAGTTCCAGCAAGTATAATTGTCCAGTATAATATACTGGAGTTTGGAGCACCGGTGCTCCAGTCTCCAGTATATTATACTGGAGTCAGCAAAGTATACTGGTCCAGCATAATATGCTGGAGTTCATACTATGCACCGGTCTCTGTTGCAGCAAAATAGTGACTATTTTTCATTGACTTAGTAAACGCTGGCTATTTTTGAATGACCGGTCCAAAAACTGGCTATACCGTGCTATTTTTACGAAAATAAGGGATAACTGGCAGGCCCAGCCACCAATGAAGGCCCATGTCAACTGTTATATTGGGCCTCACTGGATGTCAACATATTTTCCTCGAAGGAATATCATAGTATTTCGTTAGGAAGAATTACGAAAAAATATTTTATCAAAAAAGAATGTTAATCGTAATTACGATTAAGGAAATGTTTAAAGGTCACAGCCTTAGAGGTTTTAATAGTATATCAAGAAAATCACTTAAGAACTATGACTTACAACAAATCTTTAAGAAACGAAACAAGTTCATTAAAATTCAAACTTATGACACTGCAGTTCAAACCATAACTTTTTGATTAACAAATTGTCCTGACTAACTTATTGCAAGTCTACTCAGTAAGCATTTGACAACATTTTATTTTATGTGCGTTAGATTTCTATGAAAGATACCGAAATATACATAAGTTAATGCCAAACTTGGAATCCACTAGTAAGCCAGTTACAACATGAAGATATTAAGAAACTGCTCATTAAATATTTGTCATCCTTCCGAGCTTCACACTACTTCAAAAGCAAATGCTATAAAGGTTAATAGCTAAAAATCAGTTTATTTTGAGTAGTATTTTTTCTCAAAAGTACTTTTGGAGAGAAGCAATTTGGGTTTGACTAATTAATTTCAAAAGCACTTATGAGCAGCAATTAGTATTTGGCTAAACTTTTAAAAACTGCTTCTAAGTGTATTTTTCTCAAAATTTTTTGGAGAGATACTACTTTTTTCCGTTTCTCCTCAAAAACACTTTTTTTTTCTTCCAAAAGCTTTGCCAAACACTTCAACTTTGAAAAAAATAATTTTTTTTAAGAAAAAAAAATACTTCTCGGATTGGAGAAGCATGATCAAACAGGCTATAAATGTGCTCATTTTAAATAAAGATTTAAATTCTTCAAAGAAAGACCAAGAGATGAAGACTAGAAATTAATAAATCAGATCGCTTCTTCAAAAATAAGTGTGTTTGAAGTTGTTATGTAAATTCAGGCCTCATCATATTTGTCTAAAGCGTTTTAGTTATATATGTTAACAAACTAGTCAATTATCATTTTGGATTGAATGATAATGAAGTTTAACTTGTAACACATAATTTGACAACTCCAACTTAGAGAGCCGAAACAATAATTTTTATAGTATAAAGGCCAAAGTATGTCCCTAAGTGACAATCCAACGTTCAAGAGTGTATAATTTAAAGCACAAATTATGAGTTTATATCCCAATCATTGTGAGATAATCACTATCCTTGAACAAAATGGAACAATCACAATCCTGTTAGTTTTCTATTCTGCAAAAAAAAAAAAAAAAAAAAAAACATTATAACTTTGTGACTTCACTCCAAATAGTTCTTAATGCATAAAGGAAAACACTAGGTGGTATATATTTAGCCTAACGAAATCTTAATAGAGAAATTTTAATCGAAGAATGAGGATAAATGAAGACGAAAACCTTTCAGAATTTGATAGATTTTGAGCTTATTGTTTATGAACAAAATTCTATTTGCTTGTGATTGGTTTAGTTAAGTATGGACAACTTTTAGTAGGCGTTTGGACATAAAAATTGCAATGTTTGAAAAGAAGTAGTATTTGGAATTAAGTTGAAAATTGGTATTTGGAATTTCAAATTATGTTTGGACATGCATTTCACTTGAAAAAATGTTGCAGTTTTGTAAGTGGAGGAAAAAGTTTTTTATGAGAATTTTGAAAATTTGGTTTTTGAAAAACTCATTTTTCGATTTTTTTTTGTTAGAAAAACTTGTAAAATTCCATGGACGAATATATTTTTGAAGAAAAAATTTTGAAAATAAAGAAAAAAATATTAGTGGGCATTTGGGCTATTTGGCCGATTTTGAAAAAGGAAAATATTAAAAGTTGAAGCTGAAAAAAAGTAATATAATAATATACTAAATCAAAATTGAAATAACAAAAAGAACAATAAGGGCCTTAATTAATACTAATATTGTACCCCGCGCGATGCGCGGAAAATATTAATCATGTTATGTGAACTAACTTGTTTGAACAGTATACCATATTGCTTGAATTAGATTCCAACAACCTTCTTATTATCCAATGAAACATACCTAAGAATCTTGGGTCGATTGGTAGGGTGTATAAGAATAGTGCGGAATAAGGTGTATTAGTAATGCATGGATTAGTAATGTATGTGTTAGTAATGCAAGCATTAGTTATGCGGATATTATTTCTTATTTACTGTTTGGTGTGGTGTATTAAAATTATAATGTATTGCATAATATTTAAGAAAAATAGTTGTTTACAAAAATGCTCTCCATATTCTCTAGCTTTAAGGGATTTTAAGGATAATTTTGTCTTTAACCATGCTAATGCATGCATTAATAGCCTTGTTATTACTAATGACATGGTTTTTTATGCATTACATATATATAGGATAATGCCAAGTATGATGTATAACTAATTTACACATGTTGAAAAAATGTACCAAACAAGGTATTAATAATGCATAGAGCTAATGCCTGCATTATTTTTTCTAATACCTCCTACCAAACGACCCCTAAAAATTAGAAAAAAATTCATATAGTTAACCAATAACTTTTCAGTTCTTCATTTTTCTTTATTACATAATACAGAAATAAGGTGTATGTATACTCTATCCTCCCCAAATTTCATTTGTGGAATCGCAATGTATATATTATTATTGTTGTTGTACATTACCTCTATTCTCCTATTTATGTATATTTCTATTATATTATATAAATTAACTTTGAACCATTTAATGCTTTACCTCTAATCCAAATAATTGCTCATTGAATCTTAATCTCCAATTTTATTTTTTTTGGTTTCTCACTCGGTGTCCGGATCCACATTGGGGCCCGATTAAATCTGGATTCGCGCAGGAAAATCCCTTATTGGGGGGTAAAGCGCTCCCTAACAAAGGCGATTCCATACCCAGGGGCTCGAACTCGAGACCTCTAGTTAAGGATGAAGGAATACTAATCTCCAAACTTGCTATGAGCTCTAGAAACAATAAGGTTTTATTTTACAATTCAAATTCAGAATGTTGTTGATGGTAGATAACTTCGTTCAATTATTTGCATTAATTATATATATATATATTTGAGTATTAGTATAAGTTTTGTCGTAAAATTATCAAGTGACTTGTTTTTAGCTTGCCACTTGACTTAACCACATTGCATACTACTCTACAAATATTTAAATTAACTTTAAGCTATTTAATACTTTACCTCTAATCCAAAAAATTGACCTTTGAATCCTAATCTTTACTGAACTATGAACAAATAAGGTTTTGTTTACAATTCAAATTCGAAATATTGTTTAGTGTAGACAACTTCATTTAATTACTTCCATTAATTATGTTTCCTTTCTCTAAGTCTTATGTATTAGTTTTGTCATAAAATTGCCAAGTAATTTAAAAAAACTTGTAAAATTCCATGGACGAATATATTTTTGAAGAAAACATTTTTATAAAAAAAAGAAAAAAATATTAGTGGGCAATTGGGCTATCTGGCCGATTTTGAAAAAGGAAAATATTAAAAGTTGAAGCTGAAAAAAGTAATATAATAATATACTAAATCGAAATTGAAATAACAAAAAGAACAATAAGGGCCTTAATTAATATTATAGGTGTTATCGGGCGGGTTGGGACGGGCTGAACGGGGAACCCCAGCCCGTTCGGCTAGCGGGTGGGTTGGTTAACGGGCTCTTGGCGGGTTGGGAAATTTCGGGTTTTTAGGGCCCGTACGGGTTCGGGCGGGCCGGGCTCCAGTTAAATTTTTTAAAATTAAATTTTATTTTTCTTATTCAATGTTATTGATAGTTAAGTATTTGCAAACTTTTAAGGGTTAGAATTAAACTTTGAAGTTTAAAGTTTAAAGTTTTAAATTTGAAATTTGTATTTTAAAATTATAAAATTAAAATTAGAAAGTAAGTGGCTATAAAAAATTATTTAATAAGACCAATAGGCAATATAAGGAACACACTCCGAAGGCTTTCATTTATATTTTTAATACTTCAAATTAATTTGCAAGTTCTTTTTTTATTTTTTTATTTTTGAACTTGCAAATTTAAGGGTTTACAATAATTATAAAAAATAAGAAATAGTACATCACATGTTTTGCATTATTTTTGTAAGTTCTTCCACGTCAACATGAGGTTCTTGGTTTTCGGCATTGGTTGAATCAGAACCATAAACCATTATATCTCCAATTTCTTGGTCCTCCTCTTCGTCTACCTCGTCACGCCCTTGATTTCGCCGTTCTGATCTTATCCAATTTCTGAAGCACACTAGAATTTTCAAAGGGTTGTTACCCAATGAATGACGGGTATCTCCTAGCTGCTGCCTTGCTTGGCTAAATTCGCTCTCTGATGTGACTGTTGAAATCGGCACATTTAGCACGTCTCGAGCCATGGCCGAACGAACAGGAAATTAATTTGAGTTGCTCCTCCACCAACCCAGCGGTAGAAAATCCTTTGTGAGGGGCTCTGGTGACTTTTGCAAGTAGAATTGTAGTTCATCAATATTCCTGCTATTAGTTTGTTGATGCTTTCCTAGTGTAGACCAAATCAGATAATCTTGAACACAATCATCATCATCCATAGTTGTTCCAGATGTTGAAGGATTAGTTGAAAGAATATTTGCATCTACAACCGAAGAAGCATCAACAATATTAGCATAATAATTCTATAAAGTTTGTAAATGTATGTGTAGCTCAGAAATACAAGTGTCAATATCAGGAGTTTCAGTTGGTCGAATATCCATATAAGTATATAACACTCTAATTAATTGGCGACACTTTATTATTTTGACAGCAGGGTTTAAAATAGCATCAATTAGGTAAATATAGGGAATTGGGTAGAAATACTTTTTAAACTTATCTAGCATAGATTCAACAATAGTAGCATATCCTTCTTTCTGCTTCAAATTATGTAGTAAAAGAGAAATTTCAGCAATATGAACTAAACCATTTGAAATGGTAGGATAATAAGCTCTAGAAAACTCAAGTGTAGCCACATAAATATTTTGTAAAAATTGTACAACATCATGAATGACTTCCCAAGTTCTAGATGTTAACAAACGGTTAGGATCGGTACACTGAGAATTAGCAACTTCAGTTATAGGCATTCTCTATTTATAACAATATCTTAAGAACAAATAAGTATAATTCCACCTAGTAACTATTTCTTCAGGCATGAGTATTGGTTTTAGTCTATAGTGTACACATTTTTCCTTAAATGTATTTAATCTAGCACTTCTATTATTTCCTTGAATTACACCAATAGCTCTCCTAACTAAAGTAATTTCATCTCTAAATAATTCAAGGTCACTCTTCTCAATCAAGTTATAAATATGACATGAACATCTAACATGAAATATTTCAGGAAGTGGTGGGTGTAGATGCAATTTTAATATTATAATAACAGCGTTGTTGTTAGAAGCATTATCAAATGACATACACAAAACTTTTTCTGCAAGATTATAAAATATAGCAACTTTATGTATAGTATTACTTATAAATGCACTAGTATGACTTTGATCTTCATCATATTTAAAAGCAATAATACGTTTTTGCATAAAAAAATTATCATCTATCCAATGTCATGTAACAGTCAAATAATCATTTCCATTCACAGCACGACCAATATCAAAAGTGGGAGAAACTTTACAAGGAAGACTTGCGAACAAGTAATATATATATGTCTAATATTGTCCAAAAAGCCTAAAGATGTCAGCTCTACAAGTACTTCTAGGAATACCTTTAAACATAGGGTTATAAATTTTTTGAATATAAGTAACCAGATACAGTGAAGAAGCAAAACTAAAAGGTAAACAACCTAAAATAATCATTTTAGCTAATTCTTCCTGATCTTTCTTAATATCGTATTTCCCAAATAACCCCCAGTACTCGGGTTAAGTTTTTGTTGCCCAGATGACTCATCTACTCCCCAATTAAGAGGGTATTTCTCTTCCATATGCCTACGATTGACCCGTTCCCCCTCCTTTACCGGACTCATGTTTATAATGCTCCCTACAAATTTTAAACTTTACATAATATTTTTGATCTTTTAGTCTTTCAAAAAATATTCAACACTTACGTCGTAATCGTCGATTCTTCTTAATAGGGAGAGGAGGCCTACTTGTTGCACCCCTAACATTTTAAGTTTGACTAGCATTACCAGGTGTAGGTGGTGGTGTTTCAAGATTATCGGGTGATTGAATATCATCTAACATATCATCTAAACCATCATCTACACCCAAATTTTCTTGCATTCACTCATAATCTACATTTAAATTTTCAGGTGAACTTTCATAAATATGTGTAAAGCTATTAGAAGAACCAATACCACCTCTTGTTCTTTTGGAAGTTTTCTTACTACCACCTCTATTAGTGCACGCCTTTTTGGCCGCTCTAAGTAAAATCCATTATGTAAATTAAAGTAAGAAATTAAACTTTAAATAAGAAATTAAATTAAGAAACTAAATTAATAATTCTAAATAATAAAATAAGTGTACACCAAATAAGAGAAAGAGATGGAACGAGTGTACCGGGATTCCGGATGTCGCACTAATTTTGAATTTTTGATATCAAAAATCAAACTTCAATTGATAGACCGAAACTTGATAGATGATACTTTATACTTGAATACTTGATACCACACTTCACTTGAATACTTGATATTTGATAATAATAATTTTATAATGGCTAAACTAAATAATGGATGAAACTTGAAATAATAAATAATTGAGAATTTGAGATTTGAGAATTTAAGAACTATAATATCAAGAGAGAATTGAGACTTGAGAGAGAATTAGAGTAGTAAGAGAGTGAATTGTGAGAAAAAATGAAGAAGAAGGGGGCTATTTATAGATTTTAAAAGGTTAAAAATATAATTTTTCAATTATTATGGGTGTGAGGGCTATATTTTTAATGGGGGAGGGGACGAAATGGCCATTTTGGCAAAATCTGGCCGTTCTCCAACGGTCATTTCTCAATTTGACCGTTGGGAACTGTTCAATTAATTTTAAAAAAAATTCCAACGGTAACTGGGCTGCTAACGGGCTACAGCCCGTGTACAACCCGTTAAGGGATGTCGGGTTAAGCGGGTTCGGTGCACCGTTAAGCTGAACGTGTTCGTCCAAAACCAGGTCCCCCTACCAACCCGTCCCAGTCTGCCCTGTATGCTACAGTACCGGGCTGAACCGAGCTGACCCGGGCTGAAGCGGGTTGAAAACGGGTCAGCCTGGCCCGATTAACAGATTTAATTAATATGCATTACTTTTGTTTGGAGCTGAAGTTCCAAATTTAGGAGACTACTAGTTAACTTATCCGCGCTTTGCGCGGTTAAAAATGAATCAACCAAATAACTTTTTTTATAAATTTTGTTAAGAGAAAGAGCTAAAAAATTTATAATACCACAAAGATAAAATTTATAGATGTACCATAAGACATACATACGGGGAAAAAATAAATAAAAAATCACTAAGGAAAAGTTACATATGAAAAAATAAAATAGAAAAATAAATCTAAAGAAAGCATCGCACTTTTTGTAGTTCTATGATAAGAGTGTGTTGGGGAGTAATATTCTCAGCTATAAGAGAAGCCCGCCATGCCTATTTAGATATTTTCATAAATTATACTCGGAAGAATTGTATTATAAACTATACTAAGCCCCCCACTCAGTAATTGTATTTAGAGGCATTTAAGATTTTAAAAATAAGAAAGTACAAAAATGTCAAAAGAATGAATAGGTATTCATGTAAGAGAGTGCTATGTTACAATTACTAAAGTAAAAGTATCGGATAAAAAGATTGGGACATGAAAGGCCACATAAATGGATGTTTTATTAATACATGATAAATAACAATTATATTGTTAGAGAAAAGTTGAGTAATCATATTTAGAGACGTTTGCACTTGTTAAATAATAAGGTAAATGCAAAAATAGGGAAAGCACGTTGTCTTCACGTTTTTAAATTAAATAGTAATGATAATGTATTACTATTATGAAGCACATTATGAGATTTTCAATGATCTAAAGAATCTGTATAAGAAAGATGTGACATTTAAACGTATTGTCATGGGTATGAAATCTTTTTGGCTTAAGTCAATATTATATATACTCCGCAAAATAGAAATCGAAAAAGAAGAAGAATTCAACTGAATGACCAAGACAACAGATATCATAGAGGCATCGACTTTTGGCTATCATATAAATGATGTGTCACCAAAACTTGTCATTAGAGATAGCAGAAGTAACCGGACTGATGAAGCATTCCAACACATGTTACATATATTATTAACCAATTAAGAGATAATAAAAAGGTATGATAACAAATAAATACAGAAAGTCTCAATTATCTTATTGAAGACCGAACAATCAACACTAACAATGTGAACAAAGTACATATACATACGTGCTTGCAAATTCCACCATGACCTTCAAAGAAAAATGGGTGCTAAATTTGGGCTCTCTTTACATTTTATGAATGTGCAAAGTTACCATAATAAACTAAATAATTTTGTTAGTTGACAGCGTGTGAGAAAGAAACAAATCCCACATATGGAATACTGCAAAAGAACATAAAATGAGTCACAAAATTAGTGAAGTTCCACCATGGCTCAAAAGGGAAAATAAAGACAAATAGGCATGGATAAGGATAACCTGCCTTGTGTAATTTCCTCCTTTCACTAATTCGAGTTCAATTTACCACCTCATGGATATAACCTAAAATATAAACTATACTATCACTACTAAAAGAAAGAAGAAAAGTCTTTCACCACACGAATTCTTCAAAATATGGTAAACATAGATAAAAGAACACAATCAAAAAGAAGCCAAAATAAATCTGACAATTGATTTTAAAGTTTTATATAGAACACATAGTCGCTGACCACTGGTGGTAGATACCTCTTCCAATTCACTGCTTTTCTTAGATCCCCGGATTTTCTTATCACTTACAATTTATTTATACTAAGCTTTTTGAAAAAGAAAATGAAAGAAGATTAATTGCCACCATTATGTTAAATGTTGTAACCTTCCCATAACCAAGAAGGTGTCGTTTCAAATTGCGAATGTTATTTGTATTAATTGTTGCAGCCGTTCCACTCTTTTTGGAAGAACATGATTTTTGGAACATAAATTGCAATACTAAATTGAAGTTCCTATTATGATAGAGACATAATAAATGGAAAATAATAGGGGAAAAGCAAGAAAAAACGGGAAAAGGATAAATGGGAAATCTCTACCTCTCCGTCTTCACCCACAAGATCATACAATCTCAACATCATTGTTGTGTCCCTGCCAAAGAGACCTATGTTAGCTGATTCCAAATTTGATTTTTTAGTAAAAAGATGTTCATATTAAATATTGGTAAGTAACACATGATAGAAAGACCACACTATAGCTCTGCTGCAATAGCAAGTAAGAATAAAACCATACAATTAATATAAGAAAATACCAGTTTATAGAGGCATAAGTAGGAGAAAAATGATAAGAAGTTCCTTAAGTACTGCACTTGGAATTCTTGTTAATTAATCTTTTGCTGCTTGCCTGAAGCTGATAACCATGAAAATTAATACTACAATACACATCTTGAATTATTAGCTTAGCATGAACCCCATTTCTAACAAGAATAACCTGATGTATAACGGAGGTCTAATAATGATTACCCACTTGAGTTGTTCAAAATTGCTCGAATAACATTTCAATCAAGAAAAAGCAATCATTTTATATATTCAATTTACCTGATGCACTAATACCAACCAAACTACTTCAGCCATTTCTCGTTTTCATTTCCAACTCAAAGAAACCAAATAAATAATTCAGCATGATACTAATTATAGCAGCATTTGTTTCTCTTCTTTTATTAGTATATTTAAGAAACAACATAAACAAATCCACAATATGCAATCATTTTCTACTACTCATATAATGCTCCAAACATCTAAAATTTTACCAAATTAACGATCAATTCATCGCTCAACTTCTGCGCACCGAATCTATTTTAAGATTTTATGTTTTTTTGACCTAAAGGTAAATCACCAATAGCTATACGACACTATTTTGATTTACAATTTTTTGGGAGTCCTAAATTGTTTATCAGCTTTGTATCGAGGTACTTAGAATATCAATACCCACCTTAAGCATAATAGATAGAACTTAATATTGTTGTGTGCTTAGTATCTTGATTAATACATGTATATCATTTATGCGGGGGCTATGTTATATCTCTAACATATCCCTCATTTTGATTCATTGGTCAGTGCCATCAATTCTACTATTTAGTCTTTTTCCTCGTACAACAAATCTTACTTGGTCTTTCCTAAAGTTAAGGTCATTATTTCACAGCTGATCAGGTAGTTCAATAATGTTAAAAAGCTTAAACAATTCCATAAGTTCGTGCAGAAAATGCTAAAATGGCTACACATTAGAAAATTCACAAAAAAGGCAGCAATAAAAATTCAAATAAGCAAAGTAAGCAGTGGAAAGCAACATCTATATGGAATGTTTAATATTTTATTTTTTGGGTTTCTACCTTATTAGTTATCTTCAGATTAAGTTATCATGTCATCTTTTAGAATGTCTCCAAGTTTCAACTTCTTATCTTAAAAATATGCTTTCTCAAGAATGAGAAATAAGATGAGGAAAAATGACTATAGGAACACGAAAAAAAAGTACCTTGTACTGGACAAAAAGAGACCACATACCTAATACAGAAAACAACAGTGGCAACATCTGCATCGCATAGAACGGAAGGTCCCCAACTTCTTCAAAAAATCCAACAAGCTTCTTCTAGAGTCTGCCTTTCATCCAACTTTCCTGCAATTCACATTCTCTGTCAATATTCACCAAAAGCCAACTTTATTCTCTGGATAAAAGAACTCTACAACGATGTCTTCTCTAATGTTCTTATTAAACAGAAAGTGCATAAAGGATGGGGCAAAATAAGGGGCAAGGACAGGGAGAAACACAGGAAGAATGCAGATAAGGAGAGAAATCTGGTAGCGAATGCTGCATGTAATAGAGCACCATATTGCTACCTCCTAGGCATGTGGAGGACTATCCATATGCGCAATGTTTGTGCAGAAAAATAGATTAATCAATCGCTAATTTGACTGTGAGGCAATGTTACATCCTCACATAAAATGAAACACAAAACAGAAATCGACAGACAATACAAATAAATTCTTTGTATTAGGAGACACAATCTAAAAATGCCAAGATAATATATGTTGTTGCACGACTATCCGACATCAAAAGTATGAGATGGTATTGAAAATACATTCTACCATTTACGATATATAACGCATGGTCCTAAAGTGAATTTGAATGTTTAAAATCAAATGCTTATAACTGAATCTGATCTAAAAGAGATTAAAACCCAAAAGCATACACGTAGTACCTAATGCATCTCTACCCCTTATATGAAGAGCAATTTGAAGGAGTTTAAAAATATATACTTTGATGACCACATCATTAAGGAAAAGTAGTTCCAATTCTTTTTCTTGTAGCGCTAAAGCAGAAAACATACTTTGTTTATTTAATACAAAGAGAACAATAAACCTCAAAAGACAACATTAATAGAACCAAAAAGACCACATAATTTAATTACCGTGAAAAAAAGTATAGACTATACTGAATCTCAAAACTTGGAGCAGCTTCAACTTTAGTATATCTTTCAGCACGAACCTACTTTCACCTCGCAATATAGCGTTTGTGAGTATTGCTCAAAGGGGGAAATTCAATCTGAGAGTGAAATATATTATAAAATTGACGAAAAAAATATTCACATGTATGTAAAAAATCCAATGTAAACATCCATTTAGCAAAAAATGAATTGCAGAAAAACCCCACCAAAATAAAGAGCTTACACTTTGAAAGATGAACGCCATAGGAAGAAGCTAGAATTTGAGATTGAAGAAAGAAACATACAGATATAGGAATAGAGAAAGAGAAGGCAAAAGAGAGAAATAGATAAAATGTGTAAAATACTATCAATTTGAAATTAAATGACAAATAACAAACCCAGACACGATGGACGGAAAAACTGTAGAAGATTTAGAACCACAAAAAAAATAAAAGAGGGGTATGTGGCAATTCAATTTGGGGGCAAAAGCCACACAGTTTATACATAAAAATAAATGGCAAAGTAAAATAACATTTATGCTCGTGATCGACCAACAAGTCTTTTATGACATGTCAGTACTTGATGCTCAAAGGGTTCGTTCAGCAAGAAGTAGCAGATAAGTTTATCCCAAATTGGGAAACACAGAGTTGTATGTTGTTCCTCTGTACTTGTAAATAATGATTCTGGAAATTAGAACGTTAGCTTATAAACGTAAATATAAATAAAAAACAGAAATTAATTCGAGCCCACTGAATTCACAGTGTTTCCTTAAGGAATTTAATCCCCTCCTAGTACCCAAGGTTATAGATTATTTCCTCCCAGGATAGAACGAATTACACACTGGTGTAGCGGTACTTCAAACCCCAGTGTTTCAACGAACACAAAGTTCGGCAACAAATCACACTTATGGATGCTTTGTTTGTAGTTAAAAACAATGCAGAATAAGGAGGACAACTCAGAAGTCGAATGGAAATTCTGAGAGGAAGGAATGCAAAGTATAGCCAATGTTGAATTCTTACTGAAGAGAATATCAAATTGCAATTCGTTTTTCCAGTGTATACGCAGTGTATACAGAGTGTATATCCAGTATATGCAGAGTGTATATCCAGTGTATACAGAGTGTATATTAAGTGTATACAGAGTGTTTCAAGTGTTTTTTCCGATGTGTTCTTCTTTCTCTCCAACTTATGCTCTATTTATAGCAGTTATTTGAGAGAAATCCGCCCCTTCCATGGTGCAACAAGCACTAGATCATGGAGAAAGCACTTACATGGTGGTATATACACTTGCTTGGTGGGAGGAACACTTGCACCATTGTGGGAGGTGCACTAGGCTGCATTGTTGCTTAGTGTTGCAACACAATACACGGATTGGAAAACATCCGTTACAAACACGGATTATATCACGTTAATATTCACTATTAACAAATAAATTTGGTCCAAAAAATTAATCAATCGATCGATCATTTGACCAAATCCGAATCCAAATCCCATTTCCCATTCACTCTAATTTTAAGACTATTTCATCTTAAACAAAAACTCAACAATCCCCCACATGAATGGGGAATGGCTATATCATGGAAGTATGCATGAAAAACTTGTGTGATTTGCAAACAAGAATTAATTGCATCTGGATAAGTAGGTTTCCCTTTGAACTTTCCGTAGTGAACTTATGTCGGATATACTCGGTCAATCGGTAGATTTGATATCTTTGAACCGTCGAACTTTAGTGTATACCTAGACAACCATAAGTCACACAATCAATCCCTTAACCGTCTTTGGTTCTCATTGTTGTGTTCGTTTCAGCCATGAACACTGCCTGGTTTCATAAGTGCGTAGAGAATTGGCCTTGCAAAATTCTCCTTGAAGCGGCTAACACTTCACACATACATAGGTGATTCCTAAACGTGTCATCTCATAGATACACTATTTGATATACCCTGTATCAAATTTAGAAATCATTAAAAAGCCTTAATGCTTTATCCTTGGTACTGAACATTGTCTCATCACGAGAATGGACTAAAACAAATTTTGTTGACAATGTTGAACCGTCATTAATGACTTTGTTTGATCTCCTTGAACCTAGATCTTGGGATCTCCAGTCTTCTAGGTAGAGTTACCGCCACAATGACTTGTTCTCGGCCATAGTCCCATTCCCCTCGATGATTTCTCAACTACCTCTCTAGTTAGGCCTTTTGTAAGTGGATCTGACACATTATCACTTGACTTTACATAGTCAATCGTGATAATTCCTCTAGAGAGAAGTTGCCTAACGGTTTTATGTCTTCGTCGTATATGACGAGATTTACCGTTATACATAACGCTCCCAGCCCTTCCAATTGCCGCTTGGCTATCACAGTGTATGCATATTGGTGCCAACGGTTTGGGCCAAAATGGAATATCTTCCAAGAAATTCCGGAGCCATTCAGCTTCTTCACCGGCTTTATCTAAGGCTATGAACTCAGCCTCCATTGTAGAGCGGGCAATACATGTTTGTTTGGACGACTTCCAAGATACCGCTCCTCCACCAATAGTGAATACATATCCACTTGTGGACTTCGAATCAGTTGAACCGGTGATCCAATTTGCATCACAATATCCTTCAATCACCGCAGGATATTTACTGTAGTGCAAATCAAAGTTTTGGGTATGTTCTAAGTATCCCAAAACTCGTTTCATTGCCATCCAGTGAGATTGGCCTGGATTGCTCGTGTATCGACTTAGTTTACTTATAGCACAAGCTATATCTGGTCGTGTACAATTCATGATGTACATTAAGCATCCCAACACACGAGCATAATCCAATTGTGATATGCTTTGGCCTTTGTTCTTTGCTAGTGCAAGATTCACGTCAATTGGAGTCTTTGCAACTTTAAAGCCCAAGTGCTTGAATTTTTCAAGTACTGTCTTAATATAATGAGATTGTGACAATGCCAGGCCTTGAGGAGTCTTTTGGATCTTAATCCCCAGAATTAAATCTGCAATTCCCAAGTCCTTCATATCAAACTTGCTAGTTAGCATACGCTTAGTAGCATTTATGTTGGCAATGTTATTACTCATTATCAGCATATCATCCACATATAGGCAAACAATGACTATGTGATTTGGAACATTTTTAATGTACACACATTTATCACATTCATTTATCTTAAAACCATTTGACAACATTGTTTGGTCAAATTTCGCATGCCATTGTTTGGGTGCTTGTTTTAGTCCGTAAAGGGACTTAACAAGTCTACATACCTTATTTTCTTTACCTGGAACCACAAACCCTTCAGGTTGTTCCATGTAAATTTCTTCCTCCAACTCTCCATTTAAGAAGGCCGTTTTAACATCCATTTGATGAATTTCAAGACCATACACTGCAGCTAATGCTACTAACATCCGTATGGACGTAATCCTTGTAACTGGGGAGTATGTATCAAAGTAGTCAAGACCTTCTCGTTGTCTATACCCTTTGACAACAAGTCTTGCCTTGAATTTATCAATAGTGCCATCATCTTTCATTTTTCTCTTAAAAATCCATTTAGAACCCAAAGGTTTATTTCCAGGAGGAAGATCAACCAATTCCCATGTATGGTTGTTCAATATGGATTCTATTTCACTATTGACTGCCTCTTTCCAGAACAATGATTCCGAAGAAGACATAGCTTCTTTAAATGTTCGAGGCTCATTTTCCAATAAGAAAGTCACAAAATCTGGTCCAAACGAAGTAGACGTTCTTTGACGTTTACTACTGTAAGCACGTGATTTTTTGCCCTATATGAGAATTACTCCCAAAAATTCAAAAATAAAATGATTTTCTTTGGTGTGCAATTTTGTGATATTTTGAATAATTATTTGTAGTTGTCTGTGCGTGTTTATTTGCTAAATTAATAAAAAATACAAAAATATGTCGCATTTTGCATGTAGGATTTAATTCTATAATTGATAATAATTAAATTTGTTTTACAAAAATTAAAAATTACAAAAATAGGCATCGTTTGCATTTTTAGCATTTAATGTCCAAATATACAATTTTATGCTTAATTAATACTTAATTGTGCGTTAATTGTTATTGGGAATTAATTTGCGCTTTTATAACTTAATTTAGTTCTTAATAATAGTTTAAGTATTTTTATAATTTAGTTTTAGAAAAATAAAAGAAGAAAAGAGAGCGAAAATATAAAGAAAGTCGGAATTGGGCCTCTTCTTCGATTTCAAGCCATAGGCCCAAAAAATGGCCCAACCTTCCCTACGACCCAGTCCATTTCGAACTGGGTCGACCCAGTCCATAACCCAACACCCCTTTTATTTTACAAACAAAATAAAAAAAAATAAAAAATTAAGAAAACCCTAAAGCATCCGCCCCCCCCCCCCCCCGATTCTCCTTCTTCTTCCTCAAAACTCCAAAGCACAACCATGGCTTCCCTCTCCCATTCCCCTCCATCTTCACGTCTTCATCTTTTCCGTCGACGTCGTCCATGGTTTCTCCGTTGCTTCATCTTCTTCGTCCGAACGAACATCGACGTCTTATGTCCAAGTTGTTCACCCTCGCCATGGCCAGTCGCCATTGTTGCTCACGCAGCTGCTACTGCGCTGCCTTCTTCTCCGACTGCCCTTACCCTCGTCGTCAACCCCCATTTCTATCGATTACAGTCGACAATCAGGGACGACCCAAACAGCCCACCTACTGCTCACGCAGCTGCTACTGCTGCCATTGCCTTCGTCGACCATCGCTTCCGAGTTGCTGCTGCCTCGTCCAGTTTTTTCCCCTCCCCATTGCTGCGTCTTCAGTCGATGGATAGAACCAGTCGACAGAACCAGTCGACCACTTGCTCTCATGACTTCTGCTTCACTCCGTCTCCTTCACGTAAACAAGTGAATCCCAGCTGCTTTGTTCATGCATTTCTGCCGCGACAACTGTTGCTGCTGCATCGGCGCGGCTTCAGTTGGTTTCGTAGGTTCGTGTTCGTTGCCGTTTGGTCGAGCTTTGGCCGAGGTTCATCGAGTCAGTCCATACATATTTCATGTCGATCCGGTTAGTGGATTTTTGAGTTTTATATTGTCCGCATTTTTTTTTGATATTTTCGAATCTAAAATCGGCAAATGTTTGTTTTGTTTATCGTTTGACTTAATTTTTAGTTCATGTTCATATGTTGTTTGTTAGATAAATTTTTCAGATTTCAAAGGAAGGATTAATTAGTTATTTTTCATGTTTATTTCATGTTTGTTTTATTGTTAGAATAAATATTTGTTAGTTTGATGTTTGTTAGATTCAAATTGAAATTTAATTGATTATTTCTTCAATTTGTTTCATGTGTTAATGTATTTTTAGAAATTGTTAATATTGTTAAGTTCAAGTTTAAGTTCATAATAGTTTCTAACAACAATTTTGTTATTTGTCTAAAAAATTTTAGTTGTGTTGAAGGAAATATATTGATTTAATCGTTTGAATCCGTCATGCTTGTTGTTTAATATAGATTTAATTCATGTTCATACTTTGTTTGGATGATCTTGAATCCAAATTTTGTATAGTTTGATTTCTTGTTTACCATTTATGATTATTTCTTGAATTGTTCTCATAATTTTGTTTAAAGTTTAATATAAGAATTGTTTGTTGTAATGTTGTTAGAGTTGATTTTAAGTTCAATATGACTGAGTTTAGAAATCTTCATACTTTGTTTATTGTTGGTGTTGAATCCGAAAATAGGATTGTTTGTTGCTAAAATATTGTTCAATCAAATTTTAGTTGTTCTTGGTTGTTCAATTTGTGTTCATGTGATTTGTTGTTGAAATGTTGTTAAAATCATGTTCATGTGATATTGTTGTTATGATGTTCATCCGTGTTCATATTGTTGTTTGAACATTGTTAGAAATTGATCATATTGTCTATATTTTGGTTAAGTTTGATTAATTGATGTGTTATAGCTGATGGGTAGTTTGGTAAATTTGTAATACGTTCAGGGGTAGTTTGGTAATTTCAGTAAGGTCGGAAGGGGTAGTTTAGGAATTGTACATTTTGAAATTGTTTATTTGAAGCATGGGGGACAAAATGAAATGGGGTGGGTTGTGATATGATTATTTAATATAAAGGGGGGACAAGATTTAAATTAAAGGGGAATCTTGCATTATTTTAAATAAAGCATGGGGGACAAAATATAATGGGGTGGTGTGATATATTTATTTAATGTAATGGGGATGAGTGGGAAGATAATGGGTTTGGTAGAGAAAGGGATTGATTTTAATTGATTTATGGGATGAGATATATATAGGTGAAGTCTTGAACACAAGAGGGAAGGAGAGACAGAAAAAAAAGAGATTGAAAAAAAAAGCTGAACATTTATTCCGAAAAAAAACTTGAAACTCTCAAGAAAAGAAAAACATACAAAGAAAAAAAAATGAAAATTAGAAGAGAAAGTAGTACACACCTGAGAAATATTCTGGTATACAGGTGTAGAAATTAAGGGTTGAAGATTAACTAGCCTTTCAAAAATCTGAAAATTTCCTTTGGTTTCTGTCCATTATTTTCGGCATTCCTGGATTTTATTTTGAATTTTTCAAAGCTGTCACTGGGATTTTCGTTGACTGGTTATTGCTGGTTATTGTTGCTGTTGCTGTGTTACGTATTACGTTGCTGACTTTCTTCTTCTTATATTGACAATATCAGGTACACAACTGTAATTTTGGCATTTTGTAAGCTGAAATGAAGAATGGAGTGTTAAATTTTTAATTTAGTTTAATTTAATTTTTTGTATTGTATTTAGGTTATTCATGTATTATTATTCCGTAAATCACTGTCATCGGCATAACTAGGCATATTATAGCGACATATTAAATAACGTCTTTACCAGATTATTAGGAAATATATTTAAACCTGATTATTAATTAAAATTGTTTAAATAAAAAAAAATAGAAGAAATAACGTAAAAATGGCGTTATTGAATCAGTTTGGCAAAAATTAACTAAGTTCCTTATTCATAAGGTTTTTCGTCAACGATAAGTTAATCCGAATCATGTAGTCAATTTCAGTTATAACATGAATTAGTTTGCAAACAAGTATTAGGACATGATGAATTAAAACAAAGTTAGTTAATGTTAAATTGTTTAAATTTTTAGAAATATGATTTAGTACTCAAGTTTTTATTTTTATTTCTTTCAATTTTCAGTATTTGTAAATAATTAGTTTCAATAAGCTTAAGTCTTACTAATAATTTGAATTTTAATCCAACTATGGGATAATTAGTTTTTTTTATTTTTTTACTTTTCGATAATTCCATGTTGTATTTATGATTATAATTTTATTACTTTCTTGTTAATATCTGTTTTTCTCTTCTATTTAATATGTCATTTTCAAGAATGTAGATATTGATTTTATATTTATAAAAAAACTTAGTAATAATAAAAAGGTTGTCATTAAAGGATATTATTAAAGGATTTCGCTAAAAATAAATAGATGTAAATAATACAAATGTATAGGATTCTCCAATCTCATTTATTTATTTAATTATTTTTTAAAAAAAATTACTTAGAATTTGGGATGGATTGTTTAGTGAATTTCACTTCCTTCCCAAAAGATAATGACGCGTTAGACTCTTTAGGCGCGATTTAATTAATTTTACCTTCTTAAACTCGGATGCGCATTTCATGCGACCCAAATCTAAATCCTAAAACATCAAATAAAATATGTTTCGTATTGTGGGTGCATTTCATGTGACACAATCCAAAGATATGTTTTAAGCGATGTTCACATTCCTAAAAAATAATAATTATAATAATAAAGCGGTAAAAGATAAAATTTGCACATGGTTCATAATTGTATTAAAAATCAGATAAATAAGCCGAATATAACAGTTGAGCGACCGTGCTAGAACCACGGAACTCGGGAATGCCTAACACCTTCTCCCGGGTTAACAGAATTCCTTATCCGGATTTCTGGTACGCAGACTGTAATATAGAGTCATTCTTTTCCTCGATTCGGGATTAAAATTGGTGACTTGGGACACCCTAAATCTCCCAAGTGGCGACTCTGAAATAATTAAACCAATCCCGTTTCGACTGTCCTTTAATTGGAAAAACTCCCTACGCTCCTCGCGGTGCCGGAAAAAGGAGGTGTGACAGCTCTGGCGACTCTGCTGGGGAATTAACCCAGAACCAGTGGTTCAGGGTTAGAAATTCGAGCTCATATAAATTGTTATATTTGGTTTTATCTGATTTTTACATGTTTGAGCCTAATATGCTAAATGTTGCTTTTACCGCTTTGATATTACATGAACTGTGTATAAACTGTGCCGAAACCCATCTCCTCTCTGAGTCTTCTAAATCATGAAGAAGGGTGTACTTCGTACGACTTCTTTTCTGTATAGTGTAAAAACCCAATTTAGAACGAGGTTCGGACAAGTTGCTAAGCCGGTGAAGCTTCTGTATTCCCGGTACGCTACCCCCCCTCGGCTCGAGTTGTCTGCTCGGGTAAGCCAGGTCTAGAACAAACACCCAGGTTCTGAACCTAGTATAACAAAGCCACATGCCGGATCCCTAGTAGGAACGTTTGTTTGCATCACGTGCATCTGACTTTGGAGGCTCAACACAGGGGTTGGGTCTGTCTAGGACAGGTGCACCAAAAATGAAAATGACCATCCTGATGCATCTTATTTGTTTTATGTGCATTTATTTGCTCGGTCTTGCATGTTGACCGGCTTCTGAGTCTCGAGAGTGTAAAGAATAAAATAAAATAAAAATAGCAAGTGGAAAGTTAGATGATTAATTTAGAAAAATCAGTGTCCAAGTACTGTCGAAATGCTGCCGAATTTTTTTTTAAAAAAAACATATATATTTTTTTTGTTTGTTTGCTTAGAAAGCAGAAAGTGTGTAGGAATAAGTCTTTTATTTTAATTTGCTTTATTTTCAAAAAAAAAAAAAAGATAAAAAAAAAGGAAAATAGTTTTTTTTGCTATAAAAGAAAAAGGAAAAATTTGTTTGTTTTTAAAAATTAGTTAGTTTATAGCCTGAACTACGCGGGTCTGATTCTCACCGGATGTGAGATCAGAGGCAAACCTCTTTGGTTTCGGCTCACTGTATTCAAAAAAAAAATCCAAAAATATTTAACATTACTCACTTCTTTAGAAAGTTTTTCTTTTAGACCTCAAATTATTTTTTAAAAAAAAAAAATATATTTCCTTTTAATTTCAAAATCCCATTTATTTGTTTAAAAGATATTCAAAATAAAATTCAAAAATATTTTTTTCTGTAGTATTTCTTTCATAAATTCAGAATATTAGTTCAAAAATATTTCCTTTCTCCTTAAAAGTTTTTTTTTAAAAAAAAAAAAAAAAAAATTTAAAGTCCAAAAAATATTTCTTTAGAATATAGATAGTTTTTAAGTCAAATAAAAGTTTTTCCTTCTTTAATCACTATAATAAATGTGCAGGATGAGCACAAGTCAAAATGAATCATTCTCAGTGTGTAGCGAGGTCCCTTCGCAACTCCACATGTGGTGGAATGATATGGGAAAGGATAGTATAAAGATAGTGGAAAGAGTTTTGGGAGGTTTTGTCGATCTGTTGAATATCAAGCCAAGGACAGATATCATCGAGGCTCTAATACCGTTCTGGGACCCAACCCGCAACGTGTTTCGTTTTGCTGACTTTGAACTTTCACCTACACTAGAGGAAGTCGCCGGATATGCGGGGTTGAATGGGAAACTAAGAGGGCAGTATTTACTTTCACCAAGACCAGTATCTCCGCACGCGTTCTTGGATTTGCTAAGCATTAGTCGGAAGGTACAGAATGATGATTTGTCGAAGGGATGTTGTACTCTCCAATTCTTGTATCAACGGTACGGAATTCCTCAGGGTTTGGAAGAACCAAACCTCGGATTAATTCACACTGGGAACAGAATCAAGTGGGAAGCAAGACGTACTTTGGCATTTATCACAGCATTTCTGGGAGTTGTGGTCTGTCCCCGCAAAGATAAAAAAATAGAGATAGGCCTTGTAGGGATGGCCGATGTTGCAATCAAAAGAACCGACAGTACTGTGGTTCCTTTGAATTTTGTCCGAAATCTACCGAGCTTTAACTATATGCCGAGAAGGAGGCAAGTTCTTTCAGGGATGCAATCTGTTACTCCAGCTGTGGATGCAAGAACACCTCCATCACCGAGTGGGATACATGAACCACGGGTTGACTGAGAGAAACTGCATTAGCGGCTTTGAGAAACGAATGACAGGCGTCATATTTCCCGAAGGCGTCGAAGCATGGCTTGCACAATTGAGGTCAACAACAGCCGACCAAGTTGAATGGGCATTTGGGTGGTTGAATGATACTGAGGTAATATACATGGCGGCCGAGGAATGTCATGTTCTTTTGATGGGACTTCGTAGCATCCAACCATATGCTCCTCATCGGGTACTGCGCCAACTAGGAAGATTTCAGGTAATTCCCACTGATGAGGATCTAAGCAAGCACGCCATTGAGTTGAGTCCAGGAGTCGTGTTCCCCGAAGGAAAAATTAGAAAGTTGTGGCACGAATGTAGATTCCTTGAACCCAAGACTATGGTTCGAGAGCTGGCTAAGGGTGAGGTAGACCCAAAATACGATGTTTGGTTCGGGAAAAGGTTCCAGATTCGTCAGAGGCCTGCCAAAAGAGCTCACGTCCAACAATTTACGGATGATTCGCAGGAACAGTGGGGCTGGTTAGTGAGAGAGGAAGGCTACCGGGTTGAAATCGGGAAGCTGAAGCGACAAATTGAAAGGCTTATGTTTGAAAACAACGTTCAAGTAGCCTCAGAGCAGGGTGAGAAGAACAAATTAGCCAAAGAAAACCAGGCACTGAAAGCCCGAATCCGCCAAGTCAGTAAGAGTGATAGTGACCGACAGAAACGTCGATCTGATGAAAGGTTGATAGCGGAATTGAGAAATCAAGTCAGCCAAAGCCGAGAAGACTTGGAGAGATCCCAGGCTTGTATAACAAGAATGCGGGTCAGGTGGGCTACAGTTACAACATCACGGAGAGAGCACCTATGGCAAGTAAAAAGGGACTACGAAATGAGTGTTGCGACATTGAGAGAGATAAACTCCATTCTCAATAATCGGGTCCTCAAACAAGCCCAGGATGCTAGAACATATAGAGAACACTGCCATGAGTCGATAGCCCGGATGGAAGAACAAATGGAGAGGTTCCAAGAGCAGCTCATTGACAATACTCGAATATTGGGACTAAAGAATCAACGGATAGAACAGCTGTGCATAGAGAGGGATAGAATCAGGGGTAGGATCAATGATATAGGGCGCTATATCACCACAAAGTGCCTAACATGTGAAGAGATGCCTCGTGATGTCCTATTTGCCTCAATCATGGGTTATGTCCATCAGATCATGGAAGAACTAAAAAGCTTGCAAAGAAGCCTGGCCCCCAAGCCCGCGGAAAGGCCGAATGATGCCTCGCGGGCACCAAAATTCAAAGCTTTAATGTATCCCTAGTTCAATCTTGCACTTGTTTGTTTTTCGAATCTGTGGTCTACCCATATGTTTTTTTCTTTTCTTCAAACATTCTCAAAAAAAATATATATATATATATAAAGTCTGTATTTTTTGTTTTTTTGTGATGGCTTGTAATAGCATTATTTTCGAGTAATAAAAAATAAAAATAAAAAATATATTTGGTCTTATGGCACGAACTACGCTTGGTCTGATTCGTGCGGGGTCACGATACGTAGGCAATCTCTATAGGATTCGACCGTAGAAAAAAAAAAAAATTCAAAAAAAAAAAAATATATATATATATATATATATATATATTTGTCAAAGCAAAAATAGGCCGGGATGATGCATGCGGTCAGAGCAAAAGCATGTTAGAAATGATTAACTGCCTAGGAGCATTGCATCCCCCTAACGTGCAATTACAATATCTGTTAAGACTCTACCACTGACAAGTTTGTTGTTTTTTCCAATCAATATCAGTTAGTTGTTAGAGCGTACTGGCACCGTACCATTATCAGACAAGATCAAAAGGTCCTATACCAGAAAGCATGACTGGGTCAGACAACAGCGTTGAGTCAGAAAAAACGGCCAATCAGATGCTGAAGGAAGCCCTGGAGAAAATGGAAAAAATGAGGCTAGAAATGAATGAAATGCAGATAGCCTTAGCTAGAGCCCAGAAGGGGCAAGAACTACCCGTTACTCCTACCCTCCAACCAACACACACGCCGGAATACCCCTCTCCCGGTCCTTCAACAAGTTTCCCAAGCCATCACTATTATCAGGGAAGAGAGGCTTATGATTCCCAAGCTCCACCACCCACTCAAAACCCTCCTCCACCAAATGTTCCCGTCTTTGTGGCACCTCCCCCAGCCCCATTGCACAGATCATCTAGTGAGCCACTGTTTCAGGCTCACGATACACAATACTACCCCCCTGAACTCACATTCAAAGCACCCGAGCCACATACCTATAATCCCCACTTTGAGGTCCCGGCGGAGATTGAAAAGCCGGCTAAGAGCCCAGAGCAGGACGAGGTGATGCGGAAATTTAAAAGCCTGGAGCAATCCTTCAGGAACATACACGGGTTAGGTAACCAAGTCAGCGTGGCTTACAAGGATCTATGCCCTTTCCCTGACGTTCAATTACCAGCAGGGTTCAAAATGCCCAAGTTCGATTTATACGAAGGGCATGGTGATCCTATGGCACATCTACGAGGTTTTTGTAGCAAAATGAGGGGAGCAGGGGGCAAAGATGAGCTATTAATAGCTTACTTTGGCCAGAGTTTGAGCGGGTCGGCGTTAGAGTGGTATACAAGACAAGATCCGAGCAGGTGGTACACCTGGGATGACTTGGCACAGGCTTTCGCAGGACATTTCCAATACAACCTTGAGATAGTCCCAGACCGTCTCACATTGCTAAAGCTCGAGAAGAAACCCGGAGAGAGCTTCCGGGAATTTGGGTTCCGATGGAGAGAACAGGCAGCCAGAGTTGATCCCCCAATGAGAGAAGGAGAAATGGTGGATTACTTCTTACAAACTCTCGAGCCAACTTACTTTGGTCACTTGGTGACGTCAGTTGGCAAATCATTTAATGAAGTTGTGAAAATGGGAGGTATGATAGAAGAGGGACTTAAGTCCAATAAGATCCTGAGTTATTCGGCAATTAAGGCAACAACTCAGGCCATTCAGAGCGGCACGGGAGGTGCGCTAGGGAAGAAAAGGAGAGAGGAGGTCACGACATTAGAGGCCGACAATTGGTCCAGATCTAGAGGTCCTTCCCCTCATTACCAACCCAGACCCCATCGTCTAAACTACCCACACATTCCAAATTACCCTCCACAACCCTACTACCAACCACAAGAACAACATTTCACCGTCCATCAAGCCCAGACATACACCCAACCTCCGGTTCGCCCACAATGGCGCGCGCCGGTTCCCCACAATACATACCCACCTCCACATAACACATACCCACCACCACAAAACACCTATCCACCACCAAGAGCCTACAGGAACCCTCCAGGGATGGGTTTCAGGGGAAATCCGGCCGCCAGAAATGAAAGATTGCAGAGGCAAAGAACTTTTACTGAGTTGGGGGAAACTTATATTGCCTTGTTCCACAAATTGAGGCAGTTGGGTTTATTAAATCCTGTTGAGCCTAGATTACCAAATCCCTTACCCCAAAATATGGATCACTCGGTAAGATGTGAATATTGTTCGGGAGCTCCCGGACATGATACCGAGAAATGTTGGAGGCTGAAACATGCAATACAAGATCTTATTGATACCAACAAGATCGAGGTACAGGCACCGGAGGCACCTAACATTAACCAGAACCCATTGCCAAAGCACCCTGAAGCCCACATGATCGAGCTTGTGCACGAAGGAGGGGAGCCGAAGAAACCCCCACAGACAGTGATGATGATCCGTGCCACTCCAAAAGAAAAATCGATCAATGAGGAAGCAGGGGTACAGTTGAAGGGGGAAGATGTCAAGCCAGTGGTGATATTGGGGAAGAATCCATCTGCCGCTACAAGGAAACCAGAACCAGCCAAGTTGGTAATAACGGGAGCATCATCTGCACCCGTGGTTGTTGTGAAAGGGGTCTGTAGGGAACCGGTCATCATAAAACCAGTAGTCCAAACACCAATGACGGATAGCAAGGCTGTGCCTTGGAAGTATGAGAAGGCAGTGGTGATGTACAAGGGACAACAAGTGGAGGAGAATAGTTGTGAGGCGCAGGGACTGACTCGATCAGGACGGTGTTTTGCTCCGGCAGAGTTGAGAAGACCCAATCCAGCTGCAATAAAGAAACCTGTGTCAGAAGAAGAAGCTGAGGATTTCTTAAAGAAGATGAAAGTGCAGGATTACTCCGTGGTCGAACAATTGAAGAAAACACCGGCCCAGATCTCACTGCTATCATTATTAATCCATTCGGATGAACATCGTCGGGCCCTGATGAAGATACTGAATGAAGCTCATGTGCCCAATGAGATTTCTGTAAATCACCTGGAAACGATTGCCAACAAAATTTTCGAGGTGAACAGGGTAACATTTTCAGATGATGATCTGCCAGTGGAGGGCACGGAGCATAATAAAGCTCTCTACCTAACTGTCAAATGTGAAGATTCGGCAGTTACTCGGGCATTAGTGGATAACGGCTCAAGTGCCAATATTTGTCCATTATCCACCCTGAACCAATTGAAGATCGACCACGGAAGAATCCAAAAGAATAGCATTTGCGTCCGAGGATTTGACGGAAATGGAACAGCCACCGTGGGGGATATTATACTTGAGTTGACCATCGGTCCAGTCCAGTTTACCATGGAATTCCAGGTATTAGATGCTACGGTATCTTATAACTTTCTGTTGGGACGACCGTGGATCCATGCAGCCAAAGCAGTGCCATCCACCTTGCATCAGATGGTCAAGTTCGAGTGGGATAGACAAGAGGTCGTGTTGCACGGCGAGGACACTGCGTGCACCGTAGGAGGCGCCATTGTACCCTTCATAGAGACCAATGATGACAAAGGTCCCTGGGTCTACCAGATTTTTGATGCAGTGTCGGCAAACAAGTTCCCCGAGGGTGAAATCATTCAGCATCCTAGGATAGCTTCCGCAACGGTTATGATGGTTTCAGAAATGCTGGGTAATGGGTTTATGCCAGGAAAAGGCTTGGGAGCTGAACTTCAGGGAATTGTTCAACCTGTTTCCTTGCCCAAGAATTTGGAGACCTTTGGGTTGGGGTTCAAACCGACTGCGGCAGATGTAAAACGAGCTCGGAAAATGAAGAAGAAAGTTTGGTTTCTTCCCAAACCTGTGCCACGTCTCTCAAGATCTTTTGTTAGAGCAAGCGCCAAGGGGTCACCAGTCCCGAAAGTTCTCGGGCGATTGATTGGGATTGACGGGGATCTGAATCAGAGTTTCGAAAGATTGTTCACTAATGTCAATATGGTAGAAGTCGGAGAGGGTTCCAGCGGAACAGACATACAGTTTATGGGGCCTGAGGCCAAAACCAACAATTGGACGGTTACTCCTCTTCCTACTCGGGGAGAGTCCTGGTAGTAGGCTTTGATTTTTGCTTTCTTATTTTTCGGATTATTCAGGGTGTAATCCAAATCTTATTTTATCTTGTAAAAGTGTGAACCCTGTTATCCCGCATTTTAATAAAATTCTTTTCTTGTCTCATTTTAATTTTGTTTTATTCTTTTCTCTTTCTGAACAGTTCTCTTTTTACTGGTTCTAATGACATGGCATGCACGACGGATCTTCGACCTAGTCTAATAAATCAATCTGACTCTGATTTAATGATACAAGAGATCGATTATGACGATGAGTCTGAATATGATGAGGATAAAGCCTTCGAAGAAATAAACCGAGAACTATGCCAATTTGAAGAGAAACCCAAGCCTAATATGAATGACACCGAGGCTGTAAATCTAGGGGATGCGGATAATGTCCGAGAAACCAAAATCAGCATCCACATTGAGCCTAGCATCAGGGAAGAATTAATCAAAGCACTCATTGAGTTTAAAGATGTTTTTGCATGGTCGTATGACGACATGCCGGGTTTAAGCACCAAGCTAGTGGTTCACAAATTACCCATTGACCCGACATGCCTCCCCGTCAAGCAGAAACTGAGGAAGTTCAAGACAGATATGAGTGTGAAGATTAAAGAAGAAGTAACCAAGCAACTGCAAGCAAAGGTTATTCGGGTCTCTCGATATCCTGATTGGTTGGCTAATGTAGTGCCAGTACCAAAGAAAGATGGGAAGATCAGGGTATGCGTCGACTACCGTAATCTGAACAGGGCAAGCCCAAAGGATAACTTTCCATTGCCCAATATCCATATCTTGATCGACAATTGCGCCGGGCGAGAAATCGGCTCCTTTGTGGATTGCTACGCTGGGTATCATCAGATTTTGATGGATGAAGAAGATGCAGAGAAAACAGCTTTCATTACGCCATGGGGGACTTATTGTTATCGGGTAATGCCATTCGGTTTGAAGAACGCTGGGGCAACATACATGAGAGCAATGACTACTGTGTTCCATGATATGATACACAAAGAGATCGAAGTGTACGTAGATGATGTGATCATCAAATCCAAGCATCAGGAAGACCACGTAGCAGACCTTAGGAAGTTTTTCCAAAGGCTTCGAAGGTACGACATTAAGCTCAACCCAGCCAAATGTGCATTTGGTGTTCCATCTGGAAAGCTGTTAGGATTTATCGTCAGTCGGCGAGGCATTGAGTTGGATCCGTCAAAGATCAAATCCATCCAGGAATTGCCGCCACCAAGGAATAAAACAGAAGTAATGAGTCTGTTGGGAAGATTGAACTATATCAGCAGATTCATCGCTCAGCTCACAACAACTTGTGAACCCATCTTTCGATTGCTGAGGAAAGATGCCGCGATAGAATGGACGGCAGAATGTCAGGAGGCATTTGACCAGATCAAAGGTTATTTATCCAATCCACCTGTATTGGTTCCACCTGAGTCGGGGAGGCCATTAATCCTTTATCTAACGGTCCTGGATCATTCGTTTGGTTGCGTGTTGGGTCAACACGACATCACAGGAAGAAAAGAGCAAGCCATCTATTATCTCAGCAAGAAGTTTACAGTCTATGAGAATAAGTACACTCAACTTGAGAAGACATGTTGTGCTCTAACTTGGGTAGCACAGAAGTTTAAGCATTATCTGTCGTCACATACTACTTACCTTATTTCACGTCTGGATCCATTAAAGTATATTTTCCAGAAGCCTATGCCCACAGGAAGATTGGCAAAATGGCAGATATTACTCACAGAGTTCGACATTGTCTATGTGACGAGGACGGCCATGAAAGCTCAAGCATTGGCCGATCACTTGGCTGAGAATCCTATTGATGAAGAATACGAGCCTTTGAGGACGTATTTTCCTGATGAAGAAGTGATACATATAGAGGAGTTAGAACTGAATGAGGAGCCAGGGTGGAAGCTTTTCTTTGACGGGGCTGCTAATGCAAAAGGAGTTGGAGTAGGAGCAGTACTTATTTCAGAAACAGGAACATCACTATCCTGTTACAGCTCAGCTACGTTTCTATTGTACTAACAACATGGCTGAATATGAGGCATGTATTTTGGGCCTACGATTGGCTGCAGACATGGATGTTCAGGACGTCTTGGTCTTGGGAGACTCGGACCTCCTAGTACATCAGATCCAGGGTGAATGGGAAACACGGGATTTGAAGCTTATACCATATCGACAATGTTTGCACGATCTGAGCAAGCGATTTCGATCAGTGGAGTTCAGACACATCCCGAGAGTTCACAATGAGGTTGCCGATGCTTTGGCCACTTTAGCATCGATGTTGCACCATCCAGACAAAATCCATGTTGACCCATTGTATATTCAGGTTCGTGATCAGCATGCCTACTGCAACATAATAGAAGAAGAAATGGATGGCGAGCCATGGTTTTATGATATCAAGGAATACCTCAGGATGGGGATATACCCGGAGCAGGCAACCGGAGATCAAAAGAGAGCCATTCGACGACTGGCAAATGGATTTTTCCTCAGTGGAGGAATGTTGTACAAAAGAACCCCAGATCTGGGATTGCTGAGATGTATTGATGCAGGTCAAGCCACGATAGTGATGACAGAGGTACATGCTGGAGTCTGTGGGCCCCATATGAGCGGATATGTGTTGGCAAAGAAGATTCTGCGAGCGGGATATTATTGGCTCAGTATGGAGCATGATTGTATCAGTTTCGTACGAAAATGCCATCAGTGTCAGATACACGGAGATCTGATTCATTCTCCACCAATGGAATTGCACACAATGTCCGCACCATGGCCATTTGTAGCATGGGGCATGGATGTCATTGGGCCTATCGAGCCGGCAGCTTCGAACGGTCACAGGTTCATTCTGGTAGCCATCGATTATTTCACTAAGTGGGTTGAAGCCAAAACTTTTAAGTCTGTAACCAAGAAGGCAGTGGTGGATTTCGTCCATTCCCATATCATTTGTAGATTTGGGATCCCAAATATAATAATCACGGACAATGGTGCTAATCTTAACAGCAACTTGATGAGAGAAGTATGTGAACAGTTTAAGATTACACACCGTAATTCCACCCCGTATCGGCCCAAGGCGAATGGAGCAGTTGAGGCAGCCAACAAAAATATAAAGAAGATATTGAGGAAAATGATTGAAGGATCCAGACAATGGCATGAAAAGCTACCATTTGCGTTGTTAGGATACCGCACTACTGTTCGTACTTCAATAGGTGCGACTCCTTATTTGTTGGTATACGGAACCGAAGCAGTAATACCAGCAGAAGTTGAAATTCCTTCCCTTCGAATTATCGCTGAGGCCGGGATTGACGATGATGAATGGGTCAAAACCCGACTAGAGCAGCTGAGTTTAATGGATGAAAAAAGATTGGCAGCAGTATGTCATGGCCAGTTGTATCAAAAGAGAATGGCAAGAGCATACAATAAGAAGGTGCGCCCCAGAAAATTTGAAGTAGGGCAACAAGTATTGAAACGGATCCTCCCACATCAGATTGAGGCAAAAGGCAAGTTCGCCCCGAATTGGCAAGGGCCGTATATTGTGACCAGAGTATTATCCAATGGCGCTTTACGTCTGACGGATGTTGAAGGAAGATGCGTCGACATGGCTATCAATTCTGATGCAGTCAAAAGATATTATGTGTAATTTCTTTTGTTGTTTATTTGTTTGTTTGTACTTAGTGCTTATCGGATAATGAAATGACGGAGGCAATTCTTTCTTCTATCCAAACACTTTTAACCTTTGCTTTACCCCTTTGAGCCATACTTATCTTTTTATACCCCTCTCTTGGAATCATTAATAAATGTATGAAAAAAAAAACTTTTTGAAGGTCGCAAGAAAACAAAGGAGTCAGTGAACTACGTTCGACCTGATTCCTCAAAGAGGATACGTAGGCGCCTCACGGCTCGGTCATAAGGTAATAAAAAAAAAAAAAAACCCAAGTAAGAAAACTGGGGCAGAAATTATGTTTCTAAATTTTGAAAAAAAAAAGAAAAAAAAAGGAGTTTGATTCCAAGAGTTGTAATACTTTACCCATCAAAGTTATTTTGAATTTTATATCCTTTTCTTCTAAAACCTATATTGATATCCAAAAAAGACCTCCCGATCAGTATCCGAGAGGTGTTAAGATAGGCAAATGAAAACCAAGAATAAAACATCGGTCCCTGACTGAATGAGGATCATGAATTGAAAGAATTTATAGCCAAAAGAATTCCCGGCAGAGATAAATCTTATCGGCAACACTCCAATCCCAAGCTGAGAAAATAAGATGAGAGAGTCTTATCGGCGAAAACCTTCACAGGCGCCATAAGGCGACGTAAGCTGAGAAATACAAAATGAGAGAGTCTTATCGGTGAAAACCTTCACAGGCACCATAAGGCGACGGGAGTTGTGAGAAATGAGAGAGCCTTGTTAGTGAAAACCCCGCGAAGGGCACTATAAGGCGACAAGATAGATTGACGGAAAAGATCCGTATTTTGCGAAGAATTGGGCACCTATTTATCCCCAGCAAGTGAAGACATCAGAAAGTTTGATCGACACAAATAGACTGGGTTGATTAATCCGGAATGCACAACATGATCATTGGAATCGGTTGTATCACCCAGATAAGTTCATTTTTTTTGTTCAGAAAGATTTTCTCATTTTTCTATCTTTTCATTTTGTTGTTTAAAAGAATTTTTCTAGAAATTTATGTTTTAAGGAAGGTCTTTCAGAGCTTACTACCAGTTGCCAAAATGGTACAACATAAAAAGTGAAAAGGGCAGGCAAGAGACAAGGCAATAAGGCAAAAGACGTTGGTTGCTAGGCCGAATAATACTGTCCTAAAATGGCAAGGAAAGTACGGGGAAGAGCCGAAAAAAAAAAAAAAACATGTTGAGGAAATTGTAAGCCAAGTTCCAAGACGATCCCCAGAGTACTCCGACCGAATATCGACCAAGCTACGAGGTGGTCGGACAACACAGAAGGGGAAGGGAAGAAAGGAAAATTCATCTTCGGCAAAATAACCTCCAGAAATTTTTGAGATACAAAATGGTGAAGGGATAAATGGAAAAACCATCCCCAGCAGAATGTTATCCCCAGCAAATAACATCATCCCCAACAAGTTTTGAGAACGCCGAACAAGAATAAGGGAAAGGGAACAATCATCCCCATCAGGAGTGACATGACCACTCGCCATATTTCATCAAAAAAAAAAAAACTAACTAAATTTTCTTTGATTTGAACAGGAAAATAAAGTGTTGATGATGGCCTAAAGATACGCCATAAGAAAGATCGCCAGAATTGGGGCAGAAAATTTTCTGCCACAAGTGGAAATTTTCTCGGAGAATCGAGGAAACAAATTCAAATTATTCTTTACCAATTAGGCGCCCACCAGTATAATGCGGGAATACATTTTATGTTTTCATTTCATGTTCTAGGTCGCCCACCAGTATAATGCGGGTATGCATTTCTCTTTTCATTTCATGTTCTAGGTCGCCTACCAGTATAATGCGGGCATGCATTTATCTTTTCATTTTCAGTTCTAGGTCGCCCACCAGTAAAATGCGGGAATACTTTCAGTTCTAGGTCGCCCACCAGTAAAATGCGGGAATACATTTAAGTTCTAGGTCGCCCACCAGTATAATGCGGGAATACTTTTAAGTTCTAGGTCGCCCACCAGTAAAATGCGGGAATACATTTAAGTTCTAGGTCGCCCACCAGTATAATGCGGGAATACATTTCAGTTCTAGGTCGCCCACCAGTAAAATGCGGGAATACTTTCAGTTCTAGGTCGCCCACCAGTAAAATGCGGGAATACATTTAAGTTCTAGGTCGCCCACCAGTAAAATGCGGGAATACATTTAAGTTCTAGGTCGCCCACCAGTATAATGCGGGAATACATTTCAGTTCTAGGTCGCCCACCAGTATAATGCGGGAATACATTTCAGTTCTAGGTCGCCCACCAGTAAAATGCGGGAATACTTTCAGTTCTAGGTCGCCCACCAGTAAAATGCGGGAATACATTTAAGTTCTAGGTCGCCCACCAGTAAAATGCGGGAATACATTTAAGTTCTAGGTCGCCCACCAGTATAATGCGGGAATACATTTCAGTTCTAGGTCGCCCACCAGTAAAATGCGGGAATACTTTATGTTCTAGGTCGCCCACCAGTAAAATGCGGGAATACATTTCAGTTCTAGGTCGCCCACTAGTATAATGAGGGAATACATTTTGTCTGTTCATTCCATAGTTCTAGGTCGCCCACCAGTATAATGCGGGCATACATTTCAGTTTTCCATTTCCAGGTCGCCCACCAGTATAATGCGGGCATACATTTCATTTTTCCATTTCCAAGCACCCACCTGTATAACGAGAGGAATACTTTTCAGTCTTATACTACAGATTTTGAAGTCAGTAACCCCACCGGAAGGCAAAGGTTACAACAAGAATCCCCAGCAGGAAACGATAAAATCCCAACACCAGAAGGCAGAAGGTGGCAACAAGAAGTCCCAGCGCAAATTCAAGCGCATGAGTCAAAAGAAAGAAAAGACGCGTCTTGATGAATCTGATGAAGATAATCGTGTCCCCCGAGGAACCGCCAAAAAGCTTAATGAAGAAAGCCATGTCCCCAGCGGACCGAACAAAATGACGAAAACTGGTATTAAAAAAAAAAGTCAAGGGCCAGAAGTCTTGGTAAAAAGGCACCAGAGGAAATACAAACCGACAAAAAGCAAGGCAACCAGAGCAAGGGGGAAAACAGATAAGATTCTGTAATTTCTAGCTTAGTCTAGCTTCTTATTTTGTTTTTAGCATGGTGTAATAAGGAGGTCAGCAAACAGTAAAAGTAGCATGCAACAGCAGTAACTTTGCAGTCCCATGGTAGTCCCAGCTACCAAGACTTCCCGAACTACATTGACCTGATTCCTGTTTAGCCCAGGATATGTAGGAAACCTTTGAAGCAAAGGTTCGGTCAAATCTTTTTCAAAAAATGCTTCAACAGAGTACTCGGATGGGCAAAAATCGCTCGCTTTATCTTTGCACGAAAACCCTTCGTGTCTCCGGGCAAAGAGGGGCAGCTGTAAGCACGTGATTTTTTGCCCTATATGAGAATTACTCCCAAAAATTCAAAAATAAAATGATTTTCTTTGGTGTGCAATTTTGTGATATTTTGAATAATTATTTGTAGTTGTCTGTGCGTGTTTATTTGCTAAATTAATAAAAAATACAAAAATATGTCGCATTTTGCATGTAGGATTTAATTCTATAATTGATAATAATTAAATTTGTTTTACAAAAATTAAAAATTACAAAAATAGGCATCGTTTGCATTTTTAGCATTTAATGTCCAAATATACAATTTTATGCTTAATTAATACTTAATTGTGCGTTAATTGTTATTGGGAATTAATTTGCGCTTTTATAACTTAATTTAGTTCTTAATAATAGTTTAAGTATTTTTATAATTTAGTTTTAGAAAAATAAAAGAAGAAAAGAGAGCGAAAATATAAAGAAAGTCGGAATTGGGCCTCTTCTTCGATTTCAAGCCATAGGCCCAAAAAATGGCCCAACCTTCCCTACGACCCAGTCCATTTCGAACTGGGTCGACCCAGTCCATAACCCAACACCCCTTTTATTTTACAAACAAAATAAAAAAAAAAAAATTAAGAAAACCCTAAGAAATGCCTAAAGCATCCGCCCCCCTATTCTCCTTCTTCTTCCTCAAAACTCCAAAGCACAACCATGGCTTCCCTCTCCCATTCCCCTCCATCTTCACGTCTTCATCTTTTCCGTCGACGTCGTCCATGGTTTCTCCGTTGCTTCATCTTCTTCGTCCGAACGAACATCGACGTCTTATGTCCAAGTTGTTCACCCTCGCCATGGCCAGTCGCCATTGTTGCTCACGCAGCTGCTACTGCGCTGCCTTCTTCTCCGACTGCCCTTACCCTCGTCGTCAACCCCCATTTCTATCGATTACAGTCGACAATCAGGGACGACCCAAACAGCCCACCTACTGCTCACGCAGCTGCTACTGCTGCCATTGCCTTCGTCGACCATCGCTTCCGAGTTGCTGCTGCCTCGTCCAGTTTTTTCCCCTCCCCATTGCTGCGTCTTCAGTCGATGGATAGAACCAGTCGACAGAACCAGTCGACCACTTGCTCTCATGACTTCTGCTTCACTCCGTCTCCTTCACGTAAACAAGTGAATCCCAGCTGCTTTGTTCATGCATTTCTGCCGCGACAACTGTTGCTGCTGCATCGGCGCGGCTTCAGTTGGTTTCGTAGGTTCGTGTTCGTTGCCGTTTGGTCGAGCTTTGGCCGAGGTTCATCGAGTCAGTCCATACATATTTCATGTCGATCCGGTTAGTGGATTTTTGAGTTTTATATTGTCCGCATTTTTTTTTGTTGATATTTTCGAATCTAAAATCGGCAAATGTTTGTTTTGTTTATCGTTTGACTTAATTTTTAGTTCATGTTCATATGTTGTTTGTTAGATAAATTTTTCAGATTTCAAAGGAAGGATTAATTAGTTATTTTTCATGTTTATTTCATGTTTGTTTTATTGTTAGAATAAATATTTGTTAGTTTGATGTTTGTTAGATTCAAATTGAAATTTAATTGATTATTTCTTCAATTTGTTTCATGTGTTAATGTATTTTTAGAAATTGTTAATATTGTTAAGTTCAAGTTTAAGTTCATAATAGTTTCTAACAACAATTTTGTTATTTGTCTAAAAAATTTTAGTTGTGTTGAAGGAAATATATTGATTTAATCGTTTGAATCCGTCATGCTTGTTGTTTAATATAGATTTAATTCATGTTCATACTTTGTTTGGATGATCTTGAATCCAAATTTTGTATAGTTTGATTTCTTGTTTACCATTTATGATTATTTCTTGAATTGTTCTCATAATTTTGTTTAAAGTTTAATATAAGAATTGTTTGTTGTAATGTTGTTAGAGTTGATTTTAAGTTCAATATGACTGAGTTTAGAAATCTTCATACTTTGTTTATTGTTGGTGTTGAATCCGAAAATAGGATTGTTTGTTGCTAAAATATTGTTCAATCAAATTTTAGTTGTTCTTGGTTGTTCAATTTGTGTTCATGTGATTTGTTGTTGAAATGTTGTTAAAATCATGTTCATGTGATATTGTTGTTATGATGTTCATCCGTGTTCATATTGTTGTTTGAACATTGTTAGAAATTGATCATATTGTCTATATTTTGGTTAAGTTTGATTAATTGATGTGTTATAGCTGATGGGTAGTTTGGTAAATTTGTAATACGTTCAGGGGTAGTTTGGTAATTTCAGTAAGGTCGGAAGGGGTAGTTTAGGAATTGTACATTTTGAAATTGTTTATTTGAAGCATGGGGGACAAAATGAAATGGGGTGGGTTGTGATATGATTATTTAATATAAAGGGGGACAAGATTTAAATTAAAGGGGAATCTTGCATTATTTTAAATAAAGCATGGGGGACAAAATATAATGGGGTGGTGTGATATATTTATTTAATGTAATGGGGATGAGTGGGAAGATAATGGGTTTGGTAGAGAAAGGGATTGATTTTAATTGATTTATGGGATGGGATATATATATGTGAAGTCTTGAACACAAAAGGGAGAAGAGAGACAGAAAAAAAAGAGATTGAAAAAAAAAGCTGAACATTTATTCCGAAAAAAAAATTGAAACTCTCAAGAAAAGAAAAACATACAAAGAAAAAAAATTGAAAATTAGAAGAGAAAGTAGTACACACCTGATAAATATTCTGGTATACAGGTGTAGAAATTAAGGGTTGAAGATTAACTAGCCTTTCAAAAATCTGAAAATTTCCCTTGGTTTCTGTCCGTTATTTTCGGCATTCCTGGATTTTATTTTGAATTTTTCAAAGCTGTCACTGGGATTTTCGTTGACTGGTTATTGCTGGTTATTGTTGCTGTTGCTGTGTTACGTATTACGTTGCTGACTTTCTTCTTCTTATATTGACAATATCAGGTACACAACTGTAATTTTGGCATTTTGTAAGCTGAAATGAAGAATGGAGTGTTAAATTTTTAATTTAGTTTAATTTAATTTTTTGTATTGTATTTAGGTTATTCATGTATTATTATTCCGTAAATCACTGTCATCGGCATAACTAGGCATATTATAGCGACATATTAAATAACGTCTTTACCAGATTATTAGGAAATATATTTAAACCTGATTATTAATTAAAATTGTTTAAATAAAAAAAATATAGAAGAAATAACGTAAAAATGGCGTTATTGAATCAGTTTGGCAAAAATTAACTAAGTTCCTTATTCATAAGGTTTTTCGTCAACGATAAGTTAATCCGAATCATGTAGTCAATTTCAGTTATAACATGAATTAGTTTGCAAACAAGTATTAGGACATGATGAATTAAAACAAAGTTAGTTAATGTTAAATTGTTTAAATTTTTAGAAATATGATTTAGTACTCAAGTTTTTATTTTTATTTCTTTCAATTTTCAGTATTTGTAAATAATTAGTTTCAATAAGCTTAAGTCTTACTAATAATTTGAATTTTAATCCAACTATGGGATAATTAGTTTTTTTTTATTTTTTTACTTTTCGATAATTCCATGTTGTATTTATGATTATAATTTTATTACTTTCTGTTAATATCTGTTTTTCTCTTCTATTTAATATGTCATTTTCAAGAATGTAGATATTGATTTTATATTTATAAAAAAACTTAGTAATAATAAAAAGGTTGTCATTAAAGGATATTATTAAAGGATTTCGCTAAAAATAAATAGATGTAAATAATACAAATGTATAGGATTCTCCAATCTCATTTATTTATTTAATTATTTTTAAAAAAAATTACTTAGAATTTGGGATGGATTGTTTAGTGAATTTCACTTCCTTCCCAAAAGATAATGACGCGTTAGACTCTTTAGGCGCGATTTAATTAATTTTACCTTCTTAAACTCGGATGCGCATTTCATGCGACCCAAATCTAAATCCTAAAACATCAAATAAAATATGTTTCGTATTGTGGGTGCATTTCATGTGACACAATCCAAAGATATGTTTTAAGCGATGTTCACATTCCTAAAAAATAATAATTATAATAATAAAGCGGTAAAAGATAAAATTTGCACATGGTTCATAATTGTATTAAAAATCAGATAAATAAGCCGAATATAACAGTTGAGCGACCGTGCTAGAACCACGGAACTCGGGAATGCCTAACACCTTCTCCCGGGTTAACAGAATTCCTTATCCGGATTTCTGGTACGCAGACTGTAATATAGAGTCATTCTTTTCCTCGATTCGGGATTAAAATTGGTGACTTGGGACACCCTAAATCTCCCAAGTGGCGACTCTGAAATAATTAAACCAATCCCGTTTCGACTGTCCTTTAATTGGAAAAACTCCCTACGCTCCTCGCGGTGCCGGAAAAAGGAGGTGTGACAACTACGTCTTGGATCCCCCTAATTAAATGTACTTTCTTTTGTTTCTTCCCGAGGTCGTTTAGATACTTCACCAATCGACTCGCATTCCTTTTTATACGGATATATATTTTCAAAGAACTCAGCATTATCTGATTCTATAACCGTATTATTATGAATGTCGGGATTTTCTGATTTATGAACCAGAAATCGATATGCTTTACTATTAGTTGCATATCCTATGAAAACACAATCAACTGTTTTCGGTCCTATTTTTACCCTTTTGGGTTTAGGAACTTGCACCTTTGCCAAACACCCCCACACTTTAAAATAATTCAAGTTGGGCTTCCTTCTTTTCCATTTTTCATATGGAATGGATTGTGTTTTACTATGGGGTACTCGATTTAGTATTCGGCTGGCCGTAAGAATGGCTTCCCCCCACAAGTTCTGTGGCAAACCAGAACTTATCAACAATGCGTTCATCATCTCCTTTAATGAACGATTCTTTCTTTCCGCAATCCCATTGGATTGGGGAGTGTAAGGGGCTGTTGTTTGATGAATAATTCCATATTCTAAACATATTTGTTCAAAAGGAGATTCATATTCACCACCCCTATCACTTCTTATCATTTTGATTTTCTTGTTAAGTTGCGTTTCAACTTCATTTTTGTATTGCTTGAATGCGTCTATTGCTTCATCTTTACTATTAAGTAAGTAAACATAGCAATATCGAGTACTATCGTCAATAAAAGTTATGAAATACTTCTTTCCACCGCGAGATGGTATTGACTTCATGTCACAAATATCTGTGTGAATTAAGTCTAAAGGATTTGAATTCCTTTCAACCGACTTATAAGGATGTTTAACATACTTAGATTCCACACATATTTGACATTTTGATTTTTCGCATTCAAACTTAGGCAATACTTCCAAGTTTATCATTTTTCGCAAGGTTTTATAATTGACATGACCTAAACGTACATGCCATAAATCATTTGACTCAAGTAAGTAAGAAGAAGCTGAAGTTTTATTATTAGTTTCAACAACTATTACATTCAGCTTGAAAAGGCCCTCAGTAAGGTAACCTTTTCCTACAAACATTTCATTCTTACTAATCACTACCTTGTCAGATACAAAAACGCACTTGAAACCGTGCTTTACAAGAAGTCCAGTAGAGACTAAGTTCTTCCTAATCTCGGGAACATGAAGGACGTTGTTCAAAGTCATGACCTTGCCAGAAGTCATCTTGAGAAATATCTTACCGTATCCTTCAATTTTTGCTGTAGCAGCATTTCCCATAGAGAGCGTCTCTTCGGGTCCAGCAGAAGCATATGTAGAAAATGCTTCCCTCACAGCACAAACATGGCGAGTGGCTCCAGAATCAATCCACCACTCCTTTGGGTTTCCTACCAGGTTGCATTCAGAAAGCATGGCGCACAAGTCATCAACATCATCATGCTTTTCTACCATGTTTGCTTGACCCCTTTGCTTGTCTTTCTTCCGAGCACGACACTCCGTAGATTTGTGTCCGGTTTTCCCACAGTTGTAGCAGTTTCCACTGAACCGCTTCTTGCTTGGGTTGTATTTCGGACCAGAAGCCTTCTTTCTCTTTTTGTTATCTTCAACAATATTTGCTCCCATTATTGTTGAATTTCCACGGCCTCTTCTCTCAGCAGCTTTGTTGTCCTCTTCGATTCTCAATCGAACAATGAGATCTTCAAGGGACATCTCCTTTCGTTTGTGTTTCAAATAATTTTTGAAGTCCTTCCACAATGGAGGCAACTTCTCAATTATTGCTGCTACTTGGAATGCTTCATTGATGACAAGACCTTCAATGAAAATTCCGTTAGTAAAATTACTAAAAAATTTACTTTCAATATCAGTATTTATTTGAAACATACCTTCAGCAAGTAGATCATGAATAATCACTTGCAATTCCTGGACTTGGGTAATAACAGACTTGCTATCTACCATTTTGTAGTCCAAAAATTTTGCGGCGACGAATTTCTTCATCCCGGCATCTTCAGTTTTGTACTTCTTTTCAAGTGCATTCCACAATTCTTTTGACGTCTCCACGCCACTGTATACATTATACAGATTATCCTCCAGCCCGCTAAGAATATAATTCCTGCACAAGAAGTCAGAATGCTTCCATGCCTCAATCACGAGAAAGCTATCATTCTCTGGAGTTTCATCTGGAAGATCAGGAACATCTTCCTTGATGAACTTCTGTAGACATAACGTAGTCAAGTAGAAGAACATCTTTTGCTGCCAGCGCTTGAAATCCATCCCGGAAAATTTTCCGGGTTTCTCTGCCGGTGCCAACGCCGGAGTTCGACTTGTCGATGCGTTGGCAGTCATCATCGGAACAGCTTGATTTCCGTCATTCGCCATTTTTACTGTAAAAATGACACAATCAAACGTTTAATAAACGTTTAAAACTGGAGTGAAAAATCACGTAGATTTTAATCTCCAACAAAATGCCACGAAGGTTTTAAAACTGGAGTAAAAATCACGTAGATTTTAATCTCCAACAAACCGCCACGAAGGCTTAACTCTCCAAACGGGAGTACACAAAAAACCACAAAGGTTGGAAACAAGGTTATAGTTTCCAGAATAATAAAAGTAACACAAATACAGAAATTAAATTATTAAATTATTAAATTCCTTAAGATTGTTGTTCCTCTGTACTTGTAAATAATGATTCTGGAAATTAGAACGTTAGCTTATAAACGTAAATATAAATAAAAAACAGAAATTAATTCGAGCCCACTGAATTCACAGTGTTTCCTTAAGGAATTTAATCCCCTCCTAGTACCCAAGGTTATAGATTATTTCCTCCCAGGATAGAACGAATTACACACTGGTGTAGCGGTACTTCAAACCCCAGTGTTTCAACGAACACAAAGTTCGGCAACAAATCACACTTATGGATGCTTTGTTTGTAGTTAAAAACAATGCAGAATAAGGAGGACAACTCAGAAGTCGAATGGAAATTCTGAGAGGAAGGAATGCAAAGTATAGCCAATGTTGAATTCTTACTGAAGAGAATATCAAATTGCAATTCGTTTTTCCAGTGTATACGCAGTGTATACAGAGTGTATATCCAGTATATGCAGAGTGTATATCCAGTGTATACAGAGTGTATATTAAGTGTATACAGAGTGTTTCAAGTGTTTTTTCCGATGTGTTCTTCTTTCTCTCCAACTTATGCTCTATTTATAGCAGTTATTTGAGAGAAATCCGCCCCTTCCATGGTGCAACAAGCACTAGATCATGGAGAAAGCACTTACATGGTGGTATATACACTTGCTTGGTGGGAGGAACACTTGCACCATTGTGGGAGGTGCACTAGGCTGCATTGTTGCTTAGTGTTGCAACACAATACACGGATTGGAAAACATCCGTTACAAACACGGATTATATCACGTTAATATTCACTATTAACAAATAAATTTGGTCCAAAAAATTAATCAATTGATCGATCATTTGACCAAATCCGAATCCAAATCCCATTTCCCATTCACTCTAATTTTAAGACTATTTCATCTTAAACAAAAACTCAACATTGTATTCCAAGTCTAATTAGAGATAAGGAAATGCGAATCCCTAAAAGAGGATACGAAGGATAAGAAAAGGCTAGAAATGTCTAATGCTGATGGAAGATGATTGCAGCTAGAACTGATTAGCAATGGTGGATGATTAACAAAGTACAATTGTGAAAGAAGCTTGCAGTGAGGAAGGACACGACTATTATCAGATCAATAAAAATTAAAATTAGCAATGTAAAATTACTACTTTGTCCTTGGTCGACCATCAAGGCTTTTCTATATAGTAGAAATATAGAGATAAATACATATAGATTTTTGGACTTTTGTGAAAAAGAAAATTGTGTTTCAGCTTTCAGGCAAAGAAGAAGAATAAAAGAAAGGAAAAGGGCAATCCTCTCTTTCTGTGGAAAATCTAACGAAAATGCAAGTACCAGTTTGGAGTCCTCGGCTAGTCAATCTGTTCAATCGTTCATGCCTAATTACAAACAGTTTGCGGGCATTTTCTTCATCAGCTTATTCTAACCAGTCTCGCGGTGGCCTTCCTCGCTTCTACTCTGATAAGCTCCCTCCTTCCAAGGCATTGTCCATTTTCTGCACACTCTACTCTCTCATAGCTGAACTTGTCGAGGTTCCCTTTTCTCAAATATGGGGTTCTTGATTGTATTGGAAAAAGAACAGGGTAGAGTGTGTACAACCAACTGATTATGTTAAAAAGATTCGGACTTTGTTGCATTTCATCTGACTGTTAGCAACCGATAAACTGAAACTTATTTTTTTTTATTACACTATTTAGAAGTTTCATGATGTTATAACTATCTATAATCTGCAAGCCTTTTCCATTATCTTACTTAAGGAAGCTCATATAGGTATTTTCACATAAGTGGAATCAAATGAGGAAATGGATAATGAGGAGTATTATATCCGACCCCAACTAGTTTGGAATTGAGCAGTTGTTGTTGTGTTATTTTCTTGTTCTATTTTTACTCTTAGAGCTATGTTCTTACTTTATTCAGATTAACTGATTTTAGCGCCTCAACTGTGGTGTTTTTAACGTTTTTTATGCAGGATGGTGTTGTTCGTGTTAAAGGTGATGAATTCTGGCACATGACTAGGGTTTTAAGGTTGTCAGTTGATGATAGGTACTGCCTTGTAGCATATCTTTGATGGTTACCAGTGATACACAACACTCAATAATATGCATAAAACAAATGTTCCTTTTCCACCAGTAGTTTCTTTCTCCTTTGTGCATGGTTTAAGTATAACGTTGGTTAGAAACTATGAGATGGCTTGTTCAAAAGTGTTATCTGCATTGCTGTGTTTATTTTGAATAAGGAATGTGGACGGTTCCTTTACAACTACCAGCGTCCTAATTTTTAGAAGCCTTTTGTACTCTCCCTCCCCTAATTTTGGATCTAAATGTCCAATTTTTGTTTTCGTATTTAGATTTCAAATCTGTCAATTCTATGAAGGATATGATTTTCAACAAATGATTGTTGATTCCTTCTTAACATAAGTCAGAAAGGTTGTCCTTGAGAAAAGAAATATGGTAGTACTTGGGGAAATATTTGTTTGTGTGTGTACATCTACATATATACAGATATAAAAGGATCTGAATAGTAACATGTAGTCCTATCAAATTTTTGCTGCACTCCATTGAAAATTTGACATGTCTACAATCTCTATCTTTTGGTGTAGAATGAAAAATGTAAATCAATTTTACACTTCTTTTTGGAGTTTACGGACTCCATGTATCATTGATAGGAGCCTAAATCCTCTATCTTGTACAGACTCAAACACTTTCTTAATGAGGTTTTTGTTAATTAATTACTTAATTGTCAAATGAAATTGCTGCTAAGTATCAGACCAATGGGAATCAATTTCTTAAAATATGTTAATCAGAAACACTGGAATCTTAGAACTTATAATACTCCTTTTATGAGGATGTCCATATATTGTATCCTTAGCTGAGGTTTAAATTCGGTAGAAAGCTAGCACCCGTATTGGAGTTTTTAGTCCTTGAACAACGGTACTGAGTTAATTTCACCTATTCATGATGTTCAATTTGCAAGGGTAGAACTATTTGATGGAAAAGGAGGATTAGTTGAAGGTTGTATACAGAGCGTTGATCAGACAGGATTGGACATTGTAGCTCTCGAGAATCCAAAGTCAATATCTCCTCATAGCACACAGTGGCATGTCTATGCTGCATTTGGTGAGTTTTTATGAGCATTGTTAGCGGTGTTATGTATTGTTCATTTCCCTGTCTTGCGTTATGTGTGTCAAGTTCCTGCAATGTAGGTACTCTGAAGGGAGGCCGAGCTGATTGGCTTGTGGAGAAATGTACAGTATGTTTGGGCATGTGGGTATTGTATCTCTCCTGAAGCTTCAGTAACTTGTTTGTTCACTCTCTCGTCTGATGGTCTCAGGAGTTAGGAGCCTGCAGTGTGACCCCCTTACTGACGGAACGGTCTCCTTCTATATCAGAAAATCGGGTGGACAGATTACAACGTGTCAGTTTTGCTGCAGCTAAACAATGTAAGCTTTTCAAGCATGATGTAAAACGTATTTGCATCCTAATTTTCTTTATTGGTTCGTAGACTATGTTTTACACATTAACTTCTTCTTTTAGGCCAACGGCTGCATGAAATGGTTCTAAATCCTCCTACAAAAATTAGTGCGCTTTTACCTCTTGTAAGTTGATTATTCCAATTTCTTCCCACAAAGTAAAATCTTTTAAGCTTCGTGTAAAGCACATAGGAGGCATTCTAAGACTTTTTCTCATCTTTGTCTCTGCAACACTTCATTGTTCTTGGTTTTGTGGTGCCACCAATGCTCTAGGTCAAAAATTCAAAGCTTGCATTTATTGCCGCGGCAGAAGCTAAACCATTATTTAGTGCTTTAAGTTCCATTAAGAAAGAATCAGCTGGACTGATGATAATTGGACCAGAAGGAGGTTAGTATCTTTCTGCAGCTCTCCCTTCTCTTCCTATCTATTCCCAAGGTTTTGTGCCTTAACACTGATGTATTTTGGTTGGTCATATGTCAAGATTTTATCATCTGAAGAGTTCAATTATCCAGGATCTATAATGAAAAGTGTTAGGAGTTCTAAATAATGAAATTAATTCATACATACCAAAACATTCTTAAAGAGTAAAAGTAGTCATCTTCCAGTAATTCACAAACTAAAGTAGGCTCTGTTTTAATGCGAAGCTCTAGTTTTGGACAATTTATGTGTCAAAGCTCATTGGCCTTTAACTTCTAAAAGTGGCTATTTTAGTGCGTTGCTGATTTATTTTGGCGTGGGATTATACTGGGTGGTTGTTGTTGTTGCTGCTGTTTTTTTTTTTTGGAACAAGCAGAAGGCTCGTAGTGTTGTTTCTATATAAATTCTTAAAATAGGGAACCGAAAAAAGTAGTAAAAAGAGAAGATAAAGAAAAAGAATAATTGAAAAGAAAATGGGCACTATCCTCCACAGAGGCCTCAATCGCAAACTACTTTCTGACAGATTGCAAATGCTATTCCATCACTCCTAGCCTGTAATCCCTTTTGCTACACCAGGCCATTCAACCCTCCTCGCTTTGCAATCTCCTGCCCTTCTCCATTAACAACTTTTTCTAGGCTAGAACAACACTCTTGCACACTCTAAAACCCTACACCGCTCTGACTCTAACCACAAACTCGACTTATCTTTCTCTCACACGAAGTACCATGTACATTTCGGATTTTGTCTAAGTACAATATGGCTTCAACTTTTGTCGCTCTTACACCTATCGCCTACGGGTGCATCAAACACAAGCCAGATCGTGCAAGCTAAAGTGGGTTTAAACCCTCTTATTTTTCCTCATTATCCAAAAGCAAGTGTCCTTCAAGAGTGGTGAACTACATGTATGGGAAAAAAAGGATGCAGAGTCAAAATAAAATAAAAGATTTGAGGATACTAGACAATCTTGCGTGCGACATTCAGATATACAGTTAAATTTATAATTTCATTCAGATATACAGATATCAGATATCCTTCGCATGTGATTATTGTGAAATGCTTGATGCTCCATTACAGACTTCACAGAAAAGGAGTTAAACATGATTCTGGAGGCTGGGACAACTGCTGTTGGGCTTGGACCACATCGTCTACGAGTTGAAACTGCTACAGTAGCTCTGTTGTCGGCTTTAATGTTGTGGGGTGACGACCAGGATATGTTAAAGGTCTAGCAACACTAGCAGGCGAGTGATGTTTCTGCTGCTTTGGAACCTTTGTAGTGATTCTGTCAAATTCAGTTAGATGGCCTTGTTTGGAAGGGCAACATGCTAACTATACTGATTTTTTCTCAACTCTGCTACAGGAAAAAAGACTAAAATGTGTTACAGGATTTCTGTTTTAGTGCTTTAGTTACTGAGATTACGTTTCCAGACCCCCACTTTTGATAAACCATTGATCACTAGCTAAAGAGGCTGAATTGTGATAACAGAGATCCATGCTCTCACCGATTTATACACTTTTAGATGACAAATACATAATTAGTTCTGTTTTAGGTTCTGATCACATGCTGAGGGCTCCCAAGAAAGCTGCAATTATCAAAGAAACTCAGAAGTGAAGGAGAAAGAAGAAAGGATAACGATCAATCATTTGCTTATTTGTGTTTGGCCTCACCCTCACCCTCACCCCATTTTGGGAAGCCCAGTGTGTGATCCTTGATACAACATTTCTGAGCTCGTCGAGCTTTACTTGTGGTGGTACTGAATCCCATAAATGATTTTGTTAACTTTTGGCCGGCTGTTAAAGTTTAGAATTTCTACCTCAGTGGTAAGTGATGGCGTTCAAGTCCTTTTTTAAGTTTGCGTTTGTGCTTACTTTTCTGCAAGTCTGTGTAAACTTTTCTTCGATACTGGACAAAGTATATCTCCTGGTCTTTTAGCCTTGAAATCCAGTTATTATCCTTTTCCTTTTTTGTTTTATACACATTTTTTGTATCTCATGTCAATGTATATTTGTTACAACTCCGACTCTTTTTCTGTTTGACCAGGAGAAATCAGAAGCCTGATATTAGACTTAGCATTTGCACTTTGCAGTGATAATTTTGTTAGAAGCCTGTACTTCTATATATGAAAATTTCTTTAACAAACAAAGAGCTTCAAAAATTCCTCTACAATATTGGATGGTAAATTTGCATCTTCATCATAGACAGACATTTAAAGAATTTCCATCTAAAAGAAGCTCTTTTGATGGGGAGATGTACCATGAAGCTGCATTTAATCAATCAGATCAATGAGCATCACCTCCTTTAATTTGTCTTCCTTGTGAGTGTTTTCCAGAAAGATTAACTGGTTTCAGTTGTTCATGCTGATTTCTCTAATGAGTTTTGACTCATTTTTGAACTTGGTTAAAAAAGTTGCAGTTGCAGTTTGAATTTCTACACGTGTTAGAGGAAGCTGATGACTGAATTACACTGAACATTTTGTTTTAAATTTTTTTGAATAAGTACTTACTATGTAATTTTCGATATCTTTTTATTTTATTATAAAAGTAACGAAAATTACATAATAAGTACTTGTTAAGTCAACTTATTATGTAATTTTTTATATCTATTAATGTCTGGTGAGAAGCGAATTGAGGAATATCTTTCTTTGATGTATCTGGGGCAGGCACTACTCTCATAAAGTCATAAGTGAGCTGCTTCTGTCAACTATAAGATGTTAAAAAAAGGAAGCTTCATCTAGTTTTCTTTTGCGATTATAAGATGTTAATATAATTAATCTTTTAAGACTTTGGTTCTTGTGTACGTTAGGTTCTATTTAAATCTTGTCTCTATTATATTATATAATTCTGCTGTAAGAATGACTATAACTACGGGAGGTTTATTCTCCATGTTTGATTTAATGAAGGGAACATGAATATGATAGTGGTTGAGTGTAGATAGAGTCATTAGTCAATTTTTCTCATAATGTAGAAAGGTCTCTATTTTATCATATTAATTCTTGTGGTGCTGGATTTGCTTCAGAATTAAAATTATTAAATCTGGAGTACTTTTAGATGCGAGTTGTTCAATTTTAAGTTATAAAACTATGCCATAGATGTAATGTGTTTTGTGTGCCTGACTTGACTTGACTTCTAATTATGTAGTTGGTTTAATAAATGACCATGTCATCATTCGTTTCATTTTATTATTTTGCTTCGTCTTGATTTTGTGTTTAGAGACATTCACTTGCATGAAATTTTAGAGTTGTCAGCACTTATCGTTGATGTCCCAACCAAGGTTCGTGGCTGTTTTAAAGTGAGCTCCAATTTGATTGATTTTTTTGGTGGAGAATTATTAATGTTTAGACAACTGAACATGTGAATTGTTTGTTTGTCCATTGTTTGTGCGTGACAGGAATGGAATCAGTGTTTAGTGGATCATGGTTTGTTAAGCCACTTGCTTCAAAGTAATTTACCATTAATGAAATTTGTTGCTACATTTATATAATTTTATTTCTCACATGACTCATAGATGATTAGCCTTGATTCTTTGCAAATTAGTGTGGGACTAAAGTTGACCAAGTTGCTGCACATAGGGGGTACAAAGCAAACCGAAAAACCACACCAACCCGATAATTCGAGTCAAATCGAGAAAAAAAAATTCGACTATGGTTTGGTGTTGGAAAAAAACCGATCATAATTGGTTTGGTTTGGTTTTAATTAAAGAAAGTCAAACCGAAACCAAACCAATCCAACATTACATATATAGAAATTTTAGATATATTTAATATATAAATATACTTATTGTGATGTAATTTATAAATATTTCTTTAAAAAATTCTTAATTTTATCTTTTAAGGTATTATTTCAAGGTTGGACTTAAAACTTTTAAATGCTTCAATAAGTTTAATAGTCATTAATATTAGTAATTTAAATAATGCTAACAAAAGCACAAGCCAAATCAAATTAATACTAATGCTAACAAAAGATATTCAATTCAATATTACGAACGAGAATGTATTGAATATCTATTTTTTATTTTACAATAATTTAGATAAAAATGCATAACATATTTTTATTTTTATTTAACGTTTAGTCATGTAATTAATATTCCCTTATTAGTCTATTTATTTTATCATGACTTAGTACTTTAGATTATGTTTATTTTTATTATGGCTTTTTAATTAGCAATATTTATATTACATAATTTTATTGTCTTTATTGTTGAAAATTTTAAGATAATGTCATGACACATCTCATATTTTGTATTATTTTCTTGGAAAATACTTTATATAGTTGTATCTTACTAGGATTAAAGAAATATTTTGAGCATACTTTATATGTTTTGTTCTACGAAGATTTTACCGGAAACCCCCCCCCCCCCCGAAAAAACCCGAAAATTCGAGAAAACCCGAAAAAAAAACGAGACTGAAAAATCTGAGTTTTATTGGTTTGGTTTGGTTTTTAAATTTAATAACCCGACACAATTGGTTTGATTTAATAATTATAAAATCCGAACCAACCCGACCTATGTAGACCCCTGAGTGCACAATACTGTGGTTGAAATAATCTCACGAGAAAATAGTTTTGTTGTTGGCTTTTTATGATATATTTCAAATGTGTGAAAATGATGTTGGTGGAACCCAAAATGGACCATATTGGCTCACCCAAAGCCAATAAAAGCTTTCACAACAAAGGATTAATATCCAGCAATTAAAGTCAAATATCAACAACAAAAATCTCAAATATCAAAAACACCACGTAAAAGTACCTCCATTGACTTGTCGGGTTAACATTTGCCACTTAAAGTGGGAGAAATTCAAAAATAGCAAGATTTACAACTGGTCGTTCAAAAATAGCTCAGTTTCAAAAGTAATCGAAATTTAGTCACTTTTCATGTAAAGATAAATCTAAGCGAAAATACTGTTCAAAACCCGAAAAATATGTCAGTATATTATATTGGAGTTCCAGCATAAGTATGCTTGAACTCCAACATATTATACTGGAGTTCCAAGATAAGTATGTTGGAACTCCAGCATAAGTACACTAGAACTCCAACATAATATATTAGAGTTCCAGCAAGTATAATTGTCCAGTATAATATACTGGAGTTTGGAGCACCGGTGCTCCAGTCTCCAGTATATTATATTGGAATCAGCAAAGTATACTGGTACAACATAATATGCTGGAGTTCATACACAGATGCACCGATCTCCGGTATATTATGCTGGACCGGTCTCTGTTACAGCAAAATAGTGGCTATTTTTTATTGACTTCGTAAACGCTAGCTATTTTTGAATGACCAGTCCGAAAACTGGCTATACCGTGCTATTTTTACACTTAAAGTTAGGGCATTTGCATCTATACCCGATTTTTGTGTCACGTTTTAACTTGTATCCCCTTTGCAAAAAAATTGCAAGCGTACCGTTTTTTCGCATAACTTTAGCGTACGGGGCTGAAGTAGCAAAGACAATCACGCAAAACTTTAGCATTCTAGTAGTCGGGCCTGAAGTTCAGCTCTAGAGCTGAAGTTTTTGTTTTGTAACTGGCAAACTTCAGCTCTAGAGCTGAAGTTTTTGTTTTTGTCACTGGCGAACTTTAGCTCTAGAACTGAAATTTTTGTTCTATATTTGATTAACTTCAACATGTTTTATGCTCTCATGTTTTATGCATGGTAAATTGCAAAAATATTGATTCTCTGTGCTAATTTGCTTTCTTTTATTCGACAGTTCGACTCCAGGTGGGCTATTCCATCCGGCAGCATTTGGACCTATCAGTCCGACATCTCAGAGTTCAATGATTCGAGCGTCTGTTATCGTGTATACATTGGCTATATTTTCTGCTTTGCTGATGCTTGATGTGAATGTGTATTTTGTTTAATAGCCTCTTTAGGAAGTGAATTCTTTGCCTTTTTGATTCCCTTGTATTTTGCAGGAAAATTGAACTATTTCAGTAGTCAGTTTAGGTGATTTTTAATATTATAATAATCCAAGTGGAAGTCCTTAGTATATTTGTTTTAGCTTCATTAATCAAAGAGAGCAATATTGAAGTCATCGTTGTAGAAAAAGAAAGAAGAAAACGAAAGAGGCTAACATTTTTTAAAAAGTGGGTGTAAGTTAAAAGTTTTTTAAATAATGAGTATAGGTTAAATGGGGAGCGACCAAATAGGACGCCATGTGCAATTTTTATCTTAAAGTTGCTATAAAGTGAGATACTTTACCTAATTGCGAACTAATATTTTCCACGATTCAATGTATACAGAAGGAAAAGATGGGCCTCCTTTCCTTTTAATTGGTTGTAATTGTGAATTTTAATTTGTATAGACTAATAGCCTGTTTGGCCCTAAAATCAGCTTATTTTGAGAAATGCTTTTCTCAAAAGTATTTTTTTAAAAGTGCTTTTGGTGAGAAACAGTTTGTGTTTGACTAATTAATTTAAAAAATACTTTTGAGTAGTAGTTAGTGTTTGGCCAAACTGCTTCTAAATGTATTTTTTTAAAAGTGTTTTTTGAGAGAAGTTACTTTTTTTCTAAATACTTTCTCAAAAACTGCTTCTGCTTCTCCTCAAAAATACTTGTTTTCCTTCCAAAAGTTTTAGCCAAACAGCTCAATTTTTTGCCAAAAGTGCTTTCGACCAAAAAAAAAATACTTTTGGCCCAAAAAAAAGTTATGCCAAATAGGCTATTAACTGTGGTAATTTGATTGGTTTAAAAAAGTCCTTCACCATCCTTTTTTTTTTCTTTCTAGTTATCATTCTATTTTCCATACTTACCAGAACGTTGCAAGTACAAGAGCCCGTTTGGATTGACTTGTTTTAAGTAATTTTAAGTCAAAATAGTTTTTAAGTCATTGTGTAACTTTTCGCACTGTCATCATATAGATAATTTAACTGCTAATTTTAGAATATAACAGCAGGCATCATAATGTAAATATATTATTTTCTCTATTTCAATTTATGTGAACCTATTTGACTGGGCATAGAATTTAAGAAAAGAGAGAAGATTATTGAATTTGTGGTGTAAAATGAAGCACTTATATTTTGTGTGGCTATAAATCATTGCATAAAGGTAAACTGCTTCGAAATAGAGAAAAAGATCATTTTCTTTTGTATGTACTAAAAAAGAAATAAGTTTACATAAATTATAACGGAGCGAGTACCATTTTTTTTTTAAGTCTGATCCAATAGTAGAGAAATTCAGCGATATCAAACTTCATGACTATGATTGCTTATTTCGGCCGAGCTTGGTGTGGGTTTCTTTTTTTTTTTTTTTTTAAAGAAGTCAAATTTTCTTTGGCGGTCAACAACAACAACAACCCAATATAATTTTATTTAGTGGGGTCTGGGGAGGTAGTATATACGCAGACCTTACCCTTACCCTAAGGTAGAGAGGTTGTTTCCAAATAGACCCCCGACATCCTTCCCTCCAAGAATTTCTCACCTTGCTCTTGAGAAGACTCGAACTCACAACCCCTCTTCGGCGGTGGTGAGTAGAAAAAGAAAAACCGAGTGGCAAAGAATAGTAATAATTGGAGAAGACAGGGGCTCTTATTTAGGAAAGGGCTGCCTAGTCAAGTCAAAATAGCATGCATTATATTCTGGCACGCAAAACAGAAACGGAAAATTTCAACCACACCCGTTCACATCTCTTTCACAAAATCCATAAATACAAATACAGAGAGATTGGGATTGCTACTTTGGTGACTCATTCATACTCTTTCTCTTATCGGCAACAAGTAGTGGTAACCCACTAAACTCCAGTTTACTCTTCTATTTCCTAATTTTTCTCCGACAATTTTGAAGGAAAATGGCGATTCAGTTGGAGAATTTGGTGCAATCGATAAAATCGAAGGTCAGGAAATTGAAGAAATCGAAGAAACCGTACATCAAAATGGACAAAAGCTCCAGTGTGAGAGTGGAGATCCGCAGCAAAAAGGCTCGTAAACTCATCGACAAAACTCTCCAAGCTGCCGATCATCCCGGCAAGAGAAGCCTCTCTTAGTACTTGTCGAGAAATAATTAAGAGTCAGTTGAAAAATAAGTTTCTTAGTTTTGATTAAGTTGTATATATATAAAATAGATGGAACGAGAGAAGTTGTAGAAACGTGGCCGTCCGTTTCTGTGTTCCTCTGACGTCGATTTCCACTTTCCGATGGTGCATATCGGCGTTCGCATTGAGGAACCGTTTCGGTTTTTCTTTTAACTTTCTGTTGAATCCCTATTTAATGAGAAAAATGGATTAAATGTTGGGTCATTTTTCTTTTGGTGATTTCTTAACGTTAATATGAGTAATTGGAGTGCTTTTATACTCTATTAAATTTGTACTAGTAGGAGTGTAACTCAGTTTGGGAATAAGAAAAGGATCACAAACCTATCACTTATATCTTGTAATATATATTTTACTTCATTATTCCTTCCTATCTTTTAATCTCTGTAATTCGAGCACTTATAATGTTTCATTGGTGTCACTCCTTACGAGTATAATTTGAATTTTGATCACATAATTTATAGTATTTAATTTCATTTATCGTTAAATCATATTCTTGGATGTATTTGTGTTATCGACTCATATATACATAATATACAGATGTTATGTGAAAAGAGAGAAAATGTTTATATGTAATAAGCAGCATAGTTTTGTGACATGCTCGACTCCAAAAGGTTCATCTCTGGTGTTTACTGTCTCAAATGAAGTTCATTACTAAAAAATCGCTAATTTGTCACTAAGTAAGATTAGCAACGAATTTTGCTGTTTAGCTATAGAATTTGTCCATTTCTATTTTTTTTTTTTTTAGTAGTTATATTCTTGTTTGACAAATTGTGTTGTTTTGGGGTGAGAGTAGTTATGCATCATAACAAGTTTGTGAATTGTGATCTGTTAAGCAAATGGTAGGTCTTTGTTAGAATAGCACGGGCTAGCCAATTTTCGGACTAGTCATTCAAAATAGCCAGCGTTTGCAAACTCATTAAAAATAGCTACTATTTTGCTGCAACAGTGACCGGTCCAGCATAATATACTGGAGATTGGTGCATGTGTGTATGAACTTCAAGCATATTATGCTGGAACTCCAACACGCGGAAAGTTCCAGCATAATATACTGAAGATTGGAGCACATGTGTATGAACTTCCAGCATATTATACTGGACCAGTATATTATGCTAGAGTTCCAGTACACTTATGCTGGAACTCCTTTATAATATGCTGGAGTTCCCGTATACTTATGCTGGAACTCCAATATATTATGCTGGAGTATTTTTCGGATTTTGAACAGTGTTTTCGTTTAGATTTATCTTTACATGAAAAATGACTAAATTTCTATTACTTTTGAAATTGTGGTTATATTTGAATGACCACTTATAAATCTGACTAATTTTTAATTTTTCCCCAAGCATAACGGAAGCCACACGTGGAAGGGTATCTTCTTTTGTAAATAACTTTAAATGGATACAGAAAAATTGCTTTAACTTGCCGCAATTTGACAATTTTTCTACAATTGAAATTTTGAAGGCATTTGTTTGTGCACATTTTCTGCAAAAGTGAAGTTATGTATTTTGAAGTCGATCTATAAAGGTGGAGGTCAAACTCGCTATTTTCCAAGCTTTTGATTTTGACGAAATTAAGCCATTTGAAGTCCATGTCCTTATTCAATTTCTATGAGTACTTCAGATGGCAATTTTATCGGATGTCTACCAAGGGATTTTTTCCATCCCAATTAAAATCTTATAATTCAGTTGCTACGATAAAATTATCACCTTTTGGATTAAATATATGTTTGTTATGAATAGTTTATACATTGGATACTACTTTGGATACTATATTGGATGCTACTTTAGATGTTCATGTTGTGAATAACTTAAGATTAAATTTCCTACTTTATGTCCATCATCTTTACTTTTTATGCCTATAAAAGGCCATGTAATTGCAATGAAAAAATACACCAAAGTGAAAGAAGAAAACACTTCTCCCTTCTTTCTATCTCTTCTTATTTATATTTTACTGCATTACTTTTATTTTATTACACGTTATCAGCATGAAACTCTAATTTTATTCTTAACTCTCGCTAAGTTGAGCCATATTTTATTAAGTTTTCACTATGTCAAATTTATCAAAACTTGAATTTGTGGCACTTGACATCACCGGAAGGAACTATTTATCATGGGTTCTTGATGCTGAAATTCACCTTGACGTTAAAGGTCTTGGAAATACTATTATACAAGGAGATGAAGCATCAAATCAGGATAAAGCGAAGACCATGATTTTCCTTCGTCATCATCTACATGAAGAGTTAAAAACTGAATATTTAACCGTAAAAGATCCACTTGAATTATGGATTAATTTGAAGGATCGATATGACCACCTAAAACTTACGGTATTACCGAAAGCTCGGTATGAGTGAATACATTTAAGGTTGCAAGACTTTAGAACCGTAAGTGAGTATAATTCTGCTATCTTTAAAGTAAGTTCTCTATTAAAATTATGTGGAGACACTATCACATATGAGGACTTATTGGAAAAAATATTTTCTACTTTTCAAGCTTCAAATGTGGTGCTATAACAACAATACCGTGAAAAAGGTTTTAAGAAATATTCTGAGTTAATCACATGCCTACTTGTGGTTGAGCAGAATAATACTCTATTAATGAAAAATCATGAAGCTCGTCCCACCGGGTCAGCTCCATTTTCGGAAGTGAATGTTGTAGCAACATATGATAAGTTGGAAAGAAAACAAAATAATTACCGTGGTCGTGGACATGGTCGTAAACGTGGTCGTGGCAAGGGACGAAACAATTATCGTCATTATTGGTGGAAATAAATTGGAGTACAATAAGGGTTCTCAAATTAATCATTCAAAAGGTAAAGCTAGTATGTGTCACCGATTCATTGGGCACGCATTTGTCGTACGCCAGAACATTTTGTCAAACTTTATCAAGCCTCCCTCAAGAAAAAAGAAAATAATGTGGAGGCACACTTGACCTTTCAAAATAATGATGATGAAGCAGGTCCCTCAAATAAATATGATTCTAAGGCACATCTTGCATATAAAGATGATGATTTTGAAGGCCTAACAAATATTACTCATTTAGAAGTTGGAGACTTCTTTGAGGATATTGACTGAAGAACTAATCATCTTACTGGGGAATGAAGCTATAAAAGTTGTTATTTTTATGTTTGCAACTAGTTTATTTTTCTTGAGTGTATTTTCCTAATGCATCATGTGTTGCTAGTTTCTACATTCCTAATGTATTTCTTAATTTTTTTTCTGCTTGTCTTTCATATTTCTTATGATGTATTATTTGTTTTTTTTATGAAGAATATGAAAATTCTCCAGTCTCTAGTTGAACTCAAGATTAATAAAGATGATATATGTCTTCTGGATAGTGCTACAACACACACTATTTTAAAAGATAAGAGATATTTCTCTTATTTGGTAATGAAAGAAGCGAATGTTAATACAATATCCGGTAGTACAAGATTAATTGAAGGTTCTGGAAGAGCCAATTTATTACTACCAGGAGGAACAAATTTGGCTATTGATGAAGCACTATATTGTAGTAAATCTCAAAGAAACTTATTAAGTTTCAAAGATATTCGCCAAAATGGCTATCATATTGAGACTACAAATGATGAAAAGATTGAATATCTTTATATTACTACAATAATGTCCGGTAAGAAATATGTGCTTGAAATGTTACCTGCTCTTTCCTCCGGCTTATACTACACAAGTATTAGCAGGATTGAAACACATGCCATAGTAAACGAGAAGTTTACTAATCAAGATAATTTTATTATTTGGCATGACCGGTTGGGCCATCCTGGTTCTAATATGATGCGTAAAATAATTGAGAATTCACATGGACATGCAATGAAGAATCAGAAGATTCTTCAATTTAAGGAATTCTCTTGTGCTGCATGTTCTCAAGGAAAATTAATTATTAGACCATCAACTATTAAAGTTAGGATGGAATTCCCTACATTTCTGGAATGTATACAGGGTGATATATGTGGGTCCATTCACCCTCCATGTGAACCATTCAAATATTATATGATTTTGGTAGATGCATCTACAAGATGGTCACATGTGTACTTACTATCAACTCGCAATATGGCATTTGCGAGATTGTTGGCTCAAATAATAAAGCTAAGAGCATAATTTCCAGATTATGCAATTAAGACAATTCGTCTTGATAATGCTGGTGATCATCTTCTCCATTTTGTTTCCCCCTAACAATATTGTTCATTTTCTAAAAATTGTCTTTTCTTCGCTAACTAATTTTTGTGAACTTCTTGGATGGGCTAGGGGATCCTTCTTAAAGAGCTATCATTGGGGAGTGAAAGAAAGATCTTCCAGTATTTGAGCTTGGCTGGAGAAGAAATAAAGATAAAAGCATTGTTGTTTATCATTTCTTTTTCAATTAGAAGAAAAGTTATCGTTGCTATGTTAAATTCTTCAAACTAATAAATAAGCTGGAACTAAGTTATCCTAGAGCCCGTTTGGCTTAGCTGATTTAGAGTAGCTGATAAGCATTAAGTGTTGAAAAACACTTTTAAGTGTTGAAACTGATTTAATAAATAAGCAGTTATGTGTTTGGATAAAGTGCTGAAATTAATAATATGCAGCTGAAGAATTGGGTATACGAAGAGTTTTGTTTTAAAAAGAAGTATTTTAGGGATAGAATAGTAAATATTTTGGTCAAATTTAAAGTGCTTATAAGCTGAAATTTGATAAGTTAGGGAGACCAACTTATGGCTTTTGACTTATTTTTAGCTAATCACTTAACTTATAAGCACTTTTAATTTTAACAAATGCGTATATAAACCAAAATATGCTTATAAGCCAATTTGACCAGCTTATAAACTTAGGCCACCCTCCTATTATCTTTTGCCAAAAATTTGGCCTTTTGTGATTACCATTATGGTAGGAATAGATTGCAAATCATGATCCAAGAAGTTTCGTTGCCCCTTTTTAACTAGCATCGATAAACTCTATTTGCTTTATTGTGATTATTACTAAAAGGAAGCATTTTACACTATTGAAGCTTAGTGTTTATGCTAAGTCATTTTTTATCCCTTTGAACATAATTTTGTGTGTGAGTGCTTATGTATATGCATAATCTGGATCTTAGGAGCCGTGATGTTATATCACTCTCAATCCAAGAATTTTCTCATGCCATTCAAATCTCATTAATTTTCTCTTAATGCAAAGGAGAAAAATAACAGCTGAATTAGGCCTTTTAGCTTTCCTCGCCAGTTTCTTTTTAATTTATATAGTGATGGGAAGAAGAGGTTGATAAAAAAATGCACAAAAAAAACAAACAGCAAAGCGCTAGAAGAAAAGCACCCACCCTTCCGCTGTCATCGTACGTATATAATCAATTATGTTTAGGTTCCTTCTCTGAGAGATTAAAATTTGATATATTAGGGATGCATGTTAAAAAAAATTATTTCATAAATTCACTCAATCTTTGAGAAATATGTTTAACTTTTTAAGAGAGAGCATATCAAAGAAATATCATGTTTGTGTTCAGCTTTAAGTTTCTGGGCATAAAACAAATAGCTAAGGAACACGATGCTAGAGGTAGACCTTCTTCAACTAGCTGAGCGGCAAAGCCCAAGATAGACTGCAAATATCCACATAAATTTTATTATTCTTGTGTTAGCTTTGTTGTAGAAAAGAAAATTTCTCTTATCATTTTTATCCCATGGAAAAGGAAAAAAAAATTAAAACAGTGTTCCATCTCAGAACAATAAAAGAAAACACATGACGTGTACTTTCGTAAGTTTAGTAGTAGAAAAATTAGGGGTTTTCTACATTTCATAAATAAACCATCTTATTTGGAAATTATGTCGAATATGCATAGTTGAAAGATCATTGTCCTCCGATTTGCTTCTTTTATGACATTTTGGAGCACCCTTATATATTCTGCGGAAAGAAAAATAAAAAGAAAAATAAAGTAGAAGTCGAAAGAGAGAAAAATGGAAAAAGAAGATAAGAGAGTAGGAAAGAAATAAAATGGAACTGGAAGTCAAAATTTATTTGTCCTTTTTCGTTTCTTTCAATTATTATTTCTTTCTTTTCTTTTCAATAATAAGTATATGGGAAATTTGGTGGTTAACATCTTAATATTTCGACCATCATTCTCTTGCCATCGATCTAATATATCTATGTTCATCATTTAGTAATAATAGTTTTGAAATAATACAAGAAAAAAATATATACTTTATTAGTTTTCTGATCTTACTCTATTAATGTTATTTAAGTAAAACTTTATATTATTTTCAATTGTTATGCTTGTAAGAAGAAAGTAGTTTCACTGGACAGTCACACCACGTTGTATCAAAAAATAACTAAGATATGAATAGGGGTTTTCGGTTGCTAGGCTTGGAGATAGAGATAGAAAGGAATAAACTCAAGCAAAGTAAAGAAGAAGAGAAAGGCCTTAACGAACATGATACATTTAATTTTTTTTTCTCCACTTATTTTTTAATTTCTTTTTTAGTTTTTTTATTTGACGTATACGAAAAGATGCAATGAAATATAGGCATCTACAGTTCATACCAAGAAAAAGACTTAGAGGAAGGAAAAATGCAGGGACTTAGGTAGTTAGGTTTACGTCCTTAGTTTTTAGATTATCTTTTATTTTCTCTTTCTCATTAGTTTTTATTTTTTATTTTTTTTATCCTTCTTTATGTCTTATTCAAATTGACATATTATAATTAAAATAGGCTGTTTCATGCTTAACTAGAACTAGAACGGTGTTCTATCTGATAAAAGAATATGTGAAAAGAAGAACTAATATTAATTAATAGATGTTAGAAGAATCATGAAAAGAAGTTCGATCAGTAGAAATTAATATTTTATAATAAAATTATGATACTAATATTTTTGATTTATTTTACAGTTGCGCGAAGCGTGGGCATATATACTACTCCCTTCGTTCCAATTTATGTGAACTTGTTTGACTCTGCATGAAGTTTAAGAAAAAAATGAAAACTTTTGGAATTTGTGGTGCTAAACAAGTCCAAATGGGGTTCAGACTCCAGAGTATTTATGTGATTATAAAAGCTTCTTATTAAGGGTAGAATTATAATTTTAAACTAAATTGTTACCAAATTTAAAAAGGCTTCATTTTTTTTGGAACGGACCAAAAAATAATAACTGGAACATAGGGAGTAGTACTTTAGTAACCGAAAGAAAATCTGAAAGAAAACAAAGAGACGAGGGGACAATGTCATAAATAGGTATACATCAACTACAAATTTCAGAGCGGCATTAATATCTGGATGTTTCTAATTCTGACTTACCACGTTCGATTCCCAATAACTCATAATGTGTAAAGACTCAAGATTCCAAGAGAATCAATATACGCTCTCCTGTCCATAATAAGTGGCAATTTTACCTTGGGCATACCTGTTTGAGTAAAAAGTTTAAGACCTTTTTACTAACTTTAATTTTCGATTAGAAAGAAGATAAATCTTAGCCAAACATAATTAACTTCGAATCCAAACATTCATAGCGGGAAATAATGAAAGGTGGGAATGTCTCTGATTTATTGATATTGTAATCTTATATCAAACACTAGAATTGAGCTTATATCAGAAGCAAGAGAGAATTGAAAGTGAGAGAGCAAAAAGGAAAAGTGCAGCCACTGTTTCTTCCTCAGAGAGCCCCCCCTGTTAGTGCTTACACCCATCTATATATAGTTCCTAGAACTTCTATTCAGTGGTCTTTGACCAATATGTTTTCCTACGACCGTCCTTTTTTGTCATTACTCGAATACAGTGTTGACTTGACATACGCTATCAATGATTTGACCCTGAGGTCGGTCGCGAGGTTCTTTGCTATTTCTCTACTTGGGCGAGATCCCAGCTTGGTCGATCACTATGGTCCATCCGTCGAGGTCGACTCTTAGCGGGCTCGACGGGTGGATTCTGTCGACTCGAAAGTTAGGAGAAATCTAAATATTTGCACCTTGAGCAGGATTTTTAGGTTGAGGCGATGGCGTAACGCTTCGATGATAACTTTAAATCGTCGCACCCGTTAGGAGTTGAACCGTTGTGCTGATTCGAAACGCCGTTTGTAACCACGGTCATTATGACACACGTTCCTTATGGATTGAACCGTTTCTCATACCCTATCATTTTTGATTGGCGACTCTTCGGTTTTCCGCTCGGGGTATTTATTTTCCTATAAATAGGGGAAAACAACATTCTATTTGCACACTTTTTCGATCTATCAAAGGGATTTTGCGAGTCGTTACCTTTTCCTATACTTTAGATTTTTAATTCACTCTCTTGTTAGTCGGAAATTGACATCACTGTCTTCCCTCTTACTTCCCTTTGTTTACTCGCTCTGTTCAACCGAGATAAATGGCTGGTACTTCTTCCCGTGCTGACGGTCTTGCCGAAGTTCCTGCATCAAAAATGATTCTCTTGCTCTCGGAGGAGTGGAGGTGGTGGAGGATGAAGGGTTTCCAACAGCGACCGAAATATTGCCCTGTCTGGGGAAGCCATGGACCTATTTCAACAGCCCTGCGAAGAGGAACCGGAGCCTGTCTCCTCAATTATGGATGAAGCGGCGATTGTGGAGCTTAAGACCAAATGGGGGATTCCGCGCCATATTGAGGTGTTGCCGGTGGTAGGAGATAATATTATACATTTTTACCGCCCATAATATTGTGCGTTCTACGCATATCCTTTTATTATCGGGTATACGTTTCCTCTCCCTTCCTTGGTGGTAGACTTCTGCCATTTCTACGAGGTATGCCCAGCTCAACTTTTGTCGTACTTATACAAACTGTTCCTCATGCTGCTCAAATTTGTGAAGCTTGCCGGTCGGGAGATCACTTTGGGGAATATGCTCAATATTTTTGCCCCTCAACTTATTCAAGGCACGATGATCTACATGTGCCATCGAGGAACAAAGAGTCTGGTGGTGAAGATGGATGATAGAGCCAATCGTCGTTTCTACGAGAACTATTTTTATATGCTGACTGAGCACCTTGTGATGGATTCTACAGGGTTCCCTAAGAGGTGGAACTTCGCACGTAAGTTTTTATATTTCCTGTCGGAATGATGGTCGACCACTTTTCTTTGGGCAGTATTAAATCATTTTTACTTTTGTAGCTACCTCATACGCCCGTTGATGGTATCTGCGAATGGGTGAATGCCATTCTTCCTCATATGGCGGGAGTTCGTGAATGGGCGTCCTTCTACGAGAAATACAGATGTAAGCCCCTTACTGGTAAGTCGACTTGCCGCAGATTTTCTGTTTTTCGTCTTGCAATTCGACCTTATTGCTTATATGACAATTGTAAGCACGTGATTTTTGACCTTCCCCGAGAATTTTCACATTTTTAGTGTGAATATGTGAAATTGGGTCTAGTATAGCTATTTTAACTATTTTTACTTTATTTCATTGCAAAAAGAAAAAATTACAAAAAAAAAGTATATATATAAATTTTAGTTTATGTATCCCTCATAAACTTGAAAAAATCAAAAATTGCACTTTATTTTGGTACTTTATATAAATTCGGAAATTAACAAAAAAAATATATATAATTCTATTAATGTTTTGAAGTCATTTTAATATAAAAAATATTATTTCATATTTTTGTCTTTATTAAAAAAAAACGAAAATTACAAAAAAAAAATAGTTTTATTAATATGTTATAGTTATTTTAACTTTGAAAAATACAAAAAATATTACTTCATATTTTATCTTAATATTTACGAAAATTACAAAAAATGGTTTTATTAATATTTTATAGTCGTTTTAACTTTGAAAAAATACAAAAATAGTACTTCATATTTTATCTTAATATTTACGAAAATTACAAAAAAAAATAGTTTTATTAATATTTTTGTAGCTATTTTAAAATCTTGAAAAATATTTAAAAATATATAGTTTCGTTTAAATACTAGTCTTATTTTTGGTAGTTATTTTGCTTACATAGGACTAGTTAAGCAACGTATTCCTATTTCTCGGGTCCGGGCAAAAGAATAATATTCGGGTTCAAACTACCCGGTTTTAGGCCTAATTTTCGGACCTAGCCCATAATAAACCGTGTCCAGGACACGTGGGGAACCCCACCACGCGTGGGGGACATATGCCTCGAACCCCACCACGCGTGGGGCTCATTTTTCTGGGCAGAGACTATACAAATACACGGACAAAACTTTGAAAGGGGGGACTTTTGGATTTTGGTCAAAAAAAAAAAAAAAAAAAAACGGAAAACAATTCCTTTTGCTCACTGTTCATCTTCTTCTTCACAAAGAAGAAGAAGAGAAAACCCTACCGGACACCACCACCCCGTCACTTCCCCCCAGCACCGGACCAGCACCCCGTCACTGCCAAAACGACGTCCAAACCCACCTGCTCCAACAGACCCTCCATCGTCGACTCAACCATCACCACCATCAACGACCAAACAGCCCGACCCTTCAAAACGCCCACCTCCATTAACGCCACCAGCCTCACGTCAAAAACCACCAGTCCAGCTCCACCGCGTCGACCCTACTGCCCAAAACCACCAAGAACAACCACCCTTCCACCTCCAGTTACCGGCTTCACCATCGACCACCACCAGTCGACGACCCAACGACCCTAGGCCCCCCCCACGTCCAAAAGACTACTCCCTCACGTTCGCGACACCCACTCCTCCATTACTGCCCACACGCCACCCCTTCACGTCCAAAACCACCAACAAAACCCTCGCGTCCAAAGCCACCGGCGTACACCACCAAACAGGTCCGTCAGTAGCCCCCCCCGCGTCGACCTTACTGCTGTCGACGTCGTTCCGTCTTTCGCGAGCAGTTGTGGGTTGCCGCGATCCCGCCTTGCCGAGTTTTCTGTTTTCCGTCGAGGTCCGGTACGTCGAGGTGTTTGTCCGAGGTTTCATCATTATTCCTCGTCGAGTGAGGTCCGGTTCGAGTTCCGTAGGAAGCACTGTTTGTCGTTCTAGGATTGTCGAGGTTCGAAGGTTGGTGTTCTTCATCCTTTGTTTCATTTCATTCATTTTGCATATTATGGTTCAAGGCAATAAATGAAAATATTCGATATGTATGAATGTCAACAATGCAATTTTGTTGTTGTGTTAAAAATGGTATTTTATGTTTAGTTACTGCATGCTCAAAGTTAATGTGAGCATATGAACGAGGTTATTCTATTTTTCATTTTTTTCATGGATATTATTACCGGTTAGAATCGTTTTTTAATCTCGGATGGCTTCACTAGTAGGAAATTGTAGTTGTTTTAAGTTTTCCCTTAAAAAGTGAAAATGAGACGAGCCTCGCAAAAATAAAAAGAAATAAAAAGAAAAAATGCACAAGCCGCGGGGCCCTCTAAACGTATATATTAAATACTTAGATTCCGGGACGGGCCGTTTAGCAAGTTTCACGGCCCTACCCCAAAAATAATAATGCGCTAGTTGCTTTAGGCGCGCCTTTAATAATGTTATCTCCCTAAACTCGGGTGCACATTTATGTGACCCAAATCCAAATCTCAACGGAGTCGAAATATGTCTTTAGTCACGGGCGCATTGATTGTGGCGTGGCCCGAGATGCATTTTCATGACGTTGCAAATTCTTTTAAAAAAAATAAGAATGAGATGAGCCTCGCCAAATAAAAACACAAATTGTGGGGCCCTCAGTAAATACTTGTTTAAATTACTTAGAATTCAGGAGGGTTGTTTAGCGAATTTCACGGCCTCCGCAAAATAATAATGCGCTAGTTGCTTTAGGCGCGTCTTTAATAATTTAATTTTCTTAAACTCGGGTGTGCATTTCATGCGACCCAAATCCAAATTCTAAAACATCAAATAAAATATGTTTCGGATTGTGGGTGCATTTCATGTGACACAGTCCAAAGATATGTTTTAAGCGATGTTCACATTTCTTAATAATAATAATTAATAAAGCGGTTAAAAGATAAAATTTGCACATGGTTCATAATTGTATTAAAAATCAGATAAATAAGCCGAATATAACAGTTGAGCGACCGTGCTAGAACCACGGAACTCGGGAATGCCTAACACCTTCTCCCGGGTTAACAGAATTCCTTATCCGGATTTCTGGTACGCAGACTATAATATAGAGTCATTATTTTCCTCGATTCGGGATTAAAATTGGTGACTTGGGACACCCTAAATCTCCCAAGTGGCGACTCTGAAATAAATAAACCAATCCCGTTTCGATTGTCCTTTAATTGGAAAAAACTCCCCCTCGCGCCCCTCGGGTGCGGAAAAAGGAGGTGTGACAGCTCTGGCGACTCTGCTGGGGATGTTACCCAGAACCACTGGTTCAGGGTTAGAAATTCGAGCTTAGATAAATTGTTATATTTGGCTTTATCTGATTTTTTACATGTTTTGAGCCTAATGTACTAAATGTTGCTTTTACCGCTTTGATATTATGTGAACTGTATATAAACTGTGCCGAAACCCATATCCTTTCTGAGTCTTCTAAATCATGAAGAAGGGTGTACTTCGTACGACTTCTTTTCTGTATAGTGTCAAATCCCAATTTAGAACGAGGTTCGGACAAGTTGCTAAGCCGGCGAAGCTTCTGTATTCCCGGTACGCTGCCCCCCCTCGGCTCGAGCTGTCTGCTCGGGTAAGCCAGGTCTAGAACAAACACCCAGGTCTGAACCTAGTATAACAAAGCCACATGCCGGATCCCTAGTAGGAACGTTTATTTGCATCATGTGCATTTGACTTAGGGGACTCAACACAGGGGTTGGGTCCGTCTAGGACAAGCAACCTGAAAATAATAGACAATCTTTCGGCATCCTATGTGCTACATGTTGTATTTAGTCAAGGGCGTATGGGTCATTGGGTCATTTCCAGCATGATGTTATTTTAATCAAAGCATGGGGAACATTTGTGGAATCCAAGAAGCCTTGGAATTCCCTATGTCCCCCACGCTTGCTTTTTGGGAAAACACATGGGGAACATTTGTGGAATCCAAGAAGTCTTGGAATTCCCATATGTCCCCCCACGCTTCATATGTTGGGAAAAGCGCATGGGGAGCTTTTGCGGAATCCAAGGAGTCTTGGAAAACATTATGTCCCCCATGCCACATTTTTGAAAATATATATGTATATATATAAAATTAAAAAAAAACATTGGAAATTCAAAAGAAAAAAAAAGATTTTGTACGTTTCCACAAATTAGAAAATTGTGAAAGATGAAAATGACACCGTAGAGATATGCTACTTATTTTAGAAGAAAGAAAAAACCAATGTCCAAGTAGTGTCGAAACTCTGTCGAAATTTTGAGAATATAAAATAAAAAATATATGTCTTATTAGTTTGTTTTATTAAAAAAAAAAAAAAATATTAATAGAAAAGAAAATTGTTTGTCTTGCCATAAAAATGAAAAAAAGAGTCTTGTTTTAAAAATATGTGTTATTTACTTGTTTATGAAAATGACAAAATTAAAATAATCCAAAAATATTTTCTCCATTATTAGCTTCTCTAGGAAGTCTTTCTAATTGTTTTCAAAAAATAATATAATATAAAATAAAATAAAAAACAAATCCGAAAATATTTTGATTCACTTTCAGAAGTTGAAAAGAAAATTCAAAATCCAAAAAACAAAAATATTTTGAGAAGCATTTCTTTTATTAAAAGCAAAATTCCGAATAAAGGAAAAAAAGAGAGCAAATGAAAATTCAAAAATGTGTCTTAGAAGTGTTTCTTGTAAAAAGAAAATCAATCAAAAATGCTTCCTTTCTTCTTTTAAAGTAGTTCTTTTGACCGAACTACGCGGGTTTGATTCTCACCGGATGTGAGATACGTAGGCAACCCTCATCGGGTCCAACCCCGCCTTCTCAAAAAAAGAAGGAATGTTTTATGTTTTTCGTTAATTCGTTTGTTTGTTATAAATGAAAAATAATAGAATAATAGTCTATTTGATTGTTGCGAAATAATAATAAAAAATATAGAAAATGGAAAAGGGTCTTCTCAAAAATAGTTTATTTGCCCGAACTACGCGGGTTTGATTCTCACCGGATGTGAGATACGTAGGCAACCCTCATCGGGTCCAACCCCACCTTTTGCTAAAATAGCTAAAAATCAAAAATTTTAATCTTGTCATAAATAAGTCGGGTGATGTCCAACCCACCTTTTGCTAAAATAGCCAAAAACAAATAAATAAAAAATATATGTCAAATTTTAATTTTGTCATAAAGAAAGTCAGGTGACGCTGTTTTATCAAGACATAGCCGAATGTTCCCGAAAGGGACGCCGGAAGGCTGACTTTGCATAAACAGCCACTTTTGGGTCATTTTTGAGACTTGGTCCAGTTGACCCCCACAGCCTAAAAATCTTCGTCCCCGAGACGTTGAAAGGCCGTGTTTGCAATATTGACTTTTCTCATTTGAAAAACGATAAAAAAGAGTTATAAATAAGTCAGGTGATGCTGTTTTGTCATAAAAAGGGCCGAATGTTCCCGAAAGGGACGCCGGAAGGCTGACTTGGCATAAACAGCCACCTTTGGGTCATTTTGAGATATGGACCCACACAGCCTTATAAATCTTCGTCCCCGAGGCGCTGAAGGGCCGTGTTTACAACGCCAAGTCTTTTATTGTAATTTTTAAAAGAAAAAAAAATCAAAGAGTCAGCGGTCATGTGAATACCGTCTTTTGTCATAATAAGCCGAGCCAGCTTCGGCCGCGTCTTAAACCGTTCTTGCCGAAATAGCCTTAGAGTATCTTTCAGTTGTCGAAAGGTTATTTTCGTAAAAGAATGGACAAGTTTCAAAGTGTCAAAATAATCCTCCCCGGCCTCAAAATTTATATGAAATTTGGAAGGGGCCACATTTGCAAAAAATAACCGTCCGGTTGCATTTGGCAAACGGGGAAAGGAACTATCCGTTCGTTTTTGAGTTTGTAATTGTTGATTAGAGTATGCGAATTATTTTGATTTTCGGGTCCATTTGTTGTCTCTTGTCAAAAGTCTGTTTTGCAATCAAGTTTGTTTTAATTTGAAAATTGGAAATTCCAAAAAAAAATGTGTGCGTTTATTATTGTTTATCTTTTATTGGAACGAACTACGCAAGGTCTGATTCATGAGGGGTCATGATACGTAGGCAATCTCCATAAGATTCGACCATAACAAAAAAAAAGAATAAATAAATAAAGGAAAGTGTGGGAAATTTTCAGAGGGGCACAATTGTCTAACTGCTTAGGTACATTGTATCTCTGATATATGATTGTCTGTCCAATGCCCTAACACTAACGTGATGGCTTCCCTTTGATGTGTCCATATATAGAAAGTGGTTGGTTGTGGTAACTCCTCCCTGCAAAGCAAAATCAAAGGACAATGGCTCAGAACCGCAGAACCGAGTGGGTCGGTACTGATGACCGACAACAATTGATCGAACGGAACAGCGGGTTGGTAGAAGAAGTGAGAATGCTGAGACAGCATGTGGCAGACATGTATCAGGCATGGATAACGGGAAAAGCACCACCCCCTCCACCGCCAAGTCTCTTGAGCTCGGTCATTTCCCAAGCACCCAACACCATAATGGAAGATCCCCCATACTCTCCATCCCAACCCACTTATGGCAGCTTTCCCAGCTACCCGAGTAGCTCCATCACTCCTCAATGCTTCTCCGCTCCCCAACACCACTTCTTTCCCCGCCATACTTCACTTTCCAGGCACCCGGCTCCACAAAATGCCTACCCACCTACACAAGCCTACCAAAAGCCACCTGGATCAGGTTTCCGGCCCTGTCAACATGCAAGAATGAAGAGGTTGCTGAAACGAGGAAAGGCTCTCACCCCCATCGGGGTATCTTATGCCAGTCTGTTTGAAAGGCTAAGGCATGCTGGTTCGATTGAGCCACTCCCCGCATGTACTATAAATCCGCTTGCAAGGAGCTTTGATCCGGCAGCACGATGCGCCTACCACTCCAATGTCGTAGGGCACAACATTGAGAGCTGTCATAGCTGGAGAAAGGAAGTAGAGAAAATGATCCGAGAAGGGCGGGTTGCGATTAATAACAGTGACATGGAGCACTCGAACCTCCTCGAGAACTTGCCTACGGAGGTTGATGAGGTTGAAGCTGGTAATATTGATGCAAAGCTCAGTGGCTAAAATGCCAATTTTGATAAAGTGGGAGGACGTTTTGTTCCTTGGTCAGCAAGAGAGAAGCTTGTGGTGGCTCATTTTGTTGTCATTTCTGTTGTTCGGATTATTAGGGTTATGAGTCGGATGTTGTCTTATCCAGTTTGTTTTTAGGATTTTGTTCTGGATTGTTTTGTTTGTTTTGTTATTTAAACCATTTCGCCGGTAGTCTAATACAAAGTCCGGTCTTTTATTATTTCCAGACATCTTTTGTTTAGTCCTTTTTACCATTTTTGTTCAATGCCGATTCTAGGGACATGACATGCGCACCCAATTTGGGCCTAGTCTTTAAAGTTAATCATAAAACCCCAGAAAGGCGATCAAACCATTTAAAGAAAATAAGGACGGTTTGAGATTATTTGGAGCCCGAGTCATGTGGAACTGGGGCAAGTTAAACACAAAGAAAACCGTTAAAGAAAGATTCGCCTAAATTGGCATGAGGGTCGTTCATAATAATGAGAATGAGAGTGTCGCCCAACGGTGTTTTAGAAGTGACAAATGAACAAACAGATGTTGAATATAATTGTCAAGTCCGGCACCATCGGAAGAGACTATAAATCTATTGTTTAATTGTGTTGTTTGCACTTGGCATGTGTTGAAGACTGGAATGACGAAGGCATTTTGTTCTGCTACCCAAACACTTTATCCTTCGTTAGCCCTTTGAGCCTTATTTATTTTCTTTCATACCCCTCGTTCGGAATTAGTAGCAACGAATAAAATACGCAAGCATGGCAGGTAAGAGAAAAGAAAGAAAAGAAAACAACAAAAAAGAAAAGAGAAAAGAAAAGAAAAGTGATAACAAAAAAAAAAAAGAAGAAAGTCAAATGGAAAAGAGGAATTGGGAACTACGTTTGACCTGATTTCTCAAAGAGGATACGTAGGCGCTTCACGGCTCGGTCATAGTTTTGAAAAATGAAAAAAAATCAATTAAAATATCCCCAAGCAAGAAACTGGGGCAAAAGTTGCGTTTGTTGTAAATAAATCTAATTCCGAAGGTTGTAATTAATAACCCAAAATTAATGCATTTTTTGAGCCTTTTATACCCTTTCTTTCTAGCCCTATCCAAAACCCACATTACGGTCCAAAGAAAGACCTTCTGACCAGCCTTCAAAAGATGCCAAGTCAGACAAAGGAAGAGTCTTACCGGCGAACATAACATTCTGTTCCACAGCAGAAAGGACTCTAATCTCCAGCAGAAAGAGTCATACCGGCGGCACTCCAAATCCCCAGCTGAAAAGTGATACAAATGAGAGAGTCTTATCGGTGAAAACCTTCACAGGCACCATAAGGCGATGAAAGCTGAGAGAAAAGCCAAAAATAAGAGAGACTTGATAGCGAAAACCCTTCGGGCACTGCAAGTCGAATAAGATTGGGAATCAGATGGGGAATCGCCAATTGAGGATCTTGAAAGATGATTGGCGGTAAAGGATAGGCCCCATATGCATATCATGGCCATTAGAGTCGGTATCTGCGTTTGATAGATTTTTATTTATAGTTTCTTTTGTTAAAGAGTCATGTTTTTTTTCCCTTTGTCTTTTATTTTGTTTCTTTTATCTTTCTGCTTTCATAAAAATTTCCCCAAATAGAGTCTGTCCGGTCAGAACAAGTATGAAATGACTTCAAATAGGCCATCAGCTTTCCAAAATGAGATCTGACTAGTACATCCAAGTGGTATAGTCAGCAAGGAACAAGCGCGAGGCCAGTGTCAAAATATATATCCCCAGCAAAAGGCCCATGAACAAAGCAAGGAGAGCAGTGAGCATGATTTGGCGAAATCAATGCTAGACTAAAAGGTCGGGGAAATGCCAGTTTCCAAGCTATGCCACAAAAGAAGAGGGATATCCCCCAGGAGGAAGGGATTACCCCCAACACATAATATCATCCCCAACAAGTTGTGCAACGCAAAGCAAGGAAGGGAAAAGGAAAATTCATCCCGTTGGGAGTATCACAACCAACCACCATGTTTTAAACTAACAAATTTTGTTTGATTTGAAACAGGTAAAGGAAATGGCATTGATGCAGAAGCGCATGCCACAAGGGATATTATCAAACTGGGGCAGAAAATTTTCCTTCCATTTAGAAAATTTTCTGGAAGTCAGGTACCCTCAGCTGATAACATTTTACCACCCAACAGGTAAGTAAATCAAGGGAGGTAGTCTTTGAAGGAAGAATCTATGCAAAAACAAAACAAAAAAAAAAGAATTAAAAAAAAAAAGAATAATAATAAAAAATGGGGAAGGTAGAAAGGAAAATTCATCCCAATCCCCAGCAAGTATTCGAGGTAAGACATTTTCAAGTCTTAAAGATATTTTGGGTTCATCCGCCCTCAAATAGGATATGTTGGGTTCATCCGCCCTCAAATAGGATCTGTTGGGTTCATCCGCCCTCAAATAGGATATGTCGGGTTCATCCGCCCTCAAATAGGATATGTCGGGTTAATCCGCCCTCAAATAGGATCTGTCGGGTTCATCCGCCCTCAAATAGGATCTGTTGGGTTAATCCGCCCTCAAATAGGATATGTTGGGTTCATCCGCCCTCAAATAGGATCTGTTGGGTTCATCCGCCCTCAAATAGGATATGTCGGGTTCATCCGCCCTCAAATAGGATCTGTTGGGTTAATCCGCCCTCAAATAGGATCTGTTGGGTTAATCCGCCCTCAAATAGGATCTGTTGGGTTCATCCGCCCTCAAATAGGATCTGTCGGGTTCATCCGCCCTCAAATAGGATCTGTTGGGTTCATCCGCCCTCAAATAGGATCTGTCGGGTTCATCCGCCCTCAAATAGGATCTGTCGGGTTCATCCGCCCTCAAATAGGATCTGTCGGGTTCATCCACCCTCAAATAGGATCTGTCGGGTTCATCCGCCCTCAAATAGGATCTGTTGGGTTCATCCGCCCTCAAATAGGATATGTTGGGTTCATCCGCCCTCAAATAGGATATGTTGGTTTCAGTCTTTACTTTTAAGTGTTGAAATTGGGAGCCCGCCCAGATAATAGAGGCATACATTCAGTCTTTTATTTTAAGTGTTGAAATTGGGTTAATCCGCCCTCAAATAGGATCTGTTGGGTTAGTCCGCCCTCAAATAGGATCTGTTGGGTTCATCCGCCCTCAAATAGTATATGTTGGGTTCATCCGCCCTCAAATAGGATATGTTGGTTTCAGTCTTTTATTTTAAGTGTTAAAGTTGGGAGCCCGCCCAGATAACAAAGGCATAAATTCAGTCTTTTTATTTTTTCAAGTGTCGAAGTTGGGAGCCCGCCCAGATAATAGAGGCATACATTCAGTCTTTTATTTTAAGTGTTGAAATTGGGTTAATCCGCCCTCAAATAGGATATGTTGGGTTCATCCGCCCTCAAATAGGATATGTTGGTTTCAGTCTTTTATTTTAAGTGTTGAAGTTGGGAGCCCGCCCAGATAACAGAGGCATACATTCAGTCTTTTTATTTCAAGTGTTGAAATTGGGAGCCCGCCCAGATAATAGAGGCATACATTCCACGTCTTACCCATAGGAGATGCATTTCCTCCTAAATTTTAGTTTTACCCATAGGAGATGCATTTCCTCCTAGGTTTGTTTCAGTTTCACCAATAGGAGACGCACTTCCTAAGATATGTTTCACCATAGGAGACGCACTTCCTAAAGTTCAGTTTCACCATAGGAGACGCACTTCCTAAAGCAAGTTTCACCAATAGGAGACGCACTTCCTAAGATATGTTTCACCATAGGAGACGCACTTCCTAAAGTTCAGTTTCACCATAGGAGACGCACTTCCTAAAGCAAGTTTCACCAATAGGAGACGCACTTCCTAAGTCAGTTTCACCATAGGAGACGCACTTCCTAAGTCAGTTTCACCATAGGAGACGCACTTCCTAAAGTTCAGTTTCACCATAGGAAACGCACTTCCTAAAGCAAGTTTCACCAATAGGAGACGCACTTCCTAAGATATGTTTCACCATAGGAGACGCACTTCCTAAAGTTCAGTTTCACCATAGGAGACGCACTTCCTAAAGCAAGTTTCACCAATAGGAGACGCACTTCCTAAGATATGTTTCACCATAGGAGACGCACTTCCTAAAGTTCAGTTTCACCATAGGAGACGCACTTCCTAAAGCAAGTTTCACCAATAGGAGACGCACTTCCTAAGTCAGTTTCACCATAGGAGACGCACTTCCTAAGTCAGTTTCACCATAGGAGACGCACTTCCTAAAGTTCAGTTTCACCATAGGAAACGCACTTCCTAAAGCAAGTTTCACCAATAGGAGACGCACTTCCTAAGATATGTTTCACCATAGGAGACGCACTTCCTAAAGTTCAGTTTCACCATAGGAGACGCACTTCCTAAAGCAAGTTTCACCAATAGGAGACGCACTTCCTAAGTCAGTTTCACCATAGGAGACGCACTTCCTAAGTCAGTTTCACCATAGGAGACGCACTTCCTAAAGTTCAGTTTCACCATAGGAAACGCACTTCCTAAAGCAAGTTTCACCAATAGGAGACGCACTTCCTAAGTGAGTTTCACCATAGGAGACGCACTTCCTAAGTTCATTTCACCAATAGGAGACGCGCTTCCTAAGTTTATTGTACCCATAGGAGACGCACTTCCTAAGTTTATTATACCCACAGGAAACGCACTTCCTCAAAGTTAAGTTTTACCCATAGGAGATGCATTTCCTCCTAAGTTGTTTTGAAAAAAAAAAACAAAAAAAAAAAAACAAAATGACCTAGTCTGATGAACCTTCTCCTAGGATCAAAATCTTAGTCTGATGAATCCTTCTCCTAAGATAACCAAAAATAAAAAAAAATGACCTAGTCTGATGAACCTTCTCCTAGGATCAAAATCTTAGTCTGACGAATTTTTCTCCTAAGATAGAGACCTAGTCTGACGAACCTTCTCCTAGGATCAAAATCTTAGTCTGATGAATCTTTCTCCTAAGATAACCAAAAAACAAAAATGACCTAGTCTGATGAACCTTCTCCTAGGATCAAAATCTTAGTCTGACGAATTTGTCTCCTAAGATAGAGACCTAGTCTGACGAACCTTCTCCTAGGATCAAAATCTTAGTCTGATGAATCTTTCTCCTAAGATAACCTAAAAACAAAAATGACCTAGTCTGATGAACCTTCTCCTAGGATCAAAATCTTAGTCTGACGAATTTTTCTCCTAGGATAGAGACCTAGTCTGACGAACCTTCTCCTAGGATCAAAATCTCAGTCTGATGAATCTTTCTCCTAAGATAACCAAAAAACAAAATGACCTAGTCTGATGAACCTTCTCCTAGGATCAAAATCTTAGTCTGATGAATCTTTCTCCTAAGATACCAAAAAAAAAACATTTTGAAAAAGAGTCATTTTCCTAAAACCAGGCACCTACCTGCATAACAAGGGAATACATCCTAATCTAGTGTTTAGTTCACTCTCAGCACTGCACCAGTAGTATCAGTGGGCTACGATTTTGCTAACGACTCACAAACCTTCCCAGTGCAAACTGGGTTAGGAAATTTTGTTTGTTTTGTTTGTTTTGATTGTCAGGGGCCTGCCTGTAGAGCAGAAGATTGTTATATGTCAAAGATTGAAGAAGTTAGGGGTCCGCCTGTAGAACAGCGGGATCGTTCAAAGTCAAGCCGTAACCCATTGGAAGGCAGAAGGCTACAACAAAAATCCCCAGCACTCAATCCAAGATAGAAGCAACAAGAAGCTCGCCCCAAGAATGCGAGTCAACAGTCTGAGAGGGTCAACAAAAGCTAGTCACAAAAAGAAAAAAAAGAGAAAAAAAAGAAGAAAAAAAAGAAAAATGAATGAATCCGAAGCACGGAAGTGGAGAACGGATGTGATCTGCTCAAGAACTAGCGCCTACAACTAGCAAGTATCAAGGTTCAAATCCAAAGTCTGTATGAAGCACCATTCAAGACTCAAGACCAAGTTTCAGAAGACTTAAGAGATAGGAATCCTTGTAACTAGTAGCTGATAGGCTTAGTTAGTCTTTTTCAGTTTTCATTTTTGTTGTAACGACAGGACCGCGGACCGGAACCTCAACGGAACGGCACCTCGATCGGCTCTTCACCTCGGTACACTTCACTATCTCTCTCATTTCCGAACTACACGTGGCCTGATTCCTGTATAACCAAGGATATGTAGGCAGCTCGGATACCAGGGCTCGGTCACATTCCCTCCCTTTCCTGAAGTGTAGTCCGTCCAAGTAATGGTCGGGTCAAAAACACGGCTAGTCGTTCTTTGTCGGAAAACTCTTCGTGTTTCCAGTCAAAGAGGGGCAGCTGTAAGCACGTGATTTTTGACCCTCCCCGAGAATTTTCACATTTTTAGCGTGAATATGTGAAATTGGGTCTAGTATAGCTATTTTAACTATTTTTACTTTATTTCGTTGCAAAAAGAAAAATTTCAAAAAATATATATATAAATTTTAGTTTATGTATCTCTCATAAACTTGAAAAAATCAAAAATTGCACTTTATTTTGGTACTTTATATAAATTCGAAAATTAACAAAAAATATATATATAATTCTATTAATGTTTTGAAGTCATTTTAATACAAAAAATATTATTTCATATTTTTGTCTTTATTAAAAAAAACGAAAATTACAAAAAATAGTTTTATTAATATGTTATAGTTATTTTAACTTTGAAAAATACAAAAAATATTACTTCATATTTTATCTTAATATTTACGAAAATTACAAAAAATGGTTTTATTAATATTTTATAGTCGTTTTAACTTTGAAAAAATACAAAAATAGTACTTCATATTTTATCTTAATATTTACGAAAATTACAAAAAAAATAGTTTTATTAATATTTTTGTAGCTATTTTAAAATCTTGAAAAATATTTAAAAATATATAGTTTCGTTTAAATACTAGTCTTATTTTTGGTAGTTATTTTGCTTACATAGGACTAGTTAAGCAACGTATTCCTATTTCTCGGGTCCGGGCAAAAGAATAATATTCGGGTTCAAACTACCCGGTTTTAGGCCTAATTTTCGGACCTAGCCCATAATAAACCGTGTCCAGGACACGTGGGGAACCCCACCACGCGTGGGGGACATATGCCTTGAACCCCACCACGCGTGGGCTCATTTTTCGGGGCAAACCATGTCAAATACACGGACTACACATTTGACAAAGGGGGGGATTTTTTGGATTTTGGTCAGAAAAAAAAAAAAAAAACGGAAAACAATTCCTTTTGCTCACTGTTCATCTTCTTCTTCACAAAGAAGAAGAAGAGAAAACCCTACCGGACACCACCACCCCGTCACTTCCCCCCAGCACCGGACCAGCACCCCGTCACTGCCAAAACGACGTCCAAACCCACCTGCTCCAACAGACCCTCCATCGTCGACTCAACCATCACCACCATCAACGACCAAACAGCCCGACCCTTCAAAACGCCCACCTCCATTAACGCCACCAGCCTCACGTCAAAAACCACCAGTCCAGCTCCACCGCGTCGACCCTACTGCCCAAAACCACCAAGAACAACCACCCTTCCACCTCCAGTTACCGGCTTCACCATCGACCACCACCAGTCGACGACCCAACGACCCTAGGCCCCCCCCCACATCCAAAAGACTACTCCCTCACGTTCGCGACACCCACTCCTCCATTACTGCCCACACGCCACCCCTTCACGTCCAAAACCACCAACAAAACCCTCGCGTCCAAAGCCACCGGCGTACACCACCAAACAGGTCCGTCAGTAGCCCCCCCGCGTCGACCTTACTGCTGTCGACGTCGTTCCGTCTTTCGCGAGCAGTTGTGGGTTGCCGCGATCCCGCCTTGCCGAGTTTTCTGTTTTCCGTCGAGGTCCGGTACGTCGAGGTGTTTGTCCGAGGTTTCATCATTATTCCTCGTCGAGTGAGGTCCGGTTCGAGTTCCGTAGGAAGCACTGTTTGTCGTTCTAGGATTGTCGAGGTTCGAAGGTTGGTGTTCTTCATCCTTTGTTTCATTTCATTCATTTTGCATATTATGGTTCAAGGCAATAAATGAAAATATTCGATATGTATGAATGTCAACAATGCAATTTTGTTGTTGTGTTAAAAATGGTATTTTATGTTTAGTTACTGCATGCTCAAAGTTAATGTGAGCATATGAACGAGGTTATTCTATTTTTCATTTTTTTCATGGATATTATTACCGGTTAGAATCGTTTTTTAATCTCGGATGGCTTCACTAGTAGGAAATTGTAGTTGTTTTAAGTTTTCCCTTAAAAAGTGAAAATGAGACGAGCCTCGCAAAAATAAAAAGAAATAAAAAGAAAAAATGCACAAGCCGCGGGGCCCTCTAAACGTATATATTAAATACTTAGATTCCGGGACGGGCCGTTTAGCAAGTTTCACGGCCCTACCCCAAAAATAATAATGCGCTAGTTGCTTTAGGCGCGCCTTTAATAATGTTATCTCCCTAAACTCGGGTGCACATTTATGTGACCCAAATCCAAATCTCAACGGAGTCGAAATATGTCTTTAGTCACGGGCGCATTGATTGTGGCGTGGCCCGAGATGCATTTTCATGACGTTGCAAATTCTTTTAAAAAAATAAGAATGAGATGAGCCTCGCCAAATAAAAACACAAATTGTGGGGCCCTCAGTAAATACTTGTTTAAATTACTTAGAATTCAGGAGGGTTGTTTAGCGAATTTCACGGCCTCCGCAAAATAATAATGCGCTAGTTGCTTTAGGCGCGTCTTTAATAATTTAATTTTCTTAAACTCGGGTGTGCATTTCATGCGACCCAAATCCAAATTCTAAAACATCAAATAAAATATGTTTCGGATTGTGGGTGCATTTCATGTGACACAGTCCAAAGATATGTTTTAAGCGATGTTCACATTTCTTAATAATAATAATTAATAAAGCGGTTAAAAGATAAAATTTGCACATGGTTCATAATTGTATTAAAAATCAGATAAATAAGCCGAATATAACAGTTGAGCGACCGTGCTAGAACCACGGAACTCGGGAATGCCTAACACCTTCTCCCGGGTTAACAGAATTCCTTATCCGGATTTCTGGTACGCAGACTATAATATAGAGTCATTATTTTCCTCGATTCGGGATTAAAATTGGTGACTTGGGACACCCTAAATCTCCCAAGTGGCGACTCTGAAATAAATAAACCAATCCCGTTTCGATTGTCCTTTAATTGGAAAAACTCCCCTGCGCCCCCGGGTGCGGAAAAAGGAGGTGTGACAACAATTACCATTGTCAGGGAGAGTGTGAAGGGTGAGGGCTCTTCCGCTTGCATTTCGTCAGCCGACGTCTTCTGCTCGGTCTGCACAAAGGTCTGTTGCCCGATCTACGGCGAGGGCTACTCAAGTTGAACCTAAAACCTGAGCCGCGTGCATGGAAACTGTTCCTCAATCTAGAACTCCGGCTCCTACTACCCGCTCGGCGGATGAGTCTTCCCGTACTAAGGACGATCTTCCCTTGACGACGACTGAAATGGGTGGTGATGCTAATCCGGCCACAGAGGTAAACCCGGTGATCATGACCAACCCGACGATGGAGACTTTGGCCGTGTGATGACCCAAAACGTCATCTTTAATTTAAATAATTATCTCGGTGTTTTAAGACCTTCAAAAGTTCTATCAATAATTCCTCGACTTTCGTGCGCAGTCCGTATAATTTTTCGAAAAGTTTTTATGTAAAAAAATGTATTAAATTGTGAACTAGAGCTTTAAAAACTCAACTAAGTTGACTTCGGTCAATATTTTGAGCAAGCAAACCCGGATAAAAGTTTTGACCATTCCGGTAGATCCTTATCATGATTTGGGACTTGATCATATGCCCTAAATTGAATTGGAGGTCCCTAAATCAAATTATCCCCATTTAACGGAATCTAGAAATCTAAGGCTAAAGTTCTTAAGTTTGACCGGTGATTTGACTTTTGAGAAAAAAGACCCCGGAATGGAATTTTGGACTTAGGATCATGTTTAGATTTGGATTTGGAAGTCCGTAGGACAATTCAGTGCATTTTGGCGAAAGTTGGAAAATGGAAGATTTTTGGAAAATTTAACCGAGGGTTGACTTTTTGATATCGGGGTCGGAATCTAGTTCTGAAAATTTTCATCGCTTCGTTATGTCATTTATGACTTGTGTGCAAAATTTGAAGTCAATCGGACCTGATTTGATACGTTTTGCATCGAATATAGAAGTTGGATGGTCTTTGTTTCATTAGGCTTGAATTGAGGCGCGATTCGCGGTTTTAGCATTATTTGATGTGATTTGAGGTTTCGACTAAGTTCGTATGATGTTTTAGGACTTGTTGGTATGTTTTGTTGAGGTCCCGAGGGCCTCGGGTGGATTTCAGAAGGTTAACGGATCAATTCGGACTTGAATTTAGTTGCTGAAATTTTCTGGGCAACTTCTGCATTTTTTGCACGTGTGAACAGTGACAGCACATGCATGAACAGTATCCGTATACAGTATCAGTGTACAATATCTGTGAACAGTAACACGCGTGAACAGTAAATCGGGAGATTTTCAGAGAAAACAATGGGGTAAGTGTTCTTAACTTAATTTTAGTTAGATTACCCGAATCTATTACTAGTTTTGGCATTAAATCTGTGAATTTAGTTGGAAGAGTTTGAAAACTCTCTCGGATAGATTTGAGGATTTGAGGGTCGAAATGTTATCTAAATTTAGTAATTTTGGTATGGTTAGACTCGTGATTGGATGAGGTTTCATATTCCGTAATTTTTGTCGGGTTTTGAGACGTGAGCTCCACGGGCGAATTTTTAGTGCAATTTCGGATTTTTAATGGAACATGTAGAATTTCATATGGAATTAATTCCTATAATTTTTATTGACTGAATCGAATTGTTTATGACTAGATTTGAGAATTTCGGGCACGAATTTGCGAGACAAAGGCTTGTTGGAATTTTGAATTGGTTGCAAAGCGAGATAAGTGTTTGGTCTAAACTTAGCTTGAGGGATTAGGAGTTGTGTCTTATTTGCTACATGTTAATTGTGGAGTACGACGTATAGGCGTGGTGACGAGTATCTATACGTTGGTGTCAAGCATGCCCATGAGTCTTGTATTATAATTGTTATGACTCCGTTGTGGTTTATTGCGCTTCATATGTTATTATCACCATTGTTCCCTTGTCGGGATGTTTGTTTGATATTATTGTTCCCTTGCTGGGATATTTATTTTGATAGTATTATTCCCTTGTCGGGATGTTGTTGAAATATCATTGTTGAGAATTCCTTTATAATTCTCTTGATATTCTGTTTTTACTTTTTTTTATATGTTCAATACTCCAAATTTCAACAATTGTTACATTTTTAACTCAATTGTTTTCTCAACTAAATTTTTCTTAAACCGTTTGAGGTTGTACTTTACTTAAAAAAGAATTTCTACTATGTTTTGATTTATTGATTTCTCATATTAAAAGTAATGATTCATTCGATATTGTACTTTAATTGAAAAGGGTATCTTCTTTATCAAATGATTTCTAAAAATAACTTCATCTTTTCTTGTTGATTTTCTAATTGGGTTGGAAGCTGTACTCTACTTTATGTTAAGTGAATGAGGTGTCACAAAGTGACCTTTACTCGAAAGAATTATATTCAAAAGATACTTATTTGAAAGATATTTATATAAAGGAAATATATTCGAAATATATTCATTGAAAAGCATATTATCATAAAGATTATTACTTGAAGGATTTATAAGCGAAAAATTTATATTTGAAGGACTTGATAAATTGATTGCACTTGTATCTATTATTTGTTGAGAAATTTTTATGGTGTTCTTGTTGCCTGCTATTTATATCACTGGTTGATCATTGTTTCCATCATTGTTATCTGCTTTCTATTATTTTTGTATACTATATTGCACAGGTTTATTTGGTAGTCTGGTCCTAGCCTCGTCACTACTTCCCCGAGGTTAGGCTAGGCACTTACCAGCACATGAGATCGGTTGTGCTGATACTACACTCTGCACTGTGTGCAGATACTGATACCGGAGTGCTTGGACCGCAGTGAGGGTGTTGTATTCAGCCCACAAAGGCGACTCGAGGTAGTCCTGCAGACGTCCGCGGGCCTTGGCATCACCTCCTATCTTTTCCTTTATCCTGTTTCCTTTACTTATTTTAGAAACAGTGGATATTTTATCTTTCAGACTTTGTATGTAGTATTCTTAGACCGTCTGTGAAGCTGTGATACCAAATTCTGGGTATAGTTGTATTTAGACTTCTGCAGTTTGTATTAAGACAAATTGCTAGATTTTGTCTTCCGCTTAATTATTTTCGCTATTTGCATGATGTAAGCACGTGATTTTTGCCCTATGAGAGAATTACTCCCAAAAAATCCAAAATAAAATAATTTTCCTTTGTGTGCAATTTTAGAATTTTTGTGGCATTTTTGATAATTATTTGTATTTCTGTCTGTGCATGTTTATTGGTTAAATTAATAAAAAATTACAAAAATATGTCGCATTTGCATTTAGTATTTATTTAAGTTTGTTTTACAAAATCATAAAAATAATGTATGTTGCATTTTTAGCATTTAACGTCTAAATTGTGTGATTTTTATAGTTAATTGCTATTTAAATGTGCGATAATTTTTATTTGGACAGATTTTTGAAGTTATAACAAATTTTGAATCAGGGTAGTAACAGTAGTTTTAGGGGTAATACGGGAATTAACCAATTGCAGATTATTTAATTATGGTGAGGGACAAGACGTAATGATAAAAACAAAAAAGAAAAGGTGGATAATGATGTTTTCTTTTCAAAAAGAGGGAACAAGGGGGCCCACTTTGACTACTTTTCAAAAAAAGGGAACATGGGGACCCACTTTAACTACTTTTCAAAAAGAGGGAACACGAAGGGCCCACGTTGACTACTTTTACTAAAGTAAAAGTGTGGGTAATAATAAAAGTTAAAGGAGAAAGGGGTAAAAGGGGGTCTTGCTTTGTATATAAGGGGGGATGAGGGGATTGAATTTGGGAAGGAGATTTTGGAAGAATTTTGAGAGATAGAAATTGGAGAAATTTCAAAACTAAAGGAGAGAACAAAAACTGAAAAAAATCTTCTACTTTCCTTCATTGTTTGAAATCAGCATTAATTGTTGTTGTTTCATCGAAGCTTGAAGCTTCTTTTTGGGATTACTACTCCACCGGTTTGCAAACTCTGTTCCTGGGTTGTTACTGTTGCTGGGATGTTGTTGCTCTGCTGTATTGTTACTACTGCTGCTGATTCTCATCTTCATCTTCTTTTGTTTCCAATACCAGGTTCACGACTGTAATACTAGCTATTACAAGATAATAATGTGGAAGCATGAATACATATGAAGAATGAAATTTTGAAGTTTTGATTTCGCTTTTTCTTTCTTCCTTTTATTGATTGTATTTAGGCTATTTCATGTATTACTGAATAATAATTGGAATAAGAGAAAATAACATAAGTTAGTCTTTAATGAATCGGCTCGGCAAAACGGGTTAACTCGCTAGTTATGAAGGTTTTAAGATTATCAACAGTAGGTTAATCGTAAACAAGTAGCTAAATTTAGCTAAGGCATGAATTTGAACTAAATTTCGTGAATTAGGCATTAAGGCATGATTTGAGTTCAAACAAGATTAGAAGAATGTTTAAGTTTAATAAACTTTCTAATAAGCTTTAGTAATTATGGTTAAATCTAGTTTCAAATGGTTATGAATAATTAATCTCAATAGTTGTTTATAACAATGCGAGTTTTAATCTAGCTATATTTGATTCTTTTGAATATTAGTTGTCGAATTTTATTTTTATTTATAATTTCGATTTTTTTTTGTAAAATTCCTTTTCATCAATATTTGTATTAATCTAGCAATTAGTATGCCATGCTTTCTTAAATAAAAAAAAATGCTCGTAATTAATTAGGATGTTCTTTCTTTATTTTAGAGACTAATTTTAATAGAAAAAATGTAGTCGCTTTAGGATTTATCCATTTAAAATAAATGAGATGAGCCTCGCCTAGTAAAATGTATAGATTGCGGGGCCTTCACAAATGTATGCATTAATTACTTAGACTTCGGGATGGACCGTTTAGCAAAATTTCACGGCCCTACCCAAAGTAAATGATACGCTAGTCGCTTTAGGCACGCCTTTTAATAATTTAATTTTCTTAAAACTCGGGTGCACATTTATGTGACCCAAATCCAAATCTCAACAGAGTTGAAATGTGCCAACAACCACGGGTGCATTGATGTGACGTGGTTGGAGATGTATTTCCATGATGTTGCAATTCTTGAAAAAATATATAAATAATGACGAAAGCGGTTAAAAGTTAAAACTTGCACATTAGCTCATAATTGTATAAAATCAGATAAACAAGCCGAATATGACAGTTGAGCGACCGTGCTAGAACCACGGAACTCGGGAATGCCTAACACCTTCTCCCGGGTTAACAGAATTCCTTATCCGGATTTCTGGTTCGCGGACTGTAATACAGAGTCATTCTTTTCCTCGATTCGGGATTAAATTGGTGACTTGGGACACCCTAAATCTCCCAAGTGGCGACTCTGAAATAAACAAACAAATCCCGTTTCGATTGTCCTTTAATTGGAAAAACTCCTTCACCCCTCGCGGGGGCGGAAAAGGAGGTGTGACAGCTCTGGCGACTCTGCTGGGGAACGAACCCAGAGTCTCTGGTTCAGGGTTCAAGAATTCGAGCATAGAATAATTGTTGTATTTGGTTTTGTCTATTATCTGATTTTGACATGTTGAGCCTAATGTGCTAAATGTTGCTCTTACCGCTTTGATATTGCGTGAATTGCATATAAACTGTGCCGACACCCTTCTCTCTTCACCTCCGGGGATGTGCTTTCTGGTTGAGACTCCCTACTCTGTTAGTGTCATACCCTGAAATAAGAAAGAGGCCGGACAGGTTACGAAGCCGGATGGCCTTTTGGTTCCCGGTAAGTTGCCCCCTCCTCGACTCGAGTTGTCCGCTCGGGTACATAGTCTAGAACACTGACCCAGGTTTTGAACATAGAATAACGTGACTTCATGTCGGATCCCTAGTAGGAACGCTTATTTGCATCACGTTGCATTTGACTTAGGAGACTCAACACAGGGGTTGAGTCCGTCTAGGACTAACAACCTGAAATGAAAAAATCATCCTGATGCATCCTATTTGTTTTCTGTGCATTTATTTGTCTCGGGCCCGCATGCTGACCGGTTTTTGAATATTGTGAAATTGAGGGAAACAAATAAAGAGAAATAGCGGTTAGGGAGTTAATTGATTATTTTTGAAAAAACCCAATAACCAAGTACTGTCGAAACTCTGCAGAAATTTTGAGAAAAAGAAAAAAAAAAGAAAAAATAGGAACAAGAGTCTTTTATTTTCGGAAAGTTGTTTGTTGAAAAAAGAAAAAAAAGTGTCTTTTATTTTTAGTTTGGAAAAATAGGTTGTTTATTGTTTGTTGAAAATGAAAAAGAAAAAAAGAGAGTCGTTATTTTGTCTTGTTTTCAAAATAGAAAAGGAAAAATAGTTTGTCGTGCCATGGAAAATGAAAAAGAAAAAAAAGTCTTGTTTTCAAAAATAGTTCGGTTAATTTTCCGAACTACGCGGGTTTGATTCTCACCGGATGTGAGATACGTAGGCAACCCTCATCGGGTCCAACCTCCCATTTTGATAAAATAGCCAAAAACAAATAGTAAAAAAAAAAACATTTCAAAATTTTTCGGGTGATGTCGAACCTCCCCTTTTGCAAAACAAATAGCAAATATATATATGTCAATTTTTAATTTTATCATAAAGAAGTTGGGTGACGCTGTTTTGTCAAGACATAGCCGAATGTTCCCGAAAGGGACACCGGAAGGCTGACTTTGCATAAACAGCCACCTTTTGGATCATGTTTAAGATTTGGTCCAGTTGACCCACACAACCTTAAAAATCTTCGTCCCCGAGGCGTTGAAAGGCCGTGTTTGCAATATTGAGTTTTCTATTTTGAAAAACGATAAAAAGGGTCATAAACAAGTTGGGTGATGCTGTTTTGTCAAAAATAGCCGAATGTTCCCGAAAGGGACGCCGGAGGGTTGACTTTGCATAAACAGCCACCTTTGGGTCATTGTTTTAGATTTGGTCCAGTTGACCCACACAGCCTTAAAAATCTTCGTCCCCGAGCCGCTGAAGGGTCGTGGTTGCAACACCAAATTTTATTATAATTTGAAAAAAAAAACAAAAAAAAAAACAAAGAGTCAGCGGTCATATGAATACCGTTTGGGCTTTTGGTCAAAATAAGCCGAGCCAGCTTCGGCAGTGTCTTAAACCGTTCTTGCCGAAATAGCCTTAGAGTATCTTTCAGTTGTCGAAAGGTTATTTTCGTAAAAGAATGGACAAGTTTGTAAAGTGTCATAAAATAATCCTCCCGGCCTCAAAATTCATGTGAAATTTGGAAGGGGCCACATTTGCAAAAATAACCGTTTGATTGCATTTGTCAAACGGGGAAAGGAACTGGCCGTTTGTTTTGAGTTTGTAATTCTTTGATTAGAGTATGCGAGTTATTTAATTTTCGAGGCCGTTTGTTGTCTTTTGTCAAAGTCTGTTAGTATGGTTAGTTTTTTAAACTTTTGTAATCAAGTTTGTTTTAATATGAAAATTGAAAATTCCAGAAAAAAATATATTTTATTATTATTTATCTTTTATTGGTCCGAACTACGCAAGGTCTGATTCATGCGGGGTCATGATACGTAGACAATCTCCCTAAGATTCGACCACAACAAAAAAGCAAAAAAAAAAAAGAAGAAAAAAAAACATCATCCAAAAAAAAGAAAAAGAAAAAGAAAAAAGATGTTGTTAATAATGAGGACCGACTGAGTCCATTCTAACCTGTTTTGCTTTGAATCACAAAGAAAGTTAGGTGGTTGGTTTGTGGTAAGCCGGAAATACAAGACCTAGAAGCACACTTTGCGGGGATCAGGCCTGATAACAGAAGCACTCGAATCCTATTGGGACTTGTTGACTAAGGTTGATAATATGGAAGTTGGCAATGGTTTGGACAATACTGATGCGAAGCTCAGTGGCGAAGATGCCAATTTTGATAAAGTGGGAGGACGCTCCGTTCCTTGGTTAGCAAGAGAGAAGCTTGGTGGCTTATTTTGTTGTCATTTCTATTGTCCGGATTATTAGGATTGTAATTCGGATATTGTCTTGTGTCAAACTTTCTTATCTTTCCTTTTTGTCATAGCGGTTTGTTTAAGTTTTGTCCAGGTTGTTTTAGGATTTTATTCTGGTTTGTTTTTGTTTGTTTTGTTATTCAAACCATTTCACCTGTAGTCTAATGCAAAATCCGGTCTTTTATTATTTTCAGTCATCTTTTTGTTTAGTCCTTTTATCATTTTTGTTCAGCGCCGATTCTCGTGACATGACATGCGCACACGGTTTGGGCCTAATCTTAAAAGTTAATCATAAAACCCCGGAAAGGTGATCAGAACGTTTAAAGGAAATACGGACGATTTGAGATTATTCGGAGCTCGAGTCATGTGGAACTAGGGCAAGTAAAACACAAAGAAAACCGTTAAAAGCATGATTCGCCAAATGGACATGAGGGTCGCTCATGATAATGAGAGTGAGAGTGTTGCCCAACGGTGCTTTAGAGGTGACAAATGAAAAAGCAAATGTGTGAATATAATTGTCAAGTCCAGCACCCTCAGAAGAGGCTACAAATCTTTGTGTTGTTTACACTTGGCATGTTTTGAAGACTGGAATGACGAAGACATTTTATTCTGCTATCTAAACACTTTATCCTTCGTTAACCCTTTTTAGCCTTATTGTTTTTCTTTCGTACCCCTCATTCGGAATCAGTAGCAACGACTAGAAAACACAAGCATGGCAGGTAAAGAAAAGAAAAGAAAAAAAAGAAGAAAAGAAAAGAAAAAAAAAAGAGAAGAAAGAAAAGAAAACAACAAAACGACAAAAGAGAAATGAGAAATGAGAAAAAGAAAGAAAAGAAAAGAAAAATAATAGGAATTGGGAACTACGTTTGACCTGATTTCTCAAAGAGGATACGTAGGCGCTTTACGGCTCGGTCATAGGGTGCATAATGTGCATAGGGTGCATAGTGTGCATAGTGTAACGTAGTATAACAAAAATAAATAATCCCCAAGCAAGAAACTGGGGCAAGGGTTGCGCTTGTTGTAAACAAATATGGTTCCGAAAGTTGTAATTTTGAACCTCAAATTGATTTGTTTTTGAGCCTTTAATACCCTTTCTTTCTAGCTTATCCAAAAACCCACATTACGGTCCAAAGAAAGACCTTCTGATCAGTCTTCAAAAGATGCCAAGTCAGACAAATGAGAGTCTTACCGATGAACATAACACTCTGATCCACAGCAGAAAGGACTCTAATCCTTAGCAGAGAGAGTCATATCGGCTACACTCCAAATCCCCATCTGGAAAATGATACAAATGAGAGTCTTATCGGTGAAATTCTTCACGGGCACCATAAGGCGATGAAAGCTGAGAGAAAAACCAAATGAGAGAGGCTTGATAGTGAAAACCCTTCGGGCACTACAAGTCGAATAAGATTGAGAATCAGATGGGGAATCGCCAAATGAAGATCTTGAAAGACAATTGACGGCGAAGGATAGGCCACATGTGCATGTCATGACCATTAGAGTCGATATCTGCGTTTGATAGGTTTTTATTTATAGTTTCTTTTGTTAAAGAGTCATATTTTTCCTTTGTCTTTTATTCTGTTCCTTTTTATCTTTCTCCTTTCATAGAAAAATTCCCCAGTAGAGTCTGTTTGGTCAGAACAAGTGAGAAATGACTTCAAAATATGCCATCAGCTTTCCAATTATGCAAGATGAGATCTGACTAGTACATCCAAGTGGTATAGTCAGCAAGGAACAAGTGCGAGGCCAGTATCAAGAAAGATATCCCCAGCAAAAGGGAATTGACAAAAGGATTGACGAGTGTCAAGAGGGATATCCTTGCCGAAATCAAAGGTTATAAACCTCAAGGCCAAGGCCCATGGACAAATCAAGGAGACAAATAATCATGATTTGGGAAATTTATACGGACTAAAAGGTCAGGGAAATGCCAGTTTCCGAGCTATGCCACAAAAGAAGAGGGATATCCCCAGCGGAAAAGGATTATCCCCAACAAATAATATCATCCCCAACAAGTTTTGGAACGCAGAGCAAGGAAGGAGAAAGGGAAAACCATCCCAGTAGGAGTATCATAACCAACAACCGCGCTTTAAACTAACAAATTTTGTTTGATTTGAAACAGGTAAAGGAAATGGCATTGATGACGGAAATGCATGCCACAAGGGAGATTATCAAACTGGGGCAGAAAATTTTCCTTTCATTTAGAAAATTTTCTGGAAGTCAGGTACCCATTTGGGGAAGAATAAAGATAACACCAGTCTCAAGGGAAGTGGTCTTTGAACCAGTGTTACCCCCAGCATAGCAAGTTTTAATAAAGGAAATTGTTCCCCAGTGGACTAAACAAAAGGATGAAACTTGTGCTCGGAAAAAGCAAAAGGCCAGTGTCATTCCCAGCAGCCTTCCGAAGAGTGAAGCACTAGTTTTGAAGGAATCAAAATCCCCCATCAGTGTTATCCTCGACAGCGTTATCCCCAGCTGATAACATTTTATCCCCCAACAGGTAAGTAAATAATTCCCCAGCAGTGTTATCCCCAGCAGTTTCGAGGGAAGACAACACAAGTATTAAGATTTCATTCATAGGAGACGCACTTCCTAAGTTTAGTTTCACCCATAGGAGACGCACATCCTAACTTTATTCCTACCCCATAGGAGACGCACTTCCTAAGTTTATTTTCACCCATAGGAGATGCACTTCCTAAGTTTATTTTTACCCCAGGAGACGCACTTCCTAAGTTTGTTTTACCCCAGGAGACGCACTTCCTGAGTTTATTTTCATGCATAGAAGACGCACTTCCTAGTTTAAAATCATTAAAGTTTTACCCACAGGAGACGCACTTCCTAAGTTATTTTTCACCCCTAGGAGACGCACTTCCTAAGTTTAATTTCATAGGAGACGCACTTCTTAAATTAAGGTTCACGCATAGGAGACGCACTTCCTAAATTAAGATTTCATTCATAGGAGACGCACTTCCTAAGTTTATTTTCACCCATAGGAGACGCACTTCCTAAGTTTATTTTTACTCCGTAGGAGACGCACTTCCTAAGTTTAGTTTTACTCCATAGGAGACGCACTTCCTAAGTTTATTTTTACCCCATAGGAGACGCACTTCCTAAGTTTACTTCTACCCCATAGGAGACGCACTTCCTAAGTTTAATTTCATGAATAGGAGACGCACTTCCTAAATTAAGATTTCATTTGTAGGAGACGCACTTCCTAGTTTGAATCATTTAAGTTTCACCCCTAGGAGACGCACTTCCTAGTCTGGTTCATTTAAGTTCATGCATAGGAGACGCACTTCCTAGTTTGAGTCATTTAAGTTTCACCCCTAGGAGATGCACTTCCTAGTCTGGTTCATTTAAGTTCATGCATATGAGACGCACTTTCTAGTTTGAATCATTTAAGTTTCACCCCTAGGAGATGCATTTCCTAGTCTGGTTCATTTAAGTCCATGCATAGGAGACGCACTTCCTAGTTTGAATCATTTAAGTTTCACCCCTAGGAGACGCACTTCCTAGTTTGGTTCATTTAAGTTCATTCATAGGAGACGCACTTCCTAGTTTGAATCATTTAAGTTTCACCCCTAGGAGACGCACTTCCTAGTCTGGTTCATTTAAGTTCAGTTGTAGGAGATGCACTTCCTAGTTTGAATCATTGAAGTTTCACCCCTAGGAGACGCACTTCCTAGGCTGGGTCTTTCAGGTTATATTTTACTTTAGGAGGCGCACTTCCTAAAAATGAGAGTTTACCACTATGAGACACACTTCCTGATTTTGGTTCACACAAGTTTTACTCGTAGGAGACGCACTTCCTATTTGGGTTCATCCGCCCTCGAATAGGATATTTTGGGTTCATCTGCGCTCAAATAGGATATTTTGGGTTCATCCGCCCTCGAATAGGATATTTTGGGTTCATCCGCCCTCGAATAGGATATTTTGGGTTCATCTGCCCTCGAATAGGATATTTTGGGTTCATCCGCCCTCGAATAGGATATTTTGGGTTCCTCCGCCCTCGAATAGGATATTTTGGGTTCGTCCGCCCTCGAATAGGATATCTTGGGTTCATCCGCCTTCGAATAGGATATCTTGGGTTCATCCGCCCTCGAATAGGATATCTTGGGTTCATCCGCCCTCAAATAGGATATTTTGGGTTCATCCGCCCTTGAATAGGATATTTTGGGTTCGTCCGCCCTCGAATAGGATATCTTGGGTTCATCTCCCTCGAATAGGATATCTTGGGTTCATCCGCCCTCGAATAGGATATTTTGGGTTCATCCGCCCTCGAATAGGATATTTTGGGTTCATCCACCCTCAAAATAGGATATTTTGGGTTATTGAAATCAGGAGCCCGCTTGAAGAGAGGAAAGACGTTTTATTTTTCAAAGTTGTTGAAGTCAGGAGCCCGCCTGAAGAGAGGAAAGGCGTTTCATTTTTAAAAGTTGTTTAAATCTCGCCAACCTAAAGGAAGGAATGACACTTTATTTTCAAAAGTTGTTGTTGAAATCAGGAGCCCGCCTGAAGAGAGGAAAGACATTTTATTTTCAAAGTTGTTGAAGTCAGGAGCCTGCCTGAAGAGAGGAAAGGCGTTTTATTTTTCAAAGTTGCTGAAGTCAGGAGCCCGCCTAAAGAGAGGAAAGGCGTTTCATTTTTAAATGTTGTTGAAATCTCGCCAGCCTAAAGAAAGGAATGACATTTTATTTTCAAAGTTGTTGAAGTCAGGAGCCCGCCTGAAGAGAGGAAAGGCGTTTTATTTTTAAAGTTGTTTAAATCTCGCCAACCTAAAGGAAGGAATGACACTTTATTTTCAAAAGTTGTTGTTGAAATCAGGAGCCCGCCTGAAGAGAGGAAAGACATTTTATTTCAAAGTTGTTGAAGTCAGGAGCCTGCCTGAAGAGAGGAAAGGCGTTTTATTTTTCAAAGTTGTCGTTGAAGTCAGGAGCCCGGCTGAAGAGAGGAAAGGCGTTTTATTTTTATTTTTTTTTTTAAAAAAAGTTGTTGAAATCTCGCCAACCTAAAGAAAGGAATGACATTTTATTTTCAAAGTTGTTGAAGTCAGGAGCCCGCCTAAAGAAAGGAATGGCATTTTATTTTTAAAAGTTGTTGTTGAAATCTCGCCAGCCTAAAGAAAGGAATGACATTTTATTTTCAAAAATGTTGTTGAAGTTAGGAGCCCGCCTGAAGAGAGGAAATGCGTTTTATTTTTAAAAGTTGTTGAAATCTCGCCAGCCTAAAGAAAGGAATGGCATTTTATTTTTCAAAGTTGTTATTAAAATCAGGCGCCCACCTGTATAACGAGAGGAATACTTTTCAGTCTTTACATTTCATGTTTCAGGCGCCCACCTGTATAACGAGAGGAATACTTTTCAGTCTTATACTTCAGGTCTTAAAATCAGTAACCCCTCTGGAAGGCAGAAGGTTACAACAGGAATCCCCAGCAGGAAACAATAAAAATCCCCAGCACCGGGAAACAGAAGGTTGCAACAAGAGGTCCCAACACAAGCTCAAGCGCATGAGTCAAAAGGAAGAAAGACGCGTCTTGAAAGAAGCGTCATGTGAACATTAAATTATGCCCAACATAACAAATCCGATGAAGAAAGTCGTATCCCCAGAGGAACCACCGAAAAGCTTAATGAAGGAGGCCATATCCCCAATAGACCGAACAAAATGATGAAAACTGGTATTCAGAAAAGCAAAAGGCTAGTGTCATCCCTAAATTCTCGGAAGAAAAGCACCGGAAGAAACACAAGCCGGCAAGAAAGCAAGGTAACAAGAACAAGTTGAAGATAGATGAGATCTTATGATCCGTAGTCTAGCCTAGCTTCTTGTTTTCTTTTAAGCACGATGTAACAAGGAGATCGGTAAGCAGTGGTAATAGCATGCAACAACAATAACATTGCAGTCCCATGGTAGTCCCAACTACCAAAACTTCCCGAACTACATTAACCTGATTCCCCTTTAGCCAGGGATATGTAGGAAACCTTTGAAGCAAAGGTTCGGTTAAATCTTTTTCAAAAATGCTTCACACGGAGTACTCGGATGGGCAAAAATTGCTCACTTTATCTTTGCACGAAAACCCTTCGTGTCTTCGGGCAAAGAGGGGCAGCTGTAAGCACGTGATTTTTGCCCTATGAAAGAATTACTCCCAAAAAATTCAAAATAAAACAATTTTCCTTTGTGTGCAATTTTAGAATTTTTGTGGCATTTTTGATAATTATTTGTATTTCTGTCTGTGCGTGTTTATTGGTTAAATTAATAAAAAATTACAAAAATATGTCGCATTTGCATTTAGTATTTATTTAAGTTTGTTTTACAAAATCATAAAAATAATGTACGTTGCATTTTTAGCATTTAACGTCTAAATTGTGTGATTTTTATAGTTAATTGCTATTTAAATGTGCGATAATTGTTATTTGGACAGATTTTTGAAGTTATAATAGATTTTGAATCAGGGCAGTAACAATAGTTTTAGGGGTAATGCGAGAATTAACCAATTGCAGATTATTTAATTATGGTGGGGGACAAGACGTAATGATAAAAGCAAAAAAGAAAAGGTGGATAATGATGTCTTCTTTTCAAAAAGAGGGAACAAGGGGGCCCACTTTGACTACTTTTCAAAAAGAGGGAACATGGGGGCCCACTTTGACTACTTTTCAAAAAGAGGGAACACGGAGGGCCCACGTTGACTACTTTTACTAAAGTAAAAGTGTGGGTAATAATAAAAGTTAAAGGAGAAAGAGGTAAAAGGGGGTCTTGCTTTGTATATAAGGGGGGATGAGGGGATGGAATTTGGGAAGGAGATTTTGGAAGAATTTTGAGAGATAGAAATTGGAGAAATTTCAAAACTAAAGGAGAGAACAAAAACTGAAAAAAATCTTCTACTTTCCTTCATTGTTTGAAATCAGCATTAATTGTTGTTGTTTCATCGAAGCTTGAAGCTTCTTTTTTGGGATTACTACTCCACCAGTTTGCAAACTCTGTTCCTGGGTTGTTACTGTTGCTGGGCTGTTGTTGCTCTGCTGTATTGTTACTACTGCTGCTGATTCTCATCTTCATCTTCTTTTGTTTCCAATACCAGGTACACGACTGTAATACTAGCTATTACAAGATAATAATGTGGAAGCATGAATACATATGAAGAATGAAATTTTGAAGTTTTGATTTCGCTTTTTCTTTCTTCCTTTTATTGATTGTATTTAGGCTATTTCATGTATTACTGAATAATAATTGGAATAAGAGAAAATAACATAAGTTAGTCTTTAATGAATCGGCTCGGCAAAACGAGTTAACTCACTAGTTATGAAGGTTTTAAGATTATCAACAGTAGGTTAATCGTAAACAAGTAGCTAAATTTAGCTAAGGCATGAATTTGAAGTAAATTTCGTGAATTAGGCATTAAGGCATGATTTGAGTTCAAACAAGATTAGAAGAACATTTAAGTTTAATAAACTTTCTAATAAGCTTTAGTAATTATGGTTAAATCTAGTTTCAAATGGTTATGAATAATTAATCTCAATAGTTTTTTATAACAATGCGAGTTTTAATCTAGCTATATTTGATTCTTTTGAATATTAGTTGTCGAATTTTATTTTTATTTATAATTTCGATTTTTTTTTTGTAAAATTCCTTTTCATCAATATTTGTATTAATCTAGCAATTAGTATGCCATTCTTTCTTAAATAAAAAAAAAGGCTCGTAATTAATTAGGATGTTCTTTCTTTATTTTAGAGACTAATTTTAATAGAAAAAATATCGTCGCTATAGGATTTGTCCATTTAAAATAAATGAGATGAGCCTCGCCTAGTAAAATGTATAGATTACGGGGCCTTCACAAATGTATGCATTAATTACTTAGAACATCGGAGTTGGCCGTCTAGAGAAATTTTACGGCATTTCCCAAAACAACAATACGCTAGTCGCTCTAGGCGCGTCTTTAACAAATTATTTTCTTAAATATGGGTGTGCATTTATGTAACCCAAATCCAAATCTCAACGGAGTCGAAATGTGTCGATAACCATGGATGCATTGATTGCGACGTGGTCTGAAATACGTTTTCACAATGTTGCAATTCTCTGTAAAATAATAATAATGACAAAAACGGTTAAGAGTTAAAATTTGCACATGAGCTCATAATTGTATAAAATCAGATAAACATGCTGAATATGACAGTTGAGCGACCGTGCTAGAACCACGGAACTCGGGAATGCCTAACACCTTCTCCCAAGTTAACAGAATTCCTTATCCGGATTTCTGGTTCGCGGACTGTAATACAGGGTCATTCTTTTCCTCGATTCGGGATTAAGTTGGTGACTTAGGACACCCTAAATCTCCCAAGTGGCGACTCTGAAATAAACAAACAAATCCCGTTTCGATTGTCCTTTAATTGGAAAAAACTCCTTCACCACTCGCGGGGGCGGAAAAAGGAGGTGTGACACATGATATATACTCATCACTGATAATGGTTTAAAACTGGAAAAAGTTAAGTAATTAGAATAATTTGGCTTGCCTAGCTTTCACCAGTAGGCGCCATCACGGCTCTCGAGGGTGAAAAATCCGGGTCGTGACAGGCCGCTATGATTTATCAACAAACTACTATGATAGGAAGTCAGGGCCCCGAGGCCGTTGTTGCCACTATGGGCGGGCCTTCATCCTTCGGACCGAATCGTGCTTCTTCTTCAGCCGCAGAGAGAGAGAGGAAAGGGCATCGTGGTCGATGATTACAAGTCTGAATTCGATCTTGATCCTGATGATGTTAGAATGTTTGAGGAGGGCCTTACCCGCACGGTGGTAACGGCGGGAGGTCCGTCCTGTATACTTGAGATTCCATTGGAGATTAACCTCCTGGGGGACACGGAGGACTTGGTATAGCATTTTGACCTTTTATGCTCTGCCGCAGAGTGTGAGGCTCTTCGGGACGTCCGTGGCGTTGATTTGATGCATGAAGTGGCCTCTATGGGCTTGAGGGTAAGTTTCTTCTCTTTCTTTTTTGTGTTCCTTTTGTTTTTGGAGACCTTGACCTTTACCGTCTCTTTTCGTCTTTTTTGGGATTTTAAACGTACATGGCGGAGATTGAAAGTGCTCACAGGGCCGACACTTGGGCCAAAATTTTTCTGATGATGTTGGAGAAGTATTGACGTTATCGCAAAAAAAGTGTCGTGAGATGCACGAGCGGCTCAAGGCGAACGCTGGTAATCAATCTCTCGGCAGGGAACAGGAGAAGAGGGATCAGGAGTTGATGCAGGCTATTCGCAGGAATAGTGAGCTCGAGGAGCTACTTCATGTAAAGGATAAAGAACTTGAGTTGGGAAAAGGGTCACCGCAGAGTGTGAGCATCTTCAGGCGAAGGTGTTGTCGTTGCAATCCGAGTTGGATCAGAATACCATCAGAGTTGAGGCTTTGAGTGCAGAGTGTATGGGGAAATTAGCTGAGCTAGAGAGGAAGGTCTCCGAGTTGGAGAGTGCCGAGAGTGCTTGGGCGTCGGCTTCAGCGAGGGCTGCAGCGTTGGAGGACACTATCCGCGTCCTTCAGTTCTAGCAGGAGTCTGAGAGGGCGATGGCTATGCTCAGGGATGCGAGGGTCGAAGAGCGCATTGGCAAAATTTGGCTAAGCAATTCCCACAGACGGCGCCAAATTATTTGAGTAAAAAGTTTAAGACCTTTTTACTAACTTCAATTTTTGATAATAAAGAAGGTAAATCTTAGCCAAGCATAATTAACTTCGGATCCAAATATTCATTGCGGGAAATAATGAAAGGTGAGAATGTCTTTGATTTATTGATATCGTAATGTTATATCAAACATTAGAATTGGTCTTATATCAGAAGCAAGAGAGAATTGAAAGTGAGAGAGCAGAGAGGAAAAGTGCAGCCACTGTTTCTTCCTTAGAGAGTCCCCCCCTTTGTTAGTGAACACCCATCTATATAGTTCCTAGAACATCTATTCAGTGGTCTTTGACCAACATGTTTTCCTACGATCGTCCTTTTTTGTCATTACTCGAATACAATGTTGACTTGACATACGCTATCAATGATTTGACCCTGAGGTCGGTCGCAGGGTTCTTTGCTATTTCTCTACCTAGGTGAGATCCCAGCTTGGTCTACCACTATGGTCAGATTTTGACCTATACAACACCCATTAATGAAATACCAAATGCTAGATAAAAATAATTAGTGTGATTAAACTACCCTTAATTAAACGTTACAACATAATTTAATGTGAGAAGTAAAAGACTTTTTAGGGATACGTATATAAGGGTAATTTTGGAAAAATAAATTGAATATTTTCTTGATTATATAAATGGACATTTATTTTGGACCAAAATAAAAAGACAAATTAGTCACTTATTGTGGATCGGAAGGAGTAGTGTTTGATTTAATAGGGCATTGATCGGGTCAATGAATGGAGTTACTACCTGTTATAATTATAGCCATGCCCGTGCACTTGCTAACCATGTTAAACTTGGAAGATAAATTACAAAGTTGACCTTCCATCCTTCTCAAGAATCCACAATGTCTTCCATGTTTCGGTTCTTCGTAAGTGTATTGGTCAACCTTCACAAGAGGTCACTCCATTGTACTGTTGGATTAGTTAGTGTTTGATAGAGTATTTGAGAACATGAGTGTTTTGTCCCTTATTTGAAAAATAAAGAAAAAAAGAAGTTTTGAAAAGCACTTCTTTGTCTTACATGATATTTTCAGTCACCTATTATTTTATTAATTAATTAAAAATATTTTTTATTAATTTCACAAAACGTTTTTAACAGTTTTTTTTAATTTTGAAATTCAAAATAGGTGACTATTGGTTTTAAAAAAGGTGTCAGTTGTAAAGGAATGAATTTGTTAGTTCCAATAGACTCCTAGAGGTATTATAAATACCTGTATCTAAAATAAAATACATCATCAGATTTCCATCTCTTTCTTTCTAAAACTCATAAATATTCTGTTATGAAAAATTCGAATTAATTGTTGAAACTCAAATTTCAGTGGCTTTGTAAAATTCTGGAGAAATTATGCTATTATCGCTGCAGCAACAAAGTGGGAAACTTAAATTCCTTAAGGACAGCGATTCCACTATCAAAGCGAGATCATTCATCCCATTATTTTCTTTCCTAACAATTTGTTGGATCACTCTTCTTCCCAGCTCCTGCACCCTCATAGCATATTACATCACTGCGTTATCTCTAAAGGGGGGCATCAAGTTTACTGGTGGAGTGCACATTTCACTGCTCTATCCTCTTCTACTAATATAGGTATCATCAAACTTCACTCATTAAAACTTTAGAATTGAATAAATGACTTAATTCTTGTCTCATTTCAATTTTATCGACTCCTAAACCTTAGCCTCCTTCAATTAGATTCATTCAAGGCCCATGATTTTCTTGGTTTGTCAAGTAATTTGTGTTTGGTTCGCAATAAGAGAATATAGAGTGAATGGAGAAAAAAAAAACGAATAGCAATTAATTTCTCATACGTAGAGGATGGATAATTAATTTGTAGTTATTTGGTACTATAAAAGAAAAGGAGATATGAGCCACTACTTTTAATTGTAGTTATTCTTGCTTAAATTTTGAGGTGATAAAACTAAATCACGGGATAAAAGCAAAATCTATTACAGTAAGTTGATTTTAAAGTGTTTGTTCAATTTATGAGTAAGCAACTCTTCTCCTAAATAATGAGTACTTAGGTTTACTTCTTAAAAGGGAAGTTGTAAGAGAGCTGAAACTCATAAACAATCTTTTGACTAGTAAAATTAGGATGGAACGTACTCTTTATGATATTTTCCTAAATTATAAGAAACAAAATACAAAAATTAGAAAAGAGTTGATAATATATTGAGACACCTACCTTATTTGAGTTTGACGTGATCTAGGATACTAGTACTACACGTCAGAACCTAATGCAACTAGGAAACGAACGACTCTGAAACATCTATAAATATAGGAATTGGACTCTAGAAAAAAATCCAATATGCACGACCAAAAGTTGAGCAAAACTACTCTAAACATCTTCAGAAAAAAAAATATACAGACATGAAGTATACATTTGAAGAAATTGATGTTAGCAATGAGGGGAGAAATTGCTTAGCTCGTTTTTGCTAAGCATTCCCTTCCGGAGCAAACGGTCTATTGGAACCGCATCTCTACCTGCATTAGCTAGGGGTAAGGTCTGTGTATAAACTATCCTCCCTAGATACCACCTGTTGGGATAGTTTGTTGTTGTTGTTGTTGTTATATATTAGAAAATTGGAAAAGCAAAAAGGAAACTTCTTCCTTTTTCGCTAATCACATTTACTAAGCAATCACTTTTCAATTGAAATGAATATTTCATATCATTTTCTGCTATTCTGCTTGTTCTTATGTGTATCACGTACCCAACCTCTTCTAATAAGTCACAGCTCCAAAATGCACGTTTGAAAGCATATATCAAAACATAGTAAAACAAAAACCATTATTTTTGAAGAAATTTCATAAGGAACACAATCAAAATGAGTTTTATTATAGAATTAACTATTATAAGGATCTCGAACAACGATGTGAGTCAGACTTAGCAACCAAGGGGAAAATACAGTAAGAAATTCGGGAGCATTATAACTGTATATCTCACAAATCTTCTTCACTAACTAGGGGTGTCAATGGATATTTAAAAACCGATCGAATCGTATCGTACCGAACTAATTTTTAGGTTTCTTTTAAGAAAACTACAGATTTTTATATAAATCTATAACTGTACCAATAATTAGGGTAAGTTTTAAATTCTATGAAAATAGACGAAAAAAATACCAAACCGTATTGAATAAATTTATATGTGAAAAAAGTATATTATATATTAATTAAAAATAATGAAACATTAAATTTTTCCTTGGGCCTTGGAATTAGGAAAACGGTTACAATCCAACAAGTAATTAAAACTAAAAATCCTAATTCTTATACCTAATATTCTACTTCTATTGAAACTAAATTATTTCCAACATATTCACTAGCAAGACACAAGGTATTCTAGCAATTATGGGAAGCAAACTAAAATGCATTGAATATGTTTCCTTTCGTATGATTTAGATTTATCTTTTGAATATTAATCTTCTATATACTTTAATATTGAGTCCTAACTTGGTTAATATCTGTCCACTCGTGTGATTTATATTTTCTTTATCTTTGCTTGATTTCTTTCTTTTATGCTGCCGTAGAATAGTTGATGGTTCTATACTCTCGCCATATTTCATTTTTTTAATTCATCACCCTTCAAAGTTCTAGTAAAACAGAATTAAAAGCAAATTCTCATCCACCTCAACCTAGTTTAACACTGCCAACAAAACAGAATTAAAATCAAAGTATCATAAGCAAACTTCTTTACAAACACAAAATTAAACACCACAACTATACACCCCAAGCTTACTTCAACTCAATCTTAATTCACTCATTTTCACCATCAACAACACTAGTGGCATCTTCATAGCAGATCATGAAATAGTGCTTGTCCTCTCTCTCTTTTCCTTTCCTTGTACATCAACTTTCCCTTTTTCTTTTCAAGGTTCTGGGCACTTTTGATCTTTTTGTTGAGTGTCTCCCTGCAGTGAGATGAATCAGGAGGCAGCTCGTGGTTCTGATTAGTGACTGCATATTTATTTTTGTTCACTATCTTTGGGTAATTGACTTTTCAATGTTTAAAAGGAACGACTTAGAACAGAGACTTAAGGTATGTATGGTGCCTACAATTATCTCCTATGTTGTATGTGCATGATAAGTCCATCAGCCATTTTGCTTCTTGGTGTTTAGGTTTGAATGTCGTTAGAATTTCCATGTGGCATTATTTCAAAGCCTCTCTTTATAATTTTGCCCAAAATCATGTGTCATCTCAACATTTCAGAGTGGCATGGCTAATTTTAGAGGAGTACTTTACACTTGTCATGCAACTGACATATCCAAAAGCCTATAAATAGGCACTACATTTGGAATGAAAAGGCATCAAAAATACATCAGATATCATTGTGTCCCTTTTGTTTCATACTAGCTGGATTTTTTTTAGTTTAGATTTTGCTGTTCTAATAATATGGCAGTATTATTTTAAATTCTCCACTATAAACAATGTAGTATATGAACTGGACCGATAAGTTTTTTTCTTGATATGCAAGAAGAAAAGTAAAAGAAGTGATCATAAGGCATCCTTTAATTGTACCTCTAGCACTCTCAGTAGTCAAACTACAATGCTAGTATTGCTTATTGTCGAAATTGAGAAACCACTGCACATATAAGGCAAATGGTAATTTCTCGTGCCATTGTGTGTGGTTGTCTACCGTTTTCCTTAGAATTTTTTTGATGTTCTCGTTGCGGCCTTCACGGCTCCATTCATTTAAGGTATGTGTGTTGTGGAATTCTTATGCTTGATGTTGAAGGTTTCACACATAGCTTTCATTAAGTCGCTATTGAGGTTGGCGGTGATGATGGATTCTGGTACCCCGAATTGGCAAACAATACGATTCCTGACAAATTTGCGATGACTTTCTTGGTTACAGCCTTGTAAGATGCAGCCTCAACCCATTTTATGAAGCAGTCTATGGCCACTAAAATGAACTTGTGCCCGTTCGAAGCGGTGGGCTCGATCGGACCGATGATATCCATTCCCCAAGCGGCAAAAGGCCAAGGTGCACTTGTTGCATTGAGTTCATTCGGTGGTACCCGTATTATATCTACATGTATTTGGCACTGATGACACTTTTGGACATACCTGATGTAATACATTTCCATAGTCATCCAAAAATATCCTGCTCTCAATATCTTCTTGGCTAAAACGAAATCGTTCATGTGTGGTTCGCAAGTTCCGACATGTATCTCTTCAAGCAGTTTGGAAGCTTCCTTGGCGTCAATGCACCGTAATAATCCTAGGTTTGGAGTCCTTCTGTACGAAATTCCTCCACTGTGGAAGAAATGATTGGATAATCTTCAGAGTGTGCGTTTCTCATTATGGTTTGCATGCTCCGAGTTTCTCCTTTTGCCAAGTATTCCTTGATATCATGGAACCACAGATTCCCATCCGTTTCTTCTTCAACATGAGCGCAATAAGCTGGCTGATTATGGATTCTTACTGGAATAGGGTCGATGGAGTTCTTATCTGGGTGTTGTATCATGGAAGACAAAGTAGCCAGTGTGTCTGCGAACTTGTTCTGGATTCTCGAAACATGTTTGAATTCTATTTTTGTGAACCTCTTCATCAACTCTTGCATGTGATACAGATATGGCAATATTTTGGTTTTCTTGGTAGCCCACTTTTCTATAACCTGATGTACCAGAAGGTCTGAATCACCAATTACCAGCAATTCCTGGATATTCATGTCAATAGACAAATTGATCTCTATGATGCAAGCTTCGTATTCTGCCATATTGTTGGTGCACGGAAACCTGAGCTTCGTGGATACCGGATAATGCTGACCTATCTCTGACACCAAAACAACCTCAATACCCACTCCTTTGAAATTTACAGCCCTATCAAAGAATATTCTCCTCCTATAGGATTTTCTACAAGATGATCTGCTAATGCCTATCTCTTGACTGCCTTCTGAGTCATATAGACAATATCTAATTCACTCAACAGTATCTGCCATTTTGCTAGTTTCCCTGTAGGCATGGGTTTCTAGAAAATGTATTTTAGAGGATCCATCCTTGATATGAGATATGTAGTGTAGACACATAAGTAGTGTCTCAATTTCTGAGCTATCCATGTCAGGGCACAGTAGGTGCATTCCAACAAGGAATACAGTGCTTCATACAGTGTGAACTTCTTACTCAGATAGTATATGGCCTGCTCTTTTCTCCCCGTCTTATTGTGTTGTCCCAGGACACAACCGAAAGCTCTATCTAGTACAGACAGATAGAGCAGCAGAGGTCTACCAGGTTCCGGCGGGACCAAGACTGGTGGTGTGGATAGGTATTCCTTGATTTTTTCGAAAGCTTTTTGACATTCTTCAGTCCAACTAGTTGCAACATCTTTCTTCAGCATTTTGAAAATTGGCTTACAGATCATGGTCGATTGTGCTATGAAATGGATGATGTAATTGATACGCCCCCAAAAGCTCATCATATCTTTCTTGATCTTCGGAGGTGGCAAATCTTGGATAGCTTTGACCTTTGAAGGGTCTAATTCAATCCCTCGACGACTGACAATGAAACCTAGCAATTTTCCAGCAGGGACGCCAAAGGCACACTTTGCAGGATTCAGTTTCAGATTGTACCTTCGAAGCCGATTAAATAATTTCCTTAAGTGTTCTATATGATATGTGCTTCTTTTGGATTTGATGATGACGTCATCCACGTACACCTCAATTTCTTTGTGAATCATGTCATGGAAAATAGTCGTCATGGCTCTTATATAAGTGGCTCAAGCATTCTTCAGGCCAAACGACATTATTTTATAACAATACATCCCCCACAGAGTGATAAAGGCTATTTTCTCGGCTCCAGATCTGATGGTATCCCGCGAAGCAATCCACAAAGGATTGGAGTTCATGTTTGGCACATTTGTCGATCAATATGTGTATATTCGGTAACAGGAAATCATCTTTGGGACTTGCTTTGTTTAAATCCAGATAGTTAACACATACTCTGACCTTCCCATCCTTCTTCAGAACTGGCACGATGTTAGCCAACCAAGTAGGGTATTCGACCACTCTGAGAACCTTAGTTTTGATTTTCTTGGTAACTTCCTCTTTGATTTTCAGACTCATATCAGGCTTGAACTTTATGAGTTTTTGCTTTACAGGCGGACACATCGGATAAGTAGGTAGTTTATGAGCCACTATAGATGTGCTCAAACCAGTCATATCATCATAAAACCATGCAAAGATATCTTCGTACTCCTTCAGAAAACGGGTGTACTCTTCTTTCTCTGACGGTGACAGGTGAATGCTTATGCGAGTTTCTTTGACTGTTTCAGGATCCCCCAAATTGACTATCTCAGTTTTGTCCAAATTAGACTTAGGCTTGTTCTCAAAATTTTCCACTTCTCTTACAATTTCCTCAAGTATTATATCTTCTTCCTCTGAATCACTATCCTTATGTTGTGTTGTCCCATTACATGTCACAGTTGTCGGTTCACCAGGATAAGTAATAATAATACTGTAGAAAGAAAATGTAAAGGATAATAATAAAAACTAAAATAGCAATGCATTAAATAAATCTTGAAAACATTAAAACAAGTACGGCTCGGTGACTTGAGCAATTATTTCAAAACAAAATACGTCTAAATCAAAATACTGAAAACGTCTTAAATGCTAAAAATTGCTTTTAAAAAATATATCATGCTAATTGCCAGGCTACCTAGGAACTCGATGGTCCTAGAACGGTGCAGCAGTCCAGTTCTTGAGAACAGCTACCTTTCCCACGGTCTGAATCATAAGTTCTTCTTCCTCCTCCTCCTCAACTATTGCATTGCAGTCCATGTCTTCATCGTCCTGAAATAGATTCCTCAGGCAAGCTAAAGTTTCATCTTCTTCAGATCCCCATATCACGTCAGTCTGTTGAAATGTCTGGTGCAGATGTTGTATTGGCCGTTCAAGTGGGTAATAAGGACCACGCCATGGTGGCGACCAATTCTGATACTCGTGCCAGGTGTATTCATACCCCAGCCCAAAAGTTGTGCCATGACGCTTTAGCTGTATCAGTTTGGTGATCCCTTGGAGATTCTTGTCGAGACCCTTGTCGGGTTCGTACCCTGTCCTTAACAATATGCTTTCGATCTTATTGCTCCACCATTTGTCTTTCTCAATTACATTGATGCACTCGCTGCGATGGTACGTCTCTCCACCCAATTTCCTTCTATTCTCGACAACCGGAACAATTTGATTGGTGTAAATAGGGTTACTTCCATCCCCGTGGATGATTACTTCATGATGATTCCATTCAAATTTTACAGCCTGGTGTAGAGTGGAGGCTACGGCCCCAGAAGCATGTATCCATGGTCGACCCAAAAGCATGTTATATGTGGCGGATATGTCCAATACTTGAAATTCAACATCAAACCAAGTCTGACCCTTCTGCAAAAATAGATTGATTTCCCCAATCGTGGCCTTTTGAGTCCCATGCAAACCCCTTTCCCCAAGTCCTGCTCGTATCTCATGCAAACCTTTACCCAACCTCTTTAAAGTAGTCAACGAACAAATGTTGAGACTTGAACCCCCATCTATTAGGACTCTGGCAATGAATTTGTCCTCAAATTATACCATGATATATAGTGTCCTGTTGTGACTCAATCCTTCGGGAGGCAGTTTGTCTTCGTGAATAGTGATCTTGTGGCTTTCCAATACTTGCCCTACCATATTAGCCTTTTTTCCACTAGTGATATTATTGGGTACATAAGCTTCATTCAACACTTTCATCAATGTATTCTTATGCGCCTCAGAATTTTGTAGTAGTGATAGAATGGATATCTGAACCGGGGTTTTGTTCAGATGATTAACCACACAATACTCTCTTGTTTGAACCTTTCTCCAAAGATCATTTGGGCCAGTTTCAATGAGAGGTGGCTTGGAAGCGGCTTCTTTGCTTGTTCCTCCTAAATGCTCGGGTGTATAAACCCTACCAGTTCTGGTCATGCCTTGTGCTGCACCTGTTTCCTCCATTTCCCCCTTTCCTTTCCTTCTCGCCTCTGTAGCATAGTCTTATGGTATAACATTGGAATTAAAGAAGGATGTAGGTGCTACCATCACATTGAAGGGTGTGGTCACTTCCACCTCAAACGAAGTTGGCGTGGCTGAGGGCGTTGTTACTTCAACCTCGAACGGAGTTAGTGCGGTTACTTCAACCTCATTGGTGGTTGAATCTGCACCACAATAGGTGTGAGAATGAATGGAGATATTTTAGGTTCATCACCTTCACGAATGAGCCCGATCGATCCTTCCGGATCCTATTCTTCATCAGTTTCTATCACGTTTACCCCTTTGCCTCTGTGATCCGGGAGAGGGTTGTTGTGGACACTTGGTGTGGTCTCTTTGGCTTGTATAACCTTGGTGTCAATCAACATCTGGATCTTATCCTTCAAAATGCGACATTTATCAATAGTATGACCTTTCATGCCCGAGTGGTAGGCATATTACTTGTTTGGATTGACCCATTGAGAGGAATTTTCCATGGTAACAATAGGAATGGGAGTGACATAACCAGCAGCCTTCAGTATTTCATACTACTGATCGATGGGTTCAGCAATAGGAGTGTATTGTCTAGGTGGTCTATGGTCGAAATTTGGTCTGGGTTTTTGGTAGTTTTGGAGAGCTGGTAGTGGTGAGTGGTAATATACAGGTTGGGTGTTATAGGTATGGTAAGTGGCGGCAGGTTGTTGGTAGCTGGAAGGTGAAGGCTGATATGTGGGTGGTGGTATTTGGTATGTGAGGGGAGACTTTGGATGTTGGGCTACCATTACTGCACCAACTTCTTTCTTTTTAGAGATAGCTCTCGACTGTAAGGCTTTGTTTGTAGCCTGTAGTGCCTCAAAATTTGTCACCATTCCACTTTTAGTTACTTCCTCTATTCTTTCTCCCAGTTTGATGATATCAGAGAACTTATGGTTTTCAATGACCATCAACCTCTCATAGTATTGTGGATCTTGAGCTCTGAGATGAACTTATTCATCTGTTCTTCTTCCAGCGCTGGCCTTACCTTTGCAGCTTCCGACTTCCATCGAGTAGCATATTTGCTAAAAGTTTTTGTTGGCTTCTTCTTAAGATTATGAATGTTCTGGTGCATTTTTTATATTGAACCTCGACCGATCCATAAAATCTGAGGTCATGCTTACCCAGTTAACCCATTTCTTCGGGTTTTGACTAATGTACTAGGGCAGGGCGTCTCCAGTGAGGCTCCTTATGAACAGCTTTATATGGATTATTTCCTCTTTACCAACCCCTACGAGCTTTTCACAATATGTTCTCAAGTGTACCTTCCGATCACCTGTCCCGTCGAACATTTCGAACTTAGGAGGTTTGTAACCCTCTAGTAGTTCTACGTCCGGCTGAATACACAAATCGTCATAATTCAAACCTTTGATGCCTTTGCCACCTTCAACACCTTAGACTCGGCTAGTAAGTTTCTTGAGTTCTTCCGCCATATTCTTGATGAGTAGGTCCTTCTCGGCGGATTCAGGTATGTATAAGGTTTGTTGTGGAGTGTGGGGTAAAGTTTCCATGTATATGGGGTTGCTTTGATGGACTCCAGGAATTTAGGCATAATGGTAGTCGTTGGTTGAGTTGTGAGGATCAGGGGTAGGTTGTGGTGCATTTTGAGGAGTGTGGTAGGTGGTGGTTTGTGGATAACGGGTTGGATGATAATGATGTTGTGGAGGAGTCGGTACTGGTGGAGGATTGAGATTTTTAGGAGGTATGGCATATTGGTGAGGTGCGGAGGATTTTGTTGGTTTTGTATGTTCTGGGGAGGTGCTGGATTTTTAATGTTTTGTTGGTTGACGTTGGGTACGTTTAAGGTAAGGGAAAGTTTTGCCAAGTTTCGGACCTGCTCAAGTTCCCCTAGTAGCTCCAATATCTTTTGTTCCAACCGTAAAACCAAGTCATTCTGTGCTGGAGTGCTTCGACCATCTGAAGTTTCGACATTCTCCTCATGCGTAGCATTGTCTTTCCTGATATTGCTTGTATCATCCATTCTGACTTTTCGTTTACTTTTAGGATCACTTGGAAGAGGAGGAGGTGGAGGACCTCTAGATCTGGTATGATATGTTGATGATACCAGTATGCACGAACCAACCTTAGAGGATGGGAATAAATAAATAGAGAAAATAAGAAAATAAAAAGGTAAACAAGTTAGTGAAGGGTATTAAAAAAATATTTGCGGTATTTTAACACATATTGCGGGATTACAAATTCACGTCCTAATTTGGGGACCTCATTATGCCCGAGGTAGGCCTAAGCGACATATAGATTTGGAGAAAAATGATGCCAATAACTACGTCATTTCATTAATATGATAAATAAACTAAATATCTACTAAAATGACAATAATTATAAAGAGTCACTAATGGCATTTGCCTTATTACAATTAAAGTCTAAAACAAGTCTAAAAAGCAAGTAAAACATTGTTCCTAATTTATTTGGTCCCAGAGGGACCTTCTCTGTGCTTGGCCTTCTTTGCCCCATCGATCAGATTCCCCAGGTCGCGCATGTTAAATTGAAGATATGCCCTTTCTAAGAGCCCTCCTTCATTGCCATCCATGTTTTGACAGCGTGCAACTCTGTTCCTCATCTTCATTTCAAGTTCCATCAACCCCTGCTCTAAATATTCCAACCTCTCCGTTGACTTAGTTGCGATTTCTTTCCACTCGTTGATTGCTTCCATGTCCAGTTTATGTTGTTCCAAATGCCTGGCTTCAGAGTCGAAGACCCTTTTATGTAGCATCATGTATTTGACTTGTGCTCCATTAGCGTCGTCTACAACCCTATTATTTAGATTAATCCTTGGTTTGACATCCCCTGCTATATCATCTACCAACCATGATGGATAGAAGTGCACATGGCTACCAACCATGTTGTGCCTCGAACTTGAATGGGATGGCGTTCCCCTGGAAATCTGCCTTGTACTGAACCATTTTGGAAACTCGTGGCATAACGTGCTTTCTCCTACCTTGCCTCATAACCCTAATAGGAGCATAATGATAGATCCCCCTCAATCCGATTAGCACTAGATGAGGAGTATCTCTCAATCTGATGATGAATTCACTGCTAGGGAACCATTCAAACATCCAATGTACCTTGTCATCAGACAGATTACTGAAGAAGTGTGCCCAGCTTACAGCGTTCTCTGGTTGCACAAACCTGTTTAGGATAAAGGTCATTCTCTTCGAATAGTGATAGGCTATGTGGCCATTCCATGGTCTTCGTGGAAATTCTTGACGGTATTCTTCCCTCTGAAGGTATTTCAACAACCATACTTGCAACAACAGATTACAGCCCTCGAACTGCCTATACCCCTTCTTGCAACGGTATAAAGCCCAGTACATATCACCCAGAATCATAGGGACAATGGTGTAAGTTTGCCCATCAATCCCCTCCATTAGAACCTTAGTGACCATATCTAGGTGAGTGTGGATCTTTTCTCTTTGTATTGGAGATACCAACATCCCAAAAAACAGACAATGAATACAAAAACTCGGCAGTGAGTCCAACCCAAAAAAGTGATGGCGAACTCATCATGGTAAAGGCGGTATGACTTGTTGTGCCCATAACGCTCATAAAGGAAAAATAATGGTATGTAAGACTTCTTCAGACAGAATAAATCATCAGTTTTCCTGAAACCCATCATTTTCAAGCAACCTCGAGGAGTGCGGTTTTCCGGTACCAACAAACCATGGCTATCTCATGGCAGCCCAACGAAACCTCCTATTTCTTCTAAAATGGGAGTCATTTTTATGTCACCAAAGCGGAAAATTACTCTCTTCTCATTCTAGAACATGGTGGCGGCCTCAACTAATGCATTGTTTGGTTGAGTGTCTAACATAGAGGGTAAATTCCCGAGGACTCTTTTCACATGGTTTTTGTCACTTGGTGCGATATTTTCCCACCAATCCAGCAGAAAAGGTGGGATATTTCGAACCATGCTGAACCTGGGGACTTCGTGCCTCATTTCTGCAAAACAAATAGAGCTAGCCATTTTTCTCTCCAGATTTGGCTATTTACACGTTAATGATCAACATATTGGCATGTTTTCTCCAAATAATGCACAGATCGTGATTGTGCCCATTAGGATTATGGAAATCCCCGCGGACTTTGGACAAGGCTTGTCTTAGCTAATTATTACGCGGACAGCGTTCTAACTCATAATAGGTTTAGACATGATGTATGCATGGCTAGTATTAGAGTGGGGGTTTCTATAAGAGTCTAGACCGGTACCCTCAAGTGGACAACTTGAGAGGGAAAGGTACGAAACCTTCGACTGCACCGCTGATCGACTAGTTTTACCGCAAATAAGCCTTTTTAAATTTAAAGGGTGATTTAGGAAGAGCGCAGACACTCATCAAGTGCCGCTATGGTATTAATTATGCACGAGTGGAATATGATGTAGAGCATGCTTTATGCAAAGATAAAATAACATGTTACCAAATATTTTTGCATGATGAAAGCAGTAAATGTAGTATTGAATGAAACGTAAAGACATAAAGAAAGAAAAACACGGAAGAAGTTAGTTTGCGCAATGTGGAAATTGTAATAAAGTAGACAAGGGAATGAGGGTGGGGAGAGACGTGATGTAGCAATTCTAAGAATATTTAAAGGAAAACACATGCTATAACCAAATAGAGCAGAGATTTACATGTGAATTCAAATAAAAGGAAAACGGGAAAGGGTGTACAGGTAGCAAATAAAAAGGAAACTAGAGTGGGATATTCATGTAACAGCAAAGATAATAAAGACACACTTATCAGATATGGCCAATTCACAAAGATCAAGTTCACTTATAGTAAGAGCCTAAAAATCTCCAGCAGAGACGCTATGCTTTCGCGCCCCTTTTTTTCGTGAAATCGGGTGTTGACACGTGACAACTCTTTTAAGGAAGGTGTTAAAAGAGAGAGTTGCCACCTAACAGGTTTGAGGTGTGTTAGGGCACCTATTTTGCAGATGACTCTATTTGACTAGTTTGTGTCTGATAACTAGGGATTATGATGCATTTTACACTCCTTCTTACTTAAGTTTTGATTAGAAATGTGTACAAATAGTCCTAAACATGTTGTACTTGATTGCAGGGTTTGGTCAACAAGGTGACAATTCGTCAAAACCAGCTCAAAAAGGAGTGAAACATGCACAAGTACCAAGAACAAGTCCAAGCTCAGTATAACAGGACCACTGCGGCCACACTCCATAATGTGCATTCCGCAAAGAGGAGGTTCAGAGAGTGCTCATTTCAGGCAGCCAAGCAATGCGGCCGCAAAGCATTTCATGCAGACGGCATTGGCTTCATTGCGGCCGCACTCGACTTTGTGCGTCGGCAAAGCCCAAGTTCAGAGAGTTGCCAAGTTGGAGGAATATTTCCAATGCGGTCCGCGATCCATTTTGTGTGGACCGCAACAGAAGCCATCCCGGCCGCGGTGCATTTTATGCGGCCAGCGGTGGCCATGTTCAGAGAGCAGATATTTCATGCAAGAGCCTTAGTGCGACCGCACTCGATTTTTTGTGGTCCGCACTAGCCCCACAGGGGTATTTTTGGCCTAGTATAAATAGTTTATTTTCCAATTTTTAGGTCATCGGTTGTATTCTATACAATAACTGCGCTCGTTAATAGTGTTCTTTTACCATTTTGAGTAATTTTACAATAGTTTTATTATTGAATCTTCAAGTTTTATCTAGTAATTAAATATTATGGGTTTTTCTTCATTTATTTGTTTATTTTCTTCTATAATCATGACTAGTTAGACCCATTAGCTAAGGTTATGGCTCAACCCTAGTGTGGGTAATTGATGAGTCTTTTGTTTTAAGGCTTGAATATCTATGGGTGTTTGATTTTTGGACTAATTTATGGTTTAAATGTTGAATTAGTGGTTGCAAACACTAGTTTATGCATAGTTGACTATGGCTCTTCTTGAGGAAGAGAGCCTAAGTCTATAAAATTGGTCCAACAAGGAATTGAGGCGTATTCAAGAGATTGATAGCCCCAATTAAAGGGCTAAACCTAGAGATAGTAATTCCCCGACTTGAACCTCTATTGCTTGCACAAATTATCATACCCAATTGGTCTTGAGGAAGTCAATTAGGGCAAAATCACTCAAACTACTGAGAGGTATAGAGTGAGAAGTATCGTGCAACTTTTATATTGTAATCCCCAAACATGACAACCTAGCCTTAGACTCGAGAACCCGTCAAGTATCCACCTAGGAGAAAGTCACTTCCCTAGTGCCTTTTAACCATTTAGACAACCTTCAATAGTTTACTCTTAGCTTCACTTAGCCTAATTTAGCATCTTAGTATTATAAATTTAGAAGTAATATCAAAACCAACAATGTTAGAAGTGCAATTAGGAACAAATATGCAACTCCAATTTAGATAGACACCCAATTCCAATATCTAGCTCCCTGTGGAAATCGATCACGACCTTCTCGGGTAAAAGCTACTTCGATCAATCTTGCTACTTTGTAGTAGTGTAGGGTTGGCCTCGATCACTTTTTGGCGCCGTTGCCGGGGAGCTAACAGTTTTGGCTATGATCTAAATAGTTTTGTGTATTGTTCTTCTTTCCTTCTGTGTTACTAATTTGTATGTCACAACTTCAGGTACTAAATAGCAGTAAACAACGCACCTCTTGGAGATATTCCGCCGAGGGAGGAGGTAGATGACAATATCGATGATGAGGTTCCGGTAGTACCTCAAGCCCAAAGGAGAGGCCGACCTGCCAATGATAATATTTCTGACCCTCCCCCGCCACCTCCAATAGTAACCCCTCGAGTGCTTCCAAACCAAGGCTATACAAGTGCAATTGTCCCACCCCGGATCTGGACGGGCAACTTTCAAATCACCAATGTGATGCTAACATTGCTGGAGCAGCGTGGGTATTTCACGGGCGCTGCCAATCAAAATGCTTATACACATCTCAAGGGGTTCGTGGATACCTGTTGGGGGAGCAAGCAAACTAATGTGTCCAAGGATGCATTTCGGTTGAGACTTTTACCATTTTCACTTAGAGGGAAGGCACTGGATTGGCTTGAGCGTCTTCCCAACCATTCCATCGCTACTTGGGATAAGTTGGCGAACAAGTTCATTGCAAACTTCTTCTCACCAGGGCATATGACAGCATTGAGAGATGAGATCTTTGCCTTCAAGCAGGAGCCCGCCGAACCATTACATGAGATTTGGGAGCGCTATAGAACAATGGTCAAAGAATGCCCCAACAATGATATGATCGAGACGATGATCCAACAGACTTTCTACCGGGGTATTAACACAACAAACTAGTGCATAGTGAACCAACTAGCTGGGGGAAACTTCATAAAGCTGACTTATGATGAGGCTTGTGACATTCTTGATGGGATGGCTGACACTTCCTCCGCTTGGCAAAGTAGAGACAATGTGCCCCAGAGTGACCCCATGGTCACTCATTTTCACAAAAAGCTACATGACCATGGACATGCTATAGCTGAACTAACAACTACAATGAACCAACTAGCAAAGGCACAGTTGCAACAAGTTCAAAATCCGCGCCAAGTGAATGATATGGAGGGTGTCAACATGCTAGTGAGAAAAAGAAGACAAAAAGGTCAACAGAACCAAGGGAATGCAGAGCCATTTGACAATGACTGTGGTAGATTCCAAGATGATGGTTATGATGGGCAAAATGAAGAGGTACAATACGTGAACAACTATCAAGGCCAAAAGGTTAATTCTTCCAACCAACAACAATGGAGACCGCAAAGCAATTGGGGCAATCAACAATAACAAGGCAATGGTAATTGGGGGAGCAACAACCAAAATTCCAATTGGGGCAATCAGAATAATAATCAGAACAATCAGGGTAATAGGAATGGCAACAACAACAACTGGGGTGGTAAAAACAATCAAGGTGGTTGGAACAATGGCAATCAAGGAAATCGGGGGGTTCAAAAGCCCCAATGTACCAACAACCGAACAATCCACCCCCATTTCCATCCCAAGGTCTGAGTTCCTCTAATAATAAAATGGGGAGAATTGAGATGATGTTTGAACAGATGATAAAAAAGAATGCGGACTCTGATGCTCAGTTGGCTTCCCACAATGCTTCAATTAGAAACTTGGAGGTTCAATTAGGCCAAATTTTCCAATTCTTGAATACTAGTCCTAAGGGAGCTCTACCAAGTGATACGGTAGTTAACCCGAAGGGTGGGAACAATCGTGTTATGACGGTAACTACAAGAAGTGGGAGAGGCGGTAATGCGAATGCCTCCAAACAAAAACAAATTTTGAGTGATGAAATTGAGTTGCAAGAAGATGAAATTTCTTTAGTGGTTGAAAATGTGATTGATGACAATGTGAATGAAGAAGTGAGGATTGATATTCAAGATGTCGAGGTGGAAACTCAGAATGATGTGAACCCGTCTAGAGAACATGTAATAGACATGCCGGAGTCGGTTATGCCTAAATTCAATGTTCCTTTGCCAAGGCCACCTCCACCTTATCTTCAAAGGCTGGCAAAGCAGAAAAATGAAAATCAGTTTAAAATATTTATTCATATGATGAAGAGCTTATCCATTAATGTGCCTTTGGTGGAGGCTCTTGAACAAATGCCGGGCTATGCTAAATTCATGAAGGACTTGGTGACAAAGAAATGATCCAAGGATTGTGAAACTATAAAGATGACCCACCAAGTTAGTGCAATAGTGCATTCAATGGCCCCGAATCTTGAAGATCCCGGTGCTTTCACCATTCCTTGCACCATTGGTAGTGCAGACTTTGCCAAGGCCCTATGTGATTTCGGGGCAAGTATCAACTTGATGCCCTACTCAGTTTTCAAGACTTTGGGTATTGGGCAACGGAGGCCGACTTCCATGAAATTGCAAATGGCGGATAGAACGATGAAGAGACCATTGGGTATTATTGATGATGTGCTTGTCCAGGTGGACAAATTTATCTTGCCAGTTGATTCTGTGATCTTGGATTGTGAGGTGGGTTATGAATTTCCAATAATATTGGGGAGACCTTTCCTTGCTACTAGGAAAGCCTTAGTTGATGTGGAAGCAGGGGAACTCACCTTCCAGGTGGGTGATGAAAAAGTAGTCTTCCATGTGTGCAAGTCAATGAAGCAGCCCAACAGTTCCGAGGTGTGCTCTTTTGTGGACCTTGTCACGGCAGTGATAGTTGATAATACCAGTGCAATGATCAATGTGAAGGACCCTCTAGAGGCCGTATTGTTGAATCTTGATATCAATGAGGATGAAGGCCAAGTGGAGTGTGTGAATGCCTTACATATGATGGGCTCTTACTCTTATGAGCCTAGGAAACTATCTTTGGACCTTGAGAATGGGCACACTCCACCAATAAAACCTTCAATTGAGGAACCTCCGGTGTTGGAGTTGAAGTCATTGCCTCCACACCTCAAGTATGAGTTGTTAGGCCCTAGTTCTAATTTGCCAGTTATTCTTTCCTCTTGTCTTACTAACATGCAGGTTGATGCCACATTGGCGGTGCTCCAAAAGCGGAAAAAGGCAATTGGATGGACTTTAGCTAATATTCAGGGGATAAACCCCGCATTCTGTATGTGCAAAATTATTTTGGAAGATGATGCAAAGCCCTCATTGGAACATCAAAGGAGGTTGAACGAGGCAATGCAAGAAGTTGTGAAAAAGGAGGTGATCAAGTGGTTAGATGCCGAGGTTGTGTACCCCATTTCTGATAGCTCTTAGACTTCGGCGGTGCAATGTGTACCGAAGAAGGGTGGAATGACCGTGGTTGCAAATTCACAAAATGAGTTGATTCCTACCAGAACCGTCACCGGTTGGAGGGTATGCATGGACTACCGCAAGTTGAATAAAGTGACCCGCAAGGATCACTTTCCATTGCCTTTTCTTGATTAGATGTTAGACCAACTTGCTAGGCGTGCGTTCTACTATTTCTTGGATGGGCATTCTGGATACAACCAAATCTTGATTGCTCCGGAAGTTCAGGAGAAGACCACATTCACTTGTCCATATGACACCTTTGCCTTTTCCAGGATGCCTTTTGGGTTGTGTAATGCACCGGCTATATTTCAGCGGTGTATGATGGTCATTTTCACCGATATGGTGGAAGATATTTTGGAGGTGTTCATGGACGACTTTAGTGTTATGGGTGATTCATTTGATGAGTGTTTGAAAAATCTTGATAGAGTGTTGGCCCGTTGTGAAGAAACCAATCTTGTTCTTAATTGAGAGAAATTCCACTTCATGGTGGAAGAGGGCATTGTTCTTGGGCATAAAATTTCAAAACATGGTATCGAGGTGGACAAAGCAAAAATTGATATGATTTCAAGGCTCCCTCCCCTACCTCTGTCAAGGGAGTTAGAAGTTTTCTTGGGCATGCGGGGTTCTACCAGAAATTCATCAAAAACCTTTCGAAGGTAGTGAACCCCTTATGCAAGCTTTTGGAAAAAGATGCCAAGTTTATGTTCGATGAGAGATGTATGCAAGACTTTGAACTTCTCAAGAACAAGTTGACCACCACTCCTATCATTACCGCACCTAATTGGAGCTTACCCTTTGAGCTCATGTGTGATGGGAGTGATGTTGCGGTTGGGGCGATTTTGGGTCAAAGAGTGAACAAAATGTTTCATCCGGTGTACTATGCGAGCAAGATAATGAATGATGCTCAAGTGAACTACACGGTGACCGAGAAAGAACGTTTGGCTATTGTGTTTGCAATGGAGAAATTTCGGCTGTATCTTATGGGTAACACGGTCATAGTCCATACCGATCATGCCGCACTTCGGTACTTGATGACGAAGAAAGATTCCAAAGCTAGACTGATGTGATTGGTCTTGTTACTTCAAGAGTTTGATTTGGAGATTGTGGACCGGAAAGGTAGTGAAAACCAAGTGGTGGACCACTTGTCCCGCTTGGAGGAGTAGGGGAGGCCTCGTGATAGCTTAGAGATCAATGATGCATTCCTTGACGAACAACTCCTTTCGGTATAGGTGAATGGTATGCCATAGTTTACAGACATTGCTAATTTCCTTGTGACTGGTATAATCCCGTGTGAGCTCTATTCTAACCAAAGGAAGAAGCTCAAACGGGATAGTTTGGATTTCTATTGGGATAAGCCGTACTTATTCAAGATTTGCACGGATGGTGTGATCCGAAGGTGTGTCTCGGAGGAAGAGCAATTGAGTATTTTGGAGGCTTGTCATTCCTCTCCTTATGGTGGCCATCATGGCGAGGCGAGGACAACTTCCAAAGTCTTAGTTGTGGGTTTTATTGGCCAACTTTGTACAAAGATGCAAGTGAACTTGTGAAGAGGTGTGACGAATGTCAAAGAGCGGGGTAAATTTTAAAGAAAGATGAGACACCTCTCAATGCCATTCTTAAAGTTGATATGTTTGATCTATGGGGCATTTATTTTATGGGCCCGTTTGTTAGCTCGTATGGGAACACATACATTCTTGTGGTGGTTGACTATGTTTCAAAGTGGGTTGAAGTGGTGGCTTTACCCAACAATGAGGCCCGAAGTGTTGTTGCGTTACTCAAGAAGAGCATTTTTACAAGATTTGGCACTCCTCGTGCAATCATAAGTGATGTGGGGTCTCATTTTTATAATAGAGCTTTTGACACTTTGCTTGCAAAGTATGGTGTTAACCACAAAGTTTTTACCCCTTATCATCCTCAAGTGAGTGACCAAGTTGAAGTCTCAATCAGTGAAATCAAGAGTATATTATCAAAGACGGTCAATGCAAATAGGACCGATTGGTCAAAGAATTTGGATGATGCTCTATGGGCTTATAGGACTACTTACAAGACTCCGATTGGTATGTCTCCGTATCGGTTGGTGTTTGTGAAGGCTTTCCATCTACCGGTTGAGTTAGAGCACAAGGTCATATGGGCTTTGAGGAAAGTGAATCTTGAATGGGATATGGCAGCAAAGCTTCGTGTGGAGCAGCTTAATGAACTTGATGAATTCCGATTCCATGCCTACTCCAGTTCGTCCTTGTACAAGGTCAAGATGAAGTACCTTCATGATAAATATGCTCGTGGCAAGGAGTTCAAAGTGGGTTATTTGGTTCTCTTGTTCAATTCCCGGTTACGTCTGTTTCTGGGAAAGCTTAAGTCAAAATGGAGTGGACCTTTTGAAGTGGTGTTTGTGACTCCGTTTGGTGCGCTTGATTTGAAGAACAAAAATGGTAAGGTTTTTAGAGTGAATAGGCACATGGTCAAGCACTACCTGGACAAGATTAATGACAGCCACGTGGTGGCACTACTTCATCTTAAGTAATTTGATGGTAACCTGCGTCGTGCTGCGACGTTAAATCAAGCGCTTCTTAGGAGGCAACCCATGTGTCTTTCTTCTTGTTTTTCTTTGATTTTCATTGTAGTGTAGGATTTATTTTTGGACTGACTGGTTGTGAGATGATGTAGGATTGTGTTGATGCAATGCAGGAACAAGTTGAAAAATTATCACTCTCTGAAGTTTGCAGTACGGACCGCACTCATTTTGTGCGGCCGCAAAGGCTTTTGTGCAGGGGAATGAAATCAATGCGGACCGCAGAAGTGATTTGACAAAAGTAGGGAGTCTCTGAAGTTTTCTACCACAGTCGCATTGCATTTTGCGTCGTCCGCGGTGGTCTACTATGGCCGCACTGGATTTCTTGCGGTCTGCAGTGGCCAATCTCTTATTGCTTCATGTTTCTAAGCAACGCGGACCACGGTGCCATTTTGTGCGGTCCGCGGTGGGTAAGTAAGCTGGGGCCCAGGACCTTTTTCTATAAATAGGAACTAAGGCCCTCATTTCAAACTTTTCGATCTTTTTACTCTCAAAGCCTAAAAAAGTACTGTTCATCTCTCTCATTGCACGAAATTAACTGCTAAGACTCATCAATCTTCAATAAATCTCATTTCTGGTAACATTAATCCCTTCTCAATTGTTAATTTTGTTGTTTTCTTTGAATTTTCGTTTTTCTTAGTTCCTCTATCTTCCCTTTCCATTTTTCTTTCAGTCTTGTAGCATAGATTAGTTAAATTCCGTTTTACTTAGGAATAATTAGTTAAAACACTGAGGCAACACCTAGGGTATCATCAATAGGTAAACTTTTGGACCAAAAATAGACAAACCTTTAACCTTAGATTGGTGCTGATGCTGGGCACTCAGTGCGAACTGCGGTGGAATTTGTGCGGTCCGCGATGCCCATGTGCGGTTCGCAATGCCATTTTGTGTAGACTGCAATGGACTAGGTTTTGAATACTGACATTTGAGGACCGCGACCGCAACGGATTTTGTCCGGACCGCGGTGCCTCAATGCAGACCGCAATTCCATTTTGTCTGGTCCACGGTGCATAGATTCAGAGAGTAGGTAGTCTGAACCCCACCTCTGTGCGGACCGCAATGGATTTTGTGCGGTCCGCGGTAGCCTCTTTGCGGCCGCACTTCATTTTGTGTGGTTCGCAATCTACAACTTTTAACTGTCTACATTATTTTTTTCCTGCAATTCTGAGTTTCATTAGTTCTACTAATACTAACAAAGCAAAACTAAATGTTGATTGCAGACAATGGTGAAATCATGAGGCAAAGGGGGTAAACAATCAGGAAGAGGAAAGTCCTCCCGGGGTAGGGGACAAGGAATGATAAAATTGACCCCACAAGTCCGACAAAACATAAAGAACACAAGGAGGATCATAAGAGCTGTAGACCGAGCCATTAACCAGTCGGGGAGTGAGTATGAGCCTTCCTGGGAGGCATCTTCAGGCTCCGTGCCAGAGTATGTTCCTGACTGGCCGGAGAGGAACAGGTTGGGGGATATACCTCCAGGCTCTCCCAGTGCCCAAGCATCAGTGCGTATATCTTCTGAGTCGTTTGAGGGCTCAACTGCCGGCAGTGGAAATGAATATTCCACCTTTCCCGTAGCAGAAGAAGGGGAAGAAGTAGAAGGGGGTGAGCCCCAAGTAGGTGGGGTAGAGAATACGAGAAATTCGGAGGCATGGCAGGACTGGTTTGTAAGTGAGGTTGCCTACCACAAGTTCCGAGAGTGGTGGCCCGAGAGAAAATTGATACCTGAGCGTAAATTTATCACCCGAGACCTTTTGCCTCACAACCCCAATGTGTTAAGGTAGTTCATAGAGAGCTGGATGGGAATACTTCATAGGACATGTGGAAGACGCCAATGAGCATTTAGTAAAGGAGTTCTACACAAATGTGGCCCACATCAAAAAGGGCACCATAGTCACCAAAGTGCGAAACTTAAAGGTGAAATTCGATGGCAAGACCATAAATGATTACCTGGGTTTCATGGAGGAGGATGAGTCCTTGTACTTGCAGAAGATGGCATTCGGTGAGGAAGCTCATCCTTGGTTGGCAGAGTACCTGGCAATCCCAGGTACCACCCCCAATTAGTTGACTGCGGGAGTGAAAATCTTGAGGAGAACGTTAAATTTTGAGGCTAAGGGGTGGGAGACATTTGTGTGCAGTAGGCTAGACCCCACCACCCACGACAACTCACTCCCTATTCACTGAGCGATTTTGGTAGCATCTATCATGGCGGGGTACCCGATTAATGTCGGGAATGTGATGACCCGGGTTATTACATGAGTAGTGAACGAAGGTGACAGATCTTATCCCTTCCCCAACTTCCTAACCATGTACCTGGAGGACTTAGATGTGGAAAAGCGGAAGTTTGATATGAAAGTGAAGGCAAATACACCTTTCTCATGGTATAGCCTATAGGGTGATGACAACCCTAAGGGCAAGCACTTTAAGGGCAAAGCCACTACTTCGACTAGCCAGTCTGAAGAGCCAGTAGTGGCAGTGGCTCCTACTCAGCCTCCTTCCACCTCAGCAGACATGGCCCCAGATCCTTCCACTTCTATAGTTCTAGAGATACCCTCCTCCACTGCATACCCATTGACTGCCCACCGCCTAAGCCAGGCCCTCGCCAACATCAACAATTGGATGCAGACAACTACTTCTAAGCTGTTTGTACTATCTACTATGGTGGCAGCTTAGTCAGCACTTCCTCCTCCACAGGTCCCACAGTCTATTGAGGACACTCTCAAGGATCTTCTGGACAACCAGAAGAAGATCCTAGAGAACTAGAAAGTGCTTACGGACACTGTTGATTCACATGGAAAGGCACTTAAGGAACTTGCTAGGGAGGCAAAGAAAATGAGGAAGACTCGGGCTTCAAACGAGTCGGTGAAGGAGCTAGGGGTCGAGGTTGAGAGGTTGAAGGCAGATCACCTGCCTTTAGATTTGCTATTGCATGACCCAGCATCAGCAGCCCAGCCCCAGCCAGAGCAGGAGTTCGAGAGGCCACCCAAGAGGAAGAGGGTGATTCCCCGGTCTGATGATGCAATTATACAGTTAGAGGACCTGCAGGGAGGTTCCTCCAGCCAACCCCAGGATTCAGCCCAGGACTCAGTCCAGGTCCAGGCCTAGGTCCTAGCAGAGCCATAGATCATAGGGAGCCAGTCACAGGTTCCCGAGCAGACAGAGGACCCAGGGACCCAGACTCAGGATCCCATGCAGACGGATCTCTCCTCTATTTTTGTGTTTATTTTGGTTAGTTGTCATTGACAACAATGCCAACTTTCATTTGAGGGGATAAACCTATTTGGATGACTGTATATATGACAGTATTTTATGCTTTCTTTCCTTTTTATCTTTGGTATGTATATAATTTTAGCATTTCATTGCACTTTTCGTACTTTTTACTTTGGGTCTGTATATAAAAGTTACGTTCTTATGTATATATTCAGTCCCCCTATTGTATATTCGATTAAATCCTCTCTTGTACATATTCATATTACTTTCCGTATTTTTCTTTTCTTAGCTTTTATTTTATGTTCGTAGCTTCTTGTTTTGAGTTTTTGCAATAAGCCTTTGGTTTTTTTAATGCCATGGTTCTTTCCAAAGGTGAAATTTGTGTAAACCGGGTGGCTCTTCCCGATGATGGATGATATGTCAACCTTCTTAATGGTTTGAGTTTAGTAGTTAGTTGGTAAGGGTGCTTCAAGCAAAGCTTCACTTGGGCCTAACACATTTGCCTTTGATCCTATGGTCAAAAACAAATTGTTGTTATAAGGTGGTGAAAGTTGTGACCTTGAGACTCTTGTGTTGGACGATAATCATCAAGTGGTTTTTCGGGACCATGGTGTGATCAAATCTTATCTAAGGTTGTTGTGGGCCCCTGAATCTGTGTCTTTAGCAATCCCATAGCTTGTGTGGTGAGAATTTGAATTGCAAGTCCAAGTCCCGAGCCATTGGTCTAGAACTTGCCCTGAATATTTATCTAGGCGAAATCCTAAGTATAATTTGACTTGAGACATGATTATAGGCATTCCTTGATCCGAATGATATCTTGAACACTTCCATAGCCTAGCAATGATAAAATCCATAGTCAGCCCTTTTGAGCCTTAGACCTTTTTCTTTCAAGAACCACAGTACAAGCCTTTACCCGTTCTAAAAATACCCTCTCTTGGCACCCAATCTTTCCTTAGCACATGACAAAAGTATAAGTTTAGGGGGAGAGACGAGGATTGCAACAAAGTGGTAAAAGGTACAAAATGAAGAAAAGAAAAGGCAATGAAAAAGAAAGAAAATCAAAAAGACAAAAAGAGTGTTCAATGTAAAAAAAAGAATGAAGGGATTCAATAAAAGCAAAGAATGAAAGGTGTGGAAAATTGAGAAAGGAGAATAGATTTGAAATGAACAAGAAAGAGTGACAGTGTGTCTCTCTAACCCCTTAGAAAGAAGTGAAATTACTTAAAAAGTCAAGTGAATGTGTGCCAAAATAAAGAAAAAGAAGTGCTAAAGGGAAGATGGAACCTACTTAGACCAAACAGTCCTACCCTAAACCAAAAGGCTTCACTATGTCTCCACAAAAGTCCTATATGATCTTGAGTTGAATGAAGCTTACATTAGTGGTGACTCACATAAGGGGCAAGCATATGGTACTTAGAGCCGGACTTGTGACTTTTCCTTGAGAGAGATGGGTGTATTTCCATTAACCTCATTCTGAGTGCTACTACCCTAAAGATGAGGTTTGCTTAGGGAGAGTCGAGGATGTGTGAGTTTGGGTTCCATAATGACCAAAGTAATAGAAAGAGTTTCTTTGATGTGTTGAGTCAACTCATGATGCTCTTGTGTCGCACTAAATCCATGATGTTTAAAAGAGTGAATGTTGTTAATGATTCATTTGAATTGAGGGCAATTGTTAGTCCCAATTGATGCTAGATGAGGTCACTTTAGGTCAGCTGAATTTTCTTGGATTTACTCTTAAGGGGAAGGTCTTATTTTGTTTGCTTGAGGATAAGCAAAAGCTTAAGTTTGGGGGAGTTGATAACTAGAGATTATGATACATTTTACACTCCTTCTTACTTAAGTTTTAATTAGAAATGTGTACAAAATAGTCCCAAACATGTTGTACTTGATTGCAGGGTTTGGTCAACACGATGACAATTCATCAAAACCAGCTCAAAAAGGAGTGAAACATGCACGAATACCAAGAACAAGTCCAAGCTCAGTATAACAGGATCACTGCGGCCGCACTCCATTTTGTGCGGTCCGCAAAGAGGAGGTTCAGAGAGTGCTTATTTTAAGCAGCCAAGCAATGCGGCCGCAAAGCATTTCATGCGGACCGCATTGACTTCATTGCGGCCGCACTCGACTTTGTGCGGTCCGCAAAGCCCAAGTTGAGAGAGTTGCCATGCTGGAGGATTATTTCCAATGCGGTCCGCGCTCTATTTTGTGCGGAGCGCAACAGAAGCTACCGCGGTCGCGGTGCATTTTGTGTGGCCCAAAGTGGCCAAGTTCAGAGAGCAGATATTTTAGTTAAAAGCCTTAGTGCGACCGCACTCGATTTTGTGCGGTCCGCACTAGCCCCGCGGGGGTATTTTTGTCCAGAATTTTTGGCCTAGTATAAATAGTTTTTTTCCCCATTTTTAGTTGATCGGTTGTATTCTGGACAGCATCTGCGCTCGTGAATAGTGTTCTTTTACCATTTTGAATAATTTTACAATAGTTTCATCATTGAATCTTCAAGTTTTATCTAGTAATTAAATATTATGGGTTTTTCTTCATCTATTTCTTTATTTTCTTCTATAATCATGAGTAGCTAGACCCATTAGCTAGGGTTGTGGCCCAACCCTAGTGTGGGTAATTGATGGGTCTTGTGTTTTAAGGCTTGAATGTCTATGAGTGTTTGATATTTAGACTAATTTATGATTTAAATGTTGAATTAGTGTTTGCAAACACTAGTTTATGCATAGTTGACTATGGCTCTTCTTGAGGAAGAGAGCCTAAGTCTATTAAATTGGTCCAACAAGAAATTGGGGCATATTCAAGAGATTGATAGCCCCAATTAAAGGGCTAAACCTAGAGATAGTAATACCCCGACTTGAACCTCTATTGCTTGCACAAATTATCATACCCAATTGGTCTTCAGAAAGTCAATTAGGACAAAATCACTCAAACTACTGAGAGGTATAGAGTGAGAAGTATTGTGCAACGGTTATATTGTAATCCCCAAACATGACAACCTAGCCTTAGACTCGAGAACCCGTCAAGTATCCACCTAGGAGAAAGTCACTTCCCTAGTGCCTTTTAACCATTTAGACAACTTTCAATAGTTTACTCTTAGCTTCACTTAACCTAATTTAGCATCTTAGTAGTATAAATTAGAAGTAATATCAAAACCAACAATGTTAGAAGTACAATTAGGAACAAATACGCAACTCCAATTTAGATAGACACTCAATTCCAATATCTAACTCCCTATGGAAATCGATCCCGACCTTCTCGGGTAAAAGCTGCTTCGATCACTCTTGAAACTTGTCACACCTCCTTTTTCCGCCCCCGGGAGGGGCGTAGGAGTTTTTCCAATTAAAGGACAATCGAAATGGGATTTGTTTATTTATTTCAGAGTAGCCACTTGGGAGATTTAGGGTGTCCCAAGTCACCAATTTATTCCCGAATCAAGGAAAAGAATGACTCTGTGTTACAGTCCGCGGACCAGAAATCCGGATAAGGAATTCTGTTAACCCGGGAGAAGGTGTTAGGCATTCCCGAGTTTCGTGGTTCTAGCACGGTCGCTCAACTGTCATATTCGGCTTGATTATCTGATTTAATACATATTGAACCTATGTGCGAATTTCAACTTTTAACCGCTTTAGTCATTATTATTATTTTTATCAAGAATTGCAACGTTGTAAAAATGTGTCTCAAACCGCGTCACAATCAATGTACCCGTGGTCGTTGACACACTTTGACTCCGTTGAGATTTGGATTTGGGTCACATAAATATGCACCCGAATTTAGGAAGATAACATTATTAAATACGTGACTAACGTATCATTATTTTGGGTAGGGCCGTGAAATTTGCTAAACGTCCCGTCCCGGAATCTAAGTACTCGAAATAACTATCTGTTGAGGGCCCCACACTTTGGGTATTCTTGTTTGTCGAGGCTCGTCTCGTGCGTTATTATTTTAAAAGGAATTTGCAACGTGATGGACACGCATCTCGAACCACGTCACAATCAATGTACCCGTGATTAGAGACACATTTCAACTCCGCTGAGATTTGGATTTGGGTCACATAAATGTGCATCCGAGTTAAGGAAAATAAATTATTAAAGGCGCGCCTCAAGCAACTAGTGTATTGTTATTTTGGGAAGGCCGTGGAGTTCGCTAAGCGACCTATCCCGAGTTCTAAGTAATTAACACGTACATTTTGTGAGGGCCCCGCAATCTGTGCGTTTTATTTGGCGAGGCTCGTCTCATTTTTATTTTTAAAAGGATACCCTAAAATGACTACATTTCTCTATTAAATCCATCTCTGGAATAAAACAATCGGGAAATACTTTTCAATTACCAATTCACAAAATGTGATAACTAGTTGATTGGATCGAAAAATAGACATGCATATGGCAACCTTATTCATCTATGGGCATAAATATGAGGCTCAGTTAATTATTCCATACACGCTTAATACTTAAAGGCGAAAAAACTGACCTTATCTAACTTAGGTGGTATTACTACATGTTTTAGGCAACATTTATCCAATAATATAACCTACACGATTTTATTTTTTGCGATAATCCAAATTGCCTAGCATGCTTTTGAGATATACGTTATATACTGATGAACCAAGGTGAAACAAACGCGATTACTGCATTGTCATTCTTAACCGACCCTATATGAAACCATTTGTTGGCCGAACATCACTAATACACCACTAATTTTTCTTGATTATCATACACCGACAAATTACTGGACCAAACTCTTATAGACTGAAAATTGTTCCATTACACAGTTTGGGGGTCAAACTTTACATGTCGGGTATACAGAATGTTTTAAACTGTAACAGTAAAAGATAAAAATCACTACACTAAGTTCAAACTACAATTCTCTTTATACTCTTATTCATGGTCCAAGTTCATCATTACACCAGTGAAATTAGAATGTGTACCTGGATGCTAGACAATAAGAATGAGAAGAAGAAGAATGATATCAGCAGCAATCAAACAGACAGCAGTAACACAGCAGTATCACAGCAGCAACAAACAATAATAGTACAACCACTAGTTCACGAACAACCAACAGCAGTTTCCACAATGATAAACCCACAGGTGGTCGAGCACCAATCAACAATCCCAGAATAGAATAGTAAACCAATAGAAAAACCCAGAATGTTTGATGCAATAGTAACAGCAGTTCACTAATCACAACAACTCAACCAATAACCGACAACAAACTCAATAGCAATAAGACCAGACTCAATCAGCCGCATACAGAAGCCCAAAATACAGTAGTAATCCCACTGAGAAATCAGAATACCCTAATGAAATAGTCACAACCCAAACCCTTTAGAACTAATAGTTTTATTTCTCTCTGAACACTTAGTAATTTTCCAGTCTATGCTCTTAATACTCACTGACTTGTTCCAGTCCCCCTTCTAATTCAGAACTGTTTTTTCCTCCCCCTTTTTAGCTTGTGTCCTCCTCTATTTATCCTAGCATCAGCCCATTCAAAACAGCCTGTTAGACCATTCAAACCCCTCCCATGTTCTCCTGCTGTTTTTCCACTCAAAGATAAAATAAAACCCTTCCCATGAGATTCCCCTGACAAAACTATTTTCATTATTAAAATGCCTTATTATTTTATTAAACTAAACCAAACATGGGTAGCAGGAATGTATCCTGACAGCACATGCTGTCCAATTGACCCTAATTCATTAAAGAACTACAAATTGCCATGCTTTTCTGATTTCCAGCCATTAAAGGCACTCAATATGTCATTAATTCCACTATTGGTCAATTAATTCCATTAGTTGAATCAATGTTTTAGTACCTTATTGTCAGCTCATCTTGCCTTTAAGCATTTCAGAATTTTATAACCCCAAACCAAACCTTTAAAACCACTGACCATTACTGTTTTATCCCAACTTCAACAAAAAATTAAATTCTGAACTTATGGGAGTTCAAATTCAACAACTATCCTAACTGAATTCCAACTATTGTATTATAGCTAACAAACCATTCACAGATAGTTTTCAAACAACCAGCTAATCGACAATGGTTCGATCAAATCATATGAAGTTATCAGGAATCAGGACATTTGAACATTCAGTCCTATGAAACTAATCGACGACGTTTATCTAATCGACTATATTAATTATAACGTAGAACAATCAGTCGATTAAACAGATAATACAAATAGGGCATGAACTGTTCTTGACAAATTTGCACGATATAGGGAAAAACCAGGCATTATTGATTCGACGATGTTAATCATATTGAAATATGTATACTACTATACGGATTCAACATAACAGAATAAACAATCGACCAAATAACAGGTCTTATGGAGATGGAGAACAACTGACAACAGAAATCCCAAAATGAACAAACAACTAAATAAACATGCCGATAAACTAATCTAGACTAAACAGATAACAAAAGGGAACAGTGAACAAACCAGAAAAGCTTAAACACCAGATGACCCAGACCCGAGCTTGATTTGCCCATTTGAAGTCGAACAAATCCTAACCGAGGTGTTCTCGACCGACAACACTTTGATTAGGGTCTACTAGACCCCAAACTTCCATTTAAATCCAAACAGACTCCACAAATTCTTGTGTTCTAGGGTTCGAATCTTCATATTTGGGGTTTTGGGATTTGTGGGTAGATTCGGACCAAACCAAGCTTGGTTTGGTCACAAGGAAGGTCAAGGGGATACCTGGTATGAATTTGGGGTAGGTCGGTGAAGATCGAGGTCCGGCCCGAATCTTCAAATGAAGATTCGAGGTGGTGGGGGAAGATTCGAGACCAACGGCTAGTGGATCTGTGTTCAGGGGGTCGAGGAGGTCCTAGGGTGTTAAGATGGTGGTCACCGGCGTCCTTGCCATCGGGTTCATGGTGAGAGTGTATGAGGGCGGCTAGGGTTTGGAACGGGGGGACTTGGGTTTGTGTTTGGGACGATGGTGTACAGTGGTGAAGGGTGGGGTTTGGTTTGGGGGCGTGGGGTGTGATGGGAAGCTTATATACGGAACGGGGCAATTGATTTGGGCCGTTAGATCAGATGATCTCAACGGCTTGGATCCACTGGTGAGGGACAGGACGGGGTCGTTTGGTATAGAAACGGGGTCGTTTGGTTTTAATGAAGGGCTGGGTTGACCCGAGTAAACAGGTCGGGTTACAGGCATGAGCGTGGACCGTTGGATGAGTATGACTGAATGGCTCGGATCAAACACCCTATGCGGCGTCGTTTTGGGGCGTGCCTGGAAGGCTTGGTTTTGGACTGGGTCATAGGGTTGGTTTGGGCCCGATTTTTAATTGAAGTTTTGGCCCAAATCTGGTATCTTCTTTCCTTATAATTAAACAAAAATTCCTAAAAACCAAAAATTAAATTACCCAAACATTAATTAACACCTAACAACAATTAACACACGAATTAAAACATTTAATAAAATTACCATGACGACAAATAGAATAAAAATGCATATTTTTTGTGATTTTCGCTTTTAAAACCAAATTATGGTTAATTAATTCCTAAATATACCGTTTATTTCTAAATGCAATGCAACATGTATTTTTGTATTTTTAACTATGGCAAGGCGAGTATTTACGGACAAAACAATTATCAAAATGTCATGCAAATTCTCGAAATTGTAACCGAGAGCAACTTTATTTATTTTTCGATTTCTTTTGGAGTAATTTCCGTGAAGCAAAAATCACGTGCTTACAGCTGCCCCTCTTTGCCCGAAGACCCGAAGACCCGAAGGGTTTTCGTACAAAGATAAAGTGAGCGATTTTTGCCCATCCGAGTACTCCGTGTGAAACATTATTTTGAAAAAGATTTGACCGAACCTTTGCTTCAGAGGTTTCCTACATATCCTGGGCTAAACAGGAATCAGGTCAATGTAGTTTGGGAAGTTTCGGTAGCTGGAACTACCATGTGACTGTAATGTTCGTTGTTGTTGTATGTTGTTACTACTGTTGTATGATGTTATTGCTGCCCTATGCTGTCATTGCTGCTCTACCGGTCTCCTTATTACATCGTGCTTAAAAAAAGGAAAACAAGACGCTAGACTAGACTGACGGATCACAAGATTTTATCTGTCTTCAACTTGTTCTTGTTGTCTTGCTTTCTTGTCGGCTTGTGTTTCTTCCGGTGCTTTTCTGAATACCAGTTTTCATCATTTTGTTCGGTCCGCTGGGGACATGGCTTTCTTCATCAAGCTTTTCGGCGGTTCCTCCAGGGATACGGCTTTCTTCATCAGACTTGTTATGCTGGGCATAATTTAATGTTCACAAGCTGCTTTTTTCAATACACGTCGTTTCTTCCTTTGACTCAGGCGCTTGAATTTATGCTGGGACCTCTTGTTGCAACCTTCTACTTCCCGGTGCTGGGAATTTTTATTGTTTTCCTGCTGGGAACTCCTGTTGTAACCTTCTGCCTTCTGGTGGGCTACTGATCACAAAATCTGAAGTATAAGACTAAAAAAGAATATTCCTCTCGTTATACAGGTGGGCGCCTATTTAAACTAAGACATGAAAATATTCCTCTCGTTATACAGGTGGGCGCCTATTTAAACTAAGACATGAAAGTATTCCTCTCGTTGTACAGGTGGGCGCCTATTTAAACCAAGACATAAAAGTATTCCTCTCGTTGTATAGGTGGGCACCTATTTAAGCGAAGACATAAAAGTATTCCTCTCATTATACAGGTGGGCGCCTATTTAAACTAAGACATAAAAATATTCCTCTCGTTATACCAGTGGGCGCCTATTTAAATTAAGACATGAAAATATTCCTCTCGTTATACAGGTGGGCGCCTATTTAAACTAAGACATGAAAATATTCCTCTCGTTATACAGGTGGGCGCCTATTTAAACTAATACATGAAAGTATTCCTCTCGTTATACAGGTGGACGCCTATTTAAACTAAGACATAAAAATATTCCTCTCGTTATACAGGTGGGCGCTTATTTAAGCTAAGACATAAAAGTATTCCTCTCATTATACAGGTGGACGCCTATTTAAACTAAGACATGAAAGTATTCCTCTCGTTATACAGGTGGGCGCCTATTTAAATTAAGACATAAAAGTATTCCTCTCGTTATACAGGTGGGCGCCTATTTAAACTAAGACATAAAAATATTCCTCTCGTTATACAGGTGAGCGCCTATTTAAACTAAGACATGAAAGTATTCCTCTCGTTGTACAGGTGGGCGCCTATTTAAACCAAGACATAAAAATATTCCTCTCGTTATATAGGTGGGCGCCTATTTAAACTAAGACATGAAAATATTCCTCTCGTTATACAGGTGGGCGCCTATTTAAACTAAGACATGAAAGTATTCCTCTCGTTATACAGGTGGGCGCCTATTTAAGCTAAGACATAAAAGTATTCCTCTCGTTATACAGGTGGGCGCCTATTTAAGCTAAGACATAAAAGTATTCCTCTCGTTATACAGGTGAGCGCCTATTTAAGCTAAGACATAAAAGTATTCCTCTCATTATACAGGTGGGCGCATATTTAAACTAAGACATAAAACTATTCCTCTCGTTATACAGGTGGGCACCTATTTAAACTAAGACATAAAAATATTTCTCTCGTTATACAGGTGGGCGCCTATTTAAACTAAGACATAAAAATATTCCTCTCGTTATACAGGTAGGCGCCTATTTAAACTAAGACATGAAAAGTATTCCTCTCGTTATACAGGTAGGCGCCTATTTAAACTAAGACATGAAAATTATTCCTCTCGTTATACAGGTGGGCGCCTATTTAAACTAAGACATGAAAAGTATTCCTCTCGTTATACAGGTGGGCGCCTATTTAAACTAAGACATGAAAATATTCCTCTCGTTATACAGGTGGGCGCCTATTTAAACTAAGACATAAAAGTATTCCTCTCGTTATACAGGTGGGCGCCTATTTAACCTAAGACATAAAAGTATTCCTCTCATTATACAGGTGAGCGCCTATTTAAACTAAGACATAAAAATATTTGAGTATGTTTCCCCGTTTTCCTGAGAAAAATGTTGAAAATGGCAGAAAATTTTCTGCCCCAGTTTTGGTGACCTTTCTTGCGTCTCGTCCTTCTGCCATCATCAACCCTTATTTTTCTGCAGCTGACAAAGAGGATTTTGTTAGTTTTAATCATGGTGGGCAGCAGTGTCCTTCCCGCTGGGGGATGATTTTTCCTTTTCTTTTCCTTGCTCTGTGCTCCCAAAACTGGTTTGGGGATAAAGTTGCTTGCTGAGGGTGACCTGCCTGTTAGGGATGGTTTTCCATTTATCCCCTCCCTGCTTTCTCTTTACGAAACAAGTTGTGGTAGTCCTCTTCAATCCCAAAACCACTCCCTTAGAAGTTTATTTCCTCCCAGAACTGCAAGGCATAGAATGTTATCGCCTGGGGATAACCTTTAGGACCGTTAGGGTTATCTTGCAGCAGATTAATTTTCCTTTCCTGTGGTGTCTGACCACCTCGGACCTGGGTCCATGATTTATCGACATTCTGCGGGGAAACCTTCTCGGAACTTGGTCCACAAGTCCCTCACCCGTCGTTTTCCGCTTTCTTCACGTCACCCTTAACTTTCTAAACAATTCGTCCTTTGGTTTTGCAACAGACGCCTTTTATCTTATTGCCTCGGCTTTTGGCCTGTCCCATTCGTCTTTCCTTCATACCGATTTGGCCCCTGGTAGTAAACTCTGAAAAATCCTTTTCAAAATAAATTTCTAGAAAGAAATGAAAGGATAGAAAAAAAGAAAAGTCTCTCTGAACAAATGCTGGGATGGAAAGAAGAAAAGAAAAGAACTTATCTGGATGGCATAACTGGCCCTTATGATCATGTCGTGCACCATGGATTCCCGACCCAGTCTATTTGTATCAATCAACCTGCCTGATGGCCTTACTTGCTGGGGGTAAATAGGTGTCCACTTCTTCGCGAATGCGGATCTTTTTGTCAATCTGTCTTGTCGCCCTACAGTGCCATTCGAGGGGTTTTCACTAATGAGACTCTCTCTTTTCTCTCAGCTCTCGGCGCCTTATGGTGCCTGTGAAGGTTTTCACCGATAAGACTCTCTCGTTTTATATCTATCATCTTTCGTTGCCTTATGGTGGCTGCGAAGGTTTTCACCGATAAGACTTTCTCATTTTGCCCTTTGACGGGGAATTGGGGTACTGCCGACATGACTCTCTCTTTCCGAGATTCTTTATGGCTATCAGTTCATTTCTCATTTATGATCCTCTCTCCGCTGGAGATCAGCCTATTATCCTCGACTTCCATTGTCCTAACTTGGCACTTCTCGGACGTTGATCGGGAGGTCTTTTTGGGCATTGATGTTGGTTTTGTGTGTCAAATATTTAACTTAACTCCGATGGGTGAAGTGTTACAACTCTTGGAATCAAACCCTTTTGGATATTCAAAACATAATTTCTGCCCCGGTTTTCTTGCTTGGGGGAATTTTATATTTACACTATGTTGAGCTATGCGCATTACGCACACTGTGACCGAGCAATGAGGCGCCTACGTATCCTCTTTGAGGAATCAGGTCAAACGTAGTTCCTAACGGTTTTGTTTTTCTTGCGATTTTTATCTTCTCTTTTTTTTTCATTTTTCTTTTAATTTCTTTTTTTTCATCTTCTTTTTCATATCTTTTTCCCATTAGTGATTCTAAAAGAGGGGTATGAAAGAATAATTCAAGGCTCAAAAAAAGGGGGAAGCAAGGGTTAAAAGTGTTTGGATAGAAGAAAGAATTGCCTCCGTCATTTCATTATCCAATAAGTACCAAATACAAACAAACGAATCGATAACTATCACAATCGAAGAAATTACGCATAATATCTTTTGACCGCATCAGAATTGATAGCCAGGTCGACACATCTTCCCTCGATATCTGTTAGGCACAAAGCACCGTTGGACAACACTCTGGTCACGATATAAGGCCCTTGCCAATTTGGGGCGAACTTGCCTTTTGCTTCGGCCTGATGCAGGAGGATCCGTTTCAATACCTGTTGCCCTACTTCAAATCTTCTGGGGCGTACCCTTTTATTGTATGCTCTTGCCATTCTTCTCTGATACAACTGACCATGACACACTGCTGCCAATCTTTTTTCATCTATTAAGCTCAGCTGCTCTAACCGAGCTTTGACCCATTCATCATCATCAATCTCGGCATCAGCGACAATCCGGAGGGACGGAATTTCGACCTCCGCTGGTATTACTGCCTCAGTTCCGTATACCAACAAATAAGGAGTTGCACCTATGGAAGTCCGGACCGTAGTGCGATAACCCAACAAGGCAAAGGGTAATTTCTCGTGCCATTGTTTGGATCCTTCCACCATCTTCCGCAGTATCTTCTTGATGTTCTTATTAGCTGCTTCGACCGCTCCATTTGCCTTGGGACGATATGGGGTGGAATTGTGGTGTGTAATCTTGAATTGTTGGCATACCTCTCTCATCAGGCTGCTGTTAAGATTTGGACCATTATCCGTGATGATCACTTTTGGGATCCCAAATCTGTAGATGATATGGGAGTGAACAAAATCCACCACTGCCTTTTTAGTTACTGACTTGAAGGTTTTAGCCTCGACCCATTTGGTGAAGTAGTCGATGGTCACCAAAATGAACCTATGGCCGTTGGATGCTGCCGGCTCGATAGGCCCAATGACATCCATGCCCCATGCGACAAATGGCCAGGGCGCTGACATCGTATGCAACTCTGTTGGCGGAGAATGAATCAGATCTCCATGTACCTGACACTGATGGCATTTCCTCACGAAAGTGATACAGTCATGTTCCATGGTGAGCCAATAATACCCTGCTCGAAGGATCTTCTTTGACAATACATATCCGCTCATATGTGGCCCGCAAGCTCCAGCATGTACCTCTGCCATAACCGTCGTGGCTTGACCGGCGCCTATACATCTTAACAATCCCAAGTCCGGGGTTCTTCTGTACAACACTCCTCCGCTGAGGAAGAAACCATTCGACAAACGTCGAAGGGCTCTTTTTTGGTCTCCAGTGGCCTGTTCCAGATATATCCTCATTTTGAGGTACTCTTTTATATCGTAAAACCAAGGCTCGCCATCTACTTCCTCTTCTACCGCGTTGCAATAAGCATGCTGATCACGAACCTGAATGTGCAATGGGTCAACATACATTTTGTCGGGGTGGTGTAACATTGATGCTAAGGTGGCCAATGCATCGGCAACCTCGTTATGGACTCTTGGGATGTGTTTGAATTCCACTGATCGAAATCGCTTGCTCAGATCGTGCAAACATTGTCGATATGGTATGGGTTTCAAATCCCGTGTTTCCCATTCACCCTGAATCTGATGTACCAAGAGGTCCGAGTCTCCTAAGACCAGAACGTCTTGGACATCCATGTCCGCAGCTAATCGCAGACCCAAAATGCAAGCTTCGTACTCGGCCATATTATTGGTGCAATAGAAGCGTAGCTGAGCTGTAACAGGATAGTGACGTCCTGTTTCAGAAATGAGTACTGCTCCTATTCCAACCCCTTTCGCGTTCGCGGCTCCATCGAAGAAAAGCTTCCAACCCGGTTCATCGGGTAATTCCAGCTCACCTGTATGCATCACTTCTTCGCCAGGAAAATACGTTCTTAAAGGCTCGTATTTTTCATCAACGGGATTCTCTGCCAAATGGTCGGCCAGCGCTTGGGCTTTCATGGTCGTCCTCGTCACATAGACGATATCAAACTCTATGAGCAAAATTTGCCATTTTGCTAACCTCCCTGTAGGCATAGGTTTCTGAAAAATGTACTTCAATGGGTCCAAACGGGATATGAGATAAGTCGTATACGAGGACAGGTAGTGCTTCAACTTCTGAGCCACCCAAGTTAGGGCGCATCATGTTTTCTCGAGTTGAGTGTACTTGACCTCATACACTGTGAACTTCTTGCTAAGATAATAAATGGTCTGCTCCTTCCTTCCTGTGACATCGTGTTGCCCCAGTACACAACCAAATGAATTCTCTAGGACCGTCAGATAAAGGATTAATGGCCTCCCTGGCTTAGGTGGAACCAACACAGGTGGATTGGACAGATACCCTTTGATTTGGTCGAAAGCCTCTTGACACTCTGCCGTCCATTTTACTGCAGCATATTTTTTCAGCAGCCGAAATATGGGTTCACAAGTCGCTGTGAGTTGGGCGATGAACCTGCTGATATAATTTAGCCTTCCCAATAGACTCATTACCTCCGTTTTGTTCTTTGGCGGTGGCAAATCTCGGATGGATTTGATCTTGGATGGATCTAACTCAATACCCCGTCGACTGACGATGAATCCTAACAGCTTTCCTGATGGAACCCCGAATGCGCATTTGGCCGGGTTGAGCTTGATATCATACCTTCGGAGTCTTTGAAAAAATCTCCTTAGGTCTGCTACATGGTCTCCCTGTCGCCGAGACTTTAAGATCACATCATCTACGTATACCTCAATTTCTTTGTGTATCATGTCGTGAAACACAATAGTCATTGCTCGCATGTACGTTGCCCCAGCATTCTTCAGTCCGAATGGCATGACCCGGTAGCAGTAAGTTCCCCATGGTGTGATGAAAGCTGTCTTTTCCGCATCTTCTTCGTCCATTAAGATCTGATGATATCCTGTATAGCAGTCCACAAAAGATCCGATCTCGCACCCCGCGCAATTATCGATCAGGATATGGATGTTGGGTAGTGGAAAATTGTCCTTAGGACTTGCTTTGTTGAGATTGCGGTAGTCGACGCATACCCTAATTTTTCCATCCTTCTTAGGAACTGGTACCACATTGGCCAACCACTCGGGATATCGAGTGACCCGAATGACCTTCGCCTGCAGCTGCTTAATCACCTCTTCTTTGATCTTTACACTCATCTCTGTTTTAAATTTCCTTAGCTTTTGCTTGACCGGAGGGTATGCCGGGTCAGTGGGCAATTTGTGAACCACTAGATTGGTGCTTAATCCCGGCATATCATCATATGACCATGCAAAAACATCTTTGAATTCCACGAGGGTTTTGATCAATTCTTCCCTGACGTTTGGCTCAGTATGGATGCTGATTTTGGTTTCTCTGACATTATCCGCGTCTCCTAGATTCACAGCCTCAGTGTCATTTAGGTTAGGCTTGGGTTTCTCTTCAAATTGGCACAGTTCTCGATTTATCTCTTCGAAGGCTTCATCCTCGTCATATTTAGACTCATTATCACAAACGACCTCTTGTATCATTAAGTCGGACTCGGATTGATTTATTAGACTAGGTCGAAGATCCGTTGTGCATGCCATGTCATTAGAACCAGTAAAAAGAGAACTGTTCAGAAAGAAAAAGAACAAAACAAAATTAAAATGAGATAAACGAAGAGAATTTTATTAAACTTGCGGGATAACAGGGTTCACACTTTTACAAAACAAAAATAAAATTTGGATTACACCCTGGAATAATCCGAACAAGAAAAGCATAAATCAAAGCCTACTACCAAGACTCCCCCCGGACAGGAAGAGGAGTAACCGTCCAATTGTTGGTTTTGGCCTCAAGCCCCACAAACTGTATATCCGCTCTATTGGAACTCTCTCCAACTTCTACCATATTGATATCAGCGAATAGCCTCTCGAAACTTTGATTCAGGTCCCCGTCCATCCCAATCAATGGTCCGAGAATTTTTGGGATCGGTGACCCCTTGGCACTTGCTCTAACAAAAGATCTTGAGAGACGTGGCACAGGTTTGGGAAGAAACCAGACTTTCTTCTTCATTTTCCGCGCTCGCTTTGCATCTGCCGCAGTCGGTTTGAAACCCAACCCAAAGGTTTCCAAATTCTTGGGCAGGGAGACAGGTTGGACAATCCCCTGAAGCTCAACTCCCAGGCCTTTTCCCGGCGCAAACCCGTTACCCAGCATTTCCAAGATCATCATGATTGTTGCGGAAGCTACCCTAGGGTGCTGGATGATCTCACCCTCAGAAATCTTGTTTTCCGACATTGCATCGAAAATTTGGTAGACCCAGGGACCCTTGTCATAATTGGTCTCTATGAAGGGCACAATGGTGCCACCCATTGTGCATGCAGTGTCCTCGCCGTGCAGTACGACCTCCTGTCTATCCCACTCGAACTTGACCATTTGATGCAAGGTGGAAGGCACTGCTTTGGCTGCGTGGATCCACGGTCGTCCTAACAGAAGGTTATAAGATACCGTGGCATCTAATACCTGTAACCCATGGTAAACTGGACTGGACCAATGGTCAATTCAAGTACAATATCCACCACAGTGGCTGTTCCATTTCCGTCAAATCCTCGGACGCAAATGCTATTCTTGTGGATTCTTCCGTGGTCGATCTTTAACTGGTTCAGGGTGGATAATGGACAAATATTGGCACTTGAGCCGTTATCCACCAATGCCCGGGTAACTACCGAATTTTTACATTTGACAGTTAGGTAGAGAGCTTTGTTATGCTCCGTGCCTTCTACCGGCAGATCATCATCAGAGAATCTTACCCTGTTCACCTCGAAAATTTTGTTGGCAATCGTTTCCAGGTGATTTATAGAAATCTCGTTGGGCACATGAGCCTCATTCAGTATCTTCATCAGGGCCCGACGGTGTTCATCAGAGTGGATTAGTAGTGACAGCAGCGAGATCTGGGCCGGTGTTTTCTTCAGCTGTTCGACCACGGAATAATCCTGCACTTTCATCTTCCTCAAGAATTCCTCCGCTTCTTCTTCGGACACAGGTTTCTTTGTTGCGGCTGGGTTGGGTCTTCTTAACTCCACCGGAGCAAAACACCGTCCTGATCGAGTCAGCCCTTGCGCTTCACAGCTATCTTCCTCCACTTGTTTTCCTTTGTACATCACCACTGCCTTTTCATACCTCCAAGGCACGGCCTTGCTATCAATCATCGGCAGTTGGACTACAGGCTTTATGGTGACACAGTCCTTGTATATCCCTTTTAACACAACTGCGGGCATGGGTGGAGTCCCTGATATTACCAACTTGGCTGGCTCGGGTTTGCTTGTTACGGTGGACAGACTCTTTCCCAATATCACTACTGGCTTGATGCCTTCTCCCTACGACTGTTCCCCCAGTCTTCCACTGGTCGATCCTTCTTTCGGAGCGGCCTGGATCATCATCACTGTCTGTGAGGGCTTCCTCGGCTCTCCTCTATCATACACAAACTCGATCATGTGAGCCTCGTGGTGTGTTGGCAAGGGGTTCTGGTTGATGTTAGGTGCCTCCGGCGTCTGCACCTCGATTTTGTTTGCATCAATAAGATCTTGTATTGCCTGCTTCAGCCTCCAACATTTTTCGGTATCATGCCCCAGCATTCCCGAGCAGTACTCACAGCTTATTGATCTGTCCACATTTTGGGGTGGGGGGTTTTGCTCTCTAGGTTCGACAGGACTCACCAAACCCAACCGTCTCAATTTGTGGAATACGGCGGTAAAGGCTCTATGTTTCTGCAGCCTATCATTTCTAGCAGCTTGACTCCCTCGAAATCCTTCCCCCAGAGGGTTCCTGTATGTTCTTGGTGGAGGATAGGCGTTTTGTGGTGGTGGGTAGGTATTATGTGGAGGAGGGTACGTGTTGTGGGGAGCTGGCGCACGCCATTGTGGGCGAACCGGAGGTTGGGTGTATGTCTGGGCTTGATGGACGATGAAAGGTGGTTTTTGAGGTGGATAGTAGTGTTGTGGTGGGCTGTATGGGTAGTTTGGCTTGTGGGGTCTGGGTTGGTTGTAATGTGGTTTGCCAGACCTGGACCAACTACTTGCCTCAATCGTGGCAATTTCTTCTTTCTTCCTTCTTCCCAGCGCACCTCCCGTGCCGGTCTGAATAGCCTGGGTGAGTAATTCAGGATTTTGTCAGACCTCAGACCCTCTTCTATCATGACCCCTATCTTCACTACTTCGTTGAAGGATTTTCCAACCGTCGTCACCAAGTGACCAAAGTAAGCTGGATCCAGTGTTTACAAGAAATAGTCCACCATTTCTCCCTCTCTCATGGGAGGATCAACTCTGGCCGCTTGCTCTCTCCAGCGGAACCCGAACTCGCGAAAACTTTCCCCAGGCTTCTTTCCGGTCCTCAGCAATGTGAGACGATCGGGGACTATCTCGAGATTGTATTGAAAGTGACCTGCGAAAGCCTGCGCCAGATCATCCCAAGTGTACCATCTGCTGGAATCCTACCTGGTATACCATTCTAGTGCCGATCCGCTCAGACTTTGGCCGAAATAAGCTATCAGCAGCTCATCTTTGCCACCTGCCCCTCTCATTTTGCTACAAAAGCCCCGCAAATGCGCCATGGGATCACCGTGCCCTTCATATAAATCAAACTTAGGAATCTTGAAACCAGCCGGGAGTTGGACGTCCGGGAAAGGGCATAGATCCTTGTAGGCCACGCTGACCTGGTTGCCCAATCCGTGCAGGTTCCTGAAGGACTGCTCCAGGCTTTTGAACTTCCTCATCACCTCATGTTATTCTGGGACATTAACCGGCTTTTCAATCTCTGCCGGTACCTCTAAGTGCGGGTTGTAGGTATGGGGTTCTGGTGCCTGAAATGTGGTCTCAGGGGGATAGTATTGCGTATCATGAGCCTGAAACAATGGCTCGCTGGCTGATCTTTGTAGGGTGGCTGATGTGGGTCCTACAAAAGTGGGAACATTTGGTGTTGGGAGAGGTTGATGGGGTGGTGGAGCTTAGGAATCGTGGGGGCTTCTCTCCTGATGATAACGGTGATTTGGGAGGCTTGTTGAAGGGCCGGAGTGAGGGTATTCCGGCATGTGCCCTAGTGGCTTAGGGCTCTTTTATGCTTTGGCTAGAGCTAACTGCATTGCATTCATCTCCAGTCCCATCCTTTCTATCTTTTCCATCGCTTCTTTTAACAACTGGCTCAACGGCCTTTCTTCCTCGGTACTATTCTCTGAAGTAGTCATGCTCGTTGTTACCGGTCCTTTGGATCTGGTTTGGTAAGGGTGTGTTGCCAGAATTCTTTAACAACTAACTGTCTGGATTTTGTGGAAAATAACAAACTTGTTAGCGTTAGAGCTTTAATAGATTTGATAACAACACATTGGGGATGCAAATGCTCCTAGGCAGTTAACCGTTTCTAACATGCTTTGCTTCGACAACATGCGTTATCCCGGCTTGCTTATTTGTCCCTTTTTTAAAGTACTTTGGGAACCCCTGTATTTTATTTTTTTATATTTTCTTTTCTTTCTTTCTTTTTCTTTTCTTTTTGTTAATGGCGGCCGAATCTTATATGGATTGCCTACGTATCACGTCCCCGCGTGAATCAGACCAGGCGTAGTTCTGCCATAAAGTAAAGACACACAAAAATTCTTTTGGAATCATTTAATTCATCATCAAAATTTTCTATTACAAATTACTTCAAACAAAGAACAACAATAGTACAGATTCCAAAGTTCTTAACCTAACTCCTCTACAGAAAGAAAACAACACATAGGAAAACAACAAAGCCCATTAAACAAGACTCGAACTAGGGGCTACAATTCCAACTTGAGGGCTCGCGAGGCATCGCTCGGCCTTTCCGCGGCCCTTGGTGTAAGGTCTCTTTGCAAGCTCTTCAGCTCATTCATGATCCGGTGGACGCAGCCCGTGATGGAGACAAGGAGGGTTTTCCGAGGTATTTGCTCACATGCTAGGCATCTCATGTAGATGTAGTGCCCAATCTCATCAATTCTTCCTTGAATGTTGTCCCTTTTAACGAACAATTGCTCTATTCGCCGGTCTTTTAATCACAGTGCTTGAGCATTGTCGGCAAGTCGATCCTGGAACATCTCCATTTGTCTTTCCATTCTGGTCATTGCATCGTAACAACGTCTTCTGTCGGCCCGGGCATCTCGTGCTTGTTTGAAGATCCATTCATGAAGAGTGGAGTTTGTTTTCCTTAATATCCTGATGCTCATTTCATAATCCCTTATGACTTGTTGCAGACGCTGCCTCCGGGGCATTGTACCTTTTGCCCATCTGACCTTCATCCTTGCTATGCAAGCTTCCGATCTCTCTAATTCTTCTCGGCTTTGGCTGACCTGATTTCTCAAATCTGCTATCAATCTTTCGTCGGAGCGACGTTTCTGTCGGTCGCTGTTTCTCTTACTGGCTTGGCGAATGCGGGCTTTTAGTGTCTGGTTTTCTTGGGCTAATTTGTTCTTTTCACCCCGCTCGTAGGCGACTTGTACGTTGTTCTCAAATATAAGCCTTTCGACTTGTTGCTTTAGCTTCCCGATTTCAGCCCGGTAGCCTTCCTCCCTTTTTAACCAGCCCCACTGTGCATGTGATGATTCCGCAAAGTCTTGGATGTGAGCTCTCTTAGTTGGTCTCTGATGCTCAAGCTCTCTTCTGTACCACGTAAGGTATTTTGGAGACACTTCGCCCTTGGCCCGATCTTGTACACAAGTATCTTTTTTCAGGGTTTGACATTTATTCCAAATTCTCCGAACGACCGCTTCAGGGAACTGCCCACCAGGCCCGATTTCGATTACCTGGCTACTGAGATCTTCTTCCTTCGGGATTATTTGATATCGCCCCAACTGTCTCAACACTCTGCATGGTGCGTAGGGCTGGATACTTTGGAGACCCATCAACAATAAATGAGACTCAACGGTCGACATGTGTATGACCTCATCTATGGGTAGCCACTCAAATGCCCATTCTATCTGGTTTGCTAACACCGAGCGCAGCAGCGTGACCCATTCGGCGACCCCTTCTAGCAATTTGAAACCGTCGACCCTGGTGGGAAACTCTTCTATACAAGTCTTTTGTAATGGCCCATATCTCAGTAACTGAGGGCAATGACATAGATGCTCTATCATCCACATTTGCAGTAGTATATTACATCCCTTAAAGAAACCTCCTCCGGTTTTGCAAATAGTGAGTGCGCGGAAAATATCTGCTATTATCATTGGTGCCAGAGTGTTGTTTTCTTGCTTGAGCAAAGTGCTGACGACCCCAGTGATTTGTATGTTAATTTTCCCATCCTTTCTAGGGAACACCAGAAAACCCAGAAAGGCTATCATAAAAGCAATACATCTATGCCTATCCCATTTCAACCGGTTTTCCCCACTGTAAATCTTACTCTCGGGATTGTTGAACCCTCCCAGATGACCGTACTTGTCGTACAGAAATGCTAAACTACAAAACCCTTTTGATAACTCTGGGTTATGTACCGTTCTGCGTATCTTTACGATGTCCAGGAACTTGTGTATGGTCACGGTCCTTGGTGCAATGAGATACTGTTCTTTCATAGGGATTTTAGGACATCCAATGTACCCTGCCAACTCCTCCAGTGTCGGGGTGAGCTCAAAGTCTGAGAAGTAAAATACATTGTGTGCCGAGTCCCAAAATGAAATTAAAGCCCTGATAATGTCCCCTCGTGGATCGATGTCCAGCAATCCAACCAAATTTCCCAAGTATATTTTGACTGTATCTCGCCCTGATTCTTCTAAGTCGTTCCACCACATGCGTAAACCCAAAGGAACTCTGTTTATAATGGCCTCAGATGAACTCTTACTCGTGCTCATTCTGACATTTATTAAGGTGATTTTAGACGAAACCAAAAAAAAATCTTTATTTTGACTCCAAACATTTTCCGTTTTTTTTTTGAAAGAAACAATATATGTATATATATACATGTGTATATATATATATATATATATATATATATTATATATATCATTATTGGTAAAAAAAATGGGGAGTTGGACCCGATAAGGGTTGCCTACGTATCCCACATCCGGTGAGAATCAAACCGACGTAGTTCGGGTAAGAAAATTATCTAAATCACGGGTTTTTCTCAAAATTGAAAAATATTGGGACATTGCTTTTTCTTAAGTGAGAAACTCTTGAAAATCTTTTCATTTATTTTTTTCAAAATTCCCGTTATCACCCGCCGGTCAACATGCAAATTCAAAGCAAATTAAATGCGCTAACAGACAAGATGCCACATGATGGTCTTTTTGTTCCAGGTTGCTATTCCTAGACGGGCCCAACCCCTGTGTTGAGCCCCCTAAGTCAAATGCAACGTGATGCAAATAAGCGTTTTCCTACTAGGGATCCGGCATGAAGTTATATTTTACTAAGCTTCAAACTGGGCTTTGTTCTAGACCTGGTTTACACGAGCAGACAACTCGAGTCGAGGAGGGGGCTACGTACCGGGGACCCGCGGGGTCGTCCAGCTTTGTAACTTATCCGAGCCTCTTTCAACTTGGGTATGACACTAACAGAATAGGGAGTCTCGACCAGCGAGCTTCTCCCCGGAGGTATGAAGAGAAGGGTTTCGGCACAGTTTATATATACAGTCAAATAACATCAAAGCGGTAACACACATCATTTTGCACATGAAACACATATCACATAAAAAATATCAGATAATAAATAAAGCCAAATAGAACAATTATTCTAAGCTCAAATTTCTAACCCTGAACCAACGGTTCTGGGTTGATAAAAATCCCCAGCACAGTCGCCAGAGCTGTCACACCTCCTTTTTCCGCCCCCGGGAGGGGCGTAGGAGTTTTTCCAATTAAAGGACAATCGAAACGGGATTTGTTTATTTATTTCAGAGTCGCCACTTGGGAGATTTAGGGTGTCCCAAGTCACCAATTTAATCCCGAATCGAGGAAAAGAATGACTCTGTATTACAGTCCGCGAACCAGAAATCCGGATAAGGAATTCTGTTAACCCGGGAGAAGGTGTTAGGCATTCCCGAGTTCCGTGGTTCTAGCACGGTCGCTCAACTGTCATATTCGGCTTGTTTATCTGATTTTATACAATTATGAGCTAATGTGCAAGTTTTAACTTTTAACCGCTTTCGTCATTATTTATATATTTTTTCAAGAATTGCAACATCATGGAAATACATCTCCAACCACGTCACATCAATGCACCCGTGGTTGTTGGCACATTTCAACTCTGTTGAGATTTGGATTTGGGTCACATAAATGTGCACCCGAATTTAGGAAGATAACATTATTAAATACGCGACTAACGTATCATTATTTTGGGTAGGGCCCTGAAATTTGCTAAACGGACCGTCCCGAAATCTAAGTACTCGAAATAACTATCTGTTGAGGGCCCCGCACTTTGGGTATTCTTGTTTGTCGAGGCTCGTCTCGTGCTTTATTATTTTAAAAGGAATTTGCAACGTCATGGACACGCATCTCGAACCACGTCACAATCAATGTACCCGTGATTAGAGACACATTTCAACTCCGCTGAGATTTGGATTTGGGTCACATAAATGTGCACCCGAGTTAAGGAAAATAAATTATTAAAGGCATGCCTCAAGCAACTAGCGTATTGTTATTTTGGGAAGGCCGTGGAGTTCGCTAAGCGGTCTATCCCGAGTTCTAAGTAATTAACATGTATTTGTGAGGGCCCCGCAATCTGTGCGTTTTATTTGGCGAGGCTCGTCTCATTTTTATTTTTTAAAAAGATACCCTAAAATGAATACATTTCTCTATTAAATCCGTCTCTGGAATAAAACAATCGGGAAATACTTTTCAATTACCAGTTTGCAAAATGTGATAACCAGTTGATTGGATCGAAAAATAGACATGCATATGGCAACCTTATTCATCTATGTGCATAAATATGAGGCTCAGTTAATTATTTCATACACGCTTAATACTTAAAGGCGAAAAAACTGACCTTATCTAACTTAGGTGGTATTACTACATGTTTTAGGCAACATTTATCCAATAATATAACCTACACGATTTTATTTTTTGCGATAATCCAAATTGCCTAACATGCTTTTGAGATATACGTTATATACTGATGAACCAAGGTGAAACAAACGCGATTACTGCATTGTCATTCTTAACCGACCCTATATGAAACCATTTGTTGGCCGAACATCACTAATACACCACTATTTTTTCTTGATTATCATACACCGACAAATTACAGGACCAAACTCTTATAGACTGAAAACTGTTCCATTACACAGTTTGGGGGTCAAACTTTACATGTCGGGTATACAGAATGTTTTAAACTATAACAGTAAAAGATAAAAATCACTACACTAAGTTCAAACTGCAATTCTCTTTATACTCTTATTCATGCTCCAAGTTCATCATTACACCAGTGAAATTAGAATGTGCACCTGGATGCTGGACAATAAGAATGAGAAGAAGAAGAATGATATCAGCAGCAATCAAACAGACAGCAGTAACACAACAGTATCACAGCAGCAACAAACAATAATAGTACAACCACTAGTTCACGAACAACCAACAGCAGTTTCCACAATGATAAACCCACAGGTGGTCGAGCACCAATCAACAATCCCAGAATAGAATAGTAAACCAATAGAAAAACCCAGAATGTTTGATGCAATAGTAACAGCAGTTCACTAATCACAACAACTCAACCAATAACCGACAACAAACTCAATAGCAATAAGACCAGACTCAATCAGCCGCATACAGAAGCCCAAAATACAGTAGTAATCCCACTGAGAAATCAGAATACCCTAATGAAATAGTCACAGCCCAAACCCTTTAGAACTAACAGTTTTATTTCTCTCTGAACACTTAGTAATTTTCCAGTATATGCTCTTAATACTCACTGACTTGTTCCAGTCCCCCTTCTAATTCAGAACTGTTTTTTCCTCCCCCTTTTTAGCTTGTGTCCTCCTCTATTTATCCTAGCATCAGCCCATTCAAAACAGCTTGTTAGACCATTCAAACCCCTCCCATGTTCTCCTGCTGTTTTTCCACTCAAAGATAAAATAAAACCCTTCCCATGAGATTCCCCTGACAAAACTATTTTCATTATTAAAATGTCTTATTATTTTATTAAACTAAACCAAACATGGGTAGCAGGAATGTATCCTGACAGCACATGCTGTCCAATTGACCCTAATTCATTAAAGAACTACAAATTGCCATGCTTTTCTGATTTCCAGCCATTAAAGGCACTCAATATGTCATTAATTCCAATATTTGTCAATTAATTCCATTAGTTGAATCAATGTTTTAGTACCTTATTGTCAGCTCATCTTGCCTTTAAGCATTTCAGAATTTTATAACCCCAAACCAAACCTTTAAAACCCCTGACCATTACTGTTTTATCCCAACTTCAACAAAAAATTAAATTATGAACTTATGGGAGTTCAAATTCAACAACTATCCTAACTGAATTCCAACTATTGTATTATAGCTAACAAACCATTCACAAATAGTTTTCAAACAACCAGCTAATCGACAATGGTTCGATCAAATCATATGAAGTTATCAGGAATCAGGACATTTGAACATTCAGTCCTATGAAACTAATCGACGACATTTATCTAATCGACTATATTAATTATAACGTAGAACAATCAGTCGATTAAACAGATAATACAAATAGGGCATGAATTGTTCTTGACAAATTTGCACGATACAGGGAAAAACCAGGCATTATTGATTCGACGATGTTAATCATATTGAAATATGTATACTACTATATGGATTCAACATAACAGAATAAACAATCGACCAAATAACAGGTCTTATGGAGATGGAGAACAACTGACAACAGAAATCCCAAAATAAACAAACAACTAAATAAACATGCCGATAAACTAATCTAGACTAAACAGATAACAAAAGGGAACAGTGAACAAACCAGAAAAGCTTAAACACTAGATGACCCAGGCCCGAGCTTGATTTGCCCATTTGAAGTCGAACAAATCCTAACCGAGGTGTTCTCGACCGAGAACACTTTGATTAGGGTCTACTAGACCCCAAACTTCCGTTTAAATCCAAACAAACTCTACAAATTCTTGTGTTCTAGGGTTCGAATTTTTAGATTTGGGGTTTTGGGATTTGTGGGTAGATTTGGAACAAACCAAGCTTGGTTTGGTCACGAGGAAGGTCAAGGGGATACCTGGTATGAATTTGGGGTAGGTCGGTGAAGATCGAGGTCCGGCCCTCTTCAAATGAAGATTCGAGGTGGTGGGGGAAGATTCGAGACCCACGGCTAGTGGATCTATGTTCAGGGGGTCGAGGAAGTCCTAGGGTGTTAAGATGGTGGTCACCGGCGTCCTTGCCGTCGGGTTCATGGTGAGAGTGTATGGGGGCGGCTAGGGTTTGGAACGGGGGGGCTTGGGTTTATGTTTGGGACGATGGTGTACAGTGGTGAAGGGTGGGGTTTGGTTTGGGGGCGTGGGGTGTGATGGGAAGCTTATATACGGAATGGGGCAATTGATTTGGGCCGTTAGATCAGATGATCTCAACGGCTTGGATCCACTGGTGAGGGACAGGACGGGGTCGTTTGGTATAGAAACGGGGTCGTTTGGTTTTAATGAAGGGCTGGGTTGACCCGAGTAAACAGGTCGGGTTACGGGCATGAGCGTGGACCGTTGGATGAGTATGGCTGAATGGCTCAGATCAAACGCCCTATGCGGCGTCATTTTAGGGCGTGCCTGGAAGGCCTCATTTTGGACTGGGTCGTGGGGTTGGTTTGGGCCCGATTTTTAATTGAAGTTTTGGCCCAAATCTGGTATCTTCTTTCCTTATAATTAAACAAAAATTCCTAAAAACCAAAAATTAAATTACCCAAACATTAATTAACACCTAACAACAATTAACACATGAATTAAAACATTTAATAAAATTACCATGACGACAAATAGAATAAAAATGCATATTTTTTGTGATTTTCGCTTTTAAAACCAAATTATGGTTAATTAATTCCTAAATGTACCGTTTATTCCTAAATGCAATGCAACATGTATTTTTGTATTTTTAACTATAGCAAGGCGAGTATTTACGGACAGAACAATTATCAAAATGTCATGCAAATTCTCGAAATTGTAACCGAGGGCAACTTTATTTATTTTTCGATTTCTTTTGGAGTAATTTCCGTAAAGCAAAAATCACATGCTTACACTACTTTGTGGTAGTGTAGGGTTGGCCTCGATCAGTGTCACCAAAGATCGGGTAAGGGCTCGAAATTACCTCGAAGAAAAGGTGTTAGGTACTCTTCGAGGTCCACAACTGTGGGTCTCGGCCGAACTCGAATTATATGAATTAGTCTATACGATCAAATAACGAAGAGAAAGCACAAAAAATTAAGAAGTTCATTATAAACAATTTTTTTTGGACCAAAGCTACAATTATTTTGATTCTAATAGGAAAAGAAAGACAATTGGGGGGGGGGGTCCTAAGTTTTTTAGCCTAAAGGATCACCCCGTACAACATAAATAATACTTCGTAACTCTTTCCAGATGGGGTGTTACTCGTATTATTCAGCGGGCACAGACTATCATCTCTTACTACCTGATTATTATCTTTAAGTTGTTACCTAAAGCGCACTAGTTGATTCTAAACCGTGTCTTATGTGTGCACTACCCGTCCTATGCCTATTGTCCATGTGGCGTTTGGACCTCTAATTTTTGGGTGGTTCTAGGCTTAACTTAGGTTGCTCAAAATGAAAAAACTAGGCGACATACAAAAATAAATTGGACTTTTCATGTATAAACAAATAAGGGCTCAAGTTGGCCTCCACACTTAGGCAACAAATGCACACAAACAAGCTAGGTGGAGACGAGTTAAAGTCATTAAATCCTATAGGCATAATTTATGTGATTCTGGATTTCAAATATGCAGCAATTTCATATGTAAGGCCACTTTTTAAAACGATTTCTGAGTGACTACATAGTTGCCTACTGATTATAGATTGTAAGCGGTTAAACCTATAAACATGATATCTAGGTGATTTACGCAGTGGTTGGCAGGGGCAACTACAGGAGAATATTCAGAATTGTTTAGTTGTATCCTATAGGCATACTTACTAATAGTGCAATGGCACAATGTTGAAAGTTCAACATTCGTACTTAAAGGAAGTGAGCAAGATAATCAGTAATTAAGGCTAATTTTAGATCCTATATGCATGTGTATTAAGTGAACAATAGCATGTTAACCAATTAACCCTATAGGCATGATTTCTAAATTGCAGATTAGGTAGCATGTGAATCAACAGAATGTTATAACGCATATTTATGTATTGGTCATTTAATTTCCTATAGGCATGACATCTAACATGTAGAAGCAGAATAGATTAGACGGATTAAACACCTATAAGCAGGTTATCTAACACACACAGCAACAGAAAATATTTGAGCAAAGTAAAAACTCCTATAAGCAGGATTTCTACCCCTTTCAATGCAAGTACTAAGATAAACCCCCTTTTCCCAATTTACTAATACCCCAATTGTTATTACATCATTATTACAGGCCCAATGAATGAAATAAATTACAAAGTTACAAAACAACTATAGTGGGCCTGCAGCAGGCCCAAAGTGCACCCGTCCAGGCCAAGCCTTCAATTTCAAATCCACATAATTTCACATTAGCCCAGAAAATAGCCAGAATTCAGTAGCCATCAAAGATTCAAAAACAACCATGTACACAAGCCCATTGGCTTATTCAACAAGTGAAATGGAATAGAACTGAACAATTAGGACAAAGATGGTAAAGACCTTGGACCCTAGTGTGTCAGAGTTCCCAAGGGCTTCAAGAACCCAGGGTAGTGCTCGCACTATGGAGATTAATAGAGGAGATTCAAGGATAGTGCAGGTTTGAGTATCAGGGATGATCAAAGACCCAAATCCTAGTGTGTCAGAGTTCACAAGGGCCTCAAATAGGCCCCGAGAAGTACTCACACTAGGGAGGTCAGCAACAAAAGCCTTGATAGCCTTGGCTTTCAGCCGGCTAAGAATAAGGAATTCAGAACAAAATAAGTGATAATGAGGGAGACTGGACAACAACTGAAGGACAGAACTAAAGGGTACAGGTTGAGCACATAGAGCAAATAATCAAACATGCTTTAGGTTTTAAGAACAGACTTAGCAAAGATCCAGAAGAACCAAGTTCAACACCTAGTGCATAAGTAATCACATATTAACAAACAGGTTTGCAGGATTGGTATACACAGTCTTATGATAAGGAAAATGTTCAAATTATGTTAAGTATAGGTGCTAGATAACCATGTTAACTTCACATCAGGCAGCAAAATAACATTTAGACATAGTAGGGAAGCATAAATTATGACAACATACTAGTGAATCAAGTGAACCAAAATATGTTTAGGGGTATATTAACTGAGAACTAATCATAATTGATAGAAAAGGATCTTGACACATAATTAAACATACTACCTATGTAAGATTGCTATTATAGAGATTCAGAACAGAAAGGGGAAGATAAATTCACGTCATACAGTAAGTGTAAGCATTCAAGGTCTGATCTAGTAGACCAATTAACTAAAGGAAATCAAAATTATACAGATGGAGAACAAATGATAGAATGGACACCAAAGAGATGCTAACAGGTGCCAAAGTCACATACAACAATAGTTTATAACACATTGGCTAAATGAAATTAAGAGAATCTTGATTACTCGAATTAGATTTAGGCACGTTTCAAACTAGCAACATTATGAAGTCAAATATTGAAAAGACCTAAAAACTGAGTAAAGCAAATAGAATTGCACACAAGAATAACTCAGCAACACATTAAGTTATGGACTTCAGAAGTGAAAACGTATGCAAGTTGCAGATACATAGGAACGAAATTGCAAAGGTTCAGTAACTCACCAGTTGAATGAAAATACAAGAGAGAACAAACTTCACAGTAGCAAGAACCCAGAATTTTTGGGCTTGGCTTTCTGCCGGCCAAGAACCATAATATAGAACAAAAGTGTGAGAGAATAAAGAGTAGTAACTTCAATTTTTGGTAGATATTAACGATTCAAGTCCCTTTTAAAGGAGAATGGGGAAGGGTTTATATAGTAGTAGAAACCAAACAAGTAAAAAAGAAAACACTGTAAAATCAAACATAAATGACGAAACCATAGCATGCAGAATCAATAAAGTCGGATTTAGGGAAAAATAGGTAAACCCTAATTTTAGAGAAAGCAAATATTGACAAAAATATAACAAAAATTGATCATAGTAAAATATAGGATGAACATAGACATAATAACACTCAAAATCAGAGAATCAAACCAATTTTGGTTCGATCTAAAGAGATCTGAAAACCCTACCTTTAGGGTAAGCAAGAATCAACAAAAATATAAACAAAATCGGACTCATACAGTGTAGAATAAATGTGTGTAGACGGAATATCGTCCAGATTCAAGAAATGAGAGTCAATCGGACAGAGTCAGAGTGGTAATACTTGCCATTTTTAGGCAAGTATTATGTAATACCATGGAAAATCAAGCAATAACAGAAATATACAGATATTGTAAGTGAATGAGAAGGAAATCGCATTAGAAGAGGGATTAGGAGAGGGGTTTAGAGAGGCGACAGGTTAGGGTTCTTCAGAGGGGAGAGAGTAGAGAGGGTTTAGGGGCGGTGGGTGGTGAGAATGATTTAGGGTTAGGGGGTGTTAGGGTAAATAAAAGGAAGGGAATAATGTGGGTTGTTGATCTCAGAGATCAACGGCCATGATTAGCTGGGGTCTTGGGTCGGGTTGGTTTAGTTGATTGGGATGGGGGTTATTTGGTTTGGGCTAGTGTATTAGGTAATTGGGCTAGGGGTTGGTCCGAAAATAGGTAGAATTTAGGCTAGTTTTTAAATACCCAATATTTAATAAATAAATAATTTATAAAAGTAATTAATGAATAAAGAAAATATTATTTGTGCACTAAAATGATTAAAAATAATTATTTAATATTATAAAAATTTAAAAAGTCATTTTCTGCATAAATAGTGTAATTATATATTAATATGGACTATTATTGTAAAAATATGCAATTAGCCCTAAAAATACAAATATAATTATAAAGAATACACTGAAAATATTTAAAACCTCATGTTGGTATAAATTATAAGTTTAGATAATTAAATCATCAAAATTTGGAGGATATTTATTAGATAATTATATAAGAAAATGCAAGGAATAAGTTGGTTTAAAGTCTTTAAAAATTATGAAAAATTATAAAAATATTTGTGTATGCTTATAAATCAAATGATGATGCATATGCACTATTTTGAAACAACAACAACAACATACTCAGTAAAATTTCACTAATGGGGTCTGGGGAGAGTAGAGTGTACGCCGAAAAGGGTAGAGAGGTTTTTTCGGGAGACTTTCGGCTCAACAAGAGAGACAATAATATCAGAAAAGAAACAAAAAAAAAGGCATGTAACAACAACATATGCCAAAAAGAAAATAATAACAATGAATAAGTGAAAGGACAATAACATAAAACTATGCAAAACAACAATGTGAACACAACATAGATCGCTAACAAACCTAAACAAAACTCTATAAGACTACCCGGTATATAAAATTTTTCGTTCTTACCATCAGTGAGAGAATAAGAGAAGAAACTTAGTACACCATCAACTGCACGATAGGAGATGAATACATAGTAGTTTCCTAACGCCCTATAGCTTCTCGAAGATAAGTACGGACGTCTCCGCACCGATCCACAAAACTCTATTAGGACTGCTCATAACTTGTGAGACCTATGAGAACCTAGTGCTCTAATACCATGTTATCATGATCCAATTCTATAATAGGTCGTGATGGCGCCTAACGCCACCGCTAGGCAAGCCAACTGTGAACTAGCCACGTGATTCCTCTTTTTAAAAGATTTTTCCAAGTAATTAAGATGTCTTTAAATTAAAAGGATTTAAGAAATAATAGATTTAAAATAAATAACAAGAAAACAACTGAGTGCAATCATAATCATAAAATAAAACCAAGACCACAAGTCTACTAGTGTGTGTGCCAAAACCTGGTGTCACAAGTGTATGCGCATTCCAGTAGAATATACAAAAATACTAGTCTACTGCCTGAAGTGATATATACGTAAAAGTATAAGCAAAAAAAAGACACTGATTGCTGCAGAATGGCTCGGAAGGCAGCTCACCGTGAAGTCCCGAAGTAACAATCAAGTGTGTGCGTCGGACTGATATCCAAATGCAGCTGCCTCAGGTCCTGCACATTAAGTGTAGAAGTGTAGCGTGAGTACATAAACAACATGTACCCTGTAAGTATCTAGTCTAACCTTGAAGAAGTAGTGACAAGGAATCGACTTCGACACTTACTATGGGCCAACAATATAATAATATGAAGTTCTAATTAAACATGATATATAAAAATGATAATAGAACTCAGAGCAAGAAATAAGTAAACAATCCTTTTATCATAAGTAAGAACCAAGTCATTTTCCTCATCTAACCATTTAACCTCTCAAGCCAATGAAACAATATTAAATATAATAAGGCTTCCAATATTATTATGCACGAATTATGCTGAGGACGTACGGCCCGATCCAAATATACATATACATATACCGTATGCATTGTCGAGGGTCGAACAGCATGAACCACAGATGCATCTATTAACCTGCCGAGGCGCATGACCCGCTCCCATGAGAGTAGTGAAATTTACCGCGCTCGCGAAATATAGTTGCGACGCGGTTGAACATAAATTTTTCAAGTTATCATAATATCCCTCAATTCTTTCCAAAATAAGAAATTCAACTAGAACTTTTAAAATCTCGAAATCCTCAACTTCAGCTCTATTCAAGGCAATTAATAAGCAGAATCAAATAACAACGTTAACAAAGCATGGTGTGAACTTAAAGCTACCCGGACATAAGCATGAATAGTTGCTACATATGGACTCTCATCACCTCGTGCGTATGTAGCCTCCCACAAATAGAAGCACGTATTAATTTAATTCACCTATGAGTTAATTCCTCTTACAAGGTTAGAAAAGAAACTTATCTCGTCTCAAGCCTACTTTTCGGTCCAAGATTGAGCTCAAATCCCCAAATTTGATACCAACGACTCAAAGCTAGTCAAATATTATATAAAATGATCAATACATGCTCAAAAGTTCATATCCTAGCTATCAAAGTGATTTCCCAAGCCTATTTGAAGAATCCCCAAAATTTACCCCCGGCCCCACGTGCCCGGATTTCGAAAATTTTTGAAGAAAATTATTACGCATAACCTCATGAAGTCAAATATATATTTTTCATCAAATTCCATAACTATTTTCGTGGTCAAATCTCATTTTTATCCAAAACCTAGGTTTTCATCTGTACCCTTGATTTCACTAATTTTTACATGTTAATCTATCCATAATCTATGTATTTAACTCATATTGTGTAAAAATTACGTACCTCAAAGTACTAGGTGAAATCCCCCTTCCAAGAGCTCCAAAAATCGCCTAAGAGATGAAAGAAAATAAGCTAAATGGCCTAAGCTCAGCATTTAATAGAGTTGTGCATAGGTCTCAGGTGTCGTATTGGTTCGCAAATGCGACAAATCCATCGCAAATGCAAATGCGACCAAGGAGTTGCAAATGTGGACACTGCTAAGGTCACAAGTGCGAACACTGCCCCGGTCAGGCTTCTTCGCAATTGTGAAGCCTTTCTCGCAAATGCAAACAAATTCTCGCATTTGCGAGACCTGTAGCACCAGTAATAAAACCCCAGAAAACTGAAGTTTTTCCCAACCTTCCGAACATCTGAAACTCACCCGAGCACTCGTGGCTCCACACCAAATACCAACACAAGTCTAACAATATCATACGAACTCGCTCGTGCGATCAAAACACTGAAATAACATCAAGAACCACGAATCGGACACCAAAACACATGGATTAACTCATGAACTCAAAAACTTCTAAAAATACTTTCGCGCGCTTGATTCCTATCAAATCAACTTGGAACGATGCCAAATTTTGCGTGCAAGCCACTACGTAACTACTCCCGATCTCGAAATCCCATTTGGACCTCGATATCACCAAAACCTACTTCAAACCAAATTTAAAGAACTTCAAAAACCTTCAAGGAACTAACTTTCACTATTAGGCGCCGAAATGCTCCCGAGTCATCCAAAATCCGATCCGAGCATACGTCCAAGTACAAAATCATCATACGAACCTATTGGAACAGTCAAATTTCGATTCCAAGGTCATTTACTCAAAACATTGATCGAAGTCAAACTTAGCCTTTTAAGGCCAACTTAAGGAACCAAGTGTTCCGATTTCAACCCGAACCCGTCTAAATCCCGAACTAACCATCTTCGCAAGTCATAAAACAGTAGAAGTACATACAGAAAGTTTTATTTAGGGGAACAGAGTTCTAAAAAGTAAAATGACATGTTGGGTCATTACAGTTTAAGTCATTAGCAACATCACTAAAGAGGCGTGTGGGAAGAGGGTTCAGTACGGGCAAACTCAAAATTTTATCCTAATTTTATCCTAGAAAACACTAATTATTAAATAATCATATTTTATCATTTACCCTAATTTTTTTAATATAATAATTATACTATGTATCCTAATTTTTTCTTAGTAATGTTGCAAGTTTATTCTTCATATTGTTTGTGTATGACATCATGAAACGACGAGAAATGATACAATCTATTCAAATATTATATTTATCGAACAATACGATATAATGCAGTACAATACAATATGATACATTATGAAACGACACGTAACAACCATCCAAACAAGTTGTAATTAGTTGTACTTTATATTTTTGTCATATGTTACTTTAGAAAATTAATGAATCAGATTAACTTAATTAACTAATAGTACTAATTAGTTATACTAAAAAAATATTCACTTTTATTTGTCCAGTATAAAAAATAAGAGATAATTTATCATTTTATATTATTCAATTAAATAAATTAAATGAGTAACAATATTTAATAATAAAGGTAAAATAGGTATAAAAATGATAAATCATCTCTTAATTTTCCAAACTGGATAAGTAAAAGCAGACATTTTTTAGTAAGATTGACAAGTAAAAATGGATGGGGTAGATAATATTTTCTAGCTAAACTATTTTTTTTCGGAAGTAAAATATTTTATTTGCCAATGGCAATATGTACATGTACCAAAAAGCCAAAGCAATCTGGCTTTGGACAGGACCCGAAACCAGGACATTATAATCTTAGGGGGGGGGAGTGCACGGTTAATCACTAATAACACATGTATTTACTTTTAAGTCACTATTTAAAATCTCTTTAGTTTTTAGCCACTGCTTTAATAAACTTTAACTGCCTGGACGAAAATACCCTTCTGCTCATGTCCTTAACTTTTGAACTTAACTTCAGGACTACATGTCCTTAACTTTTGAACTTGTAACTCTAAGTTCAGGACTTGAGAACTACATGTCCTTAACTTTTGAACTTGGAACTCGAAGTTCAGGACCACGTCCTTAATTTCTGTGCTTGTAACTCTAAGTTAAGGACTACTTGTCTTTAACTTTTGAACTTGTAAGTCTAAGTTCATGATCTATTGTCCTTAACTTTTGAGTGTTAGTCTAAGTTTAGGACCAAGTGTCCTTAACTTTTGAACTTGTAACTATAAGTTCAGGACCAAGTGTCCTTAACTTTTGAGCTTGTTAGTCTAAGTTCAGGACCTATTGTCCTTAACTTTTGAGCTTGTTAATCTAAGTTCAGGACCTATTGTCCTTAACTTTTGGGCTTCTTAGCCTAAGTTCAGGACCTATTGTCCTTAACTTTTGAGCTTGTTAGTCTAAGTTCAGGGCTTCAGGACCTATCGTCCTTAACTTTTGAACTTGTAACTATAAGTTCAGGACCTATTGTCCTTAACTTTTGAGCTTGTTAGTCTAAGTTCAGGACCAAGTGTCCTTAACTTTTGAACTTGTAACTCTAAGTTCAGGACTAAGTGTCCTTAACTTAGAGTTACAAGCACAGAAATTAAGGACAGGTAATCCTTACTTTAGAGTTACAAGCATAGAAATTAAGGACAAATAGTCCTGAACTATTACATGTTGATCCTTAATTGCTGCCAAAAGCATAAGTTTACAGCAGAGACCATAGTTCATGTAAAAACATGCTTAGATTTTGAACGCAAGATGTCTTCAACGAGCAAATAAATGTGGACTTTTTAGTGACGAACCAGTTTGGTATTTCACCAGTAAGTTTGTTGTTTGAGAGATCTAACATAGACAATCTGGATTGGTTCTTGAGGAAGATGAGATTCTGCAGATTGCATGATCCCAACATTAAACTGTTCATCTAGGGAGCAAGTAAAGTTCTGATTCACTTATATTTGTGTCAACTGATTAACTGTTATAGGATTTGAGACAGAGAAGCGAGGGTTTGGGAAGAAAAGCAATGGAAGAAAGGGTAAAAATATCTTTTCATATTAATTTTAATAGAGCAGTGGCTATTTTTGCTCAACATTAGAATTGCTGAATAAAAAATAAATACTACCTTAAATAATGGCTACCCCATGCCATTTTTACATCTTAGGGGTTTTGAGGAAAATTTTATTTTGTGTCTCATATAACTTACACTAGTTGTATGAGATATCTTTTTTGTCTCACAGTTTTGTGGATCCGAATTTTTGTAAACCCAGAAGTGTAACATTGAGGTCCACAAATTTGTGAGACGAAAAGGAGCCTTACACAACTAAAGTCAGTTGTGTGAGACACACAATAAAACTTCTCGGGTTTTGAGGTCTCATGAATAAAAGCAAATAAACTTCATATAAAATTGTATATCATTAATTTGGTATGTAACTAACATTTATGTTTCTAGTAAGTGGAATGAAGATATTTGTAAAGTAGTATTCTGGTGCTAATTTTCGATTGAACCAGGTGCGTATGCTTGAAGAGTTAAATTAAAAGGCAGACAATAAAATGAGCCGATAGAAGAAAAGAAAAGAGATATGAATATTATAGGAGTTTAATCAACCTCGAAATTAAAGAGAGAAATGCATATCATTGAGACGGTATATTAATATATCTTCGTGTATTTGAATATTCAAGTCATATTGAAGTTTCACGATATTCAAAAAGGCAGATATTCTTAAGCTATGGGATTAACATCCAGCCACTTGTATTTATGCCATTTTAATTAGTCATCCTCTAATTTTAAAGTCTTGCACTAGAGTTAATAAATCAAGATATAGCTTAACTATTTTAATGTTCCAGCAGTTGTGCTTTTCTGATTAGCAACATTTTCAAACTACTAGCTTTAGTATATTTGCGTTGTACGTGTGCCTAGCCTTAATCAATAAAGTACAGAAAGAACATGTAAATCAAATTATCAAATGCTAAGTTTTAAAATACCTATATTAAATTAATATTTTACAATAAGTAACTTAGTACACAGAAAAGTATAAGGAGTTGTCATTTGTTTAAATGAATACCAAAGAAAAAAAGACAATGACAAAAAAAAAAAAAGGTATTTTAGAATACCTCATTTGTTGTTGTTTGTTGACGCAGTTACTCAGCCTTGAACTCTTGATCTAGTAAGTTAGAGAGAACTCCCCAACCACTATGTATAAGGATGGCTGGTAATGACAACTCACTTAGAATATATTTTATCTTTTAAAGTATTATGCTTATTATTTGCCATTTGTATTTTAACAATTTGACTCTTAATACTATATTATAACAGATTTATATGATGAACTTCAAAAAGAATGACTTGGATTTTTCAGAAATTAGTTAAATCAAAGACTTTTTTGGTTAATTAATTTTAGGACTTAATTATTTATTGTTAATATTTTTGTTTATTAAAATCTTAATATTATCTCTCCCAAGTTTTAATATCTAACTGTAATTATAAATTTTTCGGTAAGAATTCCATACTCAGAATAATAAAAAAATCACTCTGACATATCACTTTTGAATTTGTATATTAGTATAACCATTAATGTTATTGAATCTTATGAGCACTTCTCTTTCTTTTGTATTCTTAAAATTAAATATTTTATGTTAAGCTTGATACTTGAATTCTAAAAAATTGGAATTGATGAACTTTTGAGATTACTACTTTAGTGATCGCTGGATATTTGTTCTTGCTCCCAAGCATAATTTAATAATAAAAAATTTAGTTGATATCAAAATTCTAAATATAAAAAAAATAATTAAATAATCATGTTTAAACAAAATACCCGTAAACTTTTAAAAAGAACTCCTAAGACCGGAGAATAAGAGGAAATTAGGATAACTAAACCTAAATCTTTGTAACAAAAAAAAAAAAAATACTCATACACCTAATATAAAAAGAATACTCGTGAAGTGCTTGGATTTAATACCCTAAACCTAGATAGAGTTTATATGAAGTATTAGGGAAATAACTAAGAGAGTATTTCTAAATATATCGAAATAATTAAATGAGTATTCCTACAGTTTAGGAAAATAACTTAAATTACTATTTTGTCCAACGTGAAAGCTAGTTTTAAAGGGTAAAAAAAAATGAACGATAGTTCGCTAAAGGTTTTCGTGTTTTTAATATAGTATAGGTATAGATAGATAAATATAGATGGATAGATTTGAATATGTCAAGCCTTCATTGGAGTATACAAGTTAATCTATATTAGGATATATTATGTGTTTTATTAATTCAAACTGAGACGACTGACGACTTTTTGGTCATAAATGTAATCCTACTTAAATAACATAAAAGCGAAGAACTTGAATAATTATTAATTTTTCAATCGTCACTCATGAGAGTCGAGATATAGTATTTATTATTTTCAATGACTTCTACTTCTTAAATTTTTATTTTATTATTCAAATATATTATTTGATAATAGTTACGTGCCTTTTTAACATTATGTAATCATTGTTATGAGGTAGCATCTTGTTTTACGTGCAAATATAGTTCCGGAGTAGAAAATTTGACTTCCGTAAATATCAATTAATTTCCTTGCATAAAACTTAGAAGTACTAATTAATTAATCAATTAATATAAGAAAATAATAATAAAGCTTTTATAAATTAAAGATACAATGTATGTGCAAATTAGGACTCGTACAAGTTAAAATAAGAAAATATTTAGTAGTCAATATTTTAGTTGATTTCAAAGTCTTAATTATTAGAAAAATAATTAAATTACTATTTTGCCTAGTGCGAAATCTATTTTAAAAGGGTAAAAAAGACGAATGATATTTCACTAAGGGCCTTCGTGCTTTTAATATAGTGTATAAATTAACCAAAAGCTTGTAAATGTATTGACTACAAGCTAGATTGACTGATAAAATGGTAAGAAAATATTTTGATGGGCAAATAAGGAGAAGGTAGGAAGCAACGACAAAAGAGTAAATATCAAATTTTCTTTATCTAATTTAAATTTTTTAGTTTCTTTCAATTAATCTGTTTTGTCTGGCATTTTCGTAAGGTTGACTGTAAACTAACATGATGCTTTGTAATATGATGCACGAACAACAAAATTCTGTACGCATGTTTTAATATATATTAGTTATCTTTGGTACCCAAAAAAAAATGATGCCCTAAGACAAAAGTAAATATACTTCTATTATTTGGTTCATTTAGATGGTACTAATTAATTCATCACTTAAGATCTTAGTATCACCAATAATATACTAAAGGAAATTATCCATTAGGAGATATGATTTTTATTCATCTTGCGAAAATGGTACTAGAAAATCATTTCTTATAACAAAAAGATAAAGAATTAATTAACTGTAAACTAAAAGTGAAGAATAAGCATAATATCTTTAAACAAACGGAAATCTTTTAGTAAAGAACAGAATCAAATTTGAACGACCAAACGTGAAGTGAATGGTACAAGAGAGAGGAACAAAAAAAGGGATAAAATTGCATTTTACGGTATTTGCCAACTCAATTATAGAGGAAATGAGCCTTTGTCGCCATTACAACATTGAAATTAAGAACGTGTCCTTTAAAAGTAAGCTTATAAAACTAAAATCCGCAAACTCAATTATCCTAGAAGTGTTATTTGTACATTTGCCCCTTTATAATTTTCAAATTAAGAATATGATCTTAACAGACACAACAAACACAAGGTGAAACTGTAGAGGACGAAACGATATAACAGACGGAACAAAGTGGCCACAACAGAGATTCCTTGAGGATCACTTATTAAGAGGATATTTTCCTTTTCAAAGATTCGACGAAAATAATGAGAGGGATCACTCCGCCACCGAAGTTCACGGTTCCGTCGCCGGAAGATGACGCCGCGGATATACTCCGACCAAACACCGTCATCCCCGGCGGCATAAACGTCGGCGCTGGGTTGCGAAAGAAGGGGACGGGGATACGGTCATGGCTTCTATTGGATTCAACTGGACAGACTCAAGTTGTGGAGGTCGGAAAACATGCTATTATGCGCCGAACTGGACTTCCGGCCCGTGATCTTCGTATATTGGACCCGCTTCTATCGTATCCGTCTACTGTATTGGGCCGTGAACGGGCTATCGTCATTAATTTGGAGCATATCAAGGCTATTATTACGGGCCAGGAGGTCCTCTTGCTCAACGCTAGGGATCCCTCTGTTTCTCCTTTCGTTGAAGAGCTTCAACGGAGAATTTTGCGCCATTATCAAGCCACCAAGTCCCAGGTTTTTCTGTCGTCGGATTATATACTATGAGAAATTTATGCCTAAGGATTCATTAGATGTATAAGAATTTATTAGATATTTTTTTTTTATGCTTTAACCTAACAAAGCGGAGTGGATATAGAGGATTCATATAACTGAGCCCAACTTAGAAATTGATGAATAAAATTTGTTACTCTTCTAGGTCTTTAGTTGATGATTTGATGATATTATAATATGTCCAATTTTTGGCTTTTATTACTAGTTTGTACATTGCCAGCGTTACTGCTGCAGGTTTATTGGATAGTGTCATGTTTGAGTTGTCTACTCGGAATTTCCGGTTTTCCAGTTTCGTGATTATTGCTTATTGGTGTAAAGAAGTTGCATTATACTCCATTCTATGGAATAATGTATGTATGATAGTGGTGTCCGGCCCAGCTTACGCCCCCAACTAATCCACCGGGGGCAGTCTATTATCGCCTACTCCACATGTGCTGGGTAAACTTGTAAATCATGACCGTAGCAGATGAGCTCATGCTGCACGGGACTCTTGGGATCTCAATGATTCAACCACTCAATCATGCCCTTGGGGACTAACTATATGTATCTAGACCATCTAACTAGAATCTTTAAGTGCCTTCTCATTCTATTTTATAGTAGACTGTTTTTTTGCAACTTCAGGTTTTTGATGCTCAGAGTTTTAGTTATTATGACCTATCTCAATTGGGATAACTTATATGGGCTCAAATTAAAACGTTGTGCTTATATCTGCTTTGATCCCAGAGGGGGGACTTATCCGCATGATTTTAATTCTCTGTTGATCTGATAAAATGTGGTAATTGTGAATAAGGAAGCTGGAGGGGGTTGCGATAATGCTGACTGGACAAATCTGTATGACCCAGAAGAGCCACAATCCGGAGCAGTTTCTCCTCCAAACTTTTCTGCTAGCTTCCGAGCAAAGGATGAGAACAAGGCTGATGGGAAGCAGCAAGCTGGTGAGAACCGAGATGGGCCGAAGCTTCTCCCATTTGAGTTTGTTGCTTTGGAGGCATGCCTGGAGGCTGCTTGCAGTTGTTTGGATAATGAGGTGAAGAATAATTCTATTGCTTTATTCAAATGTGCTAAACACACTAGATCTTAAGTGCTCCATTGGAGTTGGTTATTTTTCCACTGTCGTTGTTGCTCACTTTTAGTTTCTTCTCTCTTTTTGGTCTTTGTTTGTGTTCTTCTATTTCAAGCAGGCTCGAACACTGGAGCAAGAAGCTCATCCTGCTTTAGATAAGCTGACATCAAAGATTAGTACTCTTAACTTGGAACGTGTTCGTCAAATCAAAAGCCGCTTGGTTGCTATTACAGGACGTGTTCAGAAGGTATACAGTGGATAAAGAATCTGCATTTCTCGGTAGACTAGCGGTGTTGGTTAACTATTACTGAATAACGCCATGAAAAAATTCGTAGTGGTGTCAAATAGTTTAGATGCTAGTTTTATCTGTATATTTTTTGCTTTTGATATCGAAATGATCTATTCATTCTTACACTTCTTCTATAATTCCAACAAACCTCAAGGCATGGAAATTTGCAAGGTATATGTCAATATTAATGATATATTTAAGGAATGCCAATCAATTGAAGTTTATCCATATGTATATTTCTTTAGGAAAGCTGATAATGAGAGAAAATGTATTTTCCTGTTAGAAGGTCAACATGCACTGCTCTATAGTCTTCTAGTAAGTGTTTCACACTTACCATTTGTTAGAATGGTTCAGTTTTGAGGTACTGGCTGTTATAGTCTGCATATTACTTGTAGATCAAAGCCTCATAATTGATTTCCAGCGCCACTCATAGAGAAGTCTCTCATTTGCTGATTTCAAAAAATTAAGGAAATGCTGTAGTTTGTTTCTTTTTCCTTTTAATGTCGTCATGTACTTTGATAGACAAATGGTTGCAAAATGAACTACTGTATCTTCTGTTTGAGTGGTTGCTATGAAATGTACCATCTACACATTTTTTGGTACTCAAATCGGCATTTGTTCATTGGTAGGTCAGAGATGAACTGGAGCATCTACTAGATGATGATGAGGATATGGCTGAGATGTATTTGACTGACAAGCTGATGGAACAACTTGAAAATTCTTCTGTTTCCTCTATAAGTGGGCAAGATGGCATCAATGAGGAAGTTATTCAGTTGAACATGGATGATAGGTATGTTATACATTGATGATACCTTGCTGTCTTTGCCTTGATATCTTTCCTGTTCCTTTGTGTTTCAGAACCACCTCTTATTTGAAAACTAGACGGATCTTCCTTATGGCCTGTTTGGCCAAAAGTGCTTCTTTCTTGGGTCAAATGTGCTTTTTTTTTAAATCTAAAGTTAAGGTGTTTCGCCAAGCTTTTAGAAGGAAAAAAGTGGTTTTGAGTAGAAGCAGAAGCAACTTTTGATAAGCAGAAAAAAAGTAGTTTCTCCCTCGAAGCACTTTTCTAAAAGCACTTTTGAGAAAGATACGCTTAGAATCAGTTTTTAAAAGGCAGGTCAAACACTAATTGCTGTTCAAAAGTGCCTTTTGAATTAATTAACCAAACTCAAACTGCCTCTCACCAAAATTACTTTTTTGAAAAGTACTTTTTAGAAAAACGCTTTTCAAAATAAGCTGATTCTAGAAGCTTGGGTCATCAACATGTTGAGAGCCTGAGCAGTCTTTTCCTAATTTCAAAATTGTTCCTGGAAAACTGCTGCTGCATTAGTATATAACTAAAATGCATTGGGGAGAGCCAGGATGGCCAAGTCATTACAATAAATTAATCTAAGAGCTATTTTATCCACATCTTCTCTTCCATTCAAAAAGTAAACAATTAAAAATAACCTTGACAGATGATAAAAGATCTTTGGAGGAGCTGAATCTGCACATTCACCACTGATATGGATCTCCAGTCTGCAGTCCTTTTCCCTGCTTCTTTTACTTCCAGAGTTTTTTCACAATTGTTTGAGTAACTAAATAAAATTTCTTCTCGAATAGAGTCAGTTACCTTGATGCTTACATAATCTTGATTAGCATTACTATTTCTGGCTGATCTTATGTGCCGGAAGAGCATGTACTTATGATAGTGTTAATGCTGCTTCCACCTGCGGAGGTACTATTGGCCCTTTATTTTCTGAGGAAAAAACCTGAGATACTGTTGGTCCTTAACTGTGCTTGTATTTCTCTTTCGTCTGTTGTTTCATCATCCAAATTTGACCACATTGAGCATGTGAAGCAATGCATCATGTCTTCTCCTTGAAACGAGTGTCCCTGCAGCATATACTGCCTTATAACTCTTCTATAGGCTTCCATCAAACCGAATGGATCCCAGAGTCTGGGAAAATGGGTTTCTGTGGAGGATTTTCTTGACTTTCAAAACAATGCCTAGATTAAACCTACGACAAACTTTTCCTCAAATCTGGTCCTGAATACTGAGACATCTGCTGATCAATGCATTTTTTTTTTTAAAAATTACACTTGCGCGACCCTGAGAGGTGGTGCTGATGTCAATGCATTGTTTCACTGTTATTCCTAAATTTCAAGCTATTTGATATTTCAGGGTTCCTGTGGAAATCTCAATGGACGCAAATGCAGGTTCCACCAGTTATGATGCGGATGTTCCCCATATTGACAACCAGCAGGAACGGTTGTTTGGTGGTCCAAATGCTCTTAGCCGAGGTAGTCGTGGGACACATACTAGTACGACTCGAAGTGCCATAAGCAAACATCTTGACGTGGAGGAGCTTGAAATGCTCTTAGAAGCATACTTTGTTCAAATTGATGGTACATTGAACAAATTGAACACGGTGAGTGACGTAAAGAATGCTTTATGAAAAGTAATTTGACCTGAACTTGTTATCTAACGTCATACTTTGGAACTGGTACCTTGTTGTTTCTAGCTAACAATGATAATCGGGTGCGTAGTTGATGCAATAAATATTCATCTGGATGCTTGACCCTCTTTTGAAAAGGTGCATGAGTTGCCCATTATCATTGCATCAATTAAGCACCCGATTTACTAAGGTAAAAACTCAGACAATCTAATTTTACACATTAAGATTTCTTAAAATTCAACTGCCATGTTATGGACTTGTCTTTGTACTATTATGTACAAGTATGTAAATTTGAATACTTCTGTCCACAGCCTATAGTTTTTATTTTGAACTGCTGATTGCATAGAACTTTTATTAGCTGCTTCAAACTTCATTTTCCATTTTTCTCTATAAGCCACTTTTTTTTTAAAAAAATAAAGTAATTACTATGCGGGGAGAATCACTGTCTACAAAAAGTACAAATATATGATTCTCTACGAATCTCACCAATCATCTATGCTAATGGTAATCTCATCGTTGGACTGAAAGTTCACAAAAAGAAGAAAAAAACCCAAGAATCTTCCCCAAATTTGTACAGAAGAGTTTTCTGTCCGTCAGGGACTCTTCGATCTATTATTTCTTCAAATTGTCCAAATGAGTTTGAAGTCCCGTTTCTCTTTTTTTGCTTAATGATTAGCATTTAAGGATGTTGAGAGACATTGAACGTACAATTTTTTCTCCCAACTTTATTTGCTGTACTTTTATTTCTTAACAGGAAATAGGTTAGATTATCTAAAGAGACTATCTTTGTGACTTTGTCACAAAAAACTTAGAAATATGGAGCTTCTTGTTATGTTTGGTCCATGCCAGGGAGGCTTTGTAATTAGAAGTAGACTCGTCTAATCAACTTAAAAATAATTAGAACCGAACTAGGATGCTCATGACAATAGTTGATGGCATGTCGCCTGAGTGGTATTTTTTCAGAGAGAAAAAGTGAAGGATTTTGGATGATATGCTGGGAGGAGAAAAAGAGAAGGCTTCGAAGTTTAAATCTCCTATAAGCCACCTAAGACTGGACATCTATGCAAATGTGTAGGTACAACTTTAAATCTGCAGTATCCAGAAAGAATTTTCGTGATCATATAAATAAATTAATGCTGTCAATCGAACATCTGATATTCAACTTGGATTATTGGTAATTAGCTCCAAAGTTAAGTAATTGAGAGTATGGTAAAAGAGCAAAAGAAGGTAATAGTTCCCAAACTCAAGGGTGCTACTGAGGAATGGAGATGGAAGAGTATCTGAAACAGAACAATGGGGTCAGCCCAGCTTCAGAAGGATGAGAGTCTACTGCAAAATCAACTATTCATTTATAGGGAAGGATGCTACAGTAATATTGAGGAATGGAGAAGGATGAATGACAGAAACAAAAATGGTGTCAGCCAAGCTTTAGAAAGATGCGAGTCTACTTCATATGAACTATTGGTTTATAGAGATGAGATGCTCAAAGAGGTAGATAATACTTCTTCAAAGTGGATTAAAGAAAAGGAAACAGATATAGGCAGCGATTGTGATGCCCTGACAAACAGGAAATAGAGGGTCGGATCTTGAGATGGATTGAATTGTAGAACACTCTCCTAGCCAAGAACTTTTTAAATATATGAATCTCTCTTTTGAGAATATTTTTGCCCTCTGGTGACCGACAGTTAGTTACGAAATTATATCCCCATATTTGTGCACTTCTGTAAGGATTTGCACCATATGTTTATTCAACTGTATGGCTAACTCTCCTACGGAAAAGAGGATTTTGATGGTGAATTTTAGAGCCGGATGTTTGTTTTCAAATTCAATCTTTAATGAAGAGTAGCAGGTGGAGAAACTAAGACCCTGACAGTCGTCGAAGTTTCGGAATTCAGACAATTACCTTACATCCAAATAACATTTTGATTCTGTTATATTTACCAGATGAAGAAATCACATGAGTAAGCTTTATGTATTCTGATTTCTTTCTGCGATACGAGTTTTCCAATTAAAAAGACCAGTCCACTAAGAGCTGCATCAATACCTAGTTATAATTACATTTGGGAAAAAAACTTAGCTGTATTTAGAGGGAGAAGAAGATCCCATATATGCTGCTCCTTAGAGATTTTAGCCTATATGACAGTAGGATCAGGTACACCATTTCAGATATATTATCATTCATAATTTGTAATGGTACAACCTAGATTATGCACAAATATTTCACATGTGCATTAGTAATGATCCAACCTAGATGATGCACAAACATTCTTCTAATTCGTCTTCTCTTGATATTGCCATATCCTAGTTTGACTTTCTCTTCAATCTAACCCCCCTTCTCACTTGGAGTATATTTTATTTGACTTTTCAAAGTTCGGATTCTAGATGAAACTACCATTGGATAAAAATATTGCATGTAGAATAGATTGTAATTGCAAATAACTACATTGATTTTGAAATAGTATTATCAGAGATGATCCTTTACTTGATCAACGGCCCTTTAAATGATCTTTCAAATATGTCAAGCCTCTAGTTTATGGCTGTTTCTCTATAGTACCAGTTGTTGCTTCATTGAATTATTGACTGCACAAGTCAAAATTTTACATTTACTATTGTATAAATGTCTTTGTTTCTACCTTATCCGGATTTAAATTTAAACTAATTTTGTAGCTACGTGGACAACACACTTATGCTGGACTTTAGTTTGTTCCGCTGTTATGATCTCTCTTATGAATCTATTTTCATTTCTTTAAAGCTGCGGGAGTATGTGGATGACACGGAGGACTACATCAACATCATGCTGGATGACAAGCAGAACCATCTTTTACAAATGGGCGTCATGTTAACAACAGCAACTCTTGTGGTGAGCGCCTTTGTTGTTGTGGCTGGAATTTTCGGCATGAATATTACCATTGAACTATTTGACGAAGCTAAAGCTGGGATGCCAGAATTCTTATGGACAATTGGTGGTGGTGCCACGGGCAGTCTCTTCTTATATGTGATTGCAATTGCCTGGTGTAAGCACAAGCAATTGCTGGAGTGAGTGCCTAGTGAGGCTTGCTCAGTTGGTAAACCACCTCCACCTACGGCCGTTAGTTCCTGAGTTCGAGTCACACTGGAGGGGAAGTGTGGGAACACTATAGTTCCTCCTAATTTGGGAGGGAATTAAAAAAAAAAGTTTGCTGGAGTGAGTGCCGAGTATTGTGAATATATTGGCGGAGAGTTAAATATGACCAAGTGCTAACTGAATTTACTAGTATACCCTATAGTTTTTTATATTACAAGCATCACTGTGCTTCGAAGTAATGATTCAACTTGAAAAGGTATAGCTCAACCATGTTGGATGATTTGTTTCAAGTGATAATAGCTTGTGGAATTGTTTTACGCGCAAGCATACTGATGGATTCTTTGTGCAATTTAACAAAATTCACTAGCTTTATCTCACCATTTTGCCAGTATATGACAGCATGAAAAGTAAAAAACATGAGCACCATTACTATTTGGAGACCACATTTCAAGGGGAAAAGGGGACGAAATACATCCTTAGAATGGTTTAAAAAAAAACAGTAAGCTTATCTATCTTGACTCCTTTCTTCTGCTTGTCTAATCAAAATCTTGGATTTATACAAATGGGAAATAAAGTTATTTATACATAATTCAAATTTAGAACTTAGGAAGAGATGGAACCGGAGATATACATAGAGGAGTTGAAAGACAAAAGGCGCTTCAGTTTTCTATAAAAACCAATAGGGTCTACCAGTCAATTGTGCCTCAATTAGAACGATATTATGATTATGAGTTAAAAGAAAATACCAGATACTCACAAAAATGAATGTAGTTTTAACTCGTAAGATAGGAACTGGACTCGGAATTTCAAAAAAGAATGTGAAATTGTGCTTCTCATTATTTGGTCTCATTTGGTGCTTGCAACTGAAACTAATTAAGTTTATAATGATCATTACAAATGACAATTCCTTCTTTTTTGTTGCTATTATTCTTCTTGGCTCCCTCTATTATAGCCCTTATGCATCAGCAACTTGAGAAACTGTGTGTCAAAAGTTAGTATTGAATGGTGAAGAAAAAGTTGCAGTAAATCGTTTGGTGAAACCCAATGGTGCATGTTTACATGAAAAAGACTGCAGTGTTGGCAGTGAGAGTTAAAGGCAAGTATAGATTGGAGCTGCGCTGGATTCAGTTCACCTTTACCTAAATGATCTGATAGTAATAATCAGATCTGATCTTTCTTGGTGGTCCTGTTTGGACTCATGTCATGACCTCGTAACTGCCTCCTATTTATGATGATAATGCCAGCTGTTTCTAATTGGGATACTTGTTAGATCATCTGTTATTCGGAATCTATTGGCCGGACCAGTTTGGATTCGCGCCTCATATACAGGACCAATTCATTTTAAAAACTCAAACTCGGTATGTCTTAATTAAAGGTGCGAGGATCTTATATAAATCCACATAAAACCGAAATATATTCCACATCAACGTCTTTCTTTTTAGTACAGCTACCCATTCCTACTCCATTATGTCCATATTCATTTTCTGTCCGAACAATACATGCAAAATGAAAAATCTTGAACCATCTTGTTTCTTATCTTCTTTGTAAATTTACTAAAAGAAAAAACTGGACAAACAAAATTCACTTCCATCTTGGATTAAACTCTGGAGAATTATGGGCAACATGAGGAAAAACAATAAAGTTTTTGCAGGAGATAGATCCATGCCCTGTTACAGCCAACTTAAGTTAATTTTGTGGTGTATGGTATTGGTACGGGGCTGTAGAATTGTGGTCTAAGGCTGAATCTCAAGTACAGTTTTGTGCATGTTCACTCTCACTGATATATAACACATGCCTGTGGGCCTGACCAAAAGTGAAAAATGGCAGAAAGATAAGGGGTCTAGATGCCATTTACGGTTTTTCTTGGGATGAGAAGAATGTTGTCATGAGAATTGGGAACAGTCCAAGGTGAAAATTAAATTCAGGACCATCAAGTTTATGTTTAAAATTTTAATATTAGTACTATTTCTGTGCCTTTTTAGAAGATTGAATTCTAAGGCTTTATTTTGATGGTAGTTGGTAGGACAAAAATGTTTTGCCCCATACTTTCTTGATTCCTATCTACCATAATCGAGTTAAAGAACCAAACCCCTGATCATTTCCTTTTTTTGTCCATGTTTGTTTTGTCTTTAGCTCCACTTCTGTATCTTTTTTTTTGTTTGGTAGAATGGCCTAAATGGCACATATAGTTGTGCCACTTTGTCATGTCGGTCCTCCTACTTCACTTTTTTTTTCCATTCAAACACTTTAACTTGTTCAAAATCTATATTTTAAACCCTTCTGACCATTGACCAAACACATGTGACTGTTGCGGAAGCCAAATGTATATAGTGTGAATAAGTCACAACTACTATACCAAAAATTATGACAGCCACCAAATAATAAATAAATAAGACAATAAAGCAACAATAAAGGGAACACCAGAATTTACGAGGTTCGGCTAATTTTGCCTACTCCTCGGACACAACCAATATTTTATTTCACTCCAAAAATACAAGTGAAATAATACTAAAGAGAGAAGATACAAATGCCTTAAACAGATGAGAAGGCAAATGAGAGGTGTGTTTCAATCCTAAACATTAGGCCTTTTTATAGGGGGAAAATCCCCTCCAAACTTAACTCCCAACCGATGTGGGACTTTGGCATTTTGCCAAACTTCAACAAATCTCCACCTTGGCAAAATTCCACATTTTCAATTCTCTCTCAATAACAAATTTTGGTTGTGTCTTCATCTTCAATCTTCAGTGTTCAACAATGTTGATCAAATCCAAACAATGTTGAAACTTGATCGCAGTCACCACCTTAGTTAGCATATCAGCAGGATTCTCCGTAGTATGAATTTTCTTCACTGTGACTCCTCCTTCTTCTATGATTTCTCGTACGAAATGATACCGAACATCAATATGCTTCGTCCTTGCATGATAAACTTGGTTCTTCGCTAATTGAATAGCACTTTGACTATCACAAAAAATTGTGATACCTTTTTGTTCAACACCAAGCTCCTTTAGCAATCCTTGAAGCCAAATTGCCTCCTTCACAGCCTCTGTAATAGCCATGTACTCTGCCTCTGTTGTAGACAAAGCAACTGTTGACTGCAAAGTAGACTTCCAACTAACTGGTGCTTTTGCAAAAGTAAACACATAACCAGTAGTTGATCTTCGTTTGTCCAGATCACCCGCAAAATCTGAGTCACAATATCCAACTACAGACTGATTGTATTCCTGCTCAAAAACTAACCCGATATCTACAGTATTATGAATATACCGTAGAATCCACTTCACAGCTTGCCAATGCTCCTTCCTGGATTGTGCATATATCTGCTAATAACTCCAACAGCTTGTGAAATGTCAGGCCTTGTGCAAACCATTGCATTCATCAAGCTACCAACAACATTTGCGTATGGTACCTTTGACATATACTCTCGTTCAGCTTCATCCATTGGCGACATAATAGTACTTAGCTTAAAATGGGATGCAAGTGGAGTACTAACTGGCTTAGTCTTGTCATCTATGCCAAAACGTTGAAGTACTCTCTTCAAATATTCCTTTTGAGATAAACAGAGTTTCTTTGAATGTCTATCTCTTATTATCTCCATGCCAAGAATTTTCTTTGCCTCACCTAGATCCTTCATCTCGAACTCCTTCTTCAGTTGAATCTTCAACTTATCAATTTCTTCCGAATTCTTGGAAGCTATCAACATATCATCAACATATAGGAGAAGATATACAAAGGAACCATCTTTAAGCTTGCGCAAATACACACAATGATCGTATTTGCTTCTCTTGTACCCTTGCCGCAACATAAACTCGTCAAATCGCTTGTACCATTGTCTAGAAGATTGTTTCAATCCGTACAACGATTTTTCAAGTTTGCACACCATATTTTCTTTTCCAGCAACTTTGAATCCTTCTGGCTGAGTCATGTAGATTTCCTCCTCCAAGTTTCCATGTAAAAACGCAGTTTTTACATCCATCTGAACTAGTTCCAAATCCAATTGTGCTACCAAAGCCAACATAATTCTAATGGAGGAATGTTTTACAACTGGAGAAAACACTTCATTGTAATCAATTCCCTCCTTTTGAGCATATCCTTTGGCCACCAATCTTGCTTTGTAGCGAACATCTACTTGGTTAGGAAATCCTTCTTTCTTTGCAAATACCCATTTGCACCCAATTGCTTTCTTTCCCTTCGGGAGATTGGCCAATCTCCATGTATGATTCTGATGAAGGGACTGTATTTCATCATTCATGGCAATCCTCCACTTATCTTCTTCTGAACTTTGGACAGCGTCTTTATAAGTGGTAGGAACATCATCAGCTACAATTGAGGTTGCACAAGCAACCGTCTCTATGAGACGAACAGGTTTCGTTATTGTTCTTTTTGGCCTGCTGGTTGCTATTGATTCAAGTTGTTGTTGAGGTTCCTGAGTTGGAATCTCCTCTACTGGCTCTCCTTCCAGAGGGTAATCTTCATTTGTTTCCTCCTCTGCTTCTTGTGTAGGAAAAATAAATTTTCCCTCAAACTCCACCTGCTTAGAAGCACCTTTATTTTGTTTGGTATCTTCTGTTACCTTATTTACCATAGCAGAATTCATCAAAGGTAACATCCCTGCTGAATATTACTTTCTTTGTCATAGGACACCATAAGCGATATCCTTTGACTCCAGAAGTAATTCCCATAAAAATAGCCTTCTTTGCCCTTGGATCCAATTTTGACTCCGTCACATGATAATATGCAGTTGAGCCAAACACGTGCAAAGAGTTATAATCTACAGCAGGTTTTCCATACCATTTTTCAAATGGTGTCTTGCCATCAATAGCAGCAGATGGTAAGCGATTAATGAGGTGGCATGCATATGTAATTGCCTCAGCCCAAAATTCTTTGCCCAAGCCAGCATTGGACAACATACACCGTACCTTCTCCAGCAAGGTCCGGTTCATACGTTCTGCCACTCCATTCTGTTGTGGTGTATGTCTGACAGTGAAGTGTCGGACGATGCCATCATTTTGACAGACCTTATTGAAATGATCATTTTTGTATTCACCTCCATTGTCTGTGCGAATACACTTGATCCTCTTGCCTGTTTGATTCTCCACCATCGTCTTCCATTTGAGAAAAATTCCCAACACTTCATCTTTGCTCTTCATTGTATACACCCATACTCTTCGGGAAAAATCATCAACAAAGGTTACAAAATAGTGCTTCCCACCCAATGAAGGTGTTTTGGAAGGACCCCAAACATCAGAGTGTACATAATCCAAAATGCCTTTAGTATTATGGATCGCTGTACCAAATTTAACCCTTGTCTGTTTCCCTTTGACACAATGCTCACAAAACTCCAAGTTGCAAGCCTTTACTCCTTTTAACAATCCTTGATCTGATAGAGTTTTCAAGGATTTTCCTCCAGCATGTCCCAAGCGCATGTGCCATAGCTTGGTTGCTTCTGCCTCTTTGTCGTCACTGGATGTCACTGTCGCTGTCCCAATAACTGTACTGCCACGATAGCGGTACATATTATTATTCTTCCGATTAGCCTTCATTACCACTAGTGCACCGGAGCATACTCTCATCACTCCATTTTCTGCAATGATTTTGAACCCTTTTGATTCTAGGGCTCCCACAGAGATGAGATTCTTCTTCAAGTCTGGTACATATCGAACATCTGTTAATGTTCTGATCATTCCATCATGGTTCCTTAATCGTATTGAACCAATGCCATATGAGGTAAGAGGGCTGTTATCCGCTGTGTGGATGACTCCATATTCTCCTTCTTGAAATTCCACAAACCAGTCCCTGTTGGGACACATATGATGGCTACAAGCCGAGTCCATCAACCATATGTCTGATGATGTTAATGACTCTGTTGTAACTAATGAGAAGTCTGAATCATCACAATCAGCTACATTTGAATCCATAATGGCCTTTCCATTGTTATGTTTGGCCTTATTCTTCAACTTCGGACAGTCTTTCTTCCAGTGCCCCTTTTCTCGACAAAAGGCACATTCATCTTTGCTGGGTCTGGATCTTGACTTGGATCTTCCCTTCTTTGTCCTCATTTGACTTTGAGGACGACCCCTCACAAATAGTGCTTCTCCTTCTCCGCCCTTCTGTTTTTCTCGCTTTCTTTGTTCATAGCTGTACAAAGCCGAACAAACTTCTCTGAGAGAAATTTCGTTATTTCCATGGAGTAGAGTAGTTTCAAGGTGCTCGTACTCATCAGGAAGTGACGCCAACAACATTAAGGCCAAGTCACCATCATCATAAGTTGTATCCATATTTTGCAAATCTGTGACCAACTTATTGAAACTGGTGATATGTTCATTCATCGTGGTACCAGGAACATAGGTGAAGTGAAACAGTCTCTTCTTCATGTACAATTTATTTTGACTGTTTTTCTTCAAAAATTTATCCTCCAGTGCTTTCCATAATTTACTTGCAGAAGTTTCCTTTGTGTATGGATATTTCTGCTCTCTAGCAAGGTAGGATCGAATGGTACCGCAAGCAACACGGTTGATAATTCTCCAATCTTCTTCTCCAATAACATCTGGTTTCTTTTCTTCAATGGCCAGATCTAGCCCTTGTTGAAAAAGGACATCTAGAACCTCGCCTTGCCACATCCCAAAATGTCCGGACCCGTCAAATATTTCTACCGCAAATTTCGCATTTGACACAATTCTTGTCATAAGCGAAGATGCCAATGATGACGTATTGTTGACACTTGATGTAGATTCTTCTTGTTTATTGTCTCCCATCTTTGACACAAATATTATTTAATAGCTGACGACACAAATCAAGATTATTTCCTTTCTGGTGTGGAAGATCAGACTAAGCTGCAACCACAGAGCATACTCAGACAGAACCTTGACTCAGTTACCAAGATAAATCTTTTCTGATGTGGAAGATCAGACTATGCTGCAACCACAGAGCATACTAAGACAGTACCTTGGCTCTGATACCAATTGTTGCGGAAGCCAAATGTATATAGTGTGAATAAGTCACAACTACTATACCAAAAATTATGACAGCCACCAAATAATAAATAAGACAATAAAGCAACAATAAAGGGAACACCAGAATTTACGAGGTTCGGCTAATTTTGCCTACTCCTCGGACACAACCAATATTTTATTCCACTCCAAAAATACAAGTGAAATAATACTAAAGAGAGAAGATACAAATGCCTTAAACAGATGAGAAGGCAAATGAGAGGTGATATTTCAATCCTAAACATTAGGCCTTCTTTTATAGGGGGAAAATCCCCCCCTCCAAACTTAACTCCCAACCGATGTGGGACTTTGGCATTTTGCCAAACTTCAACAGTGACAACAAAAAATTGAGCTGGACAAAATGTGTGTAATTCACGCGACCCAGGAGCGTGCATATAAAGATTTTGAAGAAGAAATAATTAAAATAAGGAGAAAAAAATCAATAAAATAAAAATGAAAAATAAAATAAAAAGATAGGATAAAATAAGTTAAAAAAAGAAGAGGAAAAAAGCCAAGAGACATTTTTTACGCATCTTCTTCTTCCACCCCCACCCCCATCTCCCTTTTCCCTGTACCTTTTCTTCTTCGCCCTCACCAGCCACGAATTTTCCTCAATGACTACCAAGGAATTGGTGGACCTGAAAATGCACAAATAAACTTCAAAGTCACAGCAAAAATTCTAGGTTTACTACTATGCAAGTCAAGTGACAGTGTATTATCAAGAACAAGGTATTGGAGGTTACCAAGTGTTGATACCAGAAATCAACAGCCTAAGAACAGTACCATTTTTGCTAGTATGCTAAGCGGTTCATCATTGACAGTGCCTTTTTCATTTTTCCTCTTCTTCTTCTTCCCCCCCCTAACCCCCCACAGAACACCCCCTCCCGTTCACTTTTCGTTTTTCCCTTTCTTCTTCTTCTACCCCACTGCCCCTCCCCCCTCAAAAAAAAGAAAAACAGTCCCTGAAGATCCTTTAAAAATGGGCAAGAACCTAATTAAAAATACCTAAATAATTATTCATCGACGGAATGTGAGACAGAGAAGGAAGAAGGGATATGAGACAGATAAGAAAGAAAAATTTGTGCACTGCTAAGCACAAGCCAGCCCTAATTTGAGAGAAGGAAGAAGAGATGGATGCATTAATTTTCTTTTTCTTTTTCTTTATGAAAATAGTATATAATAAGTATTTTTAGTAGATATAATATAAAAAATGACGTGGAATATGATGTGTCATCCACGTCAAGCGAGTGAGATACACAAACGGTCAGAGGGGTTTAAAATATAGTTTTTGATCAACTTAAAGTGTCTGGATGAAAATAAATGAAGTAGGAGGACCGGAATGTCTAACCGGAACAAGTACAATGGTCTACTAGGCTATTCTGCCTTTTTTTTGTTTGTTGAAGGAATCCTAATTAACAATTAAGGGGTCGTTTGGTAGGGCGTATAAGAATAATACTAAATAAGGTGCATTAGTAATGCAGGAGTTAGTAATGCATGGATTAGTAATGCAAGGTTAGTAATGCATGGATTAGTAATGCAAGCATTAGTTATACAGAGATTATTTCTTATGCATTGTTTGGTGTGGTGTATTAAAAATTAAAATGCATTGCATAATTTTTAAGAAATTTAATTGTATAAAAAAATGCCCTCCATATTCTTTAACTTAAGGGACTTTAAGAATAATTTTGTCTTTAACCATGCTAATGCATGCATTAATAGCCTTTGTATAGCTAATGCCATGGTTTTCTATGCATTAGCTATACATAGGATTATACCAAATAGAGTGTATAACTAATGCTTGTATTAGTTATACATAAGTTGAAAAAGTGTACCAAACAAAACATTATTAATACACAAAGCTAATGCATACATTATTTTTTCTAACACACTCTACCAAACGACCTCTTAGTGTACAATTTGAAGCTGCTGAATTGAATATCCAACATTGATCTTTTCTATGCCAAACAATAGTGATATCATCAATGATTCAATGTAGCAGAAGGTGAATTCGCTATTTTTATCATCAGTGATTCAATGAAGTAGAACGTGAATTCGCTATTTTCTTACTATTTAAATTCACTATTCTAGTATTGTCACACTTTCTATTTGCCTTCTTTTTTAGGCCATTTAGAAGACGATGTTGGACGTGAAATATATTATAACAATAATAATTATACCTCAATCTCAAGTAAGTCAGTATTGGTTATATGACCTACCATTATTAATATGAGCGCGTGATTTTTGCTCTATGTGAATTAATCCTATAAAATTCAAGAAAATAAAAATTTCCATTATTTGCAATTTTATAGAATTTTGTGAGAATTTGTGCTAATTGTTTGCATTTCGGCGCATGTCTATTTCTATTAAAAATTATGAAAATGTTAAAATACCATGCATTGCATTTAGCTTTCATTTTTACACTTTTAAGATTAATTAGTTAATTATTCGCTTTATTAAATTTGAAAATCACAAAAATTGGCTTGCTTTTACATTTTTAGCCTTCTAATTTTAAATTAGTAATTTCCTCTATTAATTTAGGAGTAATTATTTTTTGTAAATATTATAGTAGACAATCAGTTTAGTTTTTTTCAAATTAATTATTTTAGGAGTTTTAATTTAAGTTTTAATTAATTAAAATAGGAAAAGAGAAATTGAAAGAAAAAAAAAGAAAGGAAAAAGAGAATTAAAAGGGTTGTTGTGTAATGGACCAAAATGCAAATCCCAAACCCAATTCTTCGCCCCAAACCCGTCCTAGGTCCCTGCCCAACCTAGTCCAGTCCCGTATTGACCAAAACGACCCCGTTTCCATAAAGCAAAATCCCAGGCATTGATCTAATTTGATCAAATGGCTGGGAACTGATTACTCAATCCATATAAAATTGTCGGACCCCCCCCCCAAATTTCCCAAACCTCACCGAGCCTTTCACTTCTCTGTCTCTTTGAACTCAAACCCTAGAATCCGCCGCCCCAAATTCCCAAGCCTCCCACCGGTCGGCGGAGTGACACAATCGACCCCAAACTCATACCACACAATCACCACACACCCCCTGATTTCTAATCCACTGCCATGTTTCCCAAAATGCCCACCAAATCCCACCAGTTTTAGATTTTAAAAAAGAGAGAAAGATCTTCCAATTCTTCAAGTTTCCAAGAACGATTTGACCTGAAACTTGTATTGATCGTTTGTTCTCAACAAGAACATTCGATTAATACTAATTTCGGTTTAAATTGAAGAATGTCGAAGGTCCGTTCAAGCCAACCATCTGTTTACCTATTTTAGGTATTTCTGTTTCTTTTCTCTTCTTCTTCTTTCTTTGTTTTCTTTTCTTTCTCTTCTCCTTTATTCTCTTTTCCCGCTCTTTCTATTTTTCTGTTTCGTTTTCTCTTTAACTGGATAAAGAAATTCAGGTAGCAATAATCTGTTGTTTGTTTTGGATAATTTTGTTAACCGGATTAGAGTTAATTTTGTCCTCTCGTTCTTTGATTGTCTGTTCATCTTGTATTTATTTTTACCCAGTTTAGTCTCTAGATTTCGAGTTGATATTCAAAATTGATTAAGTATTCTTGGATAAAATCGCCTATTTTCTATTTCTGTCGATTAGATTTAGGTGTGGCCTGAGTCAGAACTTGAGTTTCAATGCTCATTTTGGGTGGTTTGGGTTTTAGCCTTGGGCCTTTTGGTCATCTCTGACCCGATTTTAAAAGGGCCCGTTCATTTTGGTTTGGTGTCTTTGGTTAACTTGACCCGGGTTTGATTTTCTAAATGTAAATTGCAAGGGTGTCAATGGTGTTTTAGGTATTTGAGGGTTGGGGGGAATATTTTTCTGTTGTGGAAAGTTTCTAGAGGATAAGGTTGGGGCTGGTTTGTTAAGAGAAGGGAGGTTTCAGATATTTTGAAGGGTTAAAAGGGTAAGATAATTAAAAATTAAAGGGGTAGAAGAGTAATTAGTTAACTAGGCTAGGGCTGCCTTAGGATTGCTTATATAAGAGTTTTTTTCTCTCATTTTGAAGCAGCCATTCATACTCTGAAAAAACATAAAAGGTTCTGCATCATTTTCGGTTGAAAAATTGTTTAAATTGCTTCTTGATTTTCACTCAAACGAGTTACTGATTATCTGGGGTTTAAGGAAGCTGAATATGACTGTTTGACTTGTTGATCAGCTCATTCTTTTCCTATTGTTGAGGTCCTCATCATCTCTTCTTTGTTTTGAATTCCAGGTACTCCTTGGTTCCTAATGCTATGTGAGGTGCAAATCTGAAATGTGTATCGAGTTAGAGATTTGAGGATAAATTTTATTTTGCTGAATATTAACTTATACTTTTAGATTCTTTTCATGTTCATGTATTATTTTCAGTTCTTTTCATGTGTTTACCATTTGATCATTTGTTGTTTCTTGTATTTCCTCTTCGAGTTATGATTTAGTCTCTTAGCCTCTTAGGTTGATTTGGATTTGGGCTAAGGGTTTTTGTGGTTGAACACTCAAAAGGTTTGAGTGTTTTGGCCTAAGTCAGTTATGGAATGTTACATTGGTTTGTTTAAATTTGCTTAAGTCAGTGTTTGAATTTCAGCTCTAAATTGATGTATGGCATGATTCCATTACTTTGGTTTTTTATAGGATTTAGTCTTAAGTCTGTATCATTTTGAAGGCTGTAACTCGAGCAAGAAACTATATGTTTTGAGAATTATTGTGAAATTAAATTGTTGTGGTACTGATTGGAATAGTTGAGTAACTAGTTAGTGGCTTCGAATCCCATGTGTATATCATCAGTAGAACCTTTTTTTTAGAAAAGTATACAGTATGATATCTGGATGTTGTAATGTTGGATTTTTGCATACCATCGTGTCTCATTCGCTAAAGTCATTTGGGCCTTATTCAATTTTGTTTTTGAAGTATCTGAGGCAGGGACTTGGCCCAAACAGGGTCGCCTGGGCTATAGCCTTGTCCCTGCCAGGCCTCAATGATTTCCCTTCTCCTATTGGGCTCAACTTCAGGCCCAAGCCTCCTCAGTATTATTACCCCTCAAACTGCCCATTTTGGGTATCGAATTGGGCTGAATCAGTTGGGCTTTGCCTTCCTTTTCTTCCGTTTGGCTTGTTTAAGCCCGAGCCCCATTAGCCCCATTTGCTCTTGCTATTTTTGTAGTAGTTTGGGCTTGTAATTGGCCCACTATTACCCCAAAAATAATTCAAGGACTAGCATGTATCTCAAGCCTGTTTTGCTTTACTAATAGCTCAAACTTTTCCTTTCTTTAAAAAATAAGAACGTTTTAGGCTTTAGTCAAACATTTTCTTAACAAATAAATTGAGGTGTGCCATTTTAACTAAATCACATATGGCCCTCACAAATACTTTGATTGGATATTAGAACGAATATTCGTAGAAAACCTTTAAGCGCGTTTAAAAATACAATTGTGATTGTGTACACGTTCGCGTGACACAATTACGATTCTAAAAAATATATTTCGGAGTCTGCGTTCGCGCAACTTCGAACAAACTTTCTTAATAATAAAATTATTTTAATAGGCCACTAATTAAATTCCCTTCATATAATCTGAGGTGTGCCATCCACCATTTAATCATACATGGCCCTCGTAATAATAACCTAGATATAAAAATGATGAATGTTTGTAGTTTGCTTAATGCCCGTTTAATACATCATCGTGATTGTGGACACGTTCACGTGACATGATTACGAATTCTAAAAACAAAACCAGAGTATGCGTTCGCGCAACTTCGGCCAAATTTTCTTAATATTAATAAAATGTTATTAATTGTGGACACGTTTGCGTGACATAATTTTTGACGCGCCAAACAAATGGGTACACGTACGCGTGACCCTTTTCAAGATAATTTCTTAATTAAAAGCGGTGAATGCACATATGTTCTAAAATAAGTAATTAGACAATTTGATTAAGACAAGTATGATCAAAGCGACCGTGCTAGAACCACGAAACTCGGGAATACACCTTCTCCCGGGTTAATAGAATTCCTTATCCAAATTTCTGTGTTCGCAGACCGTAAATAGAGTCAAATTTCCTCGATTCGGGATTTTAAACCGATGATTTGGGATACCAAAAAGCATCCCAAGTGGTGACTCTGATTCTTAAATGATAATCCCATTTCGATTGTCACTTAAATTGGAAAAAACTCCCTAATATACCCTTTCGGGGGTAGTAAAAAAGAGATGTGATAGCTCTGGCGACTCTACTGGGGACAAGAACCCAAAATCTCTAGTTTGGGGTTCAAGAATTCGAGCTTTTTAATATGATTTTGCTTGACTTTATTTTTTGTTAATATTACTGTATTTTGTGAACCTTTGTGCTAATTGCTGTCTATTTACCATTTTAATATTGTTTGAATTGTATATAACTGTCTTCTAACGCCACCCTCTGAGTCTTCTGAAAATGGTGCACACGTTCGCGTGGCCCGCTTTTTCTGTAGATATTATACCAAATAGAACGAGGTTGGGCCAGCAACAAGGCCAGGTAGACTTTAGTGCTCCCGGTACGTTGCCCTCTCTTTGGCCCTAGTTGTCCGCTCGGGTAACCTAAGTTTAGAACACAACCCCAGGATTTAAACCTAGAAAAACACAGTCTCATGCCGGATCCCTAGTAGGAATGTTTGTTTGTATCATGTGCATTTGACTTAGGGGACTCAACACAGAGGTTGGGTCCGTCTAGGATAGGTGTACCCAAAATAACAGACTATCCTGATGCATTCTATGTGCTATATGAACATTTATTTGTTCCGGCCTGCATGCTGACCGACTAGGGAAAATAAAGCAAAAGAAAAATCAAAAGTGATGTAGGGAAGGAAATAAAATCCGATTTTAAAAAATCCCCGGTATTTGGAAATGCCCCAAAACTCTGCCAAAAAATTTTTTCAAAAAAAAAAAAGAGGAAAAGAAAGAGAGTCATTTCAAAAAAGTCAATACTGTGTCCTTTTCAAATGTGTCAAAATTGACCGAACTACGGAGGTCTGATTCTCACCGGATGTGGGATACGTAGGCAACCTACATAAGGTTCGGCCTTATTTTTTTTTAAAAAAAGGAGTGTAAATGGTCAAATAAATGTAGTTTGGAGTTTTGGGTCAAAAAAATAAGCCGATCTAGTTTCGGTAATATTTTAAGCCATTCTTGCCGAGATAGTTTTAGAGTATCTTCAGTTGTCGAAGGGCTATTTTCGTAAAAGAACGGACAAGTCTGTCAATGAAGTGTCATTTTCCCATAAAGTAGTCCTCCCCAGCCTCAAAATTCATTTGGAATTAGGAAGGGGCCACGTTTGCAAAACGATCATTTTTGCTAAAATTAGCATATAGGGGAAGGAATCACGGTCCATTGATTTTTCTTGTAGAAAAAAGAAAAAAAACTTATTTTACAAAAAAAGTCCACCAGAGTCAACCTAACCTTAACCCTCCACAGGTACAAATGAATGTTATCTAGGAACCGTCACAAATGAACACTGCCTAGAACCCGTCAGAAGTGGTCAGAAAACAGGCTCGGTTGCAGTTGCGTATGTGATGGAATGATCTAGATGAATAAGGTCAGAAGTGGGTGAAAAAATAGTTTGGTGCCCTTATAAACATTTTGGAAATCAAACCACGGGAAGATTTAATCAAGGTTTTGATAACTTTTTGGGACCACGTCCACAATGTATTTCGTTTCTCGGACTTTGAGATCACCCCTACTTTGGAGGAAGTGGCTGGGTATATTGAGTTTGGCCGGGATTTGAGGAAACAACAACTTATTTTTCCAAGGGCTCATTCGGTACACAAGGTCTTTAACCTCCTGAATATCAGTAAATAGATGAAGAAGACCCATGTAAGCAAAGGGTGTTGTTCTTTCCACTTTTTGTACTTCAGGTTCAGGCATCAGCTAGGTTTGAAACGCATGAAAAGGTCTTGAGCAACAAACAAGATAAGGGCCTTTGGCAAATCCATCGTCGACTTGCTTTTATTGTGGCGTTTTTGGGGATCATGGTCTTTCCAAATACGAAAGGGACAGTGGATACTCGTATGGTCAAAATTGCACAAATCCTCATTACCAAGGAAGATCATACACTTGTCCCGTTAGTACTGGCAGACATTTATCGAGCATTGACATTATGCAAAGTAGGGGCTCAGTTCTTTGAAGGTTGTAGTATTCTTCTACAATTGTGGTTGATAGAGCATCTCCGCCATCATCCCAAATTCATGAGTTATGGTTCGAGCCCGGATAACTTCATTGAGAGTTATGAGGAAAGGGTGAAAGACTACAACGTGCCAGAAGGGTTTGAAGCCTGGGTCTCCCACTTGAAAGCTCTCAAAGCAAGTCAGGTCGAGTGGACAATAGGATGGCTCTCGATGACAGAAGCCATATATATGACGGCTACCAAGGGTTACCTGAGGTTGATAGGTGTGAGGAGTGTCCATCCATATGCATCGTAGAGGGTCTTAAGGCAATTGGGAAGATATTAGGTGGTTCCTGAAGATGAAGATCTAACCACCCAGGTCATTGAGCTACATCCAGAAGCTGCATTGCCCGAGACCAGTAGGATTGGAATGACTATCGGTATCTAGAAAATGGCACCTAGGTACCGGATGTTGCAAAGGTGGAAGTGGATCCAAATTATGTTGCATGGTTTGAGAAAAGATCTTGTGTAAACAATGAGCCTGAGCCTGAGCTTGAACCCGAGCCCGAGAGGCCTGCCAAGAGACCTCATGTTCAAGCTTTCGATGAGAAAATCCAAGAAAGGTTGGTCTGGGGAGAAAAGGAGAAAAAATATCAAGCCGCAATTTACACTTTGGAAGAGAAGCTGAGAACATGGAGTTCAATAATGATCTCCAAGCACAAGAAGCTGAAGGTGAAAGAAGAAGGTTGGCCTAAGAGAATGAAGCTCTCCGAGCCCAAGTTCGAAAAATGAGAATAGCAGCTGAGAACCCGGCAGAAGCAGAAAAGATAAAAAGCCATCTACAGCCTTACACAAAAAGTACATGACTATGAGGATGATTTGCAAAAGACTCAAGCTGAGCTAGCAAATGCCCAAGACAAGTTAGCTAAGAATGCGGAGGGACGGGCCAGTTTCATTCGGCAACTAAAGGAGAAGTATGACAAAGGAATGACGAGTATAAAGAAAAATGTCAATATCCTTGAGAATGAAATGGCCAAGCAGGCGAGAGACTTTAAAGCAGAAAAGGAACACTGTTATGCCCTGATGGTGCAACTAGAGAAACACCAGCAGCATCTTCAAGAGCAAAATCATACAGCCGAGCAAGTTTTGGATGCCAGATCTCAGCAAATCGGACGGTTGCTATAGGATAAAGGTATTATCAGTGAAAGGGTTAGGAGAATTGCAGACTACATTGTGATGAAGTGCAACGAGTGTGAAGACATGACCAGATCCACGTTCTTCGCTTCAGTTATGATTTTTGTCCGACAAATCATTGATGACTTATTTCGCCTCCAAGAAGATATGGCGGAAAGGCCCGCAGCAAGGCCAACTGGAGCATCAGTTGAGGCACTTATGTATTCTTGACTTTGTTTGTTCGAGTCTGTATTGTCAGTTTATTTTCGAGTCTGTATTTTCAGTTTTCTTTTGAAGTTGTCGGTCCACTCATCGAGTCTGTTAGTCTTCATGTTTAAATCTATCGGGAAAGTTGTCAAGATGTTTTATTTTATTTTATGAAAATTTAAAAACCCAAAAAAAGTTTATTTATTTATTTTGCACATGTTCCTAGAACTATGTTTGATCTAATTTATGTGGTATCATGATACGTATGCAATCCCCATAGGATCCGCTCAAAATCGTGAAAAAGAAGAAGAAGAAGAAAACAAGAAAAATTGTGAAAAAGAAGAGAGTAAAAATGAGAGAATCAAGTAAAGAAAAGTAGGGATGGAAAAGGAAAGAAAAAGAAATGGAAATTTGTGAAAGCCGGGATGACGCAAACAGCCGTTCAAATGCATAATAGAAATGGTTAACTACTTAGCTGCATTGCATCCCCAACATGCGATTGCCTATCTGTTAAGCTCTAATCACTAACAAGTTTGTTTATTGTCATCAAGTCCAGGCAGGTGGTTAGTTTGTTTGGCATTCTAGCAACTCACCCGTACAACACCTGGTCCAAAGACAAGTTGATCATGGCTGGCCAAAAATTGGATGCAATTGTTATTGATCTGTCAAGGGAAGGGGAAGAGTCTGATGTTAATCTGAAAAAGGAGTTACATAAGTTGAAACACCAGATGGCAGAGATGTACTAGGTATGGGTGAAAGGGCATCCACCACCATCATACCCCACCAACCCGGCTTTCGTCTCGACACTGGTTCAATCCCAAGAACCTCCCACTATTGATTCATCTCCAGGCTTCCCCCATTACCACCACTACCAAGGCACCACTTCCCAGACCCCACAAGCACCACCACCCAAACCAATCCCATACCCCCCTCCACCAGCCACCCCGATTTTCATGGTACCCCCACCCGCTACACTCCACTGATCATCCAGTGAGCCCTTATTCCAGATCCAAGATAACCAATACTATCCCTCGGAGCCTACTTTCAAGGCCCCAGAACATTACTCCTACACTCCTCATTTCGACCTCCTAGTTGAGACTAAGAAACCGCCTAAAACCCCAGAACAAGAGGAGATGTTCAGGAAGGTTAGAAGCCTGGAATAGTCATTCAGAAACATGCAGGTATTATGAGGCCAGGTGAGCGTAGCCTACAAGGATTTGTGTCTATTTACCGATGTTCAGTTGTTTGTGGGATTCAAGATGCCTAAATTTGATCTATATGATGGGCAAGGAGACTCGGTGGCCCATTTGAGAGGATTCTGCAGTAAAATGAGAGGAGTCAGTGGGAAATATAAGTTGTTGATGGCGTACTTTAGCCAGAGTCTGAGGGGCACGGCATTGGAGTGGTACACTCGTCAGGATCACAGTAGATGGTATACTTGGGATGATTTGGCCCAAGCATTTGCTCGTCATTTCCAATACAATATCGAGATCGTGCCAGATCATTTGTCTCTGACTAAAATTGAGAAGAAGCCTAGTGAAAGTTTCAGGGAATATGGTTTTCGCTGGAGAGAACAAGCGGCAAGAGTTAACCTCCCGATGGAGGAGAGCGAAATGGTGGAGTACTTTCTGCGGGCTCTGGAGCCTACTTATTTTGGCCATCTGATGTCGTCCATAGGCAAGTATTTGAACGAGGTAGTGAAGATGGGTGTCATGGTGGAAGAAGGGCTTAAATCAAGCAAAATCATGAGTTACTCGGCTATCAAAGCAATTACCCAAGCCATTCATAATGGTACCGGAGGAGTGATCGGAAAGAAGAAGAAAGAAGATGTGGCAACGATTGATTCAGGATCATGGTTTGGACCGAGGGGCCCATTACACCACTATACTCAACCTCGACCCCATCACTGAACTTACACCCAAACCCCATATAATCCATCCCAGCATTACTTCCCATCACCAGACCCTCAGATTTTTGTCCACCACACCCAGACATATACTCAACCTCCCGCCTACTCACAATGGCGTGCCCCGGCCCCACAAAACACCTACCCAGCTCCACAAAATGCTTACCCACCCCTACGAGCCTACCGAAACCCACTCGGTCCAGGTTTCTCACCTAATCCAGCATTCAAAAACGAGAGGTTGCAGTGGAAGAAAACTTTCACCCCGTTAGGGGAATCTTATACCAGTTTATTCCATAGATTGAGGTAGTTGGATATGCTGAGGCCAATTGAGTCGAAATTACCAAATCCTCCTCCAAAAAATATTGATTACTCCATGAGCTGTGAATATTGTTCTGGTACTTCGGGGCATGATACGGAGAAGTGCTGGCACTTGAAAAATGCCAATCAGGAGCTTATCGACACAAACCAGATTGAAGTCCAAACTCTGGAGGCACCAAACATCAACCAGAACCCATTGCCAACCCATCAGGAAACGAACATGATCGAGATAGTACACAAAGGGGGGAACCCAAGAAGCCTTCACAATCTGTTATGATGATTCGGTCTAACGAGGTCAAGCCAGTCAAAAAACCAACGGTTGAAGGATCAGTGAACAAGTTGAGCATGACAAACGGTAAGCCATTTGTAGTAGCTAAGAAATGATCCCCAAGTGATGTTATAGCAAAGCAAGAAAAGTCAAAAGTGGTTGTGCCAGGGTTGGCAAACAAGCCTATCATAATTGTAGAGGGTGCCCGTATGGATCCTGTCATCATCAAGCCTGTAACCCAGTTGCCGCTAATCAACACCAAGGCTATCCCATGAAACTACGAACGGGTGATAGTGACCTACAAGGGAAAGGAAGTGAAAGAAGAAGTCAATGAGGCCCAAAGATTAACTCGCTCAGGGAGATAATTTGCCCCGGAAGAGTTAAGGAAAGCTAAAACATCCAGAGATAATCTAGTTCTAGTAAAAAAAGTAGTCACTGAAGAAGAGGCGGAGGAGTTCTTGAGGAAAATGAAGGTACAAGATTATTCCATCGTGGAACAGTTGAGAAAGACGCCTGCTCAGATTTCCTTGCTATCATTGCTAATCCATTCAGACGAGCATCGTCAGGCCCTGGTGAAATTTCTGAGCGAGGCTCATGTCCCCGACAAAATTTTAGTGAACTATCTGGAGAAGATCGCTAACAAAATATTTAAGGTAAATAGGGTCACCTTCTCTGATGACGAGTTGTCTATGGAAGGTACTGAACACAACAAAGCTCTCTATCTTACGGTGAAATATGAAGATTCTGTGGTCACCAGGGTATTAGTTGACAATGGTTCCAGTGCAAACATCTGCCCTGTCTCCACTCTGAACAAGTTGAAAGTTGATGATGAGAGAATTCATAAAAACAGCATATGCGTCCGACGTTTTGATGGTGGAGGGAAAGACTCAGTTAATGATATAGTGTTTGAGTTGATAATATGACCGGTGGAATTCACTATGGAGTTCCAGGTACTAGACGTAGCCGTCTCCTACAATTTGCTAATAGGTCAACCTTGGATTCATGCCGCCAAAGCAGTCCCATTCACATTGCATCAGATGGTCAAGTTTGAGTGGGACATGCAAGAGATCGTCGTGCATGGTGAGGAGAATCTGTGTGCTCACAGTGATGACTCCATCCCGTTCATTGAGGCTGAAGACGACAAAGGGCCTCAAGTCTATTAGGTTTTTGAAACAGTGCCGGTCGAGAAGCTTCCAGAAGGGAAATGTGTTCCAACTCCAAAGATAGCCTCTGTAGCCATCATGGTGGCCTCGAAAATACTGAAAAATGGTTTTGTGCCAGGTAAAGGTCTGGGTGTATCCCTGCAGGGTATCATACAGCCGGTGTCCCTCCCTGAAAACTTGGGTACGTTTGGTCTTGGATTCAAGCCTACAGCGACAAATGTGAAAAAGGCTAAAAGGTTAAAATAAAAGGCGTGGGCATTTTCGAAGCCTATCCCGAATCTCTCCAGGTCGTTTGTCAAGCTCGGTGCCAGAAAAAGCCCGGTAACGACAATTCCAAGTCCTATGGTTGACATTGATGAAGAGTTAATTGAGAGGTTCCAGAGGTTGTTTGATGATGTGAACATGGTAAAAGTTGGAGAAGGTTCTAGCAAAGCAGACGTGCAGTTCGTCGGGCCGAATGTAAAGCTTAACAATTGAAAGGCTACTCCTCTCCCTACTCGAAAGGAGTCTTGGTAGTTTGTTTTGTTTTCCTTTCCATCTGGGTCATTTTAGGGTTATGACCCAGATTTTATTTTTTGTTTGTTGATGTACAAACCCTGTTATCCTTTATTTTTAATGAAATGCAGTTTCCCTTTTCCGTCATTCCTGATAGTTTTATTTTTGTTTTTCTTTTCTTCTTTGTACAGTTCTTTTTATGCTGGTTTCAATGACATGACATGCATGAGGAATCTTCGGCCAAGTCTTAAAAGTCAATCTATTCCTAAAATAATAATCCAGGAAATAGAGTGTGATGATGAATCAGAATACGATGAGGATGAGGCCTTTGAGGAGATTAGTAAGGAATTAAATCACTTTGAAGAAAAACCCAAGCCTAATCTGAATGACACGGAAGAAATCAATCTAGGGGATCCAGATAATGTCAGAGAAACTAAGATAAGTGTCCACCTTGAACCGCAAATCAGGGAGGAAATAGTCAAGGCATTGTTTGAATATAAGGATATTTTTGCATGGTCGTATGATGACATGCTAGGCTTGAGTACAGATCTGGTAATCCACAAATTGCCAATTGATCCAGCATTCCCTCCCATCAAGCAGAAGTTGAGAAAGTTCAAAACTGATATGAGTGTGAAGATTAAAGAAGAAGTCATAAAGCAGCTTGACGCAAAGGTCATTCGAGTCAAGCAGTATCCCACGTGGTTAGCCAACGTTGTGCCCGTGCCAAAGAAAGATGGTAAGACTAGAGTGTGTGTTGATTATCATGACCTCAACAAAGCCAGTCCAAAGGACAATTTCCCACTGCCAAATATCCATATTTTGATTGATAATTGTGCCAAGCATGAGACTGGGTCTTTTATGGATTGATATGCGGGGTATCATCAGATTTTAATGCATGAGGAAGATGCATAAAAGATGGCATTCATCACGCTGTGGGGAATATATTGCTACCGGGTCATGCCATTCAGTTTGAAAAATGCTGGGGAATCTTACATGAGGGCGATGACTACCATATTCCATGACATGATACACAAGGAGATTGAGGTTTACGTGGATGATGTGATCATAAAGTCTAGAAAGCAGTCTGACCACATCATAGATTTGAGAAAGTTTTTTTAGAGGCTCCACAGGTACAATCTTAAGCTCAATCCTGCAAAGTGTGCATTTGGTGTTCCATCGGGGAAACTATTGGGGTTCATAGTCAGCCAGCGGGGCATTGAATTGGATCCATCAATGATCAAGGCTATCCAGGAATTACCATCGCCAAAGAACAAGACCGAGGTGATGAGTCTGCTAGGGAGATTGAACTACATCAGCAGGTTTATTGCTCAGCTCACTACAACTTGTGAGCCCATATTTAAGTTGCTAAAGAAGGATATTGCGGTCAAGTGGACTCATGAGTGCCAGAAAGCATTTGATAAGATCAAAGAGTATTTGTCGAACCCACCTGTGTTGGTCCCGCTAGAGCCCGGAAGACCTTTGATTCTTTATTTGACCGCCCTGGATCACTCATTTGGTTGTGTGTTGGGTCAGCATATCATCACTGGCAGGAAAGAGCAGGCCATCTATTATCTCAGCAAGAAGTTCACTTCTTATGAGATTAAGAATACTCCCCTTGAGAGGACATGCTGTGCCCTGACTTGGGTAGCCCAGAAGTTGAAGCATTATTTGTCGTCCTACACTACTTACCTTATCTCTCGCTTGGATCCGTTAAAGTATATCTTCCAGAATCCCATGCCCACAGGAAGGCTCGCAAAATGACAGATTTTTCTCACAAAGTTTGACATCGTATATGTGACTCGAACGACGATGAAAGCCCAAGATTTGGCCGATCATTTGGCCGAGAACCCAGTGGATGAAGAATATGAACCTTTGAAGACTTATTTTCCTGATGATGAGGTAATGCATATTGACGAGATCGAGAAGGACGAAAAGCCTGGTTGGAAACTTTTCTTAGATGGAGCTGCTAATAGACGAAAAGCCTGCTTATTTTCATTGCTCAGCTTCGTTTCTACTGTACCAACAACATGGCCGAATACGAAGCATGCATTTTGGGTTTAAGGCTGGCTATGGACATGGGAGTCCAGGAAGTACTGGTGATGGGAGATTTGGATTTGTTAGTGCACCAGATTCAGGGAGAATGGGAGACTCGAGATTTGGAACTCATACCGTATTGTCAATGTCTGTAGGATCTCTGTCAACAGTTCAGGTCAGTGGAGTTCATGCATATCCCTAGGACCCACAACGAGGTTGCTGACGCTTTGGCTACCCTAGCGTCGATGTTACATCATACAGATAAGGCTTATGTTGACCTTTTGCATATTCAGGTCCGCGATCAGCATGCTTATTGTAACATGGTGGAAGAAGAACTTGACGGTGAACCTTGGTTCCACGATATTAGGGAGTTCATCAGGTCGGGGGTATATCCGGTACAAGCCACAAGGGATCAAAAGAGAACAATTCAACATTTGACAAGTGGATTTTTCTTCAGTGGAGGAGTTTTGTACAAAAGAACTCTAAATCTTGGATTGTTAAGATGCATAGATGCTAGAAAAGCCACGACCATCATGACCGAAGTGCATTCCATAGTCTGCGAACCACATATGAGTGGGTATATTTTGGCAAAGAAAATCCTCCGAGTAGGTTATTATTGGCTTACCATGAAGCGATATTGTATCAGTTTATGCGCAAGTGTCATCAATGCCAAGTACACAGAGATTTGATCCATTCTCCGCCATCTGAATTGCACACAATGTCTGCACCATGTCCCTTTGTTGCTTGGGTTATGGATGTCATCGGACCAATTGAGCCAGCAGCATCCAATGGACACAGGTTCATTTTGGTGGCCATTGACTATTTCACTAAGTGGGTTGAAGCTAAAACTTTCAAATATGTGACCAAGAAGGCAGTGGTCGATTTTGTTCATTCAAATATCCTTTGTCGGTTTGGAATCCCAAAGGTGATCATCACAGCTAATAGTGCCAATCTTAATAGTCATCTGATGAAAGAAGTGTGTCAACAATTCAAGATTACACATCACAATTCCACCCTATACTTCCCCAAGGCGAATGGAGAAGTCGAGGCAGCCAACAAGAACATAAAGAAGATACTTCAGAAAATGGTTCAAGGTTCCAAGCAATGGCATGAGAAGTTGCCCTTTGCTCTTTTGGGTTATCGCACTACTGTTCGCACTTCAGTAGGTGCAACTCCTTATTTGTTGGTATATGGCACTAAAGCAGTAATACCCGCGGAAGTTGAAATCACATCCCTTCGGATTGTTGCTGAAACCGAAATTGATGATGATGAGTGGGTACCCGTCTGGAGCAATTGAGTTTGATTGATGAGAAAAGATTGGTAGTAGTGTGGCATGGCCAGTTGTATCAAAAGAGAATGGCAAGAGCGTATAACAAGAAGGTGCATCCTCGAAAATTTGAAATGGGTCAGCAAGTATTGAAACACATCCTTCCACATCAGACTGAAGCAAAACGCAAGTTCGCCCCAAATTGGCAAGGGCCGTTCATCGTAACTAGAGTGTTTTCCAATGGTACATTGTATTTAACAGATATAGAAGGCAAATGTATAGATATGGCTATCAATTCTGATGCAGTCAAAAGATATTATGTATGATTTCTTTGGTTTGTCTAAATTGTTGTTTGTACATGGCATATTTTGAAGATTGGAATGACGAAGGCATTTTATTCTGCTATCTAGATACTTTATTCTTTGATACCCCTTTGAGCCGTATTTATTTCCTTTCATACCCCTCTTTTGGAATCATGTAGCGAAATTTAGAAACACGAACACAAAAAGTAAGTAAAGAAGAAAAGAGAAAAAAGGAGAGAAAAGAGAAGAGAAAAGAGAAAGAAAAAAGTGGAAAAGAGTAAAAAAAATAGAAAGAAAAGGAAAAAGAGAGAAAGAGAAAAACAACAACAACAAAGCAATTTCTATGTCATGAACTACGTTCGATCTAAATCCTTTTAAGGATACGTAGGCAGCCTCACAGTTCGGTCCCATCAAAATAAAAATTCAAAAGTCCCCAAGCAAAGAAACTGGGAAAGAAGTTGTGGTTGTTGTAAGAGATCTGATTCCAAAAGTTGTAATTTTAAACTCATTCAAGCTGTTTTGAGCCTTTTGATATCCTTTCTTTCTAACCCTATCCAAAAGCCCAAATTACGGTCCAAAAAAAGACCTTCTGATCAGTCTTCGAGAGATGCCAAATCGCGCAAGTAGAGGTGTGATTCATATCAGGGGCAACACTCCGTTCTAAGCAAGAAAAATAAAAAAAATGAGAGAGTCTTACTGGTGAAAAACCCCACGGGCACCGTAAGGTGATTGAAAGCTGAGAGAAATTAAAAATGAGAGAGTCTTATTGGTGAAAACCCTCACGGGCACCGTAAGGCGACGATGAGTTGAGAGATAAATAAATGAGAGAGGTTTGCTGGTGAAAACCCTGTAGGGCACCGCAAGCTGAATAAGTTTGTTGACTTTGCAAGGGAATCAGATCATGGGAACCTTAGGCATAAAATGTGAAGACTGAAAGAGGATTGACTGAATGGGCTACGCTGATTAATCCGAAGTGCATGTCATGACCATTGATTCTAGCAGCCTCACTCAGATAAGTCATTCTCCCTTTCCTCCTCAAACAGTCTTTCTGTTTTGATTCTCTTCTCTATTTATAACTCTCAAAGTCGTTGCATTTCATTTCCTTTTGGGTCTATTCCTCTAAGATTTTTCAATGTTAGACTTGCTAAGCAAAAGAAAGGATTGCAAAGCTTATTACCAACTTCCAAATTGCACAAAGCAAAGTGCGGCCACAACATGTCAAGAACAACATGATGCAAAATGGGAAAATAAGGTGTTAGCCGGGGTTCGAGTGATCAAGTGGTTTCGTGAGTTGTGGGGAGAAATACAGAATTTCAGAAGAGAGAGACAAACATGATAATACATCAAGCTGATTATAGGGCACTTGGGTCATTCAAGGTTTCATAGTTAAGGTTTAATCATAAGGTGAAATAACTCTTTGCCAGTCAGATGCAGCTGAGCAGAACAAAGCATGGCAGCGGGAATGCCACCCTCAACAAGAATGCTGCAAACTAACCACCACATTTTTAAACTGGCAAGATATTTCTTTGATTGAAACAGGGGCCGGAAATTTCGTTTGTTTCGGAGAAACCCTCCGTGAGGAAAGTAGGTGCCAGACATGCTCGGCAGTAAACTCCAGTATCCTCCTAGATAAGAGAGTTTAGTAAGTCTTGAGACCTTCACAAATGACAAAGGTTTGACAAGAGGTCTACTTTTGGGAAGTATAATTTGGCATTTGAGTTTTTCACTTTTGAGATGAGGCTTGGTTTGAAATTTTCAGGATAAAGAAATTTAGTTTAGATTTTATTTTGATAATAAGAAATCAGTTAACACTCACAGATGTTCCCAAATATCAAACTAGGGCAGAAAATTACTTTTGTTTTGTCTGTTTTGTTGAAATCAGGCACCCACCTGGAGAACAAGGGAAGACAACACGAGTTTCCAGAGTAGAAAGCAGTTCAGGTTAAGCAATCAGGACCCACCTGGAGAAACAATGGATGACAGTTCAAAGAAAAATAGTCTCAAGAAAAGGACAATTCAGGTTTAACAATCAGGCACCCACCTAGAGAACAAGGGAAGACAACACGAGTTTCAAGAATAGAAAGCAGTTCAAGATCAAGCAGTCAGGCACCCACCTGATGAACAAGGAGAGACTGTTCAAAAGAAAGGCAATGTCAAGTAGAGAACAAGTCAGGCTCAGCAATTAGGCACCCACCTGGAGAGCAAGGGAAAATGGTGCAAGCTTCTAAGTAAAACAGTTCCAAGTAGCAAGAGAAGATGGTTCAAGTCAACAATCAGGAACCCACCTAGAGAACAAGGGAAAACGAGTCAAGTTTTGAGGGAAAAGCAGTGCAAGTGTTGGAAATCAGGCACTCGCCTGGAGAACAAAGGGAATGCAACAATGTTCAAAGGAAGACGTGTCAAGTTCGGCAATCAGGAGTCCACCTGGAGAATAAGGGAAAATAGGTCAAGTTCTGAGGAAAAGCAGTTAAAGTTTTGGCAATCAGGCGCCCACCTGGAGAGAAAGGGAATACAGTTAAAGTTTTGGCAATCAGGCGCCCACCTGGAGAGCAATGGAATGCAGTTAAAGTTTTGGCAGTCAGGCGCCCACCTAGAGAGCAAGGGAATGCAGTTAAACTTTTGACAATCAGGCATCCACCTGGAGAATAAGGAAAGCAATTCAAGTTTCGAAGGAAGACAACACAGATTTCAAGGGAAAACAGTTTAAGGTAACAAAGGGAGTGCAATTGAAGTTTTGATAATCAGGCGCCCGCCTGGAGAACAAGGGAATACAGTTCAAATGTTGGCAATCAGGCGCCACCTAGAGAATAAGGGAATTTACTTCAGAATGTATATCAAACCAGCAACAAAGGAAGCTCACCTGGAGAGGACAAGTCAGCGAAGCAGCAGAAACTGCAAGATCAAGCTTGAAGATGTGTAGATAGGATTCTTGCAATTCATAGATCATAGTTTAGTCTAGCTTCTTTTATTTTGTCTTGGTGTGATAAGGAGTTCAGCAAGCAGTAGCAGCAACAACAACAGTGAAATCACAGCTTCCTGGTAGTCCCGGCTACCGAAACTTTCCGAACTACACTGACCTGATTCCTTTATAGCCAAGGATATGTAGGCAACCTCGGAAGCAGGGTGCGGTCAAATCTTTCAAAAATGCTTCCCATGGAGTATTCAAACGGCTAAAAATCGCTCGTATCCGCTCACTTTATCTTTGCACGAAAACTCTTCGTGTTTCTGAGCAAAGAGGGACAGCTGTGAGCACGTGATTTTTGCCCTATGTGAATTACTCCTATAAAATTCAAGAAAATAAATTTTTTCCATTATTTGCAATTTTATAGGATTTTGTGAGAATTTGTGCTAATTGTTTGCATTTCGGTGCATGTCTATTTCTGTTAAAAATAATGAAAATGTCAAAATACCATGCATTGCATTTAACTTTCAATTTTACACTTTTAGGATTAATTAATTAATTATTCGCTTTATTAAATTTGAAAATCACAAAAATTGGCTTAATTTTGCATTTTTAGATTTTTAATTTTAAATTTGTAATTTCTTCTCTTAATTTAGGAGTAATTAATTTTTGTAAATATTATAGTAGACAATCAGCTTAGTTTCTTTCAAATTAATTATTTTAGGAGTTTTAATTAATTAAAATAGGAAAAGATAAATTGAAAAAAAAAAGATAGGAAAAAGAGAATTAAAAACAAGGCTATTGTGTAATGGACCAAAATGTAAAGCCCAAACCCAATTCTTCGCCACAAACCCATCCTAAGTCTCTGCCCAACCCGATCCAGTCCCGTATTGACCAAAACGACCTCGTTTCCATAAAGCAAAATCTCAGCCGTTGATCTAGATTGATCCAATGGCTGGGAACTGGTTACTCAATCCATATAAAATTGTCGAACCCCGCCCCCCAATTCCCCAAACCTCACCAAGCCCTTCATTTCTCTGTCTCTTTGAACTCAAATCCTAGAATCCGCCGCCCCAAATTCCCAAGCCCCCCACCGGTCGGCGACGTGACACAATCGACCCCAAACTCATACCACACAATCACCACCCACCCCTGATTCTTAATCCATCGCCATGTTTCCCAAAATCCCCACCAAATCTAGCCAGTTTTAGCTCTAAAAAAGAGAGAAAGATCTTTCAGTTCTTCAAGTTTCCAAGAACGATTTGACCTGAAACTTGTATTGATCGTTTGTTCTCAACAAGAACATTCGATTAATACTAATTTCGGTTTAAATTGAAGAATGCCGGAGGTCCGTTCAAGCCAACCATCCGTTTACCTATTTTATGTATTTCTATTTCTCTTCTCTTCTTCTTCATTCTTTGTTTTCTTTTCTTCCTCTTCTCCTTTATTCTCCTTTCCCGTTCTTTCTATTTTTTCTGTTTCTTTTTCTCTTTAACTGGATAAAGAAATTCAGGTAGCAATAATCTGTGGTTTGTTTTGGATAATTTTGTTAACCGGATTAGAGTTAATTTTGTCATTTCGTTCTTTGATTGTTTGTTTGTCTTATATTTATTTTTACCTAGTTTAGTCCCTAGATTTTGAGTTAATATTCTAAATTTATTAAGTATTCTTAGATCAAATCGCATACTTTCTATTTCTGTCGATTGGATTTTGGTTTGGCCTGGGTCAGAACTTGAGTTTCAATGCTTATTTTGAGTGGTTTGGGTTTCAGCCTTGGGCTTTTTGGTCATCTCTGACCCGATTTTAAAAGGTTCGTTCATTTTGGTTTGGGGTCTTGGGTTAATTTGACCCAGGTTTGATTTTCTAAATGTAAATTGCAAGGGTATCAAGGGTGTTTTAGGTATTTGAGGGTTTGGGGGAATATTTTTCTGTTGTAGAAGTTTCTAGAGGATAAGGTTGGGGCTGGTTTGTTAAGAGAAGGGAGGTTTCAGATATTTTGAAGGGTTAAAAGGGCAAGACAATTAAGAATTAAAAGGGTAGAAGAGGAATTAGTTAACTAGGCTAGGGCTGCCTTAGGATTGCCTATATAAGAGCCTTTTTCTCTCATTTTGAAGTAGCCATTCATACTCTGAAAAAACACAAAACGTTCTGCATCATTTTTGATTGAAAAATTGTTTAAATTGCTTCTTGGTTTTCACTCAAACGAGTTACTGATTATCAGGGGTTTAAGGAAGCTGAATATGGCTGTTTGACTTGTTGATCTGCTCACTCTTTTGCTATTGCTGAGGTCCTCATCATCTCTTATTTGTTTTGACTTCCAGGTACTTCTTGGTTCCTAATGCTATGTGAGGTGCAAATCTGAAATGGGTATCGAGTTAGAGATTTGAGGATAAATTTCATTTTGTTGAATATTAACTTATACTTTTAGATTCTTTCCATGTCCATGTATTAATTTCAGTTCTTTTCATGTGTTTACCATTTGATCATTTGTTGTTTCTTGTATTTCCTCTTCGAGTTATGATTTAGTCTCTTAGCCTCTTAGGTTGATTTGGATTTGGGCTGAGGGTCTTTGCAGTTGAACACTCAGAAGGTTTGAGTGTTCTGGCCTAATTCAGTTATGGAATGTTACATTGGTTTATTTAAATTTGCTTAAGTCAGTGTTTGAATTTCAGCTCTAAATTGATGTATGGCATTATTCCATTACTTTGATTTTTTAGGATTTAGTCTTAAGTCTGTATCGTTTTGAGGGCTGTAACTCGAGCAAGAAACTACATGTTTTGAGGATTATTGTGAAATTAAACTGTTGTGGTACTGATTGGAATAGTTGAGTAACTAGCTAGTGGCTTCGAATCCCATGTGTATATCATCAGTAGAACCTTTTTTTTTAGAAAATTATACAGTATAATATATGGATGTTATAATGTTGGATTTTTGCATACCATCGTGTCTCATTGGCTAAGGTCATTTGAGCCTTATTCAATTTTGGTTTTGAAGTATCTGAGGCAGGGACTTGGCCCAAACAGGGTCGCCTGGGCTATAGCCTTGTCCGTGCCGGGCCTCAATGATTTCCCTTCTCCTATTGGTCTCAACTTCAGGCCCAAGCCTCCTCAGTATTATTATCCCTCAAACTGCCCATTTTAGGTATTTAATTGGGCTGAATCAATTGGGCTTTGCCTTCCTTTTCTTCCATTTGGCTTGTTTAAGCCCGAGCCCCTTTAGCCCCATTTGCTCTTGCCATTTCTGCAGTAGTTTGGGCTTGTAATTGACTCACTGTTACCCCAAAAATAATTCAAGGACTAACATGTATCTCAAGCCTGTTTTGTTTTACTAATAGCTCAAACTTTTCCTTTCTTTAAAAAATTAGAACGTTTTAGGCTTTAGTCAAACGTTTTCTTAACAAATAAATTGAGGTGTGCCATTTTAACTAAATCACATATGGCCCTCACAAATACTTTGATTAGATATTAGTACGAATATTCGTAGAAAACCTTTAAGCGCGTTTAAAAATACAATTGTGATTATGTACACGTTCGCGTGACACAATTACGATTCTAAAAAATATATTTCGGAGTATGCGTTCGTGCAACTTCGAACAAACTTTTTTAATAATAAAATTATTTTAATAGGCCACTAATTAAATTTAATTCATATAATCCGAGGTGTGCCATCCACCATTTAATCATACATGGCCCTCGTATTAATAACCTAGATATAAAAATGATGAATGTTTGTAGTTTGCTTAATGCCCGTTTAATACATCATCGTGATTGTGGACACGTTCTCGCGACATGATTACGATTTCTAAAAACAAAACCGGAGTATGCGTTCGCGCAACTTCGGCCAAACTTTCTTAATATTAATAAAGCGTTATTAATTGTGGACACGTTCGCATGACATGATTTTTGACGCGCCAAACAAACGGGTACACGTAGGCGTGACCCTTTTCAAGATAATTTATTAATTAAAAGCGGTGAATGCACATAGGTTCTAAAATAAGTAATTAGACAATTTGATTAAGCCAAGTATGATCAAAGCGACCGTTCTAGAACCACGGAACTCGGAACAATCTAACATCTTCTTCCGGGTTAAAAGAATTCCTTACCCGAATTTCTGTGTTCGCAGACCGTAAATAGAGTCAAATTTCCTCGATTCGGGATTTTAAATCGGTGACTTGAGACACCAAAAATTATACCAAGTGGAGACTCTGATTCTTAAATGATAATCCCGTTTCGATTATCACTTAAATTAAAAAAAAACTCCATTATACCCTTTCGAGAGTAGTAAAAAGGAGGTGTGACAATTAATATGCTCCATTTAAACTTGTCTTAGTTTTGAAAGTGAAACTTTTGTATGAAAATTTGAATAAAAAGAAAACCCTTCATGAAAAATAGTTGTTGGAGTAAGAAAAATATTATATCCAAGTTATTGAACATATACAAGATTTGCTATATGAATTCTCACGTTCAAGTCGCTCCATTTAGACCCGTCTTAATCTTGAACAAGAAACATTTCTTGGAAAAAATGAAAAAAAGAACCCGAAAAACCAGCTATTGGACTAGGAAAACTCATGTACACCATCTTGAATGCATAATATGTTTACTTTATTTTTCTTAAAAGATCATTATGCTATGAGAAACAGAATTTGAGTGAAAATTGTCCAAAGAATAAAGAAATGAAGGAAAAAAGCATATAATTGTGCATGACAACAAGTCCAAAGACAATTTCCAAGCAGACAGAATTGAGGGAGTAAACATACTAAGTCCATAAAGAATTTTATATAAACCATTTGAATATTGAGGAAACTTCTAAAAGAGATAAAGAGTCCTCTATTAAATTAAAGATGGCAAGTAGCATTGGGTCAGGAAGATCTCAGGCAGGATCTCTGCACTTGAAAAAGGATATGAAATATTCCAAATATTAATTTTGGCATTTCCCACCTCATCTCTGTACTTTTTCTCTTACTACCCATTACCCTTGTAACATTTTCATTATCATTAGCTTTTCGTGCCTCGAAGGGGAGCATTGGCGCAATTGGTAAAGTTGTTGCCCTGTGACCAATGGGTTACGGGTTCGAGCCGTGAAAACAGCCTCTTGCAAAAATGTAGGATAAAACTGCGTACAATAGACCTTTGTGGTCCAGCACTTCCCCGGACCCCGCACATAGGAGCTTAATGCACTGAGCTGTTAGATTCGTATATCTAAATCTATTTGTGAAATTGAATCGAACAAAACCTAGCTTGAGAGAGAGAGAGAGAGAGAAAAACGATCTGTTTTACTATTTCATAAAAAGCTAAGCTGAAAATGAAATTGTATATCTACATTCTAGAATGTCCCCTTTCTTATTGTTGGGCCCGGGTATCATACATTTTGGACTCACTTATACATCTGTCTTACAACTACATAGCTACAGAATTTGTAAAGGAGAATATACAACTAGGCCTATCCCCTATTGGGCCTATATGACTGATCCATGATATGGTTAATACCCCCCTCAAGCTGGAGGGTGAGAACATCCAAGCTTGCCAAGGAGAGAATGATGAAGAGGGCCTGGAAGGGATTTGGTCAAAATGTCAGCAAGCTGTGCAGAGGATGAAACATGCTGAAGAGAAATCAGCCCAGATTGAAGACAATCTCGCACGTAGTGACAATCAATATCAATATGTTTTGTGCGCTCATGAAAGATGGGGTTCTTGGCAATATGAAGGGTTGCCTGGCTATCACAAAGTACCTGAACAGGACTAGAAATCACCAAACCAAGGTCAGCAAATAAACGAACAAGCCAAGAAATTCCAGTGACAACCTTTCTCAAGGCTCTATATTGAGCAGAAGACTATGAAATAGGACCTCCTTACTCTTCTTACTCTCAGCAGAGTTGTTTCTTACTCTTCCAAGAAATAGGAAAACTTCCAAAAGTGATATAATAACCAGTTATGGACCTCCTGGACTGGGCACATGCAACCCAGTCAAAATCAGAGAAAGCCAAGAGGGACATATCAGAGGAAGAGGAGAGGAGAGTGCCCAAACGAGTGTCGTTTATCAAATACCTGAGTACATGCAACGCAGCCAACATATGAGGAACCTATGGAGCCTGAAGAAACTAGCTTAGGTGTTGGACTGAAAATGTTATATCTGGTCTGGTGTGCTGCAAAAAATTCAATTTTCCCACGAGACTCCTGTAAATACTAGGGTCAGAGACAGGCTCTCCCAGGTGTGAAGTGGTGACAGTGAAATTCTTCAAGCAAATCAGTGACAAACTTGGTCTGAGTCATCAAATACCCCTGTGGGATCTTACTGAACTCCAAACCCAAGAAATAATGAATGGATCCAAGGTCTTTAATTTTGAACCAATCATCCAAAAAAGATTTTAAATCATCAAGTTTAGAAATATCATCCCTAGCCAATAAAATGTCATCCACATAGACTGCCAAGGCAGTCAAAGATCCAACACTTGACTTGGTTGGGAATAGTCATTCTTACTTGAAGAGTAGCCTCGAGATAACAAAACTTCATACAATTTTGAAAACCATTATCTAGAAGCTTGTTTGAGACCATATAATGATTTCTTGAGTTTTCATACCAATGAGGAAGAGGGAGAGGAAGAGGAAGGAGAATAAACCTGAAGACCAAAAGGAATTTTCATGGAGATCACCATGAAGGAAAGCATTATTCACATCAAGTTGGTACACAGTCCAGTTCTTCTTGGCAGCCAAGTAAACAAGGCATTTAATAGTAGTGAATTTGACTACTGGGGAAAAGGGTTTAGTGTAATCAGTCCCTTCTTTTTGGGGATTCCCTCTAATAACTATTCTAGCTTTATATCGCTCAATAGAACCATCAGAATTTTGTTTAATCTTGTAAACCCATTTGCAAGGAATAGGTTTCTTATGAGGGGGACGTGGAACGATATCCCAAGTGTTGTTTGCTTCAAGAGCCTGAAATTCCTTTAAGCATAGCTTCTTGCCAAGCAGGGTGTGAGGCAGCCTGTTGGTAAAATTGAGGTTCATGCAAGTGTAGCGCAACAGTTGAAACCTTGGAGTTGTCAGAAATAGAAGGAAAAGAGGCAGAAGAGCAAATATAATCTTGTAAATAAGTAGTCTGGTGAGACACTCTAGTAGACTTTCTAATAGGTGGTACAGAAGGAGCAGAAGGAGGGGTACTGGAAACAAGAGAAGAAAGGCATGGAGGTGAAGGTGTATTTTGAGAAGGGCGAGGATGAGCAGAAGGTGAGACAGGGAAAATAGGAACAAGAGCAGAGTGTGGAGAGGGAAAAGGAGAAGAAGTTGATCTTGGAAGAGAAGGGAAAATAACAGGAGGTGGAGGAGGAGTGACAGAATCAATAAGGGAAAGAGGAAAAGTAGAAGGAGTGAAGGAAGAGAAATAGGGAAAGATATGTTCATGAAACACAACATCCCTAGAAAAGAAAATAGAATGATTGGAGAGGTTTAGAAGCCTATATCCTTTCTTACCACAAGGATAACCTAAGAAAACACAAGCAATAGCTCTCGACTGAAATTTGTCTCTCCCAGATTTGGGAGGGGTGGCAAAGCAAAGGCATCCAAAAGATTTCATATGGTCATATGTGGGAGAAACACCATGCAATTTTTCATAGGGGGAGGAGATATTTAAGATAGAGGAAGGCAATCTATTGATAATATATGTGGCTGTCAAAACATAATCACCCCAATATTTTGTTGGAAGCTTGGATTGAAAAATCAAGGCTCTGGATGTTTCTAGGAGGTGTTTATATTTTTGTTCTACCACTAATTTTGTTGTGGTTTGTGTGGAACAGTAGTTTGATATAATATCCCATTTTCAATGAAGAAAACTGAAGCTTCAGAACTGCCACCTAGTTCAAAAGCATTATCAGATCTGAAAGTTTGGACAGAGGAATTAAAGTGGACTTTGACCATGGAGGTAAATGCCTTTATAATAGGAAGGGCATTGCGTTTGCAAGAAAGCAAATGTGTCCATGTAACCCTAGTGAAGTCATCCACTAGAGTGATAAAATATCTAAAACCGTGATATGTTCTAGTATGGTAAGGGCCCCAAATATCTATGTGCACCAATTGAAATGGGGCAGTTGAATGAATGTGACTTTCAGGGAAGGGCAACCTTTGTTGTCTGGCCATAGGACAAATTGAGCAAATGAAAGATTGTTTATGAGAAACCAAATGAGATAAACAAGGGATAAATTTCATTTTATGATAAGACATGTGACCAAGTCTCTGATGCCAAAGCCAATCCATTTTATTAACAACAGAAGATGGATTACAAGAGGGACTAGGGGAAGTGGGAGAATCAAAACTACACGCAATACTGCAAGAAATAGGAGAAACAGGTGGAACTACAAGAACAACAGAAACAAAAGCTGAATGTGTAGGCATATTGGGAAGAAGAAAGTAGAGCCCACGAGCTGCCTTACCAATTTTCAGTGGCCTCTTCAGAGAAGGGCCTTGTAAGAAACAGCAGAAACTGGTAAATATAGCAATGTATTTTAACTGAGAAGGAAGTTGATGAACAGAAATAAGATTGAATTAAAAAGATGGAACTAAAAGTACATTATGCAAAATTATGTCTTGTCTAAGATGTAAAGAGCCAGTAGAAATGACTTTCACTTTATAACCATTTGGTAATGTTATCAAATAGGGAGAGTCCAGATGTTGAATATTGTGTAAAAAATGTTTGTATGGGGTCGTATGATTAGTGGCACCTAGATCGACAATCCAAGGACTTCTACCTAACTGAGCAGACAAACAGTGAACAACAGATTGTACTTTAGGAAGATGACACACACCTGCAAAATTGGCAAAACCAAATTGTTCTGCAGAAGAGGAAGATTGAATACAGTTGGGTCAAACTTGTGTTTGTTAAAGAAGTGTCACAAGGTGTTGATATTGCTCCTTGCTGAGGCCAAAAGCTGGAGAATTAGAAGAATTTGTAGGACTAGCAAGTATGCCAGCAGTAGGTTCCTCAACTTGGGCACATGCAGCAGCTCGTTTGTTCTTAGTAAACTTAAATTCAGCTAGAAAACAATGTAGTCTGTAGCACTTGTCCACATAATGCCCAGACTTCTTGCAGTACTTGTAAAAGATAGAAGAAGATTGCCGCTTAGAGTCAAAACTGACCTTTTGGTTGTAGAATTTGTTGGTGGGTTGAGGGATGCTAGAAGAAACGGAGAAAGATGTTGCGGAATCACCAGAAAACCCAAAAGGTGTAGATTTTACTTCCTTCTGACTTCATCTTGTTGTAGGAGGGAATATGCCTTACTAATGGAGGGAAGGGGGCACATCAGTAAAATACTACTCTTGACAGTAGAGTATGAATCATTTAACCCACTGATAAACTGAAACAGGTGTTGATCTTCTATGAATTTTAGAAGTGCACCACAAGAACAGGTTGGTCCAACATAGGCAGATGTGAGTTCATCCCATAAACTTCTCATTTTGGTGAAATAACTAGCTATGTCAGAAGCACCCTGAGAAGATGCACTAATTTCTCTTTGAATTTGTATATATTTGGACATGTTCGATTGACCATACCTATCATTAATGTTCTGCCAAACTTCTTTGGCAGTAGGAAAACACATAACGCTAATTGCAAGCTCTCTGGTTAAGGAGTTGATAATCCAGGCCTTGACCATATTATTGCAACGCTCCCAGAAAGGATAATAAGGAAAATCAGTCTGTGGTTGGACTATTCTACCCGTGATTAATCCCAATTTATTCTTAGCGGAGAGAGAGGTCAGCATACTACTGCGCCAATGAACGAAACTAGTACCATTGAAAGGAATGGTCACCACTTGACTACTAGGACTGTCAGATGGGTGAACATAGAAAGGGTGGGAGGGATCCACTGTAAATTCGACGAAGCCTTCGGAGTTCACAGAACTACTGGTACTCATGTTGAAACACACGAGAATTCACAAATACGACAATGAACTGTCACCAGTGCAACAAATTTCCACAAAATTCTAGCAATTTGGGGAAGAAAACCTAACTTTTATCAAATTTGAGCATACAAATGAAAAATGAAGGATTTTTACCAGATTTTTGTCAAATAGTGAAAGAGAAAGGACCTCTGAGTGTTGAAGGAGAGAAAACACAAAAAATCCCCAAAGTTTTCACCATCTGAAGAGAAACCTCGGAACAATAAAACTTCAAAAACTCAGCGAATGGTACAATCGGACGATAGCTGATGACGAGCTGGATCTATTCTATTGCTCTGATACCATGTTAGATTCGTATATCTGAATCTATTTGTGAAATTGAATCGAACAAAACCTAGCTTGAGAGAGAGAGAGAGAGAAACGATCTGTTTTTCTATTTCATAAAAAAGCTAAGCTGAAAATGAAATTGTATATCTACATTCTAGAATGTCCCCTTTCTTATTGTTGGGCCTGAGTATCATACATTTTGGACTCACTTATACATTTGTCTTACAACTGCATAGCTACAGAATTTGTAAAGGAGAATATACAATTGGGTCTATGCCTTATTGGGCCTACATGACTGATCCATGATATGGTTAACATGAGCTGCATACATACATTAGCTTTTCGTGCCTCCTTAATTTCTCAAACTAAATTAAAATAGACCAACCAGATTATAGTCCCGTCGCTAATAAGACCTGAGGTAAAGAAATAATTAACTAAAAGAATTTTCTATTGAATGGAAGATTTTTACATTAATAATTTTAAAAAAGGAATTTATTTAGTAATTGCATTATTGTATTAAAAGAAGGATAATTATACTGATTTTTCAACACATCCTAATATTAACATAGGAAGATCTTTGAATCAATATGAGAACAAGAATGATCAGAATGTACTCTTGTCTGGACGCTAAGAGACAATAAGGTCTCGTCCATATTATAGCCAAGCCTTTTCCAAGATTTGGTCAGTGGACACTGCTTTTCAAAATGAATTTCAGCAAATCCTACCTAATGAGATTGCATATATTTTAATATAACAAGTTCTTATGAGTATATCTACTAGCTATTTAATTGTCCTGTTTCTCCATTGAAAGTCTTGCAAATTGGGAAAAATAGTTTAGAATTAGTTTTTGGAGCAGAACTAAATTTGTTTGGCCTAAATGACTAGGATTATTTGTCCCTATTCTATCTCTAGATGTCTCTATGTAATTAAGAATTGGTGACATGTCCAATTAATAATACTATTCCCTCCGGTTTATAATAACTGACTAGTTTGCCTTTTTATTTTGGTTCAAAATAAGTGTCCAGTTATGTAATCAAGAAAGAATTCAATTTGTTTTTACAAAATAACCCCTATGTACATATCCCTAAAAAGTTTTCTTACTCCACACATTAAATGTTTAATTAGGGATAGTTTAGTCATAGTAGATATTTTTGTATAGAATTTAGTATTTTCTTAATGGACGTGCTAAAAGTAAAATAAATAGGCAGTCAACAAAGCATTAAGATTTAATTTCTTAATAAGGAGTGCTTCGCCTTCATCAATGGCCAATCCGACACGGTTCGGATTAGTTGAGCCAGTAAATTTCAAAAATAGATAATTAAATTAGAAAAACATAATACACAGACTTCAAAAAAAAAAGGTAAACTAAATGCAGGCACTATTCATTGACAACAAGATAATTCTCTGAGAGAGAGGAAATGAATCCCCACTTTTTCTTTTCTAAGTTGTTTCCCAATGCATTGACAGCTAAAAGAAAAAAACAGAAAAGAACTAAAAAAAGATAAGGAACAAGAATCCCTTTAGAGATCCAATTCCTTTTGCTTGGACAATTTTAACTTCTTCTCACTCTCTAAACATTCACTTAATTAGCAACAGACACCATCAGCATGTTTAAAAGTTATAACTGATAGATGGCTTTTATCCCCACCTCTTCTCTTCAAACCATCTGTTCAAATACAAATTAAAAAAAAAATTAGTTAGTTAAATCATCAAAATAATTTATTAGCAGTACAAAAAAAAGAGCCAAAAAAAGAACTTAACTGGTTTTCTTGCAATTTATTTTCAGGTAACAGAGATGACTGGAAATAACCATAGTGTTCCTGGTATGCAGATCTCCCCTGCATTATAAATAATAAGCACATTAAATTTATCTCTTTTTTAAGACTTTATATTATGGAATATTAATCAAAGTCATAACTAGACATACCTGAAAGTGTGTAGTAGAGTAACCTTGTGAAAAATCCAACACATTTTCCACTGACTTTGTGTTCTTGGTCATAGTGAAATTGTTCTATTAACAATACCAAAGTATTAAAAAAAATTAAATGAATCATTATGTAGAACCACTGTAACAAGTAAACAAGCAAATGGTAAAAAATGTCACATTCTTCAATTAATGCAATAGTACTTAAAACTTACATTGGAGAAGTCGAAGAAAGGTGAGCTAGCTGTATCATCCAGTAGAGAAAGTTGTTGTTTTTCTTTAGCTTTCTGTCTTTTGGAATTGTTTTTAGGAAATGTAGGATTAATGGGTGCATAATAATGGCAACCATTAATATTATGTCCATATTCTTCTTCTTCTTGATGAAAATGTGGAGGTCCTGAAGATGCATCAGAAACCATTGACAAATCCTCTTCCTCTTCTTCTTCCTCTTCTTCTTGTTTTTGCTTTAAACTCTTTTCAGTTTCAAACTTTTTGCCTTTACAAGAAGCATGAGTTAGAAAAGAATTTTCTAAATACAAAGTCCAACCAGACTCACATCCACTACTACATTCTGAATCAGCTGCTAACATTCCATAATCCATTTTTTTCTGATTTTTTTTTGTATGTCTAAAAACCAAGAAAACTAAATGAGAAGAATAGGAGTTGAGTTTGGAATGATGACCAAAGCGCTGCACAAAACTATTGTAGTGAGTAGTGACACAACTTCTTGCTAAATAGTCCAAGAATATGTCACAGTTGTACCCCTCTAACTCTATCTATTTAGTCCTTTTACAAAGTGGGGTTTTTTTAAGAGGAAAAGGCCAAAATGAGAGTGGAGATAGGAAAAGACCAAAGGAGAATCAAGGCTGAAAATCCTAGACCTGTTTTGTCCTTAAGCACTCCATTCTGCTATCTATATGAATGAATCAGATAATGCCAGTTGGGCATTGAGAGAGAGTTGTACAAACACCGATTCACTATTTAAATTTGATGGACACTAAACTTATCGTATATTTTATATTATGAATTCAGAATTTAACGTTTATTAATATTTTACTTGTATATTTATGTTCCATGTCGAAAATGACATGTTCAATTGGTCCATGAAACTCTATAGGGGTGGGGGTGTTGTGGGGGGGTTAAGTAAAATATGGCTGTATTTGTAAGAAGAAATTGATGGAATGGATGGGAACGGAGCCACAACGTTGTCACATGCTGGACAGCGAGGCACTGCGTACGTTCTTAAGTCGTAACAGAACAAGGTACAACTTCCTCAGTATTTGGACACCTTTCTTTTAATTTCTTCCCACTAGCACTTTTGGCTATACTCCTAAGCAATTACAGTAAACACAACCAAATATACTATTATTATTGAAAATTAATATTCTCTGTTTTAATTTAGATGAGATAGTTTGATTCGACATGGAATATAAGAAAAAAGAAGACTTTTGAAATTTGTGGTCTTAAAAGGTTAAGGGGTAAAAAAAATTTGGGGCCATGATATTTGTATGACTATAAAAGCTTTTCATTAAGGATAAAACAGGTAGAATAAAGAGTATAAAGTTGAATTATTTCCAATTGTAGAAATATGTCATTCATTTTGGAATGAACTAATAAGAAAGTGTGTCATCTAAATTGAAACAGGGAGAGTAGCAACCGTCGTTTTCTACTACATATCTCATTTCTACTACTTAATTATGTTTGCTTGAAGCTGTGCGGTTGGGAGTGTCATTCCTGAAACATTTATTTTAGTAAATTGTTTGTACTTCAATGGGTAATGATATGGCTTGCATACACATTATCCTCTATAGGCCTCGCAGATGATAATATATTGGGTATGTTGTTGTTGTTGTTTGTACTTCAACGTCACTAGTTTGCATAGTGTCAGAGGTGTTATAACTCATTAAACGTTTATGATTGTATCAATTGATTTAAATTCGCAATATAGATATGTGACTGGCTGCCGACGTACATATCAACTAAAAATTCTGAATCTATATTGACATAAAGTGAAGTTTCTATCACTGGACCTACTACTTGTGGAATTTTATTTTTCACAGACTTATTAGCTAAATGGCGATTGGTGGGACACTTGAAAAGAAAAGAAATAAAGAATGTCAATTGTTGATAGTTTTATCAACACCCAATTGTTGGGCTGGCTATGGCCAAGGAGAGATTCTTGTTAAAATCTTCTTGTACAGATGAATGATGCTGCAAGTTCAGTTGAACTCATAATTTTAATATGTAACTTAAATGTATATGTAAAATATCATCAAAATCTTAATAAATATTACGTTTTAAACCCATAAATTTTAATGTGCAATAGATTCAGGGGTAAAAATATAAAGATTGAACCTATCAAATTAAAATTCTGGGTTGTATCTGATAGTGAAGCTGTGGGGCTGTGATTAACTAGTGTTTAAGAGAAAGAAGGATAGGATCAAAAAACTTGGCGGTCAGTTTAGTCAAGTCAAAATTAAGGTACCACATTTGACTAGTTTTTCCAAAAATGTATCGTGCTCTTTTGCCAGAAAAAGTAATTAAAATTTGTATACTTCGTATTTAAAAAGCAAGTGGAACTTGAATCAAGTGTGTATTTTATAAATAATAATGTGTTCAAAAGTCCAAATGGCCATATGCTCAGACAAGAATCTGACGTGGAATGCTTAAGACATCAGATTATGTCTGTAAACTTGGTTTTATCTCCAAGAAAACTCTACGTTTGCACTTTAGTACTATGTATATTAACTAATTTAATTTAAACTCTTAGACTGAAGTTTACCAACATCCCGAGTTCACACCAAATTATATTAATTTAGCATGATTAATTGAGTAATAAATAAAGTACATACATATGTGTATTAATTAACTACATAATTTACGGATAATAATATACATAAAGTCTTAGTGAAAATAAATATTATATATATTTATTAAATTGATAGTATAAACCTTGAGCGTGAATAAAAAAATTTCTTAAAATGACTGTTTTTATCAAAGAATTCACAAGTCCTCTTAGACATTTGACTGTGTTGTTATCAAAGAATTCCCATGCCCTCATTTTTATTTTTACACGAACTCACACACACATGTACGAACGTGTGCATATGGCTATTTGGGAGCTTCCAACAGATATACACACATGTATGCACGTGCGCACACACTTCAATCTTTAATCTTGGCTTGTTTAAATATACTGTTAAGTTGAGTGTGCACTCTGTTACTCATTCCAATGTTCATTTCTTGTTTATTCTCATCCCTCAACTTCAAAAAATTGGACAACATTCTTCCCTAGCCCAAATTTAACTTCTTCTTTTTTAAATTTCAAAGTTAAATACTCAGCTAAAATGACAACTCTTAAAATTCTGGTAAACAAAGCTATGAACATTTTATAGAAAAGGAAATTTTCTTTATAGAACACTTCAACTCTTTTGACAGTTATACCATCTGGCTCAAATAGGGATAAATAAATAAGAGAAAAATCACCTCTTTAAGAAAATAGACTTCTTAAAAAAAGAAGCTAGATCAATAAAAGGACAACCTGATATATGAAGCATTTCGCGTCCACGCAGTGTTCAAGGAAGGGCTACGCCCCAAGAGATATGATGTAGACGGTCTACTCTGATACAGGTATCGGTGATTGATTCTACGACTCAAACCCTTCTCCTTGTTGTTCCGAGTCTCTCCTCCTTTTAACAAAAGGTATGGACCAACAAAATGAGCTTTTCCAACCACTCTTTTAGGACACATTCCTACTTCCTCTCCATTCCATTTCAGTAGAAAATATACTTTATACAATAGAAATTGACAATACTAGTATCAAGAATGCAACTATCCTTTAGCTACTGGAAGATAACATACATTCAATATAATAGTTAAGGTGAGCATAAGTTGACCAGAACATCACTGTTAATAAACAAAGGTCAAGAATGCAACTATGAGATGCATAGTAAATCATTTGTAATATCAAAATGACGTTCAAAAGTAGGGAAAGAAAATGGAAATAATTGTAATGGAACGAGAAGACGCATGAAAGTATCTTAGGGAATAGTGCAAACCACGCACACATGAGCAGAAGTATTAGAAGGCGCACATGAAATACTGATTTTGTGGTAGTACGTAATATTTACTGTAACAATGTACTTGGCCAACGTGAGCAACTTCTGTCTGCTCTACTGTGGTGGCCTCTGCTTAGCTTTAGGATTTGGTTTCTTTTGTTGGTCTTAGTCAAAGCTTTCAAAGTTAAGTTCTCACACAGACACCACGTCCACTGCCCCAAAATCATGTGCTCTTCCTCTTGGATCACTCGTCAATATTAAGACTAAACCTTGAATTCAAATATATAAACAAAGTAATCAGATAAGTACTCTGATTTAAGATATGTTTTGAAGTGTAAATTTGCCAATGCTGAATGCACCTTGTCATATCCAATTTTCCTTTTTAATATTGGAGATATTCTATGTAGGTCACCGGCCTGACTTTAGTTGGTGCACAGTTTTGTGACTTGTCCCTCTAACCCTCCTTCCAACATAAATTAAAAGTGTTAAAATTTGAACTTGTGATATGCGCCTAACCAAAAATGAAGTGATGCATTCTTTCCACTGAACCAAAATTCCAGGTTACCTTGTCATGTCCAACGTTCAAAATTAGAGTTTGTATTACTCATGCATAAGAAATTCTTGTTTCTGTTTTGTTATTTATAACAAACACGTTCTAAAAGAAAAACAATCTTGATTTTCTCTTTTGGAGAAACAACTAAATGGTTGTTTTCCAGAACTAAATTGAAACACACACATTGTTTTCTTAAAAACTAATTACAATATGTCTTGAAATCCAAACGTGTCTATTATTCATTCATAAATTTAGACTCTCTACAATTCTTACTAATATTTAATCATAATTTATGGATAATCTTTTGAACAGGAAAAAGAACAAGGAAAATTAAAGAAATTTTTTTAACCTAAAAATGGGGTAATTAATTTCCACTGGTAGTAGAAGTAGCAGGTGCAAGTAGCAAAAGCTCATTGAAGTTGAAATAATGTGAAGGGGCAGAGGGGCATTCATTAGAAAGGTGCCAATACCTTGTGTCTGATCCAGCTCATATATGGGCTCCAATATTTATAATTTGACAAATGTTGTTTTTATTATACTTGGGTCCCATGATTTCCAGCCTTCTTGCAATTTAGCCCTTCTCAATCTACCTATGTTAATTAAATGTTTTTAATTTTTTTTTATAGGACTATGTCAGTCTTTTGAATGGGTGGGGTCTGGAGGAGGTCAAATAAAAAATCATTGACCTTCGTCTTTAATCATACTAGCAATTATAAATTATAAAAAATTAGTCTTGTTTTGTATTCTAGCCCTTTTTGTTTTAATCCTTCTTTATCATTGACTCTTGTCTTCAATCATATTAGCAATTACAAAGAGAAAAAAAAATTCTGATTTTTCTTCTATTTCTTTTTTCGTTTTGATTCTTTTAGTGGCTTGGTATTATGTAATATCAAATCAAACAATAATTTCCTTTCGTCGAGATAATCTTATCTTACGAAATGTCAAAACTTTACCAAGCTAACTTTAATGAGCTATATAATATATAAAGTGAATGAATCCCTACTTTGATTTTGAATGCTAGAAACAATATTATTCTGAAACAAAAAGTGTCTTCAAATAATTTTTATTATTTTACTCACAATCTTTTTTTTTAAAAAAACTAGTAGGGGCAGATGTTATTAGAATATTCTTATGCTTGAAAAAAAAAAAGACGATGCAACTCATTTAGTGGTTATATAAAAATGATAGAACTAGAAAATCTCCTATTTATTGAATAAATAAATAACTTATTGACAAAGATGGTGGTATGGAGTAATTAGATCATAAATTCTAACCACAAAAATGAGATGATAATAATAATAATAATAATAATAATAATAATAATAATAATAATAATAATAATAATAATAAGGAATCTCAAGGATTAGTTGACGCCACGTGGTAAGAAAATGGGGCCCAAAACAGGATGCCGGAAATGTGATCTTAAAAGATCCGTGTACATATACAAAGTTGTCGTTTAGCGAAGTACTCCGTACGGACGTCACCTCTGGGCTTTTCATTCCATTCATTTGATTTTTGTCAACTCATCCCCTTTCTTTTGCCTCAATAATCCTTGATATTTTTGTCATGCAACCAAGACGTCTTAGCTCCTAAGATAAATAAAAATCTTTTACTTTTATTATAGAATTTTAGTTTGAGCATTGAAAATGGAATAAAATTCTGGTAAAAAGTCTTTTCTCCTTTAATAGGTTTTAGCAGCGTGAATTTAAATTAGTGAGAGCTCTCGATGCGATTATCGGAGGCCGAGTGTGGATAAAAAAACAGATTACTTCTTGAACCGCAGTTAACATTTACCATATTCTATTACTCCAAAATAACTCTCTTCCACGAAAGTTAACAAATATTTAATTTTTTCCTATGAGGTTATCGCCCAATTAGTAATACTATCTTCGTCTTGGAAAAAACTGGTAGAGTTTGAGTAGGAATGTTACGATATTTTAATTTTTAGTGTGAATTAAGGCACTTCGCGCTTATTTCTTATTTTTCCTGATGTATTTTTTTTCCAGCCCGATGTAAAATATACATTGTAGGAATTAGGATATAGGATGTAAATAATCACAACATTGTCGAACTAAAAAGGTTGAAAATTTTATATTCAAATAAGAAATGTTTGAGTTCCAAACAGTAATTTTGTCAGAATGGGCCAGATGAAGTACTATTTTTCATGATATTTCTTTTATTGGGAATTTCTTTTCTTTAATTTCTTTGTTGCGGACTGCGGGACACTGTTTAAACGGAGTTAATCATTTGAAAAAAAAATTTGAAAAGAAAAAGAAAAAAGAGAATGGACTTGAATTTGAAGCCCAATTATTCAGCTGTCAGGGCAGGCCCAGTTCCAAATCCTATAGTCCACCACGTCAAAATGGCATGGCATAGCCAATGTTACGGTTGGTTACTAAAAAACAGTCAGTGTTTGCAAAGTTATTGAAAACCAGCCATTATTTAATGCGAAGATAAAATTTATAAACTTCTAGCATATTATTTTGGAACTCCAGCACATTATAAATTCTAGCACTGTCACGACCCAAATTAGGACTGTGACCGGCGCTCAGGAGCTAGTGCTCCCAAGTAAGCCTCATCGGAAATTTTACAAAAAATCGGACAGAGTTTCCCCTTTTTTGGATCATCCCAAAAAAAATTCTGTCTCAAATCAGCAACCAAACATCCTAATAGCAATTCAAATGACAAGAACTTTATCAATTAACCAAAATAATATCAACCTTTAACAGTTCACCTACTAACAACTAGAAATACTACTATATTTCCAAATTTGATAAGAATGAGTGTTACTCAACATAAGTCTATAATAACAAAGACTACTCAAGACATTAAAAGAAGGACCATAGAGCTACTTTAAGAGTTCAAAGAAGATCATGAAAATAAATAAAATCTCCGCCTACGCGAACAAGTGCGAGGCTCACCGAGAACTATCAATCCGTGCGCTTTAATTAACGAAATCATCGCCTGCATCAGCTGTTGTCTCTGTAAAAAAATTTAGCGGGGAATGAGTCGCTAGCTCAGTGAGTAATAACACTTAACTACAATCATTTTTATTTGGGGACAAGTCAGAAAACATGCTAGTATCTCAAACAGAAAATAACATAAAAATGCCCTTTCAGAAACAATAAATAATTTTCAGCCTCATCATGTTTTTCTTGTAGTGTAAGCTCAGTACCCACTGTATAATATCAATATTCAAATTTGGGAGGTTTCAATGAACGAATCATGTAATCGGTACAACTGTGGACTTATTCGCAAGAAGTCAAATATAACGGTAGTCCCTACTCGAGGGAAATCAGTAACGGTGTGCTAGTTCTACCTTCCACTAGCGAAGGCTATAACTATACTCTGTAATCGGTAAATAAAAGGTGCACCAGGTCTAATGAACCCGCTGTTAGCTACGGGATCCTTCAAAGTCTACTCCCATTTATACTTGTCTCTGTATCCGTATATACTCGTAGAAAAATATTTTGAAATAATAAAGGGCATTAGGTTCTTATCAAATCATGTAATTTTATTTCGATAACAGTATATTCAAGTAACGGTAAAACATATCTGGTGACAACAAGAATATTTAAAACAACAATAATCATGTCAAATAACTATTTCGGTATCATATTGAGTAAAAGACTTGTCCCACATGCAACTTAAAATAATCGGTAACATATTCATATTAGGAATCATGTGTAAATCATGAAAGTTATGAAAACACAAATTACTGTAAGATTACTACTCACAGTACTTGTGCCGAAATACCAACTGCTTCACCTCAAGCAACTCGTACAAATTCGTCCAATCAATCTATAATTACATAATATCGATCTCATATTAATTTCCTTATTTAGACTAATTCATAACTAATTTAAAATATACAATCCTCGAGATTACACCTTTAACCGTCAATTCGTCCAATTAATGTCTATCATGCTTCGGGTTACTCAACACATTCAATATTCTTCTATTTAAAACGGTCATATTATTTATTCATGGTATTGTTCAAAAAATATTTTGCTCTTAAACATGTAAATAAGCTAAATTTAGTAGCGTTGCTGGCTATAGGTATATAATTGGTATTTAATATTCATTACCCAATGAAATTTTCGTATACACAAAGAGTAAACTCAAGCAAACCGTGAGTAAGAAAAATTACTTTGGGATTGAAAGGTGACTTCTACTATTTGCCTTCGCTTATCTGTTCCATGACACAAGATTCCACCACAAAAGCTATTTGATCAGCCATCCTTTTGTCCTTCACGGTTAATTGCCACAGAATCCCCTCCTTTTGTCCTCCTTGTTTTCAACTTTAATTGCTTTCAGTTCATTGGTCGACCAAAGTCATTGTCTTTTGCCCAAATATTAATCTGTTTTTTTTTTTTTTTCTTCTCCTTTATTTTGGTGGCTAATACACCTATCTTTGTAAAACCCTTAAGAGTTCATAGTATCGGGTAGTGTCTTCGGCCCGTTAAGATGCTTTATACATTTTTTTAATTTTTTTTTGGCTAAATGGCAATTATGCCCTTATTTTAGTTGTAGGATATTATAAGTACATTATGTTGAAATCTCATATGTAAAAAATTTGAACTCCAACATATTATGATGGAATTTTTCTAGATTTTTAAGGGTGTTTTGTTCGGATTTTATTTTCACATAAAAAATGACTAAATTTTAATTAATTTTAAAACTATGGCTAATTCTTGATTAGCAGTTACTATAAATCTAGCTATTTCTGATCCCCCCACGTCAACTAATCAAGCCCAACTCTCTCCATTCAATTCCTGCATGACAAGCCTAGTCATTTCTCAATGTATGTATATGTGGAGAATACGCAGTAAAGACTAGTGAGGGTGTCTATATTTGAACTCGTGACACTATAATTCGAATTGTAATCTCTTAGCAACGACAATTGGACTGAACTGAACTGCCTTCTTGAAACTACTTTCGCCCGTATGGTTGGAAGAATTTCAACAAACTGGAACCACTAAATTAACAAAATCAATAATTCCTATCACTACTAGAAATCCGAGGAAAAACGACCGCAAAAAGCGACCAGAGTTGGTTGTTATTGGGCTAAAAAGCGACCACAGGGGCCTGGTAGCTATATTGATGGTCCCTTTTATTTAGGGACCAAAGTTAGCGACCAACTTTGGTCTCTAAACTAAATGGACCAATTTTTCCGGATATTGACTATAGAGACCAACTTTGATCGCTTTATTAATTTAATAATATAAATTTGGCGACCAAAGTTGGTCTCTAAATATAAAATACGTTATTTATTTATTTATTATTAATCATTAACAAAATTTTGGTCTCTAATCCAAATATTATATTTTAAAATCTGGAAACTAGAGACCAATGTTGGTCGCTTTTTTATTCAATTATTTATTTATTTTATTAAACTAGCGACCAACTTTGGTCCCTAAATACATGAATTTAATTTATTTTTTAAATATTAGCGGCCAACTTTGGTCGCTATATCACCAGAAATTTTATTTTTTTAATGAAACAGCGACCAAGTTTGGTCGCTTTTTGTAGAAATCTGGGTATATAGCGACCAACGTTGGTCGCTATTCTCCAGAAAATTATTTTTTTAACATGAAAAACGACCAAATAGAGACCAACTTTGGTCGCTTTTCTGTGTATTATTTTGGCAGAAACTGCCTGTTTTGGCAGCTACACCACCTGCCAGTCATACCAAAACCCTAACAAGCAACAACAACAACAATTCAAACAACAATTCCAATAACAATACCAAACAACAACCCAACAACAACAACAACAACACAAAAACAACATTAAAAGCTACATTAAAACCAAGAAAGTGTAAATTTCAATAGAACTACCAAACTAAGTTAACTCTTATTACAACCCAATGGAAAACAAATTGTATTTGTCTAGTTCAAATTGTCTAAAATTCATTCATTGTTTGGTACATCATTATCATCACCGTCTGATGAAGTTTCATCATCATCACGGTATTGAGAAGGGTCTACTTGTTGATGACGGGAAGAATGATCACCGGGAGGACGGGAGGAACGGCCACTTGGAGGACGGGACAAACGAGCACGGGGACGGGCAGCCTCTGGCGATGATGGCCGAGACCGGGGAATCGAAAAAGATCCAGCTAGGAGATTTTTGATCTGCTCTTGCATGCTCTGGCACTGAGCGACCACGCCAATATACTGAGCATCTCTAAGCTTTTCTCTTTCCTTGGACGCTTCTAGCTCGGATGTGAGTTTTGTCACAGTCTCCCGCATAGCGGAGAGGCTCTCCCCATCAAGTTGCTCGACTTGCGAGGAAGTCCCTATTCCTTGCATTCCACACCTATAGCGATGAAATGTCTTAGTAGGAAGGCCGTATACCTTCCCCCATTTTGGACCGCCTGCAGCCGCGTCCATAGTTTTTCAACATCCTCGGCCGAAAGTTGGAATGGCGCGCCTGACTCATTAGGTGGCTGGCTGCGTATGAATTCCTCAGCTTCAACTCTGAAGCGATCCTATAAGAAAAAGTAAATTGAATTAGTATTTCAAAATTTACATAAAAGTAAATGAAAATACTTAATGAAAAGTGAAAACTTACATGTACAGTCGAGGCACGTCCCTCGACCCACCTTTCTTGATCCGTCTCTTTCTTCTTCTTCACAATATGAGTCTCCCTGAATAGCTCATCTTGGTTCATCGGACGGCCCAACTTCTTTTCCTGAAAACTCATAAATTTTAATTAATAAATAGAATAGATATACTTTGAAAATTAAAATAAATTAAGCAATTACGTACCATTCTTCTTTTTATTGTCCCCTGGCTGACCGCACCTCCAGTGTGCAATGATCCTCCCTTCTCAGATGCGCGAGCTTTCTTTCCCTTTTCGCTCTTTTGTAAGAACTCTGCAGTAAGCCATTGCCTTTGCAAATCATCCCAAAACTCCTGAAGCAACCAGCCAGGCTTCTGGTTCAGCTGTCTAGCTATGGAGAAAGAATGCGACAACCGCTTGCGAGCTTTGAGATTAAAATTTGCAGCCACGTCCGCGCTATACTGGTGTTCCCATACACACTTGATCTGTATTTCAAAAGTTAAATATTATATGGAAATATCATAAATATAAATAATTATACTGCCTAAAAGAACATTTATACCTTAAATTCATTGAAAATTGCCTCCTTCAGTGAGAATGGGAATTCACGCCAAGACGCATAAGGGGCATCATAAAGCTTTCTGGTTGCTTTGGTGATTATCCTCGTAGTAATATTACTCGGGAGGAACCTGCAATTTAATAAATAAAACAAATTAATATCTTAGTAAAAACTGTACAAAAAAATAAACATAAAAATAACAAATAACTCTTACCCATCACCCTCAGGGACTATGATGATCCTGCCATACTGATCATAATGCACCTCCTCGTCAGTAGCAGTAGCAGCATCATCGTCCGAAACATGTGTATCAGAGGCATGTGTGGAATGAGTAGGGGGTCAGAGCTACTATCTCGCAAGCGAAGGCCTCCAATAGGTGGAGTCGCTGATGACGATAGATGTGATCCCTATGACTGTGACATAGCTGCACGGATCGCAAGTGGCTGTGATACTGACTGTTGTGACCCGAGTGGCTGTAACCCGATTGGCTGTGACACTGATGACTGTGATCCATGTGGCTGTGACATGGATCAATGTGATCCATGTGATGCTGCTGGGCGGGATCCACGTGGTAGTGAGGCAGGTGGACTGTATGTCGGACGCACAGTCCGATGGCCCTGTGAAGAAACACCCGGGATTTGCACGAAAGTGTAGGGCTGGTGATGCTGTGGCAACTCAGTATATCCATGGGGTAGAGGCTGTGGCATAGTGATAGGCAAATCAGAAGATGGTGGAAAAGATTGATGAGTAGTATCTTCTACCCTCCTCTTTTGCTTCCTAGCCTTTTCTCGACCCCGAGAACCACTACCTTCATTGTTACCTCGACCCTTGCCTGTCATCTGCATAATATAATACATATTTAGATTGAAACATATAAGGAAACTATCTATAAATGAGAGTTATCGAAGAAACCAACTTTTTAAAGCTCATCAACGTATTCTTCCTCGTCAGAGAATTCTTCTTCCTCGTCAGAGAATTCTTCTTCCTCACTAGTTTGAGCTTCATCAGTTGATTCTTCTTCCTCGTTTTCTATAATTCTTACTTCATTTATATCAACTTCTTCCAATATGTGTTCAGGATGTTCCAAATCATTTTCTAAAAGTTCGTCCACTATTTGGTGAACACTTGAGATATCGTTTTGATATGCAACATCCAACACATTCTCGACTTCGACCCTACCTACAGGCTTAGTTTTGATTACAACCCACCAATCAGACTTATTCCGCCGAAATGGATAAGGAGCATAATACACTTCCCTAACATTATGTGCAATTATGAAAGGATCATAGCGATCATACTCCCTCGTATGATTAACCTCAATTATGTTATATTGATTGTGTACTCTCGTACCTCTTGTTGGATTTGGGTCAAACCACTTGCATCTAAAGAGAATAATTTTCTTAAATGGCCTACCTGAATATTCTAGTTCTATTATTTCTTTGAGCACACCATAATAATCAATATCTCCAACTTGGTTGCCATCACCACCTTGAACCCACACCCCACTGTTGTTGCTTTTTTTATTTTTAGAGCAACCCTCTATATGAAACTTATAACCATTCACAACGTACTTGGAATATGTTGTGACCTCAACCCCAGGTCCCCAAGATATATCTTTCAAAAATTGATTTACACCATTATTTGGATCATTTACCTACATATTGTTAACAAAATTCATAAGTTAGCATAACTTCCAAACATTGTTTACCTACATAGTGTTAGAATATTTTAAGGATATACTTACAAATTGTTTGAACCACCTATGAAATGCCGTATATACAACATCTTGGCCAAATTGACCCACGAAGTGACTGTGACACATCAAATATTTTTAGTAGTTGCATTGAGATGTAATCACAGTAAATTTTATATTTTGATAACTATTAAATCAATACTTACTTGAGAAATGGTACTACTTCGGGACAATTTAGCAACACATGAAGTGTAGCTGACTTGAACTCCATATCACTCAAATTTCTCTTTCTACCATCCTTAGAACATCGGCCTGGTTCATTGAATATGGACATAGGCGGATATAATGGATTATTCGTAAGGTCGACTGTGTGCCTGTTGGGCCTATTACTAGCACATGGCACGTTGCTCTCAAAATAATAAGAACAAAAATGAGCAGTTTCCTTTGCAAGATAAGCTTCGCATATAGATCCTTCAATTCTATTCCTCTGCTTAACAAATTGTTTGCATTTGCCAATTGTCCTACATAATTTTAGGTTAGCCAAGAACATTCAAATAAAACAGAAAATTATATATGGACTATAATATTACCTCTCAAAGGGATACATCCATCTGCATTGAACAGGCCCTCCAAGTCGTGCCTCGTGTACAAGGTGGATTGGAAGGTGTTCCATCACATCAAAAAACCCACATGGAAATATCTTTTCCATCTTACTCGAAGTTACACGAATGTTCTGATCCATCCGGCGTAGGTTTTCTTCCCTTAATGTGGAAGAACACAAGTCTTTGAGAAACAAACTAATCTCAGTGATGGGTTTCCAGATTCTTTCAGGCAAACCAAAAAACGCAATAGGCACTAAGGTCTCCATGAAAACATGACAATCATGACTTTTCAAATGGCTCAACTTCCCTACCTCCATATCAACTTTTTTCTCAAAATTTGACGCATAACCCTCAAGCATCTTCAATTTCGTTACCCAATCACAAATCTGTCGTCTTTCCTCCAAAGTGAATGTGTAACTTGCTTTGGGCTTGAATAACTTACCATTGTTTGCTGTCTGCAAGTGTAATTCAGGCCGCCTGCAATATTCTTGTAAGTCCATTCTAGCCTTCGGGTTATCCTTTGTCTTACCTTTAACATCCATCACTGTGTTGAACAACTTGTCAAAATAATTCTTCTCAATATGCATGACATCAAGGTTGTGACGGAGAAGATTATCCTTCCAATAAGACAACTCCCAAAATATACTCTGTTTGGTCCAATTATGAGTAACACCGTATCCGGGGACATAGAACTTCAGTAACTTTACTGAAGTTCTGGACCCTCTCCCAAATTTCATCACCTGAAAGTATCGGAGGTGGATAATCATATTCCAGTTTATTCTTTTTGAAAGCATTTTTCATCCTTCTAAACTCATGACCCTCAGGCAAGAATTGACGATGACAATCAAACCATGATTGCTTTCGGCCATGTTTCAAAGTGAATGCTTTACTATTTTCCATGCAGTAAGGACAAGCTAGCTTCCCAGCAGTCATCCACCCAGACAACATTCCATATGCAGGAAAATCATTAATTGTCCACATTAAATTAGCACGCAAATGGAAATTCTGCTTGGTTAATATGCATATGTTTCAACACCATCGTACCACAATTGTTTTAGCTCATCAATCAAAGGTTGCAAATATACATCTATCAAATTTTTCGGATTACGTGGACCGGGGATAATACAATTTAAGAATATATATGGACTAGTCATGCACAACTCGGGTGGTATATTATAATGTGTAAGAAAGACAGGCCAACATGAATACGGTGTCGCAGATACAGAAAAAGGCGTGAAGCTATCCGCACACAGACCTAACAGAATGTTCCTTGGTTCACTAGCAAAACATGGATATGTCCTATCAAAGTGCTTCCAAGCTTCTCCATTTGAAGGATGACACATAACACCAGGTGGTCTTCTATTTTCAAAGTGCCATCTCATATGAGGAGCAGAACTCATCGACGCATATAACCTCTTTAGCCTAGGTATAAGAGGTAAATAATGCATCGCCTTGATAGCGACCATCTTCCCGCTGGAAAGCCTCTTGAAACGAGACTTTCCGCAAAATTTACAACTGCTTAAATTTGCATCATCTTTATAATATATCATGCAACCATCTTCACAACAATCAATTCTCATTGACGAAAGTCCTAACTTAGAAACTAATCTCTTTGCCTTATAGAAATCACCAGGTAATTCGATTTCCTCGTCAACTAGTTCACGCATAAGGTCAATGAAAGAATCCATGGCTGCTTGAGAAATATTCCAATCAGATTTGATACTTAGTAATCTAACTGCAACAGACAACTCAGAGTGCGGACGTCCTTCACGTAGTGGACGACTAGCTTCCTCTAACTGTTCATAAAAATGTCTTGCTTCATCATTAGGAGTTTGTTCAACATTTTCGTTGGGCTCACCCCCAAAGTGCATTCCAAAAGCATTCGCAACCATATCATGAATTCTGGAATCACTATTTCTATTCTCCCTCGACCTACTACTTTCACCAACAACCATGTTATGAAATATCCCATGGCTACCATCCATCTCTCCATGATTAGTCCACACAAAGTAATTCGCTATAAACCCTACCATATAAAGATGAACCTTAGCTTCCTCCGGTTTTCCAAACTTCATACAGTCGCACTTAACACAAGGGCACCTAATTACTCCTTCTTTTATGTATGGCAGAAGTGACATTGCATGTCTAATAAAGTCCTCAACCCATTCTACAAAATCCTCCCGCAATCCCCGCGATTAGGATAATTCCTATTGTACATCCAAGAACGATGTTCCATCTATTTAAATAAAGCAAGAACAAATTAAATTAGTTAATTCATAGCCTAATCTTTTTTTAGTTAACTAAAAGTCCAATTCATATCCTATTATTGTTGCTTCATAAAATGAAATTTAACCCCATATATAAATTAGTCTACCTAAATAGTTAATTTATTTGAACCCTAAAAGTATTAATAAGAACTCTAAAAATTGCAAACAATATATAACATGGAGAAATTGAACCCTAACATGGAGGAATTGAACCCTAACATGGAGAAATGAAACCCTAACATGGAATTAACTTTGAACTAAACATAGTTGAACAAATAATATATAACTTTGAACCCTAATATATTGGAATTGAACCCCTAAAATCACTGTTTTTCGGAAAAATAAAAGAAAGGAGAGAGAAACTAACCTTGGGAGTGGAGGTCGCCGGAATTTGCTGCTGCCGTAAGGGGTCGCCGGTGGCGGGGGCGTCGCTGCTGCTGGAAGTCGGAGGGGGAAGGGGTTTTGAGTGTTAGAGGAGAAAGATTTTAATTTGGGGAATAATTTTGAAAGAATGGACCTGAAACCCGTTTTGGCTCCTGTTAAAAAAAATAGCGACCAAACTTGGTCGCTATTTTGGTAGCCAAATTATTTTTGACTGTTTGACCAAACTAGCGACCAACGTTGGTCGCTATATTTGAAAATAAATAAATAAAATAATTATTTTCCTCTTATATATATATATATATATATATATTTATATCCTACAAAAGCGACCAACTTTGGTCGCCTTTTGGTCAAACGGTCAAAAATGGCGACCAACGTTGGTCGCTATTTTGGTCAAACATTCTATACTTAGTGCATAGTACAGCGTAAATATGTATATTATATATATATATAAGCTATATTCGATACGGTATTACCTAATACACTTATACTTAGTGCATAGTATAACGTAAGTACATATATTATATATATATATATATATATATATATATATATAAGTTGTATTCGATACAGTATTACCTAATACACTTATACTTAGTGCATAGTATAGTGTAAGTACATATATATTATATATATAAGCTGTATTCGATACAGTATTACCTAATACACTTATACTTAGTGCATAGTATAGCGTAAGTACATATTATATATATATATATATATATATATATAAGTTGTATTCGATACAGTATTACCTAATACACTTATACTTAGTGCATAATATAGCGTAAATACATATATTATATATATATAAGCTGTATTCGATATAGTATTACCTAATACACTTATACTTAGTGCATAGTATATCGTAAGTACATATATTATATATTTAAGCTGTATTCGATACAGTATTACCTAATACACTTATACTTAGTGCATAGTATAGCGTAAATACATATATTATATATATATATATAAGCTGTATTCGATATAGTATTACCTAATACACTTATACTTAGTGCATAGTATAACATAAGTACATATATTATATATATAAGTTGTATTCGATACAGTATTACCTAATACACTTATACTTAGTGCATAGTATAACGTAAGTACATATATTATATATATAAGCTATATTCGATACAGTATTACTTAATACACTTATACTTAGTGCATAGTATAGCGTAAATACATATATTATATATATAAGCTGTATTCGATATAGTATTACCTAATACACTTATACTTAATGCATAGTATAGCGTAAGTACATATATTATATATATAAGTTGTATTCGATACAGTATTACCTAATACACTTATACTTAGTGCATAGTATAGCGTAAATACATATATTATATATATAAGTTGTATTCGATACAGTATTACCTAATACACTTATACTTAGTGCATAGTATATAGCGTAAGTACATATATTATATAGATATATAAGTTGTATTCAATACAGTATTACCTAATACACTTATACTTAGTGCATAGTATAGCATAAGTACATATATTATATATATAAGCTGTATTCGATACAGTATTACCTAATACACTTATACTTAGTGCATAGTATAGCGTAAATACATACATACATACATATATATATATATATATATATAAGCTGTATTCAATATAGTATTACCTAATACACTTATACTTAGTGCATAGTATATAGCGTAAGTACATATTATATATATATATATATATATATATATAAGCTATATTCAATACAGTATTACCTAATACACTTATACTTAGTGCATAGTATAGCGTAAGTACATATATTATATATATAAGCTATATTCGATACAGTATTACCTAACACACTTATACTTAGTGCATAGTATATAGCGTAAGTACATATATATTATATATATAGACACACACGCCCGCTTCGTAGTACTATTCATCTCTTGTATTACAAAAGTGTTAACGACTTACATTTATATTATTTACATAGTAAATACAAAAGTGATTTCTAATTTTGACCATATAGAGACCAACTTTGGTCGCTAACTGTAAATGAATTTAATTTAGCGACCAAAGTTGGTCACTAACAGTACATAAATTTAATTTAGCGACCAAATTTGGTCACTAAATTTTAATCAGATTTATTTATATTTTATATAATATTTAAATTAATAATAAAAATTATTAAACGTTAGAACTGGGTCCCACATTGGCGACTAACGTTGGTCTCTATTTCATTAAGCGACCAACGTTGGTCGCTAGCGTTTGAATTATATTTATTTATATTTTAATTTTTTTAAATAAATATATATTTATCAAAATATTATAACTGGGTCCCATGTTAGCGACCAATGTTGGTCGCTATCAACTTATCCTTCAATTAGCGACCAACGTTGGTCGCAAGTTTTAAATTATATATATTTATATTTTATAAGTTTTATAAAATAATAATAAAATTATTAACAAATTTAATGTGGGTCCCACTTTAGCGACCAATATTGGTCGCTAATCTCAGTATATATTTGACCAAGCAAGTCTGACCAATCCAGTCAACAATTTGACTAAATTTGCGGCCAAATAGAGACCAACTTTGGTCGCTAATATATTTCAAATATTTTTTTTATTATTTTCGGCAGTTTGGCGACCAACTTTGGTCGCTTTTCTTGACAGACCAAATTTGGTCGCTAATTTTTGGTCGTTTTTTCCCGGATTTCTAATAATGTATGATTATAAACATGCATGCAGTCGTTAAACCAGTTGAAAACTATAATGCATTCTGCTTGAAATAGAAGCATATTATCTAATTACAGCACCAGACAATATACATCAAACAAATTAACAAAGGCATTAAATAATAGCAACCAAGTTATGCATTTCATCAGTTAAGTTGAATTAAGCAATATAGCATATCTGGTTGAACTTTTATCCTTCTACTAAAATAATTGCTCTCAGTAATCAGAATAGTTCTCAACAACAGTAGGGGATTAGATTAATCAAATGTCATACTTCCTTTCCTTTCTTCGTTCGAGTATTTCGACAAATTTCTTAATATCAGTGTGTCATACCGAAGGAAAGTACTTGGAGAGACCATAAGGGAGAGAGTAGAACTCTTCACTCCTCGGATCTCGGCCATAGTACTTGAACTTAGCCCACCAGTGCCTTCCACTGTCTTTCCTAGTTAAGGGATGCCTGCGCGCGAGAGTGATGTCTAAGAAGTAAGCTATGATTCCTGCCACTGCAGCGGGGGAAGTGAAGAGCACTTGCATAATTTGGTCAAACTGCACATAGGATAAAGGTTAAATAAGTATTTATTCAATCCTTCAATGCCAGAAATGCCTGTTGTATCAAATGGAAATGCTGATAAAGGAGAGATTAATGACTTTGATATACGTACTAACCGCGGCAGAGCCAGATTGAACTGGACCACGACCAGTGGTTATGACATAACCGTTGAAGTATTGTGGCACAGAAAGGCCCATATAGATTGAGAAACCTAATAAGAACTTAGTCCTGTAGCTGTTCAGGTTGCAGAACTGTAGTAAATCAAAACCAGCAGCAGCTGCCGCATCCAATCAAACACTAACATAAGTGATCAAAGACTTTATATAGGGAAAAGGAGCATTCAGACAGGCATGCAAAAATTACTAATTTTCAGAAAAGAAAACTGGACTAATTCAAAGCTAGTAGCAGCTATCGGAAAGCAGAAATTGCATGTCTTTTAACATGAGAGAAATCTCATACACATGAGGGCAAACAAGACGCAATATAAAGCTCCAATGATCGGTAGAGGTATTGAAGCAAGAATGGCTCCAAATTTTCCTGTTTGTGGTCAAAGAGAGGGCAGCCATTAGTTATTTATGATAAATCTACGATAGTCAAAAGATTGCAATCACTTAAAAGCAGAAAGAGAATTATACATTGCAAACCAATAAACATGTAAGCAAGTACCAAGATCAGCTATATAATACTATGAGTTTGATTTTTGTAGAGAATATCTCACCTAACACAGAAAAGAAAAGCATAAATGCTGCAGAGATTTGAATTACTCTTCTGCTTCCAACTCGTGTCAATGCCAAAAGACCTACATTTTCACTTCACAGCATATGAGAAACGCATTAGAACGCATGGTCAGATAACAAAAGGGTACCTGCAGATGCATTTTTTTGAGAGATGGTTGCCGTGTTGATATCCAGAGGCTACTACATTATTGGAAAATGCTAACTATTTAAAGTCTCACTTGTGGGATTTTACTGGGTCGTTGTTGTTGTTGTTGCTAACAATTTAGAGTATAATACTCCTCACATCTTAGCCTTGCTTGTGCCCTTGATTATGAAAGTAGTATGAAGTATAGAACAAACTATATAGCCTACTTTGAGCATTTCCTAGGCAGATAAATGTATTACACTGATATAGTGTGAAGTATAGAACAAACTAGATACCCTACTTTAAGCATTTCCAAGGCAGAAAGATGTATTACACTGATACGGTAGCTCCACTGCCGGTTCCCCATAAACCATTGAGCAACATACCTAATCCCTGGACACCAACAAAAAGAAAAATTGAATTTCAACAGAGAACTATATATATAGAGAAAGAATCCGTCGTCTAAGTTCACCTACCAGCCATCCAGCACCACGGCTCAGAACTGAAGCTGGGCAATATGTTGCACTTCCATATCTTGCAGCAGCAATAAATCCTCCAGTAGACTGTCAAAAGAGATACAAAAACTGTTCTTCAGAAGGACAATATCAACATACATGACGATGCTCAGCCTTAAAAATTTACAATCCCCAAAACCTTAATAAATTCAACTAGAATCATGAATCTCACCACATATAGTCATAAATCAGTATTTGAAACTGGATAAGATGTTAAGTTTTCATAAGCTTTACTAGTGAGACGAAAAAATGAATCAAGTCAGCAACTACATCAAATATTAGCCTAAACATTTGCAACTGGATATACACCTCAACGAGAGAAACAAAAGCTGCAGCCAACATCAGAAAGACTTCTCCAGCATCAACATTGGGAGTACCCCATTGCCATGGGTAAGGAAATCTTATCCTGCATTTCCAGAAAACAAGAGTTCTTGAGAGCAGAAGCAAAAGAACAAAACCTATATAATCTGGAAATTAGATCAGATATTCTTTAACTGCCAGACATTGTCACTTTATGATAGAGAAGCAGACTAAAATATTTGAGACAGACGTTCACAATAAAGTAACAGATTGACAGAATTGGTTGATATCGGACTACATCAGTACTACAATCAAGCCTACTTATTTACTCTCATAATTATTACAGAATCAATTAGCTGATGCGAAATAAAAATGAAGTTCATCAGATGAAGCTATGTTTTGGAATGACTATTGCCACAAGGGGACTACTTGTTAGGTACTGCGGCCATTTTGCCTTTTTTTGAAAGTTAAAAACAATAATCTGTTCAGCACATGTAGTAATCATTTAGAGGTGTGGACTTGCTAATGCCAATCTCAACTGAAGCAGATAATTCCTCAAGACATTTAATCACTATGAGGTGTAATTTTTACCAAAAATGATACTGTTAAGAACAAGCATAAGAGATTTTGATCATAAAATATCGGTGAGCTCCATTTTTTAACATGCTTAATGAATAAATAGAGAAGCGACTATGTATAAGTGAAAACATTAGTGTGAACACACCATGAAGCTCCACTAACGAGCCCCGAGCGATCAACTCGGCAACTGAACTGAGTCTGCAGGGGTCTGTTCTTGTATGCACCCGCTACAGTGAGAACGGCTGCAAATGCCCACATTATTCCAACTGATAACAGGACAGCGAATCGCTCAAATAAAGGTTGCTTCAGTTTCCACATATGAGGAATAAACTGCACAAACATTCGTTAAACACATATTAGAAGACCAAAATGGAAAAGCTAATATCTGCACAAATTGATGCTCTGATACCATCTGTAACAGCCCAGCCCGCTAGTGATATTGTCCACTATGGGCCCTCACGGGTTTAAAACGCATCACTAGGATCTAAGACTTGTTAACTTATATACTCAGCATGTCTCTTGTGTTTTGCCGATGTGAGACTCTGTCTTTCCCATTAGAAGATAGTAGTAAAATACAAATGAATACAATAAAGAAAACAAGGCTTTCTATCATGTTATTGTCATTCAAAGGGGAAAAACATTTATATAAGGTCTCAGTGATTACTAACATTAATAGGTGCAGATATATAATACATGCATCTCAAGACCAAACCCAATAAATATTAAGAATAAGGCTTACTTGTGACAACAATATAAGTAGAATTAACTCTGGAAGTCCAATTTCAACACATTCTGCCAGCTGCCATCACCGATCAACATAAATAAATTATAACTTAGTAAACCAATGTTGAAAGGTATGGAAGTAAATATATGTTCACGGCCAACTTCAGGTTTCTGTATCTAGCTCATTCGAAGTGGAGATATAAGATAGTAGTAAGCAACAGCCAGAGTTCTTACAAGCGGAAAACCTTGTTGATATAGCCCAATGCCAAGAAGCAACACCAATGGAGCCATGGAAAGCGGACACAGGAACCTACATACATTGTCAAACAACTGGCATCAAATCTTCTGGTCAACAGAATAACTAGTAGTAATACAATGCTGCAAAGAGCATAATTCTGGAAAAATGACCACCTTGTAACAATTCTCCAAACTCCAAAAAAGCCAGCTAATATGGGAAGAACGGATGCAATCATCAGAGCCCCCTGCATTCCTCTCATCGATTGCTTAAACCTCTGAAGAAAATGACGCGAAGCAAATGATGCTATAATCCGAACATTTTATTTTGGAGGCTAGAGTAACGCAAAAAAACACAAAAATGAAGCAAGAATCTCCAACCTCACGAGGGTCAAGGTATGTATTGTATCTGTTGGATAATGCAATAAAAACGGCTGGGATTATGAATCTGAATGATCCACCTATCACCACTGGAAGCCGGGTACCAAACCAAGATTGCAAAAGAGTATTCAACCCAGCAACAAATAGCAAAGTTTGTATCACTTGAGCTTTCTCCACCTGGAAGACATAAACTGTTATAAGTATATACTAATTCCCTCAACTTTCAATAGTCAAATTAAAGTAGGACGCATAACACTTCATACAACTGATAACAAAGAGAAAACAACTACTACTACTACGCCTCAATTCCAAGAAAGCTTGAGATCGGCTATATGAATTCTCACTGACCAGTTGCTTTATTTAAAACTCATCTCAAACCAAGATTATACAAAAATCATAAAACTTAAAAAAAAAAAAAAAAAAAAGATATTAGAAGTTCTCTATATTTTCTAACAAAGATACAATTTTTAAAAAGATACTTACATTGCCACCACCCATTTGAGGGACAATGATGGTGGGAATGATGACACTAGTTCCAAGCATGACTAGATAGTGTTGAAAACCCAGTATAACTGCCTCAGCTGCATCATTTAAAGTAGGAACTCAGAATATAGCTTCCATACTTCAAGCAGTCAATAGTTAATTTTATAGGGGCGACTGTTTAATTTTGCAATATATGATCAAACAGAGGAGGAACGTAACCCACGGACTTGGTGAGGTGGTATTGGGAATAAGAAAGATCTTAACTAAACATCTCATCTCTCTGGTGATTAGTGAACCAATTACAAATTTTAACAACCATAGTCATAGAGACTCAGATTTCAATTAATGCTTGCTACCTCAGTATTTACTCAAATTGAATTCCAAACTCAAGGAAATCTAATGCACAAAATTAGAGGATTTAATAATTCTTGATTAATTTCTCAAATGGTTAGTCAACCTATGATTCTTTTTCACAAAAGTCATTAAACTAATTTTCCTCACTTTAAAATCTTCTAACTTCCATTTTTTTCCTACAAAAAATCACTTTTGTCGCTTTAAAATCACAAAACTAACTGGTTGCTCAAAAAATAAATTTAGTTAGAGAATTCTTAATTTGACGGAAAAGTTTATTAGTAGGCATTTCAAATCAGCTAAAATGCTAAGGTGGGTTTCCACGTCAGCAAGCAGAGCCAAATATTTATATGAATGTGATCAAGTAATTAAGAAATATGTGTGTAAAATTAATACATATACATACCCCAAGAAGGATTGCTGTTAACACAGTAGTCTACTCCGGGAAGTTGATCTTTCACCGGATGAGGCACTAATTCATCTCCTTTCCCTGCTGTCATCTTTAATTTCCACCACTCTATTAATTAGACTCAACCCAACTCGAGCTTCTTTTTCTTTTTATATACCATGCAAAGAGTAAAGTATCGTCTTTTTACTACTACTAATCTATTGCCTTTAAGAGAAACTGTAAAACTTGAAGCAAAAGAATAGGGTTTAATTTGCATGGCCAAGATTAGGAAGAAGAAATAACGTTAAGTAATGAACGAGGAAGAAGAAAAAAGGGGGAAAAACGAAGAATTGAAAACGATAGATATGGTTAGTTAGCGATCGTTGAGACTAACGCCAACCATCTTAATTTTAGAAGTTGATGTAGACCCTCTACCTCTATCTCTTTATTCTCTCAAAAGTGATCAGCTACTCCAAGAAAGTTTGTCTTACAGGTTAGAACATAAGCCTAACTAACACTCCACCTCCAGAAATGAATTTTAACATATATGTATATATATAACACACGTGTATTCCAAATCATATGATACATGATTTTATTTTCCGATCTTGTGTTAAGAAACATATCTTTTGCCTAGTAATAAAATTTGTACGTACGTAGCATATAAATTAAAATACACTAAGGTCATATGCAAGGTAAATAAAAATAATATTTAATGAGAAATACTAATTGATAGTGTGATTACACCGATAGTTGTAACTAATTTCTATCACCGAATAAATTACATTAATGTGAAAAGAATTTACATAATTATCTTATGTAGCTTAAATCCCTTTCTTTAGCTAAGAAAACGTATGTCTAACATCTTTTTGGACTACGAGTTATAAGAAAAGTAGATTTAAACTCTCAAGCAACTGATTTGAATACGTTTAAATTAATGGCCAATAGGACATACATAATTATTCGACCCACATTATCACGAGTTTCCAGTCTAATGATTAAATTATAACTGTTAATCCAAGTGAATTGTTAGATGAAACGTTGGTGGCTTTCTCATGACTAATTTCTAAAAGTTATTAGAATTTATAAAAATGATTTAATCATTAGACAAGAATTAAAGAAAAGGAACCTAAAGTAGTGGATCATGTGGTCTTTGGTTTCGTTTGAATAGGGAAACAGCTTTATTATATTTTTAAATAAATGAAAAGTAATTACTTTTGCATTTATTTCGGTTGAAAAATCCAAGTACTTAAAGAACTGATTTCCTATAAAGGAAAAACTTAGACAGTTTAGTGATCAACTAACTAATTGGTTTTCAGAAACAAACATGATGGGTTTCTCTATCCTGTTAGGATTTTGACCATTATACGGAAAACAAATATGAAATCTTGAATCTTACACAGGGATCGGTTGACATATTCTAGATCAGACTAAGATCGAGGAAATAGTTTTGCAATTATATATATATATATATATATATATATATATATATATCTCAGAAAATCTTTCAATATTGAAACCATATAATTCGAACAACAGATCTATATCCAATTAATTGATCATGAGTTATTACAATCAACCTCCTCCAGTTGGTGTCCCTCCCCCTCAAGGTAACAAACTTTCTTTAATAATATTGTTTGTTGTGTTGTTTATGATATTCTTGGAAATATATTGGATCTAATGGAATATATATGGATGTGAAAATAATTAAATAGGATATCCACCAAAGGATGCATATGGGTATCCTCCTCAGGGATACCCACAAGGTTATCCTCCACAACCACAAGGTTATCCTCCACAAGGCTACCCTCCTCCGCCGTATGGGGCCCCTCAGTACGCCGCTCCGCCCCCACAAAAGAACTCATCTGCCAGCGGCGTCATGACTGGCTGGTACATATATGCAACCCCCCCCCCCAACCCAACCAACAAATACTCCCTAGCTCCTGTCTGAAAATTATTTATGTCTTATGTTTGTGCATGCATGCATGATGCAACTCGATTAATTTGTTGTTGTCTTGCGTGTCCGTGTCATCTAGCTCGTTGGCTTGCATGGATCCAAGACATGAGTTATACAGAGCTAGAAATTAATTAAACTTGAGGTGTGTTCGACCTTTTAAGGTTCTTAGCAATTAGGGCAGATCCAATTTAGTAGGTGTGGGTTCCTGTAAACCCAATAGTTTTTGCACATACGCTCTATAGATATTAAAAAATTACTAAATAATTAACCATAAATATCTGATTATGAACCCAATTACTTATTGTATACTTATTTAAGGTTACCGTAGGAATCCAAAAACTTCAAATCCTGAATCAGCATCCGTTAGTAATATTGCATGTGCATGGTCCATATGAAATAAGTATTTGTTGAACTTTTAGTGGAAATCTGCATATATATAGATATATCTATATATCTCTATATATATATGACCCTTGAAAATATTAGGTTCGGATGAACCTGCTACCCGAGAGCTTTATTTGGATGTTGAACATGAAATAGGGGTGGAGCTAGAGGCGGATCCAGGATTTTAAGTTTATGGGTTCCTGTCGCAATTTCAAATTAATATACAATAATAACTGGGTTCACAAATAGATATTTAATAAAAATTTTAACAAAAATACAGGGTCTACGCAAAAGTTACTGGGTTCCCGAGAACCCGTAACTACACGCTAGATCCGCCCCTGGGTGGAGCTATATGTATTTAAGACCCTTCGTCCAAAAATTATACTATTTAAATATGAAAAAAATAATTATATATTGGTCCCTTGATATAATGAAGTTTCTAGTTTAGTTAAAAATTACTTTTAAGTTTGAATTTCCGGTGTAATTAGCATTCTTGCAATTTTTGAAATCTCTTTATGTTAGAATCCCCGGACTCTACCCTTTGCATGGAATATAATCCCCGGGCAAGAGAGCTACTGTCGGCTCCTGTAGCCTGTGGCAACCAGTTGATGAGGTGTTTCTACCAATGGCAATGATAGAAGATTGAACAGTTTGAACTCATCTGCAATATTTTTTGGCTAATAAGTTCATTCTAAAGTACTACAGTATCTGATCAATCTATCTGCTGTTTCTAGTCTTACAATAGGTGAATTGTAATCTTAATATATGTGCTTTGCGTTGTTGCATGTGTCTTCATTAATTTCACCAATTAGTGTACCTAGTAGGCTAACACATTAATTTCCCTCATAACTCTTTCTATTTTGAGAAGACAGATAAAACTAATCGATCTTTTGTTGTTATTGTTATTGCAGTCTGGCTGCTGTGTGCTGTTGCTGCCTCTTAGATGCGTGCTTTTGATAACCTACGGAGTTGTGAATCAAAATGACATGCACTACTAGTAATGGTCCTCTGTGGATCACAGGATCTAGCCTTTTCCTTTTTGTGCCTTGTTCTTTATAAACATTTTAGACCTCCATTTAATTACTATAAGAATATACATGACTTTCATGAGCCTTAAAAATTCAATGTATTCAAGTGTGTCTATTCACCAAATTGTAGGTTTTGCATTATTTTAAGAGATCCTATTGTCATTGTGGTCAATAGAGCTAGCGTGATAGGATATATATATATATCAGCTTGAGTTTAACTTTTATACACTAATGATCATGTGGTATAGCTAATGATGAGAAGGTGAAGCATAGAAAATGTGGAAATGTTCCTCTATTGATTTTCTTGATCATGCTGAGCTACTCATACAGCGAATTCCTCACATCATATGGTTATACGTAAAATATAAGTAACGCTCATTTGTTCATGCATGGGTGATACATAATCATTTGCCCGCTTTCTGGGCAAAAGTTATCTTTGGTAAAGTAAAATCGTGTATTTTGTTTTTTCTTATGAACAGATGTTAGAATCTCTGGTAATGAATTTCAATTATAGAATCTCTAGTAATGAATTTCAATTTCATTGTTGAGTGGTTGGAACTTGGAACTCAAAATTTCTAACTATGGCTACACTCTTGAAATCTACTCTGTTCTTGCTGTCATCTCTAGACATTATGCAAATCTATGGCCTTCCAAAATCCACTGTTAGCAATATTGTTAGAATACAAGGAACTTTGTGTGGCTAGTGTTAGTAAAAATGTTGGATGATTACGGAGAATAAAAGTTTAGCTTGAGGCGTGTCAAGGATATTGTCCTTAAGGATATTTTGCCTACACCATGATAAATAAAATTAGGCGTGTCCCCCAGGATTCAACAAGCTCTTCTAATATAAACTAGGAACAGAAACAACAAAGATTAACAAAATAAAACCCAACACTAAAAAATAAAATATATAGCAGAAGATTTTACTCTTAATTTTCCATCCCTCAAAGCAAAAAAGGACTTGGAATTTATAGATAAGAAAACACCATCTCATCAGATGGCTAGCTTAAAGCAATAAATCTCCAACGTATATAACTGTATTGGGAAAATTGGGTTTACATATTGAAGTGATTGGGAGATGACGTGTCATGACACGGAGGCTTGTCAAAGAGTGATGATTGGCAAAGAGACACGAGTTGCAATAGATACGAGCAGAGGTACAAGTAGAGGCATGAACAGTTGTTCAAAAGACTCAGCGCTCGTACCTATTTATACCCAAAAATCAAGGAGAATGAATCTGACAGCACAAGAGAGTACAGATACAATATTTAATAAGCATTAAATATAAAAAACGTTAGAGAATCTGTATTAAATTGCAATGATTATGTAACGTAGCATTTAATGCCTTTAATTGTCTATAATGGCATTATTATGACAAAGGGAAAATGTATATCTTTGAGATAGCTATAAAAAGGAGAGAATGGATCATTTGTAAGGACACAAAAGATCATCTGAATATACTGATTTACTTTGTTTTCTTCTGTCTATCTTATTGTTAGCAAAATCACTTTCCTTTATTCAAATTTGATTATCAGTAACCCGTGTTTTTCTAAATTAAAGCTTTGACCGAAATTCCACTTTTTGGTTAAAAAAATTGGTTCCGTTACTGGGAATGTGATAATCTATTTTTTCCTAGCCTAACCTTTTTTGTTGCATCAACCATGTCAAACATTAATGATAACACCCAAGGAAACCAAGGAAATCATCAACTCCAGGGGAATCCACAAGATGATCACACCCCGATCCCTTCTCCCCAAAGCTCCCCTCGGCGGTCTCGAGAAGGCACTCCTGATGGATCTCATGCAAATGGAAACGCTCAACTTAAAAATGATGAAGCTATCAATGAAGCTTTGCAAAAGCTAACCACTCAACAGGTCAATAAAGCTCTTGAGGTCTTTGTCAGCCAGTTACCTGTTACACCACCCACTCCAAATAACAACACTTTGGAGAACCCTCGTTCTGGGCTTGCTAATTCAGGCAGTGGTGGAATCCCCAACGAGTCACGAGAAGGAGAACCAGGTAACTTAGTCAATTCTGATTTACAAAATTTAGTACTAACATTGCAGAAACAGCTCAAGGAGCAAAGTGACCGTATAGAGCAAATACCTGGAGTACCGCCAGTAATCAAAGGGATAGATATGGATAAATATTCACAACAACCCTGGAAGCCAAGTGCTGCTCCTCTCTCAATTCCAAAGAAATTCAAAATGCCCGATATTCCAAAATATGATGGAACAACTGATCCACGAGACCATGTGACCGCATTCACAACAGGCGTAAAAGGCAACGATTTGACCAAACAAGAAATTAAATCAGTATTGGTCAAAAAATTCGGTGAAACACTCACTAAGGGAGCATTAACATGGTATTCTCTTTTACTTGAAAATTCTATAAATTCTTTTGCTGAGCTTACAGATTCATTTATCAAAGCACATTCGGGAGCTCAAAGAGTCACAAAAAGAATGGAAGATATTTTCAAAATCAAGCAAGGGGATTCAGAGTTGCTTAGAGAGTTCGTGGATAGGTTCCAGCGTGAAAGAATGACGTTACCACGTGTACCTGACAATTGGGCAGCTATAGCCTTCACTAGTAATTTGAATGAAAAAAGTTCAGAACCCACGAGGCGACTCAAGGAAAGTCTTCGTGAATTCCTTGCCACAACGTGGAATGACGTTTACAACAGGTATAGCATGAAGCTAAGGATAGAAGAGGATATTATTTCATGATCTCAAAAAGAAGAAAAGGTAAGTTCTAGATGGGCGAAAACCGAAAAAAGGTCCGGTAAAAATAGGTACAAACCATATATGGGCCCAGCGGGAAAGGATTCACGGTCAAAACACGACAATCTCAGGTATGATCATAGGTTGAGGAATAGAGAGTCGGGCTCGTCATCAAGATTTGGGAATGATCGAAATAGGCGAGAGTCACGGGATGATGATAGAAACTTGAAGGCAAGATTTGGCGGTTATAATTTTAATGTAAGAACTTCCGAGCTCATAGCTATTTTAAGAAGCATGGGTGATAAGGTGAGGTGGCCAAAAGAAATGAGATTGAATCCAAACAGGCGCAATCCTGATCACTGGGGCGAATTTCACAACGATCACGGGCATAAAACGACAGACTGTAGGTTGCTACAAGGGGAAGTTGATCATCTATTAAAGCAAGAGTATCTCACCGAATTATTCAGTGAGAGAGGTAAGCAAGCATACACGAAGAATAGGCAGGAGCCCCCTAAACCACCTTCTCCTAAAAGGACAGTTAATAATATAAGCGGAGGTGAAGATATCAATGGTGTGATGTACACAACATCCAATAAAGTTTCCAAAGTCACAATTACCCACGAGAAGCGGGTGCGACATGCCTTAGAGGAAGAAAGTATTACATTTGATGATGCAGATGCGGATGGCGTATTATCTCCACATAACGATGCATTGGTAATATCTCTACTTGTACATGATACTAATGTGAAACGAGTTTTGATTGATCCAGGTAGTTCCGTGAACATTATTTTGCTAAGAGTACTACGCGAGATGCTAGCTGAAGATAAAATAATACCAAAGGTGCATACTTTGTCTGGATTTGACAATTCCAGCGTCGTGACGAAAGAGGAGGTAATACTTACTACATTCGCAGAAGGAGTTGTCAAAGATACAAAGTTTTAGGTGGTAGATATGGAGATGGCTTACAATATGATTCGCGGAAGAACATGGATCCACGAGATGGATGTCGTTCCGTCGACCTTGCACTAAGTAATTAAATTTCCATCACCATGGGGGATATGTCAAATCTATGGGGATCAACAGACATCCAAGAATATCAACTCTGTAGCAGATTCAAGTATGAGAAACGAAGAAAAATAGCAGTTACAGAATCCAGTTGAGGGTACCACAACACAAACCTCAACTGAACAAGGGTGAACAGATGTGGACTCAAGGCTTGATGCCATTCAAGAACCAGAGGAAAATGAAAATATCAAAACAACAATTGAAAAACTAGAGGCTGTACTATTATCCACACAATGACCTGAAAGGAAAGTCTACGTAGGGGCCAATCTAAGCCAGGATATGAAAGGTAAGTTGATTGGATTTTTGAAAACTAACGTGGATTGTTTTGCTTGGTCCCATTCTGATGACAGGAATACCACCGTAAGTAATGACTTACAAATTAAATGAAGACACATCATATCCGCCTGTCAAACAAAAGAAGAGGAAGCAAAGAACTTTTAAAAATCAGGTGATTCAAGATAAGGTCCAAAAATTACTAAAAATTGGGTCTATCCGCGAGGTAAAATATCCTAACTGATTAGCCAATACTGTTGTGGTACCAAAAAAAGAATGGTAAATTGCGTGTTTGTGTAGATTACACAGACTTTAACAAAGCTTGTCCTAAAGATTTTTTTATTACCACATACAAATCAACTAATTGATATTACTGCAGGGCATGAGTTGTTAAGCTTTTTAGATGCGTATTCAGCATACAACCAGATCAAAATGGATCCTATAGATGAAGAAAAGACTTCATTTATAACAGACAGGGGGACTTACTGTTATAAAGTAATGCCCTTTGATCTTAAAAATGCTGGTGCAACATATCAAAGACACTACCAAAATATTTCAAGAAATTTTGGGAAAAACTATGGAGGTCTATATAGACGATATGCTCGTTAAAACACAACATTCATGGGATCATATATCACACTTGTCTGATACGTTTCAGATCTTGCGAAAATTCAATATGAAATTAAATCCTGAGAAATGTGCATTCGATGTTGCATCAGGTAAGTTTTTGGGCTTTCTTGTTTCTAACCGTGGTATTGAAGTGAATACCGCATAGATTAAGTCCATTGAAGAAATCTCTAACATGCTTACAAGTAAAAAAGAAGTGCAGAGGTTGATAGGAAGAATTGCAGCCTTGGAGAGATTTATTTCTAAATCATCAGAAAAGTGCTTTAAATTCTTTTCAGCTCTTAAAAAACAAGATCAGTTCGAATGGACTGAGGAATGCCAACAAGCACTCAAAAATTTGAAGACATATTTGTCAAATTCGTCGTTACTCGCAAAACCGAAAGTTGGGGAAAGATTGCTCATCTACCTTGCTGTCTTCGAAGTAGCAGTAAGTGTTATGTTAGTTCGTGAAGATCAAGGTAAACAATCTTCGATTTATTATGTCAGCAAAACTTTATTAGATATGGAGACGCGGTATCCTCAATTAGAAAAGTGATAACAGGATATATAGTTGTTATTTACACCATAATTGTCCATGTTTTGTTGTTGTTTTATAATGTAAGTTGCCAATAAAATGCTTTAATTAATGCTATTTGGTTTCGCAGGGAATATAAGATGTGAGGAAGCAACATGAAGTGTTTAGAGGCAATAACGTGAAGAAAACACCGACTCAAGAAGTACCCAAACACAAAAGAGCAAAAAGAGAAGGAACGCGGTGACAAAAAAGCCCAGCACACGCACCGCGGTTGCCACCGCGGTCCGCGCCGTGGTTGGAGGCAGTGTTCTCCGCGGTCAGCGCCACGGTCAGCACCCGCGGTCAGCGCCGCGGTCGACGCCGCGGCCGCGGCGGCATGTTCACAACCCAGAATTTAAGGGGCCAAAGTGTCAAGTCGGGAAAACTTTTGTAAAACCCTTATAAGATGTAGGAAACTCGCCCAAGAAGAGAGATCCTATTTGGAGATTATTTTGGCAAGAAGAACAAGTGTGAGAGATCACCCAAAATATCATAGTTCTTATTCTCTTCTAATTTTCTTGCAATTTTTCCATTATGAATATGTTCGTAGTTTATTCTTACGTTGTCATGAGTAGCTAAATACTTTAATCTAAGGTTTTGGTGAAACCCGTTGGAGATGACTTGGTTGTTATATTAATATAGTTGAATTGGTTGTTAATCTCTATTTGTTCATCTATGTTTTGATTGTGGTTAGTTGAAAGGGCCCTCAATTAGTCGTTCCTATTTATTATGTATCTTCTTGAGAGAGAGTGCATATTTAGGTAGTTATTTGAACAACATCACTCCCGGAGTATAGATGAGAGTCATAACCGAGGGTTTAGGATTAGAGATAATGATATCTGGGGTGCAATCTAAAAGAACGGTAATGTGAATCTAGCTAGTGTAGCTTGAGAGAGTGCGTCTAGTAAATTATCATAATTGCTTGAGAGAGATTTATGATAGTCGGAGAGTTCTTGATTGATAGAGACAACTAAGGCATCGCTATAAGAAACGTACAACCAAGGAAATCACCAACAGGAGAAACCATTACCTTAGACCTTATTTCAACTGTTTACACATCAAGCATAGTTAATTTTCAGTTGTTAATTATTTTCAGACCTTAGTGTTAGAAATATCATCAATTGTGAATTACAAAGTTTGGGGAAAATTGATTTTGTGAATTTAGTAAATCAGTCAAAAGTAATTGATAGGTTAATTCTCTATGGCTCGACTTTGGGCAGAATTACTCAGATTATATTTGCTACATCCGTGTGTGTCTTTGTATAAGGTATATTTTGGCGTTATCAAATTTTGGCACCGTTGTCGGGGAATTAACGGTGTTATCAATTACAATTGAGAGAAGTACAAAAATTTTAAGTGTAGTCAGTTTTCTCTATACCCAATCTTTTCATTGAAATTCTAACGTTTGAACTCTTGTGGAAAGCATGTGTATGCCTAGAAGTTCTTCGAGGACTGGAGAACTGCTAGAAGGACTCTCAAACCCCGAGAAAACATTTAGGGAATTGAACCGTGCCAACAAAAGACTTCAACAATTTCAACAATCACACCAACTCGAATTTGACATGGGTGACGTAGATAACGTCAACGGAAACGTCAGGAATGAGCCAGCTGACTTAAATGTCAGAAGGGTGGCATCTCTTGTGCCCGAAGCTGCACTTTATGACTGGGCACAACCCACAGTTGATAATATGGCCACTGCCATAGCTGTGCCCGCAATTCAAGCGGAGACATTCCAGATCACCAACAATATGCTGCATCTGCTGCAGAATAAAGGACTGTTCTCCAGGTCACACATTGAAGACCCGCAACAACACTTGAAGAATTTTCTATCAATTTATATGACCCAAAGGCAGCCAAATGCAACTCCGGAAGCTATCAAGCTGCTACTGTTTTCATTCTCGGTAACCGGGGAAGCTCAGACTTGGCTAAATTTGCTCTTTATCAACTCTATCACCACCTGGGAGGAATTAGTCAAGCATTTCCTGAACAAGTTCTATCCGCCTAACAAGACTAAAAAACAGATTGATGACATATTGCAGTATAGGCAACAGCCCTCTGAGTCCTTGCAAGAAACTTGGGATAGGTTTAAAGGGATGTTAGTGAAGTGTCCTCACCATGGCATTCCAGACCAGATGCTCGGCCAGAGATTCTACATGGGGCTAGCTGACAATTTGAAAGCAAATGTGGATGCGTCAGCTGGAGGTGCATTTTTAAGTAAAATATTCACTGAGTGCAAAATCTTTCTCGATAAGATGTCACAAAATTCAGGGTGGATGACTAGAGGTACAACACTGGCACCCATAGTGCATTCAGTTCCTCTTGACCCTAATAATTTGCATGTAGAGAACATGGACACACTCATGACCCAGATGAGCATATTGACAAAGAAGATTGATGAGGTAGGTATAAAACAGGTGCACATTGTTGATACAACAAATGGGGGATTGTGTACACCTTGTATTAATCAGTCTTATGTGTGTTCATGGAGCGGAGAAGGTGAAAATCAAGGGGCAAGGGAAGATATGAATTATGTCAACAACTATAGGGGTCAGAGGCAAGGAGCACAGCAGTGGAGACCGCAGCAAAATCAGCTGTACAGGCCTAATATGCAGCAGCATGGGGGTATGCACCCTCAAAATCAATTGGTGCCAGTACCATATCAGAAACCACAGGGCTATCCACAACAAAATCAGCAACAATTGACATACCAACCACCCCCTCAACAGCAAGATAACAACATGGTGGAAATCAGGGGTATGCTTCAGCAACTCATTGGGACAAATAATAAAGTGCAGGAAAAATTGGCAGTGCATGATTCAGCCATAAAGAATATTGAAACGCAGCTGGGTCAACTGTCCATGGCTTTGAACAACCGTCCTCAGGGAACTTTGCCCACAGACACAAACATAAACCCCAAGGACCAAAACCCAAATCAGCTGATGGCAGTAAGTCTCCGGAATGGGAGAGATTTAGATAGAGAGCAGGAAATTGCACAAGCCAGCAAGGACACTACACCAGCCACTCCAGTTCAATTAGAGGTAGAGGATCCAACAGAACTTACTGAAGTGGTAGTTGAGCAGAGTCAAGAGGAAAAAGGCAAAGATAAGATGAATGAGCAAGTTGCAGAACAGGTGGCACCTCTTGTGCCAGAAAATTCTAACAGAGAGAAGCCAGCAAGCAATGCACAACGGGTGATACTTGCACCCTTCCCTCAGAGACTGGTCAAACAAAAGAAGGCTGATCAATATAAGAAGTTCATGGAGATGCTGCATCAAATTCAGTTGAATATTCCTTTGATGGATTCCTTGAGGGAGATGCCCGGCTATGCTAAGATGATAAAAGATCTAATGTCATGGAAGTTTGATTTTCAGGATCTATCCACTGTAACTTTGACACAGACCTGCAGCGCAGTGGTGGCAAAACCGATGGCTCAAAAGATGTCGGACCCAGGTAGCTTCACTATTCCAAGTACAATTGGAAGTTATGCCTTTGCAAAGGCATTGTGTGATTTGGGAGCCAGCATAAATCTGATGCCGCTGGCTGTGTACACCAAACTGGGCATTGGTAGAGCTAGGCCAACTTCGATGCTGCTACAGCTGGCTGACCGCACAGTGAAGAGGCCCACTGGTATTCTTGATGATGTGTTGGTACAAGTGGGGAAGTTCGTGTTCCCTGCAGACTTTGTAATCTTGGATTGTCAGGTGGATGAGGAGATACCCCTTATTTTAGGGAGACCATTTTTAGCCACGGGGAGAGCACTGATCGACTGTGAAACTGGGGAATTAAAAATGAGATTGAACGATGAAAAAGTCATATTCAATGTTCAGCAATCTATGAGGAGACCCAGTGAATATGCTAATTGCTCTCTAGTTGAAGCAGTAGATGTAATCCTGCAAGAAGATGATATGACCCTAACTGTAAAAGATCTATTGGAGGTATGTCTGACGAATTTAGAAGAAATGGATGGTGAAGGGTTAGCTGAATGGGTCATGGCGCTGGAAGGTCAAGGATTTTGGTCAAGGGAACCTCAGTTCGAGTCCCTTGAGCTAGAAAAAAGGGCCACTCCTCCAGCAAAGCCATCAATAGAGGAACCACCCAAGTTGGAACTGAAGCCACTCCCAGATCACCTCAAGTATGTGTTCTTAGGCCCTGATTCGACCTTGCCTGTTATCATATCATCCGGTTTGTTAGATGTGAAGGTAGAATGGCTCATACAGGTACTGCAGGAAAACAAGACTGCCATTGGCTGGACCATGGCAGACATAAAGGGTATCAGCCCAGCCTTCTGTATGCATAAGATTCTCCTGGAAGAGAGACACAGACCTTCCAGGGAACACCAACGAAGGCTGAACCCAAACATGAAAGAGGTTGTAAAGAAAGAAGTAATCAAATGGTTAGATGCAGGAATCATCTTCCCTATCTCGGATAGTAATTGGGCCAGCCCTGTCCAATGTGTGCCGAAAAAGGGGGATGACTGTTGTAAAAAATGAGAACAATGAGTTGATCTCAACTCATACAGTCACAGGGTGGCGTATCTGCATGGATTACAGGAAATTGAACACAGCCACCCGGAAGGACCATTTCCCCCTACCTTTCATTGACCAAATGTTGGACAGGCTGGTTGGCCGATCGCACTTCTATTTCTTGGATGGATATTTGGGGTACAATCAGATATCAATAGCCCCCGAAGATAGAGAGAAAACGTCTTTCACCTATCCGTATGGAATCTTTGCCTTTCGAAGAATGCCTTTTGGACTTTGCAATGCACCCGCGACTTTTCAACGGTGCATGTTAGCCATCTTCACAGACATGGTGGAAGATATTATAGAGGTCTTTATGGATGATTTCTCCGTGATGGGAGATTCATTCGAAGACTGTCTTCACAACTTAAGGAGAATGCTTAAAAGATGTGTGGAGACAAACTCAGTGCTAAACTGGGAGAAGTGCCATTTTATGGTACAAGAAGGTATAGTCCTGGGGCATCGAGTGTCCAGTAAAGAAATTGAGGTTGACCATGCTAAGGTTGACGTGATTGAGAAGTTACCAATGCCCACTTCAGTCAAGGCGGTGAGAAGTTTTCTTGGACACGTTGGATTCTACCGGCATTACATAAAAGATTTTTCCAAAATTGCTAACTCATTATGCAAACTCCTTGAAAAGGATCAGCCCTTTGTGTTTTCTAATGATTGCAGGTTGGCATTTGAGGAACTGAAGAAGAGATTGATCACTGCACCCATCATTGTTGCACCCAACTGGGAGCAACCATTTGAGCTCATATGTGATGCCAGCGACTATGCTATAGGAGCAGTCTTGGGGCAGCGAAAAGATAAGCTGATGCACCCGATTTACTACGCAAGTAGAACGCTAAGCGGTGCACAACTCAATTACACAGTGATAGAGAAGGAGATGTTGGCGGTGGTGTTTGCGTTTGACAAGTTTCGATCATATCTGATTGGTTCTAAGGTAATTGTATACACTGACCATGCAACACTCAAGTACCTAATTGAGAAAAAGGAGTCTAAGCCGCGCCTGATTCGTTGGGTGCTACTGTTGTAAGAATTCGACCTCGAAATTCATGACCATAAGGGCACAGAAAATCAAGTCGCTGATCATCTATCGCGACTTGAAGGAGCTGAAAAATCAGTCGAGGTCGAAGAGATCCTAGAAACTTTTCCAGACGAGCAGCTGCTCGCAGCCAGTCTTGAGGAAGCGCCATAGTATGCAGATTTTGCAAACTACCTGGCCTATGGTATTGTTCCCTATGACCTTTCATCTGTCCAAAAGAAATAGTTTTATCGTGATTGCCACATGTATTATTGGGACGGGCCTTATTTGTTTAGAATCTGTGTTGATAATATGATCTGGAGGTGTGTCCCCGAGATAGAAGAATCTTCTGTTTTGCAGGCTTGTCACGCATCAGCATATGAAGGACATTTTGGAGGAGCTAGGATAGCTGCGAAAGTGCTAGAGGTCGGGTTCTTTTGGCCAACAGTGTTTAGAGATGCATGATAATAGGCGAAATCTAAGTGATTTAGCTATTGTTTATGCGTCCGCTTGATTATATTCCGATGGCATATTATGGTTAATTGATGAAAAATAGGCTCTAATTGTGATCTGTATATATTGCAGGATGAGGAGCCTAAATGATGCTTTCAAGAGGAGATTGGAATGATTTATGAGCAAGAACAACCCCTAGGAGTCGAGTGTGCGCAAGGACGAGATGGAAAAATGGACAAAATCGAGCTACTGAAGCGCGCGAACTACTGCGCGAAGTTCCAAACTTCGAGCAATAGTTCGCGAAGTTTTCTGCCTGGAATCCAAGAGAAGCGCGCGAACTATCGCGCGATCTTTCAAACTTCGCGCGATAGTTCGCGCGTGTCCTATCCGGAGAGACTTTATTTAGGGGTAAAATTGGAATTCCTTCTTAATCCCACTCAACTTACATAAAGCAAGAACTCCATTATTGGGGAGATCAGATTTTGAGGGGAGTAAGTGCAAAAATACTATTCATCCTTGAGAGAGAAAGTGAAGGAGGAGCTTCATCTTGGAGCTAAGAAAGGAGAAGAACAACAACATCTTGGAGAAGGATTTAAAGAGTTCTTTCAAACTTTCTTCTTGTTGATTGTTAATATTATGTTTAAAACTTTTATTGTTGATTTTTGTATGATTATGAGTAGCTAAAAACTCTAATATTCTTGGGTCATGGATGTTAGATGATCTTGTTGTTTGAAGCTTAGATTGAAGATCTTGAATTTATTGTTATGGGTTGTTTATTTGATTCTGCTCCTAATTATTTTACTGCATTGCTAACAGTGAAATATTATTTACGAATCTTAAATTAAACTTGAAAAAGGAAATTCTTGGTTGCATATAAAATCAAATAGAGCAAGATCCGGATCCTGAGCATCGGGTGAAAGATTCGCAATTAAGATAGACATATACTTAATTGCCTTGCTTGGTTGAAAAATAGGAGTTGTAAATGCATTTGAGTTAATATTAATACCATAGACATATAGGTATTAGGTTAACTTGAATAGATGCATAAGAACTCGAAAGATTCTTATGAATATTATTAACCCTATAATCAATATCCCGGATAATTCAATAAATCAATCTTAAGCTAAAATAGTAGCATGATCTCTAGCAAGTCCATGACCCGGGAATATATTTATCCAAATTGTTATAAATATATTGTGAAATTGGTGTAGTATTTTGTATTGAATTATTGTTTAATTACTGAGTAAATTATAAATTGGTTCTTTATATAGTTTGTGATAATTAAGCTTGAATTGATAATTGTTTGAATCTACATCAGTCAAGAAGTTGATCACAATTCCTCGTGGGAACGATACTCTACTTACTACTATATTACTTGTCGATCGCGTACACTTGCGTGAGTGTTTTGGTCGCAACAAGTTTTTGGCATCGTTGCCGGGGAATTAAAATTAGCTACTTGATTGTTTTAAGATTTTATTAGCTGTTAATAAAAACCTAAATTTTCCATCTACTTTGTCTGTGTTGCGCAGGCTCTTCTCTTGAATGCGGAGGAGTAGAAGTACAAACAACCTCTTCCCTTTTGATCCTGAAATTGAACGAACAATTCATAGAACAAGGAAGGAGTGGGAAGCTAGAAACAAAACAGAAAGAGAGTTGGACATTCAAGTTCAACCACAGCCAACAGTGATGGCAGGTAATCAAGAACATACGGTGATAGAAGCAGCAAGGCCAAACCTTGCTAATATGACTCAGGCCATTGTGAAGCCTGAAATCACCGGTCACTTTGAGCTTAAACAGTACATGGTGCAGCTGATACAGTCCACTGGGCAATATGTTGGTCTATCTCATGAAGACCCACAAAGGCACATTCAAAATTTTTTGGAAATAACGGACACTTACAATTATCCAAATGTTTCCAAGGATTATGTCAGGCTGACCTTATTTCCCTTTTCATTATTGGGGGATGCTATAGAATGGTTGCAAAAAGAGCTAGCTAATTCAATCCACAATTGGGATGATTTAGCAAAGAAATTCCTAATCAAGTTTTTCCCCACCAAAATGACAAAGTTTTTGCGGAGTCAGATTCTTGGGTTTCAACAACGGGATGGTGAAACTCTTCGCCAAGCTTGGGAAAGATACAAGAAACTACTTCGGGATTGTCCTCATCATTGTCAAACTGATGAAGTATTGGGCCATACTTTTGTTGATGGATTAGACGAAACTTCCAAAATGAATCTTGATTCAGCTTGTGGAGGTAGTTGCATGGCAAAACCATACAGTGAAATACAACTTCTGCTGAATAACTTTACTTCTAATGATCATAATTGGCAAGGTGAAGGAGAACCAAGGAGAGCAATGAAACAGAAAGCAGGGTTACTTGAACTGGATGACATTTCCGCCATGAGAGCAGATTTAGCAAAATTGGCAAATCAAATGACCAGAATGACAATGGGACCATCACAACCAATGCAGCAGGTTCAACAAATGTCAGTTTGTTGTGAAATATATGGCGATAATCACACAAGTGACATGTGCCCAACGAATCCTGAATCTATTTTTTATGTGGGGCAACAAAGCAGAGGGCCGATGAACCAACAAGCACAATATGGGAACACTTACAATGCAAATTGGAGGAATCATCCTAATTTCTCTTGGGGTGGAAATCAATCAAATCAGAATCAATATAGACCCCAAGGAAATTTTAATCAACCACAAAGGCCACCCCACCAGGCAGAAGAAAGGACAAATGATTTGTTAAAAAAATTGTTGCAAGACAATCAGCAACTCAGAACGGACTTCAGAAATCTTGAAAGGCAAATGGGACAACTGGCTGCAAATCAAAATACTAGACCTGCAGGGGCACTTCCAGGTGATACAGAAAAAAATCCTCAAGTGAGTGCGATTACACTTAGAACAGGAAGGGAGTTAGAAGAAGGTCCATCAAAGAAAAAGAACAAACAAATACCTGAAGGTGAATTAATTCCCAAAGAAGCACAAGAGGAAAAGAAAGATGATACGATTCCAGCACCTGTAAATATTCCAAGGCCACCACCACCTTTTCCACAAAGATTGCAGAAAAAGAATGACGATCGCATGTTCAACAAATTTCTCTCTATGTTGAGTCAGATTCAATTGAATATTCCGTTGGTAGATGCGATTCGTGATATTCCAAAATATGCCAAATACATAAAAGACATTGTGGCTAACAAGAGGAGACTGACTGAATTTGAAACAGTTGCACTTACTGAAGAGTGCACTTCAAGGGTCCAAAATAAGCTTCCTCAAAAGCTTAAGGACCCTGGCAGCTTTACTACCCCTGTGAGAATAGGCAATGTTGATGTAGGCCATGCACTTTGTGATTTGGGAGCAAGCATAAATTTGATGTCATTGTCTTTGTACAAACAATTGGGTTTGGGAGATCCAAAACCCACCACTGTGATGTTGCAACTAGCAGACAGGTCCATAGCTTACCCGGAGGGAGTGATAGAGGATGTGCTACTGAAATTGGAAAATTTATTTTCCCGGCTGATTTCATCATCTTGGATTTTCAGGCCGTTGAAAAAGTTCCTATTATATTGGGAAGACCTCTCTTGGCTACAGGTGATGCTATAATTAAAGTAAGAGAAGGAAAAATGATCATGAGAGTCGACAACGAAGAAATTGTTTTTAATGTATATAAAGCAATTCAACTTCCTCGGCAGTATGAAGAATTGTCTATGATATCTGTCATGGAGATTGATGAACAACTTATTATCTCAAGTGTATATTTGCAGGATTCTTTAGAAAAAGCAATTGTGTTGTTTGAAAGTTTGGAGATTAATGATGAGGTTGAGGAGATGAAACATACTTTGAATGCAACATGTGAATATATAAAAGGTTTTAATCCCTTTGAACCTTTGAACAGGCCAGATGGTCCTCCTCTGAAGCCCTCAATTGAAGAAGCTCCCAAATTGGAATTAAAGCCTTTACCTTCTCATCTTCATTATGCTTATTTGGGTAGTTCTGAAACGTTAGCTGTTATTATTTCGGCTGACTTGTCTTAATTGCAGGAGGAGAAATTGTTAAGAGTACTACGTGAGCATAAAAGAGCAATTGGGTGGGCAATGTCCGACATAAGAGGTATTAGTCCAGCTTTTTGCATACATAAAATTCTCATGGAGGAAGGGCACAAGCCAAGCATAGAACAACAATGCCGCCTAAATCCGAACATGAAAGAGGTGGTAAGAAAAGAAGTGATTAAATGTCTTGATGCAAGTATTGTATTTCCAATATCTGATAGCAAATGGGTAAGTCCAGTCCAATGTGTTCCAAAGAAAGGAGGAATGACCGTAGTGACAAAGGAGAATAATGATTTGATTCCCATTAGAACTGTTACCGGGTGGAGGATTTGCATAGATTATAGAAAATTGAATAATGCCACCCGAAAAGACCATTTTCCCCTTCCCTTTATTGACCAAATGCTTGATAGGTTAGCCGGGCAGGAATACTACTGTTTTTTGGATGGCTACTCGGGATATAACCAAATTGTTATAGCCCCAGAAGACCAAGAAAAGACCACATTTACATGTCCCTATGGAACATATGCATTTAAAAGAATGTCATTTGGTCTTTGCAATGCACCTGCGACTTTTCAAAGGTGTATGATGGCTATTTTCACTGATATGGTTGAAAGATTTGTGGAAGTATTTATGGATGATTTTTCTGTATTTGGATGTTCTTTTGATGAATGTTTAATGAATCTTGATAAGGTCCTTGCTAGGTGTGAAGAAACAAATTTGGTACTAAATTGGGAAAAATGTCATTTCATGGTACGTGAAGGCATAGTCTTAGGGCATAAAGTGTCCAAGAATGGATTGCAGGTGGATAAAGCAAAGGTGGAAGCAATTAAAAAATTACCTCCACCAACATCAGTTAGAGGCATTCGCAGTTTCTTAGGCCATGCGGGTTTTTACCGTCGTTTCATCAAGGACTTTTCAAAAATCTCATCTCCTTTGTGCAGGCTTCTTGAGAAAGATACATCTTTCAAGTTTGATGATGCTTGTCTGAAAGCATTTGATGAGCTGAAATGAAGATTAGTTACTGCACCGATTATCATTTCTCCAGATTGGAAACTTCCATTTGAATTGATGTGTGATGCAAGTGATATAGCCATTGGAGCTGTTTTGGGGCAGCGGAAGGAGAAAATATTTTGTTCCATTCACTATGCGAGTAGAACTCTTAATTCATCTCAAATGAATTACACTGTTACTGAAAAAGAGTTGCTCGCAGTAGTATGGGCATTTGATAAGTTTAGATCCTATCTAGTGGGGACAAAAGTCATAGTTTACACAGATCACTCCGCTATAAGGTATTTATTTGCAAAGAAAGATGCCAAGCTACGGTTAATTCGATGGGTTCTTCTTTTGCAGGAATTTGATTTGGAGATTCGAGATTGAAAGGGAACAGAGAATCAGGTTGCAAATCATTTATCCAGGCTGGAAAATAGAGGCCATGTCACTGAAGGAGAATCAATCAAAGAAACATTCCCTGACGAATATTTGCTAGCCATCACTTCGGATGAAACCCCGTGGTATGCTGATTATGTGAATTTCATTGCAAGTGGGGTGACTCCACCAGAATTCACAGCTGACCATAGAAGAAGGTTCTTACATGATGTGAGATTCTACATGTGGGACGAGCCTTTTCTATACAAGCAATGCGCAGATCAATTGGTAAGAAGGTGTGTCCCTGAGGAGGAGATGAATGCAATATTGCATGACTGTCATTCTTCTCTTTATGGAGGTCATCATGGTGGAGACAGAACTGCACAAAAGGTTTTGCAATCAGGTTTTTACTGGCCAAAATTATTTAAAGATGCACATGCTTTTGTTAAAAATTGTGACAGGTGCCAAAGAACCGGAACGATCACGAAGAAGCACGAGATGCCTTTACAAAATATTTTGGCAGTAGAACTCTTTGATGTCTGGGGAATAGATTTCATGGGACCATTTCCGTATTCTAATGGGCACAGTAATATTTTGGTTGCAGTGGATTATGTGTCTAAGTGGGTTGAGGCCATTGCTCTTCCTACTAATGATGCGAAGGTAGTGGTAAGTTTTGTGAAGAAACACATTTTCACACGTTTTGGAACTCCAAGGGTGTTGATAAGTGATGGAGAAACACACTTTTGCAACAAATTGTTGAAAAATGTTCTAGAAAAATATGGTGTAAGACACAAGGTTGCTACTGCATATCACCCTCAAACGAGTGGTCAAGTTGAAGTGTCAAACAGGGAGGTAAAATAGATTTTGGAGAAAACTGTGAGCGCAAATAGGAAAGATTGGTCCGGTAAGTTAGAAGATGCATTATGGGCTTACCGAACTGCATACAAGACTCCAATAGGTACTTCTCCATACAGGTTGGTTTATGGAAAAGCATGTCATTTGCCTGTTGAGATAGAACATAAAGCTTATTGGGCAATCAAAAAGCTAAATATGAATATGGACTTAGCTGGAGAAAAAAGACTGCTACAACTCAATGAACTTGATGAGTTTCGGTTGCATGCTTATGAAAATGCCAAGTTATATAAAGAAAAGACCAAGAAGTGGCACGACAAACACATCCAACATCGTGAGTTTGAGCCGGGTCAAGAAGTTCTCTTGTTCAACTCAAGGCTAAATCTTTTTCCTGGAAAACTTAAGTCCCGTTGGGCAGGCCCTTTTGTTGTAGTAAGTGTAACTCCTCATGGAATAGTTAAATTGCAAAACATTAATTCAACAGGCACGTTCTTGGTGAATGGTCAACGAATTAAACACTATTGGGGTGGTGACATTCAACATCACAAAACCTCAGTAGATTTAACTGATGTATAATGCAATATGGCGTCGTGCCGCGACGTAAAACAAGGCGCTGGTTGGGAGGCAACCCAACGATTGTGGTATTTGTGAATATATAATTTTTTTTATGTACTAATAAATGCAGGTGAACAAGGGCAGATGCTAAGGTAAAAAAAAAAAAACTTTCTTCGCGAACTAACGCGCGAACTATATAGTTCGCGCACCTTTCTGCCGGGTGTAACTGAAACGCGCGAACTATATAGTTCGCGCAATAGTTCGCGCACCATTCTGCCTGAGGAAACTTAACGCGCGAAGTATCGCGTGAACTATATAGTTTGCGCGATAGTTCGCGCGCCTGGACGAGCCTACCAGCCTGGAACTTTTCAGGCGTTTTATTTTCTATTTTGTGTTTCTTTTACTTTTTGTTTCTTTTATTTTAGTAAGATAAATAGTTAATACCCCTTCCCCTTCCATTAAAACCAAACCCAATACCCTCAAAACACAATCATCTCTTCCAAACCAACAAAAACCCCTAACTTTCATAACTTCAAGCACTCATCTCATATCTCAAAATCATTAGGGCTCCTTCCCTAAAATCATTAGCAGCTTCACCCCACCTCACGAATTCTAACAAGGTATGAACCCTAGTTTTAGTTTTCTTTAGTTTTATGTTTTTCTCTTGCTATTTTCAGATTTTAAGTTTCTTGTTGAATTTTAAGCCATTAATATAGTTGTATCTTGTTATTTGGGTTTCAAACTTGGTAAAATATATTGTGGGGTTAGTTTGTTGTAAGTGTGGGGTGCGTAGTATTTGAATTGGGTTATGAATGAACTTTTGTGGGAAGCCATTATTGCAAGACCATTAGAAAAAGCTGTGAGAGCCTACTGCCCACAAGGTGTTTGTGGAAAAGCCTCAATGAGCATGATTATGTAGTTATGACCAATTTTGCGTGTGAAGTCTGAGTAACCGCAGCAAGTCATAATAGTTTTATTGGGTTGAGTTAATATGTCCAAGTTTTGCAGGTATTATGGTACCAACGAAAAAGCGCCAAGCCACAGGTCCATCATCAAGCCGCCAAAGGGCAGCTCCAGCGCGCTCTTATGACAGCACCAAATTTGTCTCCCTTGAGGCTCATAACCATTTTATAGCAAAGGCTGCTAAGAAGGCAATTGCAGAAAGGGGCATCAACATCAACAAGGTCAAGGAACGATGCCCCCACATGTTCAATGAATTGATGGAGTGGGGGTTGCAAGCTTTCATTGACGAGCCAAGGGAGGCTAATGAAATGGTGGTACGAGAATTCTATGCCAATCTACCCGAGCATGTCCACCAGGTGGTCACAGTGCGCCAGAAGGAGGTAGATGCCTCCATTGAGGCGATACGCGCAGCTTATCAACTACCAGGCCCTCTGCCTGAGAACTCGGACTTTTATAAATATGGGCGCCATCCAACCGATGCCAAGTGGGAGCGCTGCTTTGATGAAATTTGTGAACCAGGGAAAACGGTAGAATGGCTAGAATCTGGAGAGAAGTTCCATTCAGCCGTCTTAACTCAAGAGGCGAAGTGCTGGCTGTACGTGATCAACAGTCGTCTTATCCCCTCCACAAATACTACAGAGGTGAATAGACCGCGGGCTGCGTTGATTTGGTGTTTCATCAAGGGCCTTCCCTTCGACATGGCCAAAGTGATCCATGATGAGATGTTCATCAGATGCCCCCAACGCCAGTATGGTTTCTTTTTCCCTTCTTTGGTGACTAGGCTTTGCAGGAATGTGCAGGTGCTTGAAAACATTCGTGTGGACGGGCTGGTAAGAAAAGCCACAAGATCTGACCTGGCCCGAACACCATGGAGGCAGCCTCAGCAGCAGAGATAGGTAGAGAGAATGAAAGTGGTTCGGACGCTTCGGAGGAGGAAGAAAATATGGATGTGGAGGGAGAAGCACTGGCTCAAGCACCCAGAAGATCAGCTGTAGCACTATCACGCACAGCATCCTCTTCAAGAAGTGCTAGAGTATCCCGGTCCACCACATTGGAACAAGAGGTGGCTGATATACGCACTTCCATGCATGATTTGAACACTCGTGTGGACGCAATAGCTGACCGACAAGTCAAGTTGGAAAAGAAGTTCATGGGTTGGCTGCGATCTTTGGGGCGTGTGTGCAACGTGAATCCCGAAACCGTGTCCGATCAAGAGTGACTCCTCGAGGAAGTATCTCTGCTTCATCTCTTGTTTATAATAAAAGACATGGGGATATGTCTCGCTTTAAGTGTGGGGTGGAGGATGGTAGTAATTATTATGGATTTTTAGGTTGTTTCAATTGTTTTGGATTGTTGGAATGTTTTGGTGGTGTGGTACAATATATAATGTTTTGAGATTGCGTGATTATTTCACTTTTGTTTTTAAATGTTTTGGTGATTTAGTATTGTTGGAGTAATTGTTCTTAAACATATTTTTTTTAGTAGTAATATTGGCGCGGCCCGATGACGGATTCTTTTGGATAGGAGTTCTTGAGGGACTGAGTTTATTGAAAATAACAAAAAGATATTTGTTTTTATTTTTGGTATTTTTAGGTAGTATAACAAATCCCCCTTGGTTTTTCTTTAAGCCACGGTTCTTTTCCAAGGGTTTATTTTGAACCGGGCATATGTAGTTTTTCAGTGAGCATATGTAGTTTTTTTTAGGGTTTTATTTATTCTTGTATATTAAATAAATGGATGCAAGATATAGAAGAGAACTCATAGCGTTGACACACCTGAACACAATAGAACTTAGAGTGTAACGCTTAGTCTTAATTGTTGAATCTCACTGAAAGTGCCTTAATTTGTATGTTTGTACTGAATTGAATGCTCGTAATGGAGTGTCTTGATGAGCTGATCTGGAATGAGTCATATGCCATGTGTGGTAAGTATTTGTGTAGTCCATGTATTGTACTTGTGTCTAGAACTTGCCCGGTATGTGAGTTGAAGCGAAATTTGAGGTGATGCTCGGTTTGAAAAATGATGTTAGGCTTTCTTTGACCTTTTTGAGCTTAATTGCTTATTAAAATTAAAATTTGTCCCTAGTAAACCCTTTTGAGCCTTCAGACTTTTTGTTTGGCACCCGCATTACAAGCCTATACCCTTTTGTTTTTAATTGACATTGTTTTGATCCTTTTACCTCTTAAAGCACTTTAATTGTGAGAAGAGCACTAAAAGAAGTAAGAAGGAAATAAGTGTGGGGTGGCTTTTGGGTGGAACCAATAAAAGGATGAAAGGTGCACTTATGTCGTAAACAAATACACCACTAGCAGAAATTGAGTGACAAATTTTTGTGTGTCTTGCTCTAGCTAGTGGGAATAAATTAATAGAGTGCTTAAAGAAAAAGGGTGTATATGTGGGATGACATTGTGTATAAATGAGAAGTGAGTTGAAGAATTTATGCTGAAAAGTGCTCGTGTGATGTGATAAAGTGCTTAGGGGTTGAGTCACTATTCCTAAATACATCCTACCCGTCCCTTAGCCCACATTACAACCATGAAAAAGTCCTAATTGATTTTGGATTGAGCTAGCCTACATTAGTAAAGATTTACATTAAGGGCAAGCTTATGGTACCAATTGCATGCATGTGACCTCTTTTGTGAGATTGAGTGATTTCCTTGATATATGTGGGCATATGAATTGAATGTGATGGATTGAACTCAGTTTTTGTTGATATAATTGTGAGGGCATATGATTCGTGACGGAAAAGCAAGTCTTGACTTCTATATAGAGTACTTTGAGGAAGTGTGAATATTGCATGGCACTTGAGAGTCGACTTTGAGGCTAGGATTGTTCACTACTAGGAGTGATACATGTATATTGTTCTAGGTGTAATGCGTTAAAGGAAATGGTTGAGTGAAGGATTCTCTATAGAATATAGTTGATTGCTCGAGGACTAGCAATGAATTAAATGTGGGGTGTTGATAATAGGCGAAATCTAAGTGATTTAGCTATTGTTTATGCATCCGCTTGATTATATTCCGATGGCATATTATGGTTAATTGATGAAAAATAGGCTCTAATTGTGATCTGTATATATTGCAGGATGAGGAGCCTAAATGATGCTTTCAAGAGGAGATTGGAATGATTTATGAGCAAGAACAACCCCTAGGAGTCGAGTGTGCGCAAGGACGAGATGGAAAAATGGACAAAATCGAGCTACTGAAGCGCGCGAACTACTGCGCGAAGTTCCAAACTTCGCGCAATAGTTTGCGAAGTTTTCTACCTGGAAGCCAAGAGAAGCGCGCGAACTATCGCGCGATCTTTCAAACTTCGCGCGATAGTTCGCGCGTGTCCTATCCGGAGACACTTTATTTAGGGGTAAAATTAGAATTCCTTCTTAATCCCACTCAACTTACATAAAGCAAGAACTCCATTATTGGGGAGATCAGATTTTGAGGGGAGTAAGTGCAAAAATACTATTCATCCTTGAGAGAGAAAGTGAAGGAGGAGCTTCATCTTGGAGCTAAGAAAGGAGAAGAACAACAACATCTTGGAGAAGGATTTAAAGAGTTCTTTCAAACTTTCTTCTTGTTGATTGTTAATATTATGTTTAAAACTTTTATTTTTTATTTTTTTATGATTATGAGTAGCTAAAAACTCTAATATTCTTGGGTCATGGATGTTAGATGATCTTGTTGTTTGAAGCTTAGATTGAAGATCTTGAATTTATTGTTATGGGTTGTTTATTTGATTCTGCTCCTAATTATTTTACTGCATTGCTAACAGTGAAATATTATTTACGAATCTTAAATTAAACTTGAAAAAGGAAATTCTTGGTTGCATATAAAATCAAATAGAGCAAGATCCGGATCCTGGGCATCGGGTGAAAGATTCGCAATTAAGATAGACATATACTTAATTGTCTTGCTTGGTTGAAAAATAGGAGTTGTAAATGCATTTGAGTTAATATTAATACCATAGACATATAGGTATTAGGTTAACTTGAATAGATGCATAAGAACTCGAAAGATTCTTATGAATATTATTAACCCTATAATCAATATCCCGGATAATTCAATAAATCAATCTTAAGCTAAAATAGTAGCATGATCTCTAGCAAGTCCATGACCCGGGAATATATTTATCCAAATTGTTATAAATATATTGTGAAATTAGTGTAGTAATTTTGTATTGAATTATTGTTTAATTACTAAGTAAAATTGTAAATTGGTTCTTTATATAGTTTGTGATAATTAAGCTTGAATTGATAATTGTTTGAATCTACATCAGTCAAGAAGTTGATCATAATTCCTCGTGGGAAAGATACTCTACTTACTACTATATTACTTGTCGATCGTGTACACTTGCGTGAGATGCACACATATGGGTGAAGGGCTGCGACGAATGTCAGCGAACCGGGAACATTTCCCGTCTCCACGAGATGCCCATGAACCCGATTCAAGAGGTAGAGGTGTTTGATGTTTGGGGAATTGACTTCATGGGCCCCTTCGTCAACTCATTTGGCAATAAATACATACTTGTTGCTGTGGATTACGTGTCTAAATGGGTGGAAGCTGCAGCGTTGCCCACTAATGATGCAAGAGTGGTGATAGGTTTTGTGAAAAAAAATATATTCACCCGATTTGGGATACCAAGAGTGATCATCAGTGATGGATGTCACACCTCCTTTTTTACCTACACCCCCGGAAGGGTATAAATAAAGGGAGTTTTTCCAATTAAAGGACAATCGAAACGGGATTTATTTTGAAAGATTCAAAGTTGCCACTTGGGAGATTTATGGCGTCCCAAGTCACCGGTTGAATCACGAATCGAGGAAAATATTGACTCTATTTAATAGTCCGCGAATAAAAAATCCGAGTAAGGAATTCTGTTAACCCGGGAGAAGGTGTTAGGCATTCCCGAGTTCCGTGGTTCTAGCACGGTCGCTCAACTGTTATATTTAGCTAAATTATCTGATTTTAGAACACTTTTAAACCTATGTGCATTTTAACTTTTTTGCCGCCTTTAATTAATTTTAAGAAAAATTCAACGTCACATAAAACATGTTTCAAACCGCGTCACAAAATGTGCCCGCAACGCATTTTATCTAACGTTGTTGAGATTTGGATTCGGGTCACATAAATGTGCACCGAGCTCTTTTATCTAATTTGATGTAGTTCAGTTGATGAATAGCAACCCAATTTCTATATTGGAACAAAAACATGTTCAGCTATAACCAATTCGAGTAAACACGAGCAGATAACCGAGCGAACAAATTCAAAACCACGGAGATCAACTGCACAAACAATAGAATCATATCACCGGGCAAACAATTAACATTAAGCTAGAGTAAAATGAACAATAGTCTCAAATTCCAAAAAAAGATTTCTCGTGAATGTGAGATATTAGGCAAAGGTATATGAACAAATCAATTCACACACATGCACAGCCTTAAATATCTCACAAATAAACGAAATTCCAACTCAGTTCAACATTTGCCAAATTGTCGATCGAAATGCATACAAAGGAACACTTGAATTATGAACCCCACTCTAACCAAAACGGGATGAACAGTCGTCAGCATTCTCAATCATAAAAGGTAAAAACACAATCAGAAACTTAAGAAACAAAGTAAAAGACGGACCTTAACATGATGTCCTCTCCGATTGTAGTAATAATGTGTGAATAAGAGCTAAAGCCGGAACTTGGCCGAAAAACCTCGTCGGTACCCTCGAACCTAAATGACGCCACTACCACAGCAATGGAGACACTGGAGCAACAGTCGACGCGACACACACGAAGAACTGCCAGAGAACTAACTTCGACCAAACTCGACACATGACGTCACAAAATCCAGGTCTTGAAAGATCTACCCCCATCCGACATGGAAGTAAAACTCATGGGAACAATGGTGGAACGGTAGCAGTGTGTGTGTGCTCGCCAGTTTCAATAGTAGTCACTAGTGGAAGGTCCGGCGATGGGTCTTGGCGAGAGGTTGCTGGACGTTTTCCGACAAGGGGTCACTGGTGGCGTCGTGCTTCTGGCATTCGACGGAGGTGGAGCTGTGGGGTTCAGGCGATGGAGCTACTGTTGGTCTTTTTATCGATGGTGAAGGGTTGGGGCTTTTGAAGAAGAAACAGAATAATGGGGTCGGGGGTGTGTTCGGAGAAGACGAAAATGGGAGGGTGGAGTCGTGAAGAAGAAGACGACGCAGGCAGGGGGGTCTCGTGGGTGTCAAGGCTGCGCAGCCTTTTGTCTGTTTGTTTTCAGCTTTTTCATTCCTTTTTTTTTGTTTTCAGCCCCCCCTTTGTTCTTTTCTTATCCGCAGCTTTTGTTCCATCCCCCTTTCAGCGTTTCTCTTCGTTTTTTATATAGTATATAGTCTAGGGTTTTTTTGGGTAGGGTTTTTAGGTTAAGGGTATGGGCCTAGGAATTATGGGCTTGGTAATTGTGGGTGAGGTCCAAAATTAGGCCTAAAAATGGGTTGCTCGAGCCCAAGTTCTATTCTTTCGCTGCGAACGAGATTAAAAATATGGGCCCATTTATTACTTAGTCCTACTATTAAAATAATTATTAAAATAAAACTAACCATTAAAACAAATTTATTTTTGGTATTTTCAAATATTAAAAAAATACAATACTATTTTTATATATATTTTTTTAGAATTTTTTAAGATTAAAAATGATTACAAAATATTAATGAACCTATTTTTGTGATTTTTTATTTTCTTGTAATAAAATAAAGTAAAAGAGTCAAAATTACTTAAAATATCTATATTATGCCTAAATTAAATATTTACGCGCTAAAATATGAAAAATTTTGGGGAGGGTCAAAAATCACATGTCTACAGCTGCCCCTCTTTGACTAGAAATGTACAGAGTTTTCAGACAAAGACTGACTAGACAGGTTTTTGACCTGACCCTTATTTGGAGAGACTAAAACTGAGCGAGAGGGGAATGTGATCGAGCCCTGGTATCTGGGTTGCCTACATATTCTTGGCTATAAAGGAATCAGGCCACGTGTAGTTCAGAAAGGAGTGAGATGATGTAGTATACCGAGGTGGAGAGCCGGTCGAGGTGCCGTTCCATCGAGGTTCCGGTCCGCAGTCCTGCTATTACATCAAAATCAAAATATGAAAAAGACTAGCTAAGACTATCAACTATGAGTTACAAGATTCCTATCTATAAGTCTTCTGGAGCTTGATCTTGAGTCTTGAGTGGTTCTTCATGCAGACTTTAGATTTGAACCTTAACGCTTGCCAGTTGCAGGTGCTAACTCGTTCTTCTTCAGAATTTCGGACCAAGACCGGACATGTAGTGCTTGTGACCTCGGCCATGTCTTGAGCAGCTCACATCCTTCATCAACTTCTGCATTTGGATTAACTTGTTGCCTTTCTCTCTCTTCCTTTACTGACTAACTTCTATTGATCATCTAGGACTGCTGACTCGCATTCTTGATGCGAGCTTCTTTTGTTACTGACCTGAATTGCATTCTGAATTGAATTCCCTTTCTTCCAAGTGGGCGTCTGATTGTTGAACTTGAACCATCTTCTCTTGTTACTTGTCACTGTTTTCCCTTGCACCTTGAACCATTTTTTCCTAAAACTTGAACTGTCTTCCTTCGAAACTGTTTTCCCTTGAAACTCGAGTTGTCTCCCCTTGTTCTCCAGGTGGGCGCCTGATTACAACATAAAGAAATTTTTCTGCCCCAATTTGCACTAGGAAGATTTGTGAGTTGTTAGCAAAATTGTAAACCACTTGTACTATTGATGCACTGATGAAAGTAAACTAAAAAAAATAGACTAGGAAAACTATAAACTAAGCTTGACTAAAGTAAGAACTGACCCTATTCTCCAGGCGGGGCTCCCTGACTGCAAACTTGAAATGTATTCCCTGCTCTCCAGGCGGGCTCCTGACTGCTGAACTTGAATGTATTCCATGCTCTCTAGGCGGGCTCCTAACTGCTAACTTGAAATGTATTCCTTGCTCTCCAGGCGGGTTCCTGACTTCAAAATAGACAAAACAAAGAATTTGAAAGCTAAAACTTAAATTGTACTCCCTTGTTCTCCAGGCGGGCTCCTGACTGTTGCGCTTGAATGTATTCCCTGCTCTCCAGGCGGGCTCTTGACTGCTGCATTTGAAAGTATTCCATGTTATCCAGGCGGACTCCTGACTGCTAACTTGAATGTATTCCCTGCTCTCCATGCGGGCTCCTGACTTCAACTTGAAATGTATTCTCTGCTCTCCAGGCGGGCTCCTGACTTCAACTTGAAATGTATTCCCTGCTCTCCAGGCGGGCTCCTGACTTCAAAATAAACAAAGCAAAGAATTTGAAAAACTAAAACTTAAATTGTACTCCTTTGTTCTCCAGGCGGGCTCCTGACTGCTGCGCTTGAATGTATTCCCTGCTCTCCAGGCGGGCTCCTGACTGCTGACTTGAAATGTATTCCCTGCTCTCCAGGCGGGCTCCTGACTTCAACATAGACAAAAAAAAAGAATTTGAAAGCTAAAATTTAAATTGTACTCCCTTGTTCTCCAGGCGGGCTCCTGACTGCTGCCCTTGAAAGTATTCCCTGCTCTCCAGGCGGGCTCCTGACTGCTGACTTGAAATGTATTCTCTGCTCTCCAGGCGGGCTCCTGACTTCAACATAGAAAAAAAAATTTGAAAGCTAAAATTTAAATTGTACTCCCTTGTTCTCCAGGCGGGCTCCTGACTGCTGCGCTTGAAAGTATTCCCTGCTCTCCAGGCAGGCTCCTGACTGCTGACTTGAAATGTATTCCCTACTCTCCATGCGGGCTCCTGACTTCAACATAGACAAAACAAAGAATTTGAAAGCTAAAATTTAAATTGTACTCCCTTGTTCTCCAAGCGGGCTCCTGACTGCTGCGCTTGAAAGTATTCCCTGCTCTCCAGGCGGGCTCTTGACTTCAACTAAGTATTCCCTGCTTTCCAGGGGGGCTCCTGACTTCAAGATAGACAAAACAAAGAATTTTGAAAACTAAAACTTAAATTGTACTCCCTTGTTCTCCAGGCGGGCTCCTGACTGCTGACTTGAAAGTATTCCCTGCTCTCCAGACGGGCTCCTGACTGCTGACTTGAATGCCTTCTCCTTGTTCTCCAAGCGGGTACCTGATTTCAAAATAGACAAAACAAAGAAAATTTTCTGCCCCAGTTTGGTAGCTGGGCGATTTGTAAGTTGTTAGAAATATTGTAAACCAAAATATAACTTAAAATACCAAGACTAGGAAAGCGTCTTCTAGGGGTGGAACATTAATGACTTAAACTAGGAAGTGTGTCTCCTAGGAATGAATTTAAATGAACCAAATAGGAAGTGCGTCTCCTAGTGGTAAACTCTCAATTTAGGAAGGGCATCTCCTAAAGCAAAAATATAACCCGAAAGACCTAGACTAGGAAGTGTGTCTCCTAGGGGTGATGTGTGATCTTCTCAATAGCTTTTGTGTAAGCAGAATTGGAGCATTACACCTGAAAATTTCAAACTTCCAAGCTTTGATATGAACATAGCTTCCGTCCCTGTTTCAGACAAATAAAACTTGTGAGTTTAAACATGGTAGTTGGTTTGTGGCCTTGACTTTGCGGCGATTGCTCCTTCACTTGCCATGATAACTTTGATTTCACCTTGAAAGACATTGCTTGCTTATTGACTAACCAATTTCTCTGTCACCCTTATCACAGAAAATACCTCTTCTCCGTTCAGACCCAATACCCTCTATCTGTTGCACTGTTCACGAATTGAAACATACCAAACCTTTGTATTTCTCATGGACCCCAAAGCATGTTGATTGCTACCAACTCAGTGCGCTTGTTGTTCTTTCCTGACTTATGACATTGATGTGCTAGCCAGACCCCGTTTTGTGCAATTGAACAGTTGGTGGCAAATTTTGAAATCATTTCTCACTTGTTATGACCAAACAGACTCGAGCAGAGGAGGTAAACAAGACAAAAGGAACAGAGAAAAGGACAAAAGAAAGGGATGATTCCTAACAAGAAAGCTACAAAGTAGAAACCTATCATATGTGGATACCAACTCTAATGGCCATGACATGCACCCTGGCCTATTATGTTAAGCAAAATTGATGTTCAACTCCTGTTATACCTCTAAACCGTGAAACTGGGCTTCAATGCTTCGATTATCCAATCTGATTCACAATCCTTATTCGACTTGTAGTTCCCGAAGGGTTTTCATCATCAATCCTCTCTCATTTTGTTCTTTCTCTCAACTTACCGTCGCCTTACGGTGCTCACGAGGGTTTTCACCAATAAGACTCTCTCATTTTCATTATTTTTCTGGTTGGACCAGAGTGCTGCCCCTGATATGAATTACCTCTCCTTGCTTGACTTGGAATCTCTCAAAGACTGATCGAAAGGTCTTTCTTTGGACCGTAATGTGGGCTTTTGGATGGGATTAGAAAGAAAGGATATCAAAGGCTCAAAAAAATTCACATGGGTTCAAAATTACAACTTTCAGAATCAGGTTTCTTGCAACAACTACAACTGCTGCCCCAGTTTCTTGCTTGGGGACTTTTGGATTTTTGTTTGATGAGACCGAACCGTGAGGCTGCCTACGTATCCTTAAAAGGAATCAAGTCGAACGTAGTTCATGTAATATGAATTGCTCTGTTGTTGTGATTTTTCTTTTCTCTTTCTCTTTTCTTTTTTTTCTTTCTTTTTCTCTTTTGTTGTTTTTCCTCTTTCTTTTTTAATTTTCATTCTTTTCTTTTTCTTTTTCTCTTTTCTTTCTCTTTTTTTTCCTTTACTTATCGTTTGTGCTCGCATTTCTGATCTTTGCTACTGATTCCAAAAGAGGGGTATGAAAGAAAATAAATGAGGCTCAAAGGGGTAGCGAAGGATAAAGTGTTTAGATAGCAAAACAAAATGTCTTCATCATTCCAATCTCCAAAACATGCCAAGTGCAAACTACACAATTAAACAGACCAAGGAAAACATTTGTAACGCCTTTTGATTGTACTAGACTTGATAACCATATACACACATTCGCCTTTTACATCTGTTAATTACCAAACCCCATTGGACAACACCCTCACTCTCATTACCATGAATGGCCCCATACAAATTTGGGGCAAACTTGCAGTTATCTTCACCCGATGCAGCATGATGCATTTCAATAGTGTATTTTTATGTTTTATCTGCCCTAGTTTCACACAATTCGAGCTTGAAGTGATATCAAAATGCCTTCACTTATTTCCCTCAAATGTCCCTACATCTTCAACATTGTTTCATTGCTTCGTGACTAAACTGACTTTTAAAACCAAGCTGAGAATTACGAGTGCATGTCATGTCATTAGAGTCAATAGGAAAAAGACTATAAAAAGAAAAGAGAACTAAACAAAAATGACTAAAAAATAACAGAAAACAGAAAATTGCATTAGACAGATGGTGAAAGGGCTTGAACAACAAAACAAGCAAAATAAACTGGGGTACAACCCTATAACAAACCTAGATAACACTTAATGAGAAACTACGACTAAAGGAACTAGACAAAATAAAAGGATAGAAGGATTTGAGTCAGAAGACAATGTCTGGATTACAACCCTGAAATAACCCGGACAATAGAAATGACAACAAAATAAACCACCAAAACTCCTCCCTAGCTAACCAAGACAAGAGCGTCTTTCGAATTTCCAAGCTCGGCATCTTAGCCACGGAATTCTGCATCAACATTACTAGGACCTTCACAAACTTCCATCACATCGTTCTTAACAAATTGCTTTTGGGTTCTCTTTGCTGGCTCGTTCTTAAGATCAACCTCCGATAGCACTGAAAACTTTGCAGTGCGGGGACCTTCGAGGACCTCAGAAGAATTTTCATATTCCTTTTCAAAACAAATCATACTCACCATATGCGTCTCATTACGAACAGGCGATGGGCTTTGGCTAGTGTCTGCTGCATCTGGATTTTGCACGACAATGTCACCTGTATCAATAAGCTTCTGAATTGCTTTCTTCAGATTCCAACACTTCTTTATGTCATGCCCCGGGGCATCTGAGCAATATGCGCACCTTTGAGAAAGATCCAACTTCTTTTACAGAGGGTTTGGCATTTTTATATGAATCGGATTCAACATGTCCAATTGCTTCAACTTTTGGAACAAACTGGCATATGACACTCCCAACGGGGTGAAAGCCTTTTCTTTTTTCAGCAATCTCTCATTCTTAAATGCTTGATTGGGCCGGAAACCTGATCCAGAGGGTTTTCGATAGGCTCGTGGGGGTGGATAGGCATTTTGTGGAGCTAAGTAATGGGAAAGTGATGTACGATTTTGGAAGTTCCGTGGAGAGAAGTGGCATTGGGGAGGATCATCTGGCGCACAAGGATATCCACGGGGACGATGTCGAGGCTGGAAGTGTTGATCGGGAAAGCCCATCGGATCATCTTTTTTGTTTCTCTTTCTTCCACCCAAGCTTACTGAGTGTTCTGAATGTCTTTCGAACAACTTATGATTTTGCCTGACTTGATTCCCTATTCCACTAGCTCCCCTATTTTTAACACATCTTTGAAAGGCTTTTCCAAGACCGAGATCAAATGACTAAAGTAGGTGGGCCCCTGGGCTTGTAGGAAAAGCTCAACCATTTCTTCTTCACCAATCGGGGTATTGACTCGAGCAGCCTGCTCCCTCATCTGAGTCCGAATTCTCTAAAGCTTTCCTCCGGCTTCTTTTCCATTCTAGATAGGGAGGAGCGGTCTGGGGTAATGTCTGATCTGTATTGAAAGTATCGAACAAAATATTGAGCCATGTCACCCAATGTAGGCCACTTACCAACATCTTGACGAATATATCAGTCCAAAGCTGCCCCAGTTAGGCTCTTACTGAAATATGCCATCAACAGGTCATCTTTCTCTCCAACGCTTCTCATTTCACTGTAATAGACCCTCAGGTGGGCTACTAGATCTCCACACCCATCATACAAGTTAAATTTTGGCACTTTGAACCCCGCGGGCAGGCGAACATCAAGGGACACAAACAGTTCTTTGTAAGCCATGCTACCTTGGTCTTCCCTTCCTTGTTTGTTCTTCAAGGATTGTTCTATGCCTTTCAGCCTCCTGGGTATCCCATCTTTCCCTTCTCTTCCTGTGAACCTTTCATTTTCAACATGCAACTTATCCCGAGGGCTCTGTTTGTATGAGTTGGGAACTTTGTGGGCAACCTCTAAGGGGTAATATTGGGCATCGTGAGCTTTGAGCGGGTGTTCATTGTTGGGGATGGTGGAAAAGACAGGAGGGCAATTTTTGGGAAAGGTAATTGGAAGATGAGTGGCGGAGCTACTAGGGTGGTTGGGAAAGCCATGGTAAGCTGGTGAATTTGGAGAGTATGGGGGATCATCTGGCATTGTGATTGGTGTTTGGGTAAGGGTAGTATTTAGGAAGTTAGGTGGTGCGGGGGTGGTGCCTTCCCAGTCATCCAAGCATGATACATGTCCGTAATGTGTTGTCTCAACATCTTTACCTCTTCAACCAACCCATTATCCTGTTCAACCAACTACTTTCGGGCACCGGTATCAACCAACTCAGTTTTGTTGTTGTCTGTCATTGCTTTTTGACTTTGTGTTGTAGAGAAGAGTTACCACTTTAAAAACCACAAACCAACCACCCTTCTGCTATGAATATAACAAAATGAAGCCATCATGTTAGCATTGGGGCATTTAACAATAAAGATATCACATTGCGTGCAATGCACCTAGCAACAATTAATGGTTTTAGAATGACTTCGAAGGTCATAAGGTCACTTGGCATCATCCCAATTTGTTCATTTCAATCATCTCTTTTCTTTGCTTTTCTAGCACTTGCTTGATCATTTTCCTTCCTTTTTTTCTAATTTCACTCTTTTCTCTCCTTCATTTATCACATCCCACAATTTTATCTCTTTTTTTCTCTCTTGTTTTCCTTTTTCCTTCTTTTTTTTCTTTTCTTTTAACAGTAAAAAAAATGATTCGATTGAACCCTATGTAGGTTGCCTACGTATCATGACCCCGCATGAATCAGATCTTTGCGTAGTTCTGGAAGATCGGAAATAAAGTAGACAAACCAACATTCTCATTTCTTTTCTTTTTCTTTTCTTTTTTTTTACCATAATGACTACTCTGATGAAAAAAGAGAAATAAAAGAAGCAAAACCTTTTTGAATTTTTTAGACTTAATGTTCTATAACCTATTCTAAACTCAAGCTTAACGGATTTTTTTCTTTTTGAAACAAATACTCAATCATGGAAATATCCTTGAAGAGAAAAATATTTTATTTGATTCTCTTTTTTTTAGGAAGAAAATCTAAATAACAAATCACAAAAAAATATTTTGAATTTTCATTTGATATCTTGACGCGATATTTCGAAACGAGCAATGAAAAAGACAAAGTATGTTTGTTTTATTTTCTATGTACAATATCCTAAAGTTCCAATGAAAATAAAAGGAAATTATTTTTTCAGCTTTCATTAATTTCCCAAAGAAACACCTCACAAGAAAATCTTTTTGGATTTTGGAATTAATGCCTTAAAGAAAACTTTTAAATAGGTACTAAAAGAAAATTCTTTTTTTTTTCTTCTTCTTTTTTTTTTAATTTTGGTCTTAATATACTAAAGGAAGTATAAAAGCAATTTTTTTTTAAAAAAAAATATCTAAATACTAATTTCCTAAAATAAAACCACCTCAAATTTTCTTTCTTTTTTCTTGATTTCTAGGAGTAGTATTTCTAAAGAAAATTCTAACGGAAATATGAAAACGTAAAATATCTTCTTTCCCATTTTTTTTTTTTTTGAGTTACACCACACCTTTTTGAATACAAAATAAAAAGTATGATAACAAAAACTCGACATTGTTGTACAAAACTAGAAAGTAAAAGATGACATAAAAGAAACATACTCAAAACATAAAAATAAAATAAAAATAACAAATATAAAAAATCTCTTTAAGCAACTCCTGAATGCGGTGGTCCTGAGGTATCTGTCATGCTCAAACTCCGGTAAATAAATCCACACTTGTATGAGAAAACTTTAAATCAACACTATGTGAGACAATAGCACTCCCTACTGAACACATGGAAGACATGGTTGAGGCTATTTTTGCAGAATGGCTTATTTGACCAAAAGGTGGCTAGAAGTGCAAAATTTGGCTAAGACCCCGCAAAGCCAAGAACCTAAGATTTACTAGGAAGACCGGACCCTGTGTGGGTTTGCCTACGTATCACGCCCCGAAAGACGAGAATTAGGTTTGCGTAGTTCGGGCCGATTGGATACGGGCAAGAATTAAAAAATAACTAATTTAGAGAAAACATATTTTTTATGCAAAATCTTTTTTGGATTTTCTTTTTCCTCTCTTTTTTGATTTTTGATTTTCGAAAAATGATGAAAAAGTGCAAATTTATTTTATTTTTTTTGAAATTTCAAGTTTTTTTTTATTTTCTTAACAACATTGTGACAAAAAACATAATTGGGCCCTCCTCGCTTTATCCTCACACTTTACCTCTTCATTCGCCCTCAATTATCATTGGTCCGCCAAATGACCCTTTTACCCTTGAATAAATGCAACATGTAGCACATAGGATGCATCAAGATGGTCTGTTATTTTTTGGGGTACACTTGTCCTAGACAGACCCAACCCTTGTGTTGAGTCCCCTAAGTCAAACGCACATGATACAAACAAACATTCCTACTAGGAGGCTGAGTTATTCTAGGTTCAAAACCTGGGTATGTGTTCTAGACTGTGTACCCGAGCGGACAACTCGAGCCGAGGAGGGAGCTACGTACCGGGAACCAAAAGGTCATCCGGCTTAGTAACTTGTCTGAGCCTCTTTCTTATTTCAAGGTATGACACTAACAGAATAGGGAGTCTCGACCAGCGAGCACATCCCCGAAGATGAGAAGAGAAGGGTTTCGTAGCAGTTTATATACAGTTCAGATAATATCAAAGCGGTAAAAGCAACATTTAGCACAACAGGCCCAAACATGTAATAAAATCAGATAACAGATAAAGCCAAATATAACAATTCATCTAAGCTCGAATTATGAACCCTGAACTAGAGATTCTGGGTTCGGTCCCCAGCAGAGTCGCCAGAGCTGTCACACCTCCTTTTTTACCTACACCCCCGGAAGGGTATAAATAAAGGGAGTTTTTCCAATTAAAGGACAATCGAAACGGGATTTATTTTGAAAGATTCAGAGTCGCCACTTGGGAGATTTATGGCGTCCCAAGTCACCGGTTGAATCCCTTATCGAGGAAAATATTGACTCTGTTTAACAGTCCGCGAACTAGAAATCCGAGTAAAGAATTCTGTTAACCCGGGAGAAGGTGTTAGGCATTCCCGAGTTCCGTGGTTCTAGCACGGTCGCTCAACTGTTATATTTAGCTAAATTATCTGATTTTAGAACACTTTTAAACCTATGTGCATTTTAACTTTTTTGCCGCCTTTAATTAATTTTAAGAAAAATTCAACGTCACATAAAACATGTTTCGAACCACGTCACATAAATGCACCCGCAGCACGTAACGCATTTTATCTAACGTTGTTGAGATTTGGATTCGGGTCACATAAATGCGCACCCGAGCCCTTTTATCTAATTTGATGTAGTTCAGATGATGAATAGCAACCCAATTTCTATATTGGAATAAAATCATGTTCAGCTATAACCAAATCGAGTAAACACGAGCAGATAACCGAGCGAACAAATTCAAAACCACGGAGATCAACTGCACAAACAATAGAATCATATCACCGGGCAAACAATTAACATTAAGCTAGAGTAAAATGAACAATAGTCTCAAATTCCATAAAAAGTTTCATGTGAATGTGAGATATTAGGCAAAGGTATATGAACAAATCAATTCACACGCATGCACATCCTTAAATATCTTACAAATAAACAAAATCCCAACTCAGTTCAACATTTGCCAAATTGTTGATCGAAATGCATACAAAGGAACACTTGAATTATGAACCCCACTATAACCAAACGGGATGAACAGTCGTCAGCATTCTCAATCATAAAAGGTAAAAACACAATCAGAAACTTAAGAAACAAAGTAAAAGACGAACATTAACATGATGTCCTCTCTGATTGTAGTAATAATGTGTGAATAAGAGCTAAAGCCGGAACTTGGCCGGAAAACCTCGTCGGCACCCTAGAACCTAAATGACGCCACTACCACAGCAATGGAGACACTGGAGCAACAGTCGACGCGACACACACGAAGAACTGCCAGAGAACTAACTCCGGCCAAACTCGACACATGACGTCACAAAATCCATGTCTTGAAAGATCTACCCCCATCCGACATGGAAGTAAAACTCATGGGAACAATGGTGGAACGGTAGCAGTGTGTGTGTGCTCACCAGTTTCAATGGTAGTCGCTAGCGGAAGGTCCGGCGAGGGGTTGCTGGACGTTTTCCGACGAGGGGTCACTGGTGGCGTCGTGCGTCTGGTATTCGACGGAGGTGGAGCTGTGGGATTCAGGCGATGGAGCTGTCGTTGGTCTTTTTATCGATGGTGAAGAGGTGGGGCTTTTGAAGAAGAAACAGAACGATAGGGTCGGGGGTGTGTTCGGAGAAGACATAAACGGGGGGTGGGGTCGTGAAGAAGAAGACGACGCAGGCAGGGGGGTCTCGTGGGTGTCAAGGATGCGCAGCCTTTTGTCTATTTGTTTTTAGCTTTTTCATTCCTTTTTTTTTTGTTTTCAGCCCCCCCTTTGTTCTTTTCTTATGCGCAGCTTTTGTTCCATCTCCCTTTCAGCGTTTCTCTTCGTTTTTTATATAGTATATAGTCTAGGTTTTTTTTTTGGGTAGGGTTTTTAGGTTAAGGGTATGGGCCTAGGAATTATGAGCTTGGCAATTGTGGGCTAGGTCCAAAATTAGGCCTAAAAATGGGTTGCTCGAGCCCAAGTTCTATTATTTCGCTGCGAACGAGATTAAAAATACGGGCCTATTTATTACTTAGTCCTACTATTAAAATAATTATTAAAATAAAACTAACTATTAAAACAAATTTATTTTTGGTATTTTCAAATATTTAAAAAAAATACGATACTATTTTTATATATATATTTTTTTAGAATTTTTTAAGATTAAAAATGACTACAAAACATTAATGAACCTATTTTTGTGATTTTTTGTTTTCTTGTAATAAAATAAAGTAAAAGAGTCAAAATTACTTAAAATATCTATATTATGCCTAAATTAAATATTTACGCGCTAAAATATGAAAAATCTTGGGGAGGGTCAAAAATCACATGTCTACAATGGAGGCACTCACTTCTGTAACAGAGCCTTCGAGAAATTGCTTGCAAAGTATGATGTACGCCACAAGGTGGCTACCCCTTACCATCCACAAACCAGTAGACAGGTTGAAGTGTCCAACAGGGAGATAAAGAGTGTATTAACCAAGGCGGTGAATGCCACACGAACTGATTGGGCAAAGAAGCTTGATGACGCACTCTGGCCCTATAGAACTGCGTTCAAAACACCAATAGGTATGTCACCATACAAGTTGGTATTTGGGAAGGCTTGTCACCTGCCTGTGGAACTAGAACATCGAGCTTGGTGGGCACTGAAACAATTGAACATAGATCCCGAAGTAGCTGGACAAAATCGACTGACAGAGTTGCATGAGCTGGAAGAATTTAGATATCAAGCCTTTGAGAGCATGAGGCTCTACAAGGAAAGAATGAAGAAGATGCATGATAAGCACATTGTGGACAGAAATTTCAAACCCGGTGACAAGGTATTATTGTATAATTCAAGGCTGATATTGTTTCCCGGTAAGTTAAAGTCCCGATGGTCAGGACCATTTAGAGTGGTGCAAATGTTCGCAAATGGAGCTGTCGAGATTGAGTCAAAAGATGGGACAAACAAGTTTTCAGTAAATGGGCAAAGGTTGAAACATTACCTTGGAATAGCTGAAGAAAAAGGGAATACAGTGGTGATCAATTTGAAAGAACCCCAGTACGCGAATGAGGAGTGAAGGCTCAGCCACTTGCGTCGTGCCGCGACGTTAAATCAGGCGCTGCGTGGGAGGCAACCCACGAATGTGTTGTAAGTGTAATATATAACTTCGTGTAAAAAAAACAAAAAAAAAAACAAAAAATAAATTTACCAGCCGCGACCGCGGGTGGACCGTGGCGTCGACCGTGGAAATCACTGGACGATTCAGTTTTTCACCGAGGGAGACTCTGTCTCCGACCGCGGCGACGTCCGCTGAATTGTAATTTTTTTTATTTTTTTTCTTTTCCCACTCTTCTTTTTAATTCTAAAACCCTTCCCTATATCAAAATAAACAATCCCCCTCCTAAAATCCCCACTTCCCTCTCTCTCTCTCTCTCTAACCCTCCCCTCCAAACCCTTCCCTCCATACTCTCTTCTTCTTCTTCCTCCTTCACAATACCCCTCATCTTCTTCCCCCTAAGGTATTATGAGTTCAGCACGTAAGAGATGAAACACCGGGTCCTCTGCTAGTGGCCTAGAAGGCTCCTCACGAGCTAGGGGCCAAACCAGTGCACCACGGTTTGATAACACTCGGTTTGTCTCTGCAGAAGCAGAGGCAAGGTACAATCAGAAACTTGCCAGGAAGTTACTCCATGAGGTCTATATCGACAGGAAGGCTTTGGTGAGGGAATGTCCCAATATGTTTGATGATCTACGGAGGTGTCAGCTGGACATCTTCTTTGAGGCTCCCGAGGAAGCAAATATTCAGCTAATGATGGAATTCTATGCAAACCTGCCAGAACATGAGGACAAGGTTGTGACTGTGCGCAACACCCCGGTTAATGCTGCTATAGAGGTCATCCGCAGAGTGTATCGCCTCCCCGCATTCACAGGTGATGATCATTACATCATGACTAGTCGCCCGATGGTTGATTGGGATAGAATTATGGAGGTCATCTGTATACCGGTCAGACAACCCAAATGTGTAGCACAATCGACAACTCTGCATTCCAAGTCTCTTACTTGGGAGGCCAAATGTTGGCTCACTGTCATCACCACTCGGTTGCTACCATCCAGCAATACCACTGATGTAAATAGGCCACAGACCGCTATGATCTACTGCTTCATGACTCACCAAGGGTTTGATGTCGCCCGAGTCCTCTCTGAAGAAATGTTCATCCGATCGCCCGAACTAAGTAAAGGCCACTACTTCCCTTCGCTTGTCACCCGTATATGTTGCCTTGCTAATGTTCCTGAGAACTCCCGAGTTGATGGGAAATTACCTATAAAAACCCCTTTCCAGGCAAGAAAAATTGGGCAAGAGGGACGAGAACCAGTACAATGCAATGATGACTCGTCTGATGAGTCTGAGGATGATTCTAATGCTGCTGAAGCTATTGAGATCACAGCCCCTCCTAGAGGGGACGAGGCAGGATCGTCACAGCCACGTCGGAGCACTCGGATGGATGCTTTGGAGCGGTAAATGACTGGACTGCGGACCTCCGTCACTGACTTGGGGTCCCGCATGGATGCTGTGGTTGACCGACAGGTGAAGTCGGAAAAGAAATTCATGGGTTGGTTGAGAGCACTAGGTCGCGCCTGCAACGTTAACCCAGACACAATTTCAGATCAAGAGTGACCCTTCAGGGAAGTTCCTTTATCTCACTGCTCTTTCTATTGTCAAGCCATGGGGACATGTCTTAATTTTAAGTGTGGGGTGGGGGAAACTTCGTTGTATGTTGTACTTGTGAATATTATCTGTTTGTTTTTGTTTTGTGTTAGTTGTTTTAGAAATAGAGTAATAGTTTTTTTTAGAAAGTGAAACTAGAAGCAACTTGTGCCGACGATGGATCTCTTTCGGCGGGGTTCTTGAGGGACTAAGTCGAGAAAAAAAAATAGTAAAAAAATTTTGAAATATAAAGACTCTTCCTAATGACGGATTCTTTAGACAAATTTTCTTGAGGGAAGCTAGTCTATAGAAAACACCAAAAATATTTTTTATTTCTTAGGTAGTGTAGTAACTCCCCCTTGGTTTTTCTTTGGGCCACGGTTCTTTTCCAAGGATTTAGCTTGAACCGGGTATAGGTAGATTTTTAGGATTAATGGGTGACGAGCTTAAAATTAAAGAAGAAAAACCCTTAGCGTTCTTACACCCGAACACGATAGACGCTAGAGTGTAGCGCTTAGCTTCAAGGGTTGAAATCTTGTTTAAGAGCCTTAAAAATTGTATGTTTGTACCTAACTTGAACACTCAAAAGAGAATGTTTTGATAAACTAATCTGTAGTGAGTCATGTGCCATGTGGGTGTGAGTATCATTGTATTCCATGTTGTACCTTTGATGCCTAGAACTTGCCCTGTGTGTTTGCAAAGCGAAATAGTAGCTTCAGTCGGTTTTAGAAGTGATATAGGCATTTCTTTGTTGAGCCAGACATATAAAGTGAACCCACATGAATGCATTACATCTTAGTTAACCTCGTTGAGCCTATAAGCCTGTTTCTTTGTCAACCACAATGTGAACTTTAACCATTTGTTTGAATAGCCTGCTGTTTGAACCAATTTTCCTCCCTCTCACTAAGCACTAGATTGGTATTGAGATTATGTGAAAACAAAAGTGTTGGGGTGGTGGTTTGGTTTTTGAAGTGGAACCATGGAAATAGAGAAAAGGTGCAGAATGTGAAGCGTAAAAAGAAAAGCACCACGAAAAAAAAGTTCATATATATTTTGTAGTGATTAATAAGTGGTAGCTTGTACAAATTGCACCTAATGCATGGGGATGTTTAAATAAATGTGGGGGAGTGTTGGCTTACAAAATGATCATTTTTTAAATTCAACGTAATTGTACTAAAAGTGCTTAGGTAGGTTAGTCACTATATCCAAATGTATCCTACCCGTCCCTTAGCCTACATTACAACCAAATAAAGTCCTATTGATCTTAGACTGAGTGAGGCTCGATTAGTCGAGTACTACACTAGGGGAAAGCCTATGGTGCATCTTTGTGGCATGTGAATGTTCTTTTTGGAGAGTGAGCGAATTCTGTCTATTTGAGTTCCTAATTGTTATCACTATTATTATATATATGGAACTACTCTCTTGTGTGATGTGAGGGCATATGATTCACAAAGGAAAGGTGTATCTTGACTATTGTGTAGAGTGGTTTGAGTAAGTGCAAATGTTACAGGGTACGAAAAACTTGATTCTTGAGGTAAAAGTTGTTCACTACTAGGTGTAACTCTTGTGAAATGTTCATGGCATGAGTCGTTGAGGGAAAAACATAGGAAATGAATTTTTATGGAGTGTGGTGAATTGCTCGAGGACTAGCAATAATTTAAGTGTGAGGTGTTGATAACATGCTATATAATTGTTATTTACACCATAATTGTCCATGCTTTATTGTTGTTTTATAATATAAGTTGCCAATAAAATGCTTTAATTAATGCTATTTGGTTTCACATGGAATATAAGATGTGAGGAAGCAACATGAAGTGTTTAGAGGCAATAACGTGAAGAAAACACCCACTCAAGAAGTACCCAAACACAAAAGAGCAAAAAGAGAAGGAACGCGGAGACAAAAAGGCCTAGCACACGCACTGCGGTTGCCACCGCGGTCTGCGCCGCGGTTGGAGGCAGTGTTCTCCGCGGTCAGCGCCACGGCCATGGCGGCATGTTCAAGCCCAGAATTTAAGGGGCCAAAGAAGAACAAGTGTGAGAGATCACCCAAAACATCATAGTTCTTATTCTCTTCTAATTTTCTTGCAATTTTTCCATTATGAATATGTTTGTAGTTTATTCTTACGTTGTCATGAGTAGATAAATACTTTAATCTAAGGTTTTGGTGAAACCCGTTGGGGATGACTTGGTTGTTATATTAATATAGTTGAATTGGTTGTTAATCTCTATTTGCTCATCTACGTTTTGATTGTGGTTAGTTGAACGGGCCCTCAATTAGCCGTTCCTATTTATTATGTATCTTCTTGAGAGAGAGTGCATATTTAGGTAGTTATTTGAACAACATCACTCCCGGAGTATAGACGAGAGTCATAACCGAGGGTTTAGAGATTGGATTAGAAATAACGATATCTCGGGTGCAATCTAAAAGAACGGTAATGTGAATCTAGCTAGCGTAGCTTGAGAGAGTGCGTCTAGTAAATTATCATAATTGCTTGAGAGAGATTTATGATAGCCAGAGAGTTCTTGATTGATAGAGACAACTAAGACATCGCTATAAGAAACGTACAACCAAGGAAATCACCAACGGGAGAAACCATTACCTTAGACCTTATTTCAACTGTTTACACATCAAGCATAGTTAATTTTCAGCTGTTACTTATTTTCAGACTTTAGTGTTAGAAATATCATCAATTGTGAATTACAAAGTTTGGGAAAAATTGATTCTGTGAATTTAGTAAATCAGTCAAAAGTAATTGATAGGTTAATTCTCTGTGGTTTGACTCTGGGCAGAATTACTCAGATTATATTTGCTACGTCCGTGTGTGTCTTTGTATAAGGCATAGTTTGGCGTTATAAAAAAGCTTACACTTGTATTAATCATGGCATCTAGAAAATTAAGGCCTTATTTTCAATGTCACCCTATTGTTGTAGTAAATGCTTATCCATTACGCAATATATTACACAAGCATGAGTTGTCAGGTAGGTTAGCCAAATGGGCTATAGAATTAAGTGAATATGACATCACATACCAGCCTAGAAGCGCGATAAAATCTCAAGTGTTAGCAGATTTTGTGACTGATTTTAGCCAAGGAATGCAATTGGAAGAAGAAAAAGAATTACAGGTGTTCAATGGATCTAATCCGGGAATTTGGACTTTATTTACTGATGGTTCATCTAATGTGAAGGGTGCAGGCTTAGGAATTGTTTTGGTACCACCTACGGGTGAAACCATTCGACAAGCCATTAAATGTTATTTTATAACTAACAATGAAGCAGAGTATGAAGCTGTGATTACAGGTTTAGAACTACCACGAGAACTCGGCATTAATCAGATTGTAATCAAAAGTGATTCGCACCTCGCAGTTAATCAAATGTTGGGGACTTATACGGCCAGGGAAGCACGGATGCAGCAATACTTAAAGAAGGTACGGGATCTGATCAGGCAATTCCAAACCTGGAAAGTTATGCAAATACTAAGAGATGAAAATGTCGAGGCGGGCGCCCTAGCCAATCTCGCATCTGCGGCAGACGTGACAAGCAATGGAAATGCTTCTGAGATCCATTTATTTCATTCAGTACTCGATCCAGACAAATATGAGGTAAATTTTAATAACTTAACCTGGTATTTGAGGATTGAGAGTGTTGCTTTTTTGCAGTATGGAACCGTCCCTGAAGACAAGAAAAAGCTCACGCACTTTGAAAAAAGGCTGCTCGATATTGTTTAAAGCAAGACAATCTTTATCGAAAAATGTTCAGTGATCCCTTAGCAAGGTGCATCGGGCCTTCACAGACGGAATATGTAATGAGAGAAATACACGAGGGGCATTGGGGAAATCACGCCGGAGGAAGATCACTGGTAAGAACTATGATTAGGGCAGGTTATTACTGGCCTAAAATGGAAGAAAAAGCGGAAAATTTTGTGGCTAAATGTGATAAGTGCCAAAGATACGGTAATAACATGCATAGACATGCAGAGTTATTACATCCGGTCATTGCACCGTGGCCATTTATGAAATGGGGGATGGATATCGTGGGTCCACTACCACAAGCAAAAGGACAGGTAAAATTCTTGCTTGTACTCACTGACTATTTTACTAAATGGGTGGAAGTAGGAGTATTCAAACAGGTGCGAGAAAAAAACGTTAGAGATTTCATTTGGCGAAATATCATATGTCGATTTGGTGTGCCAAAGGAAATCGTGTGTGATAATGGCCCTCAATTTATAGGCGTACAAATCACAGAGTTTTTTCAAAGTTGGCAGATCAAGGATTACATCCACACCTTATCATCTGGTGGGTAATGGACAAGCTGAGCCAACAAACAAAGTCATTATCAACAATTTAAAGAAGCGTTTGGAGGAATCCAAAGGTAATTGTCCAGAATTTCTACCTGGTGTTTTATGGGCATACCGCACAACAGCAAAAACAAGTACGGGAGAAACACCAGTCTCATTGGTTTATGGATCTGAAGCCTTAATTCCAGTTGAGATAGGAGATCCAAGCACTAGGTTTACACAAGCATCAGAAGAATACAATGACGAAGAAATGCACATAAACCTTGATCTACTTGAAGGAAAAAGGGAAACTGCATTAATAAGAATGGCAACACAAAAGCAGGTCATGGAACGATACTACAATCGAAAAGCGCGTCTAAGATACTTTAAGATTGGGGACTTCGTGCTCAAAAATGTTTTTCAATCTATAAAGGCGGATAATGCGGGAAAATTGAGTCCATCCTGGGAAGGACCCTACAGGATTCATGGTATCGCAGGAAAAAAGAGCATACGAGCTGGAAACGATAGATGGCAAGATACTACCTTCACACTGGAATGTCGTTCACCTGAAGAGATACTATTTCTAAGGAATACCCATGGGCAGGTATCCATATTTTAAAATTTATTTTTGAATTGTTAAAATTTACTAACAATTTTAGATGATAGGCAAAAATCTAGCCCGTACTAAATGATGAATCACGACCTGCAAGGCACATGGAATAAACTAAAATTCCCGGTCTAGGGTTACAATTATTCTGATAGATATTCAGACCGGTTAAGCAGTCTTCATCTATAATTGTACCTCCGAGTCCCGTGTGTTTTTCCTTTTCAAGGAAAGGACCAAATGAGAGGAACAATCAAGTGCTCGAGATTTCATACTTCAAAGCTCAAACACTTGGGGGCTATATAATATACATAGACATGTGTATAAAGAAGGCAAAGAAGATTGGGAAATAATCAAAGATCAAGCTTGAGAAGTTCACTCATTAATGAGTCAAGTACAGAGCAAAGTCACGAGCTAAGGCCAAAGAAAAACCTTATCATAGTTAGGGTAAAGGCAATGTACTGAAACGGGTTATAAGGAAAAACCTTGTATTCATTTTCTTTTTTGAAATCTGTTATAAGGAAAACAGTTGCGAGAAAGTTATAGAAGTAATTCAAATACATGTAAAGTGTTATACAAAACTTGACAAAAGTTCAAATAAAAACTTGTCAAAGTTATTCCAAAAAACATGTGTATTCCTATTTCTTTTATCGTACATTAACACCATTATGAAGTTGAGACTTCTTCTTCATTAAGTGTCGAATATAAAAGGGCCCTCTTTTATAAAATTCATGATTAATTCAAGTATTCATGAAGTTAACATAAGCATTTTTGAAGAATAAAAATGCAAGTTATTCAGTAAATCCTTAAAAATAAAGGCAAGAATAAACAAAACAGAAGTTCAAACAGCAACGGAAACTTCTTAATATTAAAAAGTTTAGACTAAGTATGAACTTAGTCATAAATCAAAAGTTGTTTATACAAAGCACCTCATGAAAGGTGTGGGGACTTAACATTTTCAACAAACCCTTAAAAAGGACCAAGGGTTACAACCACATACTACCAAAAAAGAGGGAAAAAAAGGAAAGTCAAACATCATAAACTTTTCACTGAGAAGTAGAAGGAACTGAAGCAGAGTCATCAGCAGCAGCGGGCTCAACTTGACTTGAAGGAGTGGAGATAACCATATCATGTACAACATTTTCAGAAGCTTCAGCCACTGGAGAAGAAAAATCTTGGTTCTGTTGAGTCTTCTCAATAGTCTTTTTGATCTTTGCTAACTCAGATTCCAAGTTAAAATTCTCCTGGCTAACTTCAATGAGGGTATCATGGTGAGAATTTAAAAACGCCCAACTCACTTCAATGGCAGTTTTATCTTCAAGTATCTCGTAATCTCTTTCCCAATCAGTAATTTCATTTCTTAACTTTTCATTTTCAGCCAAGGCAGATTCATAAGAATTTTGAAGAAAAGCGTGGGAATTCTCTAAAGAGCAAACCTTATCAGAAGATACTCGGAGGTCTTCTTGAGTTTGAGTCAAATTCTACACGAATTCACCAACATATGCTTCTTTTTCACTCAAGAGAGCCCTCAACTCTATAATTTCTTTACTTGCATTGGACAATTGCTCGGAAAAAGAGGTTTTCAGACGAGACTTTTCCTTACCTGCTTGATTTGAAGAAGCTTTTTCAACTGCCAACTCTGAAGTCAAAGCTCGTACCTGCTGCTCTAAGGTACTTTACTTTCTTCTAAAGTTTCCACATCGATCTGAAGACTTTCACACTGTTACTTCCAATTATCTGCCTCCACTTGGTAGTCACGCACGAATTGCTCTGAGAGGGTAACCCTTTTCATCATCTCCGTGCCAATTAGATTGACCTAAAAAAAGAGGGGGGAAATGAGATTCCTAAAGATAGAAAAATGACAAAGTAAAGCTTGAAAAAGGAATACCTTTAAAGAAACATGCACTATATCATTCATCAAGGTCACAGAACTATGGCTATCAAGCTTAGCCCTCTCAACTGGATCAATCAAAGGCTTTAGCCACATGTCAGCTTGACCTGATTTCCTTAAAAGGTTACCTTCAGCGAGGACTTCAATGGTAACTCGTCTCATAACACCACTCCTACTTGAAGAACCAACTTCTGTGTAAGGAGCAATTGAAGGAGGAGGAGTAAAGGGAGGAACTGTGGAAACAGTCATAATATCCTGGGGAGGAATGGTAACAGCCACGACCGGCAAAGAAGGAATCACAGGAACGGGAGTAGAAAAAGAAGCAAAAGGTGCTTCATCAGAAATCAGACCTAAATTTTCACCACCAAACCCGCGGCTAAAAAGTTGCTCAACTGAATCATGAGCAGCAATGGGAACTTCATCATCAGGGATCATTACCGGAGCTTTAATAAACTCGGTAAGAGGAACAGAACAAGGGGGGATGCTTCATCATCATAAATGATTCGCCTACGAGCTCGTGGCCTTTTTACCAAGGAACCCCCATCTTCCTCTTCTTCAGAGTCTTGGTCACTAGCAGCTTTCCTTTTCGATGAAGAACCTAAGATTATCTCTTGGGCTCTTTCCAAGGAAATACAGGAAGCCACGACCGTCTCGGCACTAATCCCTCGAACAGCAAATCCTGATAAAAAGAAGGATTAAAATAAGTTCTGGGAAAAACAATAAAGAGTTAATTAAAAAAAACTATTACCATGAGTTTTCACTTTCCAACCAAATCGTTGGGAAATATTCTTCCAAGATCTACCCTCCATTGGGGTTGTATTCAATAACTTTCCCACCCAACCACGGAAATTGGGAATTTCGTCAACAATTCACATGGTTGCTGGAAAAGAAAAGGGAAATTAGAATAATGATCATCAAAATTGAAGAAAAAGATACGAGAAAGTTATTAAAAAGAAAACTCACGTGCAAAATTCCACTTCTCGGGGAAGGGAACATTCTCCTCACCCACTAAACCAATAGTGGGGGCAGCAACAAACCTTGCATACCAGCCACGGTCTCTGTCATCTTCTGGACTGACTAGAACTCTTTTGCTCCTTGCTACTAAAGTAAAAACACTTTGGCGGAAAAGTTTGGGAGAGTAAAGGTGAATTAAATGGGCAAAAGTGAAAGGCACACCAGCAATGTTAGTCAAGTGCCTCAAACAGGCAACAACCCTCCACACTATGGGGCCAATTTGACTTAACCAAATATCGAAAAAACGACAGAATTCGAGAATAATAGGATAAATAGCAGGTTTGAATCCTAATGTGAAAGGGTACGTATAAACAAAGAAAAATCCAACTAAATAGGAGGTGATTCTTTGATTCGCGTTGAGAATTATGATTGGAAAGTCATGACTCCAATAACAGTCTTTATGAACTAAAGAAATCAGACCCTCTATGATCTGAGTTGGATAGATATCAGCACGATCTAAAGAGGACACTTGATTTCTAAGGGACTCCCTATCATTGTAGAAAGATAGTTCCGCGGGAACTATTTCTTCTACTGTAGGTTCACGAACAGGTTCAGCGGGTTCTTTACCGCTGGAAGAAGACCTTTGAGAAAAAGAACCTCTGGTTCTAAAAGAAGGACTGGAACTAGATGAAGGAAGAGAAGAACCACGTATGGAAGAAGACCCTAAATTACGAAGTCTACCTCCTCTTCTACTCCTGCTAGGGGCAAGAGGAAAATTATCGACTATGGGGACTCTTCTAAGGTTAGGGTTTGATGAAGACATGATAGTACGAGGAAGAAGCAAACAAAAATTCAAGAATTGAATATTCAGAGAACTTTATGTGATAAAAACAAAGGCAAAAACTATATTTATACTAAGAAGCAACCGTCGAAGGAAAAGGTGCAATGATGGAAAGGTCATAATGAGAACTGTCGCTTCATAATTGGTGAAACTGTAAAAGAGCCTTAAAAAGCGCTGCAAAGTTGCAGAGCCAATAAAAGAGTGCCACGTGTGATAAGCATTAAATGGACGTGACAATTGAAGCGTCAATTCTATCGTAGCATTAATGGCGGCAAATATTCCCGCTTTAATAAAATCAACTTCCCAAATATTCAATTGATGAATAAATGGCAAGTGGGTTGACTATCTGTATTGGGAAAATTGAGTTTACATATTGAAGTGATTGGAAGATGACGTGTCATGACACGGAGGCTGGTCAAAGAGTGATGATTAGAAAAGAGGCACGAGTTGTAATAGATACGAGCAGAGGTACAAGTAGAGGAACGAGCAGTTATTCAAAGACTCAGTGCTTGTACCTATTTATACCCAAAAATCAAGGAGAATGAATCTGACAGCACAAGAGAGTACACATACAGTATTTAATAAGCATTAAATACTAAAAACGTTAGAGAATCTGTATTAAATTACAATGATTATGTAACGTAGCATTTAATCCATTTTATTGTCTATAATGGCCTTATTATGACAAAGGCAAAATGTATATCTTTGAGATAGCTATAAAAAGGAGAGAATGGATCATTTGTAAGGACACGAAAGATCATCTGAATATACTGGTTTACTTTGTTTTCTTCTGTCTATCTTATTGTTAGCAAAATCACTTTCTTTTATTCAATTTTGATTAACAGTAACCCGTATTTTTCTAAATTAACTGAAATTTCACTTTTTGGTTAAACAATAACATTAAAGGATTAACAAATAATGAAAGGCTAATAACTGTTACAAAGAAAATTCTTTAACATTTTGTAACTTTTCAAAGCCATTCAAAGCTATTGATAACGGCAGTGGTTTCAAAAGAATTTAAAGGATATGAATGTTAATCAATGGTTTCTTATAATGTTATAATAATGATTATTAATCATGGCTAGTAAAGTATAAAGAATATGTTATAATTTTCAATTATAGATATTAAAATATATTCAATTGATTGGTCTAATAAAGACCCATTAAAAGAATGAATGTAGACATCACTTTAAATATTCTTTTTAAGATATTAAAATTATTTTTCTAACAATCCCCCACATAACTCTAAAAGAATATTAAGTAATAGAGTGAAATAAAAAAATTTAGCTGGGTTTTCACAAATGAGCATACTGCATCGAATCTGGTGTCTCTTGTACTATGAACCAAATAAAATAAGATCAAACTTACTGGAAAAATGGTGAAGTTTAAAACTTTTATGAACCAAGAATTTTTTTGTAAGTTTAGTATCTTACTATCACATTATACCCCCACACACTTTGTTGTTTATCGCGGTTTTGTGCTAATAGGCCATGCGCGTGCCTGGTTTTCATGAGTGCTCTAGAAATTTCGCCACAAATTTCATAGGAACGGCCCCACTCCACACTCATATAGGTCCATCCATCAAGTGTATTAATACACCACCTATAAAAAGCTATGGATTAGTGGATTAAGAGTTTAATAACTTAGCCTCACATTCCTTGCCGTCTTGCACTATATACACATACACCACAGGAATAGACATAATTTAATAGTGCACATTTGATCAACTAATGACTTGTTATTACCCATATGAACTTACTTCATGGGATCTCCAATCACATAGATTGGGTTACCATCATTGTTGATACATCTCAAATTGGCAAAAGTCTCAACCCCTCGATGTTTTACTTATAAGTCAAATGATCGGTCAAATTCTCTTTTGACTACACATAATATGTATAAAAAATTCTCATCTCTAAGCAATTGCTTTATGACATTATATCTTAAAAAATGTGTCTACTTTTCCCATTGAAAGATTTATTTTCTTACAATGGCTATTGCACCTTGGCAATCCCAATTCATCGACACAAATATTGTCGGTTTAATTTTTAGTGGAATACACGCCAATAGGTTGCTTAATCAGCTTTACTGCCAGGCAATTTTAATAACTTAACACCCACCAAAGGTGATCACACAACAACTAGCTAGTTTTTTCTCATCTGAATCAGAGATTCAATATCATCACTGTATCTTTCTAATACAGTGGAAAATCCACATACAAAATACTAACTTATAGTATTTCTCAAATAAAACTTGACTTCTATACAAGTGCCTTTTGAAACATCTTTCAACGCATAAAAATTTAGTTTCTTTTTGTATCATCCGTAGTCAAGTACCAAAGAAAATTTTCTAAATACATAAGTAACTTTAATTACAGAAATATCTCAAATCAATAGGAAATGGGTCATAGTTCAACGATTTTCTTCACCCAAATGACTAAGAGACCCAAAGCAGCATAACTTTTCGAAGTCAGAAATACAATAAATTTTTGATCTTCCAATACAAATTTTTTCTCCAAAAAATCTCATTTTTATAAGGCTTCAATGTTATAATTTTAATAAACAGTTTTTTTATTTTTTCCCTCTTCTTAGGATCAAGCTAGATAACTTAGGACACCATGGTCCCTCATATTTTCGAAAATTTCAAGTTAAGGAGACAATATTTTCACAACTCATAAAGAGTTCCACCAATTTATAGATAACAGGCTAATAATATAGCTTCACCCAACAAATCACAAGAACATGAAACACGAAGGTCTTATCTTATCTATTATTTCTATCAAACTAATACGGAGGAGATTTATAAAATTAACACATTAATCATCATCTTCCCTTCCATCAAAAAAATCCGTAAAATTCTATTTAAAATGAATGATTATCATGTATAGTAAATTATTCACTCTTTCATAATTCTCATAGAAGTAGCAAAGAACTTGTACAACTTGGATGAATTCAATCATGCTTTAAACACACCAAAGTTAAAACTCAAATTTATTGAAATTGAAGAATAAATTTAAACCCACTATGTTAGAGTTTTCAAGATTTTCAAAAATAGATAACAATAAAAGTCTATATTTGTGTAGGCTTAGGCGCATTTAAATACTATAAAAAACGTACCTTAATTTTGTGGTGCAATTTACCTTCCATAATGCGATAATGCACAAAATTGAAATAGCAACTTGATTAACATTTCGTTGCTCACAAAAATAATTTCAATAAAGAGTGGTATTCTCCATGAAACCATTATGCAAACTTGAAGTGCATGTAGGTTTCATTTTTAGAATTAGAACAATAACCGGGACAACATCAAATTTGATTCTCCATAATAAAAAAAATTGAAAATGTCCTTAAGATTGTCGTAAAAATATTGGATGATTATGGAGAATAAAAGTTTAGTTTGAGGCATGTCAAGGACAATGTCCTTAAGGATATTTCACTTACACTGTGATAAATAAAATTAGGCGTATCCTTCAAGATTCAACAAGCTCTTCTAGTATAAACTAGGAGCAGTAACAACAAAAATTAACAAAACAAAACCCAACACTGAAAAATATAATATATAGCAGAAGTTTTTACTCTTAATTTTTCACCCCTCAAAGCAAAAAAGGACTTAGAATTTATAGATAAGAAAACACCATCGCGTCAAATGGCTAGCTTAAAGCAATAAATCTCCAACGTATATAACATTAAAGGATTAATAAATAATGAGAGGCTAATAACTGTTACAAAGAAAATTCTTTAACATTTTGTAACTTTTCAAAGCCATTCAAGGCTATTGATAACGGCAGTGGTTTCAAAAGAATTTAAAGGATATAAATGCAAATCAAAGGTTTGTTATAATTTTATAATAATGATTATTAATCATGGCTAGTAAAGTATAAAAAATATGTTATAATTTTTAGTTATAGATATTAAAATATATTCAATTGATTGATCTAATAAAGACCCATTAAAAAAATGAATCTAGATATCCATTTAAATATTCTTTTTAAGATATTAAAATTATTTTTCTAACAGCTAGTACTGAGATAAATAACAAGAGAAAATTAAATGTTTTCTAATAGACTGGAATACCCCTATCATCAGACATAAGAATTAGAGTGCTCGTGAACTAATACAAGTAATCGGATTGGAAAAATCATTCTTTTTTTTTAGTTTCTCTCACATGGAGATCGATAATTCGTTATGGTGTAACACCCTTATATCAAAATACATTGTTGTTTTTTTCCCCTTTTGCACTAGATGACGCATATTGGATATTGCTACACATAACAATAATGTCATTATATATATATAGTATAATAAAACTTGCCGTAACCCAAAAAAAATTGTCACAAGTAAGAGGGTGTTTGGATTGACTTTTAAGGTAGTCAAATCAGCTTTTAAGCTCTTTTTAGCTTTTTTCAGTGTTTGACAAAGTCAAAAAGTGTTTAAAATAAGTTAAAAATTGCTTAAAACAAGCCAAAAGCAATAAGTTGGGCAATCCCAACTTACTGTTTTTTTGCTTAAAAGCTATTTCTGCTGAAAAACTATTTTTTTTAAGTCAATCCAAATGGGCTCCAAAGCTACTAAATACTGATATGTAGGCTGAAATGTTAGGCTGGTACATATATAGTAGTAGGAATTAAGGTTGCAAAACCTTTAAATAATGAAATGGCCAGAAATTGACTCAAGAAAATTCTCAACTTTTTTTTTTCATTCAGTGTCCAATATTTATATTGGGCCCCGACTAAATTCGGATTCGCACCAAAAAGTCTCACTTTGGGGGTTAAAACGATCTTTAATAAAAATTCTCAACATGTTATGTAAGGGAATAACTCTAGATTGATTAATGAAATAAAAGTAAGAATGAAAGTGAATCATACATTATGTAGTATATACATAAGGAAGCTAACAATGTCACATTCGCTTTAGCTAAGTATGAATTCATGGACCTTTTTGAGAGACTAAATTTGTATCATGAATTATATTTTTTTGTGTTATCATCTATTTTAAGGCCTCACTTGTGAGAATTCGTTTGATTTTTTATTGTTGTTATTGTTATGTTTTTATCTTTTATATATGATCATTGACCATAATGGGACAACATATTTCTTGAAGATTAGACTAAATAATATATATTTAATTTTCATATATAAATCCTTATAACTAAAAAAAAGAACACTAATAAAATAAGTCAAAAAAATAGCAGGACGAATATATCAAACGAGACGAGAGAGGAAAATACAAATAACTTATGCACATGCCTAAAATCAAATACGCTGGGGCAAATATGATGTAATTTGGAAAATGTAATGTATGAGACTTTTAAAAAAAGAGAGAAAGAAAAAGAAAAAAGGAGTGTAACATTACAGAAAAAGAAAACCAAAAAAGAGAGAGAGAACATTACGTCTACGAGAAAAGTTATTATAGAAAATATATAAAAAAGGAAATTCAAATTCTTAGGCTTTAATCATTCTTTTCTGCAGATCATCTTTGGTAATTCTCGATCTCATTCTGTTCTTCAATTTCCTCTCTTTCGATCATTTTTTTTTTTCTAATTGAGTTGTAATTTTCTTTTGACAATTCCTAAAAGGGTTTCGAGTTGTGATTTTCCATAATTCAGCTTGAAGGTAATATATTTGTGAAATTTTAACCTCCTGAATATATTGGCTAAAACTAGGGTTTCTGTTTGTGATTCTCCGAAATTCAGTAAAAAGATGATATCTTTATGAAAATTTCCTCTTTATGCTTGTGATTTTCCATAATTTGGCCTAAAAATGATGCTTTTATGAATATTTATGTTCTTTTATGTTTCTGCAATCATTTGATTTCGCTAGAACACGTGGTTCATCTTGTGATCATAATTTATATTCATGAACTAGATTTCTGTTGAAATTTATTTGAATTTATTTTTGTGATCAAGACCTTAGGGATTAAAGCTTGTATATGTTAAGTCTGTTCTTCAGCCAAAAAAAAAATCTGTTGAAATTTAGGATTCACAAGGGACTGCAATGCAATTAACAAGATGCTTGGTTTCACTCGAAATTTTCTATTGGAATGATTCTAATATTGTATAGGCCATGTTTGTTTTTATGATTGATTTGCCTGTATCTAAAGCTATTTTAGGATTTGTTACGCGTGCGCAAAAGGAATTAGCTTGAGGTATTCAGAGCAATGCACAACAGAAAATGAAAGATTCACGTTAAACACTTGGAGAACTTTTAGAAAACAAGCTATTTGCTCCTTGAATTCCATTTCTCAATTTCTGGAATTTTATAATATGAACCCCTTTGCTGAATGATTACCGCTCATGCCTGTTGGGAGTGGTCATGACTCTGGAACAATAGCTTTGTGCATGGAATTAGGTGATCCAAATGCAAATATGTTATAAGAGGCATGAGTGAGTATGGTGTATATTCTCCGGCACCAATTACATATTTCTTTTGAGGCAGTTTCCATGTTTTGTACTAGACTGTCGTTAATAGCTTATTTTTGCTTTTGTGAGTTTATGTTGCTTGTCCAGATATATAATTCCATTCTGCATCTTATTTATTGTCCATCATCTTCTTCTGTGTTTTTGACACATTTTTATGGTTTTCTGATTAGGTTGTTCTGAAGGCTAATTTTTTAAATACTTGGATGGGTGCTCCTAAACAGAAGTGGACTCCAGAAGAAGAAGCTGCTCTTAAAGCTGGGGTCCGTAAGCATGGACCGGGCAAATGGCGGACGATCCTAAAGGACCCAGAATTTAGCGGAGTGTTGTGCTTGCGTTCAAATGTAGATCTAAAGGTAGAATTTCCATCCTTTTCTTTTAGGACAAAATTCTCTTTTGGTGAGAGGATGCCCTAGTGTTATTTGAGTCGATGAAGGTTATGTAACTTAATTTTTTCTCTTATCTATTTATTTATGCATGAAATGTTGATTTGTCTTTGTTGACGCTGTTCAGGACAAGTGGAGGAACATGAGTGTGATGGCAAATGGCTGGGGTTCTAGAGAGAAAGCAAGGCTGGCTCTCAAAAGAATGAATCAAACTCGTAAACAGGATGAGAAGTCTTTAGCTGTTACCATTGAGGCTCAAAGTGATGAGGAAATTGTTGAAGCAAGGCTAGCTATTACTTCTAGTGGTTCTCCACAGATTGGTGGGTCAAAAAGATCTATCATAAGGTCAAACCTTGCTCATTACCTGTTACAGCATGACTCGGATTGTAGCCTTCTACATCTGCTTGTGCTAACGGATTTAGTTAAATCTTGGCTTCTGCATGATCTCAAATTTTGGTAGTTTTAATTATTTTAACATTCTACACATGTTACAAGTAACAATTCTTGTTTAGTTTTTAGCATTCCGACGATGGTAGATGGCTAAAAGTTGTCCTAGCCTTTTCATAAGTTTTTTGGGTCTTATTTTTCTTGTTGGAAGGACGACATCTTTAAGTGGTGCTGCTTTGCTACTATTATAGGTTGGATAATCTTATAATGGAGGCTATAAGCAACTTGAAGGAGCCAGGTGGTTCCAACAAGACTACTATAGCTACATACATAGAGGTACTCATCTTCTTATTGAGCTTAATGTGCGAAAAGTAAGACACTCGCACGACGGGCTATTAGCTAAGCGATAAAGGGCACTCGGGCTATGGCGGGATTAACCACATTTGTATGTTTCGGAATTTAGAGCAGTATTGCTTAGTTATAATGCACAATACTCTTACTTAGGGCGTCTAACATGTTTTGGGATTTTGAAATCTTGCTTGTTAAGCAACCATGTGCAATCGTTTATTCTTTATGTGTGGTGTGGCACAAGTTTTTTAAGCATTTGACTATTGGCACTCACAACAGTAGATCAACTGCATAGAATTGTACGAGTCTAATTTTGTCAAATAATTTTAAAGTATAGATTTAGCATCCTGTTTAGTATGAACTGAATGTTACCTTCTATGATTGTAACATTAATCTGATGGTTCTATATTAACAATTTTTTCCACTGTGTTTGATCTTACTTCTCTACGTTAAGAGATGGGCTCCAAAGTAAGGCGCTATGTGATAAACTTTAGATAATGCATAACTATCAACTTTCGTGAAATCTCAATTCCTAGCAAAAGTTATAACTTATCGCGACATCTATCAGTCTATTATACTCAGTACTTTTGATATCTTGTAGGATCAATACTGGGCACCTCCAAACTTTAAAAGGCTACTTTCAGCTAAACTGAAGTATTTAACTGCAACTGGGAGACTTATCAAGGTGATATTCAGTTTTGCATCACACTTAAATTGTTGTTTATCTTGCCCTTAGATTAGAGTGTGAAGCTAGTGCGAACTCGTGGATTCAAATTCATGAATGATGATCAGTAGTTCGATTCATTCTGATTGTGATAGCAAGGATGTTTTTTTTTTTTTGCAGGTGAAGCGAAAGTATAGAATAGCACCGATGTCAGCATTATCTGATAGAAGAAGAATGCCTTCCATTCCTCTCTTGGAAAGCGGGCAGAGGATCTCGAATAGGGTTGATTGGGATGATATGAACATGCGCACTACTAAGGCTCAAGTAGATTTAGAGTTAGCTATGATGAGGAGTATGACACTTCAAGAGGCAGCAGCTGCTGCTGCACAAGCTGTTGCAGAAGCAGAAGCAGCCATAGAAGAAGCTGAGGAGGCTGCTAGAGTGGCTGAGGCTGCTGAGGCTGAAGCCGAAGCTGCACAAGCCTTTGCAAAAGCTGCAATGAAAACACTACAAGGGAGAAGCATTCGAAGGATGGTACGATATTTGTAGTATCAGTTCAGTTACTTGTTTTTTCTTGATTGCATCTACCATTCCCCCCAGTCCCCCTTTCTTTTCTTTCTTTTCCTCGTAGGTGAGAGAATTTATCCTTTATCCTTTGGTGTTATTTTAGTCAGTCTCTAGGATCACTGCTTGAGACCGCTCAATGAACTTGTATTAACTTTTTGTATCCTTTGGTTGACCTTCAGCTTTACGACTATGATATTTCTCTAATCTAATTAATAGAAGTTGCTGCCAAATTCTCTCTATTTTAGACAAAACATTTAGTTGATCTCTGCAGAACAACTAGGAATCTAAGACTATCTTACTGCAAGAACTGGTGTTATATTCCCCAGGACCATGACCCCAGTTTCTTAGTCAATGCATTTTGATTATGTAACATCTATTAAATCTTAACTAGTCTGTAGTTGAGAGCTTCTGCACCTAGTCAAACCTGTATATTAATGAAGAATTAGGAAGCTACAGGCACATATAAACAGTGAATTGTTATGTCCTTATTTTTCATGAGAGATGCTTGGAACTAATGAATGTGTCTGCACTTTGTGGAGTTTGTTTTTAATCTTTTGAGGAAGAGAGAGAGCGCATTCCTTCTTTTGCCATATGAGATTGATACTGGATTTCTTATCTTGTTCTCTTTTTAAAATCCATAATTTTCGCAAGGTAGTTGTCTCTATGCAAAAATGTTATATTCTTGCTAATACGTTAGGGCATTATCACTGAGCATCCCCTATCCTGCTCTTACTGTTTCTGTCTCTGTAAATGTGCAGATGATACGTGTTTGATGGATCTTCCAGAGCTGAGGTTCGATATGTCACATAGAGCTTTGCTGGATTCTCTTCCAGTTTCTTATTTTTCAAATCGTAGCCAACTCGCTTGTTGGCTTGTAAATATGGTAAAAAGTTGTGGAAATGTATAATCCAGTGTTAGTGATTGTAAAGCCTTTCGAAAATGTAGCATATTACATATTCATTCCCCCTCTTCACCAGCAGAACATGGGAACCTTTAGGGAGATTAGAGAGTTTCAGACTTGTGAATTGTACTCAGTAGACGGAAACAGGGTTGAATTCACCTAGTTGTTGTATTTCTAGTCTTAGGTCCTTCCGCAAGATCTGACCTGTGAGAAGGCACGGAAGAAAATATGATATTAATATTGTGTGTTCAATACAATACAAGAGGTCCTTATTTATAGCTATACCATACAAGGACATACTACTCTTATTCCAATGTGGGGCAAGACTATTATGTACATATCTAACACTCCCCCTCAAGTCGATGCATACACAGCATATGTACCGAGTTTGTTACACATGTAACTAATACGAGAACCAGTAAGAGACTTAGTGAAAATATCTGCTAGTCGATCATTTAACTTTACAAACTTTGTAACAATATCTCCTGAAAGTATTTTTTCTCAGACAAAGTGACAGTCGATCTCAATGTGTTTAGTCCTCTCATGGAACACCGGATTTGACGCAATATGAAGAGCAGCTTGGTTATTACACACTAGTTCCATCCTGCTGATTTCTCTGAACTTTAACTTCTTGAGCAACTGCTTGACCCAAACTAACTGACACGTTGCAATAGCCATGACCCGATATTCCGCTTCGGTGCTAGTTCGAGCAATTACATTTTGTTTCTTGCTCTTCCACGAGACCAAATTACCTCCTACTAGAACACAATATCCAGATGTAGATCGTCTATCAAAAGGTGATCCTACCCAATCAGCATCTGCGTACCCAACAATCTGCTCGTGGCCTCGATCCTCGAATAGTAATCTTTTGCCTAAAGCTGACTTTATATACCGAAGAATACGAACAACTGCATCCTAGTGACTATTACAGGGAGAATCCATAAACTGACTTACAACACTCACCGGAAAAGAAATGTCAGGTCTAGTCACTGTGAGGTAATTCAATTTTCCAACCAGCCTCCTATATCTCGTAGGGTCTCTAAGAGGCTCCCCATGTCCAGGCAGAAGCTTAGCATTCAGATCCATAGGAGAGTCAATAGGTCTGCAACCTATCATTCCAGTCTCCTCAAGAATGTCTAAGGCATACTTCTGTTGTGAAATAACAATACCTGAGCTAGACTGAGCGACCTCAATACCTAGAAAATACTTCAGTCTGCCCAGATCCTTAGTTTGGAAATGCTGAAAGAGATATTGCTTCAGATTAGTAATACCATCTTGATCGCTGCCAATAATAACAATATATGTGGTGGAGTTGGAGATGTAGAGGAAGATCTCTGACTGAATCTCCAAAAGAAGAAACTAGTAGTACCTCAGAAATATCTAAGTGATTACCTGGACCTGTGAAGTATGATTGAGTTTCAAAGAAGGTAACATCAGCCGACATAAGGTACCGCTAGAGGTCAGGAGAATAGCATCAATACCCCTTTTGCTTTCTCGAGAAACCAAGAAATACGCACTTAAGAGCACGGGGAGCTAACTTATCTGTTCCTGGAGTAAGATTATGAACAAAACAAGTACTTCCAAAGACACGGGTTGAAAGAGAGAACAAAGGTAAGTGGGAAAATATAACAGAGAATGGAACTTGGTTCTGGATAGCTGAAGATGGCATACGATTAATAAGATAGCAAGATGTAAGAACTGCATCCCCCCAAAAATGCAACGGAGCATGAGATTGTATGAGTAGGGTACGAGTAGTTTCAATAAGATGTCTATTCTTTCTTTCAGCTACCCCATTTTGTTGAGATGTGTACGGACAAGATGTTTGATGAATAATCCCGTGAGATTTCATAAACTGTTGAAATGGGAAAGACAAATACTATCGGGCATTATCACTACGAAATGTGCGAATAGAAACCCCAATTTGATTTGAATTTCAGCGGGAAAGGTTTGGAAAATAGAAAACAACTTAGATCGATGTTTTATCAAAAATATCCAGGTGCACCTAGAATAGTCATCAATGAAACTAACAAAGTAGCGGAATGAGAACGAGTATGCTTACCGAGCTGACAAGACTCACACTCTAGAGCTGACAAGTGAGATAAACCAGGTACCATTTTCTGAAGTTTCGACAACTAGGATGTCCCAACCGTTTATGTAATAAATCTGGTGAATCGGTAACATGACAAGTTGTTGAAGGAAGACAAGATGTGAGTCCGTGTGATTTAGCAAAGATAAGGTAATAAAGTCCATTTGATTCACGCCCGGTACCAACGATCCGCCATGTACTGTGTTCCTGTACAAAAACATGGTCATCAAGAAATAAAACGGCACATTTAAGTGATTTGGCTAGGCGACTAACAACTATGAGATTAAAAGGACTATTAGGGACATAAAGATCTGAATCTAAAGGTAAAGAAGGAATTGAGATTGCTTGACCTATTGCAGTTGCCATGGTTTGAGACCCATTGGCCATTGTGACTTTTGGAAGAGATTGAGAATACGAAATAGTAGTGAAAGAGATTTGTTACCAGAAATATGATCTGATGCACTTGAATCAATGACCCAAGACTCAGAGGATGAAGATTGAGAGACACAAGTCACGCTATTACCTGTTTGAACAACGGAAGTTATCTCAGAAGATGTCTGCTTACCTGCTTTGTACTGAAGAAACTCAAAATAATCAACTAAAGAAACCATCCGACTATTCGAAGTATCGGTTCCCATGTCGCTACAATTAATAGTAGTAGGGTTAACTTGAAATAGTAAAAATTAGTAACTCCTTTGGGAAAACTGAAGAAATCGCTGAGAAAACACTATTTACAGTAAGAAAACAGAACATTGTTCTGCGGCGGAAAACACTGTTCATGCCAGAAATACTATAGCTCTCAGAATATTACTGTAGCAGCAGGAAAAAAATCAGAGTGGTCGGAATGAAATAAAAACAGTAGGGGTAGGATCGGAATTACCAGACAACCCAACTGTTCTGAAGAAACTTTTTCAAAAAAATGGCCAGAAATCCACTTCTGAAATCACTGTTCAAGCCGGAAAATATAAAAGTGGTCGGAATTCGGTGTAACCTGGATGGGTAGGCTCAGAATTGCAAGGGGAACAATCTGTCCTGAAGAATCGTCGCCAAAAAATGGCTGCAAGGTGGCCCACGCGACGTCAGAACTTCGCCAAAAAAATTTCTTCCTACCGCTACACTACCGCCGGAAATTTTCACTGGGGTTTGGTCGCCGGACAGTGACTACTCTTGTGGTAGGGTTGGATTTTGCACAATACTAACCGAGACAAAGCAGACGCAAAACAACTTTGAAAAGTCGCCGGAAAAAAGGGTTCCGGTGACTGATTTCACTTCCCGGAATCGCTGAAATTTATGCACAACGATAAATCTCTCACGATAGCTCTGATACCATGTGAGAAGGCACGGGAAAAATATGATATATTGATGTTGTGTATTCAATACAATACAAGAGGTCCTTATTTATAGCTATACTATACAATGACATACTACTCCTATTCCAATGTGGGACAAGACTACATTATGTACATATCTAACATGAACTAATGAAACCAAGAATTGGCAATATATAGTATGAATTTCATGTTCTACTAAGTAAAGAAGCCTGAATTCTGAAATCAGTGTCACAATCAGAAGTAGTATCTGGTAGTGTGCGTGCAAATTCAAATTCCTACACACTAATAATAACTAATTATTGTTTTGGAGGTTCGCCCAGAGTAGATGTTTTCGGGAGAGAGGAAGTATAGACTAAATATGGATACATGTAATGGATTGGAATTAAACTGGGTTTGTTGTTGTTATTGTTGTTGTTGTTGTTGTTGTTGTTGTTGTAATATACGATGATTCTTTTTATTTATTTATTTTAACAGTTAGTTTATGCATATATCGACTATTTATATGGTATATGTTATCTTCAATCAGTACATATACCACATAATTCTTTTGATGAGGAGGTGAGGGGGTTAACTATTACATAGTAGATCCATTAGATTTATAGGTTAGAAGGGAATCAAAATCCAAATCGAATAAAAGTAAGTTTTGTTTTTTCGTAAAATTAGGATAAAGGAGACATGATCCTTCGACTAGAAAGTTGTGATGAAATCTTTGCAAGCTCTAAATTATCTATGAAAACTATGTAATAATTCATAATGGAATTAACATTTTCTTGATTACCTTCGTAATTCGTAATGGAATAACCTGGGGGATAAACAAGTGGATCCAAAATTCATGGACGTAAAAAAAAAAAAAAAAACAGACATCTATAGGTAAATATTTTGATATACTAATTCCGATTATGTTTCGCCAGTTATACTAAATTTTGTATTAGCATACTTTGATACTTTCCTCCTTGCACCAAAGTAAAGTTTCTAAATAATGCTAAGCATCATAGTAATTTGATCGTTCCAATAATACCCTAGATTTCAATAAATTATAGAAAAACGACCGAAAGAAAACACAAATACCCCTAGATTTAAATAAATTATAGAAAAGCCACGAAATATATTAAAAATAGAATTATTATTGTAATGAAGCAATCATCATAAGTTATATGTCCTGTCTGCGGCATAACCGCAAGGAAAGAGGGAAACCAACAAGGCGAAGCATCAGTTCTTGGCTTTTCTAGGGTTCTCAATTAGTTCATTCGAACTGGAGCCGTTGAAGATAGGTTACTTTCTTAACCGCATAATTTTATCTTTCCTCTAATTCATGAAAATACGTTGTTGTGGATGTCAAAATTGACCTTTGTTTTCAGGCATGGATGGTAATTTAAACGATAATGCAACTTTACGTGCTCAGATCAAAGAATTGGAGCGCGGTATGATTTTACATATTCTGCTTTTTGACGTCTCTGTTACTTGTTAGTTATAGTTTCTGTAATTCTTTTATTTTTCTGTGTGTATGCATGTGTGTCTTTGTTACGGCCAGATTGGACTAACATAGTCTCAAGTGTTCATTTTTTATTAAAATATGAAATTTCATTACTAAACACCAACTCACTAAGCGAAAAAGAGTACAAGTTGCTATCTTTACAGCACAGTAGTTTCTCCTTGCAGCGAAAGATACAAATGAAATAAAAGAGTTCTTGTTATAATGATGTGCACCAAGTACTTGCTTGTTTCACTTGTTAGAACTATTCAATGTTTTCTCATTGCTTGTAGATGATAGGTTATAAAGGTGAATCATATATGTGGACACAAGTACTTTTTGTCGTTAGTAAGGACATATTTGCTTCAGTTTCTGGAAGACATCACATAGTTTTTCTGGTAGAGTTTGAGGGGTATAAACATTGGATTACAGCATATTATTGGGATCGCAATGTAAGTGTACTAATAAATGATAAAACTGGTGGAACATAGTCATGCAGCAGTAGTATAAGTTTTAGGATATATAATGACAAAGGCGGACTGAGAGTTTGGGAAAGAGGAGGTGGCGATGGGGGAGGAAGTTGAGAGATCCGTCAAATCTTGTATATAATTGTTTTCAAGAGTGAGATATTATAAGTTTACATAGGGATGAAGCAACTAGCTATTGTGGATGTACTATGTTATTAGTACGAGCCAGACACTTCAGATAACGCCTTGCAGCTGTCACATACGGTGCTAAGCCTGAATTGCTCAATATTGAATAGGTGACGAACTCTGCTGAGTAATTGAGTGCCTAAAAGAAGAGCTGAACCCCACTTTAGTCACTCCTAAGAAAATAGAAGGGACTTGCCCTCCTGCTAAAATGTATAAATGTATAGAATACTTAATAATGAAAAAGATGTTTAGAATAATTTGAAGTTTTCAATTTCTTACTTGATCAAAAAAAAAAGTTGGCAATTTCTCAACAGACATTATGCTCTTGCTACTTTGACAGTTTGACTAGATGATACCAGCATAGTATTGTTCATTGTTGAGCTGGTTTTGATGACTCCAGAATGGTTCTGTTGTTAAGAATGAACAAAGAACAGTGTTATCTATTCATGCTTCTTCATTCGTGCGCGTTCTTGTCCAAGTATGTCGTATTTGTGTTCAGAACCTTTCTAGCTTCTTTGCAGTGCTGTAGGCTGTAAGTGATTATAAGTGGGAAAATTGTATGTAATCTGATGTATTAAAGTTTATTGTTTAGAGCGTGATGAATTGCATAAAGATATTGAACAGCTATGCATGCAACAAGCTGGACCTAGCTATATTGGGGTGCCTACTCGTCCTCTTCATAGGTATAACTATTTTCTCTTTTGGGTGGTGGGGGGTGGGAGCTAGTCATTTGTATATTTAGGTTGTTTTCCTTTTTATGTTTTCTTTCCTTCTCTTTTCGGGTGGGTGGAAGTGTGGAATTTTTTTTTAATGAGATTTTAAAATGGTCTTTTCTTAACCAATTAGGATAGCTGGGTTGGAGCAGGAGACTGAAAACTTGAAAAAGAAACTAGCTGCTTGCACACGAGAAAATCAGAATCTTGAAGAAGAGCTGTCAGAAGCTTATCGCATCAAAGTAAGATTTACAACTATTTCTTTATGTCATCGCAGGTGCGCTCTACTAGCATTCTGACAGATGCACTTTTTTCCATCTTCTCTTTGCTAGAGTCAACTGGCTGATCTACACAGTGCAGAAGTTTCCAAGGTCTTGTCTTTGCTCTTCTCTCTTCCCTATCCCCAGGAAAGGAAACAGAAAGCATAAGTATTTGGGTCTGGAGGTGCATCATGTGCTTGTTAATATAATTCTGTGTCATATTGCTCTGAAGTTATCCTTTCTCTCATTTTGACTGTTAAAACAGCTTCTGTTCGGGGGATGACTCATCTCACTATAATTTCTGGTTCTTGGAAAGCTAAGAGCTTGCAAATCAGATGTTTTAGATGTTCATTGTTGGTGGATTTGGAGTCAACTAAGTATCAGGAAGTGCATCATAGTCCATAAGATATTTTAACTTGGTCCTTTTTCTATTTTACTTCAGAACATAGAAGCAGAAAAGCAGCTTAAATTTTTCCAAGGTTGTGTTGCTGCTGCATTTGCTGAGCGGGACCATGCCGTAATGGAGGTTGTCAAGATTTCTTTTGCTTCTGAATACTCATTTCCCCTGGAACACCCCCACCCCCCACCCCCACCCCCCTCTCCACCCGGCTGCACTCAAAAAAAAAAAAAAAGGGGGGTGGGGGGGAAAAGGAAAGGGAGAGAGATGGAAGGTGTGATTAATACCCTTTACATGTCTATTACTGTTTGGCACTGTTGAAGAATCTGGATTTAAATGTTTTGGGAGAACCAGATTTATGCAATTGATGCAGAGAGTTGCGTTTGCTCACAAACTGTTTAAAATAAATTTATTCACTACTAAAGAACTTGTGAGTGTGAGATTACATCTACATCTCATCCCTCACATGTCTAATTCCTGGAAGGCTTTTGAACATGCTCTGTAACTGTTTCAGGCTGAAAAGGCTAAGGAAAAGGAGGAGCTGGTGTCAAGAGGATTTCATGAACTTCAGCAAAGGTTTTTTTGAATTTTTACATGTTAATAGTCATTTGATATTTTGATTTGTCTTGTTCATTAGTTCGAAATGATCTATTTCTCCAGAAGATAAACTAAGTAAATATTATATTACAAATAAGCACCAAAGTCACACCAGGAACAATGTTGTAAATAAACGATCCTATCATAGATCCATTGGGGTCTTGAAATAATATAAATAGGATTCACTCTACGTAATTTATTAGACCGGTTTATGCTTGTAGCTACCCCGGGGGTTTCAAAATATCTATTCTAAGGCCTAGTATCCCCACAAGATATGCGGTTCTAAGGATTTGCTTCGAATTAACATTTATCATGCTGTCAAATGTTCTATTTCCCATTTCACTCCAAGGACCTGCCAATACCATCAAGGGTCTTATCTTCAAAAACCCCTTTTCTAATAATGGATATGTCAGCTTTATCACCTCACCTTTGGAACAGCCAAAGCAAAGTGCAAGAAGGCTCGTTGAATAGCTGTGATGGCACACAAAGTAACATTCTTTGGTGTTACCATGAAAGTTCATTATTGGCTGCAGACTATATTGGACAATGTAGAATAGAAAAGATGTGGATACTGGTGTTTTTGACCTCCTACTGTAGTAGAGAAGCAATGGAGTTATGAACTTAGCAATTTTCTTGTAGTTTAGTGATTTAATTTGGTCGTGAGTAGGCTTTGGGTGTGAAGCTGGTGTATTCCCTAATTTCAAGACTTCGGAACTCTGCTCTTCTTTTATTCTTCTCTATTCTTGCATTTTGCCACTCCTCCCATTGGCAATTGAGTGCAAAGAAGTAACTTCTAAAAGGATCTGAACAGTTGATGTTTCTAAGAAGCAACTTCTTTTCCGTTGGACACTTCGATAATGTGCTGGCCTCGTTATTCATAAAAGTTGCAGTTTGGTGAAGTTTAGAATTTTTGAACTTTTTGCTGAACCTGACTACTGGGTTTGCAGTTTGGTGAAGTATATGCACTTGTGGGCTTATACTGGATTTTTTTTTGTTGTTGTTGTTGTCTGCAGAACCTGACTACTAAAAAAGAGGTCATAGCCTATTTTTGTAAATTTTATGTTTTCTTCATGAAGATGAATATGGTCTATTTGTAGTCTCCACAAAAATGCCAAATATACAAAACTATCTAAAAAGTTTATCTGGGAATATATGCAGTGTAGCATAATATTGTCCTTATGTTCCATCTTTGACGCAGGATTGAAGAGCTAAACTGTGAATTACTTGAAGAGAAAATATTGACGGCTACTTTACAGAGTGATTTGGACAGGGAAGAGAGGTTGGATGAGACTTTCAAGGAGGTACTTAGTTCTAATGCCCTCCGTGTGAATCCATATGCATAATTACAAAACTAAAACATATATAGAGAAGTGCTCATTTTTCTCTGTGTAAGTTTTTGATGAGGTGGTTCTCACGAATCAACATGGTATCAAAGTAGGTAGAGCTCCTTAAGCTTAAGCTTAAGCTTTCGGATGAGATGATCACACAATACAACAATCTCAATCTTCTCCCAAATATGAAAAAATAGACTTTGCTGATATTTCCCTGCACTTCGTACGACACGGGATGAGTCAAACTTACTCTTTGGAAACATTCTATTTATGTGATTATTGGACCAAGGAACTTCTCAACAATAAGAAAGAAAACTATGGATTAGATCCCTTTCATTACTGCTAATTGTCCACCCTTTCCAAGTTTGAAGATGTAATATTTTGTACAACAGGTTGTTCATAAGTTCTATGAGATCAGACAGCAATCATTGGGGGATATCGAAGATGTGTCCTGGGAAGACAAATGTGGGTGCCTCCTGCATGATTCGTCTGAAATGTGGACTTTCAGAAATCCTGGGGAAACATCCACCTCGAAGTACATTGTGAGTTCCAGAAAGTTAGCATTGGATGTTACTGGTTATAACTGATTCTTGCTTTATCTCAAATCACTTGAGCAGCTTTCATTTTAGTCTATCCCGAATTACTTCATTCATCCCCGTAATTACAAAGTTTCACTGCCAAAAATCAAAGTACAAACTGATGCTCCTTATTATTTTTAGGGCATATTTCCATCAGACTTCCTCGGTTCACAAAATCCAGTTGTTATGTTAATCATATTTCTAACTATCTCCAATTTTAATATTCCATTCAACTTTCTCTCTCAATTACTTTCTGCTAAAGGAGATTACGTAAAATGGGGTTGTTTTGATCCTGAACTAATTTAACTTGATGTTACCTGTTAGCTGAGCATTCTTCTATGTTTGATGTCTAGTTGTCTACCTTGTCAGTTTTCCTTTTGTTTCTGTATTTTTACTTGAGAGCTTACCATTAAATGTTTATTATTAGTGTGAGCTCTTGTCCAAGAATGGTAACACCCCTTGTGGTGGGTTAGATGCTCTTTCATTTAATCATGAGATGGAGAAGTGTGAGTATTGAAAAAGATATTTGCCAAATACTTGCATTACTTCAAAGGCTGGTTATGGAATACCCCGTATTTGAGTGTGGGAAGTGTCATAAAATGCATGGAATTTGGAATCCAAGTCACTAACAATTGTTATTGTGGACTACTGGACTGATTATTTCTTTAGAATTGTTCAAACTTGTCAAAAAGAAATGTTCAAACTTATTATATGATCTTGACTAACGTTCCTCAGACAGAGTGCGCTGGAAGAACAAGTGGAGACACTACGAAAATCTTTGGATAATTTTCAGAACAAGCTACAAATGGTATGTAGTTTCTCATCCTCGATTTGTTCAATTTTGCCGAAACTTCTTGTTCTACTCATTTCTTAGTCATTTGATTGTATTCTTCTCTGTTTATTTTACTTTTACTTGTTTTTGTGTTTTCAGGGTCTTGAAATAGAAAATCACTTGAAGAAGAAAGTGCGTGCCTTGGAAAAGCAGAAAGTATGAACATTGTTACTCTAAAATGGAATATAAGAACCAATTTTTTAAGATTACTGAAAGGACTGACTGCAGATTCGTTCAGAAGAGAAGCTCAGGGCTCAAATATCGACATTTCACCATTGTCATTCTCAGCATAGACTTGATATTACAAGCTTACTTGATGAGGGATTTTCCCATATTAAATCAGCTAGGAACATGGTGGAAGAAAAGCTCAAGGGCTGCAGCATGAGCGAGAGAGACTTAAATTCTTCTCAAGTAGATGATTTAAAGTTCAATGAACTTGAATTTCAAGATGTTCGGATAAACAATGATGATGGTTCAGATTTGATCTTTAAGGTAGTTAGTTCTTGCTTTTGCTCTAGACATTTCTACATCTTCACCCTTCCATTTTATTTTGGTAGTGTTCTCTTCTAGGAGTTTTCTTCCATAAGAAGGTTTCTGTTGCACTCAAGTTTCTCAGTTATGCACTAATAATGATGAAGATTCAAGGGGCCAAAGCTATTGTCTTTCTTAGAATGTTATGGTGATAATAACAAATGTATAGCATATCTATTAAAGAAATAAAAGGACTAGACATTGAGATGCTATCGGTTGATTGTACAGATTTTGTGTTCTCAGACCTCTATTTGCGTTAGTAGTTAGTATCGCCACTAATAATTGAGATGGCTTAACCCTCAGGGGTTGGCTTGGTGGCAATTGACTTGAGCCTTGGGGTTTGCTCCCTTTCAAGGTCTCAAGTTCGAAACCCACTGGGTACAAACAATTTCTGAGGGCCATCGGACTGGGTAAAACCTGAATTAACCATGGTGCACTTGCGGGAAACTCCTTGCCGAGGGTCTGTGCACCCCCGGGATTAGTCGGGGCTCTTAGAGACTCGGACACCCGGTGCAAATCAAAAAAAAATAATTGAGATGGCTTGTACAAGCTTCCACTCGTTTTTTTGTGGTTTGAAGAAAAAGTTTAGCGTGTGATTTTTTGCATTTTCTGCTGTCAAAGAGATTGGACAAATATTATTTTTGAGTTCGTCTCCTGAGATTTTATAAGTGTTTCTTGGAGTAGGTTCTCTATTTCCTAAAATGGTGTAAACTAAGAGCTTGTTCCCTTAGTGGATTCTCCCTTTTGATTCTGTAAAGTCGATGCTTACAATCTTGACATGCTTCTGTTGATATCAGCAGTCACGTTGGAGCAGGATGGGCTACTTTTTTTATTACTGTTTGGATTAGCTTTATCTGCTTTTGCAGTCTAATCTAGCGAGAATGAACCATATAAGTGAGAGGCTTATGAATAAAATATGCTGTCAACATGTTTCTGAAGTTTCTTATCTCTACCTGTTGCAGAGGAACGAGCCTTGCTCGACAACTACCACTACTGTTGGAAATAGTGATGCTTCTAAAGCCCTTGCTCTGGCACTAAATGAGAAGGTTTCATAACTGGTGCAGTAAAACTGAGCAACTTTCAAATTGTAAATATGTTATAACTGAATCACTTTTTCTTTCCAATTCAGGTTGAAACATTATTACTTCTCTCACAACAAGAAGAAAGACATTTATTGGAGAGGAATGTCAATGCAGCTATGCAGAAAAAAATTGAGGAGCTCCAGAGGAACTTACTACAAGTATTCTGCTGGGTGTTTGCTTCCTTTAATCTATTACTTTAATCCCCATCTATCACTTTTAACCTATCACTTTTGTTTAGTAACAACACTAACACTGCTAATATACGATAGTGTGATCATAATGTGGGGCTTGGAGTGACAAACTGTAAATTGGGCTGATATATGTACGTAATTTTTAAGGTTACAAATGAGAAGGTCAAAGCTCTCATGGAGTTGGCACAGTTGAAGCGGGACCATCAATTACTGCAAGAGTATGTTTCTATCTCCAGTTAACATTGTGTATGCTAGGAAGAACTTCATTTTCGTCTCCGTTGCTTTTCATGGTACACTTACTGTCAGAGGAGGATATTAAAAATCTGCCTTCTCACAAAGGTATTATTGTGGAATTTTCCTTCAAAGATTCTTTGTGCGCTTTATCAATCTTTAAGTTTCTGAATGGAAATCATAAGATTGACCTGAAGCCGGGCAGGTGTAAAATGACATCTACTATAGCAATAAGCATGGGTTTGAAAGGGAAAAACACAAGAAGGGAGAAGGGTATAGAATGACATCCATTATAGCAATAGTGATGGGTTTGAACAGGAAAAACATGGGAGAGTATATGGAGATGACACTATTGATAGCAATAAGATCTGGTTTTTAAACTGTGATGAGAGTTTTAACCTACAGACATTATATTATTGGCCTACATTTTTCTATTTTGAGCCGAGGGTCTATTGGAAACAGCCTCTCTACCTTCACTAGGTAGGGGTAAGGTTTGTGTACACACTACACTACCCAGACCCCACCTGTGGGAATATACTGGGTTTGTTGTTGGCCTACATTTTTCTGTTCTTCAATTCATGGTTAAAAGAACACCACCAGCATGTAAATCTGGACTGCTATGCCCTTTCTTCCTTGCTCTACTTCTCAACTTATTTAAAGTTGCTTGTTCAAAATGGTAACTGCTAGATGGCTAAATGTTGTAGGAAAGTTAATCAGGCCTCTAGACAAGGAAAATCTGTTGGTGAGATTGCAGTAAAAAGGCCTGTTCAGGAAAAAGATGGAAGATTGAAAAATCTGCTGAAAACTTCTTATTTGAGACGCTGGACTGGCATACAAGATTCAGATGGAAATGATGCTGACACCCATCGAGATTCTGAGGTGATTTATGCTGATAGGAGGCCTACCAATAGCATGGATTATGCTAGGTATTGTTGAAATTTTGCTGATGCTTCTGTTGTATTTTAAAACTGCTCGACTACTGGTGCTCCTAAAAGGAAATACTTGGTATCTCATATTTTCTCGTCATTTCTGAGTTACCCTTTTCCAGGATGAAGATAGAGAATGCAACTCTAAAAGAGAGCTTAGAAAGTATGGATCATCTAATTCGTGCAGTTAGGAGGCTTCGTCTTTCACTTTTAAAGGTAGTACTTTTTTCTCCTAGTTTTCACAGAGGACTCAGATAGAAGCCAATAATTCACCATAAATATACTTTGCCTATAAGAGAGATGAATACATAACAAAAACAATGCTTGAAGTAGCAATTAAAAAGATATTGCAAGTTCTGGCGTAATCGTTAACATTACATAGCTTAATGGTTTTTTTATTCAACTTGAGGTGATGAAGAGGAACAAACTATGTCTTGCTCAATCTCAGTCCTGTAAAGAAGTTCCTCCCGTTTTAACCTTTGCAAGCTGCTTGATATAGGTTAAGGAGTCAGCTGCATCCGAAGGAACGGAGTACTGCTCCTCGGAGTCGTTGGACACCATCATTAATGAGGCAAATCAGTTAAAAACTGCACTAGGAAGCTCCCTCCCTCTTAGTTGGTCAGCAGAGGCAGATTCAGGATCATTCAGCGAACGTATTGAGATAGATGTTAATGGACACTCTACCGGTGAAAACATGGACTTTGTTTCTGCTGCTGGATTTGAGATGGTTGAGCTTTTGGTGTTCATTGCACAGCTATTGAAAGAGGACAAATGTAGTTGACGCCAAGGATGTATTGGCCTGGCTCATATCCGTCCAACCCGCCCAATTAAAAAGGGGTTGGATAATTGACTCATTTAGCAGATCAAATATGGATCATATCCATATAACCCATTATAAAAAAAGATAACCAACGGGTCAGAAATGGATTCCATGAGTTTAAACTTTGCCAGCAAGTTCCGTTGGTTCTCCAAGCTCCTGTAACATCGAAGAAGCGACCAGAAGAATTTGCGTACGAAAAATTACAAGATACTATGTGTTTTCGTTGGTTAATCTTTTAACTGTAACTCAGTTTGTTGTCAAGTCTTACTCGTTGCACAGAAGGATATTCATTGGTTGGGGCTTGGCTTTTTTAGTTCTTCCGTTTGTCTTTTTTCTCATTTTTCTTTTACTGTTTTTTTCTTTTGGGTAGTCAAAGATTGTAAATTAGTATTTAAGATATTATTTTGCTCCGGGAATGCAAATTTATTTGTTATACTTCGTCTAGAATGTAGATTTGAAAAAGGAAAAAAATACATCGTATTTTGTTTTGTGATGATAAAATTTTACGCATCTTTCTCCCGTTCGGCTTGGATAAGAAATCAGTGGAAAATGGTACTACTATTTATTTTTTTGTATAACGTACTGTAAACGTTTCGTTTATACAAAAGTAAGCATCTTTCTTGATTAAAGAGCATTCTGAGTTTTAAGTAGTAAGAAGAATGAGCCAAAACTACTTACTTATCACTGGACAATGACAACGGCTTGCTCTAGTGGATGTTAGTAAAACTTGTGCTTTTGGCCCAAAGATTTTTGAATTACTAGATTTTTTAATTGTTGATATTTTCATATTTTAATTGGCCTAGACAATGTTGAAGTTAGTAGAAAAAATTACAAAATCTTTATGAAAAAAGAAAAATTACCTACTTTTTAATAGTAGAAATATTTTAGAGCTTTGAATTAAACTACTCAAATCTTCATACTAATAAACAAAGTTTTATAACAATGTCCAAAGTAATATATTACGAATAGCTAACATTTTATTAAATTGACTTAATCCTTGCCTTGTAAGAATTAATTTAGGATTAATCACCTCCAATAGCAAATGTTAATATCTTATTTATTTTAAATAAATACCCTTTTAAAAAATTATATTTCATAGTTACCTTTTGATTTTTTATAGCCAAATATCTATTTATGGTCACCTCCTACCCTTAAGCCATAAAATAAGCTTTTATTATTTTTCTCTCTCATATCCCCTCAAATTTCTCCTATCCCCTGCCCCATATCTATTATCTCTCTCTCTACTTCCCGATCTCATATCCTCTTTTCTTCTTTCTTGTACAATTTCAACAATTGTACAACAACAGTTACCTCCTCTTTTCTCCTTTGTCGCCGGTGGTGAAGGCCATTCCTGGTGTCGCCGGATTATAGGTAACTAATCCTACAAAAGGATTATAAGCCTTTGTCGCCGGCAGATTCTGGACAAAAGTTTCTCTTTTGTAGGATTACTACTCCTAGAATTCCCAAATTCAAAAATGGGGAAAAATGATTTCTTTAACCCCAAAGGCAATTGCGAATCGAATCAAAGCTAAGTGCTTACAAAAGCTACGATGGTATTACCAGATGTGTCAGAAGCAATGTACAGGATGCGTTGGAACAGTGAGATTCAGAGATATTCCTTGATGGCGGATTCGCCGAAAATTAGGGTTTGTTCTTGAACAAAGACGACGTATTTTGGGGGTGAGCAACTTGATTTTCTGTTAATATATTTCAATGTATTTTCAACGTATCACGATGTATTTTCATGTATTTCATTGTATTTATTGTCTTTTTTTCATTGTAATTCAATATATCTCGTTGTATTCAATGTATTTCATTGTATTCACTGGTTTTTTTTCACTGTATTTCAATGTATCCCGTTGTATTCTATGTATTTCATTGTATTCATTGTCTCGCTATATGTGTATTCATATGTTTTTTTAATTAATATAATTTATGTATTCAGATGTATTATATAATTTCTTTGAAGATTGCTATGTTTTTGGGGTATTTTTCGGTTGAGAATATTTTTTATGACTGAAAATACAAAATTTGTGTGTTATAATTGAGTTTGTTGAGTTATATTAGGAGTATATTATGTTAATTGATTCACTTTCCGTTTTAAAAACAGTGTAATCCCTTATTTCATGCCGTGAATACAGTCAAATACAATAATTTGTACAACTGTAATCCCATATTTCACTCCATGAATACAGTCGAATACACTCAAATACAACAACTAATTAGCTGGACTTCCCTGATTCACGCCTATTTTTGATACTGTATTCATGAATACAATAGCTTAAATACATCAAATACATTTTATAACCACAGAAAATGTATCTATAATCCGTAGTATAGCAAATAGTATTTATAGATGGCAAATTACTAATAAAAGATAGTGTTTTATGAAAATTACTATCAAATGTTTATTGTGAGCTTAAAAATCTTGTAATAATATTACGCCATAAACAAAAAGTATGAAGAAAAAAGAAAGGGTTATTTAAATTTTAGGTTTTGACCGTTAATTTTATTGAGTCAGGCCTTGGACAGTGGTTCTTAAAGGAAGACAATATTTTGGATGCAAGTTGGAACTAATAACCCGACAAGTGAGGCTTGCTCAGTTGGTAAAGCACCTCCAAATATAAATGTGTAACTTCAAATCGGGGACAAGTTTAAAGGTAATCGTTCCCAAGAAGAAAACGAAAAGAAAGAATTTGATAAAACAAAGGAATTAAAGTTGGAAGAGAGCTATGGTGGAAATGTTGCGCATCTAATGTGGAAAACTCTACATTTGGCTTGCTCAGTAGGTCCTGGGTTCGAGTCACACTGGAGGAGAAGTGTGAAAACACTATAAATCCTCCTAATTAAGGAGGGATTAAAAAAAATTAATAACCCGAAGTTTTTTTTTTTTTAGCTTAGAGTATGAACCCATAGCATCCACTAACTGTTGCACATTACACTATAAACAACCTTCGGGTCATTAGTTTTTTTTTATCCCCTCCCTAATTAGGAGGATCTATAGTGTTTCCATACTTCCCTTCCAGCGTGACTCAAACCCAGGACCTACTGAGCAAGCCAAAAGTAGAGTTATCCACATTAGATGCGCAACATTTCCACCATAGTTCTCTTCCAACTTTAATTCCTTTGTTTTCATCAACTTCTTCCTTTTCGTTATTTTCTTGGGAACGGTTACCTTTAAACTTGTCCCCGATTTGGAGTTACACATTTATATTTGGAGTTCTATTATTCCCTTAAACTTTTTCGACATTGAATTAATACACTATTAAGACGCATACCTAAAAATATATGGAACTTTATTTCTTTTGCTAGTCTTTTTTTTCTTTTATTATTTCAGTTAAACCCTACAATGTGTTAAGAAATGAGAATAAATTCTACAAAACAGTCAGAATAGTTTGGTTTTACATGTTGTTGGTATGTAGCGTCTATCTATCATTCCCTTTATTTTATTTTTCTTGTCAGGCATTCAATTATGTACCTGTAATCGTGATACATTTCAACTACTTAATTACAAATACGGAAGAGGGCATTTGGTCTAGTGGTATGATTCTCGCTTTGGGTGCGAGAGGTCCCGAGTTCGATTCTCGGAATGCCCCATACTATACATTCTTTTCGTTTCAGCTTCTAGCTTTTGTACTTTTGTTTTGTTAAGATGGGCAAGAAGTCGAAAATCCAGCAGATCAATCACCCACATACCACAAGCTAAAACTGGTATGTTTTTATTTATTTTTTAGCCAATTGTAAATAAAAATAAGAATTTTTTTTTAAAAAAAAACTGGTATTTTCCAAGAAGGATTTCACATTCAGGAAAGGCAAAGGCTTTGGCACTAGTTTTAAGCCCACACTTACAGGTGCACCAAAACAATTCTAGATTAATATAAAACGTGAGATCTCACACCAGGCGTGGGCATTTGGTCTAGTGGTATGATTCTCGCTTCGGGTGCGAGAGGTCCCGAGTTCGATTCTCGGAATGCCCCTTCTTTTTTGTGCAATTTTCTATACTTTTTCTATTCAACGACGTCTTTGTATCCAATTTCTTGTTTTTCTTTTCTTTTTGGTTTAAGTATCCAATTTCTTGTTGTAGTGTAAAGCAATATTTTCAGGTTTTAGCGTGCTATATTTTATTAAACATAGAGCGCATTGGCCAGAAAGCCTACTGCTAAAAATAATTCTATTAGTTATAATTCACTCTTCTCCTAGTCAATAAGCGAAACAGAAACCTAACTATCCAACTGGATAAATTGCAAAATCGAGAGAACGTCAACAGCTGAGTTGTCTTGTCACAAGTTCTGATATTTTGGAGTGCCCCAATAATTATTTGTGTGGCGTTTTACCCGAACCTCCCCCATTGCAGGGATGTCAAAAGACAGGATTTTCAGTATTTTTTACTATAAAACAATCAGCGCTGAAATTGATGTTCTGAAAATTGCAGCAAGTTCATCAGCTATTTATGTCACTTAAGATTCAAACAATAGATTCACACTTGGTCACATGCTCACAATTTAATGCGACAGGGGAATCAATATTTTATTAGTTTATTAATTATCAGTAAATAGGAACATTTCTACAGTCCAGACCAAACTTTGCTTTGTCATTGCCTGTACTAACCTTACCTAACATTTGACTTTAAGAGCTCTTTACTATTTCCCTTTTGATAAGCATTCTGACCTCAGGTCAACTAAGAAACTCAGCCAAATGTCTTCATACAACAAAATTAGCAGGTAACGATTCTCTCAATTCATGTTAATGGATAACCAAATGGCATGGGCTTACCTGTTCATTTTACCTAAAAGCAGATCTGAAACTCCAAAGTTCAATTCAAACTCCCAACAGATCTCTAAATATAAATAGTCGAACACATAACGTCAAGTATCTGTATGCCATCATTTCAGATATGCTTTTTCTGCAAGCTGTTTTCAATTTGACAATGCAGGCAAAACATAAAAGAGAAGTTAGTATACGGGTTTTAGTTACATCAAGGATTCATATTGTTTGGTCTACAGCAAATTTACATGAGCGCGCCATTTCACAAAAAAGTAATAATGATATAGCTTAATAAAGAAGGTTACCCCTCTTTATATCTCATATCCAAATGGGAGACGGCAAAAGTACCAGAGAACATTTAATCAAGGAAATGAAGATCAACTGGTGTGAAATAAGGAGTACCTGAATTCTATATTGCAGATGAGCAATGACATTTATGATCAAATAAGTCAGAATGGGAAAAACATTGTGACTAAAATTCAAAGATGACAATGTTTACAAATGGGCATTTGGTCTAGTGGTATGATTCTCGCTTTGGGTGCGAGAGGTCCCGAGTTCGATTCTCGGAATGCCCCTTGATTTTACTGAAGTTTTTATTTACTTTAGTTGATTTAACTCTCCAAGTGACCCTATAGTCGAGTATGTTCAGATATTACAACCAGATACGGACAACTTCCACACTGTACAATTAAAACACCTTTAATAGCATAGTAAATTAATATGCCTCTCTATATACATTATTTTAACAATGGAGGAGCCCCCAGACACTGGAAAATGCTCATCCCTCTTAATATCATTTAATGGTATAAGCTCCAGGCAACTGACATGAAACTTCCAGCTATTATTTAGACCAATGAACCAGCAAAAGCTGGGCATTTGGTCTAGTGGTATGATTCTCGCTTTGGGTGCGAGAGGTCCCGAGTTCGATTCTCGGAATGCCCCTTGCTAATGTAACCATTTTACTTCATTTTAGCTGCTGCTCTGCTCCTTCGCTCTATCTTCTAATTGATATATTCAAATTAAGCAGGTCATAAGTGGCTGACCCAGTCCAATTGGCTAGAGATCTTCTAAGAAATACACTTAGTTTCTCTCTATAGTCTCAAATTATCATGCAAACGCTATAATTTACCCACCACCTTGTTAACAATAGAAGCAGAAAAACTAGCACATAACCTAACTTTTTCATCTTAGAAGACGTAGTGTGAACTGTATTGCAAGATTATCTTCAAGGAACATAAACTACTGGCCAATTAGTCTAGTTGTATAGTTCATGGGTGCAAAGTTCCCAGGTTACGGAATGTCCCTACCAACTTTGAGAAGAGTTGGCCAGAACCTCCGCCATCTAAAGTATTTCAGTATTTTCTTAAACAGTCAGCATTGAGATTGATGTTATGAAAATTGCAGCAAGTTCATCAGCCATTCATGTTACTAAGATTCAAACAATAGAATTCACACTTGGTCACATGCTGAGTATTTAATGCGATAGGGGAATCAATAGTATTTTTTTGGTTTATTAATTATCAACAAATAGGCATTTCTACAATCCAGACCTAACTTTGCTTTGTCAATATATGCCTGTCCCAAATCTTACCTAATGCTTTGACTGTAAGAGCTCTTTATTGTTTCCCTTTTGGTAAGCTTATCCCAAGTCAACTAAGACACTCAGCCAAATGTCTTCACACAAAAAAATTGCAGGTAAAGATTCTTTCCATTCACGTTAATGGACCACCCAATTGGATGGGTCACATGAAGCTAAATAAGGAAGATCTAGATCTATATACAAAAAATTAATACAACATGAATATTTGCAATAGCGCAGAGTTGACCTTGCCTGTTCAGTTTACCGAAAAGCAGATCTGAAACTCCAAAGTTCAGTGTCCAACTCCCAAGAGATCCCTAAATATAAAATGTCGAACAGATAAGCTCGAGTATCTCAACCATAGTAAGCCATCATTTCAGACATGCGTTTTTGCCATCTCTTTTCAATTTGATAAAGCAGGCAAAACTTAAAAGTTAAGTTAGCACATGCATTTGTCGTTACAACTTACATCAAAGATTCATAAAATTTTGTCCAGAACAACTGAAATCATTAATCAATGACATGGAGGTGTTGCAAAAATTGAGGCAAAAGCTTTCACGTCGAAATAAGGAGTAACGCAGATACCCGTTGTTACTGAATCATATCCATTTCAATATAGTGAAACAAAGAATCATGAATATCATTGTACCATGTTGAGTTGCGCCCAATTTACATATAATGAGCTGCACCATTCCATGAAAAAAAGTGATAAGGATATAGCTTGATAAAGAACGTATCAGAAAGAGAACTGGAAATAAGAGAACACAACAGAAGCCAAGGTTTAACTATTAATGTGATGCTCCCCAACTTAGTGGAGCTTTCTTTACTTCAGGCATGATTTAACTCGAACTATGATGTCAAACAAGTCATCTTAATCCCGCAAATGCCAGAGACCTGGCCTCATGTCCAATGAGAGTTCTTAATCACTAGACAGACTTCATGGCTTTTGGATTCCGAATGCCCAAAAGGTTGAATATGACAGAGAAGGATAGGGAATAGACAAGTGACAGAAATTACCAGAGCTGATAGCATCTTTATGCATTGAGATCAGCACAAATCAGAGAGCAAAAACATAATATTTTAATCAACCCCTCTTTACATCTCACTAATCCATGTGGGAGTCACAATAAGGACTGAAGAACATTTTTTTAAGCAAATGAATATCAGCTGGTATGAATAAGGAGTATAAATCTATATTGCAGATAAGCAAGACATTGCGATCAAATAACTCAGAAGGTGAAAAATACGTTTGACTAAAACTCAAAGATGACAAAGTCAACGAATGGGCATTTGGTCTAGTGGTATGATTCTCGCTTTGGGTGCGAGAGGTCCCGAGTTCAATTCTCGGAATGCCCCTTGATTTTGTAGAATTTTAATTTACTCTAAGTTGATTTAAATCTCCAAGCGCTCCTTCATCTCTAAATGATTCTACAGTTGACTATGTTCAGATATTACAACCAGATACACCAACTTCCAGTCTACAACTAAAACACTTTTACATTATTTTAACAATGGAAGATCCCTGAGACACTGGAGAATGCTGGTACTCCTAGAAAATCATTTCATAGAAATGGTATAGGCTCCAGATAACTGTACATGAAACTTCCAGCTATTATTTAGGCAGAGGGACCAACAAAAGCTGGGCATTTGGTCTAGTGGTATGATTCTCGCTTTGGGTGCGAGAGGTCCCGAGTTCGATTCTCGGAATGCCCCTTGATTTTGTAGAATTTTAAGTTACTCTAAGTTGATTTAAATCTCCAAGTGCTCCTTCATCTCTAAATGATTCTACAGTTGACTATGTTCAGATATTACAACCAGATACACCAACTTCCAGTCTACAACTAAAACACTTTTACATTATTTTAACAATGGAAGATCCCCGAGACACTGGAGAATGCTGGTACTCCTAGAAAATAATTTCATAGAAATGGTATAGGCTCCAGATAACTGTACATGAAACTTCCAGCTATTATTTAGGCAGAGGGACCAACAAAAGCTGGGCATTTGGTCTAGTGGTATGATTCTCGCTTTGGGTGCGAGAGGTCCCGAGTTCGATTCTCGGAATGCCCCAAAAAAAATTAGTGCCCTTTTTTCAAGCCTGTCTTTATACAACATAATTTGCAGGAAAAGATTCTTTGTACTCTCATTAATGAGCCACCAAATGGCATGAGTTAGATGAACTGAATAACATGTAACTAGAGACTATGAGCTAAAAATTAATACAGCAATAGTGCAGTGTTGGGGCTACCTGTTCAGTTTCTGATAAGCAGATCTAAACCTCCAAAGTTCATGTCAATCTCCGAACAGATCCTGAATATAAATACTGAAGGGTAAGCTCAAGTATCTCAACTATCTTGAGCCATCATTTCACACATGCGTTCCAGTTTTACCATCTGTTTTCAATCTGACTGAGAAGGCAAAACTTAAAAGTTAAGTTAGTACATGGGTTTGTCTACATCAGAGATTCATAATGTTTAGTCTATAACAAGGTCATTTACTTCTCAAAGAAAGAAAAACAAAGCCATATATGGGTCAAGGAAATCAACAGTAACAACTGAAATCATTGATCATCAATGGCTGAAAGTTCTTTCAGAAATTCAGGCAAAAGCTCGCAGAATTTCACATCAAAATGAGGGCTGAATGTATACCCATAGTTCATGAGCAATTTTCATTTCCATTAGAAAACCAACAATGCATGAACATCATTGTACCGTGTTGTTCTGTACCAATTTACATAGAGTGAGCTGCACAATTTCATGAAGACAAGTGAAAACGATATAGCTTTGTTAGATAGTTATGTGCAAATAGTCCTAGTCGCATATGTAATAGAAGTAGGTTATATACTATGTGTACTTATAAATAGGGTTAATTGTATTACAATTAATATCAATAATACATTTTTCTCCCGTGCTTTCTCAGAGGGTATGAGAGCTAACGTGAGAGATTCATCCCTGTGCAAAAATACCAGCGACTCCGAGAAGAAGAAATCAGTTAACCAGAAAATTTTCCGGTGCCTGCAGGTCTGTCCAATTTAAAAGTTCCTTTTTGTCGGTGTTGTGCAAAAACCAACACCACCACGAGGTAGATCACCCTCCGGTGACCAACCCCGAAAAAAATCTCCGTCAGAATACCTGTCACGCGCCCTCACGCGCCGCTGACAGTGAATTTTCGGCGCGAGTGAGCCATTCCTGCCACTTTTTGACAAAACTTCTCCAGGACAGCTTACTCGTCCAGTGATTCCGAGCCTACCCATATAAATTACATCAAATTCTGACAACTTTTATTTTTTTCGGCGTGAGCAGTGCACTTTTTCCGGGGTGAACAGTGATCTTCCGCGTGAATAGTGATTTCTCGGAAAGTTTTTGTTTTCTGGCGGTGTTTTAGAACCTATTCTGTAGTATGGAATTCTGTTAGTCTCACTATTATCAAATTTTTCTGGCGACTTTTCGGCCAACTTCTATTTATCAGCAACCACCTGGTTTTGTTGCTCACGGGGAGTGTTAGATAATTATGTGTAAATAGTCCTAATTCCATATTTAGTAGGGGTAGAATATATCCTAGTCCTATATGTAGTAGGAGTAGAATATGCCATAGTCCCATATGTAGTAGGAATAGAATATGTATTATATATAGGGCTCATTGTATCATTGTTAATAATAGATTTTTCTCCCGTGCATTCTCACAAGCTTAAAAGAGAAGGTGCCCAAAAGAGAACTGGTAAGAACAGAACCCAACAGAAAGTCCGTGTTTAACTATAAATGTGATACTTGAGTAGGCTTTCCTTACTATGATGCTCAAACATGCAATATTAACACAGCTAATGCCAGGACCTGGTCTCATGTCCAATGACAGTTCTCAATCACTAGACAAATTTCGTGGCTTTTTTATTCCAGATGCTCAAAAAGGTTGAGTATGATAGAAAAGGATGATACATAGACAAGCACCAGTAACAACTAAAGCTGATAGCATCTTTAGGGATCGAGAGCAGCGCAAATCAGAGGAAGCTGCAAATACATCATATGTAAGCACTCCCTCTGAGTATCTCCCATTTCTAAATGGGAGTCAGCAAAAGTACCAAAGAATACTTGATAAGCAAATGAAGATCAACTGGTGTGGATTATGGAGTATCTGAAGCCTAAATTGCAGATAAGCAAAGACATTCACAACCAAATAACTCACAAGGGAAAATTACATTTGACTAAAACTCGAAGATGGAAATTGTCAACAAACGGGCATTTGGTCTAGTGGTATGATTCTCGCTTTGGGTGCGAGAGGTCCCGAGTTCGATTCTCGGAATGCCCCCAAATTTTGACTACCCTTTTTCAAGCCTGTACTCCTGCGGGTTATAAAGGATCAGAAGGAAAAATATAGGATTTTCATTTAACACTTTGCTGAACAATTAACATTGAGATTCCTGTTCTGAAAACTGCAGTAAGCTCATCAAGTATTTAAGATGTTGGGATTCCAATGATGAACGGAATTCCCTTTACGTCATGCATGGACAATAAAATTTATTTACTGTATTAAATACTAACAAAAGGAAATTGATACAAGAAGGCGCTAACTACTTATTGCTGATCCAAACAGTCAAGGCAGAATTCTAGAACTGATTCTTCTTTCTAGTGTATTTTTGTAAACCATACTTAATGTTTGACTTTCACCACTCTTTTTGTTCTCCTGTTCTGTGCACATTCTGATCATAAGACAACCAAGACAGTCAGCCAAAATGCATGTTCTATGAGACCCGCAATATGAACAAGCTCGAATACATGTAGTTATATATAAACAAGAATATCATCCTATATTATTTAAGTAACAAAAAGAATCTGGGAGCAACAAAATTAGCAGGAAAGCCATGTTTCTTCAGTATATGTTATTCCTAAATTTGGTGCCTCAATTTATGCTGTGAATTCACCTCAAAACAGTGGTGCTAGAACATGAAGCAAACCGATTTACGCCAGAGATCTAGCTTCACTTTAAGTCAAATTCCATGTTCTTGGATAATATACAACCACTGGGTTAAATCTAGTAAAAGAGGATTTCAAAGAGAATTGGACCAGTACAAAAGAAGGTTGTAGCATCTGTAGAAGTCAGGAAAAGTGAAGATCAGAAAAGAGGTTGCCAAAGCAGAAGCATTAAAGCACTTGTCTTTTTCCAGTAATATTAGGATACAGCAGAAGTACTAAAAATATCAACGGGTCTGAATTAAGAGGTCTAAAGATTCTAAATTTGCAACTATGCAAAGCTTTTATGATTGATTTTTCCAGACAATAAGGAAAAGACATTGATCATGAGCCAAAAATGACAATAATCAACAACTGGGCATTTGGTCTAGTGGTATGATTCTCGCTTTGGGTGCGAGAGGTCCCGAGTTCAATTCTCGGAATGCCCCATCTTTTTTCAATTCAAATGTAGACTAGATCAAGTTTTTAATGTTTTCTTTAGTAGATAATTTAATATTAGAATCTGACTCTTCCTTATTTCAGCACATGCAGATACAAGGTAAGACACCATTTATCTTAAAGAATTCCTACTAAATACCCTATTCATTAAAAATGGTAATTTTCCTATCAAGTACCTGGATTTCTTATCCCTCAAGAGAATAAAGAGAGAAAATTCCTCTACTAGAGAAAATGAAAAAGAGAATCAGATTGGAAAAGAAAAGTGTTGTCCTCTGGAGATCGACTAAGGCTTATTAAACATGTTGTAGCCTTCCTATGATGCATTATTGCTTCTAAAGGTACAGAAGCCACATAAATGTTTGAGTACACTTTTTATATATGGTTTACGGTACTGAAGAGGTTAAGTAAGACTACTTGAGTAGATAGTATCAAAAATCTGATCCAAAGTTTATCTAAGACACTATAAAGAAACGGGGTTAGTCACTGAAGATACTCTGGTACTAATGTTAGCATGATACACAAAAGTGTACATCAACTCATTTTAATTCCAGAACCATGCTGATGACTGTAAGCCAGTAATGGCAATGGATGTCATCCAAAGTCCCCATATGCAAATCAATCAACCAAATTAGTTATGAGACTAGAACTTTCAGAGCAGATTGCAACACAATCACAAAATACTAGGGGTACAAAGTGGCAGTATTCATAAAGCCAGCAAACTATAACTGTTTGATGTTTGATGTTTCAAGTAAAGAATGTTATCCACAAGTATGGTTTTGACTCTTCCACACTGTAACATTCGTTGAGGACAGAATCTTTTAGGGTGAAAACATACCCTTTTAGTTTGGATTGATACAAGAAAATCCTCATAACAGATTAGTACAGTACCATGTCAGTAAAGACAAATTCAGCTGCTCATAAGCATTTGTACCACTTAAAGATGTACGAAACACCAAACTTCAAATACTTACATATGCACAAGAAAATACTGAAGCAGGAAAGAACTTTCAAATGCAAACTGGTTGACTGCAAGGAAGTACAAGCTCAATGCACAACATTCTCCAGAACACATGTACGAGAACAGAAGTGCTCAAGGTCAATCTTTCAGAGTTTTCCATCTGGTTCATTTTCCATTATTACTATGTTGGTTATTATTAATGATAATCATTGTTCAATTTTCCTCGTGTTTATTTTTGTCATTTTTACTTCATATGAATGAATAAATCAAGAGGATTTGCTAAAATTGTGAGTAAGATTGGTAGATACAGTACAAGTAAGTGCAAATCATCTACCTGAAACTCATGCAACAAACATTACAACAACAACAACCCAGTATATCCATGCAACAAACATTCTTCAAATTATATCCATGAGCTTTAATACCTTATCAGAAGAAAAAAGCATTGCAATCAACATCAAAGAGGGCATTTGGTCTAGTGGTATGATCCGCGCTTTGGGATAAAATCAAGTACTTGCCAACAAATTGATCCAAAGGTTGCAACTTTAATTCCTTATGCACATATAAAAGTGCTCACAGGTCAATTTTGACAGCATACTAATGCCATGAGGCAGGTCCTAACTCGTCCATTTGATTCCTCAAAAACAATCCTCCACCTTGTCCACCACCAACCATGTTGCTTCTATTGGAATACAAACATATGACCTTGCTCTAACACAAATTGAAAGGATCCAAGCATACAATTGAAAAAACAAAGGCAATAAGTGAGCTAGCTTAAAATTTTAATAAGCTTTTTGGATGCCCTTATACCTTCGATAAGGAATGGCATATGTTTCTAGCAAAAAACTACACTATTCTTCCCCCATGGCATATAACTTTAGCACAAACCAAACAAATTCTATCTAACAAGCAGCTGACCAGAAAAATATTGGATTTTGATCTAACCAAAACTTAGAAGTCCCATCGGTGAATGAATTCAATAATAGCTAGTAGAACTCTTAATAATTGCAATACTACAAATCCCTCGACTGGGATATTTAGGTGTCGATCTAAATAATACAAAAACTAGCTAGAAATGTGTAATGTAAGCAAGAGCATAAAGCTACTTTTTCAACTCAAGTTGACAGAGAAAGTGACTTACCTTGAGGAACTCAGACATCTGATGGTGAAAAGGCCATTTTAATTTCACAAATATACAAAGAGCTACAAGGCAAAGAGAATGAATAGAAATATTTGGAAGTTATACCTCAATATATGCTGCTCTCTCCGACCCAATTTATAAACACTCTTTTTCTGTTTCGGACGTCCCAGAATATTTGATACAATTCCACCACTAATAATCATTCTATATAACTTTCATCTTTCAAAAGTTAAACTCATTAATCTATTAAAATTTGAACTTTAAACTGATTTTCTCTACCAAGCTAGTTTTTTAACTATTGCTTTAGTACTTTTCTTCAACCTATTTTACCAAGAAATCCATGTGGAGCCAACCCTTAGCACCAGCTGCAGCCTTAAAAGCTCGGTGATAAGCCTGCTCCTCTAACTTTCTCCACTTAAATAGCAGACATACCATTTGGATTGGCTTAAAAAAAGTAGCTTTTAAGCACCACTTTTTAAGTGCTGGAGCTGATTTTATAAATAAGCAGTTATGTATAAAAGTGTTGGAGCTGAAAAAGAGTTGTTGAAATGTTTGGTAAACAAGGGCTGGTAAGCACTTTTTCTATTAAAATGATTGAAATATCCTTAAAGTTGTTAACACTATAAAGAAGCTTATTACTATAATATTTTATTTCAAACTTATTAATATAAATACGAAATAATTAATATCTGAACTGACCATCTAAGATAAATTTTATAAATATAATTGTTGAACTCTTATTTTTCACTTCTTTCAACCATGTAAATTTTTTATTTGTTTCTTGAAATTCTAAGCTTACTGGAAAAACATATGAAATGACTATCACAATTTATTATTTTATTTCTTATTTGAACTATGTAAAAATTCCTAATGTTTAGGAAATCAAAATAAAATAAACTTGTACTTTTTAAAATTATTTGAAAATTGTATGTATAGTTAATTAGAAATTACAATGCAACTAGAACTGTTGGTAGCACACGAGTTTAAATTTTTAGAAAAAAAATCAAACTTAAGTACAATCTATGTAAGAGATATTAAAGTCAAAATAAGTTCACCGTTCTGACAAATTTTAAAAATTTGAGTTGGATATTATAATTATTTCAAAAGTTTGTGAAGGACATTTTTGGAATAATAAATATTATTAGGGATAAGAGGGTAAAATACTTGGTCAAAAATAGTTGGCTTTTAAGCTAAAAAAAAAAAGTTGGGATCAACCAACTCGTGGCTTTTGGCTTTTTCTAAGCCAGTTTTCTTTTTTGCCAAACACTCCCAACATCTAAAAATCGACCAGCTTTTAAGTCAATCCAAACAGATAGTTCACATGGCACATGGCTCGAACCTGTGACCTAAATCACGAGTCCCTCGACTTTTTCTTCTACCTATATTATTATAACAGAAAAATCAAAATAATAGCTTAAACTACATATCTAGTCCACTCCATCACTAAAAAATGGGACAAAGGAAGTACTGGAATACTAATTTACCCGGGAAAAAAAGTTGCAGGCAAAATATAGCTACGGCTAAGCAACTCAAGCACGACAAAGTAGCTGCAATTTCGAACTTATATATATAAAATGTAAAATTAACAAATAATATGGATATACTGGAGTAGCTTGGATTTGACAGACGACTTGGGGAAATTAAAGAAGATGCACAAACCTGAAAAGTAAAAAATCGCTGAGAATTTAACAGCCGTATTGGATTTCGGAGTCGGAGAATGTTCCGAGCAGAGAATATTTGAACAGTTAATTGGAGTTATTTAGAGATTTTAAATTATAATTTTCCTCGGAATTGAAACCCGCGTGCCGTTTTGCGCGCGCAATTATTTTGTTTTTCTTTTCTTTTTTTTCCCCTCTTTGGGGGAAGTAATTTTTTCTCGCTCACGTGGTTTCCATTCTTTTTAGTGCTTTTCATTTTTTTTAACCTCCACCCATCCAGTAGAATCGATATAATTCATTATTTACTAATTACTCTCCCATTTCAATTTAGAGAGTCCGAAACCTTTTTAATTATTTTTTTGACAAAAAACACTTTTGTACTACTTTAAAAAAAAAAGTTACATAAATGAGTAAAACGAAGTATTATACTGCGAATTACGTTAACGAAAATTTTGTCGTTAAAGTAATTCGCAGTATAGTACTGCGTTTTACTTAAAAAAAATGTAAATCGCAGTACTATACTGCGTTTTACTAAGATGTTGGGCACTACTATATTTTATTAAAGTTGTTCGCAGTATTATACTGCGTTTTACTTAAAACGCAGTATAATACTGCGAACGGCTTCAATAAAATATAGCCCTTCTTCTTCCTTGGACCACTGAACCGAAGGACCTCAAAAACCTTCGATTCTGCTGGTCCCCCCCCCCCCCCCCCCCCCCCCCCGTCAAAATTCAAAAAAAAAATTGTGGGCCCCACCCGTCACCTAAAGAGCAAGGAGTGTAGGTCCCACATACAAGACAAGCTTTGGATTCCTTCTTTCGGGTGCAAAAATTCGATTTCAATCAAATTTAAAAAACTTAAATCGAGGTATTTCAATTTTGTTTATGTCGAAACTCGTATAGTACATGCATATTTGTATTGTTTAATGTGTTTCCATGTTAATTTGTGTTATGTTTGTGTTTAAATTTGTATCTTATTTATACCCGGATTGATTTATTAGCTTTGGTACAAAAAATTGTTAAAATTTGATAAATTATTTGTATTGTTAAAAAATTAATATTATTTATTTTGTTTGTTGTTCATATTTGTATTTTATGTTAGTTGTTTTTATATGTAATAGTGACCTTTTAGCGTAGTAAAATAAATAGCCTTTTAGCGTAGTAAAATATAGAGCATGTTAGTGTTGTAAAATATAGAGCCTTTTAGCGTAGAGTCTATGTAGTTTAAGTATGCAGTAACTGCAAACTCTATCCAATTACACTTTACAAAATTAATTATTTAATTATAACAATAAACTTACAAAAGTAACAAATTCCTATATGTTGTAAAATTAACTCAAATATCGAGCCTGGAACCCATACATAATTATTCTGTCCAATTTTAAATATAATTAATTATTTAATTTATTAAGCTATCACACACAATTCTAAAAATGTTAAAATTGACACGCATAATAATTAAGGATAACTCGGTGCTACCGAGCCTCAAAAATCGAGCCTGGAACCCATACATAATTATTCAGTCAATTGTAAATATAATTAATTATTTAATTTATTAAGCTAACACACACAATTGTAAAAATATTAAAATTGACACGAATAATAATTAAGGATAACTCGGTGCTACCGGGCCTCAAAAAATGAGCCTGGAACCCATACATAATTATTTAGTCAATTGTAAACATAATTAATTATTTAATTTATTAAGCTAACAGACACAATTCTAAAAATGTTGAAATTAACACGCATAATAATTAAGGATAATTCGGTGCTATCGGGCCTCAAATATCGAGTGTGGAACCCATACATAATTATTCAGTCCAATTTTAAATATAATTAATTATTTAATTTATTAAGCTAACACACACAAATAATATTGTTTAAATTATAGTAGACGACATGGACTTTCCTCCGCTTGCGCATCCCGGACCTGCCGAGGATCAGCTACTAGTGTTGCAGGGCGACCATAGGTCCTCATTTGTATGGGAGGGACAGCTATCGATGCAGCCTCTCTGCCCCAAGAGACTTGACGATTTATGGGAGTTCATCGGGGAGCATCCTTTCCATGCCCGCGTAGTCGCGCGCCTACAGGTTACGGGCTTCTATACGATTTTTGAGCTTGGACGGATGCAGCTTGATTGGTCTCTCATCACGGCCTTGGTAGAGCGGTGGCGACCGGAGACGCACACTTTTCACTTGCCCACTGGAGAGGCCACCATCACGCTGGAGGATGTTCAGGTTTTGTACGGGCTGCGCGTAGATGCGGAGGTGAAGGCGAAACTGAAAGAGGTAGAAGAAGAAAAAGAACGAATGGAAGAACGATTTAAGTGGTTGGAGCGGAGAATAAATGGCAACCGGGACTAAACATTTGCTTGTATGTGTTTAGTGTATTTTTCATATTTCATGTATTTTTATTATGTTGGCATGTTATGTTTGTATTTGTGCTGTAGTAATGCTTTATTTTAATTGAAGTGCAAGTTAAGTTTAAGTGCTTGTGTTGTTATATGAAACTATCAAACCACGCTCTACATATTACATTTCCTACAATTAAACAACTTTTTCTTCACTCATTTCAAATAATGGAACATAATTTTATTTGATATATATTGCAACATACACAAGTAAAAACATGTATTACAAAAAACAATACCAAAATAAAAGACTAGGGGTATCCTTGATAGTTGGGTACATTCGACGAACTTGCACCAGGAGCCGGATTACCACCGCCACGCACACCACCTGAAGGACATTTACGACGGTCGTGTCCTGTTTGCGAGCATATGCCACATTTACGCGCATAAACGGTGTCACCAACATCCATTTGGTTCCGTATACGCGTTCTCTTTTGCACTTGCAGCTTGCGCAAATAGTCCTTGTTACATACCATCTTAAAAGGTTCCGGCGGCCAATAATGCTCAGCACCTAATGGCTGCAACTTCCCACTATACGTGTCTAAGTATGCAGCAACACTGTATTGCCTATCAATATAGTTTGTTGGCCCATATCCAACTTGTTGAAAGCACTTCAACGCATGTGCGTACGGCATGTGGTAGATGGTCCATTTCCCACATGAACATAACCTTCTATTTTCATTCACCGTCTGTAGATTATTCCCACGGTGTCCGCGGATAGCGGTCTTAACTTCAAAAACACCCCGTTCATGATCGTACTGAAGAAATGAATGCCACTGTCCGGACTCCGCTCACGCCTCCATTCAACAATAGTTCCGGGGTTAAAGTGTTGCAGTGCGGCCATGTACCTTGGCAGATTTGAAAAAGACTTATCCCAGTCGCCATAAATAAGTTCAAATGCACGTTTGCGACCGAGATATGTCTTTCTTTTGGTTATAGTACAACCATACTCCTGGTGGACGACTGTAATACACTCTTTAATCTTGAACCTAATGGACACTTCCAAATATGGAATCAAGACAAGAGAAATCAAGTCCACATCCAAGTTGAAGTGATTCTCATTGTATGTGTCCATTTCACATCTGTGCTCGCTAATAAATTTACCCACTTTCCACAAACCTGATTTCTTCTTGGTGGCACGCAACATCCAGTGACAACCCATAAAGTCTCTACGGCATACAACCTTGTATTTCTCCCTAGTTGATTCACTTACCGTCATCTCACGGCACTCTCTTATACTGTAGATTTTTACAGCCCTAATTAGGCGAACTTTATCGGGGAACTACATGCCCTTTGTCAGAACAGCTGGTCTAGACTCATCCCACATCGCTGACCGAAATTCATCATCATCCCTTGTGAGGGAATCCACGTTCGGCATGCTTGGCAAATTATCAAGGTAGGGAATATTCCACTCATGAAATGGCACGTGGGACTCGTACACTCTTGGTTTAGCTGGAGGTGGAGGAACATGCTCCCTCGTCAACTCAGGTTCAACATTCACTTCCTCCTCCTCATCACCCTCATCATGGAAGGGTGTGTCATCCCCAGACTCATCCGCATTGTTGTCATAATCACTATCATCTTCCTGACTCTGCGCATCTGCCAAATCACGAGTAAATACGTCGTCTATGGGCAATTGTGTGAGGTCAGGAGCTTCAAGAAGCTCGTTTTCACTGCACATAAAGAACAAAATGATAAGTTACCCAACTAGATAAATACTTTAGATATAGCTATATCACTTTACTTACAAGTCGTACTGTCTTGACGTTTCATGATGGATATTTTCTTGTTGGTGATGACTCCCAGATGGACCACCATGGTCCAATACTCCAGAACTACGCATATTCCAACTAGGGGCAGGGTCATAACTTGTAAAATTCATATCCGGACGGTACCCCCTATGAAAAATATGAGTGTTAATACAAATCCAATTAAAACATAAATTAAACATCGCTAAAGCGTAGTAAAATTGAAGTTTACCAGTTGTCTTGTTGATTATCTAAAGTCAAAAAATTATTTTGTGGCTGCTCATTCGCCGGTGGTGACAAGTTTAAATCAAGGCAAACTCTTTCATCACCAATCTGTCCGGCAAAAACTGTTCCAGAATAACCACCCGATGACTGAGGGTTATCCCTACTATGCACGGCCTCATTATTGGGAACGTCTTCCACCTTGACGTACATTTCCAATAATTTTATTACAATAAATTCACTATATTCATCCGGAATCAGCAAAAAATCTCTAAGAGTTTCATCATCCTCGATGTTAAACTCAGAATAATAAGCAAACCCTTGCGGAGTAACTGAATACGGAAATCTACCGGTTATTTTAAGGTTAATCGAACGCCTCCTCTCATTCATTTTTTTTACGTAACAACGATATCAATTTATCGTACTCCATAGTAAGCGGCAATTTAACATGACATTGTGGAGGTGAGCTATACCTCACAGAGTTATTCTCCAACACAACCTCACCCCCCAATATAGTGAAACCCTTATTTTTGCCACTTCAGACATTGTAAAAAAATAATTGATAAGAAGAAGAGAGAAGTATGAACATAAGTTTGAAATAAAGTATTGAATGAATTTTTATAAAATTGAAACGCCTTTAAATAAGGCAAGTACGACATTGGGGTGTAGAATTTTTCTATATAAAACGCAGTACATAGTACGTTTTATGTATTGAATTATTGTTATGTCAGTTCATTATTGGTACGCAATTATTTAATGTAAAACGCATTATTATACTGCGTTTTACAAATATATCTTAGTAAAACGCAGTATAGTACTGCGAACAACTTTAATAAAATATAGTTGTACCCAGCATCTTAATAAAACGCAGTATAGTACTGCGATTTACAAAAAAAAATTTTTTAAGTAAAACGCAGTACTATACTGCGACTTACTTTAACGACAAAATTTTCGTTAACGTAATTCGCAGTATAATACTGCGTTTTACTCATTTATGTAACTTTTTTTTTAAAGTAGTACAAAAATATTTTTTGTCAAAAAAATGATTAAAAAGGTTTCGGATTCCAATTTAGATGGGTAGTTTGACATGACATAAAGTTAAAGGAAAAAAATTAAAACATATGGTCCTAAAAGCTTAAAGACAAATATATGTGTGACTATAAAACTTCTCATTAAATAATAAGTGATTAAAATAAAAGGTTTAAAGTTAAATTATTTTCAAATATAAATATATGTCATTCTTTTTTAACAAACTAATAAGAAAATTGTGTCATTTAAATGTAAGCAAGAAGGAGTACCATTTTACCTCAATGGAATTCGAACCTCTAGTATATAAATTAAAGGTTACCACAAATTCGACATCGACCTCTCCCATAATATGGTTACAAATGGATTTATTTTTTAATGACTCATCCGATCCGCCAACTCAAGGTAATTACATTGCAAAATAATTGGAAAAGAGTATAAAAATCAATACCAAATGATACAATTGGCTACTTCGAAAAATACTTCTGTACAAAAAGCAAAAATAAGTCATTTATTGATCCGGCCTGCGAAGTGTAATATATTGGAATTAATGCGGGTATCGGACACTGGTAGCACCATATTACAAACTAAATCATTACTAGTACTAGCTATATTGTTCGTAGTAACATTAATTGATTTATCATTAGAACATCCAAAAAGGTTTGGGCTTATGTTAGAGTTGCTTTTTGCATGCACTGTAGGTCGTTGATCTGGCAAGGTCCATACACTAAGCGTGTAGTCGATACAACTTGCTTATCTTCATCCTATATTTGTCTAACAAAAAGTGGTGGTTGTTCAAAAATTTGCATAGCAGAATTCCCTTCCGAAAAGCTTCCTGACTTTGCTAGCTGATCTGCTAATCTATTTTGTTCTCTGTATGCATGGCTAACTATTGGATCATGTAGTTTCCCCAGCAGATGCCTGCAATCAGTCAGGAGATTAGCATATATTATAGGCGAAATACATAGGTTATCCCCCGAAGTATGGACCAAATCCCCATTACACACTTTTTGCAAACAAAAATAACTTTACACACTCAACATTTACAGACTGTACCTAATACACACTACTATGCCTACATGGCTAGTGCGTGGTTTACCAACAAAAATGAGGCGCGTGAAGAAACAAAAAAACTTATATGACTTTTTATTTGAACGATTCAGATCAAATAAAATTTATCCAACGGTTTAAAATGATTTTTCTTTTTTCTTTTCTTTCTTTTATTTCGTTTCTTTTACTTTGTTTTGTTCTTTCTCAACAATCAAAAGACCTCCCCTGTTTTTTTCCATCGTCCCTAGATCCCTGTTTGTTTTCCCGAAACTCCTCCCTAAAAATTAAGAAGAGTTTATTAATGAATAATGAAGCTTGATGGTCTTTGGAATTTTAAAGGTGGAGAGGGATTTTTTGGGTTTGTCTAAATTATTTTGAGATTGTTTTTGGGATATTAAGAATACTGTTGAAATGAAGGAATTAAAAGTAGCGGAAGAGAAGAAAGCCAGAGTAAGCATTTTCATTCCGCCTAAAAATGGTTTACTTATAATGAGATGTTGATCTAATCCTATGAAAATGGCGGATCTTGATAATCAATTTTGGGAATCACCTGCTCGAAAAGAAAATAACGAAGAAGAAGAAGGTAAGAAAGATAATGGAGAAAATGAGGTGAAAATAGAACTAACAAATGTAGAGAAATCTTAATGGGAGTCGAAGAGATGGCAGCCATGGTGGTATATTTGATGAAGAAGATGGGTTTAATTATAATTTAAAGTTTTTTCTTTTTTTAATATGTTAATGACACGTGTCACTATCTCATTGGAGCATGACATTACACATGTTTTGAAAAACTAATCAAGAAAAAAGTGGTGTGTATTAGGAACAGTCTGTAAAGGTTGAGTGTGTAAAATTATTTTCGTTTGCAAAAAAGTGTGTATCAGAGATTTGGTCCATAGTTCGGGGGTAATCTATGTATTTCGCCTATATTATATTGTTATTAGATATACATACATACATACATATATGCATTAAACTTTTACCCGCTAATTTTAAAAGTATATTAATAGTTAAGTACTATGAATTTTAAAATTGAATGCATCAAGTTTGAATTCTAGATCTCCTTTGTGATCTAATTACAAGGCCGACTCCCATGTATTCACTAGTAAGGCTTGTGCATTAGGCCCTCAATTTTGGAGGGCCCCCATTTTTTTAGAAATAATTTATATTATATAGGTATATAAAACATACTCCGTATTTTAGTAACTTTCAGTAGAAAAGTAGAGTCTTTCATATAAAAGGAATATGTAAATAACGTAAAGATTCGACTTGCTTAACAACTTCACCTCTCAAAAAATTAGAAGAATAATTAATATCGTATCAGTGAATTCAACGGACTGAGATTTTCGATCAGCCAAACTTATAGAAAAATCAGCTTATTCTCGATAGTATAAATTTGACCCCCAAAAAAAAGTTACTTCTAAAATTGGAGAAGTTATCCAAAACACTATAAATTTATAATATTCCGTTTGGGTGTTACCCCACCGCCTTGATTTGGCAGGGAGAAGGATGCTTCGAGGAAGTAACGTATATATCTATGTTTTTCTAAATTTCCTCCACTTTGTATGGTACACTCACTACTCCATCATGCGAAAGAAGCAACAGACGTACGTCGAAAGAACAGGAAGGCGAGGTTTCTGCAAACATAGAAAAGGATGACGAAACAACTATTTGGAACGTCCGATTAAGAAGACAAAGGAAGGTGGCATGCACAATAGAAAAACAAAATTGCATGGATCTAACCAAAGAAGATTCCTTTTTTATATACATCCACGTATTTACAGAGTTCAATGAGTAGAGATAATTAAGAGATTAAACATTCTCCAAAGTCCAAATAGAGGAGACAGAAAATGGAAAAATACAATGACTAAATGTGACCAAAGTAGATATAGTTCGCTACCATACCGTGATGGAGGTAGGGCGTATACATAAGTAATGAATTCAGGTGAATCCAATATTTTCAACAAGGTATTTAGATATATTATATATATTGATTAACTACAAAACTTATTAAATTTGAACGCTAATTTAAAAAGTGTAATAGATTCAACAGTAAGAATCTAAAAATTAAACTCATAACATTTAAATTTAGAAATCCGACTGTGACCCTACTGCCTTCATGAGTTTGACATAGAGAAGGAAGCATCCTGGAAACATCACATCTTTGTTCTATATTCCTTTGCTTTGTACTAAAGCATTAAGCACCACCATCATCATTAAACGACAGCGTACGTAAGCATATATAGGACAACCTCCTCCTTTTTTTCTATCAACTCCATAAAGAAGATGTAGGAACAAAGCCTATATACGTAAGCCAGTGCTTTCTAATAGTCCATAGATCAGCTCCATCTTTTGACGAGTTGAGAATCGAATAAGTTCGTATATAAATATATCAACCTAAAGATGACATATTTTATGGCGGTTATTGATGGAGTGAAGCAATGCATATCGACGCTATGGGAATTGCAAGAGATGAGATTCTCGGCCATATTTGATGACTTGAGCTTCATTGCTACGACTGTTATCATGGCTGCCGTCTCTTGTTTTATTGCTGTAAGAGAACCAAGATCATGATCCATCCTCTCGGCTATCTAATTAGCTTAACTTCCCTCCAGCTGTTCTTAGTATTGTTGACTAATTAATTAGTTTATTTCCGCGTTTTGCTTTTTCTTCAAGTATAATTAACGTACTACGTACGACACTTTGCAGTTTGTCATTGTTTCTCTACCTTTTAATTAAATATATTACTTAGTACTATGTGTTTGATTATTCAGAGCTCTCTCTGTGCATTGATATACTCATATACGCCATAACAAAAGAAAAATGCACCAAGGATTGTGGTAGATAAATAAGAAATTTAGAGGTTTTGAGTTGGGCCCCTTCAGAAAAATCCTGATAACTGCTTTCCTCTTATAATGAAAATTACTTGGAACCTCAAAACAGATACCGAATGGGAAACAAAAAAGAATTGCGTCTGCCGGGAGTCGAACCCGGGTCTATTGCTTGGAAGGCAATTATCCTAACCGTTGGACTACAAACGCTTAGTTGTCAGTTCTATATTCCATTATAAAATAATTCGTTCTTGTCTTATCCATTCAACAATTTTTCTTAAATTTAAAAGGTAATCAAGTTATAAATCTATGTTCAAAAATCACATTCTTTTAAGCACCCCGTGGACTAACAATTCAATAAATTCATATAGTATCGTCAGTTCAACTGAAATAATTTTATAATTTTGCGTTAACATGTTGACCATGGATTATCACATCATTAAATTTTTGGTTTTCACATCATTTAACATAAACGCATGAAGGAAAAACTCTTTTCTTGGAAATTCATCCCTATGGCGAACTTTCAATTTCTATGGTGTGTTTGGTATGACGGAAATTATTTTTATAAAAAATAAATAATTTTTTTATTACTTATTTCTAGTGTAAGTTGATTGATGAATGCTATTTTCTTGTGTTTGGTTAGTTCATTATGTTTTTCTCACATTCTTTTTGAAAACTAAAGAAACCATTGAATTAAGTGAGACTAGAGTTAATCAAGTTGATTTTGTAAAGTGAAGGGTCGGTATTTCTAAATATTGTGTATATTCTTTATAGGCGAAATACATAAACAGTTTCTCCAAATTGTCCACAACGGTCAGTTGAACACATCAACTGAGACTATTTCCAGTTAAACATTTCAAGTGGCTATTAAATATATCACGTGAACACCCGAGTCTGGCAGACTATATGAGTGAGTTGCACTCGCCAGTGACATGTCAAATGAACCAATTAAAGAATGATATGTGTAATTTATAATAAAAATTTTGATAAATATAAACTAAACACATTAAAAAAACTTTTTATTATTAACCAACCCCCCTCCCTCCCCCCTCCCCCTTCAAATAACCCCTCACACTGATTTACTAGCACCTTCTAAAAAATTGAATGACAAGAAAGCGAAGCAAACCCAATTTAACATAAGCTAATTAGTAACCAAATTTTACACGTGAAGGCAAAATCCAACACCTTAGAGAAAATCAAGCAAACCCAATTTTAACTTAAGCTATTATAACCCAATATTTTTTCACGTGAACCCAAAATTCATCAAATGACAAGCAAATGAAGCAGACCCAAATTCGAATTAAGCACATTAGAAGCTAAAGCTTTAACTTTTAACTGGAACAGGAAAAGGAAAAAAAAAATAAGAAATTGGAAAGAAGTGAAAAGGGTAAATAACGTACGTCGGGTTCGAGCAAGATCCATTCTTTGGTGTTAGTACCAGTGGACCAGTGATTTCTGAGGTCGGGGTCAAGTACATGGGAAGCCTTCGGTGAAGGTGATTCTCGAGACATACCCTTTACTTTAAAGGGCAAAGGCTTTACCCTCGACTCTAACTCTACCTCCGTTGAAACCCTCGATTTGTCGATGTTTTTGTCAAATAAATATTGAGGTTTGCTCTTAACATCACTGTCAACTTAATTGTGAAGTTTGGTGTGTTTTGGTTGAATATTGAGCTCGTTGGAATTGAAGCCTCGTCGAGATCCTCCCTCTCTCCGACACCCTCCATCGTCGGCAGTAGCCTCCCCGTCCAGTGGTTATGGGGTGGTGTAATAGTGGGGTCCACATTGATTTAGGAGGAAAAAGAAAAGATAAGCCTAATTTTAAAAAGGATTTTTTACACTTCTATGCCACATAAGAAACCTTTTTATCTTTAATGTTTAAGGTTTGACTTAATTACACTTAGTATACCAAATTACCATCTCTATACCATAATTAATTAAGAGTATAATTAATGAGATGTGTTTTTACTCCTTAATTAAAGAATTTCCGTTTAATTCCAGTATCTCCACTCATCCTTTACTTTCTCTCTCCTAACTCCTCAGCCTCATACCCACGTTCTTTTTATCCATATCCACGTTCTTTTTACCATTTTTATCTTCTGAAATCGCCCAATCTCCCTCTAAAATCACAGAAAATTGAAGAAACCCTTCAAACAAATTGGTTCCCCATTTTACTCCAGTTGAAGTTCATCAATGAAGAACAACAAAACTTCGAAAAAGAGTCCCAAACAATCAGCAGTAGTTGATATACCCTCCTTTGATTTGGGTGTTTTATCCCCAAAATCACTCAAAAAGCAAGGAAAATCTCCACATGTAATTGCAGAGACTACTCATAGTTCCTCTCCCCGACAAATCAGAGCCGAGATGAGAACCAAACAAAAACACGATGTAGATGCTGGAGAAACTTCTACACCAGTCAAACGAAAAGGAAAAGAGATTTCTGTAGACGACGACTTTGTAGAAGAGGTCCCTAATCTTCGAACAGGAAAGAAAGCAAAGGTGTCTCCTGGTTCGAAAAATCTAAAAATGAAGAAACATTCAAAAAAATACCCTAAAATTGTTCGGAACCAATCATTGGCGAAGGTAAACATTTATTAGTTTCGTTTCTATTTTTTTTTTTTTTTTGGTTTAGGATGGCTAAATCTGTGTTCTACGTGTTTTAGACAAGTGTAGATTAATTGTCTTAATTTTGAAGATTATTTGTAGTTGTGATGTTCTGCTTTTATAGTTTTAGATATTTTGTAATTTTTTTGTAGTTATATTGTTAGGTAACTTGTAATATTTGAAGCAGAATTGTAGTTATCTTTTGTTACTGCCTTTTTGTAGAAAATGCTTTAAATTATAGATATTATGTAATCATTTGTAGTTATGTTGTAGATAAAATGTAGATGAATTTATCCTTTTTATGCATTTTATTAATGTGAATTAATTTATTATTTGTGCAGAATGGACAGTTTTTTGCCCCACGTAATGTTGATTATGGGGTGCTTAGATTCCACACTTTGTGCGATCCTAGCGTTCCTAACCAAATTAAAGAGATTTTATCCTCAAATAGTTTGAATCTTTTCAAAAAGACGTGTTTTGGATACTTACTGTCTCTTCCCACCATATGCATGCAAAACTAAGCCATTCATCTTCTGATGAAGTATGTATTGACCAAATCCAATGAATCATATTTTTCTGTACAGTTAAAGGGTGAAACATTAAATTTTAGATTGCGTGAGTTTGCATTAATTATTGGTCTAAGATATGTTACCCAGGTTACTGATTTTGGTTATACTCCCACTTATGTTAGCAAAATAATGAGCAGCTATTTTCCTAACAAATTAAGAGTGGAGAAGTCTTATTTGAAACAGATAGTAACCACTAGATCTTGGGTAAACGATGAGGATGCGGTGAAGTTGTGCATCCTTTATCTTTTAGAATTTTTCATTTGTCCTTCGGACAAAGATCATATTTCTTTTGTAGATCACTTTAGGTTCTATTTGGTAGAATCTGGGCAGTATGAGTCATACCCATGGGGTATTAAATCTTTCAACCAGATGATGGAATCTGTTAGACACAGACTAAATTCGTATGTACATTCTTATCTCATACGGGGATGCTCACTAGTATTGCAAGTATGCTTTATGAGTGTTGATCTACTGTCAACACTGATCTAGCTAAAATGTGTTCTAACTCAATACCTCACATACTAAGATGGTCAGCTACTAAGGGGCAAATTTGGTTAGTTGCCTTTGAAGAGAAGATGATAAAGCCTGAGTGGATAAAAGTATAATTTCTTTTATTACGATTATACATTTACTTTCAACATATCTACAAGTATTCTACATTTTCTGCCTTGATCAAACTAATTTATTTTTCCTCATTCAGTTTACCAACATAGTTGAATCTAGAGAAGAGATTGCAGTGCTGATTTTGCCCGACAAATTGAGTATAAAGTTCAAGAAAGTGAACAAAAATCTGAGGTTCCCAATGCTGATCCTCCTATATTGGAACCCAAACAAACAGATGGAGAAGAGGACAAAGAGTCTATTGCTGAGAAGATCAGTAAATTAGAAAAAGGAATTGAGCAGGTAATACATATAAACTACAATACATCTACATTTTATCTACAATATATCTACATTTCATAAATTGTCTACCAAATATCTACAAATTTGTAAATTCTGATATATATCTTTATATAATTGCATATGTTTTTGCATTGTATGTTAGGACATATTATGAAGTTAACAACTTACTATATTATAACTTGTAGGTTAATAGAAAGCTTGAAGATTTTAGAAAAGCTGTCTTTGTAGAACTCGATAGCCTTCGAGTGTTTATAAATGATTTTGTGCAGTCTGTTTTGCAAATGATAAACATTAGAAATGTGCAAGATGATGCAAAGGTAAGATCTGACTTTTATTTTTATAGCAAAATAATTTAGACAATGAAAAAATATATACAAACTAACATAAAATATTTAGTTTACTGGCAGTTCAACAAAAAATAATGACCAACAAAAAGACTTGAACAATCAGTATTTTCAGTTCAATATTGGGGAACAAGTGCAGGAAAGCTCTAGCAAAACGGGAGTTTTTTTGTTTCGGAGTGTTTTGGGACAGTTAGTCCCCAAACGGAAGCTTAAGTCAGAACTGTGTGAAGATGACTCTGAAGTGGAATTATGTCGGTTCTGTTAGCTCTGTTGGGTGATTTTGGACTTAGGGACGTGTTTGGATTATGTTTTGGAGATCTGTAGCTGATTTAGGCTTGAAATGGCGGAAGTAGAATTATTGGAGATTTTGACCGGTAGTGGACTTTTTGATATCGGGGTCGCAATTCGATTCCAAAAGTTGAATGTAACGGCCCGATTGGTCGTTTTGATCACTTTAACTTCGCTCTCCAGTTCTGGGGCGTGACCAGCCTCGTATGATGTATTATGACTCATGTAAATTTTCTACCTCAAACACCCTTTTACTACTGTTATTGGTGAAAATGTAGATCCGGATGTTTTAGAAAACTTCAACAAGTGGTTATACCAGTCTAGCGACAAAGGTTCAAAGAGGTATGAATGCATAATTTGACGCTTTCATTTCAACATTTATCTTTTACATATATAATTCAATCTACAATTTTTTTTTTGTCATTTATTTGTTGTTACAGGAGGAAGACTCCGTTTTCCATAAAGGATAACCAAATTAAGCCTTGGTTAGACCTTGGAGTGGAAAAAGGTTGATAAGAAGGAATGGTTCTTTTCGGTGGCTCACCCCGGACAAGTCCTCAATGACTCGGTAAGTATCAAGTAGTCTATTCCCAAGATATGATTTGTAGATATTTTGTCTTCTGTTTTGTAGATAATATATGAAGATGACTTGTAGTATAAAGTGTAGATATGATGTAGACATGATTGTAAATGATGTCTTTCTTGTATGTAGTTTAATTAATATTTATGTTTCATGTTATGTATCATATTTGAAGATTATTTATAGTATAAATTCTATATGTATTTTGTGGACAGAATAGTTTTATTGCTGTATTTACTGTTTGTGGTGTAATTGTAGTTATTTTCTAGTTTATGTAGAACATTACAAGATTAATTGTTGTCTAAAATGTAGATATAATGTAGACATGAATGTAGATGTTGTGTTACGTGTTTGACCAATAACTGTAGGTAAATTGTAGTTATTTTTAGATTAGGTACTTAAACTGTAGGTATATTATACATTTACTGTAGGTAAACTGTATGTAAATTTATTTAAATTGTAGAGTTGTTTTTAGACATCATTGTAGATAATTTTTATTTCTGTTTTTGTAGTAACTTTGATACTTCAAACATTTAACATAGTAACCCTACATAATGAAAACCATAAAATAACTCTACAAGTAAAAACTTTAACGAAGGTGAGAAAGTATACCAAATAATATAGTAAACGGGTGTAGCGGACAAGTGAAAGCTAGGGTTTTGCGGACTTGAAATGGAAGAAGAGTGGAGCTTTTTAATATAGTACAGAAAAGGCCCTTGCACTTTTGAAATCTCTCCCTTAAAATTTAAAACTTCAAATTGCAACTTATCATTCCACAAATCTACATTATATTTTACTCCCTCCGTTTTAATTTATGTGAATCTATTTCTATTTTTTTTTGTCCGAATCACATCAAATAACATCCGTTTCTCACCAATTTCCACAAAAACATCTTAAAATCATATATAAGACCTGTACCGGGCGCCGGAACCAAAATACGGGGCCGATACCAACGTGTTCTAATCGAATTTCATTTCGAATTTCTTTAAACAATTCCAGAAAATAATTTTCTTTAAAAATTTATTTCTCGGGCTTGGGACCTCGGAATTCGATTTCGAGCATACGCCCGAGTCCCATATTTTCGGGTCCGGGTCCGTTTACCCAAAACGTTGACCGGAATCAAATTAGCTCATTTTATAATTAAAACTTATCGTTTTTCACAGATTATCATATTTAAGCTTTTCGGCTACGCGGACGGATTGCATACGCAAATCGAGGTGACTCTAAATGAGGTTTTCAAGGCCTTAGAACACAAAAATTTCGTTTTAAAACAAGTGATGACCTTTTGGGTTATCACAATAATTCTTCCATATTTATCTTTATAATGAGTTAAGATAGGGGTGTTGTTTTTATCTTTCAGTTTAATTGCCAAGTGGCTTTATATTAGGTTGTCACTTGGCTTAACCACAATGCTCACTTGCTATATTGTCATGTGACTTTTTATTAGCTTATAACGCTAATTAACATCCTTACTCATTGCTCCACTTTTAGTATAATACGATGAATATAGTTTTGTATTACCCCTAAAATTTAATTTAACTTTGTTCTTTTGTTCTGTAGCTCCAATTGTTTTGTTTAAATTTATCAATAATATTATTTTTATTATGTAATTATTTTATTAAACAAATTTAAAGCGTAGACTCCTTCACATTACTTCTATTCTCCTCTATATACATTATTTTTTATCATATAATATTTTAATTATTTTTCAGATTTCGTGTTGTATATATATATATATATAAATTACCATATTATTTTTCTAATTCTTTTGAAAATATGCCAAAGTTTAAACAAAGAAGTTCTTTTATTATTTTCCATAAATCTACACTTTTAGTAATTATTATTTAGTATTATGTGCAATAAGCAATTAATTATTTTTATTTTACTTTCCGTATAGAGTTTTGACTTTAATTTTTTTATAACTTAACTATATGACAATTTTAATTACATCTTTATATTGTTAATCTGTTCCTTGGCATTGCTTAATATGGTTACATACTTACATTATTACTTAACTTTTTATTAGCTTGTCACATACTTTATATCTTTATATGCTACTTCTAATATACTATAATGAACATGTTTTTTCTTTCTCTTAAATTGATTTTTTTATTTATGTTTAATCTTTCACTATATAATATTTGAATTTATCAATAATATTGAGTATTAATTATTTATTTGCTTATTTTATCATTTAAATTAATTTAAAGTATAAATTCTCTCACATTATCTTTATCCCCCTCTTTCTAAATTATTTCATTTAGTGTTTTATTCAATAATAGACAAAAATAAAAGTGCATATAATCAAACTATATAGTACTTTACCAAAATATTATGGTATTTTTATTACTAAACTTCTAGTAATTATTATTTTTGTTGAAACTTTAGCCTTTAAAAAAATTATTTTTATTGTATACTTGTTTAAAATTCAGAAAACTTAATCTAAAATAGACACTTTGGATTATCCATTATGAAATAAATAAATTATTAAATATAGCTACATTCTGAACTTTAGGTTAAAACCTTAAAATATATTTATCTCCAACTCATTAAAAAGTATTCAATTTTTAAAATAAATTAAAATTGCACATTAAACTACGGTAGGATATATTCTTCTCACTCGATATTAGAAAAGGAATCCAAATACTATTGGTACCAAAATTCTTTACTTTCCAAATAAAAAAATTCAAATAGAAAATATTAGTACAACGATTGAACTTTATTTTTTTAAAAAGAATTCTTATTTCAATTTAATTTCAATAATGGAATTCCATATATAGTTCTTAAGTAATATTTCTTTATTTGACAATCTCCCACAAACTCTTTAAGATTGCCAAGTGGCTTTATACCGAGGTAAATCCAGGATTTAAAGCTTATGGGTTCCTATAACGACCTTAAGTAAATATACAATAAGTAACTGGATTCACAATCAGATATTTATGGATATTTAATGAGTTTTTTTAATACATATACAGGGTATATGCAAAAGCTACTGGGTTCACGGGAACCCACCTTCAATAGGCTGGATTCGCCCCTGGCTTTATAGTAGCTTGCCACTTGGCTTAACCACAATGCAAACTTTCTTGCTTTAATATATATATAGATATAGATTATTAAATATAGCTACATTCTGAACTTTAGGTTAAAATCTTAAAATATATTTATCTTCAACTCACTAAAAAGTATTGAATTTTTAAAATAAATTAAAATTGCACATTAGATTACGGGAGGATATATTCTTCTCACTCGATATTAGAAAAAGAATCCAAATACTATTGATATCAAAATTCTTTACTTTCCAAATAAAAAAATTCAAATAGAAAATATTAGTACATCGATTGAACTTTATTTTTTTAAAAAGAATTCTTATTTCAATTTAATTTCAATAATGGAATTCCATATATAGTTCTTAAGTAATATTTCCTTATTTGACAATCTCCCACAAACTCTTTAAGATTGCCAAGTGGCTTTATAGTAGCTTGCCACTTGGCTTAACCACAATGCAAACTTTCTTGCTTTAATATATGTATATACATATAGATACTCTGCTATCTTTTAATCATTATAGATATATTTTATTTAAATCTTGCTTTTATTGATCCTTTTCCTCTTTGTATTTTTTCTAGTTTCGGCTTAATCATGTGGAAGAATGATAGCAAAACAAACAAGAAGATAATGTCACGATAAAAAATTAAAGTAGTTAATCAAATTTGAATAAGCGGCATTAATTTTAAGCTGGACAAGAAAATGAAGACTTAAAATCAATATTATTATTTATTCACTGAACTAATTAAGTACACTTTTTTCCTCACGCAGTAGTGAATTTGTAACTTAACAATCTAATTTCATCACTTTCATCAGCTGTAGGTATCACTGTCAAATTGTGTTGAAAGGAAGAATCTGCCAATAGTAATGGATGAGTAACAATGGCTTGGTAATCTCCATGGAAAAGTGAAGTCTCGAAATAACCATCGGAATTTGTTGTCCCAATTAAACCCTCGTGAGATAATGTCGTACGAACTCTGTCTACAACATCTCCTGTTGGGAGGTTTTTGAAATTATTATCAGTCAAACACATTCGAAAACATCCATTTGGTTTCCATGCTGACCAAATTATTAATCCTTGAACAGCTGGGTGCCCAACTACCTCCTTTATAATTTGATCCAAGAATTGTGCCTTTGATCCCAAAATAGACATAAAAAACAAAAAAATGTTAGGATAATTCAGTAAACCTATATATGTGTGTATGTATGTATATGTATGCACAGTGACGGAACCAGAATTTTATTAAAGGGAGACAAAATATAAAAAAATAAACTCACCAAGAAGTCAAAGGGTGTCATTATATAGTATATATACATATTTTTAAGAAAATTACCAAACTAAACAGTGGAATTTTACGACGAAGGGTGTCGGTTGACACCTCTCGGGTGCATGTGGCTTTGCCGCTGTGTATGCACCGACCCCAACTTGGTCTATTAATGATATGAAAAAAAAAGGTAGCCCGGTGCACTAAGTTCCCATTATGTGCGGGGTCCAGGGAAAAGGCCGGACCACAAGAGTCTATTGTATGCAACCTTACCCTACTTTTCTGCAAGAGGTTGTTTTCACGGCTTGAATCCGTGACCTTCCTATCACAGTTAAACATAAATGAAAAAGTGAGGATTCATATATATAATTGACCCTAATTTATTAGGGTGTTATTGTTGTTATTCATATCATGTCTACATTGACCGACTTAAAAAAATTTAATATGCTTTTAATTTGTATGAGAAAAATACCTGGTTAGGACCGCTTGAAACATCCAATTCAGTGATCCAAATGGGCAATTTTGCAGAAGCAAGTGTATCAAGTGAGGACCTAATATAAGGCTGGTTTGGAGTATTAAAATGTCCTTCCAATCCAATCCCAAGAGGACCATTATACCCTCCTGCTCTTAATTGTTTAATCTTAGCAAGATAATTGGCTGGTGAAGATGCTCCATCTTTTTGTTCTTCTATTGTATTAAAATCATTCAAGAACAAAGGCGCCTTATCAAATTGTGAAGCTAAACGATAAAAATTAGCAGATGCACCCTGACCAAGTTTACTCTCAAAAAAATTGAAGTGAAGATTTTCATTTACAACATCCCAATGAATAACTTGTCCACTGTATTTTCTCACAACTGAGCCAACCCTTTTTGTTGCAGCAGCAGACAGTTGTTGTGGTGACAATGAAGGAACCCAATTTGGCTGAAATTTTGGGTCATCCCAAAGAATATTATGGCCACGGACACTGACGCCGCGACTCTTGCATAATTTGAGCAATGAATCAGAAACTGAGTAGTCTTCTTTGCCTTGAGATGGTTCGTCACTGTACCATTTCATTTCATCTTCAAATACTGTGAATTTGAATCTTGAGAAGAACCAGTTGTTGTAAGCAGTATTGTTTAGGACGTTTTTGTTAATTGCGCAACCAAATGGGAAATTGGCTCTTCCTTGAATTAAGGAGATTGTTGCGTTTGGTAAAGGCATGCCTTTTGAGTCAACAACTTGAATTGCCACTTTGCTTTTGCGTACCTGCATATCAATTTTTAAAATCAAGATTTTTCTATCTTATTAAGGTAAGAATTATTTTAAGACGAAATTAGATACAGTGGGCGTTTGGACATAAGAATTATAAAATTTCGAAAAAAATGAATATGTTTTAAGTGAAAATGGTATTTGAAAATTAGAGTTGTGTTTGGACATGAATACAATTTGGAGCTGTTTTTAAATTTTTGTCATTGATTTGAACTGAATTTTTTTGAAAAACAACTCTTTAGAGTTTTTCAAATTTCTCAAAAAATTTCGAAATTCAACTTCAAGTGAAATTTAAAATTTTCATGGACAAACACTAATTTTGCAAAAAAAGTGAAAATTTTTCGAGAAAAAGTGAAAAAATTCTTATGGCCAAACGGGACCATAATATATGGACATCCAGAGATAGACGAAAGAGTAACAATTTTGCGAACTTGGATATTATTATTTTTACCTTTTCAATGGTTTGATCTTGATGGGACTTCCACTCTTCTTGGCTGAATGGTTTTACTGAAATACTATCCGCCCATATATCAATTGATGTATTATTGGTCTGCGTAAAGGGAAAAAAGAAAAGATCGAAAATAAGTAAAAATGTGTAGTAATTAGCAATGTCAATTTCTTCTTTAATTACGGTCTAATTTTTGTGCATTGACCCTGCAAATATATTTATACAATCATATCACTTACGGTTAGTTATAAGTAAATCAATATCTATATTACGGTAACTTGACAAAAATGGTAACTAATCTGCTTGCTATAACATATTAAACTATAGCAATAATATACAAAGTACCACCAAAGGATGTGGTGTAGTGAATCAGATTGCTCTTCCGTTAACCAAATTAAAGGTCTCGGATTCGAGCCCTGAGTATGGAAATTTTTTTGTTAGGTACTGCTCCACCCTCACCCCCTTGAATGGAGCCCTATGCGACGCGAATCCAGATATAGTCGGACTCTAATACGAATACGAAACACTAGATGGGTAACAAAAAAAAATATACAAAGTACCTCAAAATAGAGTTCGGCAGGTCCAGAAGCATTGACAACTAAACCACCCTTAAACATGGACCAACAACCAGATTTAGCAATGGCCCAAGCAGCATGTTCAAAACCATTTTGTGTCTTGAATATGACTGCTACACTATGGGCATCACCATGACTCACTTGTACCCAACCTACAAAAAGCGAAAGAAGAATTAATTTAAATAACCGCTCGCCTAATTTTGCTTAAACTACAAATAATCGATAAATGTATAATATACATATAGTACATGTAATATGTATATAATCGGGTAAAATTAATGTATAATCTATATATACTGTCAACTATACTTGTATCATGATAACGAACTCAATATTACTTAAACAAAAAAGCCAAATTAATTTCACGTTGTTATACTTGTCTGTATTGGCCAAAAAAAACTTGTCTATATTGAAAATACAAGTCGTGAGTAAGTACCAGAAATTACGTAGAACTTGTCTTTCTCCAATTGAAAATTTTGTGAAAAACCATGATATGGTCCTTTCCTCTCTGAGGCAACGATGAATTTATTTCCATCATTTGTAACCTTGTGCTCTATTTTAGCATCTCCAAAACTCGACCATCCATTTAAATCATCATTAAGTTCCGGATTTACCACTATCCCTCCATTATATTGAGGTTTAAGAGGATTTTTCAAACACTGCAAACACAAATTTAAAGAACCATGACAAATCAGTAATTAATAAGCTAATCAACTAGCGAAAAAAAAAATTAAGTAAAACGAATAAGGGCAAAAAAAAAAAAAAGGAGCTATATACCTCGGCTGTATAACTGTAGTCATAGTTTTGTGCATAAACTTCAAAACCTGCCAAAAATATATATAACAACGGAACAAAGTCGTAAATCAATATATGCCATTTTGTTAAAGAAAATTGCAATTTAATGGAAAGAAGATATACGAACCTGCCGTAATAAGTAAATATGATAACACTAGAACTAGATTTTCTCTTTTCATGATGTCCATAGCAAAGAATTTATCTGCATTTACAAATCCACAATTACTATATAATCCTGCTATCATATGAAGAAAGTAAGAAATTTCTAATACGAAATTTTGTATAGTACAAGAAAATATGAAATCTTCAATTTCAACATTTAACGTTTCAAACTGAGATTGAAAAAAATAAAAAAAATTGCAATCTAAGTGTTATAACTTTTAAATCCATTAAGAGCATTGCACGCACAAAGTTAATGAATTAAATATAAGTGTCACAAATTAAATTGGCAAGTGATAAATGTTTATAAGAATGATACATTCTTACATTTATTTGCTTGGTGTCAACATGCGATATGAGTAAATTTTTTCCCTGACCCACTCCTCCCCCCCCAAAAAAAGGTTATATATAGAGAAATAAGAACTCATAATAATGTATACTTTTACCTTGGGACAGTAGTGAAATGCAATTCACGTACAGGATGTATTACATAAAATTGGCAACATCAAAAGTATTTATAGTGTAAGAGTTTATAGGGACTTTGAGAAGAATTTAAGCCGTGTCCTTAAATTGTGGTGAGAAAATATCTGATTTTGATTATGCTAATTATTTCATGATTACAGAGGTTATAAGTAATTAAAAGCACCTCTTCATATCTGATTTTGACTAAGAGAGTTATTTCATGATTTTGGAGGTTATATGTAAAAGCATGTCTTCATATCTCATTTTGATTCTGAAAATTATTTCATGATTTTGGAGGTTATAAAATCACGTCTTCTTGTCTGATTTTGATTATAAGAATTATTTCATGATTTTGGATGTCATAAAAGCTGTATCCTTATCTGATTTTAATTATGAGAATTATTTCATGAAATTGGAGGTTCTAAAAGCACGTATAATATAGTTTAAAAAGTTACCAAGATTGCACCAAACATGAATCAGTTTTTGCGAGACCATTATACAAGGTTTATTATCATTAATTTATAATAAGAAAACGGAACGGAAATATTTTTCTGAATCGGAACAAACGAAAAGAACGGGTAATTCGGTACCTGTATATTTAGTCGTTGCAGAAAAGAAAATTGTTAGTACTTAATGGAATGGAAGAGATACATAAACCTACCGAAACAAGTAGATAATAACATAACAATATAAGTATATCATAATCCTAACAATATTAATACTACTAGGACCAGTACCACTAATGTTGTTATTTTAAATAATTTGGCTATGCTCGGAAACTCTTTAATGTCTTCTTCTGATTGTAACAATATTACTACTACCATGCCTGCGTCTGCTCCTAGTGGGAGGACCAGGCCATATAACCCTACAACTTAATAGATAAATAAAGTTTCTTCATTATCACAAAAATAAATAAATCATAATCCTAACAATATGATCGAATCTACTACTGAATAAAGCCGTCTTGTAGTGGCGGGGTTTGGCAGAGACTACTACCTCGTAAATTAAAATTTAAAAGATGAATACAAAAAGAAAGAGAATATAAAGAATCTATCATAAAAAATCTACGATTACTATATAATCCTCATGTTTTATTATTAAGAAAATAAAGAAATTTGTGATGCAAAATTTAGTGTAGGTGATACACAAAAAGAAATTTTCACTTTCAAGAGCTCTTCGAATTGAGATTGAAGTTGCATCCAAAGTACTATATAAGAGTCCATTACATAAATTGTCACTCAACTATCCGAAATTACTTTTTAAAATTATCTTTCTTTCAAAGTATATCTAATAAATTGGTCAGTCGTAATCAATGATTTCAACTAATGTTTTATCAAGTAGGCTACAAACCTGAATAATAAAAAAGTAAATAAATCACAAGCCAAGGTAGGAAATTTTCCATCTTCGCAGTTTCCACGGCCACGATTTCACTGTTTCAATCACAATAACACTAAAAATTTGACTATCTACAAAAATAAAATAAAAAAATTAACTTAAGACAAAAATTAAAGAAGATATGCATCTCCCAAAAAGTATTGGCTGCACAACTACATTTTTTCAGAAAATATTCCCGCTCCCAAAATACTTAACTTCCATGATTACATGCATGATGTGGCTTCCAATATAAACGAAATAAAGGAAAAAAATGTGTGCAATATATCCTGCCATATTTGATTACCTCGTCTCTAACTCTAGATGGTGGAATGGAGATAAATAATAAAACTACTTTAAGACACTTGGTATTGTGTTTGCTCGAGGTGTCGGATTAAGCTACGAATGCATGCATATTTATAGGCGAAGCCTCTAGAATTTAATTATATAAATATATATTGTAGTTATAGTTTTTTTAATAATATGACTTGAGCTAGTACTAGTAAAAGATTCAAGTCAAAGTTCTAAGCTACATTTGACACGAATAGAGCTGTCAATATGGGAGGGGTCGGGCTAGCCCAACCCAGCCCATATGGGATTTAGCAATTGACAGACTGGGCTGCGCTAGCTCACCCATTTTAATGGGCCTTATAATGGTCAGCCCACATATACAAATCAATCAACCAAATTAGTTATGAGACTAGAACTTTCAGAGAAGATAGTAACACAATCACAAAATACTAGGGGTACAAAGTGGCAGTATTGACAGCCAGCAAACCATAACTGTTTGATGTTTCATGTAAAGGATGCTACCCACAAGAATGGTTTTGACTGTTTCACACTGTATCATTCGTAGAGGACTGAACCTTTAAGGGTGAGAACTAATACCTCTTTAGTTTGGATTGATACAAGAAAAACCTCATAACAGATGATACAGTACCATGTCAGCAAAGACAAATTCAGCTGCTCATAAGCATTTGTACCACTTAAGATATATCAAAATACAATCTATATATATAGGTCTTTGTATATCCAGTTTAAGGATGGCTTGTAGCACGAAATGTCGTGCTAATTGCAAGAAGTGAGTACTTGTATATCAATTATTAAGAAATCAAAGGAAGATATTCCAGAGTTAAATGGAATGGAATGCTTAAATTTTTTGTTTGTTTTATTTTTTGGTGTCACGACCCGGATTTCTCGCTCTCGGGAGTCGTGATGGCGTCTACTAATGTGAGCTAGGCAAGCCGACGGTTTGAACCAATTACCTTTTTACCCCTTTTATATTCTTTAACAATTATAAAGCAGTAACATGTAGACAACGGAATTTACAATAAGCGGAAGAAAAGCAATAAATTATCTGAATATGTATCTAATACAACTGTTCGAGCATCGACTACCCAGAACTGGTGTCACAGTTTCACAGGCGATCTAAGAATACTACATACAAAATTCGAAAGATAAAAGATACGCTGTTTCTGAACTAAGTAAATGAAACAAGAGTAAAGGGATAGACGCCAAGGCCTGCGGACGCCTGCAGGACTACCTTGGATCTCCGCGTGGACTGAAGGCAACTACCCAATCTACGGTCCAAAAGCTGCTGCTCCGGGATCTGCACACAGTGCAGAGTGTAGTATCAGCACAACCGACCCCATGTGCTGGTAAGTGCGTAGCCTAACCTCAGCGAAGTAGTGACGAGGCTAGGACCAGACTACCAAATGAACCTGTGCAATTTAACTATATACAATGGAAAAGAAGAACAAATATACAGTCAAGTATGGGAGGGGTAGCATACTGCGGGGAACTATCAATTTAGAATAGAAAGACAACAGGTAATTGAAAGAAACAACATATCTCATACATCAACAAAGAATTAGAAATCAATAAGTGCACGACATCACCCTTCGTGCTTTACACTCTTTCCTCACAAATCATACACGGCATCACCCTTCGTGCTTTACACTCTCTCACCATAACAATACACGACATCACCCTTTGTGCTTTAACACTCTTCCTCACCCAAACAACAATCACAAATAATGGGGCAAGGGAATAAATGAAATTACAATAAGAATCCCGACAAGGGAACAATAGTTCAACAATCAAGTACCGGCAAGGGAACAACATCAAAGAAACATAAACATCCCAGCAAGGGAGATAACATTAAAAGCAACAATATCCCAGCAAGGGAGGCCACATAATAATTCTCTTCTTTTTCTCATTGTTACTTCACAACTCACTTCACAACTTAAGCCAATGCTCTAAAAGGTTCAATTACCACTTATACTTTCACATTTCATTATAGAACTTAAGCCAACGCTCCTCAATGTTCAAATGTCTCAATTACTTCCACAAACTTTGCCCAACAATAGAAATCATCCCCAAAGCATGAATAATACAACGAAGTAATAATAATCACAATATAAGACTCACGGGCATGCTTGACACCAATGTATAGATACTCGTCACCATGCTTATACGTTGTACTCAACAAATACCACATAGCAAATATGACTCGACTCCTAATCCCTCAAACTAAGGTTAGACCAAACACTTACCACGATGCCACAAACACAATTCAAGTCTCTACTATCGCTTTACCTCTTGATTCCACCACCAATTCGCTCGTATCTAGCCATAAGTTACTTAATTACATCAATAAATGTTAAATGAATCAATTCTAATGCATAAAAATGAGTTTTCTAAAGTTTTACCCAAAAAGTCAAAAATCGCCCCGGGACCACATGGTTAAAACCCGAGGTTCGAACCAAAACCCGATTACCCATTCCCCCACAAACCCAAATATATAATTTATTTTGAAGTCGGACCTCAAATCGAGGTCCAAATCCCCAATTTTTGAAAAACCTAGTTTCTACCCAAAACATCCGATTTCCCCCATGAAAATCATTGATTTCGAGTTGAAATCATGTGAAAAGATGTTAATGATTGAAGAAAACGAGTTAAAATTGACTTACAATCGATTTGGAAGAAGTGTTGTCTTTGAAAAATCGCCCAAGAGTGTTTTGGTTTTGAAAGAGTGTGAAAAATGAAAGATTTTCGGCTAAGTTATAAAATTGCAGGTTGCAGATGTCGCAATTGCGAACCCTGGTCGCAATTGCGAACCCAGACTTCTGCTAAGCTCGCTTTTGTAAGGCGACCTTCGCATTTGCGAAGTCGCTTTTGCGAACCACGTGTCGCATTTGCGACGACTGACCAAAAGGGGGAAACATCGCATTTGCGATAAATTCCTCGCAACTGCAAGGAAGGCTGGCTTGGGCTATTTTCGCATTTGCGACATAGCCTTCGCAGTTGCAAACTCGCATTTGCGAACCAGGCTTCGCAAATGCGAAGCCTGCAGGCCTGCAATGCAACAACTGAAGTCTGCAACTTTCCAAGTCCAAAATCCACTCCGTGGGCTTATCCAAAACTCGCCCGAACCCTCGGGGCTCCAAACCAATCATGCACACCAACCTAAAAATATCATACGGACTCGCTCGTGCATTCAAATCACTATAATAACATCAACAACTATAAATTTAGCATTAAAATCATAAAATTTCTTAAGAACTTCAAATTTTCCAATTTTTCTCAAATACGATCCGATTCACGTCATCTCAAGTCAATTTATTACCAAATTTCACACACTTATCTTAAATCACATATAAGACCTGTATCGGGTATTGGAACCAAAATACGGGCCCGATACCATCAAGTTTTAAACACATTTCATTTTTAAAAACTCATACATATTCCAGAAAATAATTTTCTTTAAAAATTTATTTCTCGGGCTTGGGACCTCGGAATTCGATTCCGGGCATACGCCCAAGTCCCATATTTTTCTACGGACCCTTCGGGATCGTCAAATCACCTGCCCGGATCCGTTTACCCAAAATATTGACCGAAGTCAACTTAATTGATTTTAAAGTCAAAATTCATCATTTTCACAGATTTTCACATATTGGCTTCCGGCTATGCGCCCGGACTGTGCACACAAATCAAGGTGAGACAGAAAGAGGTTTTTGAGATCTTAGAACACAAAATTTATTTTTAATACAAGTGATGACCTTTTGGGTCATCACATTTGGTTAGGCAAAATAGTTAGTAAATACTTAGTAAATACTTAGTAAATTATACTAATCTTTAGCTGCTTAAGGCCAAAAGGTTTAATTTCCGTATGTCATTATTTCAAAAGCCATTAACCATGTGTCATGATGCTTTACACTTGTAATGCATTTGACATATCCAAACAGGCACTAGGAAAATATCAAAAATACATAAGATAACAGAAAATAAATAAAGTTGATGCATGCCAAAACCAATATACTCGTAGACGATGTTCAGAAAGAGTGAAGTAAAAAAGTCATGATCATAAGATTTTAGAAACCACTATTTTTACATTTCAGAAAGAGTGAAGTAAAAGAAGTCATGAGCATAAGATTCTAGAAACCATTGTTTTTACATTTCTCTTTTAAGTCTAGAATTAGTATTAGTAACCGCGCGGATGCGCGAACACTAATCATGTCAAATATTTAAGTAATTTGAATTCTATTTAAATAATCTTAAAATTTACACTTTCTCAATAAGTATAGATAATTATTGAATATTAACTACATGAAAAAGATTAACCATTTCTTCTATTTTTCTTTTTTGATACCATTCTTGCCGGTATCATTGGATCCTAAAAATAGTTAGGAAGCAAAATAATAATTCATATTTATGGTAAAACAATCAAATGTTGAGACAATGAATGACTCTTTGGATAATACTTAACTCTTTTACTTCTACTTGAACTCTTCTTTGGTGTGTTGATATCTCTTAAAAAATATTTCTTTCTTAAAATTTCAATTTCTAAAACATTATTTTCCAATAATAATTATCTTATAATAATGTAATTGAAAATATTATTCTTAATTCAAAACTCATTTTAGTTGGCTATCTAAAATATAAAAAATTCTTTAGCTAGTGATTTTTTTTTACTCCATCTTGATATTTGACATTAACCATGTTAAATATCTGAGTTATTTGAATTATAATTAAATAACCTTAATATTATACCTTCTAAATAATTATAGATAATCGTACATAAAAAAAGATTAACATTTTCTCAATTCTCGTAGTGATAATTTTATTTTTGCACTATTCTCATAGGTGTCATTGGAACCTAAAAATAGTCACAAAGTGAAATAATAACTCATATTTATGGCAAAGCACAAAGGTTGACACGATATAAATGATTCTTTGATTATAACGTGACTCTTATACTACGACTTGCACTCTTATTTGGTATGATTTTAACTTTCAAAAAATATTTCTATTTTGAAATTTCAATTTCTAAAACTTTATATATCTTATTGTCACGACCCAAAAACCGACGCTGTCGTGATGACGCTTATCGTGAAACTAGGCCAGCTGACACAACTCCCGAATCAACCATTTTCCAATAAAAGTTATTTTTATACCATTTATAAACCAATAATCTCATAATGAAAATTTAAAAGAAAAGTGCGGAATAATTACACAAGCCCGACATCGAGGTGTCACTAGTCATGAGCATCTACCAAGGTCTGAATACAACAAGAGTCTAAAAATGTACTAAATACAGTAATAAAAATAAGAGGAAGGAAGCGGTGCTGCGAACGTCGTACAACTACCTTGCTAACTCTGATGACTCCGTATCCGAGCAATCAACACCCGCTATCGGGTTTCGAAATACCTGAATCTGCACACGAGGTGCAGGGAGTAATGTGAGTACTCCAACCCAGTAAGTAATAAGAGTAAATAAAGACTGAGCAGTAGAAACGATGAATCCACATTTATGATAAACTCAATAAGCACATCAGGCTTTCAAATCAGAATACGAGTCAATCGTCTCATTTAAAATTCAGCTTTTGGTGAAAATCATTTGAAAAATGCTTTCCAACAGTTTCAATAGGGGTTCAATACCATTTATAATAAAAGAGATGAAAACCATAATCGGCCCTCGGGCAAAACATAGTTCGTATACAACCCCTCGGCATAATAAAAATTCACAATCCTTTTCATAACTTAAAAACTTTAGTTTAAAGAAAAGATTATTTAAATATTTGTTCAACATTTTCAATAGAGGCTCGGTCTAAAGATGAGTGAAAGCAGTAATTAAATCAACATGTTCAATAGAAACTCACTTTAAAGAGGAGTGAAAACAGTAAGTTCATAAACTAGCCCCTCAGGCAAAGCATCACTCATGTACATGTATATATATATAGCCCCTAGGTCAAGCCTCTCAGTCACTCGTGACTCAACTCTTACCAGTCAGCGCTCACACTCAGCACTCACACTCAATAGGTACCATATAGTAACCGCTGCAGCGTGCAGCCCGATCCATATATATATATATAGCTGCAGCGTGCAACCCGATCCATAAATATATAATCCTCACAGCTAGGCCTCGGCCTCTCTTAGTCATTAACTGTCACGACCCGAAATTTTCACCCTCGGGAGTCGTGATGGAGCCTACTCATAGAAGCTAGGCAAGCCACGAAATGTGAAAAATTCAACCTCTTTCATTTTAGCCTTTTTAACCAATTAAATTAGCAGGTAATTAGCATTTAAATAATGACGAAAGATGAAATTTAAGAGGAAGACTTAGATGAATATTATACCAAAACCGATACGAATAAAAATCCAACATATATCTCTACCCAGAAACTGATGTCACAACATGCATGGACTGTCTAGGAATGCTACATATAAGTGTCTGAAAAAGAAAATATAGTTTGTCTCGGATACAAAAGAAAATAGAACATCTAAATGGATAGAAGAGATGCCGGGCCTGCGGACACCTGCAGGGCTACCTCGGTGTCTCGTTGGACTGAAGGCTGGCTCCCCTACCGCTGCTGACCAAGCACTGCTCCTGTATCTTCACATAAGTGCAGAGTGTAGCATTAGCACAACCGGCCCCATGTGCTGGTAAGCGTCTGACCTAACCCCGGTGAGGTAGTGACGAGGCTAGGACCAGACTTCAGATAAACCTATGCAGTTATGTATATATATACAATGGAAATATAGAAGGAAAAAAACAATTAAAACTGGGGAGGGGAAACATGCTTCGGGGAATAACAGATAAGGCAGAATCTCAATAAAAGTATATCGAGAATATCAATTAAAGCATCCGCAGTAACATTTAAGAATACAACAACTATCAATTTAAGACTTACGGTCATGCTCGACTCCAACGTATAGATACCTGTTACCATGCCTGTACGTCGTACTCAACAAGAAGCAATTAACAAATAGGACTCAACTCCTAATCCCTCAAGCTAAGGTTAGACCGAACACTTACCTCGATGCCTCAAACACAACTCAAGTTTCAATTATAGCTTTACCCCTTGATTCCTCCGCCAATTCGCCCGTATCTAGCCACAAGTTACTTAATTACATCAATAAACACTAAATGAATCAATTTGAATGCATGAAAATGAGTTTTCCAAAGTTTTACCCAAAAGTCAAAATCACCCCCGGGCCCACGTGGTTAATACCCGAGGTTCGAACCAAAACCCGATTACCCATTCCCCCACGAGCTCAAATATATAATTTGTTTTGAAATCAGACCTCAAATCGAGGTCCAAATCCCCAATTTTTGAAAAACCTAAGTTCTACCCAAAACATCCAATTTTCCCCATGAAAATCATTGATTTGAAGTTGAAATCATGTTAAAAGATGTTAATGATTGAAGAAAACTAGTTAAAAACGACTTACAATTGATTTGGAGAAGAAAGGTTGTTTGAAAAATCGCCTCTTATGTTTTTGGGGTCCTAAAAAAATGAAAAATAACTGAAAATCCCGTCTAAATATACTGCCCTCCGATGCCATGTGCGGACCGTACAAAATCAACTGCGGCCGCACAGGCTTCCAGTGTTTTGCAGTGATAGGTCTTAATATTTTGGCCATAACTTTCTCTACAGATGTCCAAATTGTGATAGCTTTACCTTTCTAGAAACTAGACATAAAGGTCTACAACTTTCGTTTTTGAATCATTTCAAAATGCCTTATAGATCAAAAGATATAGGCTTCCGAAGTTGGACCAGTGAATTGTTCTTCACCGCGGACCGCACCAAAATTAGTGCGGCGGCACAGGCCTCTCCACGGCAACAGTTCATATCGTGCGGACTGCACTGGCCTGTTAAGAGGTCCTCCACCTCTCTGAGCCAGCAACAACTTGGTTTTTAAGCCTAAGACACCCCGGAACCTACCCGAAACTCACCCGAGCCCTCGTAACTCCAAACCAAGCGCACACAAAACCTCAAAAATATCCTACGGACTTATTCATGCAATCAAATCATCAAAATAACATCATGAACATCAAATTAAATCTCGAGATCAATAAAATTTTCTCAAAACATCTTTAAACATCAATTTTGCGATTTAAGTCCGAATCACGTCATATGACATCCATTTTTCATCAAATTCTACAGAAATGTCTTAAATCATATATAAGACCTATACCGGGTGCCGGAACCAAAATACGGGCCTGATACCACCATGTTCTAAGCAAATTTCATTTCAAATTTTGTTAAACAATTTCAGAAAATAATTTTCTTTAAAAAATTCGTTTCTCAGGATTAGGACCTCGAAATCCGATTCTGGGCATACGCCCAAGTCCCATATTTTCCTACGGACCCTCCAGGACCGTCAAATCACGGGTCCGGATCCGTTTATCCAAAACGTTGACCGAAGTCAAATTTATTCATTTTACAGTCAAAATTTATCATTTTCACAGATTTTCACATTTAAGCTTTCCAGCTATGCGCCCGGATTGCACACGCCAATCGAGGCGGTGCTAAAGGAGGTTTTTAAGGCCTCAGAATGTATAATTTCATTGCAACACAAGTCATTAACCTCACCACCGGACCCTCGGTCTATCTCAATCATTAACCTCACAATTAGACCCTTGGTCTATCTCAGTCAATACCCTCACAATCAGACCCTTGGTCTATCTCAACAATCAAACTCACAATCACTTGGACCATCAGTAAAAATAGGGAACTCAGCCCAAACAGTTTTCACATTTAAGAATTAAGTGATAAAACCAGGTTTAAACAATAAACAGGTAAATCAGGACTGAGGATATGATTTCAAAACCAATAGAGTGAGGAAAAATAGTAAAAATTCCCCTAAGGGTCTCAATAGGCCGGCACAAGGCCCCAAACATGGCATACAACCCAAAATACAATATCAATTTTTAAATATGGAATATCATAAGATTTCAAATCAAATATGTGACTTAACAGTCGTACGGAACGGACCAAGTCACAATCCCTAACGGTGCATGACTCCATGCTCGTCATCTAGCGTGTGTGTCACCTCAAAGTAGCACAACGACGGGGTTTCAAACCCTCAGGACAACATTTACAATCATTACTTACCTCGATCCGGTCCAAACTCTAGCCCGCGATGCCTTTTCCCTCACGAATCGACCTTCGGATGCTCCAAATCTAACCACAATCAGTACATAACCATTAGAATATGCTAAGGGAACAAAGCCCACTCGAAAATATTCAATTTACATCAAAAATCCCGAAATTGCTCAAGCTCGGCCCCCGATCCCACGTCTTGGAATCCGATAAAAGTCACATCCATGAAATCCTCATCCTCTCACGAGTATATACATACCAAGAACATCAAAATCGGACCTCAACTGCCTTTTCAAATTCCCAATTTACACTCTCCAAATCCAAGCCCTAATTCCCCAATTTTTAGGCTTTAATTCCCACCTTTTTCATGATTAAACAAGTAAGAATCAACATAGGATTGAGTATTGAGTTCAATAATCTTACCTCCAAGTGTTTCCCTTCAATTCCCTCTTCAATCTTTCTCAAAAGCTCCAAAAATTGCTCAACAATGGAGAAAATAGACCAAAAAACGCGAACTCACTTTTTAATCATTGTGCCCTAGGCCTGAAATCCTTCATCGTGATTGCGAGACTCCCTACGCGAATGCCGTGAGGTCCACGCGAATGCGATGCTCAGAACTTTAAACCTACGCGAACGCGGATAGATCCACGCGAACGCGATGCACCCCTTGCCCAACTCACGCGATTGTGACTCACGCTGCGCGATCGCGAAGAACAACTTGACCTGCCCTCATCACAGCCCTACGCGATCGCGAGACTCCCTACGCGATCGCGAAGGAGAAATCTCTGCAACAGTTGAAACTCAAAACCTACAACTCCAAACAACATCTAATGGTCCGATTGACCACCCGAAACTTACCCGAGGCCCTCGGGACCTCAACCAAACATGCCAACATATCCTATAACATCATTCAAACTTGTTCCAACCTTCGGAACGCTCAAAGCAACATAAAAACCCCAAAATTACATCGGATTCAAGCCTAAGTATTCCAATAACTTCCAAATTACGCTTTTGATAAAAAAAACCAACCAAACCATGTCCGAATGACTTGAAATTTTGCACACACGTCACAAATAACACAACAGAGCTACTGCAACTTCCAGAATTCCATTCCGACCCTTATATCAAAATCTCACCTATCAACCTGAAAACGCCAAAATCTCAATTTCGCCAATTCAAGCCTAAACCTTCCACGAACTTCCAAAATGCATTCCGATCATGCTCCTAAGTCCCAAATCACCTAACAGAGCTAACCAAATCATAAAAATTCCGATCCGAGATCATATACCAACAAGCCAAATTTTGGTCAAACTTTTTCAAATTTCAAGCTTCAAACTAAGAACTGTTCTTCTAGATTCATTCTGATTACCCTGAAAACCATAACTAATGATTTACATAAGTCATAAATCATCACACGGGGCAAGTCATTCCTGAGAACTGACAAGCAAAGTGCAAAAGCTCAAAACGACCGATCGGGTCGTTACATCCTCCCCTACTTAAACATACGTTCGTCCTCGAACGTGCCCAGAGTTGTTCCAAAAGCCAACCAATCACCGAATAACCTTACCATGTACATACCCGGGGCTGATCCCATATCACCCTATCTCGTATAGGTCCGATAACACAATGTAACTGAAATTTCACAGTACAACCTAGCCCATGAACCTTAGAACCACATTTCCACTTCTGAAATCATCCACAAGATCAAAATCTCACATCTATACTCTGACTAAGCCCGAACAAGATGTAATAACCCATACCCGTAACCTCGGTGCAATTATATGATATACCATATAACTTAAATGCTTGCAGCGATAACTTCTAACCACAACAACTGCATACAACAACCGAATATCGATAGGAAACCTCTTATCAACTAAAGTCTCATTCCAACACTTTCATATACTGTCAATGATAAATGAAACACGCAGTAAGCCATAACAGTTTTTCTCAGATCAACCATTCATGAAACCACTTCTTCTTTGGCCAAGACCATAGCAAATTTCTGTGCCGAACCTCGATGTTATCCTTCCAACATGCTGAAATCAAATCCGTTTGCAATCATTAATGATCCCTGTGATCTCATCTAAACACTGGTCCACATGAGACACCTTAAGTCACTATGCTCAAAATCGACAACCGTGCGCAATATGATGTCTAAAACCAAAGCAATCATCATAACTACCGCGAGGAAATTACATAACACCACACAACTCGAAAGGAAATAACCAATACGCCATCCACCGAGCAATACCCCGCACTCTTCCCGCTCGAATTCCACTGAGAAACCCCAATAGCACCGCACCACATGTGCCTATAATCAACAAATCCTAACGGCTCGCAATACGGAAAGGTAACTCATAGATTCCCCTGATTAATAATAGCTTAATAACAACCGAATCAACACATCCCTCACCAATGACACTCAAAGTCAACAAAGCCGTCTCGATGCAAAATACACATCCATATAGGTCTACTAATGAACCACACATCAACTCTAGTCACACACAATAGATAAATAATCTTCCAAAGGTTCACAATGACTGAATCATAGCACACACTATTATCTGACTAACTTACCCACATCTTTGCCATCCACAACCACAAGCTAACCTGTATACGAAAACTTCTAGTCTCCAAGTCCATAAAGCACACAAATTACTATATCTGATCCCAATTCTGTCGTTCGCATAAATAACACACCTCTAGTACTCAATCATCTCATGAGAGGTACACCTATAATTCTTCTAAGCCACCAAAAAAACTCGAATATCATCCGTCGATCAGACAAGATGATGCCGCAATACCAATAAAACATCTGTAAGTCGAACACATTGCCCTTTCTAAAATGTTATACCCTCATCAAGCCACACCAATCAGTGATCCCGTTTATCTAGTCACCTGGAGCTGCCCATGCTATTTAAGATTTTTTGACCTTCTTTTCAAATCTGAACCGTGTCCTTACACATGCAAATCTCAATTATACACAACATACCGCATAAATCGAACCATCCCAGGATAACCATGAGAACTTCATATCCCTTCCGGGACACAAGAAGCTACGTACTCAATTAGCCAAGAACTTTCCACTGAACCATCTAGAAGAAAATTACTATAAATCCCATGCCCCTCACGCCAATAGGAAAAATATACCTCTCTAACTGTGGTGGAAACAATTTAGAGCTCTCCGAATTCCATTTGCACACCACTAAATCGTCAGGACTGAATCCTTCTAACTCAACCGAGCTACACAGGTCACTAAAACCCAAGAGAATTGTCGTGAAACACCTGTAGAAACTCATTACCTCGTAAGCATCCAAGAACTAATCATATCCTTTGTCACACATCCTTTTTCCTCCCCTGAGAGGGTGCGAAGGAGTTTTCTCCAATTAAAGGACAGTCGAAACGGGATTTATTTGTTTGTTTCAGAGTCGCCACCTGGGAATTTTAAGGCGTCCCAAGTCACCAGTTTTAATCCCTGAATCGAGGAGAATATGACTCTGTTTGTTATTCTGCGAACCAGAAATCCTGAGTAAGGAATTCTGTTAATCCGGAAGAAGGTGTTAGGCATTTCCGAATTCCGTGGTTCTAGCACGGTCGCTTAACTGTTTTTATTATTGGCTTAATTATCTTGATTTTACTAAATACGTTTTTATTGCATGATTTTACTACCGCTTTTTACTTATTGTTTACAATTATATGGACGAATCACGCGTACGTATATTCGTATTATATACCCTTTGTAGAGAATTGTGCCACGCATACGTGTACACAGAAAAGTTGATAATATTATTTCTTGTTTATTTTTATTATAAAAATAGACTTATGTTCGAAATTGTGCTTAAAATTAAGAACGTTCGTCGCTCTTGTATGATTAAATAGTGAACTGCACATCTCGGGTTATATGAAATTAATATTGTTATTCTCCGAAGAACCCCCTTTTTATTAAATGTTCGCTCGAAGTTGCGCGAACGCATAATCCGAATAGCTTTTAGAAATATAATCAGGTTACGCGAACGTATCCCTAATCACACGGAATATTCTTGATGGTAGCATAAATTTCCCATAAATTGTTTATTACGTCCATGCATTTTTATGTGAAAGTCATGAGAAATCAATATTTTTCTAGTCTCTAAATTCCTCGAAAAGAATTCACAATTTATTGGACGTTGATCGCAAATTATATTTTTTCGCATATAAATTATATTCCTCCAAGCCATTTATACTTAAAGAGTAAAATAAACAACGTGTGATTAATACTATCATTTTTCTCGTAAATACAATATATGTATACTCAAAATATAAATGGCGTATGAAACTAAAAAAAAATCGATTCATGAAAGGAAGTGATATTTTCGAAGAATATTCATTATTCTATTTGTAGCGAATGCTATTTTTACATTCTTAAAATTGTTACACATTATAAATCTAATCTCCTTCTACATTGCTTGTTCCTAATTTGATAGGCATAATTATTTTTGATTAATTCTGCTTATGATTGAGTTTGGGATATACATAATCAAACCAATTTTTATTCTCAATCTATGCGAACTATTGCTAAACACTAACTTTACGCATTGTATAAATTCCTAGGCCATTTGTTATTAAGAAAGAGAACTAATCTACCTGTTGACTTAATAAGAGGATATTGCATACAACATTATTCGCCATATTTCAACATTGTGAACATAACGGATTGTACTAATGCATCTTTCAACTATTGATTATAAACATAACCATTATTATGCCATAAATGAACAAAATAAAACTAACATCATTCGATCCACAACTAAATCGGATAGTTGACAAAATAGGCTAGTGATATAGTTTTTGCCATTTCCATACTACTCTTTACTTAACTAATAATGTCACAAGACTAAATTAATGGCCAACTTTATGCCATGCTCCCTATCTTGACAATTCAAACATAACTTATACTTAATGAAATTCTGAAATAGATGACATTATTACAACGTTTATACGAACTTCAAAAAAGAATGACTAACTAGTAGCGATCATGTTAAGCATACTATCATGTTAACTAACTGAAACGAAACTGAAATTTTAATTAATAGATTTAAACGAGTAAAAGACATAATTATAATTCCACACTTCATTTAGCTGGTAAAGTTGAAGCTTTCCACAACATGAGTCTAAAATATATACCTGGAAATGAGGGCAAAAGAGGCAATATTTCAGCAGTAGCAGCAACAACAAAACAACAGAAAATGCCAATGTTTCAACAGATTTTAAGCGACAAACAGGACCCGTGAAACCCAGACGCACAATAGCAGTACTCTTTAAGAAATTTCAGATTTTTAAACTGAACAATAGGATCAAATAAATCCGGACAGATTCTAGGAAAAACAGTATTTCTGATTTTAAGACTTTAGAAAAGGGAAACTGAAAAGCTCTTAATTTCAGAAAATCAGCCTCAATACTAGTGTCTTATGTAGAATTCTTTTTACTGTTTCTGATTTTCTTTCTTTCTTTCTGTTCTCTATCTGATTCTCCCTCCTTCTCTTCTTCCCTCTCTCTTAATTTCTGTGTGTCAATTTCTCTCTTTCAGATTTCTGTCTCTTTGCTCTTAATTTCTCCTAAAATCAGTCCCAATTTCCCTATCTTATACAAGTCTGCCTTCCTACTGCTGCCCGGACCCCCTTTCCTTTTAAAATCAGCAATTCTCCACTCCCATAGTACTAATGCTGATTTTCTAATAAATCAGCCACTAAAGGTGCTTTTTTCCTTACTTTCAGCATTTCCATTATCCTTTGTTTCCCATTATTTCATTAAATAATAGCCATTAACACTCCACTATCAGCACACTACTATTATCATATTACCCTCACTGTTTTATTCCCAGAAATACCCCTATAATCCCTTAATATTACTGTTATTACTGTCCCAGACCTTAACAAATTATCTGAATTAAACTTGTTTAGCAGGTAACAACCAACTCCTAAATCAAACAAACATTCTGTCCTTTCACTGATAGTTAATTGATCCAACAAACCCAATGTCTAATAGCTAATGGACAAAAGCTAAATTCAGATTGAACAACTGAACTTGCATACAAACATATTAACAATATACAGAACTTAACAGAACAAAATTTGAATTGAAATTGAGATCAGCATGAATGCAGGGGCATTGTCAGTATATTGACAATGCCCTGAAATTTACTGCCCAACAATCAACACACAAATAATTGACAAACTTTCTGACTTATTAAACAAGAAACAACTAGTTGGCAAGAATTAATTAACTGACTTCAACAAATTGATAATAATCAATCCAAAACAGATAAACAGTCTATTACCATCAGCATTAACGGAAACCAGATTTTACAAAACAACTAATCGACGAACTTAATCGAGTCGATTATGCACATTGTAAACAACAAACAGAGACAATGATATAATTCTGATCAACTATTCGGGTATGAGGCAGAAAAAATAAAAAATGGGAAAATTACACAGACTAATGAAACGAACAACAATATACACATAGAATACAAAAAAGAAAAAATAGGAAAATACCTTGAGTCTTCAAATCTATACGGACACAAGCTTAACTTTGAATTCGGACCTTTTTGAGGCTAAACAGACTTTATTCGAAGTATTCTCAATTGAGAATACCTCGATTAAAGTCTCTTAGACCTCAATCCCTCATTTAATTTGGGCAAATTCCATGTTTTGAAATTTTTAGGGTTTCAGATTCTTCGATCTCAAATCCGAACATTTCTAGGTATATTCGAATCAAACCAATGGTGTTCTAGGCACGAGGGGGGTCAGGTGGATAACTGGTGTGAGTTTGAGGTAGGTTGGGATAGGGTCAGGTTTCACTTGAATCTTCAAATGAAGATTCGAGCATTTCCAGGAGGATTCGAACCATGCCACTAACAGATCCGTGATGAGGATGGACAGGGGAGATTGTGGTGTTAATTTGGAGGCCATAGGAGAAAGTTGGTTTTTCAGACCAACCTTCAATCGAATATTCGAGACTATGTGATCTGATTCGAAGGAAACTAATACCAGATCCGTAAAGAGGGGGTTGTGAGGAGTCGAGGGTGTTAAGGTGGTGACCGGCGGCGTTGTTGCCGCCGGGTTTCAGGCGATGGAGCGTTAGGGCGGCTAGGGTTAGGGGTGTGTTTTCGGAGATAATGATGAACATGAGAGGAGGGGGGGGTGTTTAGTTAGGGGCTGGGGGTAAGGATTTGAGGTTTATATAGGGGAGGGGTGAATCGATATAAGCCGTTGGATTAAGCAGAATAGATGGCCAGGATCTATCCGCTTACAGGAACGGCGTCGTTTTGGTTTAGTTGGGGAATGGGTCGGCCCGGGCAATGGATCGGGTAGGGGTTACGGGTAAGGGGTGTGGAATATCAGTCGTTGGATTGATTTAATCCAACGGCCCTTGATGAATGATAACCAAACGTCGTCGTTTGGTGTAGTTGAATTGGACCGGACATGGGGTGTTTGGATTGGGCTGTGGGGTTATTTCTTGTTTGGGCCTGATTTTGTTTAAAATTTTGGCCCAGATCCGTTTTGCCCATTTAATCAATTCTTTTCAATTTCCAATTTTATTCCTTAATTATTAAATTCCTAATTAAAATTATAAAAACAAAATTACCCTTACAAAATATTAATTACTTTTTTAACAACTATTAACACATAAACAAAACATTAATCACACAATGACATAATTAAATGAAAAATAAGATAAATGCATATTTTTGTGATTTTCTCTTTGAATTTAATCAATTCTTAAATGCATAACTAAATCCTAAATATGCATGCAATATGTATATTTATTTTATTTTTGTTTAATTATAACAAAGCAAACATTTACGGACAAAACACAAACAATTAATAAACGTCACATAAATTCTAAAAATTGCATACTAAGAGAATTTTGTTTTATTTTTGTTTTATTTTAGAGTATTTTTCGTGAGGCAAAAATCACGTGCTCACAGCTGCCCCTCTTTGTGCGGAAACTCGAAGAGTTTTCGTGCAAAGTTGAAGTGAGCGGATACGAGCGATTTTTTGCCTGTTCGAATACTCTGTGGGAAGCATTTTTGAAAGATTTGACCGAACCTCTGCTTCAAAGGTTTCCTACATATCCTTGGCTATAAAGGAATCAGGTCAATGTAGTTCGGGAAGTTTTGGGTAGCTGGGACTACCATGGGACTGTGATGTTACTGCTGTTTCGTGCTGCTTTTACTGCTTGCTGACCTCCTTATTACCCCCTGCTTTAAAGGTAAAACAAAAGCTAAACTAGACTATGGTATATGAATTACAAGATCTTATCTAGATCATGCCCTTGCGTTTCTTGTTGTCTTGATGTCTCGGTGACTCTCGAGCATCTTTTGCTTTTGACTTGTTCCGCATTTCCTTTCATTGTGTCTCGTGTTTCCTTTATTTGTTTGGGAATCTTGTTGTTTCTTTCTGGGGATTTGGTCGGGCTCCTCTGCTTTATTGACTTCACGTGTGCTTCTTTCTCATATGGGCAGGCTTTTGACTTCAACCCGTAATGTCAAAATACATTGCCATTCTGTTCTTCAGGTGGGCGCCTGACTGCTGATCCTTCAATTGTATTCCCTCATTCTTCAGGTGGGCGCCTGACTGCTGATGCTTCAAATGTATTCCCTTATTCTCCAGGTGGGCGCCTGACTGCTGGTGCTTCAAATGTATTCCCTTGTTCTCCAGGTGGGTGCCTGACTGCTGACATTTCAACTCTTCATCCTTGTTCTCCAGGTGGACGCCTGATTGCCATTTCCTTTCTTCATCCTTGTTCTCCAGGTGGACGCCTGATTTCTTCTTAAATTCTTCATCCTTGTTCTCCAGGTGGACGCCAGATTGCTTCCTTTCTTTGTCCTTGTTCTCAAGGTGGACGCCTGATTGCTTCCATTCTTTGTCCTTGTTCTCCAGGTGGACACCTGATTTCTTCTTTTCTTTGTCCTTGTTCTCCAGGTGGACGCATGATTGCTTCCTTTCTTTGTCCTTGTTCTCCAGGTGGACGCCTGATTACTTTTTTTCTTTTTCCTTGTTCTCCAGGTGGACGCCTGATTACTTCTTTTCTTTGTCCTTGTTCTCCAGGTGGACGCCTGATTGCTTCCTTTCTTTGTCCTTGTTCTCTAGGTGGACGCCTGATTGCTTCCTTTCTTTGTCCTTGTTCTCTAGGTGGATGCCTGATTTCTTCTTTTCTTTGTCCTTGTTCTCCAGGTGGACGCCTGATTGTTTCTTTTCTTGGTCCTTGTTCTCCAGGTGGACGCCTGATTGTTTCTTTTCTTGGTCCTTGTTCTCCAGGTGGACGCCTGATTTCTTCTTTTCTTTGTCCTTGTTCTCCAGGTGGACGCCTGATTGCTTCTTCCTTTCTTTGTCCTTGTTCTCCAGGTGGACGTCTGATTTCTTCTATTTCCTTCACTGGGTGTTTTCTGGCACAAATGTTGTTTTTGCCCCTGTTTCAAATCAAAGAAAATTTTGTTAGTTTGAGGCATGTGGGTTAATTGTAGCATTCTTGCTGTCCTGTTTTACTTCCTTGGAGTGGTTGAAAAGACTGTTTTGTCCTTGCAATTGATCCTTAACTATAGGATCCCCAACTGTTGTTTTCACTTCGCACCCTTTCAATTGTAATCATATGTCTTTCCTGACATTACTGAACCACTTTTCTGATTCAACTTCTCTTATACCCACATCTTATTTTCATTCTGTTACCTCCCGCCTTTTATGGCCGTATTTTACATCATGCAATCTTGAATCTTGGTAGTATACCTTGACATTCCTTTTTATTTGTTTGGAACCAAACTTACCTCAAAAGCTTTAGAAGAGTAAGATTATTAGTGACGAAACACAATGATTTCGACAATTATAGAACGAAAAGAAAAATCCAAATTTGGATGAATGTTGGAGAAGGAATAAAGAACTTATCTGATTGGAGTTACTGACACCAATGATCAGGGTATGCATTTCGGATTAATCAACCCAGTCTTTTTAGTCAATCTCTTCTTTCCAATTGTTTTCATTTTGCTTTTCTCAAAATTTTCACAACCCACTTTTACTTTTGCCAATTTACAGACCTTGTTCGACTTGCAATATCTTAAAGAGTTTTTCACCGACAAACCTTCCTCATTTGTTCATTTCTTACTTCCTTTTCGCCTTATGGTGCCTGCGAAGGTTTTTACCAATAAGACTCTCTCGTTTTTCTTTCTCTCAGCTTTCGTCGCCTCATGGTGCCCGTGAGGGTTTTCACCTATGAGACTCTCTCATTTTCATTACCTCTTCTTGTTTGTACCAGAGTGTTGTGAACCATCTCCATTTGCTTGATTCAATATTTTTCTAAGATTGGTCAAAAGGTCTTTTGGTATGTGGTTGGGATGAAAGGGTATCTAAAAAACAAAGTTAAATAATTTTGATATGGGTTTAAAATTACAACTCTTGGAATCCTTTCCTCATTGCACATATAATCCCTGCCCCAGTTTTCTTGACTTGGGGTCTCTTGAATGTTTCCTTTTGTGCACATTATGCATATTATGCACCCTATGACCGAGCCGTGAGGCGCCTACGTATCCTCTTTGAGGAATCAGGTCAAACGTAGTTCACTCTTTAATAGTGATTTTCTAATTTTTTTTATTTTTATATATATTTTTTGTTTTATTTGATTTCATTGATTCCAAGAGAGGGTAAGAAAGAAACGAGTATGGCTCAAAGGGGAAACAAAGGGTACAATATTTGGATAGCAGAATAAATTGCCTTTGTCATTCCAATCTTCGAAATAATGCCGAATACAAACATTCAATAACTTATATCAAAGAGAAATTATGCATAATATCTCTTTACCGCATCAGAATTGATAGCCATGTCTATGCATTTTCCTTCAATATCTGTTAAACATAATGCACCATTGGACAATACTCTGGTCACAATGAATGGTCCTTGCCAATTCGGGGCAAATTTGCCCTTTGCTTCGACCTGATGTGGAAGAATACGTTTCAGCACATGTTGACCCACTTCAAATTTTCGGGGACGCACCTTTTTGTTGTATGCCCTTGCTATTCTTCTTTGATATAATTGGCCATGACATACTGCTGCCAATCGTTTTTCATCAATCAAGTTTAACTGTTCCAGACGGGTTTTGACCCATTCATCATCATCAATCTTAGCTTCGGCGATGATCCGAAGGGAAGGAATTTCAACTTCTGCAGGAATTACTGCTTCAGTGCCATATACCAACAAATAAGGAGTTGCTCCTACTAAAGTGCGAACAGTAGTGCGATATCCCAACAACGCAAATGGTAACTTTTCGTGCCATTGTCTGGAACCTTCTACCATTTTCCTAAGTATCTTCTTTATGTTTTTGTTGGCTGCCTCGACTGCTCCATTCGCCTTGGGCCGATATGGGGTAGAGTTGCGATGTATAATCTTAAACTGTTGGCATACTTCCCTCATTAAGTTACTGTTAAGATTAGCACCGTTATCTGTGATGATCACCTTTGGGATTCCGAATCGACATATGATATTTGAGTGAACAAAATCGACCACAGCTTTCTTGGTCACTGATTTGAATGTTTTGGCCTCAACCCATTTGGTAAAATAATCAATGGCTACCAGAATGAACCTGTGCCCATTGGATGCTGCCGGCTCAATTGGTCCAATCACATCCATGCCCCAGGCAACGAAGGGCCATGGTGCCGACATTGTGTGCAACTCGGATGGTGGAGAATGAATCAAATCTCCGTGTATCTGGCATTGATGACACTTGCGCACAAAACTGATACAATCTCGCTCCATGGTAAGCCAATAGTAACCAGCTCGGAGGATTTTCTTTGCCAACACATATCCACTCATGTGGGGTCCGCAAACTCCCGAATGTACTTCAGACATGACAGCTGTAGCTTGTCTGGCATCTATGCATCTTAATAATCCAAGATCTGGTGTTCTTTTATACAAAACTCCTCCGCTTAAGAAGAATCCATTTGCCAATCGCCTAATGGTCCTCTTTTGATCTCCTGTGGCTTGTGCGGGATATATCCCCATCCTGATATACTCCTTGATGTCGTGGAACCATGGTTCACCATCAAATTCTTCTTCAACCATATTGCAATAAGCGTGCTGATCGTGGACTTGAATATGTATTGGATCTACATAAGCTTTATCCGGATGGTGCAACATTGATGCCAGGGTAGCCAATGCATCGGCAACCTCATTATGGATCCTTGGAATATGCCGGAACTCCACTGATTGAAAACGCTGACAAAGATCATGTAGACATTGGCGGTATGGTATGAGCTTCAAGTCTCGAGTTTCCCATTCTCCTTGAATTTGATGTACCAGAAGATCCGAATCTCCCATGACTAAGATTTCCTGGATACCCATGTCTGCGGCTAGCCTTAACCCCAAAATACAAGCTTCATATTCAGCCATATTATTGGTGCAATAAAATCGAAGTTGAGCCGTAACAGGATAGTGATGCCCGGTCTCAGAAATAATTACAGCTCCTATCCCGACTCCTTTCATGTTAGCGGCTCCATCAAAGAAGAATTTCCAGCCAGGTTTTTCAATCTGCTCCGTCTCACCGATATGCATTATTTCTTCATCGGGAAAATAGGTTTTTAATGGCTCGTACTCCTCGTCGACCGGGTTTTCAGCTAAATGATCGGCCAATGCTTGGGCTTTCATTGCAGTCCGAGTTACATAGATGATGTCAAATTCTGTGAGCAATATCTGCCACTTTGCAAGTCTCCCCGTTGGCATAGGCTTTTGAAAAATATATTTTAACGGATCCAGATGCGAAATGAGGTAAGTAGTGTAGGACGACAAATAGTGTTTCAATTTCTGAGCTACCCAAGTTAGGGCGCAACATGTCTTCTCCAGATGAGTATACTTAACCTTATAAGCTGTGAATTTCTTGCTAAGGTAGTAGATGGCCTGTTCTTTTCTGCCGGTGAGGTCATGTTGCCCCAATACACAACCAAAGGAATTTTCTAAGACTGTCAAGTAAAGAATCAAAGGTCTTCCTGGCTCTGGCGGAACCAGCACAGGTGGGTTTGACAAGTATCTTTTTATCTTATCAAATGCTTCTTGACACTCATCAGTCCACTCGACCGCAATATCTTTTTTCAGCAATTTAAAAATAGGCTCACAGGTTGCCGTGAGCTGAGCAATAAACCTGCTGATGTAATTCAACCTCCCTAACAAACTCATTACTTCAGTTTTGTGCCTTGGAGGTGGCAATTCTTGGATGGCTTTGATCTTTGATGGGTCTAGCTCGATGCCTCGCCGACTGACTATGAATCCCAACAGCTTTCCAGATGGAACACCAAATGCGCACTTGGCAGGGTTAAGCTTGAGGTTGTACCTGCGAAGTCTCAAGAAGAATTTCCTCAAATCCCCAACGTGGTCGGCTTGATGCTTTGATTTTATGATCACATCTTCCACGTATACCTCAATCTCTTTATGTATCATATCATGAAACACCATGGTCATTGCTCTCATGTAAGTTGCCCCGGCGTTCTTCAAACCGAATGGCATTACCCGGTAGCAATAAGTTCCCCATGGTGTGATGAATGCTGTCTTTTCTGCATCTTCTTCATCCATCAGAATTTGATGATACCCGGCATAACAATCCACAAAAGATCCTATCTCATGCTTGGCACAATTATCGATCAAAATATGGATATTGGTTAATGGGAAATTATCCTTCGGACTTGCTTTATTGAGATTGCGATAATCGACGCATACTCTGATCTTGCCGTCTTTCTTTGGCACAGGAACGACATTAGCCAACCAAACAGGATATCGAGTGACTCGAATGACCTTTGCCTTCAACTTTTTGGTGATTTCTTCTTTAATTCTCACACTCATATCAGGCTTGAACTTTCTCAATTTTTGCTTGACAGGAGGCACCATTGGATCAGTGGGCAATTTGTGAACTACTAAATCAGTGCTCAAACCTGGCATGTCGTCATATGACCATGCAAAAACATCTTTGAATTCTATGAGTGCTTTAATCAACTCTTCTCGGATCTTTGGTTTGAGATGGACACTTATTTTAGTTTCTCAGATATTATTCGTGTCCCCTATGTTGATGTCTTCGGTATCACTCAAGTTAGGTTTGGTTTTTTCCTCAAAATGAATTAACTCTTTACTAATCTCTTCGAAAGCCTCATCCTCATCATATTCTGATTCATAATCACAATATACTTCTTGAATTATTATTTCGGAATCAGATTGATTTTTAAGACTGGGCTGAGGATTCCTCATGCATTCCATATTACTAGAGCCAGTGTAAAAAGAACTGTACAGAAAAAAAAAAGAAAAATATCAGGAATGATAATGAAAGGGAAACTGTATTTTATTGGATGATGAAAGATAACAAGGTTTGCACACTTCAAACAAACTGTAAGATAAACATTGGGATTACAACCCTAAGGTAACCCAAATAAACTGAAAGAAAATCAAAATAAACTACCAAGACTCCTTTCGAATAGGGAGAGGAGTGGCTTTCCAATTACTAAGCTTTGTCTCTGGCCCGATGAATTGTACTTCTGTGACGCTAGAACCTTCACTGTTTTCCACCATATTCACATCGTCAAACAATTTCTCGAATCTTTCAATTAGTTCCTCTTCAGGATTGACCAAGGATTTAAGAATTGTTGTTATCGGGTGATTTTCAGCACCGATCTTGATAAAAGACTTTGATAGATGTGGGACTGGTTTTGGAAGAACCCATGCCTTTTGTTTCAGCTTCCTGGCCTTTCTCACGTCTGTGACAGTGGGTATGAATCCCAAACTAAATGTTCCCCAGTTCTCGGGGAGAGATACTGGTTGTATAATTCCTTGCAAAGATGAGCCCAAACTTTTGCCGGGTATAAAACCATTTTTTAACATTTCATAAGCTACCATGACTGATGTAGAGGTTATCTTTGGATTCGGAATGTATTTCCCCTCTGGAATTTTCTCTACCGATACTGTGTCGGACACTTGGTAAACCCATGGTCCCTGGTCATTTTCTATTCCCTCGACTGGTACAATGGCACCGCTGTGAGCATTTAAACTGTCTTCCCCATGCACAACTATTTCCTGTTTATCCCATTCAAACTTGACTACCTGGTGTAGTGTTGACGGGACTGCTTTAGCAGCATGGATCCATGGTCGACCCAACGGCAAATTATAAGAAACAGTTATGTCCAGCACTTGAAACTCCATTGTGAATTCAACTGGTCCTACTGTCAGCTCTAGCACTATGTCGCCAAATGAATCTCTGCTTCCACCGTCAAACCCCCATACGCAAATACTATTCTTCTGGATCCTCTCCTCTTTGATTTTCAACTTGCCCAGAGTGGAGAGAGGGCAGATATTTGTGCTTGACCCGTTGTCAACCAATACCCTGGTTACTACGGAGTTTTCACATTTCAATGTGAGGTAAAGAGCTCTGTTGTGCTCAGTACCTTCCATAGGTAGTTCATCATCAGAAAATGTGATTCTGTTTGCCTCAAAGATTCTGTTGGCTATTTTTCCCAAATGATTTACGGAGATCTTATCAGGGACGTGTGCTTCATTCAGGATTTTCATCAAAGCTTGACGGTGCTCCTCTGAATGGATTAGTAATGACAATCATGAAATTTGAGCGGGCGTCTTTTTCAATTGATCCACAACAGAATAATCATGGAGCTTCATTTTTCTCAAAAATTCTTCCGCTTCTTCTTTCGTCGCAGCTTTCTTTATTAGTGTTGGATTTTTAGTTTTTCTTAACTCCTCGGGAGTGAAACATCTTCCCGACCGAGTCAAACCTTGCACCTCACAGACTTCTTCCTTGACTTCTTTTCCTTTATACATTACCGTTACCCGTTCGTAGTTCCATGGAATGGATTTGTTGCTGATCACTAGTAACTGGGTTACCGGCTTGATAATGACCCGATCTATACGGGCTCCTTCCACGACTACAATGGGTTTGTTGGCGACCCCTGGTACGATCACTTTTAATCCTTCCTGCTTTGTAGCAACTTTTCTTGAAGATCCCTTCTCAAATACCACAGATGGTTCATCACCATTTTTGTTTTGCTCAGGCACCGACTTCTCCTCTATTAACTGCTTAACTGGCTTGATTTCATGAGACCTAATCATCATGACGGTTTGCGATGGCTTCTTTGTTTCCCCATCACCCCGTACTATTTCTATCATATTGGCCTCCTGATGGGCTGGCATTGGATTTTTGTTGATATTGGGAGCTTCAGGGGTTTGAACTTCAATTTTGTTAGTATCAATCAACTCTTGTATTGCATTCTTCAAATGCCAGCATTTTTCTGTATCATGGCTGGGTGTACCGGAACAATATTCACAGCTTATGGTGTAGTCCAGATTCTTTGGAGAAGGATTGGCCAGCTTGGTTTGTATCGGCCTTAACATGTCTAGCTGTCTCAACCTGTGGAACAGACTAGTGTAGGATTCACCCAATGGAGTGAAGGTTTTCTTTTTCTGGTCTCTTTCCCCCCTGAATGCTTGCGTAGGCCTGAAACCTGGTCCGGGGTAGGCTCGTGGGTAAGTGCTTGATATGACAGGGGCACGCCAATGAGCGTGAGCAGGTGGTTGATTGTATGCTTGTGCCTGATTGATGGAAAAATGAGGTTCCGACGGGTGATAGTAATGTTGGGGTGAATTGTGGTGGTAAGTTGATTGGTGGGACCGATGTTGATTGTAGTAATGAGGTGAACCTCCGGATCCTGACCAAGTTCCTGAATCAACCACCGTTGCTTCCTCCCTTTTCTTTCTTCCGATTCCTCCTACCCCGCCTTGAATAGCTTGAGTAGCCGCCTTAATAGCCGAATAACTCATGATTTTATTTGTCTTGAGGCCTTCTTCTACCATACCTCCCATCTTCACTACTTCATTAAATGATTTTCCTACCGCCGAAACCAAATGGGCATAGTAAGTTGGCTCCAGGGCTTGTAGGAAGTAGTCTACCATTTCACTTTCCTTCATAGGAGGATCCACCCTTGCTGCCTGTTCCCTCCACCGGAAACCATACTCTCTAAAACTCTCATTGTGCTTTTTCTCAAATTTTGTCAAAGATAGTCGATCTGGGATGATTTCCAGATTGTATTGGAAGTGGTAAGCAAATGCCTGTGCTAGGTCATCCCAGGTGTACCATCTCCCATGGTCCTAGCGTGTGTACCACTCTAAAGCTGACCGCTCAAACTTTGACTGAAGTAAGCCATCAATAATTCGTCTCTTCCCCCAGCTCCTCGCATCTTGCTGCATAATCCTCTCAAGTGGGCTACTGGATCGCCGTGCCCGTTATATAGGTCAAATTTGGGCATCTTGAAACCAACTGGCAATTGCACATTTGGGAATAAGCATAAATCCTTGTAGGCCACACTGACCTATCCTCCTAACCCTCGCATGTCTCGGAACAATTGTTCTAGGCTTTTGACCTTTCTGAACATCTCTTCTTGTTCAACATTTTTGGCTGGCTTGTCAATTTCGGTTGGGAGGTCAAAACGAGGAGTAGTTGAATGGATTTCGGAGGCTTTGAAGGTGGGCTCCGGAGGGTGGTATTGATTTTCCTGGGCCTGGAGTATAGGCTCACTAGGAGATTTGTGGAATGTAGCCGGGGGAGGTGCTACGAAGACAGGAGTCACTGGTGGAGGATGGTATGAGACTGGTTTCAGAGGTGGAGACTGCGGTGTCTGAGAGGTGGTGCCTCGGTAGTGTTGGTAGATGGGGAAATTTGGGGATAGTTCAGTGGTAAGATTATCCTGAGCTTGGGCTAGTGATGGAGCAGGGTTAGCTGGGTAAGATGGGGGTGATTGCCTTATAGACCAGGCTCGGTACATCTCAGCCATTTGCTGCTTGAGTTTAAGCATTTCTTCTTTTATTTTGCCAACGTCCATCTCCTCTATCTCAATACCTGTGTCGACATCTGGAATAGACATACTTTCGGGTATCGGTCCTTTTGATCTGGTGTGATAATGATAATATGCTAGTATCTCTTAGAAAAACTAACTGCTTGAATTCTGGAAATGAGCAAACTTGTTAGTTTTGAGAGTTTAACACATATATAATTACACGTTGAGATGGAATGTTCCTAGACAAATAACCCTTTTCTATTATGCATTTGCTCGGCTGCTTGTGTCATCCCAGCTTTCTTGAATTTTTTATTGTTACTCACTCTCAATTTATTTATTATTTTTTATGATTGTGGTCGAATCTTATAGAGATTGCCTACGTATCATGCCCCCGCATGAATCAGACCTTGCGTAGTTCGGACGTAAAGCAATTGTCAACACTTTTATTTATTTTATAAAAAAGGAACAAACATTACATTTGGAACACATTATACGAAAATGATTTAAAAACTCGACACACACCCAAATCAAATAAAAGACACAACTCTTAACGTTTCTGAACACGTTCCACTTCCCACTTTTGTTGTCAATCATCGGACTATCTGCTCATGGCGGGGCTTGACCCGGATGACCTCCCAGCGTACGATACGTTCTTTCTAGCTCCATTGCCAGATGACGGGCAAAAATAGGTGCATGCTCTATAAACCTTTCACAATCCATCCCCTGGCAGTTTACATAACTTTGAGATGTGTAAACCGCTAAATCATGGATTTGTGGCCTGAAGTCTTGGAGACGCTGGTCTTGATTTTGCAGTTGCTGTTGGCGAGTGGTGGCTATATCTCTGATACGGTCTTCACGATCTAAAGCTGACTCTAATTGAGCCCGGAGTCTGGCCTGATCGAGTCTTGCATGTGCTCTTTCTCTGTCGATGTCTGCATGTTGACGTTCTCTGTTATATCTTCTCGCTTCTTCCAGTTGTGCATGAAGTTGGGCTTATGAATGTATCCAACGGTCTTTCTCCTTCTTAAATTGTGCCCTGTCTTCTTCGGATTGCATTGCTTGGCGTTCCTTATTAGATCTGGCCTCTTCGTTTAATTGTTGGATTCTTTCTTTAGCTTTGCTCAACGCCTTTTCGGTTTTTGCAAAAATGGAATCATAATCTTGCATTTTTTCAAAAAGATTGGCGATGATTTTTTGATCCTTCCAACTCCTCATTGGTGTTTCAGAAGCTTTCTTCATTTTTTGAAAATGAGTGTGAAGATTTTTATTCTCACAAACCAGACTCTTTTTCTCGCCTTCTGCTTATTGTGCTTGCAAATATTTATCCAAACTGAGGCTCCTCAAATTTTCTTTTAAGGCATGGATAGTTGCTTTATACCCCTTTTCCTTTTCTCCCCAACTCAACCGCTCTTGGATTTTATCGTTAAAGGCTTGAACATGGGGTCTTGTTGTTGGCCTTCTTAGATCGGGTTCTGGTGCATCATCCACGCGGGACCGTTTCTCAAACCACCTTGCATATCCTGGATTTATCTCGCCCTTTGTAATGTCTGGAACTTGAGTATCATCTTTCAAGTATCGACACCCATTCCACATCTACTGAATTAAAGCCTCGGGAAGAGTGGCTTCAGGGTGTAACTCGATTACTTGCATACTCAAATCTTCATCATCGGGAACTACTTGGTATCTCCCTAGTTGTCTTAGAACTCTCTGTGGCGCATATGGCTGGATGTTTCTTAATCCCAATAGTAACAAATAACTATTCGAGGTTGACATGTGTATCACTTCCCTTATCGGAAGCCATCCCAAAGTCCATTCAATTTGACTTGCCGTTAAAGATCTCAGACGAGATACCCAGGCTTCGACCCCTTCTGGAGACTTATAATCTTTTGTTCTTTCTTCATAACTCTCGATGAAATTATCATGGCTTGGGCTATACTGTATGAACTTAGGGTGATGTTGGAGATGTTCAATCATCCACATTTGCAACAAAATTTTGCACCCTTCGAAGATCTTTGCCCCTGATTTACATAAAGTCAACGCTCGATAAATGTCGGAGAGAATGATCGGGGCAAAGGTGTGATTTTCCTTGGTAGTGAGGACTTGTACGACTTTCGCCGTGCGAATATCGATTGTTCGTTCTTTGTTTGGGAAGACCATGATTCCTAGAAAAGCCACCATGAAAGAGAAGCGACGGTGAATCTGCCAGGTGTCGTTGTTTTGCTTGTTAGTAAGGCCTTTCTCATGAATTTCAAATCCATCTGGCTTTCCGAACCTTGAATGTAGGAAGTTGAAAGAACAACACCCGTTGATAACGTTGCTTTTCCTGATTTGATTACTGATGTTCAGGAGCCCAAAGAACCGATGCATTGAGGGAGCTTTTGGGAATATAAGACTTTGTTTTCTTAAATCTCCATCAAAACCGGCATATCCAGCTATCTCTTCCAATGTAGGAGTAAGCTCAAAATCAGAGAAGCGAAAAACATTGTGAACAGGGTCCCAGAAAGTTACTAATGCCGCAATCAAATCATCACGTGGTTTAACTTTCATAATATCTGTGAGAGTTCCCAAATGTTTAATGACCCATTTTTGACCATCTTCTCCTAACTCATGCCACCACATTTGAAGCCGAAATAGAACCTCATCTGCATTTGCGGACGGTGGGTTTTGGGTAGTGCTCATTTTGTGTCTGCGATTAATTTTAACAAAAATCAAGACTCATTTTGAAAACAGACACTCATAAAAAATTCATTTATATATATATATATATATATATATATATATATTTTCAAAACTTTAAAACTATTTTTTGGGAATTTTCTAAACAACCCATTTTATTCCTTGGCTCTCAATGATTTTTTTTTTCCAGTTAAGCTGGTCAACAAGCAAATACGAGGCAAATGAATGCACAAGTAGCAAGTAGGATGCATCAGGATGGTCTTTTCATTTCGGGTTCACCTGTCCTAGACAGACCCAACCCCTGTGTTGAGTCTCCAAGGCCAAATGCATATGATGCAAATATACGTTTCTACTAGGGATCCGGTACATGGCTGAGTTATTCTAAGTGAAATATCTGAGGCTGATTGTTCTAAACCTAGCTTACCCAAACGGACAGTTTGAGCCGAAGTGGGGGCAACGTACCGGGAGCACGAAAGTCTACCCGGCCTAGTTACTTGTCCCAACTTCGTCTTATTTGGTATGACTTTAATAGAAAGGTGGGCCACGCGCACGTGTGCACCATAAATTTAGAAGACTCAGAAAGAAGGGGGTTTCGTAGCAATTGTATATACACAATTCAAATAATATTAAAGCAGTAAAAATATCATTTAGCATATTGGGCATATATCATGTAAAAATCAGATAATAAATAAAGCCAACTATAACAGTTATTTTAAGCTCGAATTCTTAAACCCTGAACCAGTGGTGTTGGGTTAACTTTTATCCCCAGCAGAGTCGCCAGAGCTGTCACACCTCCTTTTTCCGCCCCCGAGAGGGTGCGAAGGAGTTTTCTCCAATTAAAGGACAGTCGAAACGGGATTTATTTGTTTGTTTCAGAGTCGCCACCTGGGAATTTTAAGGCGTCCCAAGTCATCAGTTTTAATCCCTGAATCGAGGAGAATATGACTCTGTTTGTTATTCTGCGAACCAGAAATCCTGAGTAAGAAATTCTATTAATCCGGAAGAAGGTGTTAGGCATTTCCGAATTCCGTGGTTCTAGCACGGTCTCTTAACCATTTTTATATTTGGCTTTGATTTGTTAAATACATCTTTATTTGTTGCCCAATTTTATTACCGCTTTTGTTTAGATTGTTTACAATTATATAAACGAATCACGCGTACGTATATTCGTATTATATACCCTTTGTAGACAATTGTGCCACGCATACGTGTACACAGAAAAGTTGATAATATTATTTCTTGTTTATTTTTATTATAAAAATAGACTTATGTTCGAAATTGTGCTTAAAATTAAGAACGTTCGTCGCTCTTGTATGATTAAATAGTGAACTGCACATCTCGGGTTATATGAAATTAATATTGATATTCTCCGAAGAACCCCCTTTTTATTAAATGTTCGCTCGAAGTTGCGCGAACGCATAATCCGAATTGCTTTTAGAAATATAATCAGGTTACGCGAACGTATCCCTAATCACACGGAATATTCTTGATGGTAGCATAAATTTCCCATAAATTGTTTATTATGTCCATGCATTTTTATGTGAAAGTCATGAGAAATCAATATTTTTCTAGTCTCTAAATTCCTCGAAAAGAATTCACAATTTATTGGACGTTGATCACAAATTATATTTTTTCGCGTATAAATTATATTCCTCCAAGCCATTCAAACTTAAAGAGTAAAATAAACAACGTGTGATTAATACTACCATTTTTCTCGTAAATACAATATATGTATACTCAAAATGTGAATGGCGTATGAAACTAAAAAAAAATCGATTCATGAAAGGAAGTGATATTTTCGAAGAATATTCATTATTCTATTTGTAGCGAATGCTATTTTTACATTCTTAAAATTGTTACACATTATAAATTTAATCTCCTTCTACATTGCTTGTTCCTAATTTGATAGGCATAATTATTTTTGATTAATTTTGCTTATGATTGAGTTTGGGATATACATAATCAAACCAATTTTTATTCTCAATCTATGCGAACTATTGCTAAACACTAACTTTACGCATTGTATAAATTCCTAGGCCATTTGTTATTAAGAAAGAGAACTAATCTACCTGTTGACTTAATAAGAGGATATTGCATACAACATTATTCGCCATATTTCAACATTGTGAACATAACGGATTGTACTAATGCATATTTCAACTATTGATTATAAACATAACCATTATTATGCCATAAATGAACAAAATAAAACTAACATCATTCGATCCACAACTAAATCGGATAGTTGACAAAATAGGCTAGTGATATAGTTTTTGCCATTTCCATACTACTCTTTACTTAACTAATAATGTCACAAGACTTAATTAATGGCCAACTTTATGCCATACTCCCTATCTTGACAATTCAAACATAACTTATACTTAATGAAATTCTGAAATAGATGACATTATTACAACGTTTATACGAACGTTGAAAAAGAATGACTAACTAGTAGCGATCATGTTAAGCATACTATCATGTTAACTAACTGAAATGAAACTGAAATTTAAATTAATAGATTTAAAAGAGTAAAAGACATAATTTATAATTCCACACTTCATTTAGCTGGTAAAGTTGAAGCTTTCCACAACATGAGTCTAAAATATATACCTGGAAATGAGGGCAAAAGAGGCAATATTTCAGCAGTAGCAGCAGCAACAAAACAACAGAAAATGCCAATGTTTCAACAGATTTTAAGCGATAAACAGGACCCGTGAAACCCAGACGCACAATAGCAGTACTCTTTAAGAAATTTCAGATTTTTAAACTGAACAATAGGATCAAATAAATCCGGACAGATTCCAGGAAAAACAGTATTTCTGATTTTAAGACTTTAGAAAAGGGAAACTGAAAAGCTCTTAATTTCAGAAAATCAGCCTCAATACTAGTGTCTGATGTAGAATTCTTTTTACTGTTTCTGATTTTCTTTCTTTCTTTCTGTTCTCTATCTGATTCTCCCTCCTTCTCTTCTTCCCTCTCTCTTAATTTCTGTCTGTCAATTTCTCTCTTTCAGATTTCTGTCTCTTTGCTCTTAATTTCTCCTAAAATCAGTCCCAATTCCCCTATCTTATACAGGTCTGCCTTCCTAATGCTGCCCGGACCCCCTTTCCTTTTAAAATCAGCAATTCTCCACTCCCATAGTACTAATCCTGATTTTCTAACAAATCAGCCACTAAAGGTGCTTTTTTCCTTACTTTCAGCATTCCCATTATCCTTTGTTTCCCATTATTTCATTAAATAATAGCCATTAACACTCCACTATCAGCACACTACTATTATCATATTACCCTCACTGTTTTATTCCCAGAAATACCCCTATAATCCCTTAATATTACTGTTATTACTGTCCCAGACCTTAACAAGTTATTTGAATTAAACTTGTTTAGCAACTAACAACCAACTCCTAAATCAAACAAACATTCTGTCCTTTCACTGATAGTTAATTGATCCAACAAACCCAATGTCTAATAGCTAATGGACAAAAGCTAAATTCAGATTGAACAACTGAACTTGCATACAAACATATTAACAATATACAAAACTTAACAGAACAAAATTTGAATTGAAATTGAGATCAGCATGAATGCAGGGGCATTGTCAGTATATTGACAATGCCCTGAAACTTACTGCCCAGCAATCAACACACAAATAATTGACAAACTTTCTGACTTATTAAACAAGAAACAACTAATTGGCAAGAATTAATTAACTGACTTCAACAAAATGATAATAATCAATCCAAAACAGATAAACAGGCTATTACCATCAGCATTAACGGAAACCAGATTTTACAAAACAACTAATCGACGAACTTAATCGAGTCGATTATACACATTGTAAACAACAAACAGAGACAATGATATAATTCTGATCAACTATTCGGGTATGAGGCAGAAAAAATAAAAAATGGGAAAATTACACAGACTAATGAAACAAACAACAATATACACATAGAATACAAAAAGAAAAAATAGGAAAATATCTTGAGTCTTCAATTCTATACGGACACAAGCTTAACTTTGAATTCGGACCATTTTGAGGCTAAACAGACTTTATTCGAAGTATTCTCAATTGAGAATACCTCGATTAAAGTCTCTTAGACCTCAATCCCTCATTTAATTCGGGCAAATTCCATGTTTTGAAATTTTTAGGGTTTCAGATTCTTCGATCTCAAATCCGAACATTTCTAGGTATATTCGAATCAAACCAATGGTGTTCTAGGCACGAGGGGGTCAGGTGGATAACTGGTGTGAGTTTGAGGCAGGTTGGGATAGGGTCAGGTTTCACTCGAATCTTCAAATGAAGATTCGAGCATTTCCAGGAGGATTCGAACCATGCCACTAACAGATCCGTGATGAGGATGGACAGGGGAGACTGTGGTGTTAATTTGGAGGCCATCGGAGAAAGTTGGTTTTTCAGACCAGCCTTCAATCGAAGATTCGAGACTATGTGATCTGATTCGAAGGAAACTAATACCAGATCCGTAAAGAAGGGGTTGCGAGGAGACGAGGGTGTTAAGGTGGTGACCGGCGGCGTTGTTGCCGCCGGGTTTCAGGCGATGGAGAGTTAGGGCGACTAGGGTTAGGGGTGTGTTTTCGGAGATGATGATGAACATGAGAGGAGGGGGGGTGTTTAGTTAGGGGGCTGGGGGTAAGGATTTGAGGTTTATATAGGGGAGGGGTGAATCGATATAAGCCATTGGATTAAGCAGAATAGATGGCCAGGATCTATCCGCTTACAGGAACGGCGTCGTTTTGGTTTAGTTGGGGAATGGGTCGGCCCGGGCAATGGATCGGGTAGGGGTTACGGGTAAGGGGTGTGGAATATCAGCCGTTGGATTGATTTAATCCAACGGCCCTTGATGAATGATAACCAAACGTCGTCGTTTGGTGTAGTTGAATTGGACCGGACATGGGGTGTTTGGATTGGGCTGTGGGGTTATTTCTTGTTTGGGCCTGATTTTGTTTAAAATTTTGGCCCAGATCCGTTTTGCCCATTTAATCAATTCTTTTCAATTTCCAATTTTATTCCTTAATTATTAAATTCCTAATTAAAATTATAAAAACAAAATTACCCTTACAAAATATTAATTACTTTTTTAACAACTATTAACACATAAACAAAACATTAATCACACAATGACATAATTAAATGAAAAATAAGATAAATGCATATTTTTGTGATTTCTCTTTGAATTTAATCAATTCTTAAATGCATAACTAAATCCTAAATATGCATGCAACATGTATTTTTATTTTATTTTCGTTTAATTATAACAAAGCAAACATTTACGGACAAAACACAAACAATTAATAAACGTCACATAAATTCTAAAAATTGCATACTAAGAGAATTTTGTTTTATTTTTGATTTATTTTAGAGTATTTTTCGTGAGGCAAATATCGCGTGCTCACATCCTTACTATACCGACTCGGCCTACTACCAAGCTATCCCATCTATCCGAGTTCCCTTCTGATTTACCTTCAACTTGATACTTCTTCTTGCTATAACATCACAATTACTCACCCCAGATTCACCACACGAGACCGGAGCACAAAACCACACCGTCTAAGACTCATAAGCCGCTGAATACTCTCTTAAATATTCCCAAAAGCACCACATTCAAAATACTTTACTCTGAAGAGACTTCTTGCAAATCTAAATCCGTTACCTTTACCTTCCTGATACTGACACATAGAATCCCATAATTGATATAGAAATGCCACAAATCTTGACATCTTCTAATGAAAACTCAGTTTCTAGCCACATATACAACTTGAAAATACCCAATTGTTACATGTAAAATCTTGAACACATTAGAACCATTCTCGAGAGTCATTCACTGTATTCAAACTGCAATTAGCCTGATCAAACGAACAGAACCACCCGTGCCTCAATAGCACTCCGACACCGCAAAGTGTAACCTCATCTTAGAACAACCAAGCAACTTCCTGCTCTATGCACCGAGCATCCATTACCAAGAACAACTCAAGACATTCCGTGATTCTCACACACTTATGAAGCATACTACAACCTTTGTCAAAAAAATTTCTTTACTCGAGCCATCCGCAATCTCAATCTCCGTAGGCCATAACTGATTCACCAGTATGCCTCAAACTGGAACCAATATAGCACATAACCACGCAATCAACTAATCAATAGCGGACTCCCCCACTTGGCTCGAAGTCATAGACCAAAACACACACAATAACTCGTAACACATATACTCTATTGCTGCCGTAATACCATAGTGAGATTTAAACTCCATTTTTCATAAGCTCGTGAAACACAGACCATCTGGTACTTTAACTCTTATGCAAATCTCGCATTCACTCTCGTAACAGTTAAGCCCACTCTCTTAAGCGACCCAAATTTAAATTGCAACACATATACTTTACTTATAAATGAGATCTTCTAACAGACAACATAAGGATCACACAACCTCAGAACACTTAGCAGGAGGTAACCCACCTACTTTGCCTCAAACTAGCATTTCTGTATACCTTCCACCGTCATAAACGTTACGCAGGCACTTAATCTTCCTGAGTCTGAACTCTTATCGCAACATGGAATTTACTTCACTCCCAACTAGGAAACATGAAAAGATTCTTCACACGCCCATAACTCAGGGCTATACTTCGAATCAAGATGGAAATCAAACACCAAATGGTCCTTGCTGCCCCAAAGTATACCTTTCTTGCCTCATTCGGTTCATATGAACACATCTCGCAGTCATAACATACTCATCACGTAGCTATCCAGTCATTACTCCCCTTAATAGGGACACAACAGAACATGTAGGTCCAGAAGCACGCGCTCACGCAATCATCAGCTCAGGGCTCGAGCTATAGGCAAAAATTCGACCTCAAGTCTTCTCGACTGGCCCGACATCAACACATAGAGAACACATCTCTCCCCTTGATCAGGGAATCACAAGCCATCGATGCACATCGGATACTGAGCACTCATGCGCGCATACAAATGCATGGAAGGAATTCAAAGAGTTACTTTTCAAGATGAATCAAGGATGCACGATAAGAATTCAAGAATGTGAAGTTTATCCTAAAGGTTCCGCAGCCTCCCGAGGATAAGTATAGACATCTCCATACCGATCCGCGAGACTCTACTAAACCCGCTCATGACTCGTGAGACCTATGTAACCCAGGCTATGATACCAACTTGTCACGACCTAAAAAAAGACCCGGTCGTGATGGCACCTATCGTGAAACTAGGCTAGCCGACACAACTCCCGAATCAACTATTTTCTAATAAACGTTGTTTTTATACCATTTATAAACCAATAATCTCATAATGAAAATTTAAAAGAAAAGTGCGGAATAATTACATAAGCCTGACATCGGGGTGTCACTAGTCATGAGCATCTCCCAAGGTCTGAGTACAACAAGAGTCTAAAAATATACTATATACAGTAATAAAAATGAGTGGAAGGAAGCGATGCTGCGAACATCGTACAACCACCTTGCTAACTCTAATGACTCCACGTCCGAGCAATCAACACCCGCTACCGAGTTCCGAAATACGTGAATCCACACACGAGGTGCAGAGAGTAATGTGAGTACTCCAACCCAGTAAGTAATAGAAATTCATAATCCTTTTCATAACTTAAAAACTTCAATTTAAATGAAAGATTATTTAAAACATTTGTTCAACATTTTCAATAGAGGCTCAGTCTAAAGATGAGTGAAAGCAGTAAATAAATCAACATGTTCAATAGAAACTCACTTTAAAGAGGAGTGAAAATAGTAAGTTCATAAACTAGCCCCTCAGGCAAAGCATCACTCATGTACATGTATATATATAGCCCCTCGGGCAAACCTCTCAGTCACTCGTGACTCAACTCTTACCAATCAGCGCTCACACTCAGCACTCACACTCAATAGGTACCATATAGTAACCGTTGCGGCGTGCAACCCGATCCATATATCGCTGTGGCGTGCAACCCGATCCATATATATAGTCGACTGTGTTCACTGGGGGTGTGCAGACTCCAGAGGGGCTCCTACAGCCAAAGCTCTATAACGCTACGACGTGAAGTTCAATCCAATATGTATATATCATTGTGACGTGCAACCCGATCCATATACATATCGCTGCGGCGTGCAGCCCGATCCATATACATACATACATATATATATATATATATATATATATATATATATATATATATATATTGCTGCGGCGTGCAACCCGATTCATAAATATATAATCCTCACAGCCAGACCCTCGGCCTCTCTCAATCATTAACCTCACCACCGGACCCTCGGTCTATCTCAGTCAATACCCTCACAATCAGACCCTCGGTCTATCTCAATCATCAACCTCACAATCACTCGGACCATCAGAAAAAAAAGGAAACTCAACCCAAACAGTTTTCAGATTTTAAGAATTAAGTGATAAAACCAGGTTTAAATAATAAACAGGTAAATCATGACTGAGGATATGCTTTCAAAACAAATAGAGTGAGAAAAAAATAGTAAAAATGCCCCTAAGTGTCTCAATAGGTCGGCACAAGACCCCAAACATGGCATACAACCCAAAATATAATATCAATCTCTAAAATATGGAATATCATAAGATTTCAAATCAAATACGCGACTTAACAGTCGTACGAGACTAACTAAGTCACAATCCCCAACGGTGCACGACTCTACGCTCGTCATCTAGCGTGTGTGTCACCTCAAAGTAGCACAACAACGGGGTTTCAAACCCTTAGGACAACATTTACAATCATTACTTACCTCAATCCAGTCCAAACTCTAGCCCGCAATGCCTTTGCCCTCGCGAATCGACCTCCGGATGCTCCAAATCTAGCCACAATCAGTACATAACCATTAGAATATGTTAAGGGAACAAAGCCCACTCGAATATCCAATTTACATCGAAAATCTCAAAATTGCTCAAACCCTTCCCCGTGCCCACATCTCATAATCTGATAAAAGTCACATCAATAGAATCCTCATCCTCTCACGAGTCTATACATACCAAGAACATCAAATCGGACCTCAATTGCCCCTTCAAATTCCCAATTTTAGGCTTTAATTTCCACCCTTTTCATGATTAAACAAGTAAGAATCAACATAGGATCGAGTATTGAGTTCAAAAATCTTACCTCCAAGTGTTTCCCTTCGATTCCTTCTTCAATCTTTCTCAAAAGCTCCAAAAATTGCTCAACAATGGAGAAAATAGACCAAAAATCGCGAACTCACTTTTTAAACATTTTGCCCCAGGTCTAAATCCTTCATCGTGATCGGGGTAATCCCTACGCGATCGCGAAGCACAATCTACCAGGCCCTCAAATTTACGCTACGCGAACGCGATGCTCAGAACTTTAAACCTACGCAAACATTGATACATCCACGCGAACGTGTTGCACTACTTGCCCAACTCACACGATCGCGACTCACGCTACGCGATCGGGAAAAACAACCTGACCTGCCCTCATCACATCCCTACGCGATCGCAAAACTCTCTACGCGATCGTGAAAGAGAAATCTCTGCAACAGCTGAAACTCAAAACCTGCAACTCCAAACAACATGGAATGATCCGATTGACCACCCGAAACTCACCCGAGGCCTTTGGGACCTCAACCAAACATGTCAACATATCCCATAGCATCATTCAAACTTGTTCCAACCTTCAGAACGCTCAAAGCTACATCAAAACGCCAAAATCACATCGAATTCAAACCTAAGAATTCCAAGAACTTCCAAATTACGCTTTTGATCAAAAACTCAACCAAACCACGTCCGAATGACTTGAAATATTGCACACACATCAAAAATGACACAACGGAACTACTGCAACTTCCGGAATTCCATTCCGACCCTTATATCAAAATCTCACCTATCAACGGTAAAACGCCAAAATCTCAATTTTGCCAATTCAAGCCTAAACCTTCCACGGCCTTCCAAAATGCATTTCGATCACGCTCCTAAGTCCCAAATCACCTAACGGAGCTAACCAAATCATAAAAAATTCGATCCGAGATCATATACCAACAAGTCAAATCTTGGTCAAACTTTTTCAAATTTCAAGCTTCAAACTGAGAACTGTTCTTCCAAATTCGTTCCGATTACCCTGAAAACCAAAACCAACGATTTACAGAAGTCATAAACCATCACACAGGGCAAGTCATGCCCGAGAACTGACGAGCAAAGTGCAAAAGCTCAAAACGACCCCTGGGGTCGTTACAATTATAATAATGATTATCTTTATAATGATGCAAGTGAAGATATTATCCTTAATTTAAAATTCAGTTTAATCGGCTATCTAAAAATTTAATGATATTTTGACCGGATTTATTTCAGTATGACTCCACTTTAAATTTATCGATATCTCTAGCCCTAGAATTTGAATTTTTAATACCCTATATATACAAAAAAATTTGTTCTTTGAATCATTAAATATTAAATTAGTTGATTATTATTATAAACCATTGCATATATTGTCTTAAAATTGTCAAGTAGTTTATTTTTTGACACCACACTTGGCTTAACCTCAATGCAAACTGCTCAAATTGCATTCCAATTCAAATTCAAATATCATATCAGTTTGTTAGTAATAGTGATTTTTTAAAAATGACACATAATGTAAATTAAAAAAAATATTCTAAGATATTCTTATCTTATAATCTATGTATTTGAGTTGAAAAAAATATATTTGAAATCGATGAGATTAACTTTCAAATTTTTTATACTCAACAAAGATGAAACATAAGAAGAAATTTGTTGTCATCTTTTACTTCTTGTTTTTAGATTTGTCTAACATTTTTTTTCAATATTTATTTTCTTTTATCTTATTTTTCATGTCATTATTTCTTTTGTTACAAAAAATTAATTTATTTCACTATAAAAGGATAAGTTTTAATAAAAAATTTCTAAATATGAACTTTAATTATATTTTTAGTCTTTGGTTGAAATTATTTCATATTTTCTTTTGGCTTTATCTAATCAATCTAAATAGGTGCTCACCCGACCACTTAAATTAAAAAATTGAATGATGTGTAATTGTAACGACCCGGCCGGTCATTTCATGAGTTACCACTCCGTTTTCCCCATTTCTGCTTTTTATTGCTTTGTTTATCGGTACTATGTGTTGTCGGGTTGGTTGGCTCGGGTTCGGAAAGGTTTTGGTAAGGTTTGAGACACTTAGTCTCTTTTGAGTGAGTTTAAGTTGGAAAAGTCAAGCGGATGTTGACTTATGTGAGAAAGGGCTCAGATGTGAATTCTAATGGTTCAGATAGCTTTGAAAGGTGATTTGGGATTTAGGAGCATGATCGGAATGTGTTTTGGAGGTCCAGAGTAGATTTAGGTTTGAATTGGCGAAGTTGGAATTTTGGTGTTCTCCGGTTGATAAGTGAGATTTTGATAGGGGTCGGAATGGAATTCCGGGAGTTGCAGTAGGTCCGTCTATAATTTGGGATGTGTGTGCAAAATTTCAGGTCATTCGGACGAGATTTGATAGACTTTTTGATCGAAAACGGAATTTGGAAGTTTTTAGGCTTGAATCCGATGTAATTTTGGTGTTTCGATGTTGTTTTTGAGCGTTCCGAAGGTTGAAACAAGTTTGAATGAGGTTATGGGATATGTTGTCATGTTTGGTTGAGGTCCCGATATCCTCGGGATGGATTCGGATGGTTGACAGATAGTTTGGAGTTTTGGAGAAGTTGCAAAATTTTCTGCTCCTGTTGTTTCTGCACCTGCGGATTTGGGGACCGTAGGTGTAACGCCGTAGATGCGGTCATGGACGTGAAGGGCAGGAGCCGCAGATGTAGAGCGCTGAGTGCACCTGTGATGGCACAGGTGCGAGTATTCGATCGCAGATGCGGAATTGGGCCTTTAAGTGAAATTCGTAGGTGCGGTGGGCTAGACCGCAGAAGCGGTACCAAAGATGCGGTGTACGGACCGCAGTTGCAAAAATCCTGGTTCAGAAAGTATAAAAGATTTCCTTCGTGATTTTTGAGTTATTCTTCACCATTTGTGTAACGATGCTTTCCCCGTGTTTGTTTATACTATTTTGATTTGCCGAGATGTTTGGTTTTGAGTTTCGGAGTGTTTTGAGACACTTAGTCCATAAATGAGAGTTTAAGTTGTAGAATTTGGGCCGTAGTTAGAGCTGTAGAAGATGACCTCGGAATGGAATTTCGACGGTTCCGTTAGCTTCGTTGGTTGATTTCGGGCTTAGGGGTGTGTCCGGATTGTGTTTTGGAGGTCCGTAGCTAATTAGGCTTGAAATACCAGAAGTTGAATTTTTGGAAGTTTCTGGTTCGATAGCGAGATTTTGATCTAAGGGTCGGAATGGGATTCCGGAACTTGGATAGCTCCGTAGTGTTGAATGTGACATGTGTGCAAAATTTTAGGTCATTCGGACGAAGTTTGATAGACTTTTTGATCGAAAGCATAATTTGAGAGTTTTTGGAGTTCTTAGGCTCTAATCTATGGTTAATTCAATGCTTCGATGTTGTTTTAGGTGTTTTGAGGATTGGTATAAGTTTGGATAGTGGTATATGACTTGGTTGTGCTTTTGGTTAAGGTCCCGGGGGCCTCGGGATAATTTCGGATGGTTGACGGGAAGTTGAAGTTAGAGTGTGCAGCTGAAGATGCTGGATTTCTATCATAACTGCACCTGCGGATTGGGGATCGCAGGTGCGGAGCCGCAGATGCGGCAAGTTGAGGAAAAGCTAGAAGCCGTAGTTGCGGAAGTGCTCACGCACCTGCGTGACCGCAAATACAGTAGAAGAATCATAGGTGAGGCCTAACCCTTTAAGTGAAATTTTGCAGATGTGCACCTGGGACCGCAAGTGCAGGTCCGCAGGTGCGAGGAAAAGGCTGCAGGTGCGGAAACCCTGGGCCAGAACCTATATAAGGTTTCAGTCACGATTTTGCCTATTCCTCAACATTTTCATTCGGGATTTGAGCTTTTTGGGAGGTTTTTGAGAGGGAATTCAAGGGAGCTTCGAGGAGGTAAGATTCTTGGAGCCTAAACTCGTTATTATGGTGATTTTTATCATTGTAAGCATGAAATTTGAGGGAAAATCAGTGGTAAATTGAGAGTTAGGGATTGATTAATTAGAGAGATTTGAGTGATGGTTTGAGGGACCATTTGAGGTCTGATTTTGGTACTTTTGGTATGACTGAACTCGTGAGAGTGTGAGGATTCTGAAAATGTAAATTTTACCCGATTCCAAGACGTGGGACCGAGGAGCGTTTTGGTCATTTTACCTAATTTCGCATATTAGCTCAGAATTTATTTGTAGAATCAGTTACTTGAAGTGCTATTTACATTATACAATTGAATTAAATAGATCTGGGCCATTTGGAGTTGAGTACTCGTGGCAAAAGCGTTATTTCTAGTTTATTTTGAGCCGATTCGAGGTAAGTGGCTTGCCTAACTTTGTGTGGGGGAATTACCCTTAGGATTTGACATTATTGATATTTGAAATACCTTGTATGTGAGGTGACGAGTGCGTACTTATGCTAATTGTTGAAAATTCGGTTTTCATTAAGTAATTACAATTATGTTTCTTTTTTCCTGTTTATACTACTTGCAAATTAAGCCTGTTGTTAGCTTAGGGAAGTATGTCTAATTGACTTAATTGCTTTACTTGCTCAAACTACCTTATTTGGATTATGTGCATCATGCTAGGCTAGAAATACCTGTTTTACCTTGGTATGGAATTTGAATTGAACTGTGTATTCTTCTTCTTCTTGTTGTGTGTTTACTTTGGGACTACGAGACAGTATTCCGGGAGATCCCCCTGTATGTTTACTTTGGGACTACATAATGGTATTTCGGGAGATCCCCCTGCACATTTACATTGGAACTACGGAACTTCACCCGATAGAGTCCCCCTGTACTGAGTACTTACATTTGGGACTACGAATCGGTATTCTGGAAGATCCCCTCACATTATGAGTTGGACTATGGGACAGTATCCCGGGAGATCCACTGGATATTTATATTTGGGGACTACATGATGGTATCCTGGGAGATCCCCGATTGTTATCTCTGTGTTGAGCTGTATTTCTTTCTCTGTTTACTTTGCCTCTATAGTAGTTGTTGTTGTTCTTTCTATCCTGTGTTACCTTTACTGTTGCACTTATTTATACTGTTTTGTTCTACACTATTAAACCTTTTATTTCATTTAACCTCAGTAGGGCCCTGACCTTCCTCGTCACTACTCGATCGAGGTTAGACTTGGAACTTACTGAGTACCGCTGTGGTGTACTCATGCCCTTTCTGCACATATTTTTCATGTGCAAATCCAGGTACTTCCACTCAGCCTTATCATCCTTGAGGCGAGGCACTTTTGTAGAGACTTCGAGGTATATCTGCCGCGTCCGCAGACCGAGGAGTCCCTTTCTATCTTTCTGTAATAGTATAGCCCTTCTGTATTTTTCCTGTTGTTAGACATTTCTGGAGTTAGAGCTTCTTATGTACCTCTTAACTTGTGATTCATAGGGTTCTGAATTTTGGGAGTGTTAGGTTGAGATTCTTGTAATGTTATATGCCGGGCGGCATCTTAAAAACTATTTCATTTTGTTATCTCGGTTTTATATTATTTTCTTTCTGCAAATTTGTTTCTTTTCCGCATTTGTTAGGCTTACCTAATCGTAGAGACTAGGTACCGTCACGATAGTTCACGGAGGTAGAACTGGGGTCGTGACAATTTGCATGCGAGTTTGAGCTTGAGGGAGCTATTTGAAGAGGGATTTTAAGGGGATTTCATAGAGGTAAGGTTTTTGGACCCTAAACTCATTTCTATGGTGTTCTTTCACTAATTTGGCTTGAAATTAAGGGTTAAAAATTGGGGACTAGGGCTTGAGATTGGAGACCTTTGAGTGAGGGTTTGGGGGAAAGTTTATGGTCAGATTTTGATACTTTTGATATGGATGAACTCGTGGGAGGATAAGGAGTTTATTGATGTAATTTTTATCGGATTCCGAGACGTGAGCCCGGGGGTCGGGTTTTGGTTAATTTCGGAATTTGTTTACTTTCGAGTGGGATTTGTTCCCTTAGCATATTTTAATGGTTATGTACTGATTTTGAATAGATTTGGAGCATCCAGAGGTCGATTCGAGAGGCAAATGCATCGCGGGCTAGAGTTTGGATCGGATAGAGGTGAGTAATGATTGTAAATGTTGTCCTGAGGGTATGAAACCCTGGATTTCACATCGTTGTGCGACTTTGAGGTGACGCACATGCTAGATGACGAGCGTGGGGTCGTACCATTGGGGATTGTGACTTAGTCCGTCCCGTATGGCTATTTTACCGCGTATTTAATTGAAAACTGTTTGCTATCATCATGCTTTGGGCTGAATGCCATATTTGGGCCTCGTGCTAACTGTTTTGGACCCTTAGGGGATTTTTACTACTATTCCTCACTATTTTGACTTCATATTTGTACATAGTCATGCTGTATTTTACTATTTTCATAACTCAGCCATATTTACTCTATTTTGACATCTTAAATGATATTTTGGGTTGAGCATCATATTTTAATATGCCCGAGTGGCCGAGGGCCTGTGTTGTGAGGTTACTATGGGATCGGGCAGCGCGCCGCAACAGTATTATGCTGATTCATGATTATGAGGCCGAGGCCCAATTTGTAATGCCACAAGGTGGCTTGATATGAGTCTAAGAGCCTATTTGATTATGCCACGATATGGCTTGATATTACGCTTGTGCTGTAAAGGGCCCCTCCCGAAGTCTGTACACCCCCAGTGAGTGCGGGTACCTAGTGTGATATGTGATATAGCCCGAGGGGCTGATATGAGTGATGGTGAGATAGCCCAAGGGGCTAGTTCTTTTGGTATTTTGCTTGAGGGGCCGATTTATGTTTCTATCTGTTCTCATTGCTTTTCAATCACTCGTTTAAACTGCTAAAAGATGTTTTAAAGAGGTTTTCACTGAACTAAGGTGTTGTTACGCGCTTTCACTGTTTTATTGCATTGTATTGGTTTTATACTGCCTCGTTGTAGCGTTTTGCTATATTTTACGTGTTTTCATATCACTCAGCTCCCTTTACTTTTATTACTCACTGAGTTGGTGTACTCACATTACTCCATGCACCCTGTGTGCAGATTTAGGAGCCTCGGGTCCCCCTACCTAAGGCTGATTGCTTCCAGCAGGTTGTTCGGAGTTCACTAGTGTCACAACCCTAAACCCGAACCCGGTCGTGATGGCGCCTCTCGTGAAGACGAGGCCAACCGATACATTTCCAATTCATTTTTAAGCAATTTAAGTAATAAGTATTATTAAGTCTTAATCATGATAAAATCCCAAAATAAACAGTGAAATAGTACAATTTGCGAAAATAAAACCAACACAGCCTGACATCGGGGTGTCACTAGTCATGAGTATCTATCAATATACTACAAGTCTGAAGAGTCTACACAGCTACTACAGAATCATTAAAAAGAGAAAATAAATGAGATAGGGGGAGAAGCACAGGGCTGCGAACGCCGAGCAGCTACCTCGTGAACTCCGGAATTTGCTGGAAGCTCTTAACCCTCGCCAGCAGGACCTGGAGCGCCTGAATCTGCACATGGGATGCAGGGAGTAAAATGAGTACTCCAACTCAGTGAGTAATAATAATAAATGAAGACTGAGAAATAAGAAATCATGTAAGGCACGTCACAGGCTATAAGGAAGCATTAAAAGCCAGTAAAAGTAATTAAACAATGAAATAATGCAAAGTCACTTTAGTTCAGTTTAAGTTTCTTAAAATGCCTTTTTAAACAGTTAGGCAAGTAAAAGACATGCAACTAGAAAAGGTAAACACATAAAGAAATGCCCCTCGGGCACAATACCAATAGGATCAGCCCCTCGGACAACACATGGAACAATAACCAGCCTCTCGGGCTATATCTCATATCACAATAGGTACCCGCGCTCACTGACGGTATGCAAACTCCTGGAGGGACCCCTTACGGCCTAAGCGCAATATCAAGCCATCTCGTGACATAATCATATAGGCTCTCGGCCTCATATCAAAAAGCCACCTCATGGCGTACAAATCTCAGGCCCTCGACCTCATAATCATAATCAGTGTTTCCTCACAACATAGGCCCTCGACCTTACTCAGTCAGAATCTCACAAGCCACTAGGCAACAGTAAAACATGATGCTTAGCCCAAAATATTATTTAAAATATCATTTTAAGTGTTAAAGCAAAGTAAACATGGTTGAGTTATGAAAATAGTAGAATGTAGAAGGACTGAGTACAAGTATAAGGTCAAAACAGTGAGGAGATATCATTAAAAATCCCCTAAAGGTTCAAATAGTTGGCACAAGGCTCAAATATGGCATTCAACCCAAAACATGATGACACCAAATAGTTTTCAGTCAAATACGCGGTAAAACAATTATTCGGGATGGACTAAGTCACAATTCCTAATAGTGCATGACCCCACGCTAGTCATCTAGTATGTGCGTCACCTCAACATAGCACCACGATGTGCACTCCGGGGTTTCATACCCTCAGGACAACATTTAAAATCATTACTCACCTCAATTCGGTCCGAACTCTAGCCTGCGATTCCTTTGCCTCTCGAATCGGCCTTCACTCGCGTTGAATCTATCCAAAATCAGAATCACAACGTCAAAGTATGCTAAGGGAACGAAACCCATGCGAAAATAATCAAATTTCAATATAAATCCCGAAATTACCAAAACCCGACCCCTGCGCCCATGTCTTGGAATTTGATAAATTTTACATCAATAGGTTTCTTATCTCTTCACGAGTTCATACATATCAAAAGTCCCAAAATCCGACCATAAATGGCCCCTCAAATCCTCAAGTCTATGCCTCAAATACCAAGCCCTAGTTTTCCCCAATTTTAACCCTTAAATTCCATTAATTACAGCTCTAATCCATGAAATAATCCCATAGAAAAGAGTTTTAGGTCCAAAATCATTACCACAATGAAACCCCCGTGAAATCCTTCTTCAAATCACCCAAAAAGCTCCAAAAACCGACTTAGAAATGGTGGAATAGCTCAAAAATCGTGAAAGAAACAATTTATATGTTTTGCCCCAGCTAAACCGCTTCTGCGGCCACAAGCTCGCACCTGCGAACCCACACCTGCGGTCCCAGGTGCGCTTTTATGCAAACCACTCAAACGCCAAACTCCATATCTGCGATGCATAGTCTGCACTTGCGCCATCGCAGGTGCGGCTCCTGGACCGCTTCTACAGTTCCAGCTCTCCTTGGTTCTTTTCGCTTCTGCGACTCCTTTTTGCATCTGTGGGGGTCGCACCTGTGGCCTCCAAACCGCATATGCGGTTATGACAACAGCTCCAACACTTCAGCTGCCAATTCCTATTTCCATTCTTTATGTCAACCACCCAAAATCATCCCGAGGTCCTCGGGACCTCAACCAAAAGCACAAACATATCACATAACCTTATTCAAACTCGTTCCTGTTGCGCCCCCTTTTTCTCGCGAAATCGGGTTTATGACATTTGGGAGGACAACTCGTTCCCTTTTGGGGAATTGGGTTTGAATAGAAGAGTCACCACCTAATGATTAAAATGCATTAGGACACTAAGAAAAGTTTGATTTGAAAAAACAGAGATTGGGTAAGGGCTTAAAATTATCCCAAGGGGAAGGTGATAGGCACCCCTCAGGATCCACTAGTGTGGTTCCCGGCCAAACTACTATTGTGACTTAAGTGCAAATAACACATAAGCAAATAAAGGCTTCAAATAAGAGGGTATTTTCACGTAATGGTTACAAATAAAAAAAAGTAAGAAAAAAGGAACTGAAAGAGTTGATTTTCTTAAAAGAAATGGTTTAAAAAAAGATTTAAAAGAAACAAAGATAACGAAGGGAAGGGGGGGGGGTCCTAGGTTTATTAATAATATGGATCACCCCACACAAAATCCGGTAATCACTCCTCAGTGAGGGGATACACATGATGTTATCGTGTGGTCATCATATCCATATCTACCCTTTCCCACCCTGTTAAGGTATTAAAGCACGGAATGGTCTCGTTTACTTATTGCATGCTATTATCCGTCCCAATCCTATCAGCCCCGGAGGTACTTGGGACTACTAATCCTAAAAGGAGGAGGTATTGGGCTTATTTGTGGTTTCAAAAGGTAAAATACTAAGGCGACAAACAAAACACATATAGCAAGTTTGGGGAAGCATGTAAACAAATAAAAAGGGCTCAAATAGACCTCCTTTAAACCAAAGAAAGCACATAATGTAGCATGACTTGCATGTACTGTTTAGGGTCTGATTAAAACATAAAAGGTTGAGGTAGACTGATTTATTACATAGTTCAGATAAGAAGCCCAAATCAGGCCTGCCTGCTGGTTGTAGCTGATAAAAAGTCTGATTCAGTTTATAAGTTTACCCTATGGATGCCTAAGTGTTGGAAGAAAATCCTATAGGCATGATATCTACAGACTTCAGAAACAAGGATATGAGCTGATTAGATACCGATTTAAGAAAAGTTGTCAATTATTAAAGGAGGGCGAGTTTTAGCAAAAGATCATAAGTTCTGCAACTGGTATTGCATTATTATTTTGGTTTTAGACTTATAAGCGAGTGAGGCGATTCAGATTTGATTAAAGCTCCTATAGGCATGCTTTCTAAGCGTTTGTCGACTTTAGAACGCTTTTATAGACATAGAGAAATGCAGAAATCTTACAAACATGATATCTAGGTGTCGTATTTTATATGAACATGATATCTAATTGCAGTTGGTTATTTAAGACCTATAAACATGTTTGCCTAATGAAAAGTGGATATGCAAGATTCAGAAAGACCTATAGGCATATTTTATATATGCATATGCACAATTCAGATTTCGAGTGATTATAGACATGATATCTATATGAGAGTGTAGAAATTCAGAAAACTCTTATGAACAGGATATCTATATATGGGAATGCAGGATTCCTATAGACATGATATCTACACATGAGAATGCAGAAATTCTTAGAGATATGCTATCTATATGAGGATGCGAGATTCCTGTAGATATGGTGTTTATATGAGAATGCAGGAATTCACTAGCCATCCCCGAGAGTTTTACTACAAAGTTATTACAACCCAGAAACGTAAAGTAGAAATACATCGGAAATTAAAAAGTACAACCAAGGAGAGCCTAATTCAGACTTCCTGTCTGAAGTATGAAGTAAACCAACTAGAGGTCATATTTCAAAGCCTTTCTTCCATTTGGATGTGTCAGAGTTCCCTAAGAGTTTCATAAGAACTCCGGGCAGTGCTTACACCTAAATGTATCACTAGATTAAGCCATAGTGCAGTGTGTAAAGGCCAGCCCTCAGGTGTCCAAGTTCAGAGGGAACTCAAGGTCCCAAGGCAAGGCTCACAAGAGGGGGGCAGAACTTAGGAACTAAGAGGGAGTGCAAGTGCGAAAGTAGAATTCTAAGAGGGGAAAGGGAAAAGGGGAATAACTTAAAATCAGTACACATAAGGGTGTAGGGGAATGGGGGAATTTGCAAGAGCAAAAGAAAAGCAGGCTGATGGGCACACCCAACAATGGGAGATGCTGGCACACCCTCTAGCCTGTTTGCTTAGAGGTTAAGACCCCATTTGTCACGACCCAAACTGGAGGGCCATGACTAGCACCCGACCACACTTGCCGAGCACCAACGTACATTTCATCTAACCTTCATTATTATCTTTTAGGGCTGACGAGATCAATATAAATGGTAGACCTGGATCATGGAAACCAGCAATAAAATATGACGGCATGAACATACATAGCAGGGGATGACCAGACAATCAAGAAACTACATATAAGGTATGAGCTACCATGCTACTATGAAAGACTATACAACAAAAACTAGCCGACAAGGCATACCAAACTATACATGAGTCGACACCTGTCTATGAGCCTCTAAAGGAACATAAGTGCTGCAACATAGCCGGAACAGGGCCCCGACATACCCATAATGTCTATAACAAAAATGCATACCAAGACCAAGGCAAGTCCGGAGAAGGGATCTCGCCAATCACCGCTGAACTGGACAGCCTACTGTGGTGGGGGAGCTGCACCTGCCTGTCTATCAGGACCTGCAGCACGACATGCAGCGTCCACAAATAAAAGGACGTCAGTACGAATAAAGTACTGAGTATGTAAGGCAGGGAACCATAAATACGATCAGTAATGTAAGCAAGGATAGAGAATATACAACCTGTAACATCTTAGTACCTCTGAGGGCTACTTACATGAAATGCATGATACATATGTATAAATACATAAACCCTTAAAACATTCGCCTCTGTGGGCATCATCATCATCATATCGTACCCGGCCATAATAGGCTCGGTAAAAAAATGTACCCGGCCATCATAAGGCTCGGTAGAATCGTACCCGGCCACGTGGAGCTCGGTAAAACCCAACTGATCAGTGGTTGCACAATAGGTGCCGTACCCGGCCAACTATAGTGTGGCTCGGTAGAGTAAAATAGATACATATATATAATGCATGCTCGACTCATGGAATCACATTCTAAACCTTTCGGAGTGACGTAAGGTCGGTATCCTCTGTACACGTTATTAGGACTAACTCTTCACTATGAACCTTATAAGAATCAGGAAGTACCAACAACATTGATAACATAAGAATAAGAGAAGCAACATTAACATCAATCGTTCCATAAGAGGGAAAACAATGTAAGTACTACTAGCTTCTAAGAGTAGAGTATCTTGGAAGCTCATTCATTACATTATGTACAATCGGAGTCGTGCAAAAGAAGGAAAGGGATAGCCTCACATACCTTGTATATACTGCCCCAATCTCAAGCTATGCAATTGTCAAAACTCCTTAGTCTACAATAAGAGAAACGATACTATCGTTATCATTTAAGCGTCATAACTATTATGTATCGACCACAACCTATTTTACGATGAAACGGACAGCACCTCCCCTATATATATGACCTCACACCATTCAAAACAGTCACCAAACAGCCCAAACAACATCAATAATAAACATATTGAGCCTCCCAAAATAGTCCACACACAGCCTAATCACTCCATACATACGACGACCACCGTAGTCGTGTCAAACAACCTGGAAATGTTACGAATAACTATCAGCCCATAACCCTACATATATATGGTGTTTCTCCACACCCTTCCTCCTCCAAAACTCCACAAAACAGTAGTAAAATACGCAGCCCAACAGCAACGCAAAACAGTCCACAAAACAATAACATTACTACCAAGCCTTTCGATATATATTTCACAAGTTCTAGCTTCAATGGCTTAGCCGCAACTTGGATAATCTTAAATACATATAGAGTAAGAGGTTCCTTACCTTTATACAGAAATAACAACTCCAATTTGACCTTAAATTTCCATGAAATATCCCTCCAATGCTGCCACAACAACAAAAAAGCGAAACTAGCGATCAATTAGTGTTTTTCGGCACTAGAATCACTTTAGAAGGCTTGAAATCACCTAGGATTGATATTAAGAACATGAGGGAGTATTTACAGAACATAAACCCTTTAAAACAACCTCCCACACGAGCTGGAACGACACAAAAATGAGCAACAACAAGAAGAACAAGAGACTTACTAGCGCCACGGAATTCCCGACACTTGATTTGTGTTGTTTGCCCTTTTTTTGGGTCTTGAATCTTGAGAGAACCTTGAGAGGATGTTCCTAGGGTTCTAAGGTCTGAAAATAGTGAGAAGAAATGACTTAAAACGGGTTGGAGGCATCCTATATAGGTCCAAATATCTTAAACCGCCTTAGTGGGCCCCATAGAGAGGTGCTTGGCGCAGTCTCGCAAAAATGCGAATATCTCTCTACTCCAAGATCGTATCGATGAACAGTTTAATACGTTGGAAACTAGACTCGTAGATCTTTAATTTGGTTGGTAGATCACCCCGTAATTCCTTGTAAATTAGGATAAAATATTAGAAACATTTGACCTAATATTTAAGTAAAATTATGAACCTAAGTTGCGACAACTTTTGTCGACTTTTGTTTCATAACTCGTTTGACTTCAAGACTTATGATACGGATATTATATGATTAAAATACCTTAATAAATGAACTCTTGAGTGTATTAAGCACCGCTAGATTACTTGAAAATACGAGTTACAACATCCTTGATTCATTTAACTTCTAATACTTGTTAATCACCCTTATACACTCTTGTATCACTTAAGACCAATAGGATTGACTTCTTATCATCTCAAAGATAATTCCTTCTTGGATTTATGTTAACTAATATATGGCATGAACTAACACATGTGGATATGGGTTGTAACACCCTCCCCCCTTAGGAACATTCGTCCTCGAATGTAAGGGTTTATGGGGAGTTTAAATCATCGTGGATTCCAATGGAAATTTCCGATCAATTTTCCCCTATAAAATGGTCACTAGCAAAACTTGCAAGTAATTAAGCCCAACATATGGCTTCACAAGGCTACACAAAGCATTATGCGTATTTACATTATCTACATATCACCATTTTGTATTAAGGAGGAGTATTCTCAAATTATTGCTTACCTCATAGAGCCGTTTCACCTTCCAATGTATCCTGTCTTCCACCAGCATCCTTGTTATCTTCATTCTGGAATAAGTAAGGGTATTTAGACTTCATCTCCTCTTCTGCTTCCCATGTCATTTCTTCCATATTTTTGTTCCTCCACAATACTTTGACGGAAGCTACATCTTTTGTTCTCAGCTTGCGGACTTGCCGATCTAATATCGCCACTGGCACTTCTTCATATGATAGGTCCTCTGTAACTTGTACATCTTTGATAGGGACGACTCGAGAAGGGTCTCCAATACATTTTCTCAACATAGATACATGGAATACCGGGTGGACAAATTCCAATTCGGATGGCAATTCTAACTCATAAGCAACCTGTCCAATTCGTCGAAGAATTTTATACGGCCCGATATACCTTGGACTCAGCTTACCTTTCTTCCCAAAACGCATAATACCCTTCATTGGTGAGATCCTCAGGAAAACCCAATCACCAACCTCAAACTCTAGATCACGACGTCGGACATCAGAATAAGATTTTTGCCTGCTTTGTGCCATCCTCAATCGCTCCTGTATCACTTTCACCTTCTCAATAGCTTGGTGAATCAAATCTGGCCCATATAATTCTGTTTCACCGACTTCGAACCATCCAACTGGTGATCTACATCTCCTCCCGTATAGTGCCTCGTATGGGGCCATTTTAATACTGGAATGGTAGCTATTGTTATAGGCGAATTCTATGAGTGGAAGATGATCATCCCAATTCCCCTTAAAATCTAGAACACATGCTCGTAGCATATCTTCCAGTGTCTGAATGGTACGTTCAGCCTGTCCGTCAGTCTGCGGATGAAATGCAGTGCTGAGATTTACTTGTGTGCCTAAACCCTTCTGGAAAGACCTCCAAAAGTTAGCCGTAAATTGAGCTCCTCGGTCTGATATAATAGATACGGGCACACCATGAAGCCTAACAATCTCCTTGATATACAACTTCGCATAATCTTCAGCCGTGTAAGTTGTCTTCACTGGCAGAAAATGGGCACATTTTGTAAGTCGATCAATTATCACCCAGATGGAGTCAAACTTATGATAAGAGCGAGGTAATCCAATAATGAAGTCCATATTAATCACCTCCCACTTCCAGGTCGGAATCTCTATATTTTGAAGCAATCCACCGGGTTTCTGATGTTCTATCTTTACTTGTTGACAATTGGGACACTGGGCTACAAATTCTGCAATAGACTTCTTCATATTATCCCACCAATACTGCTCCTTGACATCATGATACATCTTTGTCGAGCCGGGATGGATGGAATATCGGGATTGATGAATCTCATTCATAATCTTCTCTCGCAACCCTGCCACATTAGGCACACACAATCGGCTCTGGTATCTCAGTGCCCCGTCTTTTCCGATCCTAAAAGCCATACTTTTACACTGTTGAATGCTTTCTCTTAATCGTACTAAGATAGGATCTTCATATTGTCGTGCTTTTACCTCGGCTACCAAAGATGATTCTGATGTATTCTGTACAGTAACACCTCCGTCATTAGAGTCTAACAATCTGATTCTCATATTGGCTAGCTGATGAAGCTCTTTAATCAACCCCCATCTACCTGCCTCAATATGTACTAAGCTTCCCATTGATTTACGGCTGAGAGCGTCTGCCACAACATTGGCTTTACCGGGATGATACAATATCTCGACGTCGTAGTCTTTCAATAATTCAAGCCACCTACGCTGCCTCAAATTCAACTCTTTCTGCTTGAAGATGTATTGTAAACTCTTGTGATCTGTGTAGATGTCAACATGGACGCCGTATAAGTAGTGCCGCCATATCTTCAAAGCATATATTACTGCAGCCAATTCCAAATCATGGGTTGGATAATTCTTTTCATGCTTCTTCAATTGTCTTGATGCATAAGCAATCACATTCCCACACTGCATCAATACGCACCCCAAACCTATACCTGAGGCATCACAATATACCACATAACCTTCTGTTCCTTCAGGAAGAGTGAGCACTGGTGCAGATGTCAATCGATTCTTCAGCTCCTGAAAACTACGTTCACAAGTGTCAGACCACTGGAATTTGGTAGCTTTTTGTGTTAACTTAGTCAATGGTGATGATATAGAGGAAAATCCTTCTACAAACCGCCTATAATATCCTGCTAGCCCTAGGAAGCTGCGGACTTCTGATGGTGTTGTAGGTCTCGGCCAATTCTTTACTGCATCGATCTTCTGAGTGTCGACACTAATACCCTCATCAGATATCACATGGCCAAGGAATGCTACTGAGTTCAGCCAGAATTCACATTTGGAGAGCTTAGCATATAACTTACGATCCTGAAGCGTCTGTAATACTATCCGCAAGTGGCCCGCATGTTCCGCCTCCGAACGAGAATACACTAGAATGTCATCAATGAATACAATCACGAACACATCAAGATAGGGCCTGAATATAGTATTCATGAGATCCATAAAAGCTGCTGGGGCATTTGTTAGCCCGAACGACATCACCAAGAACTCAAAGTGCCCATATCTTGTCCGGAAGGCCGTCTTTGGAATATCCTTCTCCCTAACCCTCACCTGATGATACCCTGAACGTAAATCAATCTTGGAGAAATACTTGGCACCCTGGAGTTGGTCAAACAGGTCATCAATTCTTGGAAGTGGATACTTGTTCTTTATAGTAGACTTATTCAACTGTCGATAGTCGATACACATCCGTAACGACCCGTCTTTCTTCCGCACGAATAGGACTGGTGCACCCCAAGGTGAAGTGCTAGGCCTAATAAAGCCCTTATCCAGCAAGTCCTTCAACTGCACCTTCAACTCTCGCAACTCTGCCGGGGCCATTCTGTATGGAGGAATAGAGATCGGTTGAGTGTCAGGCAACACATCAATGCTAAACTCAATCTCCCTTTCAGGAGGAAGGCCTGGGAGTTCATCTGGGAAAACATCTGGGAATTCGTTGACCACAGGGATTGATTGTAAAGTAGGCGGTTTCGCCTCCGCATCCCTAACGCGAACGAGATGATAAATGTAACCTTTTGAGATCATTTTCCTTGCCTTAAGATAGGAAATAAACCTACCTTTCGGTGTAGCAATGTTCCCTTTCCATTCAATGATGGGTTCACCCGGAAATTGGAACCTAACCATCTTCGTACGACAGTCAACATTTGCATAGCATGAGGCCAACCAGTCCATTCCCATTATCACATCAAAATCAACCATTTCTAACTCAAATAAATTTGCCGAGGTTTGACGACTACAAATCATCACAGTGCAACCTCTATATACCCTTCTAGCAATCACAGAATCTCCTATCGGAGTAGATACCGCGAGGGGTTTACTTATCAATTCAGGTTCAATGCCAAACTTATTAGCCACAAAGGGTGTAACATATGATAATGTAGATCCCGGATCAATCAGCGCATATACATCATAAGAAAACACAGATATAATACCTGTAACAACATCTGGAGACGACTCGAGATCCTGTCGACCTACTAGAGCATAGGTTCGATTTTGAGCACCACTCGAACTCGGCACTGCACCTCTACCCCTACCACGACCTGTCGACTGCTGAAAACCCCGTGCTGGAGGTCGAACTGATGAGGAAGAACCAGACACAGATCCAGTCGGCTGAGCCATACCATCACCTCCTCTATTAGGACAATCCCGCATCATATGGCCAGGCTGCCCGCACGAATAGCATGCATCAGAACCTCGACGACACAGTCCAATGTGGGCCTTGCCGCACTGATCACAATGTGGTGTTGGGGGTCTCATCTGACTAGTATCCCTATGATGTTGCGAGCCAGATGCCCGCGAACTCTGACCTGGACCAGAATAGGATCGATCATATCGAGGCCTCTGAAACTGTGGAGGAGCACTAGCTACAGGTGGCGCCGAACTCCTCGAAAACTGTGGCCTGATGCGGCCTCTGAAGTCATCAGAATACCCTGCAAATCTCGCCCTCTTATGCTGGCCCCTATCCTGCTCCCTAACTGCCCTCTGCTGGCGCTTACGATCCTCTAGGGTCTGGGCATAAGCTTGAATACGGGAAATATCCATGCCCTCCACCAAGGAGGCTGTCGTACACTCATTTATCAGATGTGGTCCCAACCCATTCACGAACATATGCACCCTATCACTCATCTCGGCCACCATATGGGGAGCATACCTTGCCAAAGAATCAAACTGCATACTGTACTCTCGCACACTCATATTACCTTGTCTAAGGTTCAAGAACTTATCAGCTCTAGCTCGTCGTATCTCAACTGGCAAGTAGTGACGAAGAAAGGCCTCAGAAAATTCCTTCCACACAGCTGGAGGAGGGTTCGGACCCCTGGATCTCTCCCAACTATCATACCAGAGAACCGCTAAATCCCGTAGCCGATAAGAAGCCAACTCTACTGCCTCTGTATCACTAACATGCATAACCCGAAGTGTACGATGAACCTGGTCAATAAAAGTCTGTGGGTCCTCCTTGGGGTCTGATCCGGTAAACACTGGAGGGTCTAAATTAATAAAATCACGAACTCTTGTACTAACTGGTTTCTCAGCAGCACCTGTATTCTGCCTCTGAGCCTGAGCAGCTACCAAGCTAGTCAATAACTGCAAAGCACTCCGCATATCCTGGTCTGGAGTGCCAGACGGAGGAACTGGAGGCGCTGAGTACCTTCTAATATCCTCTGGAGGAGATGGAGTAGATGAGGTATGAGAGGGCATCTCACTCTGAGCCTCACTTTGTCCTGCTCTGACTTGGGGCACCTGACTAGTACCCTCTCCCGCTGCTGTATCAAGCCGTCTACTAATCGTTTGCTTCCTAGTCGAAGGCATCACTGAAAAAAACAAGGTGAATATTAGAGACGAACACTTACGACTCAACTCTACGCACGATCTAGATTCAGGAAGAAGGTAACAACCCTAGATGTCATGTAGCCTCCTGATTATAAATGTGGCGCGCTACACATCCATAATCAAGAATCTACTAGACACGGCTCATAGACAACCCCTAGGACAGACTTGCTCTGATACCAAGTTTGTCACGACCCAAACTGGAGGGCCATGACTAGCACCCGACCACACTTGCCGAGCACCAACGTACATTTCATCTAACCTTCATTATTATCTTTTAGGGCTGACGAGATCAATATAAATGGTAGACCTGGATCATGGACAACCAACAATAAAATATGACGGCATGAACATACATAGCAGGGGATGACCAGACAATCAAGAAACTACATATAAGGTATGAGCTACCACGCTACTATGAAAGACTATACAACAAAAACTAGCCGACAAGGCATACCAAACTATACATGAGTCGACACCTGTCTATGAGCCTCTAAAGGAACATAAGTGCTGCAACATAGCCGGAACAGGGCCCCGACATACCCATAATGTATATAACAAAAATGCATACCAAGACCAAGGCAAGTCCGGAGAAGGGATCTCGCCAATCACCGCTGAACTAGACATCCTACTGTGGTGGGGGAGCTGCACCTGCCTGTCTATCAGGACCTGCAGCACGACATGCAGCGTCCATAAATAAAAGGACGTCAGTACGAATAAAGTACTGAGTATGTAAGGCAGGGAACCATAAATACGATCAGTAATGTAAGCAAGGATAGAGAATATACAACCTGTCACATCTTAGTACCTCTGAGGGCTACTTACATGAAATGCATGATACATATGTATAAATACATAAACCCTTAAAACATTCGCCTCTGTGGGCATCATCATCATCATATCGTACCCGGCCATAATAGGCTCGGTAAAAAAATGTACCCGGCCATCATAAGGCTCGGTAGAATCGTACCCGGCCACGTGGAGCTCGGTAAAACCCAACTGATCAGTGGTTGCACAATAGGTGCCGTACCCGGCCAACTATAGCGTGGCTCGGTAGAGTAAAATAGATACATATATATAATGCATGCTCGACTCATGGAATCACATTCTAAACCTTTCGGAGTGACGTAAGGTCGGTATCCTCTGTACACATTATTAGGACTAACTCTTCACTATGAACCTTATAAGAATCAGGAAGTACCAACAACATTGATAACATAAGAATAAGAGAAGCAACATTAACATCAATCGTTCCATAAGAGGGAAAACAATGTAAGTACTGCTAGCTTCTAAGAGTAGAGTATCTTGGAAGCTCGTTCATTACATTATGTACAATCGGAGTCGTGCAAAAGAAGGAAAGGGATAGCCTCACATACCTTGTATATACTGCCCCAATCTCAAGCTATGCAATTGTCAAAACTCCTTAGTCTACAATAAGAGAAACGATACTATCGTTATCATTTAAGCGTCATAACTATTATGTATCGACCACAACCTATTTTACGATGAAACGGACAACACCTCCCCTATATATATGACCTCACACCATTCAAAACAGTCACCAAACAGCCCAAACAACATCAATAATAAACATATTGAGCCTCCCAAAATAGTCCACACACAGCCTAATCACTCCATACATACGACGACCACCGTAGTCGTGTCAAACAACCTGGAAATGTTACGAATAACTATCAGCCCATAACCCTACATATATATGGTGTTTCTCCACACCCTTCCTCCTCCAAAACTCCACAAGACAGTAGTAAAATACGCAGCCCAACAGCAACGCAAAACAGTCCACAAAACAATAACATTACTACCAAGCCTTTCGATATATATTTCACAAGTTCTAGCTTCAATGGCTTAGCCGCAACTTGGATAATCTTAAATACATATAGAGTAAGAGGTTCCTTACCTTTATACAGAAATAACAACTCCAATTTGACCTTAAATTTCCATGAAATATCCCTCCAATGCTGCCACAACAACAAAAAAGCGAAACTAGCGATCAATTAGTGTTTTTCGGCACTAGAATCACTTTAGAAGGCTTGAAATCACCTAGGATTGATATTAAGAACATGAGGGAGTATTTACAGAACATAAACCCTTTAAAACAACCTCCCACACGAGCTGGAACGACACAAAAATGAGCAACAACAAGAAGAACAAGAGACTTACTAGCGCCACGGAATTCCCGACACTTGATTTGTGTTGTTTGCCCCTTTTTTGGGTCTTGAATCTTGAGAGAACCTTGAGAGGATGTTCCTAGGGTTCTAAGGTCTGAAAATAGTGAGAAGAAATGACTTAAAACGGGTTGGAGGCATCCTATATAGGTCCAAATATCTTAAACCGCCTTAGTGGGCCCCATAGAGAGGTGCTTGGCGCAGTCTCGCGAAAATGCGAATATCTCTCTACTCCGAGATCGTATCGATGAACGGTTTAATGCGTTGGAAACTAGACTCATAGATATTTAATTTGGTTGGTAGATCACCCCGTAATTCCTTGTAAATTATGAGAAAAGATTAGAAACATTTGACCTAATGTTTAAGTAAAATTATGAACCTAAGTTGCGACAACTTTTGTCGACTTTTGTTTCATAACTCGTTTGACTTCAAGACTTATGATACGGATATTATATGATTAAAATAACTTAATAAATGACCTCTTGAGTGTATTAAGCACCGCTAGATTACTTGAAAATACGAGTTACAACATCCTTGATTCATTTAACTTCTAATACTTGTTAATCACCCTTATACACTCTTGTATCACTTAAGACCAATAGGATTGACTTCTTATCATCTCAAAGATAATTCCTTCTTGGATTTATGTTAACTAATATATGGCATGAACTAACACATGTGGATATGGGTTGTAACACCCTCCCCCCCTTAGGAACATTCGTCCTCGAATGTAAGGGTTTATGGGGAGTTTAAATCATCGTGGATTCCAATGGAAATTTCCGATCAATTTTCCCCTATAAAATGGTCACTAGCAAAACTTGCAAGTAATTAAGCCCAACATATGGCTTCACAAGGCTACACAAAGCATTATGCGTATTTACATTATCTACATATCACCATTTTGTATTAAGGAGGAGTATTCTCAAATTATTGCTTACCTCATAGAGCCGTTTCTTCTTCCAATGTATCCTGTCTTCCACCAGCATCCTTGTTATCTTCATTCTATTAGGTGTTTATTTAATTTTAATTTGATTTACTTAGGTTTTGTTTTTTTAAAAAATAAAGAAGAAAATAAAATAATAATAAAAACCCTCCATTCAACCTTAAAGAAGGTCTGTTCAAACACCAGTGGATTTTTCTGATTTGTTCTTTCAAAGCTTTAAGGTGAGTTAATTTTCTTTTCTTTATTTCAGTTCGTATGTTTGTGTGTTGTTAAAGGTCCGTCCGTATGGCCAAACTTTTTGTTTTGTGTTTTTGAATTTCTATTGTCCACCTTGGCCGGACCTCTGTATTCGGTCGAGTCTTTCTTCATAATGTGTGTGTGTAAACTGTGTGTTCAATTGAATTCGTAATTGGTCATTCAATTAGCTCCCAAAGTCATTTCTGTATTGACATTGCAATCTGAACCCCTTGTTGATACTGTTTGGATTTCTGATCTTTGGCTAGAATTGTACATGTTATGATTAATATAGTCGAGTCGACATGTGTCGTCAATTAGTTTCAACTGCCTGAACAATAACAAATCGATTTACTTCTGGGCACATTTGTTTGAATCAATTAGGAACTGAGTTTGTTTACTTATAGTTGTTAATTTGAATCAGAAATGTAAAAGGAATGTTTGTTTAAGTTCTGAATTGGAGGGCATGTGCACTTGTGCACAACATGTGTATTTGTGCACCACAGGTGCATTTGTGCACAGCCTGTGCCCTGCATAAGGGCTTTTGAATAAAATAGTTGACAGCACATGCTGTCCGAAATATTCTGCTGCCCATTACCTTGCTTTAGTTCAAAAATATTAAACCTTACCTAAAAGTAAGTCTGCCAGGGAATATCATGGGCTGGTGTTCTTATTTAAATAGTAAGTGGAATCTGAAAATAAGAGAGCACATGGGAGGATGTTCTGATTTGTGTAAAACAGGCTGTTAAAGGGGTGATGGGAGGCTGATAAAAGGGGGGATTTTGATAAGAGAAAGGGACAGACTTAAGAGAACAGGGAGATAGAGAGAGGGGACTCAGATTGAACATTGAGAGCTGAGTTTTGGAAAAGAGAGAACACTGAGAAAGAATTCTTTTTGATAGCTCAAATAGATTTCAAGACTGAAAATTGACATTGAATTTTGAAAAGAAAGGAGATAGGGAGAAGGATATCACAAAAATCAGAAATTGTTTTTCTTCCTGCTGTTTGTTCGATCCTTAGCAGGTTCAACCTGTTCAAATAAGTTCTGATTTCCTCTCAAGTATCAGCTAGGTTTTGTTGTTTGGTTCGTATTGGCTGCTTTCTCTTGGAATTGGATTGTCTGAATTCTGATTCCACTCCCCTGCTTATTGCTGTCATTTTGCTGCCTCTTCCCATTGGCTATAGTTGCATCTTGCACTGGGATTTGTTCTGTTACTATCTGCTGTTACTGCTGCTGTTTGGTGTATGCTACTATATGTCTAACTGACTTCCCTGCTTCTTCGTTGTAAGCATTTCCAAGTACACATTTCAAGCCTCCATATTTGTGTAACCGATTGTAACAATGAAAAGCATGAATCGAAAAGTCTGAAGGAATTATAATCATCTGTTTGTTCTATTTACAACCCTTTATAAATGTTGTTAAGTTATGTAAATTTTAGTTTGTAGTTCAATAGAGAATATATTAGCAAGTGTGTATTTAATCGAAGCTCATGCCGATCTAAACCACGATATGTAATTCGTTTAATGGTATACCAGATGTAACTATAATTCATGGCATATGCAACCATTAGTGTGATTGTTAATTCAAACTCGTTCTTCAACATGTTTTGAATATGTAGGGTGAATGGTCCATTTCAATTTCGCAGAAAATACAATACAGTTTTAGATTCTCGATTTTCAGCTTCATTAGGCAGTTTATAGGATGAGTTTCAAATATCATTAGTCGCATCTTCTAATAAGTGGTTTTAATTAATCCTGGCTAAATGAGTTAAAGTTAAGGAGCTCCTGTAATAGTCGTAGCATTTCATCAATCTTGTATATAATTCTTCACCCTGTAAATAATTAATCAGACGATTAACAAAAATCTGGATTTGGCCAAAGCATATAATTGAATTAGCATGCATCTTTTCTTCTATTTTTAGAGACAAACACATTTAGAAATGTAGTCGCTTTAGAATGTTCCTTCTAAAATAATGAGACGAGCCTCGCCAAATAAAAATGTAAATTGCGGGGCCCTCAATAATTAACCATAATAAATATTTAGAATTCAGGACTGGCCGTTTAGTGAATTTCATGGCCTTCCTCAAAAATAATAACGCGTTTAGACTTTTTAGGCGCGGCTCAATTAATTTAACCTTCTTAAACACGGGTGCACATTGATGTGACCCTAATCCCAATCTCAACGGAGTCAAAATGTGTCGACGATCACGGGTGCATTGATTGTGACATGGTTCGAGATGCATTTTCGCGACGTTGCAATTCTATAAAACTAAATGATAATAATAAAAGCGGTTTAAACTTAATAAAAGCACGTAAGTCATAACATGTATTTAAATCAGATATTTAGCCATTATAACAATTTAAGCGACCGTGCTAGAACCACGGGATTCGAGGGTGCCTAACACCTTCCCTCGGGTCAACAGAATTCCTTACTTAGAATTTCTGGTTCGCAGACTTCATTTGGAAAAGTCGAAAATTTCCTCGATTTGGGATTCAAGATAAACCGGTGACTTGGGACACCAAAAGCCAAACCTTTCCCAAGTGGCGACTCTGAATTAAATAAATAATCCCATTTCGAATATTGTCACTTAAATTGGAAAAACTCCCCTCGCGCATTCAACCCTTCGGGGGCGGGCGCGCAAAAAGGAGGTGTGACAGCTCTGGCGACTCTGCTGGGGATTTGTACAAGGGAATCTCCATGGGGGATTTGTAACAAGGGATACCCTGTGGGGATTTGTCGGTTTTGGAAGCAAATCAACTACCATGGCCAGTCGGGATGGGACTGACGCGCCACTGAGGTCGTACATTTTATTTGACTCTTGCCAAACGGAGCCCTGTAAAAAACCCGGTCCTACCACCTTTCTTTGTAATTGTTACGGAATTAAGAGTTAGATCAAAAGGACTCAAAGAAAACTATGTAAAGGAAATCATATGGGTTCAAAGAGAAGCGTCCCTTTCGGGGAGAGAAGAAAGACTTATCTGGAGTGTATGCTGGCTTCAACTGACATGACATGCCTTTTGGACTGGATGCCCGACCTTCAAGAAACTGCATTTCCTCATGAATCAAAACAGATCTATGTGTTTTTTTTTCTCAAAACCCGGGAACCTTGCCAGGACTTTCTGAGGTGGAATCATCTTTTTGGCCGACAACGCCCTTGCGGGTTTTCTCTAGTCGACCTCTCTTATTTCTTTTCTTCACAAAGAAAACATTGTCAGTTTGAAAATGGCGGTTGGTTTTGGGGGCCTTGACCGTTCCAATTGCTTTGTCTTAGGTTGAGGAACTCTGCCATTGATTAGATTTACATGCGAAACCCTTTGGACTACTCAGACTTGCGTTTCTAGATTTTGTGATGATTTGCCCTATAAGGCTTTGGTTTTTCCGTCCCGTTCCGCTTGGGGATTTTCGGTGGGGATTTTATTAGGGAGACTCTGTGGGGATTTGTACAAGGGAATCTCCGTGGGTATTTGTCCAATGCGAACTCTGTGAGGATTTTTTTTTTTTGTAGCAAACTTGCTGGGGATGTGCTGGGGTGGACCTCTTTAGGGAATTGTACAAGGGGAGACTCCATGGGGGATTTGTAACAAGGGAATACCCTGTGGGGATTTGTCGGTTTTGGAAGCAAATCAACTACCATGGCCAGTCAGGATGGGACTGACGCGCCACTGAGGTCGTACATTTTATTTGACTCTTGCCAAACGGAGCCCTGTAAAAAAAACCGGTCCTGCCACCTTTCTTTGTAATTGTTACGGAATTAAGAGTTAGATCAAAAAGACTCAAAGAAAACTATGTAAAGGAAATCATATGGGTTCAAAGAGAAGCGTCCCTTTCGGGGAGAGAAGAAAGACTTATCTGGAGTGTATGCTGGCTTCAACTGACATGACATGCCTTTTGGACTGGATGCCCGACCTTCAAGAAACTGCATTTCCTCATGAATCAAAACAGATCTATGTGTTTTTTTTTCAAAACCCGGGAACCTTGCCAGGACTTTCTGAGGTGGAATCATCTTTTTGGCCGACAACGCCCTTGCGGGTTTTCTCTAGTCGACCTCTCTTATTTCTTTTCTTACTGTCGCCTGCTAGCACTCTTTGCGAGTTTTTTACTAAACAAGCTCTCTCATTTTCGATTTCCCTTCTCGCGTCGCCTCACGGTGCCCAAAGGTTTTCACCGACAAGACTCTCTCATTTTATTCTCCTCATTTTGTTGTATCAGACCCTAATAATTCCATCTTCCCATTTTGAAACGCTTTGCTGATTGATCAGAAGGACTTGGACAACGGCTTGGGGTGAAAAGAATGTGGATTGAACTACAACTTTGGAACCTTTTGGGCGGGGATCATTGCCGAATTATTATAACTTCTGCCCCAGTTTTAACTTTCGGGGGAATTCCTGGATTTTATTGTTGGTGTGACTGAACCCCAAGGAGAGGTTGCCTACGTATCCTTTCGGAATCAAGTCAAACGTAGTTCAGGCTGTTTCTTTTTTTTTGTATATATATTTCCTCATTCTTCCAATTCTTTCTTCTTCTTTTTTTCATTCATTTTTTCAATAATATTTTCAGGTTCCAAAGAGGGTAATCAAAGAAGAGTAACCTGCTCAAATGGGTTTGCAAAGGGTTAATAGTGTTTGGGTAGCGAGAATGAAAGCCTTCGTCATCTCAAACTTTGCAAAGATATCGCCAGAATGATTTAGACATATCACTGCACCTGCTTTCCAAGCAAGGCTGACGTCGTTTCTTTCGACGTCGCCCAGATACAAATGCTCCATTTGGTAACGTTTTTCGATGACGTATGGACCCTTCTTTCTTGGTACAATTGCTCGTGACAAACCGCAGTTATTAAGGTTATCATTCTGTACGGGTCTAAACCCATTTACTACTCTCAAACTCTGTTTTAGTGACGGACATTTTCCAAACCATGAACCAATTTTCTTTAGTTGTTCCTACTTTTCAAATTCTTTATATCTCAAATTTTTGACTCATTATTTGAAATCTGATCGGAGTTCTCGTGATCCGGGCATGAAGTCCGCAAACATGTCATGTTATTTAAAGCTGCATTTATCAGATTTGAAGAGAACACAAAAGAAAACATAGAAGAAGAAAGTGAGTAATGAAACATGATTTCATTTCTTGGCATTTTGGGGAAGATAAGGAAAAGGGTTGACATTCAGGAAATTAAAAACATGAAAATGAAGAAAAACATCTGAGTCACCTTCTGGGGTAATTCGTGATGCAGAGAAGGTGGCAAGACATGTTCATTAGGACTTCCGTTTGATCAAGAATGGCGTAGCCTTCTAGTTTTGAAGCTTGGTGCTTGGCCCCATGTATGATACTTCAACGGTGCTAGTGCCCTCACCTGGCTGGACCATGTGTATTTCGCATGGCTTTTCCCTCGCAGCCTCACATATTTCCTCCCTCTCTTCGAACGGGGATACCTTATCATCTTCCTCTTTGTTGTACTTTGGCTTCTGTGGTATGCGTCCGACAAACACTGGCTCGTTCGGCCGAGGTGGTTTGATCGTCCCCCATACCATGGAGGCCTGCTTGAATACATCACTTATTCCTTTTTCTTGCTCCGGAGTTTCCTTGGGTCCCTTTTCTGTATCAGCAATAACAATTATGACTTTCAGTGCCAGATCAACTTCCTCGTCTTCACAAATTATCCCAACTATCGGCCCGTTGTTGTGGGCGGGCAGCGGATTATTGGTCACATTTGGGATATCCTCGTCTCTCAACACAATCTTCCCTTGGTCTAACAGATTCTCTACAGCTTGTTTCAATGTCCAACAGTCGTTGGTGTCGTGCCCTTCTACCCCTGAATGGTATGCACATCTGACACCCCGCTAATATGAGGGTGATCCCAGGTTCTGCCCGTTTGGTGGTATGGGCTGCAACAAATTCATTTGGACAAGCTTAGGGAATAGGGCGGAATAGGGTTCACCGATTGGTGTGTAGTTGGGTCTCCTGGGTGGTTCCCGAGGACGGAAATTATTTTGAGGAGGTCGAGGATTGTAGTGGTTTCGGTGAGGTGGCTGATTCCTAGGATGTGGGGCCTGCCCCCGATTGACTGGTTGTGTCCGCTGGATATAAGGCTGGGTGCTCATGACCATGTAGGGCTGAGGAGCGTAGGTCGCATTTCGGTGGGGGAAATAATGTTGCGAGGTTCTTTCCGAAGAACAAAGCCCGGGATTATGATATTCTCCCGCCTCTGATACCGCCATGGATGTTTCCTCTTTTTTCTTCCTTCTTGCCATTCCTCCAGACCCGTTTTGGACGGCTTGGGAGGTTGCCCTTATGGCTGCCTGACTCAAAATTCTTCCCGTTTTCAAACCGTTCTCCACCATCTCTCCAATCTTAATCGCTTCTGCGAAAGGCTTTCCCATGGCCGACATCATGTTTTGGAAATAGTCGGACTCTTGAGCCTGGAGAAAAGTAGTGACCATCTCTATCTCGTCCATGGAAGGTTTTACCCTTGACGCTTGCTCACGCCATTTGATGGCGTATTCTCTGAAACTTTCCGAGGGTTTCTTCTTTAAGTTTGACAAAGCATTTCTGTCTGGTGCGATGTCAATATTATATTGAAACTGCCCTACGAAGTCTCTGGCAAGATCATCCCATATATGCCAGCGAGATATGTCCTGGTCCATATACCATTCCGAAGCGACTCCCACCAAACTTTCTCCAAAATATGCCATTAGCAGTTCTTCTTTTCCGCCGGCTCCCCGCAATTGATTGCAGTATTTTTTAAGATGTGCAATGGGGTCACCGTGCCCATCGTATTTCTCGAACTTTGGGGTCTTGAAACCTGCTGGCAGGTGCACGTGAGGGAACATGCATAGGTCGGCGTAAGAGACGCTCTTCTGTCCGCTCAATCCTTGCATATTTTTCAAACTTTGTTCAAGGCTTCTCATTCTCTTGGCAATCTCATTTTGTTCTGCAATTCTGGGGTTCTGATCCTGCCCGGGTGCAAGCTCGCACTGAGGCGGTAGAGGATTAGTGCTGGTAGCGAACCTAGTTGGTTCCATTGAGAACGATGGTGCTTGGAATGTAAAAGAGGATGAGTCAAAGCTTGGTTTGTACGTGGCAGGCTGTGCCGTAATCGGGCAAGGCGATGCAGTAAAGATGTTCACGCTTGCATCGGTGGCTGACATTCGGGGATGAGGCTCAGAAGGCGATCCAGCAGAGAAGGCTGAGGTGGCTGGGTACCCGAATAGGGTAGCAGGATAATTTATGGGGACATTAGAAGTCCCACTTGACCTGGAGAATAATTCAGGGAATCCGGGGACGACACTTGGTGGCTCTTTCCCATTATTCCAATCGTCCAGCATTTCCAACATGCAGAGCCGTAGGATTCTATTTTCCTCCGCAGTTGCGGATTCAGGTGTGAGGACGGATGAGATCGAGCTCTCCTCGGAAATAGGGATTGTTTGCAATGGGATTTCTGAAGACATTTCCACACTTCCTTTTGACCTGGTGAAGTAAGTGTGAGTACTGCTTCTGGTCCTAACAACAGGTAGTTGAACACTTCCCCTTGACCTTGTGAAGTATGAGTGCGAGGCCAGACTTTCACCAAACCAACCGTCTTTTCAAAAACCCTGGAGTACTCAACGACAAACGCACGGTTAATTTGCAGCAAATAACAGATAGTCAATCTCACATTGGGCATGATACACCTACACAGTTAAGTGGATTAATACATGTTTGCTACGAGAGCATGCGTCATTCCGGCATTCTTCCTTTTATCAGTTTTTCCCCCCTTTTTTTTTATTATATATTTTTTATTTTGCAGTAAAAGAAATGCGACCGGATCCGATGAGGATTGCCTACGTATCACGATGCCTACGTGAATCAGATCATTACGTAGTTCGAAACTAACAAGTATAAAAATAAAGAAGCAAGTGCTCATTTAGCATAGGGCTTAAAAGATTTTACTATTCTTTGTTTATTTACTTATTCAATTTTTTTTGGAATTTTTGAAAGAAATACTTTAAAAGAAGAAAGAAAATTTTGTTTATTTTGATTTTTGTTTTATTTTTTAAAGAAGGACTTCTAAAAAAATCTATTTGCTTTTGACTTGAATTCTGGAAATTTATTAAAAAAGAAAATATGTTTGGTTGATTTTTTTTTCGTTTGTTTTACCTTTTCTACGGAAGAGAGAATGTATATGATGTTGCCCCTTAAATTTTGAAAGAGGGACTTTTCAGAAAATGATGTGGAATTCTGAGTTTTATTTATTTACAAAAGCACTTCCAAAGAAAAATCCTAATATTTTGAAATTCAATTTTTCAAATATTTTTTTTAAAAAAAAACATTTTACAAAAGAGAGACTAAAAAGCAAAGAGTATTTTTTTGGATTTTTTATTGATGATTTTTAATTCTTATTACATTATTTCACATGAAAGTCTTCAGAAAGAAGGAGACTATTTTTATTAGAGTTTAAAGAAAACTTCTATATTATTTTTTGTTTTTTTTAATATTTTCTAAGGAAAAATTTATAAAGAAAGAACTAAAGGGAAATATTTTTTTTGGATTTTTGAAAATTGGGGCCGGAACCGATGAGGTTTGCCTACGTATCTCACATCCGGTGAGAATCAGACCCGCGTAGTTCGGTCAAATTAACCGAATTATTTTAGAACAAAATTCTTTCCTTTTATTTTTCAACAAACAACTTCCCAAAATAAAAGACTATTTTTCTATCTTTTTGTTTTTCTTTTTCTTAGTAAATAAAACATTTTCCCCTTTTATTATCGCAAAATTTCGGCAAAGTTTTGACAGTAATTGGACATTGCTATTTTTCAAAGTAGAAAATTAGCCTTATACACTGTTATTTTTTATTATTTTTTATATGTTTATATTTTCAAATACTCCAAAGTCAGGCAGCATGCATGTCCGAGACAAATAAATGCACAGAAACAAATAGGATGCAACAGGATGGTCTTTTCATTTCAGGTTGCTAATCCTAGACGGACCCAACCCCTGTGTTGAGTCCCCTAAGTCAAATGCAACATGATGCAAATAAGCGTTCCTACTAGGGATCCGGCATGAAGTCAAGTTATTCTAGGTTCGTAACCTGGGTATTTGTTCTAGACTGTGTACCCGAGCGGACAACTCGAGTCGAGGAGGGGGCTACGTACCGGGGACCCGCGAGATCGTCCGGCTTTGTAACTTGTCCGGCCTCTTTCTTATTTCAGGTATTGACACTAACAGAATAGGGAGTCTCGACCAGCGAGCTTCTCCCCGGAGGTAAGAAGAGAAGGGTTTCAGCACAGTTTATATATAGTTCAGATAATATCAAAGCGGTAAAAGACAACATTTAGCACGTTATGCAAAAACATGTAATAAAGATCAGATAATAAAGCCAAATATAACAATTATTCTAAGCTCGAATTCTTGAACCCTGAACCAGTGGTTCTGGGTTAATCTACGTCCCCAGCAGAGTCGCCAGAGCTGTCACACCTCCTTTTTGCGCGCCCGCTCCCGAAGAGTTGAATGCGCGAGGGGAGTTTTTCCAATTTAAGTGACAATATTCGAAATGAGATTATTTATTTAATTCAGAGTCGCCACTTGGGAAAGGTTTGGCTTTTGGTGTCCCAAGTCACCGGTTTATCTTGAATCCCAAATCGAGGAAATTTTCGACTTTTCCAAGTGAAGTCTGCGAACCAGAAATTCTAAGTAAGGAATTCTGTTGACCCGAGGGAAGGTGTTAGGCACCCTCGAATCCCGTGGTTCTAGCACGGTCGCTTAAATTGTTATAATGGCTAAATATCTGATTTAAATACATGTTATGACTTACGTGCTTTTATTAAGTTTAAACCGCTTTTATTATTATCATTTATTTTTATAGAATTGCAACGTCGTGAAAATGCATCTCGAACCACGTCACAATCAATGCACCCGTAGTTGTTAACACATTTCGACTCCGTTGAGATTTGAATTTGGGTCACATAAATGCGCACCCGAATTTAAGAATATAATTAAATTAAACCGTGCCTAAAGAGTCTAACGTGTTATTACCTTTGGGGAACGCTGTGAGATTCACTAAACAGTCCGTCCCAAACTCTAAGTATTTATTATGGTTAATTATTGAGGGCCCCGCAATTTGCATTTTTATTTGGCGAGGCTCATCTCATTATTTTAGAAGGGTATTCTACAGTGACTACATTTCTATTACGTTTGTCTCTAAAAATGAAAGAAAGATGATACCAAACTTACTTGTTTAAACCAATACATACTGAATCTTTACTATGTTTGCCGAACCCGAATTTTGTTTGATTACCTGATTGATTGTTTATGAGGTGAGAGTTACCTCATGCCTTGTCTTCATCGAGTGAATACGCTTATTAATTTGCTAAGTGAGATTGCAAGAAAACTAATAACATATACTAAACTTATGTTAACGACCTCCAAGTTTGATTTTTAAAACTAGCCTATTTGGACTTGATAAATGAAATCGGCTGTTTATTAGGAAAACTACTACTAATTGAACTAAAAAACGCCTACTAGTTTTCCTCAAAAGTTATCGCATTGTTTCGAAACAGTGAATCTATACCGAAGCCCAATATCGAACCTATATCGGAACAAGTAATCTGACAAGAGAGCTGGCGTACATGGCCAAACTCTTAATGTGACCGCATGAGAGTTTGTTTGGGATACATTTATCCCAGACCAAGTACAACAGATTTGACAATTCAGTGGTCTAGACAAAATACATACAGATGCTTGCCCTGATTCTATGTTATACTGTCATAACTAAATCAAGACCTAATGATTATATACATTAAAACACACCTGATCTAATAAACAATGCTATCTAATAGTTCATCTCAAACAGAATGTATGTTAATTTATACAGAGCAGTTGCAGTTGGAACGAGCTTAAACACATGCAGGTCGACTACCATTCAACCTATGGCCATGTTTTGAACATGGGTATTGTGAAGGAATCAACATTCATTTCTTTTATTTCTGCTTCAAAGCTTCAAACTTTCAACAACAAATAGTTTCATGAGTGTGTACCTGGAAGTGTTTACAGTTGAGGAAGAAAAGAAATCAGCAGAGTAACAATAGGAGCAACACCAAACAGCAGCAGTAACAGCAGGTAACAAACAAGGCAGTGAAAATAGAAACCCCAGATAGACCAAACTTCAGGAAATAAACCAATGCAAATCACAACCAGTGAACTCAGTTTAAACTTGGAAGGATCAGAATCGATTGAACAAGTAGAAGAACAAATGAAATCCAGACAACAAAGTGAAGAAACATCTCCTGTTTTTTATGTCTTTTCTCTCTTGTATCTGTATCTGTATCTCCTATTTTGTGATCTCTTTATCTCTCTGTATATATCTTTTGAATAATCCAAAGAAAAACCAGTCTTGAATTTTCAGTCCAGAAATCTCTCTGTCTTTTCAATTCTTCTATCTATTCTGAAAATCCCAGCCCCCAGTCCAGTCTGAGTTCCCTATGTGTGTCTGTGTGTGTATATATCTCAATGTGTATCACCCTCCCTTTTCCAAAATCTCTCCCCTGAACTGATGGAAGTCTTCCCTTTTATAAGCCTCAAATCATCCCTTCAACAGCCTGTTTAGACCATCAGAACACCCTCCCATGTGCTGCCCTCTTTTCAGTTCCACTTAGTCATTTAAGTATTAAACCCCATGACATTCCCTTGGCAGGCTTAACTTTCCCATTTTATTAACTAAAAGCAGACATGGGCAGCAGGATGTAGTCTGACAACACATGCTGTCAAACTATTTAATTCAAAAGCACTTAGGCAGGGCACAGGCTGTGCATCAAATGCACATGTTGTGCATAAGTGCACATGCTCTCCAATTTCAGAACTGTAACTAAACAAAACATTGATTTTACATTTCTGATTCAAATTAACAATTATAAGCACTAGACTCAGTTCTTAATTGATTCAGGCAATGTTTAACTGCAGCAGGTCAATTTGTTATTGTTCAGATAGTTAAAACTAATTGACGACATATGTCGACTCGACTATATTAATCATAACAGGTACAATCGTAGCCAAAATCAGACATTTAAAAGTATCAAGCACATGATTTGAATTATACTGACTAAGCAGAATTGTACTCGAGGAATCAGTTAATCAGTTCAAATTTGAAGCTCAATTATTCGCACAGCACATACACATATACACATTATCAGTAACAAGTAGAAGAAAGAAACAATCAAACACAAAGGCTCGGGCAAGGTGGACAGGACACAGTTAATAAAACTCAAAACAACAGATTTCACCAAACATGAACAGCTTTTAGAACAATCACATGGACTAAAACAAATAAAGAAAAGAAAGCAAACTCACCTTAAAACCCGAAAAATCAAAAAATCTTAACTTGGATTCGAACAGACCTTTCTTAAGGCTGAACGGACTTTAATCGAAGTGTTTCTCAGATGAGAAACACTTCGATTAAGGTCCATTAGGCCCTAACCTCTTGGCTTAACAGGTACGGACCAGGCTTGGGGTTTTCAGGTTTTGTGGAAGGTAGATTTGGAACTTGGGCTTCCAGGGTTAGATTCGGACCAAACCAAACATGGTTTGGTCACGAGGGGGGTCCGAGGGTTGTCTGGTATGAATCTAAGGCAGATCGGTGTAGATCTAGTTTTGCTCGAATCTTCAAATGAAGATTCGAGGACCTAGAGGATGATTCGAACTAAACAGACTACAGATCCATGTTCAGGGTGTCAAGGTGGTTTTAGGGTGTTAAGGTGAAGGTCATCGACGTTCATGCCGCCGGCTTTCATGGTGAAGGGGTACAGAGGCGGCTCTAGGGTTTGGGGTTCTTGTGAAGACGATGAAGGCTGGGGTTCGGATAGGGGGGCAGGGTAAGGTTACGAGCTTATATAGTTAGTGGGTAGGTGGATCCTGGCCGTTGGATGAGATGTGATGAAGGGCCAGGATCCTTCGACTAACGGGGAACGGCGTCGTTTCAAGGGTAAAGGGTTGGGGTCGGTCCGGGTGAGACGGGTCGGGTCTGTTAGTGGGTTCGGGGTGAGAGATCTTGGCCGTTGATCAATCTGAGATCAACGGCCCAGATCAGACCAGATCAGAAACGGTGTCGTTTGGAAGCTCTAGGTATCAGCTGGTCTGGACCGGGGCAGGCTCACTCTCTGGGCTCGATTTGGGCCTCAAATTTAATAAAAATGAGCCCAAACAGATTTTAAACAAATTCTGCATTCTCTTTATATTTTCTTATTTTTATTTTATTTTTTTAAAAAACAAACCCAAGTAAATCAAATTAAAATTAAATAGACACTTAATACAAATATTTACACATATATCAAAATATTTGAAGCAGGTAAAATCAAATAAAACAAAATTCACGGACCAAGACGCCTATTTATGATTTTCTATTTAACAACCGGATTACGGTTCAAATTACGCATGACACATACATTTTTGTATTTTGTTTTGATAAAATAAAATGGGCAAAAGTCATAAATAATTAACAAAGTGCCATGTAAAAATCCAAAATTGTACAGCAGGACCAATTGTTATTATTATTTTTTATTTATTCTTTTGGAGCGATTGTCGCGCAAGACAAAAATCACGTGCTCACAGCTGCCCCTCTTTATTCGGAAACACGAAGGGTTTTCGTGCAAAGATAAAGTGAGCGGATATGAGCGATTTTTGCCTATGGACTACTCCGTGTGAAGCATATTTTGAAAGTTTTGACCGAATCTTGCTTCAAAGATTTCCTACATATCCTGGGCTAAACAGGAATCAGGTCAATGTAGTTTGGGAAGTTTTGGTAGCTGGGACTACCATGGGATTGCAATGCTTGCTGTTACTGCTGTTGCTGTTGTCACTGCTGCGTCACTGACCGCCTTATTACAACCAAAGGAAAATTGGAAACTGAACTAACTACTTATATGCATGTCAACTGCTAGTTACAAGATTCCAATCTATGATTCTTTTGCGACTTGATCTTGGGTCTTAGCTGATTCTGCCTGTAGACTCCGATCTGAATCTTGATGCTTGCGAGTTGCGGCGACTTGTTTAATTTCTGGGATACTGAGTGAGACGCGATTGGCAGGGTTCAGGACCTTAATCAAATGTTGGAGTCAATCTGCCTTCCATTTACTCCGATATCTCGGGACATCTTCTCTTTTTTCTTTTTCTTCTTTGATTCCGAGCTGGGACACATCTCGTGGGTCATTCCGATTCATGTGGCTCGAGGTTAGACCTGCGGGAGAAAACAAACGAACGAAATTTTCTGCCCCAGTTTCACTAGGAAAATTTCGTTAATTATTCGCCAGGAAGTTCATAAAATTGATGAAGGAAGATAAAAATGCTTAGTTCAGGATTGGAGCCCTAATACCGACTAGCTAGGGAGAAGTTCAGTTTTAGAGTTGAAACTCTAATACTGACCAACTGGGAAAAAGTTCAGCTTAGGGTTTAAAACCCTAATGCTGACTGAAGGAAAAGTTCAGTTTAGGGTTTAAAACCCTAATGCTGATTACAGAAAAAAGTTCAGTTTAGGGTTTGAAACCCTAATGTTGGCTGAAGGAAAAATTCAGTTTAGGGTTTAAAACCCTAACGCTGACTAAATGGAAAAAGTTCAGTTTAGGGTTTAAAACCCTAATGCTGACTAAAGGGAAAATTCAGTTTAGGGTTTAAAACCCTAATGCTGATTGCATGGAAAAGCTCAGTTTAGGGTTTAAAACCCTAAAGCCGGCTGAATGGAAAAAGTTCAGTTTAGGGTTTAAAACCCTAATGCTGACTAAAGGAAAAATTCAGTTTAGGGTTTAAAACCCTAATGCTGATTGCATGGAAAAGCTCAGTTTCGGGTTTAAAACCCTGCTTGGTTTGGTCCGAATCTAACCATGGAAGCCCAAATTCCAAATCTACCATCCACGAACCCTAGAAACCCCAAACCTAGTCCGTGCCTGTTTAAGCCAAGAGATTAGGGTCTAATGGACCTTAATCGAAGTGTTTCTCATCCGAGAAACACTTCGTTTAAAAGTCCATTCAACCTTAAAGAAGGTATGTTCAAACACCAGTGGATTTTTCTGATTTGTTCTTTCAAAGCTTTAAGGTGAGTTAATTTTCTTTTCTTTATTTCAGTTCGTATGTTTGTGTGTTGTTAAAGATCCGTCCGTATGGCCAAACTTTTTGTTTTGTGTTTTTGAATTGCTATTGTCCACCTTGGTCGGACCTCTGTATTCGGTCGAGTCTTTCTTCATAATGTGTGTGTGTAAATTGTGTGTTCAATTGAATTCGTAATTGGTCATTCAATTAGCTCCCAAAGTCATTTATGTATTGACATTGCAATCTGAACCCCTTGTTGATACTGTTTGGATTTCTGATCTTTGGCTAGAATTGTATATGTTATGATTAATATAGTCGAGTCGACATGTGTCGTCAATTAGTTTCAACTGCCTGAACAATAACAAATTGATTTACTTCTGGGCACATTTGTTTGAATCAATTAGGAACTGAGTTTGTTTACTTATAGTTGTTAACTTGAATCAGAAATGTAAAAGGAATGTTTGTTTAAGTTCTGAATTGGAGGGCATGTGCACTTGTGCACAACATGTGCATTTGTGCACCACATGTGCATTTGTGCACATCATGTGCCCTGCATAAGGGCTTTTGAATAAAATAGTTGACAGCACATGCTGTCCGAAATATTCTGCTGCCCATTACCTTGCTTTAGTTCAAAAATATTAAACCTTACCTAAAAGTAAGTCTGCCAGGGAATATCATGGGCTGGTGTTCTTATTTAAATAGTAAGTGGAATCTGAAAATAAGAGAGCACATGGGAGGATGTTCTGATTTGTGTAAAACAGGCTGTTAAAGGGGTGATGGGAGGCTGATAAAAGGGGGGATTTTGATAAGAGAAAGGGACAGACTTAAGAGAACAGGGAGATAGAGAGAGGGGACTCAGATTGAACATTGAGAGCTGAGTTTTGGAAAAGAGAGAACACTGAGAAAGAATTCTTTTTGATAGCTCAAATAGATTTCAAGACTGAAAATTGACATTGAATTTTGAAAAGAAAGGAGATAGGGAGAAGGATATCACAAAAATCAGAAACTGTTTTTCTTCCTGCTGTTTGTTCGATCCTTAGTTGGTTCAACCTGTTCAAATAAGTTCTGATTTCCTCTCAAGTATCAGCTAGGTTTTGTTGTTTGGTTCGTATTGGCTGCTTTCTCTTGGAATTGGATTGTCTGAATTCTGATTCCACTCCCCTGCTTATTGCTGTCATTTTGCTGCCTCTTCCCATTGGCTATAGTTGCATCTTGCACTGGGATTTGTTCTGTTACTATCTGCTGTTACTGCTGCTGTTTGGTGTATGCTACTATATGTCTAACTGACTTCCCTGCTTCTTCGTTGTAAGCATTTCCAGGTACACATTTCAAGCCTCCATATTTGTGTAACCGATTGTAACAATGAAAAGCATGAATCGAAAAGTCTGAAGGAATTATAATCATCTGTTTGTTCTATTTACAACCCTTTATAAATGTTGTTAAGTTATGTAAATTTTAGTTTGTAGTTCAATAGAGAATATATTAGCAAGTGTGTATTTAATCGAAGCTCATGCCGATCTAAACCACGATATGTAATTCATTTAATGGTATACCGGATGCAACTATAATTCATGGCATATGCAACCATTAGTGTGATTGTTAATTCAAACTCGTTCTTCAGCATGTTTTGAATATGTAGGGTGAATGGTCCATTTCAATTTCGCAGAAAATACAATACAGTTTTAGATTCTCGATTTTCAGCTTCATTAGGCAGTTTATAGGATGAGTTTCAAATATCATTAGTCGCATCTTCTAATAAGTGGTTTTAATTAATCCTGGCTAAATGAGTTAAAGTTAAGGAGCTCTTGTAATAGTCGTAGCATTTCATCAATCTTGTATATAATTCTTCACCCTGTAAATAATTAATCAGACGATTAACAAAAATCTGGATTTGGCCAAAGCATATAATTGAATTAGCATGCATCTTTTCTTCTATTTTTAGAGACAAACACATTTAGAAATGTAGTCGCTTTATGATGTTCCTTCTAAAATAATGAGACGAGCCTCGCCAAATAAAAATGTAAATTGCGGGGCCCTCAATAATTAACCATAATAAATATTTAGAATTCAGGACTGGCCGTTTAGTGAATTTCATGGCCTTCCTCAAAAATAATAACGCGTTTAGACTTTTTAGGCGCGGCTCAATTAATTTAACCTTCTTAAACATGGGTGCACATTGATGTGACCCAAATCCCAATCTCAACGGAGTCAAAATGTGTCGACGATCATAGGTGCATTGATTGTGACATGGTTCGAGATGCATTTTCGCGACGTTGCAATTCTATAAAACTAAATGATAATAATAAAAGCGGTTTAAACTTAATAAAAGCACGTAAGTCATAACATGTACTTAAATCAGATATTTAGCCATTATAACAATTTAAGCGACCGTGCTAGAACCACGGGATTCGAGGGTGCCTAACACCTTCCCTCGGGTCAACAGAATTCCTTACTTAGAATTTCTGGTTCGCAAACTTCACTTGGAAAAGTCGAAAATTTCCTCGATTTGGGATTCAAGATAAACCGGTGACTTGGGACACCAAAAGCCAAACCTTTCCCAAGTGGCGACTCTGAATTAAATAAATAATCCCATTTCGAATATTGTCACTTAAATTGGAAAAACTCCCCTCGCGCATTCAACCCTTCGGGGGCGGGCGCGCAAAAAGGAGGTGTGACAGCTCTGGCGACTCTGCTGGGGATTTGTACAAGGGAATCTCCGTGGGTGATTTGTAACAAGGGAATACCCTGTGGGGATTTGTCGGTTTTGGAAGCAAATCAAGTACCATGGCCAGTCGGGATGGGACTGACGCGCCACTGAGGTCGTACATTTTATTTGACTCTTGCCAAATGGAGCCCTGTAAAAAAACCGGTCCTGCCACCTTTCTTTGTAATTGTTACGGAATTAAGAGTTAGATCAAAAGGACTCAAAGAAAACTATGTAAAGGAAATCATATGGGTTCAAAGAGAAGCGTCCCTTTCGGGGAGAGAAGAAAGACTTATCTGGAGTGTATGCTGGCTTCAACTGACATGACATGCCTTTTGGACTGGATGCCCGACCTTCAAGAAACTGCATTTCCTCATGAATCAAAACAGATCTATGTGTTTTTTTTTCAAAACCCGGGAACCTTGCCAGGACTTTCTGAGGTGGAATCATCTTTTTGGCCGACAACGCCCTTGCGGGTTTTCTCTAGTCGACCTCTCTTATTTCTTTTCTTCACAAAGAAAACATTGTCAGTTTGAAAATGGCGGTTGGTTTTGGGGGCCTTGACCGTTCCAATTGCTTTATCTTAGCCTAATTCTTGTTGAGGAACTCTGCCATTGATTAGATTTACATGCGAAACCCTTTGGACTACTCAGACTTGCGTTTCTAGATTTTGTGATGATTTGCCCTATAAGGCTTTGGTTTTTCCGTCCCGTTCTGCTTGGGGATTTTCGATGGGGATTTTATTAGGGAGACTCTGTGGGGATTTGTACAAGGGAATCTCCGTGGGTATTTGTCCAATGCGAACTCTGTGAGGATTTTTTTTTGTAGCAAACTTGCTGGGGATGTGCTGGGGTGGACCTCTTTGGGGAATTGTACAAGGGGAGACTCCATGGGGGATTTGTAACAAGGGAATACCCTGTGGGGATTTGTCGGTTTTGGAAGCAAATCAAGTACCATGGCCAGTCGGGATGGGACTGACGCGCCACTGAGGTCGTACATTTTATTTGACTCTTGCCAAACGGAGCCCTGTAAAAAAACCGGTCCTGCCACCTTTCTTTGTAATTGTTACGGAATTAAGAGTTAGATCAAAAGGACTCAAAGAAAACTATGTAAAGGAAATCATATGGGTTCAAAGAGAAGCGTCCCTTTCGGGGAGAGAAGAAAGACTTATCTGGAGTGTATGCTGGCTTCAACTGACATGACATGCCTTTTGGACTGGATGCCCGACCTTCAAGAAACTGCATTTCCTCATGAATCAAAACAGATCTATGTGTTTTTTTTTCAAAACCCGGGAACCTTGCCAGGACTTTCTGAGGTGGAATCATCTTTTTGGCCGACAACGCCCTTGCGGGTTTTCTCTAGTCGACCTCTCTTATTTCTTTTCTTCACAAAGAAAACATTGTCAGTTTGAAAATGGCGGTTGGTTTTGGGGGCCTTGACCATTCCAATTGCTTATTCTTAGCCTAATTCTTGTTGAGGAACTCTGCCATTGATTAGATTTACATGCGAAACCCTTTGGACTACTCAGACTTGCGTTTCTAGATTTTGTGATGATTTGCCCTATAAGGCTTTGGTTTTTCCGTCCCGTTCCGCTTGGGGATTTTCGGTGGGGATTTTATTAGGGAGACTCTGTGGGGATTTGTATAAGGGAATCTCCGTGGGTATTTGTCCAATGCGAACTCTGTGAGGATTTGTTTTTGTAGCAAACTTGTTGGGGATGTGCTGGGGTGGACCTCTTTGGGGAATTGTACAAGGGGAGACTCCATGGGGGATTTGTAACAAGGGAATACCCTGTGGGGATTTGTCGGTTTTGGAAGCAAATCAACTACCATGGCCAGTCGGGATGGGACTGACGCACCACTGAGGTCGTACATTTTATTTGACTCTTGCCAAACGGAGCCCTGTAAAAAAACCGGTCCTGCCACCTTTCTTTGTAATTGTTACGGAATTAAGAGTTAGATCAAAAGGACTCAAAGAAAACTATGTAAAGGAAATCATATGGGTTCAAAGAGAAGCGTCCCTTTCGGGGAGAGAAGAAAGACTTATCTGGAGTGTATGCTGGCTTCAACTGACATGACATGCCTTTTGGACTGGATGCCCGACCTTCAAGAAACTGCATTTCCTCATGAATCAAAACAGATCTATGTGTTTTTTTTTCAAAACCCGGGAACCTTGCCAGGACTTTCTGAGGTGGAATCATCTTTTTGGCCGACAACGCCCTTGCGGGTTTTCTCTAGTCGACCTCTCTTATTTCTTTTCTTACTGTCGCCTGCTAGCACTCTTTGCGAGTTTTTTACTAAACAATCTCTCTCATTTTCGATTTCCCTTCTCGCGTCGCCTCACGGTGCCCAAAGGTTTTCACCGACAAGACTCTCTCATTTTATTCTCCTCATTTTGTTGTATCAGACCCAAATAATTCTATCTTCCCATTTTGAAACGCTTTGCTGATTGATCAGAAGGACTTGGACAACGGCTTGGGGTGAAAAGAATGTGGATTGAACTACAACTTTGGAACCTTTTGGGCGGGGATCATTGCCGAATTATTATAACTTCTGCCCCAGTTTTAACTTTCGGGGGAATTCCTGGATTTTATTGTTGGTGTGACTGAACCCCAAGGAGAGGTTGCCTATGTATCCTTTCGGAATCAAGTCAAACGTAGTTCAGGCTGTTTTTTTTTTGTATATATATTTCCTCATTCTTCCAATTCTTTCTTCTTCTTTTTTTTTTCATTCATTTTTTCAATAATATTTTCAGGTTCCAAAGAGGGTAATCAAAGAAGAGTAACCTGCTCAAATGGGTTTGCAAAGGGTTAATAGTGTTTGGGTAGCGAGAATGAAAGCCTTCGTCATCTCAAACTGTGCAAAGATATCGCCAGAATGATTTAGACATATCACTGCACCTGCTTTCCAAGCAAGGCTGACGTCATTTCTTTCGACGTCGCCCAGATACAAATGCTCCATTTGGTAATATTTTTCGATGACGTATGGACCCTTCTTTCTTGGTACAATTGCTCGTGACAAATCGCAGTTATTAAGGTTATCATTCTGTACGGGTCTAAACCCATTTACTGCTCTCAAACTCTGTTTTAGTGACGGACATTTTCCAAACCATGAACCAATTTTCTTTAGTTGTTCCTACTTTTCAAATTCTTTATATCTCAAATTTTTGACTCATTATTTGAAATCTGATCGGAGTTCTCGTGATCCGGGCATGAAGTCCGCAAACATGTCATGTTATTTAAAGCTGCATTTATCAGATTTGAAGAGAACACAAAAGAAAACATAGAAGAAGAAAGTGAGTAATGAAACATGATTTCATTTCTTGGCATTTTGGGGAAGATAAGGAAAAGGGTTGACATTCAGGAAATTAAAAACATGAAAATGAAGAAAAACATCTGAGTCACCCTCTGGGGTAATTCGTGATGCAGAGAAGGTGGCAAGACAGGTTCATTAGGACTTCCGTTTGATCAAGAATGGCGTAGCCTTCTAGTTTTGAAGCTTGGTGCTTGGCCCCATGTATGATACTTCAACGGTGCTAGTGCCCTCTCCTGGCTGGACCATGTGTATTTCGCATGGCTTTTCCCTTGCAGCCTCACATATTTCCTCCCTCTCTTCGAACGGGGATACCTTATCATCTTCCTCTTTGTTGTACTTTAGCTTCTGTGGTATGCGTCCGACAAACACTGGCTCGTTCGGCCGATGTGGTTTGATCATCCCCCATACCATAGAGGCCTGCTTGAATACATCACTTATTCCTTTTTCTTGCTCCGGAGTTACCTTGGGTCCCTTTTCTGTATCAGCAATAGCAATTATGACTTTCAGTGCCAGATCAACTTCCTCGTCTTCACAAATCATCCCAACTATCGGCCCGTTGTTGTGGGCGGGCAGCGGATTATTGGTCACATTTGGGATATCCTCGTCTCTCAACACAATCTTCCCTTGGTCTAACAGATTCTCTACAGCTTGTTTCAATGTCCAACAGTCGTTGGTGTCGTGTCCTTCTACCCCTGAATGGTATGCACATCTGACACCCCGCTGATATGAGGGTGATCCCGGGTTCTGCCCGTTTGGTGGTATGGGCTGCAACAAATTCATTTGGACAAGCTTAGGGAATAGGGCGGAATAGGGTTCACCGATTGGTGTGTAGTTGGGTCTCCTGGGTGGTTCCCGAGGACGGAAATTATTTTGAGGAGGTCGAGGATTGTAGTGGTTTCGGTGAGGTGGCCGATTCCTAGGATGTGGGGCCTGCCCCCGATTGACTGGTTGTGTCCGCTGGATATAAGGCTGGGTGCTCATGACCATGTAGGCTGAGGAGCGTAGGTCGCATTTCGGTGGGGGAAATAATGTTGCGAGGTTCTTTCCGAAGAACAAAGCCCGGGATTATGATATTCTCCCGCCTCTGATACCGCCATGGATGTTTCCTCTTTTTTCTTCCCTCTTGCCATTCCTCCAGACCCGCTTTGGACGGCTTGGGAGGTTGCCCTTATGGCTGCCTGACTCAAAATTCTTCCCGTTTTCAAACCGTTCTCCACCATCTCTCCAATCTTAATCGCTTCTGCGAAAGGCTTTCCCATGGCCGACATCATGTTTTGGAAATAGTCGGACTCTTGAGCCTGGAGAAAAGTAGTGACCATCTCTATCTCGTCCATGGAAGGTTTTACCCTTGACGCTTGCTCGCGCCATTTGATGGCGTATTCTCTGAAACTTTCCGAGGGTTTCTTCTTTAAGTTTGACAAAGCATTTCATTCTGGTGCAATGTCAATATTATATTGAAACTGCCCTACGAAGTCTCTGGCAAGATCATCCCATATATGCCAGCGAGATATGTCCTGGTCAATATACCATTCTGAAGCGACTCCCACCAAACTTTCTCCAAAATATGCCATTAGCAGTTCTTCTTTTCCGCCAGCTCCCCGCAATTGATTGCAGTATTTTTTAAGATGTGCAATGGGGTCACCGTGCCCATCGTATTTCTCGAACTTTGGGGTCTTGAAACCTGCTGGCAGGTGCACGTGAGGGAACATGCATAGGTCGGCGTAAGAGACGCTCTTCTGTCCGCTCAATCCTTGCATATTTTTCAAACTTTGTTCAAGGCTTCTCATTCTCTTGGCAATCTCATTTTGTTCTGCAATTCTGGGGTTCTGATCCTGCCCGGGTGCAAGCTCGCACTGAGGCGGTAGAGGATTAGTGCTGGTAGCGAACCTAGTTGGTTCCATTGAGAACGATGGTGCTTGGAATGTAAAAGAGGATGAGTCAAAGATTGGTTTGTACGTGGCAGGCTGTGCCGTAATCGGGCAAGGCGATGCAGTAAAGATGTTCACGCTTGCATCGGTGGCTGACATTCGGGGATGAGGCTCAGAAGGCGATCCAGCAGAGAAGGCTGAGGTGGCTGGGTACCCGAATGGGGTAGCAGGATAATTTATGGGGACATTAGAAGTCCCACTTGACCTGGAGAATAATTCAGGGAATCCGGGGACGACACTTGGCGGCTCTTTCCCATTATTCCAATCGTCCAGCATTTCCAACATGCGGAGCCGTAGGATTCTATTTTCCTCCGCAGTTGCGGATTCAGGTGTGAGGACGGCTGAGATCGAGCTCTCCTCGGAAACAGGGATTGTTTGCAATGGGATTTCTGAAGACATTTCCACACTTCCTTTTGACCTGGTGAAGTAAGTGTGAGTACTGCTTCTGGTCCTAACAACAGGTAGTTGAACACTTCCCCTTGACCTTGTGAAGTATGAGTGCGAGGCCAGACTTTCACCAAACCAACCGTCTTTTCAAAAACCCTGGAGTACTCAACGACAAACGCACGGTTAATTTGCAGCAAATAACAGATAGTCAATCTCACATTGGGCATGATACACCTACACAGTTAAGTGGATTAATACATGTTTGCTACGAGAGCATGCGTCATTCCGGCATTCTTCCTTTTATCAGTTTTTTCCCCTTTTTTTTTATTATATATTTTTTATTTTGCAGTAAAAGAAATGCGACCGGATCCGATGAGGATTGCCTACGTATCACGATGCCTACGTGAATCAGATCATTACGTAGTTCGAAACTAACAAGTATAAAAATAAAGAAGCAAGTGCTCATTTAGCATAGGGCTTAAAAGATTTGACTATTCTTTGTTTATTTACTTATTCATTTTTTTTTGGAATTTTTGAAAGAAATACTTTAAAAGAAGAAAGAAAATTTTGTTTATTTTGATTTTTGTTTTATTTTTTAAAGAAGGACTTCTAAAAAAAATCTATTTGCTTTTGACTTGAATTCTGGAAATTTATTAAAAAAGAAAATATGTTTGGTTGATTTTTTTTCGTTTGTTTTACCTTTTCTACGGAAGAGAGAATGTATATGATGTTGCCCCTTAAATTTTGAAAGAGGGACTTTTAAGAAAATGATGTGGAATTCTGAGTTTTATTTATTTACAAAAGCACTTCCAAAGAAAAATCCTAATATTTTGAAATTCAATTTTTCAAATATTTTTTTTAAAAAAAAACATTTTACAAAAGAGAGACTAAAAAGCAAAGAGTATTTTTTTTTGGATTTTTTATTGCTGATTTTTAATTCTTATTACATTATTTCACATGAAAGACTTCAGAAAGAAGGAGACTATTTTTATTTGAGTTTAAAGAAAACTTCTATATTATTTTTTGTTTTTTTTTAAAATATTTTTTAAGGAAAAATTTATAAAGAAAGAACTAAAGGGAAATATATTTTTTTGGATTTTTGAAAATTGGGGCCGGAACCGATGAGGTTTGCCTACGTATCTCACATCCGGTGAGAATCAGACCCGCGTAGTTCGGTCAAATTAACAGAATTATTTTAGAACAAAATTCTTTCCTTTTATTTTTCAACAAACAACTTCCCAAAATAAAAGACTATTTTTCTATCTTTTTGTTTTTCTTTTTCTTAGTAAATAAAACATTTTCCCCTTTTATTATCGCAAAATTTCGGCAGAGTTTTGACAGTAATTGGGCATTGCTATTTTTCAAAGTAGAAAATTAGCCTTATACACTGTTATTTTTTATTATTTTTTATATGTTTATATTTTCAAATACTCCAAAGTCAGGCAGCATGCATGTCCGAGACAAATAAATGCACGGAAACAAATAGGATGCAACAGGATGGTCTTTTCATTTCAGGTTGCTAATCCTAGACGGACCCAACCCCTGTGTTGAGTCCCCTAAGTCAAATGCAACATGATGCAAATAAGCGTTCCTACTAGGGATCCGGCATGAAGTCAAGTTATTCTAGGTTCGTAACCTGGGTATTTGTTCTAGACTGTGTACCCGAGCGGACAACTCGAGTCGAGGAGGGGGCTACGTACCGGGGACCCGCGAGATCGTCCGGCTTTGTAACTTGTCCGGCCTCTTTCTTATTTCAGGTATTGACACTAACAGAATAGGGAGTCTCGACCAGCGAGCTTCTCCCCGGAGGTAAGAAGAGAAGGGTTTCGGCACAGTTTATATATAGTTCAGATAATATCAAAGCGGTAAAAGACAACATTTAGCACGTTATGCAAAACATGTAATAAAGATCAGATAATAAAGCCAAATATAACAATTATTCTAAGCTCGAATTCTTGAACCCTGAACCAGTGGTTCTGGGTTAATCTACGTCCCCAGCAGAGTCGCCAGAGCTGTCACACCTCCTTTTTGCGCGCCCGCCCCGAAGGGTTAAATGCGCGAGGGAGTTTTTCCAATTTAAGTGACAATATTCGAAATGGGATTATTTATTTAATTCAGAGTCGCCACTTGGGAAAGGTTTGGCTTTTGGTGTCCCAAGTCACCGGTTTATCTTGAATCCCAAATCGAGGAAATTTTCGACTTTTCCAAGTGAAGTCTGCGAACCAGAAATTCTAAGTAAGGAATTCTGTTGACCCGAGGGAAGGTGTTAGGCACCCTCGAATCCCGTGGTTCTAGCACGGTCGCTTAAATTGTTATAATGGCTAAATATCTGATTTAAATACATGTTATGACTTACGTGCTTTTATTAAGTTTAAACCGCTTTTATTATTATCATTTATTTTTATAGAATTGCAACGTCGTGAAAATGCATCTCGAACCACGTCACAATCAATGCACCCGTAGTTGTTAACACATTTCGACTCCGTTGAGATTTGAATTTGGGTCACATAAATGCGCACCCGAATTTAAGAATATAATTAAATTAAACCGTGCCTAAAGAGTCTAACGTGTTATTACCTTTGGGGAATGCTGTGAGATTCACTAAACAGTCCGTCCCAAACTCTAAGTATTTATTATGGTTAATTATTGAGGGCCCCGCAATTTGCTTTTTTATTTGGCGAGGCTCATCTCATTATTTTAGAAGGGTATTCTACAGTGACTACATTTCTATTACGTTTGTCTCTAAAAATGAAAGAAAGATGATACCAAACTTACTTGTTTAAACCAATACATACTGAATCTTTACTATGTTTGCCGAACCCGAATTTTGTTTGATTACCTGATTGATTGTTTATGAGGTGAGAGTTACCTCATGCCTTGTCTTCATCGAGTGAATACGCTTATTAATTTGCTAAGTGAGATTGCAAGCAAACTAATAACATATACTAAACTTATGTTAACGACCTCCAAGTTTGATTTTTAAAACTAGCCTATTTGGACTTGATAAATGAAATCGGCTGTTTATTAGGAAAACTACTACTAATTGAACTAAAAAACGCCTACTAGTTTTCCTCAAAAGTTATCGCATTGTTTCGAAACAGTGAATCTATACCGAAGCCCAATATCGAACCTATATCGGAACAAGTAATCTGACAAGAGAGCTGGCGTACATGGCCAAACTCTTAATGTGACCGCATGAGAGTTTGTTTGGGATACATTTATCCCAGACCAAGTACAACAGATTTGACAATTCAGTGGTCTAGACAAAATACATACAGATGCTTGCCCTGATTCTATGTTATACTGTCATAACTAAATCAAGACCTAATGATTATATACATTAAAACACACCTGATCTAATAAACAATGTTATCTAATAGTTCATCTCAAACAGAATGTATGTTAATTTATACAGAGCAGTTGCAGTTGGAACGAGCTTAAACACATGCAGGTCGACTACCATTCAACCTATGGCCATGTTTTGAACATGGGTATTGTGAAGGAATCAACATTCATTTCTTTTATTTCTGCTTCAAAGCTTCAAACTTTCAACAACAAATAGTTTTAGAAGTGTGTACCTGGAGGTGTTTACAGTTGAGGAAGAAAAGAAATCAGCAGAGTAACAATAGGAGCAACACCAAACAGCAGCAGTAACAGCAGGTAACAAACAAGGCAGTGAAAATAGAAACCCCAGATAGACCAAACTTCAGGAAATAAACCAATGCAAATCACAACCAGTGAACTCAGTTTAAACTTGGAAGGATCAGAATCGATTGAACAAGTAGAAGAACAAATGAAATCCAGACAACAAAGTGAAGAAACAACTCCTGTTTTTTATGTCTTTTCTCTCTTGTATCTGTATCTGTATCTCCTATTTTGTGATCTCTTTATCTCTCTATATATATCTTTTGAATAATCCAAAGAAAAACCAGTCTTGAATTTTCAGTCCAGAAATCTCTCTGTCTTTTCAATTCTTCTATCTATTCTGAAAATCCCAGCCCCCAGTCCAGTCTGAGTTCCCTATGTGTGTCTGTGTGTGTATATCTCTCAATGTGTATCACCCTCCCTTTTCCAAAATCCCCGTTCGAAGAGAGGGAGGAAATATGTGAGGCTGCGAGGGAAAAGCCATGCGAAATACACATGGTCCAGCCAGGAGAGGGCACTAGCACCGTTGAAGTATCGTACATGGGGCCAAACACCAAGCTTCAAAACTAGAAGGCTACGCCATTCTTGATCAAACGGAAGTCCTAATGAACCTGTCTTGCCACCTTCTCTGCATCACGAATTACCCCAGAGGGTGACTCAGATGTTTTTCTTCATTTTCATGTTTTTAATTTCCTGAATGTCAACCCTTTTCCTTATCTTCCCCAAAATGCCAAGAAATGAAATCATGTTTCATTACTCACTTTCTTCTTCTATGTTTTCTTTTGTATTCTCTTCAAATCTGATAAATGCAGCTTTAAATAACATGACATGTTTGCGGACTTCATGCCCGGATCACGAGAACTCCGATCAGATTTCAAATAATGAGTCAAAAATTTGAGATATAAAGAATTTGAAAAGTAGGAACAACTAAAGAAAATTGGTTCATGGTTTGGAAAATGTCCGTCACTAAAACAGAGTTTGAGAGCAGTAAATGGGTTTAGACCCGTACAGAATGATAACCTTAATAACTGCGGTTTGTCACGAGCAATTGTACCAAGAAAGAAGGGTCCATATGTCATCGAAAAACGTTACCAAATGGAGCATTTGTATCTGGGCGACGTCGAAAGAAACAACGTCAGCCTTGCTTGGAAAGCAGGTGCAGTGATATGTCTAAATCATTCTGGCGATATCTTTGCACAGTTTGAGATGACGAAGGCTTTCATTCTCGCTACCCAAACACTATTAACCCTTTGCAAACCCATTTGAGCAGGTTACTCTTGTGAGCACGTGATTTTTGTTTTTGCGCGACAGTCGCTCCAAAAGAATAAAAATTGGTCCTGCTGTACAATTTTTGGATTTTTTGTGCGGCACTTTGTTGATTTATTTGTGACTTTGGCCCATTTTTATTTATTTACTTTATTAAAACAAAATTCAAAAAAAATGTGTACGTGTCATGCATAATCTGAACCGTAACATGGTTTAAATAGAAAGGCATAAACAGGCATCTTTGTCCGTGATTTTGTTTTGTTTGATTTTACTTGTTTTGAAATATTTTAGTGTGTGTGCGAATAATTGTATTGAGTGTGTATTTAATTTTTGATTTTTTGTTTAGTTTTGTTTTTAAAATAAATAAGGAAAAGAAATAAAAAATAATAATAAAAAAAAGGCCCCTTCTTCCTTTCCGGACTTGGGCCAATTTGTTAAAATTGGCCCAAACAAACAGCCCAAAACCAAGCCTGCCCGGTCCAACACCAGCTGATACCCAGGGTATCCAAACGACACTGTTTTGGTCCAAACTGATCTGGGCCGTTCATCTCAAATTGATCAACGGCCATGATCACCTCCCCATAACCCACTAATGGCCCCGACCCGTTTCCACCCGGACCAACCCAAACCCCCATTAGTTGAAACGACACTATTTCCCCTAAACTCTTAGATCCAGACCGTAGATCTTGATTGATCTAACGGTTGAGATCCACCTACCCACTAACTATATAAGCCCATAATCCTACCCTGCCCCCCCATATCCGAACCCCAGCCTTCGTCTCCACAAACCCTTCCCTTCAAACCCTAGCCGCCCCTGCACACCTTCACCAGAAACCCAGCGGCATGAACGCCGGTGACCTCCACCTGAACACCATAGAACCCCCATGCCATCCTGAACCCAAATCTACCAACCACACACTTCGAATCCTATCCCACCTTCTCGAATCTTCATTTGAAGATTCGAGTCGGAACCTAATCTACACCGATCTACCTTAAATTCATACCAGACACTCCCCAGACCCCCCTCGTGACCAAACTATACTTGGTTTGGTCCGAATCTGATCAGGGAAGCATGAATCCCAGATCTGAGTTTTGGAAATTTTGTGTTCCTCCGTCACTGGTTCAACCGAAGAGATTAAGGTCTAATGGACTTTAATCAAAGTGTTTCTCATCTGAGAAACACTTCGTTTAAAGTCCGTTCAGCCTTAAGAAAGGCCTGACCAAGTCCGAGTTAAGGTTTTGATCTGTTGCGGTTTAAGGTGAGTTTCTTTCTTTTCTTAGTTGTTTTGGTTCGTTTGATTGTTGTAAGGGTCTGTGCGTTTTATGTTTATGTCCTTGACTTCAATCAACTGTGCTTCAACCACTTTTCCTGAACCTCTGTTGTTTGAGTGAGTCTTTCCATTTGTTCTGATAATGTGTATGTAAATGTTGTGCAAGTAGCTGATTTTCAAGTTTGGACTGACTAGTTGACTCCTCGAGTGTATTTCTGCTTAGTCAGTATAATTCGAACCATGTATCGATACTGTTTAAATGTCTGATTTTTGGCTACGATTGTGTATGTTAATGCTAATATAGTCGAGTCGACATGTGTCGTCAATTAGTTTCAACTGTCCGAACAATAACAAATCGACTTACTTCTGCTAAGCATTTGTTGAATCAATTAAGAACCAGTTTTGTTTACTTATAGCTGTTGATTTGGATCAGTAATGTAAAAAGGATGCTTGGTTTAAATGCTGAATTGGAGGGAATGTGCACTCGTGCACAGCATGTGCACTGGTGCACCTCATGTGCCTTGTGCACAGCCTGTTTCCTGCATAAAAGGGCTTTTAATTTTAAAATGGTTTGACAGCATATGCTGTCAGATACATTCTACTGCCCATACTTTGCTTTAGTTTAAAGAAGCATTAAACCTTTTAAAAGTTAAATCTGCCAGGGAATGTTGATGGGGTTTAATACTTAATTAGCTAAAGTGGGACTGAAAATGGAAGGCACATGGGAGGGGTACTGTGATATTCCAAAACAGGCTGTTAAAAGGGGTAGGGTTTAGGCTTATAAAGAGGAGGACTTGGGAGAAAGATTGGAAGGAGATACAGACTGGACCTTGAGAGCTGAAAAAGAAAAACACACACACAGAGAAGAGAGCAAAAGAGAAAAGATGGAACTGATTTTAGGAAAACACAGATAGAGAGAGGTTAAGAAATAGAAGGTGTATAATCAACAATCAGAAACTGTTTCCTCTTATTATTATTTGGGTTTCAGTTGTTCAACTTGTTCAAATCAATTCTGATTCTTTGAAGTTCCAGTTGTGTCTACTAGTCGAGTGTTTTCATTGGTTTACTACTGGTTTGGTCTGTCTGGAGTTCTGATTCTACTCCACTGGGTGTTGCTGTCATTTGGCTACTGTTTTTCTATCGGCCATAGTTGCATTTCTGCACTCGAGCCTGTTCTTGCTGTATTGCTTTGTCTGCTGCTATCCTGCCCTGCTGCTGCTGCTATTCTGTTTCCTGCTGTTGCTGATTTCCCTATCTTCTTCCTCTTCTCTTTGGCATTTTCAGTTTGTTTCCAGGTACACATCTCAAGTCTCACATTGGTGTAGCTGAATGTAACATTGAAAAAGCATGAATATAAAGATTTGAAGGAGTTATAATCACCTGTTTACTGATTGCCTTTTCATAAATGTTGTTAAGTTTATGTAAATTGTAGTTTATAGCTGATAGAGAATACATTATTAAGCTTGTACTTGTTGATTTGAACTGTGGTGTTCGATTCATTTAGTGGCATACAGAATGTAAATAGAACTCTTTGAATGTGAAATTATTTAATGTGATCGTTAAAAAATCAAACGCACTCCTTCAGCATGTATTGAATAAGTAAGGGCAAATGGCTATTAAACCTAGCCAAATATAATGTGGTTTTGAACTGCCCGGTTTTCGATCTCTTTAGGCCTTTATAGGATTAGTTTTGAATGTTATCGGTAGTATCCTTCAATAAGAAATTCTATTAACCCTGTTTAAGCAAGTTAATCTAATTTTGACCTAAAGATGTTTGTTCGGATTAAGTGTCGTGTTTCATTAGAATAAGCGGATTTCCTCTGTTAAACTAAAGTAATTTTCCATTGAAGAGTAGTGTTTTCTTTACTTTGTAAATAATTAATCAGGAATTGATAAGAATCCAGATTAGGCAAAAGCATATAGTTAAATTAGCATGTTCCTTTTCTTTTAGTTTTAGGGACAAACGTAACGGAAATGTAGTCGCTCTAGGATACCCTTCTAAAATAATGAGACGAGCCTCGCCAAATAAAAATGCAAATTGCGGGGCCCTCAATAAATAACTAATCATAATATTTAGAATTCAGGCTAGGCCGTTTAGTGAATCTCATGGCCTTCTCAAAAATAGTAACGCGTTAGACTCTTTAGGCACGACTTAATTATATCCTTCTTAAACTCTGGTGCATATTGATGTGACCCGAATCCAAATCTCAACGGAATCGAAATGTGTTAACAACTACGGGTGCATTGATTGTGACGTGGTTCGAGATGCATTTCCACGACGTTGCAATTCTATAAAAATAAATGATAATAATAAAAGCGGTTTAAACTTAATAAAAGCACGTAAGTCATAACATGTATTTAAATCAGATATTTAGCCATTATAACAATTTAAGCGACCGTGCTAGAACCACGGGATTCGAGGGTGCCTAACACCTTCCCTCGGGTCAACAGAATTCCTTACTTAGAATTTCTGGTTCGCAGACTTCATTTGGAAAAGTCGAATATTTTCCTCGATTTGGGATTCAAGATAAACCGGTGACTTGGGACACCAAAAGCCAAACCTTTCCCAAGTGGCGACTCTGAATTAAATAAATAATCCCATTTCGAATATTGTCACTTAAATTGGAAAAACTCCATCCGCGCATTTAACCCTTCGGGGCGGGCGCGCAAAAAGGAGGTGTGACAGCTCTGGCGACTCTGCTGGGGAAATTTCAACCCAGAACCACTGGTTCAGGGTTCAAGAATTCGAGCTTAGAATAATTGTTATATTTGGCTTTATTATCTGATCTTTATTACATGTTTTTGTATAACGTGCTAAATGATGTCTTTTACCGCTTTGATATTATCTGAACTGTATATAAACTATGCCGAAACCCTTCTCTTCTTACCTCCGGGGAGAAGCTCGCTGGTCGAGACTCCCTATTCTGTTAGTGTCAATACCTGAAATAAGAAAGAGGTTGGACAAGTTACAAAGCCGGACGATCTCGCGGGTCCCCGGTACGTAGCCCCCTCCTCGACTCGAGTTGTCCGCTCAGGTACACAGTCTAGAACAAATACCAAGGTTTAAACCTAGTATAACGAAACTTCATGCCGGATCCCTAGTAGGAACGTTTATTTGCATCATCTTGCATTTGACTTAGGGGACTCAACACAGGGGTTGGGTCCGTCTAGGACAGGCAACCTGAAATGAAAAAGACCATCATGCTGCATTCCTATCTGTGTTGTGCATTTATTTGCTTCGGTTCCGCATGTCGACCGGTTCCTAAAAAAAGGGAAAATAGCCGCGTGGGGGAGATAATTACTTATTTTTGGAAAATAAAACCAATGTCCAAGTAGTGCCAAAACCTCGCCGGAATTTTTTCTAAAAAAAAAAAGAATAAAAACAAAATTTGTCTTCTTAGTTTGAATTATTAAAAAAAAAATTTAAAAAAAAAAATAATAATGAAAAAATAAAAAAAAAATTCTTTCATATCCAAAATCAAAAAAATAAAGGTATTTATTTTAAAAGTAAAAAAAAATGAAAAATTCATAATTCAAAAATGTGTTGTTTCTTTTGTAGTACCCCTTTTATAAATTTAGACTAATAGTCCGAATATTGCCTAAAAAAGAAAATATTTTTCTTTAGTCTTTTTTTTCAAAAATAATAATAAAAAATACTTATTCTTGATTTCTAGGTTTATTTGATTTTCTCTATTCATGATAGGCCCGAACTACGCCGGTTTGATTCTCACCGGATGTGAGATACGTAGGCAACCCTCGTCGGATTCAACCCCATTTTGCTAAAATAGCCAAAAATCAATAAATAAATAAAAAATGTGTCAAATTTTTTTTAAAAAAAGAGTCATGAATAAGTCAGGTGACGTTGTTTTGTCATAAATAGCCGAATGTTCCCGAAAGGGACGCCGGAAGGCTGACTTTGTATGAATAGCCACCTTTGGGTCTTATTTAGGATTTTACCCAGTAGACCCACACAGCCTTAAAATCTTCGCCCCCAAAGTTGTTTAAAGGCCGTGTTCAAAATTTGATCCCCTCTGTAAAAATATTTTTGAGTCAGTCATTTTTGATTAAAAATCACCTTAATAAATGTGCAGGATGAGCACGATGCAAAATGAACATTTTTTAATATTGACCAAAATCCCTGTCAAGTTACGGCTATGGTGGAATGATCTAGGTGTTGAAGGACAAAATGAGGTTAAGAAATATCTGAAAGGTCTTGTGGGTCTGTTGGAAATCCAGCCTCGGGGAGATATCATAAGAGCTTTGGTTACCTATTGGGACCCGGCGCACAATGTTTTCCATTTCTCTGATTTTGAGCTCACCCCGACTTTGGAAGAAATGGCCGGATACATCGGGAATACTGAACTTCCCTTAAGGGAAAAATACTTGGTCGCCCCAAGAGTCGTCACGGTACATCGGTTCCTAGATTCATTGAAGATACCTAGAACAGTCCACAACCCGGATCTGGCAGCCGGATTTTGTACTCCATGCTTCATATATGATAGGTACGGTCATGAGGGGGGATTCAATAATCCAATCAACAAACTGTGCAGCAAAGGAGTTCGTCAGAAGTGGGACGAGCACAGACGGGTAGCGTTCATGATAATGTTCCTGGGCCTTCTGGTATTTCCAAGGAAAGATGGAAACATTGATTTGAAGGTATCTGGGGTCGTCAGCACTTTACTCACGCAAAGTGACAATACTCTCGCGCCAATGGTGGTATCTGACATCTTTCGAGCTCTTACAGTTTGTAAAGTCGGGGGAAATTTCTTCGAAGGTTGTAACTTGCTCCTACAGCTATGGATGACCGAGCACCTCTGCCATCATTCCGAGATCTTGAGCCATGGTTCCCCGGAAAAGACGCGCATAGAAGAATCTTACTCGAGAACCAAAGAGATCAGTTTACCCAAAGGAGTCCTGGCATGGACCTCGTTCTTTCAAGCTCTTACCACCAGCCAAATACAATGGACGTTGGGATGGTTGCCTGTTGATGAGATCCTATATATGTCTGCAGCTAAAACTCATTTCTTATTGATGGGGCTTAAGAGCATTCAACCTTACGCACCCTGCCGAGTCTTGAGACAGTTCGGAAGATGTCAGACAGTACCTCATGAGGAAGATCTTAGCGCTCAAGCAGTTGAGATAAGTCCTAACGGACAGTTCCCAGAAGCAAAGATTCGCCAAATCTGGAATGAGGGTCAATATTTGAAATCAGATACTTGCGTGCGGGATCGAGCCAAAGGAGAAACGGCGCCAGGTTACCTTGCATGGTACAGAAGGGAACTTGAGCATGAAAGGCCAGCTAAGAGACCCCACATCAGGAATTTCGCCGAGTCATCACAAAGGCATTGGGATTGGTTAGCAAAGGAAAGAGGATATTGTGCCGAAATCAGCAGGTTAAGGCAGCAAGTAGAAGGCATGAAATACGAGCACAACGTGCAAATTGCTACCGATTTGGGAGAGCGGAACAAGTTAATTCAAGAAAATGAAATGCTCATAGCCCAGATCAAACAGATAAGGTTGGATGCAGATAAACAGCCAAGGCGTCGATCAGACGAGCACCTGATAAAAAGGCTAAAAAGCGAGATCAGAGAATAGCAAGATGGTTTGGAGAAATCTGAAAACGTCATAGCAGAGCTCAAAGCACAGTGGGATACAAAAGCAGATAAGCATCGTCGATACCTGAATCAATTGGAAGACGACCACGAGAAAACTGTTGCTAAAATAAAGAGAGAGATGGCTGCACTTGAGATCAAAGCAGCTAATCAGGCCAAGGATTTCCAAATTGAGAGTAGATACTGGTATGACTCAATAGCCCAGATGAAGTTGGAAGTACGACGACTGAAGCATCAGCATGTACAAGATGCTCAAGTTTTCAAGATATGCAGCGATCATATAAAACGCCTGCTCGTAGAGAAGAAGCAAACCAGAGATAGGATCAAGGCCATTGCCCATGCCATCACCAGACAATGCCTACGACGTGAGAACATGTCCAGCGTTACCGTCCTCTCGGCAGTAATGGGTTATGTCAAGCAGACTATGCACGAGCTAGAGCAACTTGAGAGGGATCTCACGCCTAGGACCGCGGTGAGGCCGAACGATGCCCCGCGGACACCAATTTTCAAAACCATAATGCGTTCATAGGTCAAATCTGTATCTTAGCATCTTCTGTTTGTTTTCCCATCAGGGTGATTTTTAGTCTATTTTGAATCTAGTTTTGTTTTCAAAGTTCGCTTTTTCTTTTGCAAAATGTAACTTGTAATAGAACGTTTCAACAATAAAAAGGTTGTTTCTTTTACGCTCATTTGTGTTATTCGAACTACGTAATGATCTGATTCACGTAGACATCGTGATACGTAGGCAATCCTCATCGGATCCGGTCGCATTTCTTTTACTGCAAAATAAAAAATAAAAAAAAAAAGAGAAAAAGAAAAAGAAAAGAAAGAAAAAAGGAAAACTAATGAAAATGCCGGAATGACGCATGCTCTCGTAGCAAACATATAGTAATCCACTAAACTGTATAGGTGCATCATGCCCAACGTGAGATTAACTATCTGTTACTTGCTACAAAATTAACCGTGCGTTTGTCATTGAGTATTCCAGGGTTTTTGAAAGGACGGTTGGTTTGGTGAAAGTCTGGCCTCGCACTCATATTTCACGAGGTCAAGGAGAAGTGTTCAACTACCTGTTGTTAGGGCCAGAAGCAGTACTCACACTTACTTCACCAGGTCAAAAGGAAGTGTGGAAATGTCTTCAGAAATTCCATTGCAAACGATCCCTGTTTCTGAGGAAAGCTCGATCTCAGCCGTCCTCACACCTGAATCCGCAACTGCGGAGGAAAATAGAATCCTACGGCTCCGCATGCTGGAAATGCTGGACGATTGGAATAATGGGAAAGAGCCGCCAAGTGTCGTCCCCGGATTCCCTGAATTATTCTCCAGGTCAAGTGGAACGTCTAATGTCCCCATAAATTATCCTGCTACCCCATTTGGGTACCCGGCCACCTCGGCCTTCTCCGCTGGATCGCCTTCTGAGCCTCATCCCCGAATGTCATCCACTGATGCAAGCATGAACATCTTTACTGCATCGCCTTGTCCGGTTACGGCACAGCCTACCACGTACAAGCCAAGCTTTGACTCATCCTCTTTTACATTCCAAGCCCCATCGTTCTCAATGGAACCAACTAGGTTCGCTACCAGTACTAATCCTCTACCGCCTCAGTGCGAGCTTGCACCCGGGCAGGATCAGAACCCCAGAATTGCAGAACAAAATGAGATTGCCAAGAGAATGAGAAGCCTTGAACAAAGTTTGAAGAATATGCAAGGATTGAGCGGACAAAAGAGCGTCTCTTACGCCGACCTGTGCATGTTCCCTCACGTGCACCTGCCAACGGGTTTCAAGACCCCCAAGTTTGAGAAATACGATGGGCACGGTGACCCCATTGCACATCTTAAGAAATACTGCAACCAATTGTGGGGAGCCGGCGGAAAAGAAGAACTGCTAATGGCATATTTTGGGGAAAGTCTAGTAGGGATAGCTTCGGAATGGTATATGGATCAGGAAATGTCCTGATGGCATATATGGGATGATCTCGCCAGAGATTTTGTAAAACAATTCCAGTATAACATCGACATTGCGCCAGACCGAAACTCTCTGTCGAATTTAAAGAAGAAACCTTCTGAAAGCTTTAGAGAGTATGCTATTAAGTGGCGTGAGCAGGCGTCGAGAGTGAAGCCTCCCATGGATGAAGTGGAAATGGTCACTACCTTTCTCCAGGCTCAAGAGTCTGACTATTTCCAAAACATGATGTCAGCCATGGGTAAGCCATTCGCGGAAGCGATCAAGATTGGAGAGATGGTGGAAAATGGCTTGAAAACGGGTAGGATTCTGAGTCAAGCAGCCATAAGGGCAACTTCCCAGGCCGTCCAAAGCGGATCTGGAGGAACGACAAGGGGGAAGAAGAAGGAAGAAACGACTATGGCAGCCTCCGAAGCAAGGGAGTATCATCATCCCAGGCCCCATTTTCCGGAAAGAGCCCCACATCACTACTACCCCCACTCAAATTTGGCATATGCTCATCAACCTTATATGGTCATGAATGCCCAACCTTATAACCACCCACCACAACAAGCCAACCGAGGCCCAGCTCCACCTCCCAGAAATCAGCCTCCTTACCGCAACCACTATAACCCACAACCCCCGCAGAATAACTACCGCCCCCAGGAGCCACCTCGACGGCGGACTTTCACGCCCATCGGTGAACAATACTCTACTTTGTTCCCTAAGCTAGTCCAGTTGGGTTTCTTGCAACCAATTCCCCAAACAAGGCAAAACCCAACATCGCCTTCTTACAAAGCCGGAGTCAGATGCGCCTATCATTCAGGGGCCGAGGGACATGATACCAATGACTGCTGGTCATTGAAAAGAGTGGTCGAAAATTTGATAGAGCAGGGGAAGATAGTGCTAAGGGACAAGGAGATCCCAAATGTGACTAACAATCCATTGCCCGCTCACAATAATGGGCCGCTGATCGGAATGATTTGTGAAGACAAAGAGTTTGACCCTGCTCTGAAAGCCATAATTGCCATTGTCAACACAGGGAAGAGGCCTGAAATAGACCAGAAACCAGAAAAAGGGGAAGAGGCCAAAGCTATAAAGAAAGTGCTTGAGGAGAAGGTGGAGAAGAAAGTGGTACCTGTAAAAAATGAAGTTCTTTACATACCACGAGGTCGAGCTGAGAAGGCACAGAACTCCGGGATCAAAAAGACGAAACCTATGTATGTGCCAAAAGGGGCCTATGTGGTCCGGGGGACGATTCAACCACCTCGGCTGAATGAGCCAGTGGTTATCGGATGCGTGCCACAAAAGCCAATGACCAACCCGTCCACAGTGCCGTGGAATTATCAAAAGACTTTGGTAATGTACAAAGGTAAAGAGGTCATGGGAGAACTTCCAGAAAATACTTTCATTGGAAGGTATTCAAATACCCAAGAACTGAACAACGCCACACAAAGGCGCTTCCCGCCAAAGAAGCCCGTGAGTGTTGAGGAAGCGGAAGTGTTCTTCCAACAAATGAAAATGCCGGATTACGAAGTGATAGATCAGCTGCGCAAGTACCCTGAGCAAGTATCCATGCTGTCATTATTGATGAGGTCAACCGAGCATCAAAAGATCCTGCTGAAAACCCTGAATGAAGCATATGTACCAGTTGAAACCTCGGTGGAGCAACTAGAGCGGATGACAGAAAGATTCTTCGCCGTCAACCAAATCTCTTTCAGCAAAAATGATTTACCCCCGGATGGAGCAGCACACAACAAGGCCTTGCATTTAACAGTTAAATGCGAGGACTACTATGTCAAGCGGGTAATGTTGGACGGGGGATCAGGTGTTGACATTTGCCCGCTCTCCACGCTACAAAGAATGGAAATTGGGACAGGAAGAATCCGACCCAACAATGTCTGCGTAAGAGCTTTCGACGGCATCAAGAGAGATACCATGGGAGAAATAGACCTGTTGTTGGTCATAGGACCAGTCGAATTTCGAGTAACCTTCCAGGTGATCGACATGGACACATCCTACAATTTTCTCCTTGGCAGACCTTGGATCCATGCGGCAGGAGCCGTGCCTTCCACTCTTCACCAGATGGTGAAGTTCGAGTACGAAGACCGAGAGATCGTGGTCCATGGGGAAGATGAGCATGCCATTTATCGGGACCCATCCATCCCGTACCTTGAACCAAGAGAAGGAAGCGAACATACGGTCTATCAAGCTTTCGAGGTTGTACTGGCAGAGCAGCACGAAGAGGGAATACCCTGCCCCCAGCCCTTCTTGTCTAACGCATCGTTTATGGTGGCCAAAGAGATGATCCGGCACGGATTTAGGCCAGGGAAGGGGCTTGGACGAACCCTTCAGGGAATAACAGAACCCATTACTTTGCCAATCATCAAGAAACCTTTTGGACTAGGTTTCAAACCTACCCCAGCAGACGAAGAGTGGGCAAAGAAAAGGAAAAATGAGGGTTGGAAGTTACCACAACCACTGCCAGATTTATATGCAACTTTCATCAGTCCGAGGTACATTGAAGAAGAAGATGATGAGGTCTTCACAGCTGAGGAAATTGAGGAGATATGTGGGGCAATGAGAGAGATGCTCTACGAGGTCCACATGGTTCAACCAGGTGAAGGCACAAGCACTGCTGAGATGCTGTACATGGGGCCGAGCGCCCAACTTCAAAACTGGGAGGCCACGCCATTCCCGACTAGACGGAAGTCCGGGTAGACCTGTCCCGCCACCTTTCCTGTGTCACAAGTTATCTCCAGGACATAACTTGAACGTTTTCTTCTTTTCAATTGTTGCTTTGAATTCCTAGTTGTAAACATTGTTGTCTTCCAACTTTCCAAAGAAAATATAAAAAAAAAAAAATCATCATTTCTTTCCTATTCTTTCTTTTGTTCTGATTTTTATCATTTTTCCTTTTATTTTCCTTTTCAGTCCTAATAATGCGGCTTTAAATATGACATGCTTGCGGACTTCACGCCCGGATCACAATGAGTTATTTAACTGCGAATTAATGAACCCAGAACCAGAATATGATGCGGAAGAGGCTTTTAGGGAGATAAACCGAGAGTTGGAATATTTCGAGAATAAACCTAAGCCAAATCTGAATGACACTGAACCGGTAAATTTAGGAACCCCGGAAGAAATCCGGGAGACCAAGATAAGCATTCACACGGACAAGAAAACGCGAGAGGCGATAATTCAACTTCTTTTTGAATTCAAAGACGTGTTTTCTTGGTCATATGATGACATGCCGGGACTAGGTGTTGATTTAGTGGTTCATAAATTGCCGATTCATCCTGATTGTCCTCCAGTTCAACAAAAGCAACGAAAGTTCAAAACGGAGGTCAGTGACAAGATTAAAGAGGAGATCACCAAGCAACTGAAAACAGGAGTGATCCGGGTAGTCCAATATACAACATGGTTGGTGAATGTGGTTCCAGTACCAAAAAAGGACGGGAAAACTCGGGTATGTGTAGATTACCGAGATCTGAACAGAGCAAGTCCTAAAGATAATTTCCCGCTGCCCAACATCCACATCCTCGTTGATAATTGTGCCAAACACGAGATACAGTCTTTTGTAGATTGTTATGCTGGGTATCATCAGGTACTGATGGATGAAGAGGACGCCGAGAAAACTGCCTTCACCACGCCTTGGGGCACCTACTGTTACCGGGTCATGCCATTTGGTCTGAAGAATGCTGGGGCTACTTACATGAGGGCCATGACTGCCATTTTCCATGACATGATGCATCAGGAAATAGAGGTGTACGTGGATGACGTGATAGTCAAGTCCAGGACGCAGGATAATCACATCCAAGACTTGAGGAAATTCTTCGAGAGATTAAGGAAGTATGACTTGAAGCTAAACCCAGCCAAATGCGCTTTCGGAGTTCCGTCGGGCAAACTTTTGGGCTTCATCGTAAGCAGGAGAGGAATTGAGCTAGATCCAACTAAGATAAAATCCATCAGAGATCTACCTCCCCCGAGAACAAAGAAAGACGTGATGAGTCTGTTGGGCAGGTTGAATTACATCAGTCGGTTCATTGCCCAGCTGACAAGCACGTGTGAGCCCATATTCAAGCTTTTAAGGAAAGATGCGGCGATCAAATGGACAACTGAGTGTCAAGAAGCCTTTGATAAAGTCAAAGAATACCTTTCGAATCCCCCAGTCTTGGTCCCTCCAGAACCAGGGAGGCCACTTTTCTTGTATCTGACAGTCTTGGAGAACTCTTTCGGTTGCGTCCTCGGGCAACACGACGTAACCGGAAAGAAGGAGCAAGCAATCTACTACTTGAGCAAGAAATTCACCGGCTACGAGGCCAAATACACTCTGCTGGAAAGGACATGCTGCGCTCTCACATGGGTTGCTCAAAAGCTGAGACATTATCTCCAAGCCCACACTACATTCCTCATAAGCAGGTTGGATCCTTTGAAGTATATATTTCAGAAACCAATGCCTACTGGGAGACTGGCTAAATGGCAAATCTTGCTTACGGAATTCGACATAGTTTATGTCACTCGCACGGCCATGAAAGCCCAGGCGTTAGCTGATCATTTGGCCGAAAATCCGGTCAATGAGGAATACCAGCCATTGGATACTTACTTTCCAGATGAAGAGGTAAACGCCGTAGAAGTGATCTCGGAGGAAGCTCATGTTTGGAAGATGTTCTTTGACGGAGCCGTGAACGCCAAGGGTGTAGGGATTGGGGCAATTTTGATCTCGCCTTCCGGTCAGCATTATCCCGCCACAGCTAGACTGCATTTCTTTTGCACAAACAATACAGCTGAGTATGAAGCCTGCATTATGGGCATGCATATGGCAATCGATCAGGATGTCGAAGACTTACTGATTATGGGAGATTCTGACCTGATCATCCGGCAGGCTCAAGGCGAATGGGAAACTCGGGATGTCAAACTTATCCCGTACCGACAACATGTGGAGGACCTCAGCAAGTGCTTTACATCAATAGAATTCAGGTACATTCCGAGGTGTCACAATGAACTGGCAGATGCACTTGCTACTTTGGCTTCAATGCTGCCCTACCCGGGCAACGCCCACGTCGATCCTTTGGAAATCCAAATCAAGGAAAGACACGGTTACTGCAGTGTAATCGAGGCGGGATCAAATACGCAGCCTTGGTACCATGACATCAAGAGGTTCCTGAAGACGCAAGAATACCCCGAGCACGCTACTGGAGATCAAAAGAGGACCATTAGGCGACATGCAAGTGGTTTCTTTTTGAGCGGTGAATTGTTATATAAGAGGACCCCGGACCTCAATCTCCTAAGATGTGTCGATATCGAGAAAGATCATGCACGAAGTACACGCAGGTGTGTGCGGACCTCACATGAACGGGTATGTCTTAGCGAAGAAAATCCTTCGAGCAGGTTATTACTGGATGACCATGGAAAAGGATTGCTTTAGCTTCGTTCGGAAGTGTCATCAGTGTCAGGTGCACGGTGATTTGATTCATGCACCTCCCACGGAACTGCATCCCATGTCCGCACCGTGGCCATTTGTCGCCTGGGGCATGGACGTCATTGGACCAATTGAACCAAAGGCCTCGAACGGACACAGGTTTATACTGGTTGCCATAGACTACTTTACAAAATGGGTAGAGGCTGTCACTCTCAAGTCGGTCACTAAGAAAGCTGTGGTGGATTTTGTACACTCAAATCTTATCTGTCGCTTCGGTATTCCTGCAACTATCATTACAGATAACGCAGCAAACTTGAACAGTAACTTGATGGGAGATGTGTGCGAGCAATTCAAGATAACGCACAGGAATTCAACTCCTTATCGTCCAAAAGCCAATGGTGCCGTGGAAGCGGCAAACAAAAACATCAAGAAGATTTTGAGGAAAACGATCCAAAGTTCCCGACAGTGGCATGAGCAGTTACCATTTGCATTGTTGGGGTACCGCACTACGGTACGCACATCGGTGGGAGCGACTCCTTATCTTTTGGTTTATGGGACCGAGGCTGTAATACCTGCAGAGGTAGAAATTCCTTCGCTTCGAATCATTGTCGAAGCAGAAATCGAGGACAGCGAGTGGGTCAAGACTCGGTTAGAGCAATTGACGTTGATTGATGAATAGCGGATAGCTGCAGTTTGTCACGGACAGTTATACCAACGAAGGATGGCCCGTGCTTACAACAAGAAAGTCCGAACCAGGAATTTCGAAGTAGGACAATTGGTACTGAGGCGTATTCTGCCGCATCATGAGGAAGCAAAAGGGAAGTTTGCTCCGAATTGGAAAGGCCCATACATCGTAAGGAAGATATTGCCAAGAGGAGCATTGTATCTAGGTGATATCGAAGGAAATGACCCCGACACAGCAGTAAATGCAGATGCAGTCAAGAGGTATTACGTCTAAATCATACTCCAGTGGTCCTGACACATTGAAAATGGCGAAGGTGTTTATTCCCCACTACTCCCCAAACACTACCCAATTCTCTATACCAACTTTTGAGCCGCTTACAAAAAATAAAAAATAAAAAAAAATAAAAAAAAAAGAGAAAAACAAAACAAAACAAAAATTGATCGAGGCCTGAACTATGTTTGACTTGATTCCGAAAGGATACGTAGGCAGCCTCTCCCTGAGGTTCAGTCACACCAACAATAAAATCCCATTCACCCTGAAATTGAAGACCGAGGCACGTCGAGCAGTTGAGAAGTTAGTATCACTACATCTCTTTACCAAGCACAAGCCTTCAGATCAATTACCAAATATGGTGGGGAACCAATAAGCGTCACAAATGGAGACCAGCACACTCTGAATTGAGAGATATAAAATGAGAGAGTCTCGGCGGTGAAAACCTTCGGGCACCACGAGGCGACGGGAGTAGAGAAACCAAAATGAGAGAGCTTGTTTAGTAAAAACTCGCAAAAAGTGCTATCAAGCGATGACAGGAAGAGAAATGAGAGAGGTCAGCCAGCGAAAACCCGCAAAGGGCGCTGTTGACCGAAAACGAATGACGCCATCCCAAGAAAGTTTCGGCAGAGTGCCACCAGTTGGGAATCACAGATCCGTTCTGGTTCAGGAAAACTCAAGCTCTTAGAAGGTCAGACGTCCAGTCCAAAAAGCATGTCATGTCATTTAAAGCCAGCGTTATCTTCCTCAGATAAGTCTTTCTCATCCCGAAAAGGGTATTCCTTCTCTGATTTGTTTTCCCCTTTCTTTGTTTCTTTTCGAATCCCTTTTGCATTTTAACCCCGAGTTCAGGACACACTGGAAAGGGCAGGTGGCATGGTTTGTTTGCACGGAATCCCGTCTCATGAAGGAAAGTGCCTCATCTCGTTGGTATGATTGCCCAAGCATGATGAATCATGACGTTTGATGGTGTTGCAGAGTAAAGAGGAAAGAGAGAAATCTTGAAATCTTACCCAGCAAGTCCGCCTTCAGACAAATCCCCACGGAGTCTCCCCTTGTACAAATCCCCACAGAGTTTCGCCTTTTGTACAATCTCCCACAAAGTCTCCCCAGTATAAAAAAAAAAAAAAAAAAAATCCCCGTTGGAATTTCATCAGCACATCCCCAGCGAGTCCTTTTGTAAATATTCCCCAACAAGCTTACCCCAACAAACCCTGGGAAACTCGTTTTGAAACAAAAACCTGGCATACCCCATTGTACAGAATCCACACAAAGAATTCACTTTGTAAATATTCCCCCCACAGAGTTTCCTTTTGTACAAATTCCCACAGAACACCTCCAATAAAATCCCCGTTGAGAACCTTCAATCAAAACGGGACAAAAAGAAAAAAAAAGAGGCCTTACGAGGCAGATCATCACAGAATCTGGAAATACAAGCCTGAAAAATCTGGAAGGGTTTCGCCATTCGAATCAAATCAATGGCGGAACTTCACAACAGAAACAAAGACGCAAGAAAGCAACTGGAAACGATCAAGGTCACCAAACCGACCGTCATTTCCGAACTAACAATGATTCTTTGTCTGAAAGGTTGAAACAGGTCCAATCCAAGACAACCGTGCGAGAAGCAGGTGTCGCCCAAAGAAGAAGATACTTGGGTACAAGAAACATTTTGGCAATAAGGAATTCACTCGAAAGGTAAGTTTCCACGAAACTCCCTTTTATCCTCTACTAAAACAAGAAAATTCAAAAAAAGGAGATCGTTTAGTATTCTCGAACTTTGTCCCCAGCCAGTCAGCATTAGGGTTTTAAACCCTAAACTGAATTTTTCCTTTAGTCAGCATTAGGGTTTTAAACCCTAAACTGAACTTTTTCCTTTCAGCCAGCATTAGAGTTTTAAACCCTAAACTGAGCTTTCCCATGTGATCAGCATTAGAGTTTTAAACCCTAAACTGAATCTTTCCTTTAGTAAGCATTAGGGTTTTAAACCCTAAACTGAACTTTTCCTTTTAGTCAGCATTAGGGTTTTAAACCCTAAACTGAATTTTCCTTTTAGTCAGCATTAGGGTTTTAAACCCTAAACTGAATTTTTCCTTTAGTCAGCATTAGGGTTTTAAACCCTAAACTGAACTTTTTCCTTTCAGCCAACATTAGGGTTTTAAACCCTAAACTGAGCTTTCCCATGTGATCAGCATTAGGGTTTTAAACCCTAAACTGAATCTTTCCTTTAGTCAGCATTAGGGTTTTAAACCCTAAACTGAACTTTTTCCTTTCAGCCAGCATTAGGGTTTTAAACCCTAAACTGAGCTTTCCCATGTGATCAGCATTAGGGTTTTAAACCCTAAACTGAATTTTTCCTTTAGTCAGCATTAGGGTTTTAAACCCTAAACTGAACTTTTTCCTTTCAGCCAGCATTAGGGTTTTAAACCCTAAACTGAGTTTTTCCATGCAATCAGCATTAGGGTTTTAAACCCTAAACTGAATTTTCCTTTTTAGTCAGCATTAGGGTTTTAAACCCTAAACTGAACTTTTTCCTTTCAGCCAGCATTAGGGTTTTAAACCCTAAACTAAGCTTTTCCATGCAATCAGCATTAGGGTTTTAAACCCTAAACTGAATTTCCCTTTTAGTCAGCATTAGGGTTTTAAACCCTAAACTGAACTTTTTCCTTTCAGCCAGCATTAGGGTTTTAAACCCTAAACTGAGCTTTTCCATGCAATCAGCATTAGGGTTTTAAACCCTAAACTGAACTTTCCTTTTAGTCAGCATTAGGGTTTTAAACCCTAAACTGAACTTTTTCCTTTCAGCCAGCATTAGGGTTTTAAACCCTAAACTGAGCTTTTCCATGCAATCAGCATTAGGGTTTTAAACCCTAAACTGAACTTTCCTTTTAGTCAGCATTAGGGTTTTAAACCCTAAACTGAACTTTTTCCTTTCAGCCAGCATTAGGGTTTTAAACCCTAAACTGAGCTTTTCCATGCAATCAGCATTAGGGTTTTAAACCCTAAACTGAACTTTCCTTTTAGTCAGCATTAGGGTTTTAAACCCTAAACTGAACTTTTTCCTTTTTCATCAATTTTATGAACTTCCTGGTAAATAATTAACGAAATTTTCCTAGTGAAACTGGGGCAGAAAATTTCGTTCGTTTGTTTTCTCCCGCAGGTCTGACCTCGAGCCACGTGGATCAAAATGACCCACGAGATGAGTCCCAGTTCGGAATCAAAGAAGAAAAAAGAAAAAAAGAGAGGTGTCCCGAGATATCGGAGTAAATGGAAGGCGGATTGACTCCAACATTTGATTAAGATCTTGAACCCTGCCAACCGCGTCTCACTCAGTATCCCGGAGATTAAACAAGTCGCCGCAACTCGCAAGCATCAAGATTCAGATCGGAGTCTACAAGCAGAATCAGCTAAGACCCAAGATCAAGTCGTAAAAGAATCATAGATAGGAATCTTGTAACTAGCAGTTGACATGCATATAAGTAGTTAGTTCAGTTTCCAATTTTCGTTTGGTTGTAATAAGGCGGTCAGTGACGTAGCAGTGACAACAGCAGCAGCAGTAGCAGCAAGCATTGCAGTCCCATGGTAGTCCCAGCTACCAAAACTTCTCGAACTACATTGACCTGATTCCTGTTTAGCCCAGGATATGTAGGAAATCTTTGAAGCAAGATTCGGTCAGATCTTTCAAAAACATGCTTCATACGGAGTGGCCCATAGGCAAAAATCGCTCATACACGCTCACTTTATCTTTGCACAGAAACTCTTCGTGTTTCCGAACAAAGAGGGGCAGTTGTGAGCACGTGATTTTTGTTTTTGTGCGACAGTCGCTCCAAAAGAATAAAAATTGGTCCTGCTATACAATTTTTGGATTTTTTGTGCGGCACTTTGTTGATTTATTTCTGACTTTGGCCCATTTTTATTTATTTACTTTATTAAAACAAAATTCAAAAAAATGTGTACGTGTCATGCATAATCTGAACCGTAACATGGTTTAAATAGAAAGGCATAAACAGGCATCTTTGTCCGTGATTTTGTTTTGTTTGATTTTACTTGTTTTGAAATATTTTAGTGTGTGTGCGAATAATTGTATTGAGTGTGTATTTAATTTTTGATTTTTTGTTTTGTTTTGTTTTTAAAATAAATAAGGAAAAGAAATAAAAAATAATAATAAAAAAAAAGGCCCCTTCTTCCTTTCCGGACTTGGGCCAATTTGTTAAAATTGGCCCAAACAAACAGCCCAAAACCAAGTCTGCCCGGTCCAACACCAGCTGATACCCAGGGTATCCAAACGACACCGTTTTGGTCCAAACTGATCTGGGCCGTTCATCTCAAATTGATCAACGGCCATGATCACCTCCCCATAACCCACTAATGGCCCCGACCCGTTTCTACCCGGACCAACCCAAACCCCCATTAGTTGAAATGACACCGTTTCCCCTAAACTCTTAGATCCAGACCGTAGATCTTGATTGATCTAACGGTTGAGATCCACCTACCCACTAACTATATAAGCCCATAATCCTACCCTGCCCCCCTATCCGAACCCCAGCCTTCGTCTCCACAAACCCTTCCCTTCAAACCCTAGCCGCCCCTGCACACCTTCACCAGAAACCCGGCGACTTGAACGCCGGTGACCTCCACCTGAACACCATAGAACCCCCATGCCATCCTGAACCCAAATCTACCAACTACACACTTCGAATCCTATCCCACCTTCTCGAATCTTCATTTGAAGATTCGAGTCGGAACCTAATCTACACCGATCATACCAGACACTCCCCAGACCCCCCTCGTGACCAAACCATACTTGGTTTGGTCCGAATCTGATCAGGGAAGCATGAATCCCAGATCTGAGTTTTGGAAATTTTGTGTTCCTCCGTCACTGGTTCAACCGAAGAGATTAAGGTCTAATGGGCTTTAATCAAAGTGTTTCTCATCTGAGAAACACTTCGTTTAAAGTCCGTTCAGCCTTAAGAAAGGCCTGACCAAGTCCGAGTTAAGGTTTTGATCTGTTGCGGTTTAAGGTGAGTTTCTTTCTTTTCTTAGTTGTTTTGGTTCGTTTGATTGTTGTAAGGGTCTGTGCGTTTTCTGTTTATGTCCTTGACTTCAATCAACTGTGCTTCAACCACTTTGCCTGAACCTCTGTTGTTTGTCTAAATCCCCCTCCTATTCTGATAAGGCATTATGTATTTGTTTGTGCAAGTAGCTGATTTTCGAGTTTGGACTGACTAGTTGACTCCTCGAGTGTATTTCTGCTTAGTCAGTATAATTCGAACCATGTATCGATACTGTTTAAATGTCTGATTTTTGGCTACGATTGTGTATGTTAATGCTAATATAGTCGAGTCGACATGTGTCGTCAATTAGTTTCAACTGTCCGAACAATAACAAATCGACTTACTTCTGCTAAGCATTTGTTGAATCAATTAAGAACCAGTTTTGTTTACTTATAGCTGTTGATTTGGATCAGTAATGTAAAAAGGATGTTTGGTTTAAATGCTGAATTGGAGGGCATGTGCACTCGTGCACAGCATGTGCACTGGTGCACCTCATGTGCCTTGTGCACAGCCTGTTTCCTGCATAAAAGGGCTTTTAATTTTAAAATGGTTTGACAGCATATGCTGTCAGATACATTCTACTGCCCATACTTTGCTTTAGTTTAAAGAAGCATTAAACCTTTTAAAAGTTAAATCTGCCAGGGAATGTTGATGGGGTTTAATACTTAATTAGCTAAAGTGGGACTGAAAATGGAAGGCACATGGGAGGGGTATTGGTGATAATCTATCAGGCTGTAAAAGGGGTAGGGTTTAGGCTTATAAAGAGGAGGACCTGGGAGAAAGATTGGAAGGAGATACAGACTGGACCTTGAGAGCTGAAAAAGAAAAACACACACACAGAGAAGAGAGCAAAAGAGAAAAGATGGAACTGATTTTAGGAAAACACAGATAGAGAGAGGTTAAGAAATAGAACGTGTACAATCAACAATCAGAAACTGTTTCCTCTTATTATTATTTGGGTTTCAGTTGTTCAACTTGTTCAAATCAATTCTGATTCTTTGAAGTTCCAGTTGTGTCTACTAGTCGAGTGTTTTCATTGGTTTACTACTGGTTTGGTCTGTCTGGAGTTCTGATTCTACTCCACTGGGTGTTGCTGTCATTTGGCTACTGTTTTTCTATCGGCCATAGTTGCATTTCTGCACTCGAGCCTGTTCTTGCTGTATTGCTTTGTCTGCTGCTATCCTGCCCTGCTGCTGCTGCTATTCTGTTTCCTGTTGTTGCTGATTTCCCTATCTTCTTCCTCTTCTCTTTGGCATTTTCAGTTTGTTTCCAGGTACACATCTCAAGTCTCACATTGGTGTAGCTGAATGTAACATTGAAAAAGCATGAATATAAAGATTTGAAGGAGTTATAATCACCTGTTTACTGATTGCCTTTTCATAAATGTTGTTAAGTTTATGTAAATTGTAGTTTATAGCTGATAGAGAATACATTATTAAGCTTGTACTTGTTGATTTGAACTGTGGTGTTCGATTCATTTAGTGGCATACAGAATGTAAATAGAACTCTTGGAATGTGAAATTATTTAATGTGATCGTTAAAAAATCAAACGCACTCCTTCAGCATGTATTGAATAAGTAAGGGCAAATGGCTATTAAACCTAGCCAAATATAATGTGGTTTTGAACTGCCCGGTTTTCGATCTCTTTAGGCCTTTATAGGATTAGTTTTGAATGTTATCGGTAGTATCATTCAATAAGGAATTCTATTAACCCTGTTTAAGCAAGTTAATCTAATTTTGACCTAAAGATGTTTGTTCGGATTAAGTGTCGTGTTTCATTAGAATAAGCGGATTTCCTCTGTTAAACTAAAGCAATTTTCCATTGAAGAGTAGTGTTTTCTTTACTTTGTAAATAATTAATTAGGAATTGATAAGAATCCGGATTAGGCAAAAGCATATAGTTAATTAGCATGTTCCTTTTCTTTTAGTTTTAGGGACAAACGTAACGGAAATGTAGTCGCTCTAGGATACCCTTCTAAAATAATGAGACGAGCCTCGCCAAATAAAAATGCAAATTGCGGGGCCCTCAATAAATAACTAATCATAATATTTATAATTCAGGCTAGGCCGTTTAGTGAATCTCACGGCCTTCTCAAAAATAGTAACGCGTTAGACTCTTTAGGCACGGCTTAATTAAATCCTTCTTAAACTCGGGTGCACATTGATGTGACCCGAATCCAAATCTCAACGGAGTCGAAATGTGTTAACAACTACGGGTGCATTGATTGTGACGTGGTTCGAGATGCATTTCCACGACGTTGCAATTCTATAAAAATAAATGATAATAATAAAAGTGGTTTAAACTTAATAAAAGCACGTAAGTCATAACATGTATTTAAATCAGATATTTAGCCATTATAACAATTTAAGCGACCGTGCTAGAACCACGGGATTCGAGGGTGCCTAACACCTTCCCTCGGGTCAACAGAATTCCTTACTTAGAATTTCTGGTTCGCAGACTTCATTTGGAAAAGTCGAATATTTTCCTCGATTTGGGATTCAAGATAAACCGGTGACTTGGGACACCAAAAGCCAAACCTTTCCCAAGTGGCGACTCTGAATTAAATAAATAATCCCATTTCGAATATTGTCACTTAAATTGGAAAAACTCCATCCGCGCATTTAACCCTTCGGGGCGGGCGCGCAAAAAGGAGGTGTGACAACTCTTCTTTGATTACCCTCTTTGGAACCTGAAAATATTATTGAAAAAATGAATGAAAAAAAAAAGAAAGAATTGGAAGAATGAGGAAATATATATACAATAAAAAAAAACAGCCTGAACTACGTTTGACTTGATTCCGAAAGGATACGTAGGAAACCTCTCCTTGGGGTTCAGTCACACCAACAATAAAATCCAGGAATTCCCCCGAAAGTTAAAACTGTGGCAGAAGTTATAATAATTCGGCAATAATCCCCGCCCAAAAGGTTCCAAAGTTGTAGTTCAATCCACATTCTTTTCACCCCAAGCCGTTGTCCAAGTCCTTCTGATCAATCAGCAAAGCGTTTCAAAATGGGAAGATGGAATTATTTGGGTCTGATACAACAAAATGAGGAGAATAAAATGAGAGAGTCTTGTCGGTGAAAACCTTTGGGCACCGTGAGGCGACGCGAGAAGGGAAATCGAAAATGAGAGAGCTTGTTTAGTAAAAAACTCGCAAAGAGTGCTAGCAGGCGACAGTAAGAAAAGAAATAAGAGAGGTCGACTAGAGAAAACCCGCAAGGGCGTTGTCGGCCAAAAAGATGATTCCACCTCAGAAAGTCCTGGCAAGGTTCCCGGGTTTTGAAAAAAAAACACATAGATCTGTTTTGATTCATGAGGAAATGCAGTTTCTTGAAGGTCGGGCATCCAGTCCAAAAGGCATGTCATGTCAGTTGAAGCCAGCATACACTCCAGATAAGTCTTTCTTCTCTCCCCGAAAGGGACGCTTCTCTTTGAACCCATATGATTTCCTTTACATAGTTTTCTTTGAGTCCTTTTGATCTAACTCTTAATTCCGTAACAATTACAAAGAAAGGTGGCAGGACCGGTTTTTTTTACAGGGCTCCATTTGGCAAGAGTCAAATAAAATGTACGAACTCAGTGGCGCGTCAGTCCCATCCCGACTGGCCATGGTAGTTGATTTGCTTCCAAAACCGACAAATCCCCACAGGGTATTCCCTTGTTACAAATCCCCCATGGAGTCTCCCCTTGTACAATTCCCCAAAGAGGTCCACCCCAGCACATCCCCAGCAAGTTTGCTACAAAAAAAAATCCTCACAGAGTTCGCATTGGACAAATACCCACGGAGATTCCCTTGTACAAATCCCCACAGAGTCTCCCTAATAAAATCCCCACCGAAAATCCCCAAGCGGAACGGGACGAAAAAACCAAAGCCTTATAGGGCAAATCCTCACAAAATCTAGAAACGCAAGTCTGAGTAGTCCAAAGGGTTTCGCATGTAAATCTAATCAATGGCAGAGTTCCTCAACAAGAATTAGGCTAAGACAAAGCAATTGGAACGGTCAAGGCCCCCAAAACCAACCGCCATTTTCAAACTGACAATGTTTTCTTTGTGTAGGAAATTGAGACAGGTGCGACCCGAAGCAGCCATGCATGAAGCTGGTATAGCCCAAAAGAAATGGAGCACACAAGCATTGAAACAACCTTGCAGCGGGAAAACGACCAATGGTAAGTTTCCCCATAATTCTTTCGTGCATTTCTGATAAATAAAAAAAAAGAAAAAAAGAGAGAAAGGGGAGAACCAAAGGAAGGAAAGAAGACAAGGAATAAAAAATGAACATCTCAAAAGAAAAACAAATCATGGTAGCATAGGACCTCGTTCCTCAACTATCCCGGTATAAACCCCGGATCTCCCTGGCATAACCCAAGGAAATTTGTCTATCCAAATTCCCGGCATAACCCGAGGACTCTTTTCCTTTTCGGCATAACCCGATGAATCTTCCCGGCATAACCCGATGAATCCTCCCGGCATAACCCGATGAATCCCCTCGGCATAACCCGATGAATCTTTTCGGCATAATCCGATAAATCTTCCCGGCATAACCCGATGAATCTTTTCGGCATAACCCGATGAATCCCCTCGGCATAACCCGATGAATCTTTTCGGCATAATCCGATAAATCTTCCCGGCATAACCCGATGAATCCCCTCGGCATAACCCGATGAATCTTTTCGGCATAATCCGATGAATCTTTTCGGCATAATCCGATAAATCCTCACGGCATAATCCGATAAATCCTCCCGGCATAACCCGATGAATCTCTCGGCATAACCCGATAAACCTTCCCGGCATGATCCGACGAATTTTCCGGCATAACCAGATGAATCTTCCCGGCATAACCCGATGAATCTCCCCGTCATGATCGGATGAATCTTTTCGGCATAACCCGATGAATCCCCTCGGCATAACCCGATGAATCTTTTCGGCATAATCCGATAAAACTTCCCGGCATAACCCGATGAATCCCCTCGGCATAACCCGATGAATCTTTTCGGCATAATCCGATGAATCTTTTCGGCATAATCCGATAAATCCTCACGGCATAACCTGATGAATCCTTCCGGCATAACCCGATGAATCTCTCGGCATAACCCGATAAACCTTCCCGGCATGATCTGACGAATTTTCCGGCATAACCCGATGAATCTTCCCGGCATAACCCGATGAATCTCCCCGGCATGATCCGATGAATCTTTTCGGCATAACCCGATGAATCCCCTCGGCATAACCCGATGAATCTTTTCGGCATAATCCGATAAATCTTCCCGGCATAACCTGATGAATCTTTTCGGCATAACCCGATGAATCCCCTCGGCATAACCCGGTGAATCTTTTCGGCATAATCCGATAAATCTTCCCGGCATAACCCGATGAATCCTCCCAGCATAACTCGATGAATCTTTTCGGCATAACCCGAGAATTCTTTCCATGCAGCCAGCATTAGGGTTTTTAAACCCTAAACTGAATTTTTCCTTTAGTCAGCATTAGGGTTTTAAACCCTAAACTGAACTTTTTCCATTTCAGCCAGCATTAGGGTTTTAAACCCTAAACTGAGCTTTTCCATTCAGCCAGCATTAGGGTTTTAAACCCTAAACTGAGCTTTTCCATGCAATCAGCATTAGGGTTTTAAACCCTAAACTGAATTTTCCTTTTAGTCAGCATTAGGGTTTTAAACCCTAAACTGAACTTTTTCCATTTCAGCCAGCATTAGGGTTTTAAACCCTAAACTGAGCTTTTCCATGCAATCAGCATTAGGGTTTTAAACCCTAAACTGAATTTTCCTTTTAGTCAGCATTAGGGTTTTAAACCCTAAACTGAACTTTTTCCATTTCAGCCAGCATTAGGGTTTTAAACCCTAAACTGAGCTTTTCCATTCAGCCAGCATTAGGGTTTTAAACCCTAAACTGAGCTTTTCCATGCAATCAGCATTAGGGTTTTAAACCCTAAACTGAATTTTCCCTTTAGTCAGCATTAGGGTTTTAAACCCTAAACTGAACTTTTTCCATTCAGCCGGATTTAGGGTTTTAAACCCTAAACTGAGCTTTTCCATGCAATCAGCATTAGGGTTTTAAACCCTAAACTGAATTTTCCCTTTAGTCAGCATTAGGGTTTTAAACCCTAAACTGAACTTTTTCCATTTAGTCAGCGTTAGGGTTTTAAACCCTAAACTGAATTTTTCCTTCAGCCAGCATTAGGGTTTCAAACCCTAAACTGAACTTTTTCCTGTAATCAGCATTAGGGTTTTAAACCCTAAACTGAACTTTTCCTTCAGTCAGCATTAGGGTTTTAAACCCTAAGCTGAACTTTTTCCCAGTTGGTCAGTATTAGAGTTTCAACTCTAAAACTGAACTTCTCCCAAGCTAGTCAGTATTAGGGCTCCAATCCTGAACTAAGCATTTTTATCTTCCTTCATCAATTTTATGAACTTCCTGGTGAATAATTAACGAAATTTTCCTAGTGAAACTGGGGCAGAAAATTTCGTTCGTTTGTTTTCTTCCGCAGGTCTAACCTCGAGCCACATGAATCGGAATGACCCACGAGATGAGTCCCAGCTCGTAATCAAAGAAGAAAAAGAAAAAAGAGAAGATGTCCCGAGATATCGGAGTAAATGGAAGGCAGATTGACTCCAACATTTGATTAAGGTCCTGAACCCTGCCAATCGCGTCTCACTCAGTATCCCAGAGATTAAACAAGTCGCCGCAACTCGCAAGCATCAAGATTCAGATCGGAGTCTACAAGCAGAATCAGCTAAGACCCAAGATCAAGTCGCAAAAGAATCATAGATAGGAATCTTGTAACTAGCAGTTGACATGCATATAAGTAGTTAGTTCAGTTTCCAATTTTCCTTTGGTTGTAATAAGGCGGTCAGTGACGCAGCAGTGACAACAACAACAGCAGTAACAGCAAGCATTGCAATCCCATGGTAGTCCCAGCTACCAAAACTTCCCGAACTACATTGACCTGATTCTTGTTTAGCCCAGGATATGTAGGAAATCTTTGAAGCAAGATTCGGTCAGATCTTTCAAAAACATGCTTCATACGGAGTAGTCCATAGGCAAAAATCGCTCATACACGCTCACTTTATCTTTGCACGAAAACTCTTCGTGTTTCCGAACAAAGAGGGGCAGCTGTTAGCACGTGATTTTTGTTTCGCGCGACAATCGCTCCAAAAGAAATAAAAAAAAATATAATAATTGGCCCTGCTGTACAATTTTTGTATTTTTACATGGCACTTTGTTAATTATTTATGATTTTTGCCCATTTTTATTTTATTAAAACAAAATACAAAAAAATGTATGTGTCATGCGTAATTTGAACCGTAACATGGTTGTTAAATAGAAAATCATAAATAGGCATCTTTGTCCGTGATCTTGTTTTTGTTTGATTTTACCTGTTTTAAAATATTTTAATGTGTGTGCAATTAATTGTATTAAGTGTTTATTTAATTTTAATTTGATTTACTTAGGTTTTGTTTTTTTAAAAAATAAAGAAGAAAATAAAATAATAATAAAAACCCTCCTTTTTTCGGACTTGGGCCAATTTTAAACAAATTGGCCCAAACAAACTCAGCCCAAAACCAGGCTTGCCCGGTCCGTGACCAGCTGACACCCAGAACATCCAAACGACGCCGTTTTAATCCAATCTGATCTGGGCCGTTGATCTCAGATTGATCAACGGCCAAGATCACCTCCCCATAACCCATAAACAGAACCCGACCCGTTTCCACCCGAACCGACCCAAACCCCTTTAGGATGAAACGACACCGTTTCCCCATCAGATGAAAGATCTGGGCCTTCCATTTTGCCTCATCCAACGGTCGAGATCAACCCACCCATCCCATATATAACCTTCCAACCATACCCTGCCCCCTATCCAATACCCCAGCTTCCGTCTTCATCTCCTTCCCCACGAAACCCTAGCCTCCCCCTTATCCCTCGCCGTTAATCCCGGCGGCATGAACGCCGATGACCTTCACCTTAACACCCTAAAACCACCTTGACACCCTGAACATGGATCTGTGGACCGTTTAGTTCGAATCATCCTCTAGGTCCTCGAATCTTCATTTGAAGATTCGAGCAAAACTCGATCTACACCCGATCTGCCCTAGATTCATACCAGACAATCACCGGACCCCCCTCGTGACCAAACCATGCTTGGTTTGGTCCGAATCTAACCATGGAAGCCCAAATTCCAAATCTACCATCCACGAACCCTAGAAACCCCAAACCTAGTCCGTGCCTGTTTAAGCCAAGAGATTAGGGTCTAATGGACCTTAATCGAAGTGTTTCTCATCCGAGAAACACTTCGTTTAAAAGTCCATTCAACCTTAAAGAAGGTCTGTTCAAACACCAGTGGATTTTTCTGATTTGTTCTTTCAAAGCTTTAAGGTGAGTTAATTTTCTTTTCTTTATTTCAGTTCGTATGTTTGTGTGTTGTTAAAGGTCCGTCCATATGGCCAAACTTTTTATTTTGTGTTTTTGAATTGCTATTGTCCACCTTGGCCGGACCTCTGTATTCGGTCGAGTCTTTCTTCATAATGTGTGTGTGTAAACTGTGTGTTCAATTGAATTCGTAATTGGTCATTCAATTAGCTCCCAAAGTCATTTCTGTATTGACATTGCAATCTGAACCCCTTGTTGATACTGTTTGGATTTCTGATCTTTGGCTAGAATTGTACATGTTATGATTAATATAGTCGAGTCGACATGTGTCGTCAATTAGTTTCAACTGCCTGAACAATAACAAATCGATTTACTTCTGGGCACATTTGTTTGAATCAATTAGGAACTGAGTTTGTTTACTTATAGTTGTTAATTTGAATCAGAAATGTAAAAGGAATGTTTGTTTAAGTTCTGAATTGGAGGGCATGTGCACTTGTGCACAACATGTGCATTTGTGCACCACATGTGCATTTGTGCACAGTCTGTGCCCTGCATAAGGGCTTTTGAATAAAATAGTTGACAGCACATGCTGTCCGAAATATTCTGCTGCCCATTACCTTGCTTTAGTTCAAAAATATTAAACCTTACCTAAAAGTAAGTCTGCCAGGGAATATCATGGGCTGGTGTTCTTATTTAAATAGTAAGTGGAATCTGAAAATAAGAGAGCACATGGGAGGATGTTCTGATTTGTGTAAAACAGGCTGTTAAAGGGGTGATGGGAGGCTGATAAAAGGGGGGATTTTGATAAGAGAAAGGGACAGACTTAAGAGAACAGGGAGATAGAGAGAGGGGACTCAGATTGAACATTGAGAGCTGAGTTTTGGAAAAGAGAGAACACTGAGAAAGAATTCTTTTTAATAGCTCAAATAGATTTCAAGACTGAAAATTGACATTGAATTTTGAAAAGAAAGGAGATAGGGAGAAGGATATCACAAAAATCAGAAACTGTTTTTCTTCCTGCTGTTTGTTCGATCCTTAGTTGGTTCAACCTGTTCAAATAAGTTCTGATTTCCTCTCAAGTATCAGCTAGGTTTTGTTGTTTGGTTCGTATCGGCTGCTTTCTCTTGAAATTGGATTGTCTGAATTCTGATTCCACTCCCGTGCTTATTGCTGTCATTTTGCTGCCTCTTCCCATTGGCTATAGTTGCATCTTGCACTGGGATTTGTTCTGTTACTATCTGCTGTTACTGCTGCTGTTTGGTGTATGCTACTATATGTCTAACTGACTTCCCTGCTTCTTCGTTGTAAGCATTTCCAGGTACACATTTCAAGCCTCCATATTTGTGTAACCGATTGTAACAATGAAAAGCATGAATCGAAAAGTCTGAAGGAATTATAATCATCTGTTTGTTCTATTTACAACCCTTTATAAATGTTGTTAAGTTATGTAAATTTTAGTTTGTAGTTCAATAGAGAATATATTAGCAAGTGTGTATTTAATCGAAGCTCATGCCGATCTAAACCACGATATGTAATTCGTTTAATGGTATACCGGATGTAACTATAATTCATGGCATATGCAACCATTAGTGTGATTGTTAATTCAAACTCGTTCTTCAGCATGTTTTGAATATGTAGGGTGAATGGTCCGTTTCAATTTCGCAGAAAATACAATACAGTTTTATATTCTCGATTTTCAGCTTCATTAGGCAGTTTATAGGATGAGTTTCAAATATCATTAGTCGCATCTTCTAATAAGTGGTTTTAATTAATCCTGGCTAAATGAGTTAAAGTTAAGGAGCTCTTGTAATAGTCGTAGCATTTCATCAATCTTGTATATAATTCTTCACCCTGTAAATAATTAATCAGACGATTAACAAAAATCTGGATTTGGCCAAAGCATATAATTGAATTAGCATGCATCTTTTCTTCTATTTTTAGAGACAAACACATTTAGAAATGTAGTCGCTTTAGGATGTTCCTTCTAAAATAATGAGACGAGCCTCGCCAAATAAAAATGTAAATTGCGGGGCCCTCAATAATTAACCATAATAAATATTTAGAATTCAGGACTGGCCGTTTAGTGAATTTCATGGCCTTCCTTAAAAATAATAACGCGTTTAGACTTTTTAGGCGCGGCTCAATTAATTTAACCTTCTTAAACACGGGTGCACATTGATGTGACCCAAATCCGAATCTCAACGGAGTCAAAATGTGTCGACGACCACGGGTGCATTGATTGTGACGTGGTTCGAGATGCATTTTCACGACGTTGCAATTCTATAAAAATAAATGATAATAATAAAAGCGGTTTAAACTTAATAAAAGCACATAAGTCACAACATGTATTTAAATCAGATATTTAGCCATTATAACAATTTAAGCGACCGTGCTAGAACCACGGGATTCGAGGGTGCCTAACACCTTCCCTCGGGTCAACAGAATTCCTTACTTAGAATTTCTGGTTCGCAGACTTCACTTGGAAAAGTCGAAAATTTCCTCGATTTGGGATTCAAGATAAACCGGTGACTTGGGACACCAAAAGCCAAACCTTTCCCAAGTGGCGACTCTGAATTAAATAAATAATCCCATTTCGAATATTGTCACTTAAATTGGAAAAACTCCCTCGCGCATTCAACCCTTCGGGGGCGGGCGCGCAAAAAGGAGGTGTGACAATATTGCCATGCCTTAAGTCACAACTCTCAAACACATAGGGGTAATGGGGATAGGGAGCAAGGATTCACAGCAGAAACATGCATAAAGATATGAGCATACTAAATTAAATACTGAACTTTACAGAAACAGTAAAGTAGACATAGATCTAAAAGCATTAAATGAACACATTGTGATGATGCTGAAGCTTAAATTAAGACATACCTGTTTCAAAGAAACAAATAGAGAAAATGCAGTAGTCTTGTAAAAGCCACAGCGCAGACTAGAAGAGAGAATACTATTATGTGTAAGTAAGAGTTCAGAAGGATTGTGAAAAGTCAGTTCTGTTTGTGAAGAGGGTCGTGCCTTTTATAGTATAAAATCAGGCAGAAATAAGGTAAGAAAATAGTTGAGGAACTGATTGTTAATCAATTACACAAGACTTCCCTTAATTGAGGGATTCAGATTCAAACGGGTAAAAACCATTTAAGGAAAGAAAATGAGTAAGCACTTTGTGCACAACATGCAATTAAGGGTAAATACATAAAGGTTATTTAAGGATAGAATTTCTGAAATACGTGGTTGCACAAACAAGACAAGAAAATCAATTAAAAGCCAGAAAATCAAAGGTCGGGGATCTTGTACGAATGAACCGAGTCAAAAGATGGAAAAGGTTTTTTAACTTAAGGGAAATCAGCAAACAATGGAAAGGGAATCAATCAGACCTACTTAGAAGGAATTTAAATCATTCACGAGTTGAAGGCCTTTTAGAGGAAGATTCGTCACATATAAAGAGCACACAAACACGTTGAGTTGAAAGAAAATATTGTGTCATTGCGAAAATCAATAGAAAAATCCAGTGAAGAAAGAGTTTTAGAAGAGTTTAGCTAAAGATCAGAATCATATGCAAACACAGATGTCCAAACTCGGTTCAGAGACTCGAAGTTGGTCTGAAAGAGTTAGGGGTTCTAAAATAAAACCCTAGTTCAATTAAATCACATAATCAAACTTGGCAGAACCCCCGGATTCTAGGGTTTCCACCTTGAATCAAGTACAGAGATGAGAAGGCAAGTAATCGAAATAGGCTCAGAGGTTTCAGTTCTATGAAACCTCTTGCATGTTTCTTTTAGCAGCAGAAACTCATGAGAAAACAGTGATAGCAAGTAACACGCAGAACATAGTAGCATAATTTGAAGAAAAATAGGGTAGAAGAAGCTAATACGAAACATAATAGAGAAGACTGATAAGAACAGTAGAAGAAGCATGCTAAGAAATTTTAAAAGAAATTTTAAATAGAGCTCAGTAAAAGGAACTTAATAAGAAACTTAAGAACTCAGTAAGAAAAATATAGTAAGAGAAACATATCAGAACACAGTAGAGAAAGCATATAATAGAAAAGCATACGAGAACATAGTATAGGAAAATACAGCAGAAGAAGCACGTAAGAAATTGGTAGAAGAAAATACAAGAACCCAGTAGAAGCAAATACACATAAAAGGAAAAAGAAAGTTAGAAAACACTTAAATACTTTCAGAAAACCCTAGATCGGAAAAGAAAGATTTTGAAAGTAGTTTTTTGAAAGAAAAGTCAGGAAAAGGTTTAAGACCTTATGGAAAGCATGGAACTGGAATAGATCTAAGGGAATCGGAAAAACCTCGAAGGGTTAGGGTTTCAGAAGAACCTTAGAAATGAGAAAGGCTTTGAAAGTCACCGATCTGAGTCGGGGAGGTCAGGATCAGGCTCAAACAACCATGGTACGCCGAAGCAAGGCCGGAGATGGCCGTGGAACCTCGAATCGACAGAGGTCTAGGTACAACCTTCAAGGTCGGGCCTTGAATCTTCAGAGATCAGGTGTGTAAGAGCAACATGAGGTAGGTATAAGACTCCCATAGCCTTGGAAGCCATGGATTCCGGTGGCTTTTAGGGTAGAAGCGGTAAGAGGCAGCTAGGGTTCTGAGAAGACTCGAGAGCGTTTGAGAGAGTGGAGGGTTTCATAGGCGGCGGGTAGGTGAAAATGACTTAGGATTAGTGGAGTTGGTGAATTGAAAAAGAAAAGGAGAGAATATGACCGTTGATCATTTTGATCAACGACCTGGATTAAACTGGGAGTCAGGCGGGTTGGATTTAATTGGATTAGGGGTGGGTAATTTTATGAATTGGGCTGGGGTTCAATTGGGGCAGAATTTAGGCTAAAATTGAAATAAGTGGGGCTAGTATTTAAATAGCCACTTTTCTCTTATTTATTTTATAAAAATAATAAAATGATTTTTGGAAACAAATTAAAGGTACTAAATTAATTAATAATATATAAATATTAAATTAAAAATACTAGACTCAATTTTGTAATTATAAACGTAATTAAATCTTAAAAATAGGCTAATATTGCAATTATACACAATTTGGCTTTAAAAATACTAAATAAATTTGTAAAAAATGTGCAAAAAATCATAGTAGCTATATTTTAGTATAAATATGAGAGTCCAATAAATGAATTGCCAAAATGATAATTTTTAGGGATAATTATTGGGTTTTTCTTGATAAAATAGGGGCAGTAAATTGATAAAAAAAAATCTTTTTTTTAAAAAAAATGGTGTACTTATATATGCATATACATGCTATTTGAAAGGAATTTTGCATATAAAAAATACATGAAAAAATTGGGTATCAACAGCTGCCCCTCTTTACCCAGGAAGGATGAAAGAGTTTTCGGGTAAAGAAACGATGGCCAATTTTGACCGAACGAAAGGGTTCGAGGAGACTCGGGCCATACTCCGGTTTTTGAGCTACCTACATATCCCTGGTTTTACAGGAATCAGGCCATATGTAGTTCAGGACCCGTCGGCGGAGTAGGCCGATGGAGACTTTCAATGTGGAGGTAGTGTCCTCGTTGTCTTGGGGGTTCATCTCAATAGAGAAGTCATCCATCGACTTCAGCGCCAGTTACTTCACCATCACCCACCCAGCCAGCTAGGGGTGGAGGACAGTCTGCTAGGGGCCGCCCTAGAGGGGGAGGTTGATCAGGTGGTGGTCAGGCCCATTTTTATACACTCCTAGCTAGACCCGATGCTATTGTTTCAGATGCTGTGATTACAGGTATTGTCTTAGTCTGCCACAGAGATGCCTCTATATTATTTTATCCCGGTTCCATTTTTCTTATATGTCATCACATTTTGCTCGTTATTTGGATATGCCCTGTGAGTCTCTTGTTTCATCTGTTCGTGTATCTACTCTGATGGGCGACAGTGTTGTTGTGGACCATGTGTACCGATCGTGTGTGGTGACTATTGGGGGTATGGAACCCGAGTGGACCTGTTATTACTTTATATGGTGAACTTTGATGTGATATTGGGCATGGATTGGCTATCTCCATTTTGTGCTATTTTGGACTGTCATGCTAAGACAGTGACGTTGGCTATGAGGGGTGTGCCACGGATTGAGTGGTGAGGTTCAACTGATTTTGTACCCAGTAGGTTGATTTCGTTCTTGAAGGCCCAACGTATAGTTGGGAAGGGTTGTCTTTCGTACTTAGCCTTTGTGAGGGATGTCGGTGCAGAGACTCCTAGTATTGATTATGTTCCTATTGTGAGGGATTTTCCCGATGTGTTTCCTACTGACCTGTCGGGCATGCCGCCGGATAGGGATACTAATTTTGGTATTGATTTGGTTTCGGGCACTCAACCCATTTCTATTCCACCGTATCGTATAGCACCAGCAGAGTTGAAGGAGCAACTTCAGGAACTCCTTGATAAGGGTTTCATTCAGCCTAGTGTGTTGCCTTGGGGTGCGCCTGTTCTATTTGTGAAGAAAAAAGATGGCACGATGAGTATATGCATTGATTATAGGCAGTTGAACAAAGTAACAATCAAGAACAAGTATCTTTTGCCTCATATCGATGATTTGTTTGAACATCTTCAAGGAACGAGGGTGTTCTCCAAGATTGATCTTCGTTCAGGTTATCAGTAGTTCAAGATCAGGGACTTCGATATTCTTAAGGCAGCCTTCAGGATCAGATACAGTCATTTTGATTTCTTTATTATGTCTTCTGGACTGACCAATTCCCCAACAACATTCATGCATTTAATGAACATCGTGTTTCGGCCTTATCTCGACTCGTTCGTGATTGTTTTTTTGATGATATTCTGGTGTACTCGCGTAGTCAGGAGGAGCACGCAGAGCATTTGAGAGTTGTGTCGCAGAGGTTGAGGGAGAAGAAGCTGTATGCAAAGTTCTCTAAATATGAGTTTTGGCTCAGTTTAGTGGCTTTCTTGGGGCACGTAGTGTCCAGCGTGGGTATTCAGGTTGATCTGAAGAAGATAGATGCAGTTTAAAGTTGGCCCAGACCGTCTTCAGCTACAGAGATTCACAACTTTCTTGGTTTGGCGGGTTATTACCGCCAGTTTGTTCAAGGAATTTCATATATAGCATCACCCTTGACCAAGTTGACTCAAAAGGGTGCTCCATTTAGGTGGTCGTATGAGTGTGAGGAGAGCTTTCAGAAGCTCAAGATAGCCTTGACCACGGCTCCAGTATTAGTTTTGCCATCAGCTTCAGGTTCATATATAGTGTAATATGATGCTTCGAGAGTTGGTATTGGGTGTGTGTTGATGCATGAGGGTAGAATTATTGCTTATGCTTCTCGTCAGTTGAAGCCGCATAAGAAAAACTACCCTGTTCATGATTTGGAGTTGGTTGTCATTGTTCACGCATTGAAGATTTGGAGGCATTATTTGTATGGTATGTTTTGTGAGGTGTTTACTGATCATCATAGCCTCCAACACTTGTTCAAATAGAAGGATCTCAATTTGAGGCAGCGGAGATGGTTGGAGCTGCTAAAGGATTATGATATTACTATCTTGTACCATCCGGGAAAGGCCAATGTGGTGGCCGATGCCTTGAGTAGGAAGGCGATGAGTATGGGGAGTTTGGCATATATTCCAATTGGTAAGAGACCGCTTGCAGTTGATGTTCAGGTCTTGGCCAATTGGTTCGTGAGGTTGGATATTTCAGAGCCTAGTCGAGTATTGGCTTGCGTGATTTCTCGGTCTTCCTTATTTGATCGCATCAGAGAGCGCCAGTATGATGATCCTCATTTGCTTGTCCTTAAAGACAGAGTTCAGCACGACGATGCCAGAGATGTGACTATTGGTGATGATAGGGTATTGAGGATGTAAAGCCGGATATGCGTGCCCAATGTAGATGGGCTTCGGGAGTTGATACTGGAGGAGGCCCATAGCTCACGGTATTCCATTAATCCGGGTGCCGCGAAGATGTATCAGGATCTGAGACAGCATTATTGGTGGAGGAGAATGAAGAAGGACATCGTGGGGTTTGTAGCTCGGTATCTCAATTGTTAGCAGGTGAAATATGAGCATTAGAGACCGGGTGGCTTGCTTCAGCAGATGGATATTCCAGAGTGGAAGTGGGAGCGGGTCACTATGGATTTTGTAGTTGGACTCCCATGGACTTTGAAGAAGTTTGATGCTATTTGGGTGATTGTGGATCGGCTGACCAAGTCCGCGCACTTCATTCATGTGTGTACTACCTATTCTTCAGAGCGGTTGGCAAGGATCTATATTCGAAAGATTTTTTGTTTGCATGGTGTCCCGGTTTCTATCATTTCAGATAGAGGTACTCAGTTTACTTTTCAGTTTTAGAGGGCCGTGCAGAAAGAGTTGGGTACTCAGGTCGAGTTGAGCATAGCTTTTCACCCTCAGACGGACGGGCAGTCCGAGTACACTATTCAGATATTGGAGGACATGTTGCGTGCTTGTGTCATTGATTTTGGAGGATCATGGGATCAATTTCTACTGCTCGTAGAGTGTGCTTATAACAACAGTTACCAGTCGAGTATTCAGATGGCTCTATATGAGGCTTTGTACAGGTGGCGGCGTAGATCTCCGGTCGGTTATTTTGACCCGGGTGAGGCTAGGCTATTGGGTACAGACTTGGTACATGATACTTTAGACAAGGTGAAGGTGATTCAGGAGAGGCTTCGTATAGCGCAGTCGAGACAAAAGAGTTATGCTGACAGGAAGGTTTGGGATGTGTCCTACATGGTCAATGAGAAGGTTCTGTTGAAGGTTTCACCCATAAAGGGTGTTATGAGATTTGGGAAGAAGGGTAAATTGAGTCCTCGGTTTATTGGGCCTTTTGAAGTGCTTCGGAGGATTGAGGAGGTGGCTTATGAGCTTGCTTTGCCACCCAGTTTATCGAGTGTGCATCCGGTATTTCATATTTCTATGCTTCGGAAGTATATTGGTGATCCATCTCATGTCTTGGATTTTAGCACGGTTCAGTTGGATGATGATTTGATTTATAATGTAGAGCTAGTAGTTATTTTGGAGCATCAGGTTCGAAAGTTGAGGTCAAAGGATATAACTTCAGTGAAAGTGCAGTGGAGAGCTCGGCCCATGGAGGAGGCTACCTGGGAGATCGGGGGGAGATGCGGAGAAGATATCCTTACCTATTTGAGGCTTCAGATATATTTTTTGACTCGTTCGAGGATGAACGTTTGTTTTAGAGGGGGAGGATGTAACGACTCGGCCGGTCGTTTTACGAGTTACCGCTCTGTTTTCCCCATTTCTGCTTCTTATTGCTTTATTTGTCGTTACTATATGTTGTCGGGTTGGTGGACTCGGGTTCGGAAAGGTTTTGGTAAGGTTTGAGATACTTAGTCTCTTTTGAGTGAGTTTAAGTTGGAAAAGTCAACCAGATATTGACTTGTGTGAGAAAGGGCTCGAATGTGAATTTCGATGGTTCGGATAGCTTCGGGAGGTTATTTGGGACTTAAGAGCATGATCAGAATGTGTTTTTGAGGTCCGGAGTAGATTTAGGCTTGAATTGGCAAAGTTGGAATTTTGGAGTTTTCCGGTTGATAGGTGAGATTTTCATATAGGGGTCAGAATGAAATTTCGGGAGTTGCAGTAGGTCCATCGTGTTATTTGGGACGTGTGTCTAAAATTTCAGGTCATTGGGACGAGTTTTGACAGACCTTTTGATCAAAATCAGAATTTAGGAGTTTTTGGAATTTTTAGGCTTGAATCCGATGTAATTTTGGTGTTTCGATCTTGTTTTGAGCATTTCGAAGTTTGGAACAAGTTTGAATGAGTTTATGGGATATGTTGGCATGTTTGGTTGAGCTCCCGAGGGCCTCGGGATGGATTCAGATGGTTGACAGAGAGTTTGGAGTTTTGGAGAAGTTGCAGAATTTTCTGCTCCTTTGTTTCTGCACCTGCGGATTGGGGACCGCAGGTGCGACGCCGCAGATGCGTAGAAAGTATCGCAGATGCGGTCAAGGACGTGATAGGCAGGGGCCGCAGATGCGGAGCGCTGAGCGCACCTGCGATGGCGCAGGTGGGAGTATTTGATCGCAGATGCGGAATTGGGCCTTTAAGTGAAATCCGCAGGTGCGGTGGGCTAGACCGCAGATGCGGTGTATGGACCGCAGGCGCGAAAATCCTGGGTCAGAAAGTATAAAAGATTTCCTTCGCGATTTTTGAGTTATTCTTCACCATTTGCATGCGGTTTGAGCTTGAGGGAGCTATGTGAAGAGGGATTTCATAAAGGTAAGGTTTTTGGACCCTAAACTCGTTTCTATGGTGTTATTTCACTAATTTGGCTTGAAATTAATGGAAATTAAGGGTTAAAAATTAGGGACTAGGGCTTGAGATTGGAGACCTTTGAGTGAGGGTTTGAGGGGTCATTTGTGGTCGAATTTTGATACTTTTGATATGGATGAACTCGTGGGAGGATAAGGAGTTTATTGATGTAATTTTTATCGGATTCTAAGATGTGGGCCCGGGGGTCGGGTTTTGGTTAATTTCGGGATTTGAGTTGTAATTTGATTACTTTCGAGTGGGCTTTGTTCCCTTAGCATATTTTAATGGTTATGTACTAATTTTGGATATATTTGGAGCATCCGGAGGCTGATTCAAGAGGCAAAGGCATCGCAAGCTAGAGTTTGGACCGGATAGAGGTGAGTAATGATTGTAAATGTTGTCCTGAGGGTATGAAACCCCGAATTTCACATCGTTGTGCTGCTTTGAGGTGACGCACACGCTAGATGATGAGCGTGGGGTCGTGCACCATTGGGGATTGTGACTTAGTGCGTCCCGTATGACTGTTTTACCGCGTATTTGATTAAAAACTGTTTGCTATCATTATGTTTTGGGCTGAATGCCATATTTGGGCCTCGTGCCAACTGTTTTGGACCATTAGGGGATTTTTACTACCATTCCTCACTATTTTGACTTCATATTTTTACTCAGTCATGTTGTATTCTACTATTTTCATAACTTAGCCATATTTACTCTGTTTTGACATCTTAAATGATATTTTGGGTTGAGCATCATATTTTACCGTGCCCGGGTGGCTTTTAGAGATTTTTGACTGAGTAGGGCTGAGGGCATGTATTGTGAGGTTATTATAAGATCGGGCTGCGCGCCGCAGCGGTATTGTGTTGATTCATAATTATTAGGCCGAGGGCCGATTTGTGATGCCACAAGGTGGCTTGATATGAGGCCGAGAGCATATTTGATTACGCCACAAGATGGCTTGATATTGCGCTTGGGCCATAAGGGACCCCTCCCAGAGTCTGTACACCCTCACTGAGCACGGGTACCTAGTGTGATATGTGATATAGCATGAGGGGCTGATGTTGTTCCATGTTATTTCCCGAGGGGCTAATACGAGTGATGGTGAGATAGCCCGAGGGGCTAATTCTGTTGGTATTTTGCCCGAGGGGCCGATTTATGTTTTTATTTGTTCTCATTACTTTTTAATCACTCGTTTAAACTGCTAAAAGATGTTTTAAAGAGGTTTCACTGAACTAAGGTATTGGTTTACGAGCTTTCACTATTTTATTGCATTGTATTGGTTTTATACTGCCTTGTTGTAGCATTTTGCTCTGTTTTACGTGTTTTCTTATCGCTCAGTTGCCTTTACTTTTATTACTCACTAAGTTGGCGTACTCACATTACTCCCTGCACCCTGTGTGCAGATTCAGGAGCCTCGGATCCCGCTAGCGAGGGCTGATTGCTTCCAGCAAACTGTTCGGAGTTCACTAGGTAGCTGCTCGGCGTTTGCAGCCTAGTGCTTCTCCCTCTTATCTTACTTTCCTTTGTATCAGTTTTGTAATAGACTGCGTAGTCTCTTTCATACTATTAGATAAATGTTTAGATGCTCATGACTGGTGACACCCCGATGTCGGCCTGTGTTTGTTTTCGCACTTGTTCTATTTCACTTTATTTTGGAACTTATCACTTATTAATGACCTAATTATGAAATATATCACTGTTAATTGGTATTGGGATTTTGTGTCGGCTGACCTTGTTTCACATAGGCGTCATCACGACCGGATCCGAATTTAGACCGTGACAGTAATTTATATATAATCCATATATAATATGTGTATAATCGTATGTTATCGGTATATCATCTATTTATATTAACTATAAAAAGTAAACAGTAAATATGGCCGGATATTTTGTAAATATTCCATAAGATTTCGCTTTTTGAGTTTATCCATGATATAAATTCTATTATAATAATTTTAAAACTCTCTACTAATGTTCAAAAATATCTTATATTTTTATTATTTTTGAATTAAAAAAAATATGAGTTTTTTCAAAATAATTTGTTTATATTTAAAAAAAATATTTTACATCATACCAATTTTTTCGTTCTATATATTCTTTGTTACACTTAAAATCACTATAGAAACTATCAATTAGAATCAAATTTCTCTTTTGTTGAGTTTGAAAAAAAAAACATTTCACATAATCTAATGATTCAAAACTAATATTCTTCAACGAAAAAAATATTATACCCTTGCAATATTGGCTTGACTACATCTAAATGAAGGGGTTTCAACTTATACCCTTTAATTCCTTGAATGTGCTAAATTGAAATTAATGATAGCAATTGTATAGCCAAAGTTTTGTTATTTGTTTGATGTCCATTTATGCAAATTGACTCTTCAAACAAATATTCTTCAAGAATAAGAAAGAAACAACTTTTTTGTAAATATTGACTGATTTTGTGATGTTTCTTTCTCCAGCATGTATGTTTACTTTATTATATATGTAACTAAACTTTTATTTGGTTCTGTAAACACTTTTTTGTTATTTAGATAAACATAGACATGTACCCTATATATTACATTTATTTTAAAAGAATTTAGTTTTATTCAAATCTAGCTACAGTGTTTTAAAGAACTATACTTATAGGATTTTAAATGTGAAAGAGTTTTATAGTTATATGGAGTAGTTTTTTTTTTTTGATAGAGGCGAAGTAGTATTTAAATAATTAGAAAAAATAACAAAAGTTCCTAACATGATTGCATATGATCATTAACCGAATTAAGTATGATAACATGATAAAAAAAGATAAATTTTATTTTTAATTTAAATTCAAATTTTAGAACTTTATCTATAAATATTATATTATATTATATTATATTATATTATATTATATTATATTATATTATATTATATTATATTATATTATATTATATTATATTATATTATATTATATTATATTATATTATATTTAACTAAAATAGTCAAATATAGAATAAAGTTACCATATACTATTGATATTTATTAGCTTGCCACTTGGCTTAACCATAATATCAATTATATATGGTAACTTTCTTGCTTTATATATATATATATATATATATATATATATATATATATATATATATATATATATATATATATATATATATATAGAGAGAGAGAGAGAGAGAGAGATATAGATTATTCATATTGAAGATTATGAGAAACGACTAAGTGCTTGTTAGGACTCATCTTCGCTAATTACAAGCGCACTATCATCAATAGAATGATCATCAAATGCATTCTCATTAACAGAATGATCATCAACTTCATTTTCTTCTTCTTCATAAGCGCAGATCAGGAAGGAGTAGTTTTTATCATTTTTATTATTTCTTTCTCTTTTCCTGGCCTGGTTGATTAATTTCTCATTCTTCCTCTCGAAGATCTCTTCATCGTGTTTGCTTTTCTTTTTGAGTTTCCCAGGAAAGTTGTTCTTAACTTTCTTCATCTCTGCCATTAACAACAACAATGAAAATATCTTTGTTAGACTAATCTTATAAATTAATAACAACAAAATTAATAAGGACAAGACCCCAAAAGATTAACAGTAATAACTACATAAGAAGAAGGAAGAAGAATTAGCATACTAACCGGCAAGTATAGGAAGAAGTGTAAATGACACAGCCAAGATCCACTTCAAATTAAAGAAATATCTAAAAGAGAGAACTCAATGTTAATCATCCAATCATAGAAAGGAAGAGGAAATAGAAGAAACAAGAAATCTGAAAATTTAAAAGCATATTGAAGCTGAAGAATACGAACCACTCTAAGTTTACTTGGCAGAATGAATTAGGTTGAGAGAGTTAGGTTGTTTATATAGACGAATTTTTGAGGTCGTTATTTTGTTATCGGCTCTCTCCATTTCCCTCCCTAAAGCAGTTATTTTGTTATACAGTCGCCCCCCCCCCCAATTGTATTTTTATAATGTTTGTTTTAAATATACACATATTTATCCTATTTTAATTGGGTGATTATTTATTATACCGGAAATAAAAGATAAAAACACGTAAAATAAGAAAGAAAATTTGTTTTCCGACCCCTAGGATTTTTATGTGAGTTAGTGAAAGTTTTATAACTTTTGTGTGAAAAAAATAAAGTTATATCAATCTCTATATATGACTCCTCACGGAAAAGGCTGCGTGTATCATAATTTAAAAGTTGTGTTTGATTTTGTGTGACGACCCATCCAGTCGTCTCATGAATTACTGCTTTATTTTCCCTATTTCAGCTTCTTTATGCTTTTTTTATTCGTGTTATGTGATATCGGGTTGGTTGGATAGTGTCCGGAATGAATTTGGTAAGGTTCGAGACACTTAGTCTCTTTTGAGGAAGCTTGAGTTGGAAAAGTCAACTGGATGTTGACTTATATGTTAGAGGGCTCGGATGTGAGTTCTAATGGTTCTGTTAGCTTCAGGAGGTGATTTGTGACTTAGGAGCGCGATCGGAATGAGTTTTGGAGGTTCGGAGTAGATTTAGGCTTGAATTGGCGAAGTTGATATTTTGGCGATTTCCGGTTGGTAGGCGAGATTTTGATCTAGGGGTCAGAATGGAATTCTGAGAGTTGAAATAATTTCGTTGTGTCATTTGGAATGTGTGTGCAAAATTTCAGGTCATTCAGACGTAGTTTGGTTGGGTTTTTGATCAAAAGCGAAATTCAGAAGATTTTTTAGAAAATTTGGCTTGAATCCGATGTGTTTTGGTTTATTTGATGTGTTTGAGGTGTTTTGAAGATTGGTACAAGTTTGAATAAGGTATTAGGATATGTTTGTGCTTTTGATTGAGGTCCCGGGGGCCTCGGGGTGATTTCGGATGGTTAACGGAGATGTTAATTATCATGTTAAGGCTTCACGCTAACACTGTTGAGACATGAGAGGTTGTTTCTTGCTGTCATGCCATTAGTTTCATTTATAATCTATACTCATTCTTGTTCATGCATATTATATCATGCCTCAATCTCGATTATTGTTATTTGACATATCATATCATTGTTCGGGATCGTATCATGACATTGTTAGCCCGTGTGTGTAAGACTGGAGAGTATTGACTAAGTGAGGCCGAGAGCCTGATATTGATTGACAATATGAGATTGGGCTACACATTGCAGCGAGATATTGAACAAGCCTCATTGGCTTTGTTATAGTGATTGGGCTAATAAGAGAAGCCCATCCAGAGTCTTTACACCCCCAGTGAGTGCAGATGATGAAATTTAAGGATGGATCTTCCCTGGACATGGATATTGTCCGAAGTATTATACCGGGAGATGGATCTTCTCCGTGAGGATGGACTGGCTTGTGTCCTCGGTACTGGATGACTTCGGTCAGTGATTTATATTCTAGGATGGATCTTCCCTCGGCCGAATGGCCATATACAGTACTGAGGGGTTGAGCACTTGTGAGTGGAGGTTCATAGCACATTGATCATGCTAGTTGTGCATTTGTATATGTAAAAATCCTTGAGTTTTGAACTTCGTATTGTTAGTTGCATTTAAATATTGTTGAACTTTACTTGAACTATAAGCATGTCTACATTTTTGTACAATTAACTGTTGCAACTTATTAAGGCTTGGTTCGTCATTACCGTCAGTCCATAGTTTGGACTTGTTACTTACTGAGTTGGTGTAATCACGTTACCCTCTTCACCCCTGTGTGCAGATCCAGGTAACTCGGTGTACGGTAGTGGCTGCTGATTTTATTGTGCGAACTTTCACTTGGAGATTGCGAGGTAGCTGCTTGGCGACCGCAATTCCTCCTTCTCCTTCCCTTATCTTCCTTTAGTTTATATGTTTTGGATATTCTCAAACCGTGTTGGTCATGTCATTTGAAACAGTTGTATTAGTTTTGGCTCATGACTTAGTGACACCCGAGATCAGGAATGTGTTTCTTCCATTGGATTTTTATCGCTGATTTTATCTTATTGAACTTTTATTTTAAAACTATGATTTATTTAAGTTTTTATTTGAAAAAATGGAGAATTTGGAAATAAGTGGTTGGCCTAGCATCACAATAGGCGCCATCACGATATGGCTAGATTTTGAGTCGTGACATGTTGGTATCAGAGTCTAGGTTACATAGGTCTCACGAGTCATGAGCAGGTTTAGTAGAGTTTTGCGGATCGGTACGGAGACGTCTGTATTTATCCTCGGGAGGCTACAGAACCTTTAGGAAAACTTCATATTCCTGAATTTTTGTCGTGCGAATCTGATGATCCGAGTACTAAACTTCTGTTATTCTATTCTCTTACAGATGGTGAGGACACGTGCTATCGGTTAGGATGGACGACCACCAATACCACCAGCTGGGGCCACTAGAGGTCAAGGTCGTGGTAGGGGCAGGGGTGTGGCCCGCACAACAGCTAGGGCAACACTTGCAGATCCACCCGCCACCCCAGTTCAGGATCAGGATCCAGCGGGGGATACTCCAACAGCGCCAGCTCAGGCATCGACTGTGCCTATTTTTATCCTGGGTTTCTAGTAGACTTTGGCCCAAATTCTTACTGTGTGCACCAGTCTTGCTTAGGCAATCGTAGTTTCTACCCTAGAAACTACTTCTCAGGCCGAGGGAGGCACTCAGACTCCCGCCGCCTGCACACCCGAGCAGGTTGTTCAGGGACTCCAGACACCGGAGGCACCAGCAGCCCAGTCGGTTGCACCTGCTCAAGATTTTGTGGTTCCAGTTATGCCAGATGACGAGAAGCATCGATTGGAGAGGTTTGGTAGAATTCAGCCTCCGACTTTCCGTGTTGTAGAGGGCGAGGATATCCAGGGTTTCTTGGATAAGTGTTAGAGGATGTTGCGTACAACGGGTATTATAGAGACTAGTGGGCTCTTATTTACTACTTTTCAGTTTACTAGAGCTGCCTTTACCTGGTGAGAGGCTTATGAGAGGCGTAGGCCTATTGGTGCACCGCCCCTTACTTGGCACCAGTTCTCCATTCTCTTCTTAGAGAAGTATGTACCACATTCGCGCAGAGAAGAGCTGCACAGGCAGTTCGAGCAGCTGTATCAGGGAGATATGACCATACCACAGTATGAGATGAGGATCTCCAAGTTGGCCCGTCATGCTATCTGGCTAGTTCCCGCAAATAGGGAGAGGATCAGGAGGTTTGTTGATGGTCTCAACTATTAGCTACAGATTTTTCTGACTAGAGAGAGAGTATCTGGCGCTTCTTATGAGGAGGTGATTGACATCGCTAGAGAGATTGAGTCAGTTCGTCACCAGGAGCGAGAGGAGAGGGAGGCCAAGAGTCCTCGGGGATCTGGCAATTTTGGGGGTTCTTCTTTGGGAGGCCAGTTTCAGCACGATAGAGATCGTTCATTCAGACATGCTCAGCCAGCCCGTTTAGGTCACCGTGGTGGGTCATCTGGCCATGGTTCTCACAGTTCATATCAGGGTCACTCGTCTCTCAGTGCCCTTATAGCTCAGAGTTCGACTCAGGCACCATCAGTTCAGGGCTCATCTATGCCTGGTTCTTCTAGTGGGCATCCTGATGTTCGGGGCTCCTTTCAATCCCCACTGCTACTTACTGCGCGGGGTTGCTTCGAGTGTGGAGATTTGGGTTATATCAAGAGGTTATGTCCCTGTCTTACGGGTGGTTCATCCTAGCAGAGGAGTCAGCCTTCAACTTCAGTACCAGTTACTTCCCCACCCGCTCAGTTAGCTCGGGTGGAGGTCAGTCAACTAGGGGTCGCCCTAGAGGGGGAGGTCGATCAGGTGGTGGTCAGGTCCGTTTCTATGCCCTCCCAGCCAGACCAAATGTTATTTCTTCAGATGTTTTGATTACAAGTATTATCTTAGCCTGCCACATAGATGACTCTATATTATTTGATCCCGGTTCCACCTTTTCTTATCTGTCATCATATTTTCCCATTATTTGGATATGCCCCGCGAGTCTCTTGTTTCCTCTGTTCATGTTCTACTTCGGTGGGCGATACTATTGTTGTGGACCGTGTATATCGATCTTGTGTAGTGACTATTGGGGGTTTGGATACCTTAGTGGATCTCTTGTTACTTAGTATGGTTGATTTTGATGTGATATTGGGCATGGATTGGTTATCTCCATGTCGTGCTATTCTGGATTGCCATGCTAAGATAGAGACATTGGCTATGCCAGGGTTGCCACGGATTGAGTGGCGAGGTTCGACCGGTTATGTTCCCAATAGGGTGATTTCATTTCTGAAAGCCTAGCGGATGGTTGGGAAGGGTTGTCTTTCATACTTAGCATTTGTGAGGGATGTCAGGGTAGAGACTCCCAACATTGATTCTTTTCCAATTGTGAGGGATTTTCCCGATGTGTTTCCTGCAGACCTGTCGGGCATTCCACTAGACAGGGATATTGATTTTGGTATTGACTTGGTGTCGGGCACTCCGCCCATTTCTATTCCACCATATTGTATGGCACCAGTGGAGCTGAAGGAGTTGAAGGAGCATCTTCAGTAACTCCTTGATAAGGGGTTTATTCGGCCTAGTGTGTCGCCTTGGGGTGCGTCTGTTCTATTTGTGAAGAAAAAGGATGGCATGATGAGGATGTGCATTAATTACAGGTAGTTGAACAAAGTAACAATCAAGAACAAGTATCCTTTGCCTCGTATCGATGATTTATTTGACCAGCTTCGGGGAGCGAGAGTGTTCTCCAAGATTGATCTTCGTTCAGGTTATCACCAGTTGAAGATCAAGGACTCGGATATTTTTAAGACACCTTCAGGACCAGATATGGCCATTATGAGTTCCTTGTTATGCCTTTTGGGCTAACCAATGCCCCAGCAGCATTCATGGATTTGATGAACAGCGTGTTTTGGCCTTATCTTGACTCATTCGTGATTGTTTTCATTGATTATATTCTAGTATACTCGCGTAGTCAGGAGGAGCACGCGGAGCATTTGAGAGTTGTGTTGCAGAGATTGAGAGAGGAGAAGCTTTATGGGAAGTTCTCCAAATGTGAGTTTCGCTCAGTTCAGTGGCTTTCTTAGGGCACGTGGTGTCCAGTGAGGGTATTCAGGTTGATCCAAAGAAGATAGAGGCGGTTCAGAGTTGGCCCAAACCGTCCTCAACTGCAGAGATTTGCAGCTTTCTTGGTGTTCGTTCAGGGATTTGTCGCGCCCCCTTTTTCTTGCGAAATCGGGTTTATGACATTTAGGAGGACAACTCATTCCTTTTAGGAATTGGGTTTGACTTAAAGAGTCGCTACCTAATGATTAGGGTGCATTAGGACACCAAGAGGGTGGTTTTATTTGAGTAACCAGAGATTGGGTAAGGGCTTGAAATTATCCCAAGGGAAAGGTGTTAGGCACCCCTCAGGATCCACTAGTGTAGTTCCGGCCAGACTATTGTTGTGAATTTAGGTGCAAATAACATGTAGGCAAATGAAACTTCAAATAAGAGGGGATTTTCACGTAATGGTTTACAAATAAACAAAGTTGGAAAGAACTAAAAGAAAGCTGATTTTTCTTAAAAGAAATAGTTTTAAATCTTTAGAAGAAACAAAGAAACAAAGGGAAAGGGGGTCCTAGGTTTATTAATAATATGGATCACCCCACACAATGCCCGGTAATCACTCCTCAGAGAGGGGATACATGTGACATTGTCGTGTGGTCATCATATCCATATCTACCTTTCCCACCCCGTTAAGGTATTAAAGCGCGGAATGGTCTCGATTACTTATTGCATGCTATTACCCGTCCCAATCCTATCAGTCCCAGAGGCACTTAGGACTACTAATCCTAAAGGGGAGGGATATTAGGCTTATTTGTAGTTTCAAAGGCAAAAAATTCTAAGGCGACATACAAAACACGTATTGCAAGTTGAGGAAAGCATATAACAAGCAGAGGCTTAGATATACCTCCTTACACAAAGAAACATGTAATTAGCATGACTTACATATACTGTTTAGGGTCTGATTAAATACTAGACATGAAAGAACTTAAAGGTTGAGGCAGACTGATTTATTACACAGTTCAGATAAGAAGCCCGAATCAGGCATGCCTGTTGGTTGTAGTTAATGGAACAGATTCAGTTTATAACTTTACCCTAAAGCTTGCCTAAGTATTGGACAAAGATCCTATAGGCATGGTATTTACTGAATTCAGAAAGCAAAATAAACTGAATACATACTGGTTAAAAGGGGTAGTCAAATTATTAAAAGAAAGGCAAGTTTTAACGAAGGTTATAAGTTCTGCAACTGATGGTACCTGTTATTACTAGTTTTAGCTCTATATATGAATGAAGCGATTCAGATTCGATTAGGAATTCCTATAGACATGCTGTCTACGCGTAGTTGATTTTGAACCTTGTAGACATGGTATAAAAATGCAGAAGACTCATTTTAAACCTATGAACATGATATCTAGATGCTGAATGAATATGATATCCAGGTGCAATTGGATGTTTAAGTCCTATGAGCATGATATCTAGGTGCAATTGATCATGCAGATTTAGACAATCCTGTAGGCATGATTTCTATATGAATGTAGGATATACAGAATTCAGAAGGAACTATAGGCATGATTTCTATATGCAGATTCAAAATTCCTATAGACATGGTATCTACCCTTTTTGCATACATAGTTACCTGCCCCTTTTTTACTAACCATTCCCAAGAGTTTATTACAAATTATTACAGCCCGAAATAAAGTAAAAAATACATCAGAAAATATAAATAAAAGTACAACCAGAGAAGAGCCTGATTCAAACTTCATGTCTGAAATATGAGGTAAACCAACTCCATGAGATCATGATCCAAAGCCTTTCTCCCATTTGAGTGTGTCAAAGTTCCCTAAGAGCCTCAAAGGGACTCTGGGCAATGCTCACACCCAAATGTATAATCAGATTAGGACAAGTGCAGTGTGGAAGGGCCAGCCCCCAAGTGTCTAAGTTCAAAGGGAACTCAAAGGGTCCCAAAGCAAGGCTCACAAGAGGGGGGCAGAACGTAAAGACTAAGAAAGTGTGTAAGTGCAGAATAGAATGCTAAAGGGGAAAAGGAGAGGGAAACAACTACTAATAAACACACATAGGGGGGGTCAGGGGAATGGGGAGATTGTAAAGAGCCTATTGCTTAGGCAAGGACAGGCTTTATGCATGCCCAGCAATGGAGGATGTTAGCATACCCATAAGCCTGATAGAACACACATTATTAGAGGCTAGGATCCCAAGAGATCAAGTTTAATTCATGGACAATAATTTACATTTTGCCATGCCTCAAACCATAGCATGAACACATAGGGGGCAGAGGTTTGGGATTCATAACAGACAGGCAGAAAGAAATCAGTAGTGTTGAACCACATAGAAGCAGTAAGCAGACAGAGATACAGAAGCAGTAAATAAACACATTGTTGTGGTGGTAAAAGATTAAATCAGGACATACCAGTTTCAAAGAAGCAAATAAAGAAAGGCAGGCAGTAGGTCTTGAGAACAGGCCATAGTACAAGCAACAAGAGAGGATATTTTTGAGTGTAAGTGTAAGTTTAGAAAGACTACGAGTGATGGATGTTTTTGCTAATGAAAGAGTCGTGTATTTATAGTGTGAAAGAACAGGCAGAAATAAGGTAAGAAAACAATTAAGAAACTGGATATCAATTAAAAATCAATCAATACAAGACTTCCTTTAATTAAGGAATTCAGACTTAAATGGTAAAAGTTATTTAAGGAAAGAAATCAAATAAGCATCTTGTGCAAAGTAGGCAATTAGGGGTAGATACATAGGGGTTTAATTAAGGGAAGAATTTTGAAATACACGGTTAAAACAAATAAGGTAAGGATCAATCAGTATACGGTAAATCAAGGGGTCAGAGATTTTTGTAATCATTGGTCCATGAATGAACCAAGTCAGAAAAGCTAAGGAAAGTTTTCGACTCAAATCGAGTAACAGGGAAGTCAGCAGACAAGGAAATAAATCAATAATACTTAGACAAAGGAAGTTTGAAATCAATCAAAATTGAAAGCCATTTTTAGAGGGAATCTCAGCACATATAAAGAGCATACAAATATGCTAGGCTGAATTTAGGGCAAAGAAAAAAATGTCATGCCATTGCAAAATCAGTAAGTAATAGACTGTAAGATCATGGTAGTCACATAGGTCAGCAATGTAGAAGAGATAGTATCAAATAGCATACAAAGGGTCCAGTATAAGGACCTTAGAAGAGTTAATAGAAAATCGGAATCGCTTAAAGAAACAGAGATTTCAAGACTCAGTTCAGAGACTCGAAATAGGTCTAAAGGAGTTAGGGTTTCTGGAATCAAACAAGTTCAAGCAAATCATATAGCCAATGGTCTCAAAACTCGGATGAACCCCCAAATTCTAGGGTTTTTACCATCAATCGAGTGCAGAGATGAGAGGACAAGTAATCAAGAAAAAGATACTAATCGAGACAGGTTCATAGGTCTCAGAAAGGAACTGAGACCTTTGACATGCTCTTTCAGTAGCAGGAACTCATGAGAAGCATAGTAAAAGAACAACATGCGACACACAGTAACGAATCATAGTAGAAGAAACCTAGTAGAAGAAACTAACAAGAACAGAGTAGGAGAAACATATAAAGAAGTATAGTGGAAGAAATTTAATAAGAATACAGTAAGAGAAACATATAAAAACATAGTAGAGGAGACTGATAAGAACATGGTAGAAGAAACCTAACAAGAACACAGCCGAAGAAACATAATAGAAGAAGCACACAAAGAACACAGTAGAAGAAACACACAAGAGAAAAAGAAAATCAGAGAAACATCTAAATAACTCAAAAACCCTAGATCGGAAAAAATAAAGGTTTTGAAAGCATAGTTTTGAAAGAAATATCAAGAAATCATTTAAAAGTTTAGGGGAAACATGGATCTAGAATAGAACTAAAGAAATCAGAAGAACCTCAAAAGGTAGGGTTTTAGAGGAACCCAAACGGTGAGAAAGGCTTGGATAGTCATTGATCTAAGCAAGAGGAATCGAGGCCAGGCTCAAACAGACATGGCTTGCCGGAGAAAGGCCAGAGATGGCCATGGAACTTGAGTCAAGCAAGGTCTGGACCTAGCTTCTTCGTGGTCAGGTCATGAGACTTCGGTAACCAAGCGTGGAGGAGCCATAGAAGCCTGGTGGGTGGTGAAACACCATGGATTCAGGCAAGAAAATGGCCGGAGAAGGTGAGTGAAGCTCATCAGAGCGGAGGGGGAGGGGAAGGTTTTAGAGAGAACTATAGATAGAGATAGAGAGATGAGAGTCGATTGAGTGAGGAATGAGAGGGGTTTGGGGGAGTCGTTTGGTTTAATTTGGTAAGAACGAATCTGGGTCGTTGATCAAAATTGATCAACGGCTAAGATTTAATCTGGTTGGGTCGGGTAGATTTAGGGATTGGGCTTGGGTCTTTGGGTTGGTTTAATTAGGCGATTGGGATGGTTTAATTTGGGTTGGGGTCTATTTGATTTTAGGCTAAATTTGAAAGCCAAATTTGTCTACAAGTTAACTAGCCCCTTTTTCCCCTTTAATTTATAGAAAAATAGTAAATAAATTTCTGAAAATAAATTGAAAAAACTAAAATGGTTTATAATATATAATTATCAATTTAAAAATATAAGATCTCATTTTATAAATATGAGACAAATTTAAACCTAAAAATGGCTAATATTGCAATTATGCAATTTTAACCTTAAAAATACTAAATAAATTTGTAAAAAATTTAAAAAAAAAATATCTTAGCTACATTTTAGTGTAAACATGAGACTCCAATAAATTAATCACCAAAATAATAATTTTGGGGATAATTATTGGATTTTTCTTGATAAAATAGGGCAGTAAATTAATTTAAAAATCTTTGACAAAAAAATTAAGAAAAAATAATGTAACCTTGGGATATAGTTATATATGCATATATAGGCTATTTTGAAGGTATTTTGCATATTTAAAGATACAGGAAAAAATTGGGTATCAACAGGATTTTCATCTATAGCATCGCCCTTGACCAAGTTGACCTAGAAGGGTGCTCCATTCATGTGGTCGGACGAGTGCGAGGCGAGCTTTCAAAAGCTCAAGACTGCTTTAACTGCAGCTCCAGTGTTAGTGTTGCCATCAGCTTCAGGTTCTTACATAGTGTATTGTGATGCTTCAAGAGTTGGTATTAGGTGTATGTTGATGCACGAGGGTAGAGTGATCGCTTATGCTTCTCGTCAGTTGAAGCCCCATGAGAAGAACTACCCCGTTCATGATTTGGAGTTGGCTGCTATTGTCCACGCGTTGAAGATCTGGAGACATTATTTGTATGGTGTGTCTTGCGAGGTGTTTACTGATCATCGTAGCCTTCAGCACTTGTTCAAATAGAAGGATCTCAATTTGAGGCGGAGATGGTTGGAGCTATTAAAGGATTATGATATTACTATCTTGTACCATCCGGAAAAGGCCAATATGGTGGCCGATGCCTTGAGTAAGAAGGCGGTGAGTATGGATAGTCTTGCATTTATTCCTGTTGGAGAGAGGCCTCTTGTAGTTGATGTTCAGGCCTTGGACAATTGGTTCGTGAGGTTAGATATTTCGGAGCCCAGTTGGGTATTGGCTTGTGTGATTTCTCGGTCTTCCTTATTTGATCGCATCAAAGAGCGCCAGTATGATGATCCTCATTTGCTTGTCCTTAAGTACAGAGTTCAGCACGACGATGCCAGAGATGTGACTATTGGTGATGACATGGTATTGAGGATGCAGGGCCGGATATGCGTGCCTAATGTGGATGGGCTTCGGGAGTTGATCTTAGAGGAGGCCCATAGCTCGTGATATTCCATTCATCCGGGTGCCGCGAAGATGTATCAGGATTTGAGACATCATTATTGGTGGAGAAGGATGAAGAAGGATATTGTGGAATTTGTAAATCGGTGTCTCAATTGTCAGCAGGTGAAATATGAGCATCAGAGACCGAGTGGCTTGCTTCAGCAGATGGATATTCCAGAGTGAAAGTGGGAGCGGATCACCATGGATTTTGTAGTTGGACTCCCACGAACTTTGAAGAAGTTCGATGCTATTTGGGTGATTGTGGATCGGCTGACAAAGTCTGCCCACTTCATTCCTATGTGCACTACCTATTCTTTAGAGCGGTTGGCAGAGATCTATATTCGAGAGATTGTTCGTTTGCATGGCGTCCCGATTTCCATCATTTCAGATGTACTCAGTTTACTTTGCAGTTTTGGAGAGCCGTACAGAGAGAGTTGGGTACTCAGGTTGAGTTGAGCATGGCTTTTCACCCTCAGACAGACGGGCAGTCCGAGTGTACTATTCAGATATTGAAGGACATGTTGCACGCGTGTGTCATTGATTTTGGAGGGTCATGGGATCAATTTCTACCACTCACAGAGTTTGCTTACAATAACAGTTACCAGTCGAGTATTCAGCTAGATCCATATGAGGCTTTATATGGGAGACCGTGTAGATTGGTTTGAGCCCGGCGAGGCTAGATTTTTGGGTACAGACTTAGTGCAGGATGCTTTAGACAAAGTAATGGTGATTCAGGTGCGGCTTCGTACAGCGCAGTCGAGACAGAAGAGTTATGCTGACATGAAGGGTCATGATGTGTCCTACATGGTTGGGTAGAAGGTTCTACTAAAGGTTTCGCCTATGAAGGGCGTTATGAGATTTGCGAAGAAGGGCAAATTGAGTCCTCGGTTCATTGAGCCTTTTGAGGTGCTTCAGAGGATTGGGTAGGTGGTTATGAGCTTTCTTTGCCACCAAGCTTATCGAGTGTGCATCCGGTATTGCATGTTTCTATGCTCCGGAAGTATATTGGCGAGGTTCGAAAGTTGAGGTCAAAGGATATAACTTCAGTGAAAGTGCAGTGGAGAGGCCGGTCCGTGAAGGAGGCTACCTGGGAGACCGAGCAGGAGATGCGGAGCAGATATCCTCACCTATTTGAGGCTTCAGGTATGTTTTTTGACTCGTTTGAGGGCGAACGTTTGTTTAAGAGGGGGAGGATATAACGACCCAGCCGGTTGTTTCATGAGTAACTGTTCTGTTTCCCTATTTCTGCTTCTTATTGTCTTGTTCAACTATATTACGTGCTATCGGGTTGGTTGGTTAAGGTTCGGAGAGGTTTCGGAAAGGAATGAGACACTTAGTCTCTTGTGAGTAAGCTTAGGTTGGAAAAGTCAACCGGATGTTGACTTATGTGAAAGAGGGCTTGGATGTGAATTCCGATGGTTTGGATAGCTCCGGGAGGTGATTTGGGACTTAGGAGCATGATCGGAAGGTGTTTCAGAAGTCCGGAGTAGATTTAGGCTTGAATTGGCAAAATTGAAATTTTGGCGTTTTCCGATTGATAGGTGAGATTTTGATATAGGGTCGGAATGGAATTCCGAAAGTTGGATAAGGTCTGTGGTGTCAATTGTGACGTGTGTGCAAAATTTCAGGTCATTCGGACAAGGTTTGATAGACTTTTTGATCAAAAGCGGAATTCGGAAGATTTTGGAACCTTAGGCTTGAATCCGATGTTATTTGGTTGATTCGATGATGTTTGAGGTATTTTGAAGATTGGTATAAGTTTGGATAGTGTTATATGACTTGTTTGTACTTTTGGTTGAAGTCCTGGGGGCCTCGAAATGATTTTGGATGGATAACGAGGAGTTTGGGAGATTGTTGGAGCAGCTGAAGCTGCTGATTTTACTGTTATAACCGCACCTGCAGTTAAGGAGCCGCAGGTGCGATGACCGCGGAAGCGAGATCAAGCCGCAGATGTGGCCACAGGCGAAGAAGGTTGAAGCCACAGATGCGGAAGGTTGGTCGCACCTGCGAGCCCGCAGATGCGGAGTCTGAGTCGCAGGTGCAGATAAGAGGATTAAATGAAAAACCGCAGAAGTGGTTGATTATGCGCAGAAGCGGTCCCGCAGGTGCGGGAATTGGACCGCAGATGCAGTATCGCTGGGCAGACCATATAAATAGATACCTTCACGAATTTAAATTTTTTTCCATCTCTTTTCAAACGGGAAGAAGCTTTGGGGAGCAAATTCAAGTGAGGATTCAAAAGGATTTCTTAAAGGTAAGGTCCTTAGTCCCTAAACTCGTTTTCATGATGATTTTTTAAGGTTGTAAGCTTGAAACCTATGGGAAAATCAGTAACAAATTGGGGGTTAGGGCTTGAAAAATTGAAGACCTAAATTAAGGATTTGAGGGGTCATTTATGGTAAGATTTTGGTACTTTTGGTATGAATGAACTCGTGGGAGGAATAAGGTTTCCATTGATGTAAATTTTGTCGGATTATGAGACGTAGGCTCGGGGGTCGGGTTTGGTCAATTTCAGAATTTCTGTTGTAATTTGATTATTTTCGAGTGGACTTTATTCCCTTAGCATATTTTGACGGTTATATACTGATTTTGGTTAGATTTGGGGCATTTAGAGGCTGAATCGAGAGAAAAAGGCATTGCGGGCTAGAGCTTGGCTTGGCTTGAGGTAAGTAACGCTTCCAAACTTGGTTCTAAGGGTTCGAAACCCCAAACTATGTGTTCTATGATTACTATTGAGGTGACTCAATGTCAAGTGACGGGCGTGTGGGCATGCACCGTGATAAATGCAGCCTGGATCATTCCATGGCACAATGACTCCTTTGTGTTGATATCTGTGTTGTAAATTATGTGCTTAAGCTAATTAGTTGCAAATCATGTTAATTATCATGTTAAGGCTTCACGCCAACACTGTTGAGACCCGAGAGGTCGTTTCTTGTTGTCATGTCATTAGTTTCATTTATAATATATACTCTGTCCTGTTCATCCGTATTATATCATGCCTCAGTTTTGATTATTGTTATTTGACATATCATATCATTGTTCGGGCTCGTATCATGACATTGTTAGCCTGTGTGTGTGAGACTAGAGAGTATTGACTGAGTGAGGCCGGGAGCCTAATATTGATTGATAGTATGAGATTGGGCTAACACACCGCAGCGAGATATTGAACAAGCCTTCGTTGGCTTTGTTATAGCGCTTGGGCTAATGAGAGAAGCCCCTCCGGAGTCTTTACACCCCCAGTGAGCACAGATGATGAAATTTAGGGATAGATCTTCCCTGGACATGGATCTTGTCCGAAGTATTATACCGGGAGATGGATCTTCTCCGTGAGGCTGGATTGGCATGTGTCCTCGATACTGGATGACTGCGATCAGTGATGTATATTTCGGGATGGATCTTCCCTGGGCCGGATGGCCATATACAATACCGAGGGATTGAGTACTTGTGAGTGGAGGTTCATAGCACATTGATCATGCTAGTTGTGCATTTGTATATGTAAAAATCCTTGAGTTTTGAACTTCGTACTATCAGTTGCATTTAAATACTGTTGAACTTTACTTGAACTGTAAGCATGTCTACATTTCTGTACAATTAACTGTTGCAACTTGTTAAGATTTAGTTCGTCACTACCGTCAGTCCATAGTTTGGACTTGTTACTTACTGAGTTTGTGTACTCACATTACCCCCTGCACCCCTGTGTGCAAATCCAGGTATCTCGGGGCACGGTAGCGGCTGCTGATTTTATTGTGCAGACTTTCACTTGGAGATTGCGAGGTAGCTGCTTGGCGACCGCAGTTCCGCCTTCTCCTTCCCTTGTCTTCCTTTAGTTTATATGTTTTGGATATTCTCAGACCGTGTTGGTCATATCATTTGAAACAATTGTATTAGTTTTGGCTCATGACTTAGTGACACCCGAGATCGGGATTGTGTTTCTTCCGTTGGATTTTTATCACTACTTTTATCTTATTGAACTTCTGTTTTAAAACTATGGTTTATTTAAGTTTTTATTTGAAAAAATGGAGAATTTGGAAATAAGTGGTTGGCCTAGTATCACGATAGGTGCCATCACGACATGGCTAGATTTTGGGTCGTGACACTCTTCTTGTTATTTTTTTTTATCATATTTTTTATATTTTAAATATTTATTTTTACTAGGCCCACGGGCCGGTCGGCCCAATTTCAGTCAAGCTTCACGGGTCACGGACTTATTCGGGCCGGGCTTAAAAACCTCATTTTTAAATAGACTCAAAAAATTCTAGCACAACCCTACTAAATTACGTGCTGGATTGGTCGGCCTAACGGGCCAAGCTTATATTGACGACTCTAACACGAATTAATGAATTTTCCGACGACGTTCAGTTTTCCTGCCAAACCCAATATAAATGATCCTGCTGTGAATATAATTTTGCTTGTGGAAGTTAAGGAAATACACTAATTAAACAAAACTTATTCAATGTTTTGGTTATGTGGTCCATCTCGGACATATAATGAAATTTAATTATATATGAAAACACGGTTAACCTTCAACTTGAATTTTGTACTAATTGGTAGTCAATGTCATTGTCTAAGTTTACTATTGTAAAGCCTTAACCCTCATATTAAACAGTAATTTGGAATAATATGTTTTGATGCATCGTTTGGGTGTTGATTTTCTTCATGGTTTAATTCGATTTTCCTCATCGCGATTTTTTTAGATCTTAAAAAATGCTTCTGATGGGAGTTTTTGATACTTGATAGTGACAGTTTCGAAATTCTTGTTGATGAGTCTGCCTTTAGGAGTGCATTACTTAAATGGTCACTCAACTAATCTAAATTATCTCTTAAAGTCACTTTTCTTTTGTTTGTAACAACAAAGTCACTGAACTATGTCTATTGCACTCAGAAGGTCACTCAACTAGATTTTTTAAATTTTGGATTGCCAAATACCTATTTTATCCTTTAAATTATAAACATTTATCTTCTTTTTATTTTTTAAAACTTTTAAATATTATGATTTTTTTTATTTTTAATTTACATTATGGACTTACCTATAGAATAAATAAATATTATTTATAAATTAAAAAAATAAAAAGTATTTAGGCATATATAATGCTGGAGTAACAAAATAATGAGCATAGTAAAAATATTAATTAGAATATTGTTAGTAATAATAATTTTGTATTAACAACAAAAATTCAAAAATTTATTTACACAATTCAGAATGAAAGAAAATAAAGGTTGTAAAATATATATTCCATGCACGTAATATAAAAATAATTATTTAAATAAAGGCATTTTTGTAATATACATTATATATTCTTGAAAATTATGCTCAATTATATTTATTCCCTGCACGATTTAACATAGCATATTTTACCCTATACAGATAGTCCTCTGCTTTCCGGTGGCATAACTTTGTGTCGTCGAAGAGTTGGTAGAAACATAATAATATAATTAAGCATAATTTTCAAAAATATATAATGTATATATTATAAAAATACCTTTATTTAAATAATTATTTTTATATTATATGCATGGAATATATATTTTGCAACCTTTATTTTCTTTCATTCTGAATTGTGTAAATAAATTTTTGAATTTTTTTTGTTATTACTAAAAAGTTTAAAAAAATAAAAAGAAGATAAATGTTTATAATTTAGAGGGTAAAGTAGGTATTTGGCAATCCAAAATTTGAAAAATCTAGTAGAGTAACCTTCTGAGTGCAATAGGCATAATTCGGTGACTTTGTTGTTACAAATGAAAGAAAAGTGACTTTAGAAGATAATTTGGGATAGTTGAGTGACCATTTAAGTAATTGACTCCTGCCTTTAGTAAGCTACCTAGAAATTTTGCCTTTAACTTGCATGCAAATGGATTTTGAAAAATTAACATGAAAAATATGATTATTGGTTTTGCCCACTCTTTTTCTCTTTTGAATAATTTTTTTCCCCTACTAGAAGCATACACCATTTTTATTTGACTGACCATAACCACGAGTAGTGCTAGTGTTACTTTTGGCATAAAAAATATGTAATTTTTCAATTCAATCAATTTCTCGATCTTTTCCCAATACATTTTTTATATAATCAAACATTGAGGAATTATGTGGTGGCCTGTTTATTAACTCATCCAACTTTTTACCTGTGCACACATAATTCTAGCCTTTATTTGGACACCACACATATAAGAGATGTTTATTATTTCACGAACAAAGTTATAAAGCGATTAAAATACAAAAAATTGTAATACTTGAATTAATAATCATTGGATTATTTGTTACATGTATTTTTGGTGAATTTATGATTCATCACATTAAAAATATTGATATATGATATACATTATAAAAATTTACAATCTTATCGTTGTTCAGTAAATGAGAAAATAGAAAAACAAAAATAAAATTATTTTGATATTTGAGGTTTTTTTATTCCCATAAAGCTTATTCTCGATACGTATCTCATGTTGAATCCGGTATAAAAACAACATTAGAATTGGGGTATAACAGAAAGAAAAAAAATGCAAACCTAGCTAACATAATATAAAACTTTATACCAGAAATATCTTCTTAATCCAAGTAAGAAAACGAATGCTTAAGGAGTTGATTTTTCCGTATAAAGTGTAATCTATCAGAGCTCAAGTTAAATGTGTTAAGCCATTAAGTTATGACATGCCACTCAAACCTAGCGGCGAAGTCAGAAATTTTCCTCAAGGGTATTCAAATTTGAAAGAAGTAAAAAAAATCCGACAAAGAGTGTTTAATATATATTATATACCTCTAAAACTGTATGCGGTGGAAATCAGGGCTACCCGATTTCGCACCTCGATGGAAAAAGTGATACCACGTCGGAAGGTCAGAACGTCGGGCTCGGGATCGAAGTTCCTTTCCAAGGTCGAGGTTGATAATACTTACCGAGGTCAGAAGAAGGCGTGCTTTGAGATGACGCCAGTATGATTCAATAACAGAAAGAGCGAGATACCCGCAACGGGCCGGAGATCACGGCGTGAATCTCGGAATGGATAGGTCTTCAGCGGTTAAAAAGTTATCAAATATGATTTCTACTATAATTAGAAGTGTACCTTATTTAGGACTCATCTGTTATAAAAAGGGGATCTCATTCATTTGCAACAGATTTAACATTGTTCTCCGATAAGAAAATATACACACAGTACTCTCTTGCTATTTCACATACTATTCATCAGAATTGTTTTATTATTTGTTAAGTAGTGTAGGGTTCAAATTGGGTCTTTTTCACCAAAAGCCCTCATCTCATATTCACGGACTAGCTCCTACAACCCCCCCCCCCCAACAAACCCCCTAAAAAGGTTCTCCTATCTCTTTAAACCCTATAGTGTTACCATGGAATTACTTAATCGTAGATAGTGAGATATGATGACGGTGGTAATAGAAATTTAAAATGGCAACAACTTTTAGAGTAATTTTTATCGATCTGGGAAATATAGAGGATTATGCTTCTTTCTTAGTTCAGCTACAAGATAAATAATTTCACGCTTAGACTATGGGATTCGGAGATACTGTTTTGTGCATCAATTGATACGCATACCCACATTAAAGCTTTTTAAAGAAAAAAAAATCTCATATCTTCGAGTTAATTACATGACCACACTTGAACTGCTAGTTTCGAAATAAGATACGAAAAGACAGGTCCTCCTTAAAAGGGCCAAGTAAAAAATAAAAATAGATTACTTTAATTTTTAGCGGGCTACATGGTACAGAAAGCTGATAAAACTTACCACCAAATGGTACATGATTCTACAGAAAGATAAATATTTATAATAACTCTATTTTATTTCCCTTTTAACAACGAATTTATGCAAACAATTATATATTAAAACCAAAAACAGCAAGCAAACTGCCCAATAATTAATTTTTACGAGTAACTAGCAGTAGATTTAGTCAAACAAAGACTGTGTAATGTGATTGTGAACTTTCCCCGGTTGGTGCCACCTTAACTAATTTCTGAGCCACATTAGTATCATATTTTACTTGATCAGGATGACTGATTTCAAATTGATATTCCCCATGAAAAAGTGAAGCTTCAAAAAAACCATTTTCATCAGTATTCCCCGAAAAATCGTGGTGATTCCATTCCTTTATAATTTTGTCTACAACATCTCCAGTAGGCAAATTCTTGAAATTGTTATCAGTCAAACACATCCTGTAACATCCTTTAGGATTCCATGGTGCCCACATCATTATCCCTTTCACTCCTGGATGTGCATGTACCTCCCTTATTATCTCCTCCAAATATACCTCCTGTCCAAATTGAAGTTCACCAACTCACGAATTAGAGGTTAATTTCACATAGGATTACTCAACTTTATTCACTATGACAATAAATTTACAAAATTGCTACCAGGAACATTAAAATAACTAAAATTTTACCCATATGAAAGTAAATTTCAGAAAAACTAATTTTTGTTACGTTAAAGTAACTCATATATGCATTGCTCAGAAAATACAAAGGTCAAGTTTTCGGCACGTTCTTGTCATGTCATGCTGTATTTTTCACGTAGAATAAAAAAATTCTACCCTGTAAAATTTTTGACTACCAATATTTTAAATAAAAGACAATTAAAAAACATTTAGATGAAACCAAAAGAAAAAAACAACTACGCTATAGATGTCGTAAATCCAAACCCTTTTATACTATAATTGTACTTTTTTTTTCCCTTTCAAATTCAATAATTAAGGAAGATTACCTGGTTGGTGGTGTTTGCAACATCCAGCTCTGTGATCCAAATAGGCAATCCAGTTGAAGCAAGGATATCAAGAGAAGATCTAATATAAGGCAAATTTGGAGTGACAAAATGTCCCTGGAGTCCAATTCCTAAAGGACCATTGTAACCATGGGATCGAAGCTCTTTAATCTTTTCTAGGTACTTAGCTGGATTTGAAGTTCCATCAAATCCATGTTCAATTGTATTGAAATCATTCAAGAATGGAATTGCCTTGCTATCAATTTCATTAGCCTTTTTGTAGTAAACAGCAGACGCATTCTTCCCTAGCATTTGCTCTAAGAACGAGAAGTGGACATTTTCATTCACAACATCCCAATGAATAAGTTGGCCTAAGTATCGATTCATTACGGAATTTATCCTTCTTGATGCAGCTGCGGATAACTGTGCTGGTGAAAGATAACACGCCCACGAAGGCATGTTCTGAGGATTATCCCAAAAGACATTGTGGCCGCGGACTTTAACGTTATATTTTTGGACAAGACTAAGCATAGCATCAGCTACGTTGTAGTCTAGTTGGCCGGGGATTTTCTCGTTGGCGTACCATTTCATTTCGTTTTCGAAAACTGTGTACTTGAATCTTGAGGTAAACCAATCTTGGTAGGCTTTGTTGTTTAGGATGTGTTGACTTATTGCATTTCCAAACGGGAAATTGTTCTTCTGTTGTGCCAGGGAGACCGTTGCGTTTGGTAAAGGTTGGCCTTGAGAATCCACCGCTTGGATTTTCACTTTAGCTTTGCGTACCTGCAGCATTTTAAAACATATGGTAAGCTAACTAGTTAAGTTACTCCTACAATTTATTTGGAATTTTATACACCTCTCAATATAATAGTCTTAATAAATTTTTGTAATGGGGGGCAGGGGAGTGAGGGGGAAGGGATACAAGTTGAGAAATCGAACCCTCACTAACAAGGTAAAAGTTCTGGCTGAGCTATTAAGATTTCTACTCAATATATAGTCTTAATTATAAGAATATTTGTTTAAACAATTCTTTATCTCACTCTTAAACATCTCAAATTCTCAATTAATCAATGCTCCACTAGTTGGAGGAGTAAGGGTGAATTTGGTAAAAAGTATAATAAATACTTCTTGTTTTTCTAACTTACTTAATATTTTGAAACAAATTTTGTTTGCCAAAACAAAAAATAATATGGAGTACGGGAGGTAATATTAAAGTAATCAAATTAATTAGCTAGTATGTCGAGTGCTTTCAAACATTATTAATTCCTTTTACCTTCTCAGTGCTTTGATGTTGATGAAATTTCCACTCCTCTAGAGAAAATGGCTTAATTGATATGCTATCTGCCCACAACTCAATAGCTGTGTTGTTGGCCTAGAAACAGACAACGGAATAAAGTGAAAATAAACAAATTAGGTCCAACAATCAGAATTTGTGTTTGAAAACATAATACTAGTACATCTTATTCTCTTTAATTAAGTATGATTATAGAATAAGACCAATGACTAATAATTATGAAAAGGTGAAAACTCACTTCAAGATATAGGTCGACAGGACCTGAAGTATTGAGCATAAAACCACCTTTTAGCATAGACCAGCAACCAGGACGAGCAATTGCCCATCCACTACGTTGCATGCCAAATGATGTTCCTAATGCAAGAGCTACGTGAATGTCCCCTTGGCTCACTCGCACCCAAGCTGCAAATAGTAAGATTGAATTTCTATATACAGTAGGAGTATACTACAATATATTATAAACGATCAGTAACAACCATCCAAACATGTTAGTAAGGGGGTGTCATGATCGATCCGACACTGTTTTAAAAAAATATCTCATCTTACATGGTGTAAAATTATATTATAAAAATAATATATATGCTACATCAACGACACTGCTTGAAAACAACAGCAAAATTGTAACAAACAGTTGAGCAAAACCTTGTACGCCGTATGGGAAAATAATCAGCAGTACCTGAAGTTACGTAGTGAGTATCCTTTTGCAAGAAATATTTTTGGGTAAAACCATGAAGGGATCCTTTCCTGTTGGTAGCCACAATGTAAGTGTTATTAGTAATGTTGGACATCCTTGTGGCCATGTTTGCAAATCCACATTTTCTCCAGCCAAGGAGTCCTTCATTGAAGTCTGGATTCACGACTATTCCTCCATTGTATTGAGCTCTGAGAGGATCTGCCAAACACTGGAAACATATATATGTACACATGGTTTAAATTCATATTTAATTTGTTAAACAAAGCTGAGCAAGCTATCTGTTGCAATATTTTAAAATATAGTGTATAAATTATTTGCTTCGTTGATGTATACATAATATATTATATCCTGTATAGAAAATCCGGAGTTCAAATTGTAAAATATATAAAAGATAGCAGTAGTGGAAGCTTGCCTCAGCTGTGAAGCTATAATCGTAATCTTCAGCATAAACTTCAACCCCTACAAAAGCAAAGGCACAAAAAGAGAAAATAGAGGATATATAAATCTATATGACCCCTCACAGAAAAGGCATGCGTATATCAAAATTTAAAATTTGTGCTTGATTTTGCTTCACCAAAATGTCAAATATTCCTTTGCATTATTATTTTAGACTTAATCAATGCATTTTTCATTGTATTGCAAGTAATATCTTCTTTTGCTCGCCTTAGAAAATGGAAAAGAGAAACATTTGGTTGCAATTTAATTACGTTTTAACAGTATATCTCATCAATTAGTCAACAGTAACGAAAAATTAATGGCTTTAAGCCTTTAACTAATGTTTTATCAAATAGGCTAGGCTTAGTTACAAATAGGGGTGTCAAATGGGCGGGTTGGGTCAATTTTGGGCGGGTCAAAATGGGTTGAGTCAATAATTGGGCGGGTCAAATGACCCGCCCAAAAGAAGATGGGTTGGGTCAAAATGGGTTAAAATTCGGGTCATAACCCAACCCGCCCAACTCTTATTAAACTTTAATTAATATATGTTATTTTCTTATAAATTGTATAATTACTAAATAAGGATTTTTTGCTTTTGTTATGGTCATATTTAAAATATTAAACAAAAAATAAAATTATTTCTCAGATATTTTGACAAACTTACTCATGGATCAATTTGGGCTAAAAATTAGCCCAACTTTAATTGGATTGAGATGGGTTGGGTCAAGATGAGCTAAGTTTAATAAATGGGTGGGTCAATAACCAACCCAACCTTGGACGGATTGGGCTGGTCATTTGGGCTTGGGCCAAATTTGACAGCCTAGTTACAAACCTGAATGATAAACAAGAAAACAAATCACAAGCCAAGGTAGAAAATTTTCCATCTTCATGGTTTCCGTGGCCACAAGTTCCTGTTTCAATCACAATAACACTAAAAATTAGACTATATACAAACATAAAAATCAAAAATAACTTGAGACAAAAAATAAAGAAGATATGCATCTCCCAGAAAGTTGGCTGCAAATTAAACCACATTTTTCCAAAAAATATTCCTGATGCCAAATATTTTACTTCCGTTTATTACATGCATGATGTGCCCTCCAATATCAAAGAAATAAAAGGAAAATGTGTGCTATGTATCCTTCCGTGTTTGATTATTACCTCCTGGCTCTAACTCTAGATGGTGGAAAATAATAGTACTATACTACTATAAAACACTTGATACTGTGTTTGCTCGAGGTGTCGGATTAAGCTACGAATGCATGCATATTTATAGGTGAAGCCTCTAGAATTTGATTATATTGTAGCTTTTTTAACATGACTTGAGCTAGTACTAGTAAGAGATTCAAGTCAATGTTTTAAGCTACATTTGACACGAATCAATGAATTTTCCGACGACGTTCAGTTCTCCTGCATGCCAAACCCAATGATTAAATTGATCTTGTTATGAATATAATTTTGCTTTTGGAAATTAAGGAAATACACGAAATAAACAAAACTTATTCAATGTTTTGGTCATGCGGTCCATCTCGGACATATAATGAAATTTAATTATATATGGAAACACGGTTAACCTTCAACTTGAATTTGGTACTTGGTATAATGAATGTCATTGTCTAGGTTTGCCAGTGTAAAGCCTTAAACCCTCATATTAAAAAGTAATTTGGAATAATACGTTTCAATGCCTCGTTTAATTAGGGGTTGCTTTTCTTCAAGGTTTAATAAAAAATGTTTCTGAACCATGTCTAATGGGAGTTTTTGATACTTGATAGTGACACTTTGGAAGTTCTTGTTGAATGAGTCTGCTTTTATAAGCTACCAGGAAATATTGCCTTTAACTTGCATGCATATGGATTTTGAAAAATGAACATGGAAAATACGACTATTGGTTTTGCAACACTCTTTTCTCTTTTGAATAATTCTTTTCCCCTACTAGAAGCATACACCTTTTTCATTTGGCTGACCATAACCACGAATAGTAGTACTGGTGTTACTTAAAAAAAAGGAGTAATTTTTCAACTCAATCAATTGGATGGATTGGATTGTTTCTCAATCTTTTCCCAAATACTTTTTGATATAATTAATCAAACGTTGAGGAATTATGGGGTGACATGTTTATTAACTCATCCAATATTTACTGATGCACACATTGCTCTAGGCGTTTATTTGATACTACATACTACGTACTCTAAGAGATCATTAATTTAGTTCACGAACAAAGTTATGTAGAGATTAAAATACAAAAATTAATAGTACGTGAATTAGTAATCACTGGATTATTTAATGCATATATTTTATGATTCATCACATTAAAAACATGATATATGATGTATAATATAAAAATTTACAATCTTACCATTGTTCAGTATATGAAAAATTAAGGTTATTTTGATGTTTTAGGTTTTTTATTCCCATAAAGCTTACTCTGGATAGTTATCTCATGTTGAATCCAGTGTAAAGTAACATTAGAATTGCAGCATAACATTAATGGTCTTGCTTATACCGAAAACAAAATACACACCTAACATAATATAAAACAATATCAAACTTTATACCAAAAATATTTTATAATCTAAGTAAGCAAATGAATGATAGAGGATCGGAGTTGATTTTTCCGTATAAGTGTAATCTATCAGAGCTCAAGATAAATGTGTTAAGCCATTAAGAGCTTGTTTGGCCAAGTTTTGGGAGGACAAAAAAAGTATTTTTTGAAAACTTTTGAGGTATTTGGCAAAGATGAAAAAAGTACTTTTGAGCGGCAACATAACCATTGTTTTTGCTTTTGGGGAGAAGCTATAAATTCTAGCTTTTTCAAAGAAGTAGAAGCAGAAAATTAATTTATTCAAGACAAAAATAACCTTAAAGTAAATTTATATTTTTTAAATTATTCCTCATTAATTTAATATTTTTCTGTTCCTTTTTCTTTATATTTTTATCATACATTTCTTCTCTTTTTATTTTAATCACGTTTTTATCCTCCTTTTTCTATTACCAAGAGTAAATTTTTAATTTATATTTAATAGTGTATTTTGATATATTTAAATTATCTTGTAAACAACAAGTAATATTAGATACTGTAACGACTCGACGGATCGTTTTGCTTTTTAAAACCTCGTTCCCCTAGATAAGACTTGTCGTACTTGCTTTTACTGATTTATGACTTTAAGGAATGGTTGGTTCGGGATTTGGAAGAGTTTGGGTTGAAATCGGAACACTTGGCTCCTTAAGTTTGGCTTAAAAGGCCAAGTTTGACTTCGGTCAATGTTTTGAGTAAACGACCTCGAAATCCGTATTTGAAGGTTCCAACAGGTTCGTACGATGATTTCGGACTTGGGCGTATGTCCGGATCGAGTTTTGGATGATCAGGGAGCGTTTTGTCGCCTAATAGCGAAAGTTAATTCCTTAAGGATTTGAAGTTCTTAAATATTTGATTTGGAGCGGGTTTTTGTGTTATTGAGGTCCGAATGGAATTTCGAGCCTGGGAATAGTTCTGTATTGTCATTTAAGACTTGCACGCAAAATTTGGTGTCAATCCGAGTAGTACAAGTGTGTTTCGTCGCATTGGATGTGAATTGAAGAACTTGAAGTTCATAAGTTTGATTCTATTGGTTTTAAGGGGTGATTCTTAGATTTAGCGTTGTTTCGGGCATTCTGAGGGTTCGAACAAGTTCGTTTTATCGTTTTAAACTTGTGTGTATGTTCGGACGGGGCCCCGAGCATCAGACGGACGAGGCTCGAGTTGAGTTAGGAATTTTGGAAGGAGCTGTTGTCATAACCGCACCTGCGGTTGGCCAGCCGCAGGTGCGGGACCGCAGGAGCGGTCGATCAATCACCGAAGCCGTCAAGGGTGGCCAGCCTAGGAGCTGCAGAAGCGGACTCCTTCCCGCAGATGCGGCCCAGGACCGTAGATACAGAAATCACTGAAGGCGGTGACCTTCATTTATTGCGGGTGTTAGCCATTTTTGGCTCATTTCCACTCAAAAGTTGGCGATTTTAGAGCTCTTGAGAGAAGATTTTCACCAAGCTCTTAGAGGTAAGTAATCCTTAAACCTTGCGAGTTAAATACTTGGATTTTGGGTAGATTAACATGTAAAGATTAGTGAAAAATTATAGAATTAGAGTAAAATCTAGGGTTTTGATAAAAACAAGATTTAACCACGAAATTCGTTATGGAATGGAGTAAAAATCATATATTCTTGACCCTTAGGTTATGGGTGATAACTTTCTTCGAAAATTTCCGGAATACGGGCACGTGGGCCCGGAGTTGAATTTTGGAACCTTGCCCTTGGGGTTGGATAATCGCATTTATAGCTAGGATATGAATTTGTAAGCCTATAATAATGAACTCTTACACTATTTGAATAGGTTCGAATTGTGCGGTTCCAGTTTGAGAGTTGGGACACATTCTTGAGTTGGAAGTAGGCTCGAAATGAGGTAAGTCTCTTTTCTTACCTTGTAGGGGGAACGTCTCCATAGGTGTGCTTAATTAATATATGATTAACTATGGGGGTTACGTACGCATGAGGTGACGAGAGTCCGTACGTAGCTACTATTCTTGTTATGTTCGAGTAGTTCTAGTATTACATCATGCTTCGTGGTCGCTATTAATTGCTTATATATGCTAACGATATGAAAGAAAGTAAGTTGGAGGAAATCTAAAGACTTGCGGGCTTCAAGTGAATTGTATTCATTTTTGTTAAAAAGGGAATTAAAGAATTGTTGTGTTTATATGATGAAAAATTATATTTACCGCATCGCACGTATGATTCACGAGCGGGGTTATGCTTTTACCGTGTCGCATGTATGATTCGCGAGCGGGGTAAATAGATGCATCAATGGTTCGTGTCGTTTGACCCTCGGCAGTGCACACTTTACTTTTATGTTGGATCGGGTTGATCATCCTCGGTGGTATTTGTGTGTGATAATGGAACCGTAACCCTTATAATTTGCATGATTTATTGCTAGAAAAGTCATTATTTTAAAGGAGTAAAATGCTTCGTATTGCTAATTTGAGGAAAGGATTTTCAATAATTATTCTTGTTTTGAGATTGTTGTTATCTATATACACTATGAATTAAATATGTTGAATTTCATATTGTTATATTTGTTGGCTTAGTAAGTGTCGAAGTCGACCCCTCGTCATTACTTTTGTGAGGTTAGGCGAGATACTTACTGGGTACATATTTTTATGTCCACATACTACACTTTTGTACTTGATTGTACAGGTTTTGAGGCAGGTGCATCTGGCCATCAGTCTGGCGCATAGAGTAGTCATCTCAGCTCGAGACTTTCTGGTGAGCTGCCCTTCCCAGCCGATTTGCAGCAGCTGGAGTCTCTCTTTTGTCTTAAAGATTTAGATTTGCATTTATTCCTTTCACTTAAATATACTTTAGTTTTTGAAAACTATAAATTGTTTAAATCTAAAATGGAAATTATCACGTACTAACTACATGAGTGAGGATTTACTATATAATCAGTGTTGGCTTGCCTAGCAACAGTCTTGGGTGCCATCACGGCCTAAAATGGAATTTGGGTCGTGACAACATGGTATCAGAGAACTAGGTTCACGTAGGTCTCACAAGTTATGGGCAAACCTGGTAGGGTCTTGCAGATCTGTACGGAGATGTCTGTATTTATCTCCGAGAGACTATACGGTGTTAGGAAATTACTCTTTATTCATCTCCTATCGTGCAGTTGATGATGTACTAAATTTTCTTATTATATTCTCTTATAAATGGTGAGGACATGTACAACGGACGTTCCAGACTTGGGGGGAGCTGCTCCCCCTGTTGCTAGAGGCCGAGGCAGAGGCTGGGGGAGGGCATCGGCCCAAGGTAGGGGACGAGGGCGTCCTAGAGCTGCCCCAGTTGCACCACCGGCAGACCCAGTGGGGGATCCCATTATTGAGGAGCAGGGTGAGGTACCCGCAGTAGAGCCTGCCCCGGTAGATTTCATGACAGCACCGGGCTTCCAGGAAGTCATGGGCCATATGCTGCAGTTCATGGACTTGATGACTCAAGCTGGTTTATTTCCAGCAGAACCGGCCACATCTCAGGCAGGAGAGAGAGCACAGACCCCTACTACTCAGGCTCCTGGGCACACAGCTGTCGTATATCAGACTCCGGGTACTCTACCCGCAGGCGGTGCCCAGCCAGTTACAGGAGTGGCACCTGAGCCCAGACCAGTTGTGGATGGAGATTCACAGAAGTTATTAGACAGATGGACCAGGCTACACCCTCCTATCTTTGGAGGTAAGAGTCATGAGGATGCCCAGGATTGTTTTGGCAGGTGTAGGGATAGACTGTACAATATGAGGATATTGGAGTCCCATGGAGTAGATTTCACCGCCTTCCAGTTAGAGGGCAGGGCCCGTAGATGGTGGCAGTCTTACCTTCTCAGCAGACCAGCAGGTTCTCCTCCCATGACCTGAGATTAATTTACACGACTTCTATTAAACAAGTATATTCCACCCTCCCAGAGGGAGGAGTTGCTGTGTCGGTTTGAGCAGCTCGAGCAGGGGCAGATGTATGTGACCGACTATGAGGCGATATTCTCTGAGTTGTCTCGCCATGCACTCATGATACTTCCTACGGATGCAAAGAGAGTGCAGAGATTTGTTGCGGGGCTACACCCCAGCATATGATCTAGTATGGCTCGAGAGGTTGAGATAGGGACTGAGTATCAGCTAGTGGTAGAGATTACGCGAAGGATTGAGGGCTACCGCCAGAGGAGCAGAGATCAGTTGTAGTAGGACAAGAGGGCCCAATTCTATGGAGAGTTTAGAGGAGCCCCAGTTAGGGGCAGAGGTCAGTTCAGGAGGGGCCAGCCTAGCAGGGCCCCATATCCGCACCACTACCACCTCCTCGAGGTGCTCCAGTGAGGCCTTATTTCAGTGCGATACCGTAGAGTTCTTACTTCTCGCTAGCTATTCAGGGGTCCTGCGGCAGGTATTCTGGACATCAGGGTTCTTCCAATGGATATTGGGGCCAGCAGGGTCAGGCTTCAGGACAACAGTCTATGGCATGTTACGAGTGTAGAGATCCGGGTCACATAAAGAGGACCTGCCCCAGACTTCGGGGCAAGGCAGTACAATAGGGTCATCAGCCTATGATTTCAACACTAGCCGTCCGACCACCCAGAAGTAGGGGACAGGTGGGTAGGGGCCTTCCTAGAGGTGGAGGCTAGACAGGGGGAGTTCAACCAGCTACTATTCTACCAGCCGGTGCTCCAGCTAGGTTCAATGCTTTTTCGTCCAGACAAGATGTAGTGGCCTCAGATGTCGTGATCACAGGTATTATTTCTGTATGCGGTAGGGATGCTTGGTATTATTTGATCCAGGGTCTACATATTCATATGTGTCATCTTTGTTTGCTCATTTCCTGGACATTCCTCGTGAGTCTTTGGATACTCTAGTTTTTGTGTCCACTCATGTGGGCAATTCTGTGGTTATGGATCAGATTACATTTTGTGGTTTCGAGACTAGAGCAGACCTTTTGTTACTTGATATGATCGACTTTGAGGTCATCCTAGGCATGGATTGGTTATCTCCATATCACGCCGTATCGACTTTGAGGTCATACTATCAAGAATAAGTATCTGTTACCCCGTATCGATGATTTGTTTGACCAGTTGCAGGGTGCTAGGGTATTTTCTAAGATCGACTTGAGATCAGGGTATCATCAGCTGAAGATTCGGGACTTAGATAGCCCCAAGACTGCCTTCTGTACTAGATATGGCCATTATGAGTTCCTGGTGATGTCTTTCGGCTTGACTAATGCCCCAGCAGCATTTATGGACTTGATGAACAGGGTGTTCAGGCCCTATATTGATCCCTTTGTTATTATCTTCATTGACGACATCTTGATCTACTCACGTAGCTTGGGAAAGCACGAGCAGCATTTGAGGGTAGTGCTTCAGACCTTGCGAGAGTAGGAGCTATATGCTAAGTTCTCCAAGTGTGAGTTTTGGCTAGAGTCAATGGCATTCTTGGGGCATATTGTGTCAGGAGAGGGTATTAAGGTGGATCCCAAGAAGATTGAGGTAGTTCAGAGTTGGCCACATCCTACTTCAGTGACCGAGATCAGGAGTTTCATGGGGTTAGCAGGTTATTACCGTCAATTCGTGTAGGGCTTTTCATCTATTACATCACCTCTGACTAGATTGACCCAGAAGGGTGCTCCTTTCCATTGGTCTGATGATTGTGAGACGAGCTTCCAGAAGCTCAAGACAGCTTTGACTATGGCACTGATTCTTGTGTTGCCTTCCGGTTCGGGGATGTATACGGTATATTATGACGATGTCACACCTCCGTTTTCCTGCGCCCGGAAGGGAGTATAAGGGAGTTTTTTTCAATTTAAGTGACAATCGAAACGAGATTATTTTGTTTAAAATTCAGAGTCGCCACTTGGGATAATTTATGGTGTCCCAAGTCACTGATTTTTAAATCTTGAATCGAGGAAAGATTGACTGTGTTTTATAGTCCGCGAACACAAAAATCCGGGTAAGTAATTCTGTTAACCCGGGAGAAGGTGTTAGGCATTCCCGGGTTTCGTGGTTCTAGCACGGTCGCTCAACTATTATTATTGGCCTATTTATCTGATTTTAAAATACTTTTAAACCTATGTGCATTTTTTAACTTTAAAACCACCTTTATTTATTCAAGGAACTATTTCAAGGTTATCTAAAACACATCGGAAGCAACGCTACATGAAATACACCCGTGAGTCACGACACGTTCTATTTAACCTTGTTGGAGATTAGAATCGGGTCACATGAAATGTACACCCGAATTTTAGTAGCCATGATAATTATATAATTACCGCGCCTAAAGCAAACTACGAGATCTATTTTAGCATCTAAATTATAACGTTCATGAGGGCCATAAATGCTCTAATTTGCTTATGGCACGCCTCAAACCTCTTTCTTCAAGTGTGATTTCTTGATTTAGTGTTATGAGGGTCATAGATAATTTAATTAAATAGTGCACCTCAGCCTATTTATAAAAGGGAGCCTTGTATTCATTAAGATGAATTAAGAATGTTTAATTTATCTAAACTAAAGCTTGAATTGAAATCATTAATCATAGAAGGCATTGGGCAGTATACTAAGTATCTAATTTACTTGAGGAAATTTCTGGACCGATGGTAGGCCCAAACTTAACAAACTAAATCGAATTTTAGTAATCCCACAAGAGCATTTCCGTCATACAGCGTTTAAAATTAAGCAAGCTGGAGCTAATGAATCCAGCATGGGTCGTGATTGAGCCTAAAACAAATAGATGCAAATCATGAAACAACATTTTTGAATAAGATTTCAACGGATCACCAGGTATGGGCCAAGGCTAAAAACCCATGGGCCTAAAATTGGGCCCAAGACCCAAAAAGAACTGAATCTAATCGCCCTGGGCCTCGTATTAGACCAGTTAACTCAAAAGGCCCAATCCTAAATTGAAGGCCTCCTGATACTTCGTTGCCTTAGGCACCCACACACAATTCTAGACATGGAGATCAACTTGATGAAATTAACTATAAGCCACATGCATTTGAAAACTGAAACTACTACTAAGCTGCTATCGACCTCATACAGGTAGTGATCCTGACAATAGATATACTCCAGACATTTACATCGGGTATTACAATGCAACAGTAATTCTTAAATTCATTCAAATACTAAAAATCAAAATCTAAAACAACAAAGTCATGATGAGAGTTGACATGGAACTTAATCACCACTAACCTGAATGTTATTCACCTAAATCAAATCCATACCATAACAGTCCAAAACCAAATGCACGACAGTAAGAGTTCAACTAGCTAAAACTAAAACGACAAAACTAAAATCCAAATATAATATACTTGATAGGAAGAATTTATCCAAACCAAACTCACATGCCAAGCTAAAGTTTAATGCAACCTTAAAAGGTACTGTCAACAGCATGGATAAATACAATAGATCATATAGTAAAACCAATTTAATGCAGAAAAACAAAGATAGATTCTAAATAACATCACCTGATACTAATGCTTAAATCTCCACATTCAATTACATGCTTCAATTTTTGAGCTTCACATTCAATAAGGTCCAAGAGGTACCTGGAAATAAAGATAAAGCAAAAGATGAGGATTTCAGCAGTAAGCAGTAACTCAGCAAATCAATACAGCAATAATCACCTCTTTCAAACCATTTTTAACCCCCAGAGAAAGTAAAAATCCTTTGAAACTTTTAAACTCTTTCAACAATGAAAATCCAAGAGCAATTTCATACAATTTCTAACCCAAAGAATGCAGAAAACTTGGGTGTTTTTCAGAGTATTCTCTTAGCCGTTTCTAGTTTTTTTGGTATTGTCATCTCTACCTCAAAAATGCAGGAAATGAGCCTTTTATATACAGCTTTTAGGGCAGCAAAATCTGATTTTATTCATTTAAAATTACCCCTCATCAATTCCCCTTTTGTTCAATTTAAACCCTGAATTTTAACCCTATTTGTTGAACTACCCAATTCCCACCTTCCTGGAACCTTCCCCAAATAGTTAGGAAAGATTTTCCCTATCCAATTCCCCCAAATACTCTTAAAATACATGCTAATTACTTTCAACCAAGCTGGGATTTGAACCCTTTGGGCCACTGAACTCCCAAACCCCTTGGGCCTTTGTGTTAATGGGCATGTCTGAATGCAAGGCAGGCCCAAAACAAAACAAAGCCCAAAATAAAACAATTTACAAAACAACAATAATCTAACTAAACGATCTAGAAATAACAATAATGAACCAACTCATTTGGACCAAGGAATCGTAACGAAAACCAAAACAAAGAAATTAGAACTAACAGTAAAGAATTACACTAATTTAAAGGTTAAACAAAACTAAACCATGTTAAGACGTCTAATAGCAATTTGACAAACTAAATGACTCTAAGACCAAACACAAGGAAAGGAAAACTAAATTACTTTATTCTTGAAAGAAAAAGAGAAGAAGATAACGAAAAGAGGGGAACAAAGAGACAGAAATGGAACCAAACGAGTAGAAATACCTATGCTTGGGCGGACAAACAATTTAGGTTGGGCAGCACCCCGGCTTTTCTGATTTAAAACAAAATAAGTATTAATCGAATGTGCTTGTGAGAACAAACGATTAATACTAGTTTCAGGCCAAATCTTCTTCAGAGATTGGAAAACATAGGACCCAGGCCTTTGCATGATGAACCAGGGATTGGAACGGAACTAGGTTTTTTTTTAGATATGAAATTAATGGAGATGGATGGAGATTTTGGGGAAATCAACACCGTCCTAGCGTTTGAGGGAGTATGGGGAGTGTATGGTCAATATTTGGTGGAGTTTGGAGATCCACAACCGCCGATGGCAAAATCCGATGGGTGGCGGACGGTGGTGAGAGATAAGATGAGAGAGAGAAGCTAGAACGGGGATCCTAGGTTAATCTAAGGGTATTCAGACATTTTTATGGGAGTGAAACGAAACCCTAATGGTCGTTATATGAGATAAGATGAAGGGCCAGGATTTCTTGGACTGTTTTTAACTCAAAACGACATAGTTTTAACTCTGTACTACGTCATTTTAGTTGTCTCAATGCCTAAAGGGTTTGGACCGGGCATGTGGTGGACTGGGCCTGGAATTGCTTGGGGTTTTAGCTCAGATTTGGGTTTTTAAGACCAAATCCCATTTTCTCTTTTCCTTCTTTTCTTTTTTTTTCAATTGTGTTTCCTTTTCCCTTTTAAATTAATTAAAAACCTAAATTAAATTAACTTACAAAATTAAGCTAATTACTCACCATAATATTTACAAAAATTAATTAACTCCGAAATTAAAAAGAAAAAATTACTAATTTAAAATTAACAGGCTAAAAATGCAAAAGTAAGCCATTTTTGTGATTTTTATTTTTAATCAAACAAATAATGAACTAATTAATCCCAAAAATATGAAACTGATACCTAAATGCAATGCGTGGTATTTTTGGCTTTTCATGATTTTTAAACAAAAATAAACATGCACAAAAATGCAAACAATTAGCACAAATTTTCACAAAATCCTATAAAATTGTAAAAAATAGAAAAATTGTTTTCCTTGTATTTGATGGGAGTAATTCCTACAGGGCAAAAATCGCGTGCCCACAACTGCCCCTCTTTGCTCGGAAACACGACGAGTTTTCATGTAAAGATAAAGTGAGCGGATACGAGTGATTTTTGCCCGTTTGAATACTCCGTGGGAAGCATTTTTGAAAAATTTGACCGCACCTTACTTCCGAGGTTACCTACATATCCTTGGCTATAAAGAAATCAGGTCAGTGCAGTTCGGAAAGTTTCGGTAGCTGGGACTACCAAGAAGCTGTGATTTCACTGTTGCTGCTGTTACTAGTGCTTGTTGAACGCCTTATTACACCAAGGCAAAAATAAAAGAAACTAGACTAAACTATGATCTATGAACTACAAGAATCCTATCTACACTTCTTCAAACTTGATCTTGCAGTTTTTGTTGCTTTGTTGACTTGTACTCTCCAGGTGAGCTTTCTTTGTTGCTGACTTGAATTGTATTCTGAGGTGCTTTCCCTTTGTTCTCCAGGTGGGCGCCTGATTGCTGAACTTGAGCCGTCTTCCTTTGAACATTGCTGATTTCCCTCTATTCTCCAGGTAGGTGCCTGATTTCCAACACTTGCACTATTTTTCCTCAAAATTTGAACTGCTTCCCTTTGTTCTCCAGGTGGGTGCCTGATTACCAACATTTGAATTATCTTCCTTTCCTCCGAAACTTGACTTGTTTTCCAGGTGGGCTCCTGATTTCCAACACTTGAACTATTTTTCCTTGAAAGTTGAATTGCTTCCCTTTGTTCTCCAAGTGAGTGCCTGATTACCAACATTTGAATTATCTTCCTTTCCTCCGAAACTTGACTTGTTTTCCCTTTGTTTTCCAGGTGGGCTCCTGATTTCCAACACTTGAACTATTTTTCCTTGAAACTTGAACTGGTTCCCTCTGTTCTCCAGGTGGGCACCTGATTACCAACATTTGAATTGCCTTCTTTTCCTCTGAAACTTGAATTGCTTTCCCTTTGTTCTCCAGGTGGGCTCCTGATTTCCAACACTTGAACTATTTTCCTTGAAACTTGAGTTGCTTCCCTTTGTTCTCCAGGTGGGAGCCTGATTACCAACGTTTGAATTGTCTTCATTTCCTCTGAAACTTGAATTGCTTTCCCTTGAGACTTCTTTTCCTTGGAACTGTCTTCCCTTTGAACTAACTTCCCTTGTTTCTCCAGGTGGGTGCCTGATTACAACAAAACAGCCAAAACAAAAGAAATTTTTCTGCCCCAGTTTGGTAGCTGGGCACATCTGTTAGTGTTAATTGAATCATGTTACCCAATATTTCTAAGAATTTAAAAGCTAGATCCCATTATCTATGAGGGTCCTGAAAATTAAAATCAAATCTCATCTTAAGAGTGACAACTTTTAAAACTAAATTATATTTCCCTACGGCATAACTTATGCTAAATCTTGTTATCTAATGGAGGTCTTAAAGCTAAGTCTCATTATTCAGGAGGGTCTTTAAAATTTCCGATTGAATATCATCCTAAGAATGAAAACCTTAAAACCAACTTATATTAGAACTTATGATAGATCTTGTTACTCATGAATATTTTGAGTTTTAACTAGGTCCCATTGTCCATGAGGGTCCCGAGAACTTCAAATTAAATCCCATTATCCAGGCGGGCCCTGAGAATTTACGGTCGAACCTGTCTGGTACATGCTTTCCCCACGAAGGGTTCCTCCAGAACAAACGAGATTTCCTGCCCCTGTTTCAATCAAAGAAAATTTGATGATCCGCATTTGGCAGTTCTTAGAGAGACGATATTTGGCACTTTATTGTCTCTTTTCGAAATTTGATACTTAAAAGTACTTTTTGGAAAGATTGGCCAAATACAATGAGCTTGCAAAAAAACACTACTCAAATGAATTGACCAAACACAAACTATTATTTTGAAAAGGTACTTAATTAAAAAGTATTTTTTGAACAAAATTAATTTTTAAAATAAGCAATTTTTGACAGTTTGGTCAAACGGGCTCAAAGTTGACATGCCACTCAACCCATCTCTAATCTAAGTACAATAATAACAACAACAACCCATATCTAATCTAAGTAAGTTTTTAGAGATTTTTACATTCCTATACATTATTTGAAACATTATTACCTCCCTGCTCAAGTTTCAATTTAATTACATGGTCATATACAATTTACCAATTATATACAAATAAGTTTCAAATGAATATCCCTTTATATTAGGAATTGAATAAGGAATATCAGTTATTTCCTTATTCCTTTATACTTGCCCACTCTCTCTCTTCGTGTCTCTCTCTGCTTTTTTCAGTATACCCATCGTCTAGCTTTCTTTCCAATAGTGTGATCTCAATAAAAAAAATATGATTTCTTGGCAGTGACACTTTCACACTTAATTAGTTATTGTGAAATTTAGGGTTCACAGAACAAAGATTGCAACTCAAAAGTACGGATTACAAACATTGAAAAGAATTACTAAATTCAAGACGAAGATATTGTAGTAATTCATCAATAGAGTTCTTGCTGCATAGAGTTTCCACCATTGAAAGCCATTAAAAAGCTTTGAAGCTTTGAAATTGAATTTGGGTTTTCAAAAATTATTATTTGTTTGGATTGGGTGTTGTTGCAAACAATTGAGAATATTATTTGGGGTTTATATCTCAATTTTGAGGGTGTTTTGGTGAAGATTAGACTTGATTTTGGCTGAATTTCAGATTGAAACTTGAAGAAGAATAAAAAGAAAAAGAAGAAGAAGAAGAAAAAAAAGAAGAAGAAGAAGAAGAAGAAGAGGATAGGACATACAATATACTTACGAAATTGTAGTAAAGTTGTAGGTGCGGTTCATATTCAAATATTTTTGCTCCACAAAATTGGCATTTCGGTACATCCTTTAATTTGGCATACGTATTTTCTGCTTGCATACTACTCGAACAACCAGGTTCTGTGAAAACATACCTTGCATATGAGAACTCTAGTTATGAGGAGATTATTAACCTAGAAAAGAAGTAATTACTATTGTTCTTAATAAATGTAGTTTAATCAAATTTTGAATTTTAATCTTACTTGTTCTTCTTCTTGAAAAACGCAATGAGTCTTTTATATTAAGAGACCTCTGGTTGGCAGAAACATTGGCAGCATTAGATGATGATGCATTAGCAGCATCACCACTAATTGAACTTTCAGCAAGCCGTCGTCTTTTCAATTCAGCTCTGTTTGCACGTCGTCGTGCCAAAAGGGCCTCTTTTTAATCAGGTGGCATAAGTCTATATAATTCGCGTCTCCTAGCCCTTTTGTCATCGCGTGTTTTTCCAAAGGTCTGGTCATTTTCATGATTTCTATCCGCCATTAAGGCAGCTTTTCTATTGCCTGAGTATTTTTTTTAATGATCGGTGCTTAAAAAAGGAAAAAATTATAATTTTAGCTATATGTTTATCATTGATGAATGATATGCGTACAAGATATGTAAGTTAAATTGTATTGGCATATACCATAAAGCAAAGCATCTCAACTAAAGATATTTCTATTATATGCATAGCTACATAACTAATTTTGGATAGAATATATTACCTTGTAATCGAAAAGAGTTAAAGTATGATTGAGACGACATGAAATGAATAAAATGACCAATAACTCCTTAATACGAAGAAGGCAAGTGTAACAACCCGACTGGTCGTTTTGCCTTTTAGGACCCCGTTTCCTTAAATCAAACTTCTCGTGCTTGCTTTAGCTAATTTACGACTTGCGGGGACGGTTGGTTGGGGAATTTGGTGAGTTTTGAGTGAAATAGGTCCATTTGATTCTTTAGGATTATATTAAAAGACTAAGTTTGACTTTGGTCAACATTTTGGGCAAACAGACCCGGATTTGTGATTTGACGGTCCCGAAGGGTCCGTGGGAAAACATGGGACCTTGGCGTATGCCTGGAATCGAATTTCGAGGTCCCTAGCCCGAGTAATAAATTTTTATTAGAAATTGTTAATTTAAAGCTTTAAGGATTTAAAGAAAACTGAGTAATCATTGATTTCCTAGGTATCGGGCTCGTATGTCGGTTCCAAAGCCTGGTACAGGTCTGAAATATCATTTAAGACTTGCCCGTAAAATTTGGTGTCAATCCGAGTAGTTTAAGGGCGTTTTGACCCTTTAGAGAAAAATTAAGAACTTGAAGTTCATAAGTTTAATTCATTTGGTTTTAAGGGGTGATTCCTAGATTTAGCATTGTTTTGGGTATTCCGAGGGTTCGAGTAGGTCCGTCTCATTATTTCAGAGTTGTCGGTATGTTCGGGCGGGGCGCGGGAGTCCCGAGCGTCAATCGGACGAGGGTCGAGTGAAGTGAAAAATTGGAGAAGTGCTGAAGATTTGTTGCTTCTATCATAACCGCATCTGCGGTTCTTGGATCGCAGATGTGGGACCGCAGGTGCGGTTCTTCAATCGTAGAAGCGGGACTACAGGTGCGGTCCTTCAATCGCAAAAGCGGCCCAGGGCAGGCCAGGCCAGAAGCGCAGAAGCGGCTCTCCAGCCGCAGATGCGGCCTGAAGACTGCAGATGCGGTCCCAGCCCTTTTGCCCATTTTCGCAGGTGCGGCCTATCTTTCACGGATGCGGGACCGCAGATGCGGTCCCCTGACCGCAGATGCGGAAATCGCTGGGCAGTGAGGTTTATTTAATACGAGTTCAAGACCATTTTTATCACATATACATTTTTCCTTTGGGCGATTTGGGGAGCTTTGGAGAAGGGATCTTCACTTAGCATTGTGAGGTCAGTTTATTCCACCCATCTTTAGTTTAATACTTGCATATTAGGAAGATTAAACACTAGATATTAGGTAAAATCAAGGGGTTAGAGCAAGACCTAGGGTTTTAACAAAACTTAGATTTAACTACGAAATTTGTTATGAAATGAATTAGAAATCATATATTATTGATCCTTAGGTTGTAGAGAACAACTCCCTTCGAAAAATCTCGGAATCCGGGCACGTGGGCCCGGGGTCGGAATTTAGAAAACTCGTGTTAATGGTTGGGAAATTTCTTAAATAGCTAAAATTCGATCTTGTGAGCCTATATTAATTAGTTCTTACTTCATTTAACTAGTTTGGGATCCTTCGGCTCCGATTTGAGGGCTTGGACTTGTTCTTGATATTTGGAAGTGCGCTTTGGAGCGAGGTGAGTCCTCTTTCGAACCTTGTAAGAGAGAATTGTCCCCATAGGTATAATAATTGAATTAATTGCTATTATATGCGGGGTCTACGTACGTACTCGGTGATGAGAGTCTGTGCGTAGCGACTATTATGTTAGGTTCGGGTAGTCTAGGACCCAAAAGAATATTCTACATGATATTCTTATAACTTGATGTTAAATTCAGAGTTGTATAAATTATCTGATTAAGGTAAATGCTACTAGTGAGGGAACCTTATTCTATTTGGTCCTTAAAAGAAAATTGGGAAATTTCCTGTGAATAGTTGCTCCTCAGATATATTTTATTGTCTGCTTGAGATGATTTTATTTCAGTTGACCGCGTCGCACGTGTGATTCACGAGCGGGGTAATAGATGCATCTATGGTTCGAGCCGTTCGACCCTCGACAGTGCATATTTTACATTTATGTTGGATCGGGTCGTACGTCCCTCGGTGTTATTTGCGCATAATTTGCTTAGCCTCCTATCTGTGGACTGGACTTTATATCTGCTTACTATATAGATGGACACTCATGATAATATTTGGTAAAGAACTGTTATTCCATGCTAATTAATGCTAATAACTTGTGCTATTCCTGCTTATTATAAATTCTCCTCATATTATTTGACCTTAGTAAGTATCGAGTCGACCTCTCGTCTCTACTTCTTCGAGATTAGACGGGATACTTACTGGGTACATGTTGTTTATGTACTCATACTACGCTTATGTACTTAATTGTACATGATCTGAGGCAGGTGTATTTGGTTATCATTCTTGTCACACCTCCTTTTTGCGCGCCCCGTCCCGAGGGGTTAGATGCGCGGGTGGAGTTTTTCCAATTTAAGTGACAATATTCGAAATGGGATTATTTATTTAATTCAGAGTCGCCACTTGGGAAAAGTTTGGCTTTTGGTGTCCCAAGTCACCGGTTTATCTTTAATCCCAAATCGAGGAAAATATTCGACTCTTCCAAATGAAGTCTGCGAACCAGAAATTCTAAGTAAGGAATTCTGTTGACCCGAGGGAAGGTGTTAGGCACCCTCGGATCCCGTGGTTCTAGCACGGTCACTTAAATTGTTATAATGGCTAAATATCTGATTTAAATACATGTTATGACTTGCGTGCTCCCATTAAGTTTAAACCGCTTTTATCATTATCATTTATTTTTATAGAATTGCAACGTCGTGAAGATGCGTCTCGAACCACGTCACAATCAATGCACCCGTGATCGTCAACACATCTTGACTTCGCTGAGATTTGGATTTGGGTCACATCAATGTGCACCTGAATTTGAGAATATATTTTAACTTAAAGTCGCGCCTAAAGAGTCTAAACGCGTTATTATCTTTGGGGAAGGTAGTGGAATTCTCTAAACAGTCCCTCCCAAATTCTAAGTATTTATCGTGATCAATTATTGAGGGCCCCGCAGTTTGCATTTTTATTCGGCGAGGCTCGTCTCATTATTTAAGAAGGGTACCCTACAATGACTACATTTCTACTACATTTATCTTTAAAGAGAAGGATGATGCCGAATTTTGCGGGTTTGGACAAATACGGACTGAATCCTTATTATGTTTGCCGAAACTAAACTTGTTTGATTACCTGATTGATTGTTCATAAGGTGGGGGTTACCGCATGCTTTGTCTTCATCGAGTGGATAACTTATTAATTCGTTAAATGAGATTGCAAACAAACTAACAACATATATTGAGTTATGTTTAATGACCTCCAAGTTCTATTTTTTAACACTTTAACCTATTTGAAATTGATAAACGAAATCGACTGTTTTACCAGGGGAATTACTACTAAGTGAACTCAAAAATGGTTATTAGTTTTTCTCAACAATCATCACATTATTTCGAGACAAACAATCTATACCGAAACTCAGTATCGAACCTGCATTGGGCGAATGAACTGACAGGAGAACTGGCATTCATAGCCAGACTCTTAATGTGACTGCATGGGAGTTTGTTTGGGATACATTTATCCCGGACCCAGTACCACAATTTTGTTGATTCAGTGGTCTAGGCAAAATACATACAAGTGCCTATGACTCTATGTTATACAGTCATAACTAAACCAAACAAGTGTTATACTGAACTGAATGTATACTAAATCAAAACATGTTGTCTATGTCATACTGTCATTACTATTGAACAATGCTATCTGACAATCCATCTCAAACAGAATGTATGCTAGTTTATACAAAGTATTTGCAGTTTGCAGTAAAATATACAATCCCAAATATCATTCGACCTATTTTTAACACCAATGTTATAACATGAACAACTGTTCTTTTCTCTATTTCTGCTTCAACTTCAAACTTTCAACCATACAAAGTTTCAGAGGTTGTGTACCTGGAAATATTTGACAATTGGAGGAAAGGGGGAAGTCAGCAGAGTATGATGACAACAAAATGCAGCAGCAATCACAGCACTATCAGTAGCAGCAGGGCAGAATAGCAGCAGACAAAGCGATACAGCAAGAAAACAAGCTCGAGTGCAGTGATACAACTATGGCCAATAGAGAACAAATGGCCAAATAACAGCAGCACCCAGTGGAGTAGAATCAGAATTCCAGATAGATCAAAACAGTAGTAAACCAATGAAAGCACTCAACTAATAGACACAACTGAGATTTCAGAGGATCAGAATTGGTTTGAACAAATTGAAACAACTGAAAAACCCAATAACAATAGGAGGAAGAAAGTTTCTGATTATTGGTTGTATCCCTTCTATCCCTTAATCTCCCTCTATCTATGTGTATCTATTTTGCATGTATTTCAGCTCTCCTTTTCAAACTCCTCACAGTATGTCTATATTCTTTTCCCTTATCTATTCAGCTCTCTTTCCCCAGAAATTCCTCACTGTGTGTGTTTATTTTCTTTTCAGCCCTCAAGGTCCAGTCTCTATCTATCTATTCTGTATATCTCCCCCTTTTATAAGTCCCTATCCTACTCTTTTTTAAACAGCCTGTTTTCAGAAATCCAGTACCCTTCCCATGTGCCTTCTATTTTCAATTCCAAACTTTAGCTAATTAAATATTAAACCCCATCAACATTCCCTGGCAGATTTTACTTTTAAAAGGTTTAAACACTTCTTTAAACTAAAGCCAAGTATGGGCAGTAGGATAGCATATGCTGTCAAAACATTTTAAAATCAAACAAGGACCTTTATGCAGGCCACAGGTTGTGCACAAAGCACATGAGGAGCACCAATGCACATGAGGTGCACCAATGCAAATGTTGTGCAGGAGTGCACATGCCATCCAATTCAGCATTTTAACCAAACATCCCTTTTACATTACTGATCTAAATCAACAGCTATAAGTAAACAAAATTGTTTCTCAATTGATTCAAAAAAAAAAAAAAAAAAAAATGTTCGACAGAAACAAATCGCTTTGCTATGCTCAGATAGTTGAAACTAATTGACGACTCATGTCGACTCGACTATATTAGCATTATCGTACACAATCGTAGCCGAAAATCAAACATTCAGAAGTATGGGACACATGACTCGACTTATACTGATTAAAATAGAATGGTGCATCCGAGGAATCAGTTAGTTAGTACAAATTGGAATACAACCAATACGCATGCCGTATCAGAATAGGAGGAGAAGGATTCAGACAAACACAGATGTTCAAACAGAGTGGACGAACAAAAGTTGATAAAAATTCAAAACACAAATTGACACAAAACATGAACAGACATCTAATCCCTCACATGGACCAAACAAATAAGGGAAGAAGGCAGACTCACCTCAAATCCTGAAAAATCGGAAACCTTGAACCGGACTTGGACAGACTTTCTTAAGGCTGAACGGACTTTAATCGAAGTGTTTCTCAGATGAGAAACACTTCGATTAAGGTCCCTTGGACCTTAATTTCTTGGCTCGAACGGGTATGAACTAGTGACGAGGAACTACAAAGTTCCAAAACTCAGATCCGGGATTCATGTTTCCCTGGTTAGATTCGGACCAAACCAAGTATGGTTCGGTCACGAGGGGGGTCTGGGGAGTATCTGGTACAAAACTGGGGTTGGTTGGGTCAGATCGAGTTTTGACTCGAATCTTCGAATGAAGATTCGAGGACCTGGGGGGTGATTCGAAACATGGGGTTGGTAGATTTGGGTTCAGGATGGCCTGGGGGTCCTATGGTGTTCAAGGGAAGGTCACCGGCATCCATGCCGCCGGCTTTCATGGCGGAAGTATGCAGAGGCGGCTAGGGTTTTAGGGCTGTTCGTTTGGGGAGACGAAGCAGCCGGGGTATTGGATAGGGGGGGTAGGGTAGTGTTATGTACTTATATAGTTAGTGGGCAAGTGGATCCTGGCCGTTGGATGAGACGAGATGAAGGGCCAGGATCCTTCGGCTAACAGGGAACGACGTCGTTCCAAGGGTGAAGGGTTAGGGTCGGTCCGGGTGAGACGGGTCGGGTTTATTGGTGGGTTATGGGGATTGATCTTGGACCGTTGGATCGGCTCGGTTTAAACGGTTATGATGGGTTGGCATCGAAACGACGTAGCTTTGATGTTAAACTACGTCGTTTCATGGCCTGGGGGTGGGCTGTTTGGACTGGTGGCTTGGGCTGTCCGCTTGGGCTGAGTTCGTTGGGCCAATTTTAACAAATTGGCCCAAGTCCGGAAGGGCCTTTTCTTTCTCTCTTTTTTTTTTTTTTTTTTATTTTTTATTTCTTTTCTTATTTGTTTTAAAACAAAACTAAAAAAAAAATCAAATTAAAATTAAATACACACTCAAATATAATTATTTGCGCACATACTAAAGTATTTCAAAACCGGTAAAGTCAAACCAAACAAAATCACGGACGAAAAATGCCTATTCACGATTTTCTATTTAATGACCGAATTACGGTTTGAATTACGCAGGACACATATATATTTTTTGAACTTTATTTTAATAAAGTAAATAAATAAGAATGGGCCAAAATCACAAATAAATCCACAAGGTGCCGCACAGAAATCCGAAATTGTACAGCGGGGCCAATTATATATTTTTTATTTCTTTTTGGAGCGATTGTCGTGTGAAGCAAAAATCACGTGCTCACAGCTGCCCCTCTTTGTTCGGAAACACGAAGGGTTTTCGTGCAAAGATCAAGTGAGCGTGTATGAGCGATTTTTGCCTATAGACCACTCCGTATGAAGCATTTTTTTTGAAAGATCTGACCGAATCTTGCTTCAAAGATTTCCTACATATCCTGGGCTAAACAGGAATCAGGTCAATGTAGTTCGGGAGGTTTTGGTAGCTGGGACTAACATGGGATTGCAATGCTTGCTGCTACTGCTGCTGCTGTTGCCACTGCTACGTTACTGACCGCCTTATTACAACCAAATGGAAATTGGAAACTGAGCTAACTACTTATATGCATGTCAACTGCTAGTTACAAGATTCCTATCTATGATTCTTTTACGACTTGATCTTGGGTCTTAGCTGATTCTGCTTGTAGACTCCGATCTGAATCTTGATGCTTGCGAGTTGCAGCGACTTGTTTAACCTCTGGGATACTGAGTGAGACGCGATTGGCAGGGTTCAAGCCCTTAATTAAACGTTGGAGTCAATCCTCCTTGCATTTACTCCGATATCTCGGGACATCTTTTTTTTTTTTTTTTTTTTTTTTCTTTGATTCCGAACTGGGATTCATCTCGTGGGTCATTTCGATTCATGTGGCTCGAGGTCAGACCTGCGGGAGAAAACAAACGAACGAAATTTTCTGCCCCAGTTTCACTAGGAAAATTTCGTTAATTAATCACCAGGAAGTTCATAAAATTGATGAAAGAGGATATGCGTGCTCAGTTCGGGGTTGGAGCCCTAATATCGACTAGCTGGGGAAAGGTTCAGTGTAGGGTTTAAAACCCTAACGCCGAACAAAGGAAGAATTCAGTTTAGGGTTTAAAACCCTAATGCTGACTAAAAGGAAAATTCAGTTTAGGGTTTAAAACCCTAATGCTGATTGCATTAAAAAGCTCAGTTTAGAGTTCAAAACTCTAATGCTGGCTAAAAGGAAAAAGTTCAGTTTAGGGTTTAAAACCCTAATGCTGACTAAAAGGAAAATTCAGTTTAGGGTTTAAAACCCTAATGCTGATTGCATGAAAAAGCTCAGTTTAGAGTTTAAAACTCTAATGCTGGCTGAAAGGAAAAAGTTCAGTTTAGGGTTTTAAAACCCTAATGCTGACTAAAAGGAAAATTCAGTTTAGGGTTTAAAACCCTAATGCTGATTGCATGAAAGAGCTCAGTTTAGAGCTTAAAACTCCAATGCTGGCTGAAAGGAAAAAGTTCAGTTTAGAGTTTAAAACCCTAATGCTGACTAAAAGGAAAATTCAGTTTAGGGTTTAAAACCCTAATGCTGATTGCATGAAAGAGCTCAGTTTAGAGTTTAAAACTCCAATGCTGGCTGAAAGGAAAAAGTTCAGTTTAGAGTTTAAAACCCTAATGCTGACTAAAAAGGAAAATTCAGTTTAGGGTTTTGAAACCCTAATGCTGATTGCATGAAAGAGCTCAGTTTAGAGTTTAGAACTCTAATGCTGGCTAAAAGGAAAAAGTTCAGTTTAGGGTTTAAAACCCTAATGCTGACTAAAAGGAAAATTCAGTTTAGGGTTTAAAACCCTAATGCTGATTGCATTGGAAAAGCTCAGTTTAGAGTTTAAAACTCTAATGCTGGCTGAAAGGAAAAAGTTCAGTTTAGGGTTTAAAACCCTAATGCTGACTAAAGGAAAATTCAGTTTAGGGTTTAAAGCCCTAATGCTGATTGCATGGAAAAGCTCAGTTTAGAGTTTAAAACTCTAATGCTGGCTAAAAGGAAAAAGTTCAGTTTAGGGTTTAAAACCCTAATGCTGACTAAAGGAAAATTCAGTTTAGGGTTTAAAACCCTAATGCTGATTGCATTGGAAAAGCTCAGTTTAGAGTTTAAAACTCTAATGCTGGCTAAAAGGAAAAAGTTCAGTTTAGGGTTTAAAACCCTAATGCTGACTAAAGGAAAATTCAGTTTAGGGTTTAAAACCCTAATGCTGATTGCATGGAAAAGCTCAGTTTAGAGTTTAAAACTCTAATGCTGGCTGAAAGGGAAAAGTTCAGTTTAGGGTTTTAAAACCCTAATGCTGACTAAAGGAAAATTCAGTTTAGGGTTTAAAACCCTAATGCTGATTGCATGGAAAAGCTCAGTTTAGAGTTTAAAACTCTAATGCTGGCTGAAAGGGAAAAGTTCAGTTTAGGGTTTAAAACCCTAATGCTGACTAAAAGGAAAATTCAGTTTAGGGTTTAAAACCCTAATGCTGATTGCATTGGAAAAGCTCAGTTTAGAGTTTAAAACTCTAATGCTGGCTAAAAGGAAAAAGTTCAGTTTAGGGTTTAAAACCCTAATGCTGACTAAAAGGAAAATTCAGTTTAGGGTTTAAAACCCTAATGCTGATTGCATTGGAAAAGCTCAGTTTAGAGTTTAAAACTCTAATGCTGGCTAAAAGGAAAAAGTTCAGTTTAGGGTTTAAAACCCTAATGCTGACTGGCTGGGGATAAAGCTCGAGAATACTACACGATCTATTTTTGAGTTTTCTTGTTTTAGATAAAAGGGAGTTTCGTGGAAGCTTACCTTTCGAGTGAATTCCTTATTGCCAAAATGTTTCTTGTACCTTCCTCTTTGGGCGACACCTGCTTCTTGCACGGTTGTCTTGGATTATACCTGTTTCAACTTTTCAGATAAAGAACAATTGTTAGTTCGGAAATGACGGTTGGTTCGGTGACCTTGATCGTTCCCAATTGCTTTGTTGCATCTCATATTTCTGTTGCGAAATCGCGCCATTGATTTGATTCGAATGGCGAAACCTTTAGACCGCTTAGGCTTGTATTTCCAGATTCTGTGATGATTTGCCTCGTAAGGCTCTTTTTTTTTTGTTGTCCCGTTTTGCTTGGAGGTCCTCAACGGGGATTTTATTGGAGGTATTTTGTGGGGATTTGTACAAAAGGGAAGCTTTGTGGGGAATATTTACAAAGTGGATTCTTTGTGGGGAATTTTGTACAATGGGCATGCTGGGGATTTATTTCAAAGTGGGATTTCTAGGATTTGTTGGGGTAAGCTTGTTGGGGATGTCTACAAAAGGACCCGCTGGGATGTGCTGGGGAGGTTCCATTTTTTCCCTTTTTTTTTTTTTTTTTTTTATAATTTTATAATTTGGGGGGATTCTGTGGGAGATTGTACAAGACTCTGTTGGGATTTGTACAGGGGGGAGACTCTGTGGGGATTCGTCCGAAGGTGGACTTGCTGGGGAAGATTTCAAGATTTCTCTCTTTTCCTTTTCTCCGGAACACCATCAAACGTCATGATTCATCATGCTTGGGTAATCATATCAACGAGATGAGGTGCTTTCCTTCATGAGACGGGATTCCGTGTAAACAAACCATGCCACCTACCCTTTCCGGTGTGTCCTGAACTCGGGGTTAAAATGCAAAAGGGATTCGAAAAGAAACAAAGCAGGGGAAAACAAATCAGAAAAGAAATACCCTTTTCGGGGAGAGAAAGACTTATCTGAGGAAGATAACGTTGGCTTTAAATGACATGACATGCCCTTTGGACTGGACGTCTGACCTTCTAAGAGCTTGCGTTTTCCTGAACCAGAAACGGACCTGTGATTCCAAACTGGTGGCATTCTGCCGAGACTTTCTTGGGGTGGCGTCATCCTTTTCGGCCGACAGCGCCCTTTGCGGGTTTTCGCTGGCTGACCTCTCTCATTTCTCTCCCTGTCGTTGCTCGATAGCACTCTTTGCGAGTTTTTACTAAACAAGCTCTCTCATTTTGGTTTCTCTTCTCCCGTCGCCTCGTGGTGCCCGAAGGTTTTCACCGCCGAGACTCTCTCATTTTATTTCTCTCAACTCAGGGTGTGCTGGTTTCCTTTGGTGATGCTTATTGGTTTCCCACCATCTTTGGTAATTGATTTGAAGGCTTGTGCCTGGTGAAGAGAGGTAGCTGATACTAAACTTCTCAAGTGTCTGACATGCCCCGGTTTTCAATTTCAGGGTGAATGGGATTTTGTTGTTGGTGTGACTGAACCTCAGGGAGAGGCTGCCTACGTATCCTTTCGGAATCAAGTCAAACGTAGTTCAGGCCTCAATCAATGTTTTGTTTTTTTTTTTTTTTTTTTTTTTTTTTTTTGAGAGGATTGGGTAGTGTTTAGGGAGCAGTGGGGAATAAAACCTTTGCCATTTTCGAATGTGTCAGGACCACCGGAGTATGATTTAGACGTAGTACCTCTTGACTGCATCTGCATTTACTGCTGTGTCGGGGTCATTTCCTTCGATATCACCTAAATACAATGCTCCCCGCGGCAGTATCTTCCTCACAATGTATGGGCCTTTCCAATTTGGGGCAAACTTTCCTCTTGCTTCTTCATGATGCGGCAGAATACGCCTCAGTACCAATTGTCCTACTTCGAAATTCCGAGGTCGGACTTTCTTGTTGTAAGCACGGGCCATCCTTCGTTGGTATAACTGTCCGTGACAAACTGCAGCCATCCGCTTTTCATCAATCAACGTCAATTGCTCCAGTCGAGTCTTAACCCACTCGCTGTCCTCGATTTCTGCTTCGACAATGATTCGAAGTGAAGGAATCTCTATCTCTGCCGGTATTACGGCCTCGGTTCCATAAACCAAAAGATAAGGAGTCGCTCCCACCGATGTGCGCACCGTAGTGCGATACCCCAATAACGCAAAAGGTAACTGCTCATGCCACTGTCGGGAACTTTGTATTGTTTTCCTCAAAATCTTCTTGATGTTTTTATTTGCAGCTTCTACAGCACCATTGGCTTTTGGCCGATAAGGAGTGGAATTCCTGTGTGTTATCTTGAATTGCTCGCACACATCTCCCATCAAGTGACTGTTCAAGTTTGCTGCATTATCTGTAATGATAGTCGCAGGAATACCGAAGCGACAGATAAGATTTGAGTGTACAAAATCCACTACAGCTTTCTTGGTGACCGACTTGAGAGTGACAGCCTCTACCCACTTTGTGAAGTAATCGATGGCAACCAGTATAAACCTGTGTCCATTCGAAGCCTTTGGTTCAATTGGTCCAATGACGTCCATGCCCCAAGCGACAAATGGCCAAGGTGCGGACATGGGATGCAGTTCTGTGGGAGGTGCATGAATCAAATTACCGTGCACCTGACACTGATGACACTTCCGGACAAAGCTAAAGCAATCCTTTTCCATGGTCATCCAGTAATAACCTGCTCTAAGGATCTTCTTCGCTAAGACATACCCGTTCATGTGAGGTCCACATACACCTGCGTGTACTTCGTGCATGATCTTTCTTGCTTCCTCGATATCGACACATCTTAAGAGATTGAGGTCCGGAGTCCTCTTATATAACAATTCACTGCTCAAAAAGAAACCACTTGCATGTCGCCTAATGGTCCTCTTTTGATCTCCAGTTGCATGCTCGGGGTATTCTTGTGTCTTCAAGAATTTCTTGATGTCATGGTACCAAGGCTGCGTATTTGATCCCGCCTCGATTACACAGCAGTAACCGTGTCTTTCCTTGATTTGGATTTCCAAAGGATCGACGTGGGCGTTGCCCGGGTAGGGTAGCATAGAAGCCAGAGTAGCAAGTGCATCTGCCAGTTCATTGTGAAACCTCGGAATATACCTGAATTCTATTGAGTTAAAGCGCTTGCTGAGGTCCTCCACATGTTGTCGGTATGGGATAAGTTTGACATCCCGAGTTTCCCATTCGCCTTGAACTTGCCGGATGATCAGGTCAGAGTCTCCCATAATCAGTAAGTCTTCGACATCCTGATCGATTGCCATATGTATGCCCATAATGCAGGCTTCATATTCAGCTGTATTATTTGTGCAGAAGAAACGAAGTCTAGCTGTGGCGGGATAGTGCTGACCGGCAGGTGAGATCAAAATTGCCCCGATCCCTATACCCTTGGCATTCACGGCTCCGTCAAAGAACATCTTCCAAACATGAGCTTCCTCCGAGATCGCTTCTACGGTGTTTACCTCTTCATCCGGAAAATAGGTATCCAATGGCTGGTATTCCTCATCGACCGGGTTTTCGGCCAAATGATCTGCTAACGCCTGGGCTTTCATTGCCGTGCGAGTGATATAAACTATGTCGAACTCCGTAAGCAAGATTTGCCATTTAGCCAGTCTCCCAGTAGGCATTGGTTTCTGAAATATATATTTCAAGGGATCCAACCTGCTTATGAGGAATGTAGTGTGGGCTTGGAGATAATGCCTCAGCTTTTGAGCAACCCATGTGAGAGCGCAGCATGTCTTCTCCAACAGAGTGTATTTGGCCTCGTAGCTGGTGAATTTCTTGCTCAGGTAGTAGATCGCCTGTTCCCTCTTCCCGGTCACGTCGTGTTGCCCCAGGACGCAGCCGAAGGAGTTCTCCAAGACTGTCAGATACAAGAAAAGTGGCCTTCCTGGTTCGGGAGGGACCAAGACTGGGGGATTCGAAAGGTACTCTTTGACTTTATCAAAGGCTTCTTGACACTCCGTTGTCCACTTAATCGCCGCATCCTTCCTTAACAACTTGAATATGGGCTCACACGTGCTTGTCAGCTGGGCAATAAACCGACTGATGTAGTTCAGCCTGCCCAAAAGACTCATCACGTCTTTCTTCGTTCTTGGGGGAGGTAGATCTTTGATAGATTTTATCTTAGTCGGATCTAGCTCGATACCTCTCCTGCTTACGATGAAACCCAAAAGTTTACCTGACGGAACTCCGAAAGCGCATTTGGCTGGATTTAGCTTCAAGTCATACTTCCTTAGCCTCTCGAAGAATTTCCTCAAGTCTTGGATGTGGTTATCCTGCGTCCTGGACTTGACTATAACATCGTCCACGTACACCTCTATTTCCTGATGCATCATGTCATGGAAAATGGCGGTCATGGCCCTCATGTAAGTAGCCCCAGCATTCTTTAAACCAAATGGCATGACCCGATAACAGTAGGTGCCCCAAGGCGTGGTGAAGGCAGTTTTCTCGGCATCCTCTTCATCCATCAATACCTGATGATACCCAGCGTAACAATCTACGAAAGACTGTATCTCGTGCTTGGCGCAATTGTCAACGAGGATGTGGATGTTGGGCAGCGGGAAATTATCTTTAGGACTTGCTCTGTTCAAATCTCGGTAATCTACACATACCCGAGTTTTCCCGTCCTTTTTCGGTACTGGAACCACATTCGCCAACCATGTTGTGTATTGGACTACCCGGATCACTCCTGTTTTCAGTTGCTTGGTGATCTCCTCTTTAATTTTGTCACTGACCTCGGTTTTGAACTTTCGTTGCTTTTGTTGAACCGGAGGACAATCAGGATGAATCGGCAATTTGTGAACCACTAGATCGACACCTAGTCCCGGCATGTCATCATATGACCAAGCAAACACGTCTTTAAATTCAAGAAGAAGTTGAATTATCGCCTCTCGCGTTTTCTTGTCCGTGTGAATGCTTATCTTGGTCTCCCGGATTTCTTCCGGGGTTCCTAAATTTACCGGTTCAGTGTCATTCAGATTCGGCTTAGGTTTATTCTCGAAATATTCCAACTCTCGGTTTATCTCCCTAAAAGCCTCTTCCGCATCATATTCTGGTTCTGGATTCATTAATTCGCAATTAAATAGCTCATTGTGACCTGGGCGTGAAGTCCGCAAGCATGTCATATTTAAAGCCGCATTATTAGGACTGAAAAGGAAGATAAGAGGAAAAGTAATAAAATCAGGACGAAAGAAAGAATAGGAAAGCAATGATGATTTTTTTTTATTATTTTCTTTTGAAAATTGGAAGACAACAACGTTTACAACTAGGAATTCGGAATAACAAACGAAAAGAAGAAAACGTTCAAGTTATGTCCCGGAGATCACTTGTGATACAGGAAAGGTGGCAGGACAGGTCTACCCGGACTTCCGTCTAGTTGGGACTGGCGTGATCTCCCAGTTTTGGAGCTTGGCGTTTGGCCCCATGTATATCATCTCAGCAGTGCTCGTGCCTTCGCCTGGTTGAACCATGTGGACCTCGTAGAGCATTTCCCTCATTGCCCCACATATTTCCTCGATTTCCTCAACTGTGAAGACCTCATCTTCTTCTTCTTCAGTGTACCCTGGCCTGACAAAAGTCGCATGTAAATCCGGCAGTGGTCGAGGCAACTTCCAGCCCTCACTTCTCCTTTTCTTTGCCCATTTTTCGTCTGCTGGAGTAGGTTTGAAACCTAGTCCAAAAGGTTTCTTGACGACTGGTAAAGTAATGGGTTCCGTCGTTCCCTGAAGATTTCGTCCAAGCCCCTTCCCTGGCCTAAATCCGTGTCGGATCATTTCTTTGGCCACCATAACCGAAGCGTTAGACAAGAAAGGCTGGGGGCAAGGTACTCCCTCTTCGTGCTGCTCTGCCAATACCACCTCGAAAGCTTGATAGACCGTATGCTCACTCCCTTCTCTTGGTTCAAGATACGGGATAGATGGGTCCCGATAAATGGCATGTTCATCTTCTCCATGGACCACGATCTCTTGGTCTTCATACTCGAACTTCACCATCTGGTGAAGAGTAGAAGGCACGGCTCCTGCCGCATGGATCCAAGGCCTGCCAAGGAGGAAATTGTACGATGTGTCCATGTCTATCACCTGGAAAGTGACTCGAGATTCGACTGGTCCTATGACCAGCAACAGGTCTATTTCTCCCATGGTGTCTCTCTTGATACCATCGAAAGCTCTCACGCAGACGTTGTTGGGTCGGATTCTTCCGGTCTCAATCTCCATTCTTTGCAGCGTGGAGAGCGGGCAGATGTCAACACCTGATCCCCCATCCAGCATCACCCGCTTGACATAGTAGTCCTCACATTTGACTGTTAAATGCAATGCCTTGTTGTGTGCGGCTCCTTCCGGGGGTAGATCGTTCTTGCTGAAGGAGATTTGGTTGATGGCGAAGAATCTTTCTGTCATCCGCTCTAGTTGCTCCACCGAGGTTTCGACCGGTACGTATGCTTCATTCAGGGTTTTCAACAGGATCTTTTGATGCTCGGTTGACCTCATTAATAGTGACAGCATGGACACTTGCTCAGGGTGCTTGCGCAGCTGGTCTATCACTTCGTAATCTGGCATCTTCATCTGCTTGAAGAACACTTCCGCTTCTTCAACACTCACAGGCTCCTTTGGAGGGAAGCGCCTTTGTGTGGCGTTGTTCAGTTCTTGGGTATTTGAGTACCCTCCAACGAAAGTATTTTCTGGAAGTTCTTCCATGACCTCCTTACCTTTGTATGTTACCAAAGTCTTTTGATAATTCCACGGTACTGTGGACGGGTTGGTCATTGGCTTTTGTGGCACGCGTCCGATAACCACTGGCTCATTCAGCCGAGGTGGTTGAATCGTCCCCCGGACCACATAGGCCCCTTTTGGCACATACATAGGTTTTGTCTTTTTGATCCCGAAGTTCTGCGTCTTCTTGGCTTGACCTCGCGGTATGTAAAGAACTCCACCCTTTGCCGGTACCACTTTCTTCTCCACCTTCTTTTCAGGCTTGCTTTCTGCAGCCTTGGCCTCCTCCCCCCTTTCTGATTTCTGGTCTGTTTCAGGCCTCCTCGCTGTGTCGACAATGGCAATTATGGCTTTCAAGGCAGGGTCGAACTCTTTGTCTTCACAAATCATGCCGATCAGCGGCCCATTATTGTGAGCGGGCAATGGATTGTTAGTTACATTTGGGATCTCTTCGTCCCTTAGCACTATCTTCCCCTGCTCTATCAAATTTTCGACCACTCTTTTCAATGACCAGCAGTCGTTTGTATCATGACCCTCGGCCCCTGAATGATAGGCGCATCTGACTCCGGCTTTGTAAGAAGGAGATGTCGGGTTTTGCCTTGTTTGAGGGATGGGTTGTAGGAAACCCAACTGAACCAACTTTGGGAACAAAGTCGAGTATGGCTCACCGATGGGCGTGAAAGTCCGCCGTCGAGGTGGCTCTTGGGAGCGGTAGTTATTTTGAGGGGGTTGTGGGTTATAGTGGTTGCGGTAAGGAGGCTGATTTCTGGGAGGTGGAGCTGGGCCTCGGCTGGCTTGTTGTGGTGAATGGTTATAAGGTTGGGCATTCATGACCATATAAGGTTGATGAGCATATGCCGCATTTGAGTGGGGGTAGTAGTGTTGTGAGGCCCTTTCCGGAAAATGGGGCCTGTGATGACGATACTCCCTTGCTTCAGAGGCTGCCATAGCCGTTTCTTCCTTCTTCTTCCCCCTTGTCGTTCCTCCAGACCCACTTTGGATGGCCTGAGAGGTTGCCCTTAGGGCTGCTTGACTCAGAATCCGACCCGTTTTCAGCCCATTCTCTACCATTTCTCCTATCTTGATTGCTTCCGCGAATGGCTTACCCATGGCCGACATCATGTTTTGGAAATAGTCAGACTCTTGAGCCTGGAGAAAGGTAGTGACCATTTCCACTTCATCCATGGGAGGCTTCACTCTCGACGCCTGTTCACGCCACTTAATAGCATACTCTCTAAAACTTTCCGACGGCTTCTTCTTCAAATTCGACAGAGAGTTTCGGTCTGGCGCAATGTCGATGTTATACTGGAATTGCTTTACAAAATCTCTGGCGAGATCATCCCATATATGCCATCGGGACATTTCCTGATCCATATACCATTCCGAAGCTATCCCTACTAAGCTTTCCCCAAAATATGCCATGAGCAGTTCTTCTTTTCCGCCGGCTCCCCGCAATTGGTTGCAGTATTTCTTAAGATGTGCAATGGGGTCACCGTGCCCATCATATTTCTCGAATTTGGGGGTCTTGAAACCCGTTGGCAGGTGCACGTGAGGGAACATGCACAGATCGGCGTAAGAGACGCTCTTTTGTCCACTCAACCCTTGCATATTCTTCAAACTTTGTTCAAGGCTTCTCATTCTCTTAGCAATCTCATTTTGTTCTGCAATCCTGGGGTTCTGTTCCTGTCCCGGTGCGAGTTCGCACTGAGGCGGTAGAGGATTATTGTTGGTAGCGAACCTGGTTGGTTCCATTGAGAACGATGGTGCTTGGAATGTAAAAGAGGATGAGTCAAAGCTGGGCTTGTATGTGGCAGGCTGTGCCGTAGCTGGGCAAGGCGATGCAGTAAAGATATTCATGCTTGCATCGGTGGCCGACATTCGGGGATGAGGCTCAGAAGGTGATCCGGCGGAGAAAACGGAGTTGGCTGGATACCCGAATGGGGTAGCAGGGTAATTTATGGGGACATTAGAAGTCCCACCTGACCTGGAGAATAATTCAGGGAATCCGGGGACGACACTTGGCGGCTCTTTCCCGTTGTTCCAATCATCCAGCATTTCCAACATGCGGAGCCGTAGGATTCTATTTTCTTCTGCAGTTGCGGATTCAGGCGTGAGGACGGCTGAGATTGAGCTCTCCTCAGAGACGGGGACTGTTTGCAATGGAATTTCCGAAGACATTTCCACACTTCCTTTTGACCTGGTGAAGTAGGTGTGAGTACTGTTTCTGGTCCTAACAATAGGTAGTTGAACACCTCTCTTTGACCTCGTGAAGTATGAGTGCGAGGCCAGACTTTCACCAAACCAACCGTCTTTTCAAAAACCCTGGAAACATGCTCAATGACAAGCGCACGGTTAATTTGCAGCAAATAACAGATAGTTAATCTCACATTGGGCATGATGCACCTATACAGTTAAGTGGATTACTATATGTCTGCTACGAGAGCATGCGTCATTCCGGTATTTTCCTCTTATTTCCCCCTTTTCTTCTTTTTTTTTTTATTTTCATTTATTTTTCTTTTTTATATTTTTTTGTAGCAAAATAAAATGCGATCGGATCCGATGAGGATTGCCTACGTATCACGATACTCACGTGAATCAGATCATTACGTAGTTCGAAAACACGAATGAGCGTGAAAGAAGCAAACTCTTTATTATTGAAGCAGTCTGTTACAAACTACATTTTGCAAAAGAAAAGCAAACTTTGAAAATAAACCTAGACTCAAAAATAGACTAAAAATCACCCTGATGAAGGACAGGCAGAAGATGCTAAGATACAGATTTGACCTATGAATGCATTATGGTTTTAAAAATTGGTTTCCGCGGGGCGTCGTTCGGCCTCGCCGCGGTCCTAGGCGTGAGATCCCTCTCAAGTTGATCTAGCTCGTGCATAGTCTGCTTGACATAACCCATTACTGCCGAGAGGACGGTAGCGCTGGACATGTTCTCACATCGTAGGCATCGTCTGGTGATGGCATGGGCAATGGCCTTGATCCTATCTCTGGTTTGCTTCTTCTCTATGAGCAGGCGTTTTGTCTGATCGCTGCATATCTTGAAAACTTGAGCATCTTGTACATGCTGATGTTGCAATCGTCGTACTTCCAACTTCATCTGGGCTATTGAGTCATACCAGTATCTGCTCTCAATTTGGAAATCCTTGGCCTGATTAGCTGTTTTGATCTCAAGTGCAGCCATCTCTCTCTTTATCTTAGCAACAGTCTTCTCATGGTCGCTTTCCAATCGATTCAGGTACCTGCGATGCTTGTCTGTTCTTGTACCCCACTGTGCTTTGAGCCCTGCTATGATGTTTTCAGATTTCTCCAAACCATCTCGCCATTCCCTGATTTCACCTTTTAGCCCTTTTATCAACTGCTCGTCCGATCGACGCCTTGGTTGTCTATCTGCATCCAACCTTATCTGTTTGATCTGGGCTCTGAGCATTTCATTTTCTTGAATCAACCTGTTCCGTTCTCCCAGATCGGTAGCAACTTGCACGTTGTGTTCATATTTCAATTTTTCCACTTGTTGCTTTAACCTGCTGATTTCGGTGCAATAGCCTCTTTCTTTTGCTAACCAATCCCACTGCTTTTGTGATGATTCGGTAAAATTCCGGATGTGGGGTCTCTTAGCTGGCCTTTCATGCTCGAGTTCCCTTCTGTACCATGCAAGGTAACCTGGCGCCGTTTCTCCTTTGGCTTGATCCCGCACGCAAGTATCTGATTTCAAATATTGACCCTCATTCCAGATTTGGCGAATCTTTGCTTCTGGGAACTGTCCGTTAGGACTTATCTCGATTGCTTGAGTGCTTAGATCTTCCTCATGAGGTACTGTCTGGCATTTTCCGAACTGTCTTAAAACTCGGCCGGGTGCGTAAGGTTGAATGCTCTTAAGCCCCATCAGCAAGAAATGAGTTTTAGTCGCTGACATATATAAGACCTCATCAACGGGCAACCATCCCAACTTCCATTGTATTTGGCTGGCAGTAAGAGCTTGAAAGAACGAGGTCCAAGCCAGGACTCCTTCGGGCAAACTGATCTCTTTGGCTCTTGCGTAAGATTCTTCTATGCGGGTCTTACCCGGGGAACCATGGCTCAAAATCTCGGAATGATGGCAAAGGTGCTCGGTCATCCATATCTGCAGGAGCAAGTTACAACCTTCGAAGAAATTTCCCCCAGCTTTACAAGCTGTGAGAGCTCGAAAGATGTCGGATACCACCATAGGCGCGAGAGTACTGTCACTTTGCGTGAGTAAAGTGCTGACGACCCCCGATATCTTCAAATCAATGTTTCCATCTTTCCTGGGAAATACCAGAAGTCCCAGAAACGTTATCATGAACGCCACCCGTCTGTGCTCGTCCCATTTCTGACGAACTCCTTTGCTGCACAGTCTGTTGATTGGATTATTGAATCCCCCCTCGTGACCGTATCTATCATATATGAAGCATGGAGTACAGAATCCGGCTGCTAGATCCGGGTTGTGGACTGTTCTAGGTATTTTCAATGAATCCAGGAACCGATGTACCGTGACGACTCTTGGGGCGACCAAGTATTTTTCCCTCAACGGAAGTTCAGTATTCCCGATGTATCCGGCCATTTCTTCCAAAGTTGGGGTGAGCTCAAAATCAGGGAAATGGAAAACATTGTGCGCCGGGTCCCAATAGGTAACCAAAGCTCTTATGATATCTCCCCGAGGCTGGATTTCCAACAGACCCATAAGACCTTTCAGATTTTTCTTAACCTCACTTTGCCCTTCAACACCTAGATCATTCCACCATAGCCGTAACTTGATAGGGATTTTGGTCATTATTGAAAAATGTTCATTTTGCATCGTGCTCATCCTGCACATTTATTAAGGTGATTTTAACAAAAATGAATGACTCAAAATATTTTTCAAAGGGGACCAAGCTTTGAATACGGCCTTTAAGCACTTCGGGGACGAAGATTTTAAGGCTGTGTGGGTCTAAAAACGCTAAGCAAAACCCAAAAGTGGCCATTTATGCAAAGTCAGCCTTCCGGCGTCCCTTTCGGGAACATTCGGCTATTCATGTCAAAACAGCATCACCTGACTTATTTATGACTCTTTAAAAATTTGAAACATATATTTTTTTTTGATTTTGGCTATTTTAGCAAAATGGGGGTTGAACCCGACGAGGGTTGCCTACGTATCTCACATCCGGTGAGAATCAAACCGGCGTAGTTCGGGGATATCGTAAAATAGGGAAAAAATCGAATAAACCTAGAAATCAAGAATGCGTATTTTTTTTTACATTTTTGAAAAGAGATAAAGATTATATTGTATTTCTTTTTAGGAAAAATTTGGACCTTTAGTCTGAATTCATAAAAGGGGTACTACGAAAGAAACAACACATTTTTTTTGAATTATGAATTTTTTTTTTTTTTTTTTACTTTAAAAATAAATACCCTTTTTTTTGATTTTGAAAGTGATAAAAGAAGATTTTTATAAAAATTTTTTTTTTAATGACTCTCAATAAACAAGACAGTTTTTTTTTTTTTTTTCTTCTTTTTTTAAGAAAATTTCGGCAAGGTTTTGACACTACTTGGACATTGGTTTTATTTTTCCGAAATTAAGTAATTATCTCCCCTACGCTGTTACTTTCCCCTTTTTTTTTTTTTTTTTTTTTTTTTTTAGGAACCGGTCGACATGCGGAATCGAAGCAAATAAATGCATAACACAGATAGGAATGCAGCATGATGGTCTTTCCATTTCAGGTTGCCTGTCCTAGACGGACCCAACCCCGGTGTTGAGTCCCCCTAAGTCAAATGCAATGTGATGCAAATAAGCGTTCCTATTAGGGATCCGGCATGAAGTTTCGTTATACTAGGTTTAAACCTTGGTATTTGTTCTAGACCGTGTACCCGAGCGGACAACTCGAGTCGAGGAGGGGGCTACGTACCGGGGACCCGCGAGATCGTCCGGCTTTGTAACTTGTCCGTCCTCTTTCTTATTTTAGGTATTGACATTAACAGAATAGGGAGTCTCGACCAGCGAGCTTCTCCCCGGAGGTAAGAGGAGAAGGGTTTCGGCACAGTTTATATACAGTTCAGATAATATCAAAGCGGTAAAAGACAGCATTTAGCACATTATGCAAAAACATGTAATAAAGATCAGATAATAAAGCCAAATATAACAATTATTCTAAGCTCGAATTCTTGAACCCTGAACCAGTGGTTCTGGGTCCATTAGTCCCCAGCAGAGTCGCCAGAGCTGTCACACCTCCTTTTTGCGCGCCCCGTCCCGAGGGGTTAGATGCGCGGGTGGAGTTTTTCCAATTTAAGTGACAATATTCGAAATGGGATTATTTATTTAATTCAGAGTCGCCACTTGGGAAAAGTTTGGCTTTTGGTGTCCCAAGTCACCGGTTTATCTTTAATCCCAAATCGAGGAAAATATTCGACTCTTCCAAATGAAGTCTGCGAACCAGAAATTCTAAGTAAGGAATTCTGTTGACCCGAGGGAAGGTGTTAGGCACCCTCGGATCCCGTGGTTCTAGCACGGTCACTTAAATTGTTATAATGGCTAAATATCTGATTTAAATACATGTTATGACTTGCGTGCTCCCATTAAGTTTAAACCGCTTTTATCATTATCATTTATTTTTATAGAATTGCAACGTCGTGAAGATGCGTCTCGAACCACGTCACAATCAATGCACCCGTGATCGTCAACACATCTTGACTTCGCTGAGATTTGGATTTGGGTCACATCAATGTGCACCTGAATTTGAGAATATATTTTAACTTAAAGTCGCGCCTAAAGAGTCTAAACGCGTTATTATCTTTGGGGAAGGTAGTGGAATTCTCTAAACAGTCCCTCCCAAATTCTAAGTATTTATCGTGATCAATTATTGAGGGCCCCGCAGTTTGCATTTTTATTCGGCGAGGCTCGTCTCATTATTTAAGAAGGGTACCCTACAATGACTACATTTCTACTACATTTATCTTTAAAGAGAAGGATGATGCCGAATTTTGCGGGTTTGGACAAATACGGACTGAATCCTTATTATGTTTGCCGAAACTAAACTTGTTTGATTACCTGATTGATTGTTCATAAGGTGGGGGTTACCGCATGCTTTGTCTTCATCGAGTGGATAACTTATTAATTCGTTAAATGAGATTGCAAACAAACTAACAACATATATTGAGTTATGTTTAATGACCTCCAAGTTCTATTTTTTAACACTTTAACCTATTTGAAATTGATAAACGAAATCGACTGTTTTACCAGGGGAATTACTACTAAGTGAACTCAAAAATGGTTATTAGTTTTTCTCAACAATCATCACATTATTTCGAGACAAACAATCTATACCGAAACTCAGTATCGAACCTGCATTGGGCGAATGAACTGACAGGAGAACTGGCATTCATAGCCAGACTCTTAATGTGACTGCATGGGAGTTTGTTTGGGATACATTTATCCCGGACCCAGTACCACAATTTTGTTGATTCAGTGGTCTAGGCAAAATACATACAAGTGCCTATGACTCTATGTTATACAGTCATAACTAAACCAAACAAGTGTTATACTGAACTGAATGTATACTAAATCAAAACATGTTGTCTATGTCATACTGTCATTACTATTGAACAATGCTATCTGACAATCCATCTCAAACAGAATGTATGCTAGTTTATACAAAGTATTTGCAGTTTGCAGTAAAATATACAATCCCAAATATCATTCGACCTATTTTTAACACCAATGTTATAACATGAACAACTGTTCTTTTCTCTATTTCTGCTTCAACTTCAAACTTTCAACCATACAAAGTTTCAGAGGTTGTGTACCTGGAAATATTTGACAATTGGAGGAAAGGGGGAAGTCAGCAGAGTATGATGACAACAAAATGCAGCAGCAATCACAGCACTATCAGTAGCAGCAGGGCAGAATAGCAGCAGACAAAGCGATACAGCAAGAAAACAAGCTCGAGTGCAGTGATACAACTATGGCCAATAGAGAACAAATGGCCAAATAACAGCAGCACCCAGTGGAGTAGAATCAGAATTCCAGATAGATCAAAACAGTAGTAAACCAATGAAAGCACTCAACTAATAGACACAACTGAGATTTCAGAGGATCAGAATTGGTTTGAACAAATTGAAACAACTGAAAAACCCAATAACAATAGGAGGAAGAAAGTTTCTGATTATTGGTTGTATCCCTTCTATCCCTTAATCTCCCTCTATCTATGTGTATCTATTTTGCATGTATTTCAGCTCTCCTTTTCAAACTCCTCACAGTATGTCTATATTCTTTTCCCTTATCTATTCAGCTCTCTTTCCCCAGAAATTCCTCACTGTGTGTGTTTATTTTCTTTTCAGCCCTCAAGGTCCAGTCTCTATCTATCTATTCTGTATATCTCCCCCTTTTATAAGTCCCTATCCTACTCTTTTTTAAACAGCCTGTTTTCAGAAATCCAGTACCCTTCCCATGTGCCTTCTATTTTCAATTCCAAACTTTAGCTAATTAAATATTAAACCCCATCAACATTCCCTGGCAGATTTTACTTTTAAAAGGTTTAAACACTTCTTTAAACTAAAGCCAAGTATGGGCAGTAGGATAGCATATGCTGTCAAAACATTTTAAAATCAAACAAGGACCTTTATGCAGGCCACAGGTTGTGCACAAAGCACATGAGGAGCACCAATGCACATGAGGTGCACCAATGCAAATGTTGTGCAGGAGTGCACATGCCATCCAATTCAGCATTTTAACCAAACATCCCTTTTACATTACTGATCTAAATCAACAGCTATAAGTAAACAAAATTGTTTCTCAATTGATTCAAAAAAAAAAAAAAAAAATGTTCGACAGAAACAAATCGCTTTGCTATGCTCAGATAGTTGAAACTAATTGACGACTCATGTCGACTCGACTATATTAGCATTATCGTACACAATCGTAGCCGAAAATCAAACATTCAGAAGTATGGGACACATGACTCGACTTATACTGATTAAAATAGAATGGTGCATCCGAGGAATCAGTTAGTTAGTACAAATTGGAATACAACCAATACGCATGCCGTATCAGAATAGGAGGAGAAGGATTCAGACAAACACAGATGTTCAAACAGAGTGGACGAACAAAAGTTGATAAAAATTCAAAACACAAATTGACACAAAACATGAACAGACATCTAATCCCTCACATGGACCAAACAAATAAGGGAAGAAGGCAGACTCACCTCAAATCCTGAAAAATCGGAAACCTTGAACCGGACTTGGACAGACTTTCTTAAGGCTGAACGGACTTTAATCGAAGTGTTTCTCAGATGAGAAACACTTCGATTAAGGTCCCTTGGACCTTAATTTCTTGGCTCGAACGGGTATGAACTAGTGACGAGGAACTACAAAGTTCCAAAACTCAGATCCGGGATTCATGTTTCCCTGGTTAGATTCGGACCAAACCAAGTATGGTTCGGTCACGAGGGGGGTCTGGGGAGTATCTGGTACAAAACTGGGGTTGGTTGGGTCAGATCGAGTTTTGACTCGAATCTTCGAATGAAGATTCGAGGACCTGGGGGGTGATTCGAAACATGGGGTTGGTAGATTTGGGTTCAGGATGGCCTGGGGGTCCTATGGTGTTCAAGGGAAGGTCACCGGCATCCATGCCGCCGGCTTTCATGGCGGAAGTATGCAGAGGCGGCTAGGGTTTTAGGGCTGTTCGTTTGGGGAGACGAAGCAGCCGGGGTATTGGATAGGGGGGGTAGGGTAGTGTTATGTACTTATATAGTTAGTGGGCAAGTGGATCCTGGCCGTTGGATGAGACGAGATGAAGGGCCAGGATCCTTCGGCTAACAGGGAACGACGTCGTTCCAAGGGTGAAGGGTTAGGGTCGGTCCGGGTGAGACGGGTCGGGTTTATTGGTGGGTTATGGGGATTGATCTTGGACCGTTGGATCGGCTCGGTTTAAACGGTTATGATGGGTTGGCATCGAAACGACGTAGCTTTGATGTTAAACTACGTCGTTTCATGGCCTGGGGGTGGGCTGTTTGGACTGGTGGCTTGGGCTGTCCGCTTGGGCTGAGTTCGTTGGGCCAATTTTAACAAATTGGCCCAAGTCCGGAAGGGCCTTTTCTTTCTCTCTTTTTTTTTATTTTTTTTTTATTTTTTATTTCTTTTCTTATTTGTTTTAAAACAAAACTAAAAAAAAAATCAAATTAAAATTAAATACACACTCAAATATAATTATTTGCGCACATACTAAAGTATTTCAAAACCGGTAAAGTCAAACCAAACAAAATCACGGACGAAAAATGCCTATTCACGATTTTCTATTTAATGACCGAATTACGGTTTGAATTACGCAGGACACATATATATTTTTTGAACTTTATTTTAATAAAGTAAATAAATAAGAATGGGCCAAAATCACAAATAAATCCACAAGGTGCCGCACAGAAATCCGAAATTGTACAGCGGGGCCAATTATATATTTTTTATTTCTTTTTGGAGCGATTGTCGTGTGAAGCAAAAATCACGTGCTCACAATTCTGGTGCGCATCCTTGAGCGGACCCGAGACTTCTACGGTGAGCTGCTTTCTTTCCATGCCGACCAACAGCCTGAAGAAGTCTTTCTTATGTATTTCCTTTTGATGTCTATCCTGATTCGGACAGTAAGATAGTGTGATTCTTTTGTATATCCTACTAGTTTCCCGTAGCTTGCGACACAAGGTCTTGGCACACACATTAGTAGACATTTATTTTGGGTTGTATAATCCTTTTGTATACATTATTGATCTCTTCTGGCTTTAACTTTAAATTGGAGGATCTGTTTCACTTATTTTTGGTAAAAGTAAATTGAGAACTCAATTATGTTTCCACATCGGCTTGCATGACAACGGTGTCGGGCGCCATCATGGCATATTCTGGAAATGGGTCGTGACAATATGGTATCAGAGCACTAGGTTCACGTAGGTCTCACAAGTCATGGGCAAACCTAATAGAGTCTTGTGGATCGGTATGGAGACATATGTATTTATCTTCGAGAGGCTATAGGGTATTAGGAAAGACTACTCTTTATTCATTTCCTATCGTGTAGTGGTTGGTATACTAAATTTCCCTTTTTTATTCTCTCACAGATGGTGAGGACACACACGGCTGATGTTCCAGACTCGGGCGGAGCTGCTCTCCCCGTTGCTAGAGGCCGAGGCAGAGACCGGGGGAGGGCACTGGCCCGTGGTAGGTAGGGGTGTTCAAAACTGATCCGAAATCGAAAACCGAGCCGAGCCGAAGCTTAATGGCTTACTGGTAACGGGGTTAACGGCTTAACGGACGGAGAACGGATTGAAATTTTTTTATTAACGGCTTATCGGTTTGGAGGCGGATTATTCAATTTTCTTAACGGATAATCCGTTAACCCGTTAAGATTATATATATATTCAAAATTTATTTTGATTTATATATATTAAATATTAAAAAAAAAAGACAAAAACCCTTGACTTTAGTTTCCACTTTCCAGTACTCTGTCTGTCTAGTGTCTAGGACTAACGTTACTTGCAGTGACCTGGAACTAAAGCCAGTTGGTATATTATAAGTCAAGCTCATCGAAGCCAAAGAGTTGACTAATAAAGACATCTTTGAGAAGTCTGATCCGTTTGTTGAGTTGTTTATACGTCCACTACGCGATAGGACAAAGACCAGCAAAGTTATTGTAAGAGAACTTCCATCTATTATTGTCCTTCTTAATTTATTTATCTCCTGATGAGGAATGTATAACGCCAGATTTTGTTTCCTTTGTTAAGGATAACTGTTTAAATCCGATCTGGAATGAGCACTTTGAGTTCATAGTTAAAGACATATCCACTCAACATTTAACAATTAGAGTTTATGATGATGAAGGGATTCAGGCTGCTGAATTCATTGGTTGTGCTCGAATAGATTTGAAAGACCTTGAGCCCGATAAAGTGAATGATGTGTGGCTGAAACTGCTCTAGGATCTGGATATACAACGGGACAACAAAAACAGAGGATAGGTAAGAATATGTTGATATGTATGTCTGGTGTAATTTCGATTTGTGAATATGTATGATAGGCCTATAAACCACCCAATAACCGCCCGATAAGAGCTAAACCGATACCAATCCGCCCGATATCTTATCAGGTGGCTAATGGATTAGTGCATTTAAAAGCCGATAACCGTTAATCCAAACCGTTAAGAGTAATTAACCGCCCAATTCGCCCGATAAGCAGCCCTAGTGGTAGGGGACGAGGACGTCCCAGAGCTATTCCAGTAGCACCACCAGCAGATCCTGCGGGAGATCCCATTATCGAGGAGCAGGGAGAGATGCCCGCAGTTGAGCCTACCCCGGCAGACTTTATGATAGCACCGAGATTTCAGGAGGTCATGGGCTGCATGCTACGGTTCATGGATTCTATGACTCAGGCTGGTTTATTTCCAGCAGACCCAACTACCTCACAGACAGGAGGGGGAGCACAGACCCCTACTGCTCAGGCTCTAAGTCATGCAGCAGCAGTGTGTCAGACTCCGGATACAATACCCACAGATGGGGCCCAGCCAGTCGCCGGTGCCCCAGCCCAGACCAGCTGCGGATGGTAACCCGCAGAAGTTATTGGACAAATGGACTAGACTTCACCCTCCTATCTTCGAGGGGTGAGCGACATGAGGATGCCCAGGACTTCATTGACGGGTGCAGGGACAGGCTGCACAACATGAGGATATTGGAGTTGCATGGAGTGGACTTCACTACTTTTCAGCTAGAGGGCAGGGCCCGTAGATGGTGGCAGTCCTATACTATTGGCAGGCCAGCAGGTTCTCCTTCCCTCACTTAGGGTCAGTTCACACAGTTATTCCTAGATAGGTATATTCCACCCTCTAAGAAGGAAGAGTTGTGGTATCAGTTTGAGCATCTTGAGCAGGGTCAGATGTCGGTGTTCGATTATGAGGCGAGGTTCTTTGAGTTGTCTCGCCATGCACTTATGACACTTCCCACAGAGGTAGAGAGAGTGCGGAGGTTTGTTGCAGGGTTACATCCCACTATTCGATCGAGCATGGCCCGAGAGGTAGAGATGGGTACTGGGTATCAGCTAGTGATTGAGATTGCCCACAGGATTGAGGGGTACTGCCAGAGGGGTAGAGAGCAGATGCAGTAGGATAAGAGGGCTAGATTATCGGTAGATTTCATAGGTGCCCCAGCTAGGGGCAGAGGACACTTCGAGAGAAGTCAGCCCAGCAGGCCCCACACATAGCACCACCCCCCTCCCTGAGGTGCTCTAGTGAGGCCTTATTTCAGTGCGATGTCAGAGAGTTCTTACCACCCACCAGCTATTCAAGCTTCCTCCGGTGGGTATTCTGGTTATCAGGGTTCTTCTAGTGCTCCTTTCAGTGCCATGCCAGAGAGTTCATATCACCCACCAGCCATTCAGGGGTCTTCTAGTGGGTATTCGGGCCAGCAGGCTCAGAATTCAGGCATCAGGCCATGGTGCCGAGAGGATGCTATGAGTGTGGAGATCTGGGTCACATGAAGAGGACTTTCCCCAGACTTCGGGGCAAGGTAGTGCAGCAGGGTCAGCAGCCCATGATTTTAGCACTAGCTGCCCAGCCACCTAGAGGTGGAGGGCAGGCTGGTAGGGGCCATCCTAGAGGTGGAGGTCAGGCAGGGAGAGGTCATCCAGCTACTGCTCAGTTAGGTGGAGGCCAGCTAGCCAGTTCTCCGGCTAGATTCTATGCCCTTCCGGCCATTCCAGATGCATTAGCCTCAGATGTCGTCATCACAGGTATTATTTCCGTCGGTGGTAGGGATGCTTCGATATTATTTGACCCAGGGTCTACTTATTCATATGTATCATCTCTGTTTGCTCATTTCCTGGTTATTTCTCCTGAACCTTTGGGCACTCCTGTTCATGTGTCCACTCCTGTGGGGGATTCTGTGGTTGTGGATTGGATCTACCGATCATATGTGGTCACATTCTGTGGTTTCGAGACTAGAGCAGATCTTCTATTGCTTGATATGATCGATTTTGAGGTCATCCTGGGCATGGATTGGTTATCTCCATATCGATTTTGGTTATCCCGAGCAGACTAGAGCAATGCAAGGGTTTCCAAGGTTGGAGTAGAAGGGTTCCACAGTTGATACGCCTAGTAGGGTTATTTTTTTCCTGAAGGCTCGGCACATGGTCGAGAAGGGATGTTTGGCTTATTTAGCTTATGTTCGAGACACCACCGCAGAGTCTCCGACGGTTGATTCAGTTCCGGTAGTTTGAGAGTTCTCCGATGTTTTTCCTTCTGATCTTCCTGGCATGCCTCCGGATCGTGATATTGATTTCTGTATTGATTTGGCTCCAGGCACTCAGCCTATATCTATTCCACCGTACCGTATGGCTCCCAAAGAATTGAAGGAGTTGAAGGAGCAACTTGAGGAGTTGTTGGCAAAGGGGTTTGTTAGGCCCAGCGTGTCACCTTGGGGTGCACCAGTGTTATTTGTGAAGAAGAAGGATGGGACTATGCGGATGTGTATTGATTACTGCCAGTTGAACAAAGTCATCATCAAGAACAAGTATATGTTGCCTCTTATCGATGATTTGTTCGACCAGTTGCAGGGTTCTAGGGTTTTCTCTAAGATCGACTTGAGGTTAGGGTACCATCAGCTAAAGATTCGGGACTCGGATGTCCCGAAGACTACATTCCGAACTAGATATGGCCATTATGAGTTTCTGGTAATGTCCTGTGGCCTGACTAATGCCCCAGCAGCATTCATGGATTTGATGAATATGGTATTCAGGCCTTAAATTGATTCCTTTGTCATCGTCTTCATTGATGACATCTTGATATACTCACGTAGCCTGGGGGAGCACGAGCAGCATTTGAGAGTAGTGCTTCAGACTTTGCGAGAGCAGAAGCTGTATGCTAAGTTCTCTAAGTGTGAGTTTTGGCTAGAGTCAGTGGCATTCTTGGGGCATGTTGTGTCAGGAGAGGGTATTAAGGTGGATCCTAAGAAGATTGAGGCAGTTCAGAGTTGGCCACATCCTACTTCAGTGATCGAGATCAGGAGTTTCCTAAGACTAGCGGGTTATTACCGGCGATTCATGCAGGGCTTTTCATCTATTGCATCACCCTTGACTAGATTGACCCAGAAGGGTGCTCTATTTTGTTGGTCTGATGATTGTGAGGAGAGATTTGATTGCTTCCAACTCCACACTACTAAAAAGTAGGAAGAGAGGGTCGCAATAGCTTTTACCCGATATGAGGGTCGGGATCGATTTCCATAGGGAGCTAGGAATGGAGTCGAGTATCTATCTAGACTAGAAGTGTGTATTTGTTCCAAATGTCACTTCCATACATTTTTGAGTTTTAGATTATAAACTACTATTATCAAACTATTAATTGAAACTAGATTATGCTACGAGATAATTGCTAAGTTGTATCTAATGGGAAGAAAGGCATTAGGGTCGTGACATTACCTAGGTGGCTAATTGACGTGTAGATGTTACTAAGGTTCGATTGACATACTTGGGGCTTATGCTATAACCGTTGCACAATTTTACCCACTCTCACACCTCTTGGTAGAGAGAGTGATTTTTCCCAATTGACTCTCTCGAGACCAAATGGGTAGGCAAATTAGCTCAAGAAACTAGGGTTCAAGTTGGGTAATTACTCTCTCGAGGTTTAACCCTTTAATTGGGACTATCAATTCTCTTGAGTCCATCCCAATTCCTTGTTGGGTCAATTTTTGAGACTTAGGCTCTCTTTCTCAAGAAGAGCCAAGTCAACTTAGCACAAACCAGTGTTTGCAACCACCAATTCATAGATTAAACCATAAAATTGACCCAAATAACAAATACTCATAGTTAATCTAACAATAGATGGCAACACCCATCAATTACCCACACTAGAGTTGAGCCACAACCCTAGCTAATGGGTTTATCTACTCATGCTTGAAGGAGAAAATAGATAAATAGATGAAGAACAAGACATATTAATTAAATGCTAAATTAAAATATAAGAATCTATCGTTAATTTGAAGCTAAGATGCCAAAAATTGGCTACAGATGAAGTTCCCACGAGCGCAGCTAAGTTCTGGATATATATGATGACCTAAAAGTGGTAAAATGTTATATTTATACTAGGATGGAAAAACTGGACAAAAATACCCCTGCGAGGTCAGCGCGGGCCGCATAAAATGGACCGCGGCCGCTCTAAGCTCTTGGACTTTGATTCTGGGCTCTCTAACTTGGGCTCCGCGGACCGCATAGAATGGACCGCGGCCGCGTAGGCAGTTGCCGTGGTCCGTACAACCATGATCGCGGACCGCACAAAAAGGTAGTGCGGTCGCGAAACCTTCACCGCGGACCGCACAATGTGTAATGCGGTCGTGTTGCCTAAGCCTAGTTTTTGTCATCTCTCTGAATCTCTCTTCCGTGGACCGCACAAAAAGGCAGTGCGGCCACGAAATCTTCACCGCGGGCCGCGCAGTATGGACTGTGGCCGCGTTGCTTGAAGCCTTATCTTGTCATCTCTCTGAATCACCTAGTGCGGCCGCATTCCATTTTGTGTGGTCCGCACTAGGATTGTTTGCCCTCAGTTTACTTTGCCTTTGATACTTGAGCAAGTTTCACTTCTTTTGAGTCGATCTTTGACATTTCGTCACTTTGTCAATCAAACCTGCAATCAAGCACAACTTATGAGCCTTTTGGGACTATTTTGTAACGGTTTATAATCAAAGCATAGGCAAGAAGGAGCATGAAACTCGTTAAAATCCCTACTTATCAACTGCTCTAAACTTAAGCCTTTGCTTGTCCTCAAGCAAACAAAATAAGAACCACCCCTTAAGGGAAAATCTAAGTATTTCCAACTATCCTAAAGTAACCTCAACAAGCATCAATTGGGACTAACAATTGCCCTCAATACGAATGAATCATTAACAACATTTAACTTTTGAAAAACTATGGATCAAGTGTGACACAAGAGCATCAAGAGTTGACTCATTACATCAAAGAACTCTCACAATTATTTTGGTCATTGTGGAACCCAAACTCACACATCCTCAACTCTCCCTAAGCAAACCTCACCTTTTAGAGTATTAGCACACAAACCGAGGTTAATGGGAATTCACTCATCTCTCTCAAGGAAAGGTCACAAATCCGGCTCTAAGTACCATATGATTTCCCCTCATGTAAGTATCCACTAATGTAAGTGTCCTTCAACTCAAGATCATATAGGGCTTTTGAGGAGTCAATCTGAAGGCTTTTGGTTCAGGGTAGGAAAAGTTTGGTCTAAATGGGTTCCATCTTCCCTTAAGCACTTCTTTTGATTCATTTGGCACAATTTTCTTGACTCTTTGAATATCTTACTTATTTTTAAGGGGTTAGAGAGACGTAATGTCACTCTTTTTATTGCACTTCAAAGTGTTTTTCCTTTTTCAACTTTTTCCACACCTTTTTCTCTTTTGTTTTTTTTTTTTTTTTTCTTGAATCCCTTTTTATTCTTTTTCACACTGGGCTTTCTTTTTGTCTTTTTTCTTTTCTTTTCTTTTTCATTGCCTTCCTTTTCTTTGCTTTAGTACCTTTTACCACTTTGTTCACTCTCTCGTCTCTCCCCTCCCCCCCCAAACTTAGACGTTTGCCATTGCTCAAGGGAAGATCGGGTGCCAAAAGAGGGTATATTTTAGAACGGATATAAGCTTATAGTATTGGTTCTTGAAAGAAAAAGGTTTAAGGCTCAAAAGGGTTAACTAGGGATTATATCATTGGTGGGCTATGGAGTTGTTCAACTATTATTTGGATCAAGGAGAACCTATAATCACTTCTCAAGCCAAATTTCACTCAAGATTTTGCCTCAACAGACATTCAGGGCAAGTTCTAGACCATTGGCTCGGAACTTGGACTCACAATTCAATTTCTCACCACACAAGCTCAAGGATTGCTAAAGACATAGAGTCGGGGCCTACAACAACCTTAGACATGATTGAGCCCACAATAGTCCCGAAAGACCACATGATGATTGTTTGGTCAACGTAAAAGTCCCAAGGTAATGACTTTCACCATCATAAACACAACAACTTGTCTTTGATCATGGGATCAAAGGCAAATGTGTTAGGCCTAAGTGAAGCTTTGTTTGATTTACCCTTAACTATAAGCTACCAAAAATAAAAACAAAAACGGACTCAAACCCTTAAGAAGGTTGTCACGCCATCCATCATCGGGAAGAGCCACCCGGTTCACACAATATTCTACCTTTGGAAAGAACCGTGGCATTAAGAAAACCAAAGGCTTATTGAAGCGCCAAAAACGAAACAAAAAGCTACAAGCCTATCTAAGAAGCTAAAAATAAAACAAAAATTACGAAAATAGAAAATAGAATGAATATGTATAATAGGGGAATTGAATATACAATGGGGGATGAATATATACAATAATATAACTTTATATACAGACCAAATGAAAGATAAAAAGTGCGATAAAAGTAACGAAACATAAAATTATATACAGACCAAAGATGAAAATCAAAAAGACATAAAATGTAACAATATATACAGTCATCCAAAAATGTAGGGTGCACCCCCTCAAATAAAAGTTGGCATTGTCCCTAATGCCAACTAAACAAATAATCACCAAAAAACATATACGGAAAGAATATGGGAACTCCCTAAGTTGTGTCCGTCTGCATGGGATCATCAGTGGTCCCCGGGTCCTCTGTATGCGCGGGAACCTCAAACTGGTTCCCGATCTTCTGCTGCTCAGCTGCTGGGACTGGGGTCTGGACCTGGACGGGCTGAATATCAGGAACATCCTATGGCTGACTGGAGGAAACCTCCGGTGGGTCCGCCGACTGGATGATCGCTTCATCTGCACTGGGGAGCTTCCTCTTCTTCTTAGGAAACCTCTATGTATGCTCCTATTGTGGATCTGCTGTTGGTACTACTATCCACATCCGTTCTAAGCTCTTTCACAGACTCCTTGGAAGCCCGTGTTTTGCACAGCTTCTTGTGCTCCCTAGCAAGATCCTTCAGGGCCTTGCCATGTGAATCCACTGCCTTAGCCAAGGCAGCCTGAGAATCAAGGATCTTCTGTTGGTTGGCAAGAATCTCCTTAAGTGAATCCTCGATAGACTGGGGCACCTGCACTGGCTGTGGTGTCGACTGAGCCGCAATGGTGGAGGTTAATGTAGACAACTTGGATGAAGCAGTCGCCATCCAGTTGTTCAAGCTATGAAGTGTCTGGCTCAGCTGGTGGGCGGTGATAGGATGGGCCAGGGAAGATGGAATCCCCGAGCCAGCTGAAGTAGAGGGACCAGCAGTAGTAGAAGGTCCGGGAGGCATGTCAGCAACTGTGGAGGCAGGCTCAGTGGAGGGCTCTACCGCAACTAGCTCTTCAGACTGGCCAATTGGGGCAGAAGCAAACGGCTTGTAATTTTTGTCCTTGGGGTTGTCTGACCCCTTCAAACTGTACCACGAAAACGGAGCCACAAGTTTGACCTTGATGTCAAAAGGTCTCTTCTCCACCTCCAGGTCCCGGAAATACATAGTGAGGGTGCTAGGAAAAGGGTAGTTCCGGTCATGCTCAACCCCTACTACAGAAATGATGTGGGACATCACATTGCCCACGTTGATAGGGTATCCCACCATAATAGATGCAACAAGAACAACCCGAGCAAGTGGAATAGTCTGATCATGGGTAGTGGGGTCGAGCCGACTACACACAAAAGTCAACCACCCTCTAGCCTCAAAGTTAAAGGTTCTCCGAAGTATTTTGGCCCCTGCTTGCAACCACTCCGGAACCGTACCCGGGATTGCCAGGTATGAAGCTAACCACGGACGAACCTCCTCGCCCATTGCCAACTTCTCATTGTAAAGGGACTCATCTTCTTCATTGAACCCCAAGTATTCATTTAGTGCCTTCCCGGTAAATACCACATTTTTGTTTCGCACTTTGGTCACTTTAGTGCCCTTAAAGATATGGGCCACATTGCTATAAAATTCCTTGACCATATGCTCATTCGCCTTCACACAATTATCTTTGAAGTGCTCCCAACCCACTCGAGCTCGAAACTGTCTATGTACATTGGGGTGTATAGGTAGAAGGTCTTTGTCAATGAAGCTCCTTTCAAAAGTCAACTTTCGTGTCGGCCACCATTCCCTACACTTGTGGAATGCCACCTGGCTGACGAATCTATCTTCCCAAACAGCGGGATTTCTAGTCCGGTCAACACCCCCAAACTGAGGCACACCACCCCCAGGTAACTCCCCATCTCCCTCATCACCCCTAGCACCTTCTCCAGATATTGACGTTGTGGGAGAGGTAGAGTATTCATCCCCACTACCTGCCGCTGAGCCCTCAGACGACCCAGAAGAAATGTTGATTGAAGCTTGAGAATCGGGGAAAGAGGCAGGAGTTTCTTTATGTATGGATCTCTACGGATACGGGATGTATAGTGGGACTGAATCTGAAGAGATCTCCCGGGAGGGCTCGTACTCACTCCCCGAGTTGTCAATTGCTCTGTCAGCCGCTTTGATTGCTTTCCTCATGTCTTTTATGTTTTTTCTAGCCTGGGGAGTGAGTTTTACCATCCTTTGCTTCCCTCCCCAGGAAGAATCACCTTGGCCAGGTTGTTTCGAGCCTTTGCCTCGTTGTTTAACCATTATCTGCAAGCACAAACATCTAGCTTTGTTAGTATCAGCATAGGCAGTGAATCAGTTGTGGAGAATGAATTGCAGAATAGAAACCACAAGCTGTAGAACATATTGCAGAAATAGTGCACCGCGGCCCGCACAAAAAGGAGTGTGGTCGCACTAGGGGCACCACGGACCGCATAAAGGCAATCGCGGTCCGCATTGAGGCAAGGTATATAACACCACCTCTCTGAATCCAACCACCGCGGCCCGCACAAAGTAGCACCGTGGCCGCGGCGGGCCAGCGCGGACCGCACAGAATGCAATGTGGTCGCGCTAGGTAAGAGGTCAATTCCTGAAAAATCCTCACCACGGTCCGCACAAAGTGGTGCCGCGGACCGCGTCAAAGCACCGTGGACCACACAAAAACGACCGCGGTCCGCGGTGGGTGCTTGGTCAAGGCACTGAGTTAGGGTTCTTGGTCTTGCATTTTTGTTCAGTTCCAACCTAGTTAGGGCCCCTACTCAGTTTACCCCGTTCATTATACCTCTCAGGCACACACAAAAAAGACTACATTTAAGCTACCTACGCTGACACATATAGAAATACGAGAAGAAGAAGAAGTTGCAAGCTAATGGTAGTGAAATAAAAACGAATTTAAAAAATTAAGCACAAAGAAATGGTTGAAATGTTACCAGATGTGGATAAAAAATGCAGATAATCACTCTAAGAAAGAATCACAGTAGGGAAGATAAACAGTAATTTTAGGTCTTTGAGAGTCAATTTTTAAAAAAGGGTAAATGGTGACCCCTGTGGTCAATTAATAGAAGAGCATGTGGGACCCAGCCTTACCTACCAGCGCGGGCCGCACAAAACGGACCGCGGACCGCGCTGGGTTTGTTTAGAAGATATCTGAGAAGGCAACCTCTGCGGTCCGCACAAAACAGACCGCGGCCGCAGAGGTCCACCGGGGTCCTCACTAAATAGGATGCGGCCGCGGTGGCAAACTTCAGAAAGTACCTCACTTGGCCTTCACCAGTGCGGACCGTACAAAGTTCAATGCGGCCGCACTGGCAACTTCAGAGACTGGTCAATTTTTCCAAAATGTTTTGCACTGTATCAACATAGTCCCTGCAACATCTCACAACCAATTAGCTCAAAAATCAGTCCTACACTACAAAGAAAATCAAAGAACAAGAAGAAAAAGACATGGGTTGCCTCCCAAGAAGCGCCTGATTTAATGTCGCGGCACGACGCATGTTACCAGCACATCACTTTAGATGAAGAAGTGCCACCACGTGGTTGTCATCAAATTTTCCAAGATAATGCTTGACCCGGTGCCCATTAACTCTGAAAACTTCACCATTTTTATTCCTTAGATCAAGAGCACCAAATGGGGTCACGAACACAACTTCAAATAGCCCACTCCACTTTGATTTGAGCTTACCCAGAAACAGACGTAACCGGAAATTGAACAAGAGAACCATATCTCCAACCTTGAACTCCTTACCCCGAGCATATTTGTCGTGAAGGTACTTCATTTTGTCCTTATACAAGGATGAACTTGAGTAGGCATGGAATCTAAACTCATCGAGCTCATTGAATTGTTCAACACAAAGATTTGTCGCAATATCCCATTCCAAGTTCAACTTCCTCAAAGCCCACATGGCCTTGTGCTCTAACTCGACCGGAAGATGACAAGCTTTTCCAAGCACCAACCGATACATAGACATACCAATCGGAGTTTTGTAAGCCGTCCAATAAGCCCATAGAGCGTCATCCAACTTTTTCAACCAATCGGTCTTATTAGCATTAACGGTTTTTGACAAGATGCTCTTAATTTCTATATTGGAGACTTCCACTTGACCACTAGCTTGAGGATGATAGGGGGTAGAAACCTTATGATTGACACCGTACTTGGAAAGCAACGTATCGAAAGCCTTGTTGCAAAAATGAGACCCCCCATCACTAATAATCGCATGAGGAGTGCCAAACCTTGTGAAGATGCTCTTTTTAAGAAATGCAACAACACTCCGGGTTTCATTATTAGGCAAAGCCACGGCTTCAACCCATTTTGAGACATAATCAACCACCACGACAATGTAGGTATTCCCACAAGAGCTAACAAAAGGACCCATGAAATCGATGCCCCAAACATCAAAGATATCCACTTCTAGAATCGTATTGAGAGGCATCTTATCTCTTTTTGAAATTCCGCCCGCACTTTGGCATTCATCACACCTCTTCACCAAATTGCCCGCATCTTTGAACAAGGTGGGCCAATAGAATCCACAACTAAGGACTTTCGAGGCGGTCCTCACCCCACCATGATGGCCACCATAGGGTGAAGAATGGCAAGCCTCTAAGATACTCAATTGTTCTTCCTCCGGGACATATCTACAAATCACACCATCCGTACAAATCTTGAACAAGTATGGCTCATCCCAATAGAAATCCAAACTATCCCGCTTGAGCTTCTTCCTTTGGTTAGAAGAGAGCTCACGCGGGATTATTCCGGTCACAAGGTAATTGGCAACATCGGCAAACCATGGCATATCCTTCATTGACACCGCAAGGAGTTGTTCGTCGGGAAATGAATCATTGATCTCAAGTCCGTCACAAAGGCTCCCCTCCTCCTCCAAACGGGACAAGTGGTCCGCCACTTGATTCTCACTACCTTTCCGGTCAACAATTTCTAGATCAAACTCTTAAAGAAGTAACACCCATCTCATCAATCTCTCCTTGGAGTCTTTCTTGGTCATCAAATACCTAAGGGTAGCATGATCGGTGTGCACTATAACTTTGGCCCCCATAAGGTAGGGTTAGAATTTTTCCATAGCAAATACAATAGCCAACAATTCTTTCTCGGTGACTGTGTAGTTCCTTTGAGCCTCATTCATGGTCTTGCTTGCATAGTACACGGGATGAAACATCTTATTGATCCTTTGTCCCAAAACATCCCCAACCGCAATGTCACTAGCATCGCACATGAGCCCGAAAGGCAAGCTCCAATTTGGTGCGGTAATGATGGGGGTAGAAGTCAACTTGAGCTTGAGAAGCTCGAATACTTGCATACAACTCTCATCGAACAAGAACTTTGCATCTTTCTCTAGAAACTTGCATAAAGGGTGTACCACTTTGGAAATATCTTTTATGAACCTCCGATAAAAACCCGCGTGCCCAAGGAAACTCCTCACCCCTTTGACAGAAGTAAGGGGAGGAAGCCTCAAAATCACCTCTATCTTGGCTTTATCAACTTCAATTCCCCGCTTTGAGATTTTGTGACCCAACACTATACCCTCTTCTACCATGAAATGGCACTTTTCCCAATTGAGAACATGGTTGGTGTCTTCACACCGGGCCAATACTCTATCCAAATTTTTCAGACACTCATCAAAAGAATCCCCAACCACGCTGAAATCATCCATGAAAACCTCCAAGATATCTTCCACCATGTCAGTAAAAATAGCCATCATGCAACGTTGGAAGGTCGCCGGAGCATTACACAATCCGAACGGCATTCGAGAGAAAGCGAATGTGCCATAAGGACATGTAAGAGTTGTCTTCTCTTGGTCCTCTGGGGCAATTAAAATTTTATTGTACCCCGAGTAACCGTCCAAAAAGCAATAGAAAGCACGCCACGTAAGACGATCTAGCATTTGGTCAAGGAATGGCAATGGGAAATGGTCTTTTCGGGTCACCTTGTTTAGCTTCCGGTAATCCATACATACTCTCCACCCAGTGACCGTGCGAGTAGGAATGAGTTCATTGTTGTCATTTGTCACCACGTCATACCACCCTTCTTCGGCACACATTGCACCGGAGAAGTCCAAGAACTGTCAGAAATAGGATAAACCACACCGGCATCTAACCACTTGATAACCTATTTCTTCACCACTTCTTGTATCGCCTCATTTAATCTTATTTGATGCTCCAAGGAAGGTTTTGCATCCTCCTCCAAGATTATTTTGTGCATGCAAAATGCGGGGCTTATTCCCCGAATGTCACTAGAGTCCATCCAATTGCCCTTTTTCGCTTTTGAAGCACTGCCAAAGTGGCCTCAACCTGCATGTTAGTAAGGCAAGAAGAAAGAATAACTGGTAAAGTAGAATTTGAACCCAAGAATTCATACCTGAGGTATGGAGGAAGTGGTTTTAACTCCAACACCGGTGGCTCCTCAATTGATGGCTTTGTTGGTGGAGTTTTCCGGTTTTCAAGATCCAAAGATAGCTTCCTCGGCTCGTACGAATAAGAGCCCATCCCATGTAGGGCATTCATGCACTCCACTCTACTAGCATCATCATTGACATTCATGTTCAAGAGCACTGCTTCAAGAGGATTTTTCATGTTGATCATAGCACTGGTATCATCCACAATCACAGTTATGACAAGGTTTACAAATGAGCACACCTCGGTGCTATTGGGCTGCTTCATAGATTTGCAAACGTGGAAAACGACTTTTTCATCTCCCACTCGGAAAGTGAGCTCACCCGCTTTAACATCAACCAATGCCTTTCCCGTTGCAAGGAAAGGTCTGTCCAAGATAATAGGAACCTTATAGTCCACCTCACAATCCAAAATCACAAAGTCGGCCGGCAATATGAATTTGTCCGTCCGAACAAGAACATCATCAATAATACCCAAAGTTCGCTTCATCGATCTATCCGCCATTTGAAGTCTCATTGAAGTTGGCCTAGGTTGCCCAATACCCAAAGTTTTGAAAACCGAGTAGGGCATCAAATTGATACTAGCTCCCAAGTCACAAAGAGCTTTGGCAAAATCCGCACTTCCAATGGTGCGAGGAATGGTGAAGGCACCGGGATCTTCAAGCTTCGGGGCCATTGAATGCACTATAGCACTAACTTGGTGAGTCATTTTTATAGTTTCACAGTTCATAGAATGCTTCTTTGTGACCAAGTCTTTCATGAATTTCGCATGGCCCGGCATTTGTTCAAGTGCATCTACCAATGGCACATTAATAGATAAGCTCTTCATCATGTCAATGAACTTTTTAAACTGATTATCATTTTTTTGCTTTGCGAGCCTCTAAGGATAAGGTGGAGGTGGCCTTGGTAAAGGAGCCTTGGCTTTTGGTACAACTAGCTCGGCATGTCAATCACGTATTCCCTAGACGGGTTCACGGCATCTTGGGTTTCTACCTCGGACTCACCAATATCAATCCTCACATCATTGTTCATATTCTCTTCAACCACACCTTCAACAATCAAAGGTACATCATCATCCCACAACTCAACATCTGCATCCACAACTTGCTTTTGCTTTGAGGCATTCACATCACCACCTCTCGCACTTCTTGTTGTAACCGCCATCACATGATTTTTATTTTCACCCTTCGGGTTCACAAACATATCACTTGGTAGAGCACCCTTCGGACGAGTATTCAATGACTGAGAGATTTGGCCTAATTGCACCTCCAAGTTTTGGATAGAGGTGTTGTGAGAAGCTAACTGTGCATCCGAATTCGCATTCCTCTTCATTATCTACTCGAACATCATTTCAATTCTACCCATATTGTTACCAGAAGAACTAGGACCCTGAGAGGAGAAAGGGGTGGATTGTTCGGTTATTGGTACATTGAGGGCTTTTGAAAGCCTTGCCCCCTGTTGCCTTGGTTTCCATTGTTGTTCCACCCGTCTTGATTGTTGTTGTTGCCCCAGTTGTTGTTATTTCCATTCCAGTTGCCTTGGTTGTTGTTCTGATTACCCCAATTGTTGTTTTGGTTGTTCTAATTTCCACCACTTTGTTGTTGATTGCCCCAATTTCCTTGGGGTCGCCATTGTTGGTTTGAAGAGTTGCCTCTATTGCCTTGATAGTTGTTGACATATTTTACCTCTTCACATTGGTCATCATAACCATCATTTTGACACCCATCATATTCATCAACAAATTGCTCAGAATTTCCTTGATTTTGTTGCCTCATTTGCCTTCTCTTGTTGACAAGCATGCTAACACCCTCCATGGCATTCACTTGGTGAGGATTCTGAACTTGTTTCAATTGTGCCTTAGCCAATTGATTCATCATGGGGGTAAGCTCAGCTATCGCTTGCCCGTGATCATGTAATTCCTTGTGTAAATGGATAAACGTAGGGTCACCTTGAGGCACATTTGCTCTACTCTGCCATGCTAAAGAAGTGTCTGTCATTTCATCAAGTACATCACATGCCTCCTCATAAGAAAGTTTCATAAAATTGCCCCCAGCCAATTGGTTAACAATGCATTGATTTGTAGTATTTATGCCCCGGTAGAAGGTTTGTTGGATCATGGTCTCAGTCATATCATTATTTGGGCACTCATTCACCATCGTTCTATACCGCTCCCAAATCTCATGAAAAGGTTCTGTTGGCTCTTGCTTGAAGGCTAATATTTCATCTCGAAGTGCCGCCATATGACTAGGAGAAAAAAAATTGGCAATAAACTTATCCGCCAACTCATCCCAAGTTGTGATGGAATGGTTGGGGAGTATCTCGAGCCAATCCAATGCCTTTCCCCGCAGTGAGAACGGGAAAAGTCTCAATCTCAATGCATTCTCGGATACATTCGTTTGTTTTCTCCCCCAGCATGTATCTACGAACCCCTTGAGATGTTTGTAGGCATTTTGATTTGCAGTGCCGCTGAAGTACCCACGCTACTCAAGTAAGGTCAACATCATATTGGTTATTTGAAAGTTGCCCGCCTGGATTCGGGGTGGGACAATAGCACTAGCGTAGCCCTGGTTCGGTAATACTCTAGAAGCCACTCTTGGAGGAACCGGGGGAGGGTTTTGAATATTGTCATTTGGATTAGCATTGGCATTCCGGCCTCTCCGTTGACCTTGAGGTGCAAGAGGCACCTCATCTTGCTCAAGATCATCTACCTCCTCCCCCGCTATCACGTCTCTAAGAGGATCATTAGGGTTATTCATGTTGGTACCTGAGTAATGACACAAACAAGTAAGTAACAAGGAAGGAAAGAAGAACAATACACAAAACTAACTAAATAGATAGCCAAAACCGTTAGCTCCCCGGCAACGGTACCAAAAAGTGATCTCTTCCAACTCCACACTACTAAAAAGTAGGAAGAGAGGGTCGAAATAACTTTTACTCAATATAAGGGTTGGGATCGATTTCCACAGGGAGCTAGGAATGGAGTCGAGTATCTATCTAGACTAGAAGTGTGTATTTGTTCCAAATGTCACTTCCATACATTTTTGGGTTTTAGATTATAAACTATTATTATCAAACTATTAATTGAAACTAGATTATGCTACGAGATAATTGCTAAGTTGTATCTAATGGGAAGAAGGGCACTAGGGTCGTGACATTACTTAGGTGGCTAATTAACAGGTAGATGTTACTAAGGTTCGATTGACATACTTGGGGCTTATGCTATAACCGTTGCACAATTTTATCCACTCTCACATCTCTCAGTAGAGAGAGTGATTTTGCCCAATTGACTCTCTCGAGACCAAATGGGTAGGCAAATTAGCTCAAGCAACTAGGGTTCAAGTTGGGTAATTACTCTCTCGAGGTTTAACCCTTTAATTGGGACTATCAATTCTCTTGAGTCCATCCCAATTCCTTGTTGGGTCAATTTTGGAGACTTAGACTCTCTTTCTCAAGAAGAGCCAAGTCAACTTTGCACAAACCAGTGTTTGCAACCACCAATTCATAGATTAAACCATAAAATTGACCCAAATAACAAACACTCGTAGTCAATCTAACAATAGATGGCAACACCCATCAATTACCCACACTAGGGTTGAGCCACAACCCTAGCTAATGGGTTTAGCTACTCATGCTTGAAGGAGAAAATAGATAAATAGATGAAGAACAAGACGTATTAATTAAATCCTAAATTAAAATACAAGAATCTATCGTTAATTTGAAGCTAACATGCCAAAAATTGGCTACAGATGAAGTTCCCACAAGCGCAGCTAAGTTCTGGATATATCTGATGACCTAAAAATGGTAAAATGTTCTATTTATACTAGGTTGGAAAAACTAGACAAAAATACCCATGCGGGGTTAGGGCAGGCCGCATAAAATGGACCGCAGCCACGCTAGGCTCTTGGACTTCGATTTTGGGCTCTCTGATTAAGGCTCCGCGGACCGCGTAGAATGGACCGCGGCCGCGGAGGCAGCTGTCGCAGTCCGCACAACCATGACCGCGGATCGCATTAGCATTTTGCCTCTCTTAATATCTCTTCCGTGAACCGCACAAAAAGGTAGTGCAGTCACAGAACCTTCACCACGGACCGCACAATGTGTAATGCAGCCGCGTTGCCTAAGCCTAGTTTTTATCATCTCTCTGAATCTCTCTTCCGCGGACTGCACAAAAAGGCAGTGCGGCCGCGTAACCTTCACCGTGGGCCGCGCAGTGTGGACTGCGGCCGCGTTGCTTGAAGCCTGATCTTTCCATCTCTCTGAATCACCTATTGCAGAGTGTTTGCAACCACCAATTCATAGATTAAACCATAAAATTGACCCAAATAACAAACACTCATAGTCAATCTAGCAGTAGATGGCAACACCCATCAATTACCCACACTAGGTTTGAGACACAACCCTAGCTAATGGGTTTAGCTACTCATGCTTGAAGGAGAAAATAGATAAATAGATGAAGAACAAGACATATTAATTAAATGCTAAATTAAAATACAAGAATCTATCGTTAATTTGAAGCTAAGATGCCAAAAATTGGCTACAGATGAAGTTCCCACGAGCGCAGCTAAGTTCTGGATATATCTGATGACCTAAAATGGTAAAATGTTCTATTTATACTAGGCTGGAAAAACTAGATAAAAATACCCCTGCGGGGTCAGCGCGGGCCGCATAAAATAGACTGCGGCCGTGCTAGGCTCTTGGACTTTGATTCTGGTCTCTCTGACTTGGGCTCCACGGACCGCGTAGAGTGGACCACGGCCGCGGAGGTGGCTGTCGTGGTCCGCACAACCATGACCACGGACCGCATTGGCATTTTACCTCTCTCTGAATATCTCTTCTGTGGGCCACACAAAAAGGTAGTGCGGTCGCGGAACCTTCACCGCGGACCGCACAATGTGTAATGCGGCCGCGTTGCCTAAACCTAGTTTTTGTCATCTCTCTAAATCTCTTTTCTGCGGACAGCACAAAAAGGCAGTGCGGCCGCGGAACCTTCACCGCGGGCCGCGCACTGTGGATTACGGCCGCATTGCTTGAAGCCTGATCTTGCCATCTCTCTGAATCACCTAGTGTGGTCGCATTCCATGACCTTCACTATGGGCTGCGCACTGTGGACTGCGGCCGCGTTGCTTGAAGCCTGATCTTCCCATCTCTCTAAATCACCTAGTGCGGCTGTATTCCATTTTGTGCGGTCCGCACTAGGCTTGTTTGCCCTCAGTTTACTTTGCCTTTGATACTTGAGCAGGTTTCACTCCTTTTGAGCCTATCTTTGACATTTCGTCACTTTGTCGATGAAACCTGCAATCAAACACAACTTATGAGCCTTTTGGGACTATTTTGTAACGATTTATAATCAAAGCATAGGCAAGAAGGAGCATGAAACTCGTTAGAATCTCTACTTATCAAGCTTTCAGAAGCTCAAGATAGCTTTGACTACGGCACCAGTTCTTTTATTGCCTTCTGGCTCGGGGATGTATATGGTATATTGCGATGCTTCACACATTGGCTTGGGGTGTGTATTGATGTAGGAGGGGCGAGTTATTTCATATGCTTCACGTCAGCTGAAGGTTCATGAGAAGAATTATCCTGTGCACGATCTAGAGTTAGCCGCGATTGTTCATGCTCTTAAGATATGGAGGCATTATCTGTATGGGGTGTCATGTGAGGTTTATATCGATCATTGCAACCTGCAGCATTTGTTCAAGTAGAGGGATCTTAATTTGAGGCAGTACAGGTGGTTTGAGTTACTGAAGGATTACGACATCATCATTCTTTATCATCCAGGCAAGGCAAATGTGGTCGCGGATGCCTTGAGCAGAAAGGTGGAGAGTATGGGTAGTTTGGCATTCATTCCAGCAGAGGAAAAGCCACTAGCTTTGGACATTCAGTCCTTGGCTAACAGACTTGTAAGGTTGGACATTTCAAAGCCCAGCTGAGTTCTTGCGTGTGTGGTGGCTTAGTCTTCCTTATTGGGGCAGATCAAGGCTCGACAATCGATGATCCACATTTGGCGGATCTCAGAGAGACGGTACTTCAGGGAGGTGCCAAGGAGGTTTCTATTGGCGAGGATGGTGTTTTACGGATTTAGGGCCGCCTATGTGTTCCTAATGTTGATGGTCTGAGGGAGAGGATTCTAGAAAAGGCCCACAGTTTGAGGCATTCCATTCACCCGGATGCCACGAAGATGTATCGTGACTTGAGGCAGCATTATTGGTGGCGGAGAATGAAGAAGGACATAGTGGAGTATGTGGCTAGATGTTTGAATTGCCAACAGGTCAAGTATGAACACTAGAGGCCGGGTGGCCTACTTCAGCAGATGCCTATTCCGGAGTGGAAGTGAGAGTGCATCACCATGGATTTCGTAGTTGGGTTGTCGCAGACTTTGCGGAAGTTTGATTCTGTATGGGTCATTGTGGATAAGTTGACCAAGTCAGCTCACTTCATTCCAGTGGCGACTACTTATACAGTGGAGAGGTATGCTCAGATTTATATTCGGGAGATAGTACGGTTGCACGGTGTGCCTGTTTCCATCATATCAGACAGAGGCCCTCAGTTCACTTCCCATTTTTGGAGAGCCGTTCAGAGTGAGTTGGGGACCCGTGTAGAGCTTAGCACAGCATTCCATCCTCAGACCGATGGGCAGTCGGAGCGGACAGTTCGAATTTTAGAGGATATGCTTAGAGCATGTGTGATTGACTTTGGAGGGCAGTGGGATCAGTTCTTGCCTTTAGCGGAGTTTGCATACAACAACAGCTATCAGTCTAGCACAGAGATGGCTCCGTACGAGGCTTTATATGGTCGACATTGTCGTTCTCCTATCGGGTGGTTTGAGCCCGGTGAGGCTAACTTACTTGGTACAGATTTGGTACAGGATGCCTTGGATAAGGTGAAGTTGATTCAGGAGAGGCTTCGCACAGCTCAGTCCAGGCAGAAGAGTTACGCGGATCAGAAGGCGCGTGATGTATCATTTGTGGTTGGCGAGAAGGTTCTCTTGAAAGTCTCGCCAATGAAGGGCGTTATGAGGTTTGGGAAGAAGGGCAAGTTGAGCCCAAGGTTTATTGGTCCCTTTGAGGTGTTGAGGCGAGTTGGGGAGGTTGCCTATGAGCTTGCTTTACCCCCCCCCAGCTTATCGGGAGTTCATCCAGTTTTTCATGTATCGATGCTTCGGAAGTATCACGCCGACCTATCCCATGTGTTGGACTTCAGTACTATCCAGCTGGATGAGAGTTTGGGTTACGAGGAGGAGTCAGTTGCCATTATTGATAAACAGGATCGCCAGTTGAGGTCCAAGAGGATTTCTGCTGTGAGGGTCCAGTGGAGGGGCCAACCAGTTGAGGAGGCGACTTGGGAGTCCGAGGAGGACATGTGGAGCAGATACCCCCATTTATTCAGCAGTTCAGGTACTTTTCTATGTTCGTTCGAGAACGAATGTTTGTTTAAGAGGTGGAGAATGTAATGACCTGACTGGTCGTTTTGCCTTTTAGGACCCCATTCCCTTAAATAAAACTTCACATGCTTGCTTTAGCTTATTTACGACTTGCGGGGACGGTTGGTTCGGGAATTTGGTGAGTTTTGAGTGAAATAGGTCCATTTGATTCTTTAGGATTCTATTAAAAGACTAAGTTTGACTTTGCTTAATATTTTGGGCAAACAGACCGGATTTGTGATTTGACGGTCCCGGAGGGTCCGTGGGAAAATATGGGACCTGGGCGTATGCCCGAAATCGAATTCTGAGGTCCCTAGCCCGACTAATGAATTTTTATTAGAAATTGTTAATATAAAGCTTTAAGGATTTAAAGAAAATTGAGTAATCATTGATTTCCTAGGTATCAGGCTCGTATGTCGGTTCGGAAGCCAGGTACAGGTCCGAAATATCATTTAAGACTTGCCCATAAAATTTGGTGTCAATCCGAGTAGTTTAAGGGCGTTTTGACCCGTTAGAGAAAAATTAAGAACTTGAAGTTCATAAGTTTGATTCATTTGGTTTTAGGGGGTGATTCTTAGATTTAGCATTGTTTCGGGTGTTTCGAGGGTTCGAGTAGGTCCTTCTCATGATTTCAGACTTGTCGGTATGTTCGGGCGGGGCCCGGGAGCCTCGAGCGTCAATCGGACGAGGGTCGAGTGAAGTGAAAAATTGGAGAAGTGCTGAAGATTTGCTGCTTTTGTCATAACCGCATCTGCGGTTCTTGGACCGCAGGTGTGGTCCTTCAATAGCAGAAGCGGCCCAGGGCAGGCCAGGCCAGAACCGCAGAAGTGGCTCTCCAGCCGCAGAAGCGGTTCCGCAGATGCGGCCTGAAGACCGCAGATGCAGTTCCAGCCCTTTTGCCCATTTTCGCAGGTGCAACCCATCTTTCGCGGATGCGGGACCGCAGATGCGGTCCCCTGATCGCAGATGCAGAAATCGCTGGGCAGTGAGGTTCATTTAATACGAGTACAAGACCATTTTATCATATATATACACTTTTCCTTTGGGCGATTTGGGGAGCTTTGGAGAAGGGATCTTCACTTAGCATTGTGAGGTAAGTTTATTCCACCCATCTTTAGTTTAATACTTGCATATTAGGTAGATTAAACACTAGAAATTAGGTAAAATCAGGGGTTAGAGCAAGACCTAGGGTTTTAACAAAACTTAGATTTAACCACGAAATTTGTTATGAAATGAATTAGAAATCATATATTATTGATCCTTAGGTTGTAGAGAACAACTCCCTTCGAAAAATCTCGGAATCCGAGCACGCGTGGGTGTTAATATTTAGGAAATTTCTTAAATAGCTAGAATTCGATCTTGTGAGCATATATTAATTAGTTCTTACTTCATTTAACTAGTTTGGGATCTTTCGGCTCCGAATTGAGGGCTTGAACTTGTTCTTGATATTTGGAAGTACGCTTTGGAGCGAGGTGAGTCCCCTTTCGAACCTTGTAAGAGGGAATTGTCCCCATAGGTATAATAATTGAATTAATTGCCATTATATGTGGGGGCTACGTACGTACTAGGTGACGAGAGTCCGTGCGTAGCGACTATTATGTTAGGTTCGGGTAGTCTAGGGCATAAAAGGATGTTCTACGTGATATTCTTGTAACTTGATGTTAAATTCAGAGTTGTATAAATTATCTGATTAAGGTAAATGCTACTAGTGAGGGAACCTTATTCTATTTGGTCCTTAAAAGAAAATTGGGAAATTTCCTGTGAATAGTTGCTCCTCAAATATATTTTATTGTCTGCTTGAGATGATTTTATTTCAGTTGACCGCGTCGCACGTGTGGTTCGTGAGCAGGGTAATAGATGCATCTATGGTTCGAGCCGTTCAACCCTCGGCAGTGCACATTTTACATTTATGTTAGATCGGGTTGTACGTCCCTCGGTGTTATTTGCGCATGATTTGCTTAGCCTCCTATCTGTGGACTGGACTTTATATCTGCTTACTATATATATGGACACTCATGATAATATTTGAAAAAGAACTATTATTCCATGCTAATTAATGCTAATAACTTGTGCTATTTTTGCTTATTATAAATTCTCCTCATATTATTTGACCTTAGTAAGTATCGAGTCGACCTCTCGTCTCTACTTCTTCGAGATTAGACGGGATACTTACTGGGTATACATTGTTTATGTACTCATACTATGCTTCTGTACTTAATTGTACAGGATCTGAGGCAGGTGTATCTGGTTATCATTCTGGTGCGCATCCTTGAGCGGACCCGAGACTTCTACGGTGAGCTGCTTTCCTTCCATGCCGACCAGCAGCCTGAAGAAGTCTTTCTTATGTATTTTCTTTTGCTATCTATCCTGATTCGGACAAAAAGATAGTGTGATTCTTTTGTATATTCTACTAGTTGCCCGTATCTTGTGATACCAGGTCTTGGCACACACATTAGTAGACATTTATTTTGGGTTGTATAATCTTTTTGTATACATTATTGATCTCTTCTGGATTTAACTTTAAATTGGAGGATCTGGTTCACTTATTTTTGGTAAAAGCAAATTCAGAATTCAATTATGTTTCCGTGTCGGCTTGCCTGACAGCGGTGTCGGGCGCCATCATGACCTATTTTGTTTCCGCGTTGGAGGATCTGTTTCACTTATTTTTGGAAATAGTTGTATTATGCACGAATCGTTGTATAAAATGTGTATTTAAGTTATCAATACCATCTTTTTACATAAACACTACAAGAAAGTGTGGAATTTGCAACAAATTATTTCGTTGCCATATAGGGAATATTGTTGCGAAAAGAACTTTTGGCAACAACAAAAAAATTATTGCATGTCGTTGCAATAAATTCTGATGGGAAAAGTTTTTGCACCAACAAAAATTGTCATTGCCAAAAACTGACTCAATGCAACAAGAAATATTGTTGCCATAAATTATATTTTGATTATACACTTGTGGCTTATAAAAATATTTAGCAACAAAAATTATTGTTGCGATAAATTATTATTATTTTCGCAACAACACTACTTGTGGCAAAAAATTGATAGGAGGATAGTTAATAATCTGTTATAAAAGGCTTTTCGCAACAAGTATTGTTACGGGCACAAACCATTTTTTGTCAACAATATTATATTTTCTGTTGTACAACTAGCAATAATAAATGTGTAGTTGCTACATACACAAATCACATTTTCTTTTAAATTATCATAAATATATATATATAAAAATTAATATATGATATATATTTGCAAAGGTCAATACAACTGATGCACTAAGTATTTACATACTTCCAAAAACTAAATACTATTAAAACACATGTTCTTACTTAAAAATAAAAACAAGAGCATCTATAGGGTCATAAAATCTAATCTAATAACAACCCAAAAGTAAATCTTCTTCTAGTAGCTTGAGCATTAGATGAACCATATTATCAGCTATGTTGGTTTATTCATACTCATCCTGCAAAAGAAGATAAATTATAATTATATCTTTTATAAAAGAAAATTATAAAGTACACAAGTACAAATCAAAAAAAGAAAAATTTGGGCACCAATGACTGATATAAAAAGATTATTAGAACCAAAGCTAAAGCTAAGAAATTATCAAGTAAGAACTTGCACCATGTAACATAAAAGAGTAAAGCTAACTACCTACTATAGAAATTCTATACATGCCCGAGTAATCAATTTTTCAGTACCAGAACCAGGACAAATAACAATTCCAAGTAACTTTCAAGGAACTCCAATTTTTTTTCTTTATCAAACTATTAAGCAAAACTATGCTCTTTCTCGGTTGTAGTGATTATAATACACAATTGTAATTTGTAAAGGTTGGGGGACTGTTCAAAAAATAATATCGTTATACCCTGTTGTATTTCTATTTAACTTAGCATCCATTGTTGCGCATCTCACATAAAAGAGCATGGAAAGCATAACATGTTATGGTCATAATATCTCAATTTGGTGATTTTGAAATCAGATGACAGACTACTAAATAAATTGTAACTGAAAACTATAATACAAACATGATATTGAACAATATCAACCAACGAATTTATTTTTACAAGAATTAGACAAAGTTTCTTAACGTGATGTTATCCATAAGTCTTGAACGACGTGCCTCATTTGAACCACAAATGTAGCATTAACAATTGGTTCCAAATTAGTATCCTCTTCAATTTCTTGGATTTGTTCAGCAATATAGTCGTTCACCTTATCCTACAAAAAATTTATACAGACTTTAACTTTCAATATTTATTTAGATAAACTCATATTATAGGAATAAAGATAAAAGTGTCACATGTACATTTAATTCAACAGAGGCATCATTAACCCAATGTTCATTCTTCATGTGAGTCATTTGTTTGCATACTAGCCGAGAAAGGCAAACAATATGCAAACAAACACTAACAGAAATTGTTAGGTGGAGTTTTGTTTCAAAAAGGGCTTAAAAGCTTTTGCCTTTCTCTTATGTATCATATAGGAGATTAAGATAAATTGTTCAAATGTGTTCTTCCTTTTTCTGTGATTCACTGTGTAATATCTGAATGTCTAAATGAATCAGTTCGAAAAATTTTATTTTGTGTCTCATACAACTGACAGTAGCTGTATGAGGCAATTTTTTTGTCTCACAGTTTTGTGGACCCAGATTTCTGTGGACCCAGAAGTGTAAGATTGGGGACCACAAATTTGTGAGATAAAAAAAAGCCTCATACAACTAGTGTAAGTTGTATGATACACAAAATAAAACTTCTCAATTAGTTCAAACTGACCAGACTTTTCATCAGCACTGCCTTTCTACTTCATCAATTTGAAACACTCAATTTCCTAAACATGCTCTACCCAGTTCTTATAAGTCTGAGTACCACTAGCATCATGGTTCAGATAAACTTTGCACCAATACTACTCACTATCTATTTACATCTTCACATTTAACTTATGTATGTATTTACTTCTATAGATTAAAAGATGTGGAGAAATAGCACGTAAACTTCGCTTTTTCGAGGAACAAATGACAAAGGCAGGGTTTACCCCTTCAACAAGGACAACAACTGGCTCAACTATTAATCTGGATGAATTGGAGGTCTGCTTATTTCATCTTCTTAGATTTAAGCAGGTGTTTTTCAAATTTTCCTAAATTTATGAGTTGACACGAATCCCCAACCTCATAGTTAGACATTGATGAGTTTTACAATTATGTTGTCCCTCCCCTTCCAGGATGCAAATCTAAACAGTCACTCTTAGGCAAGTAAACAAGAAAAGGAAGAAAGCACAGAAATAAGAACAGTAGTCTGACAAATCTTTGGCTTGAAACAAACTATTGCTTTCAATAAATAATTATTTTTTAATAACAGGTTGCTTTGAACAATATCAACACAACTTGAGCAAATGAAAATTGCGAGCAGCAAGTGTTCCAGATTGAAAAGTATGGCACTTGCGCCTAACTCAACCCCAAAAGCACTATTACTGAACGATAATGTTTACCTGGATAGCGCAATGAGACTCATGTCTCTGTATTATCTTATAGTTAATTCAACATAATCGTAATTTAGTGATAATAATTCTTTTCCTCTAGGATGATATCTGCTTCTGTCGGATCTATTTTTTAGCAATATATACATATAATGTACACACACAGAAGTACTTAGAGAGACACACACACAGAGGAACGTCATCTAGTGTTCTTTACATTTTTATATACCTTTTATTTCTACCATCAACATTTAGCTTTAAAGTCAATAACCTTAGATGGACATAAAGGGAAAAGTGAAAACTTGTAAGTAACAGTTTGCAGTAGCCTTCCCGAGAATTGGAGCATGTAATTGTAATCTTCCTGTAATGATCATTTCAACATGAATCAAGTAATTACTTAACCAGCCTTCTAAGACAAACAAACTAATGTGTGTTTAATTAATTAACAGGCTCACTAAGATGGATTCAGATGCCACGTCATTTCCTTAGATGATTGTCCTTGCTTTATTTTTATATCAGGAAGAGTTCTTTGTGTGACTTTTAAGTTAAAGAGCATGAAAATTCAAAACTCTATTCCATGCAAACCCCAACTCTAAAATTCAGAACTCTATTCCATGCTCAATGTCTTAGCCTACAAGATTTTACCGTTCACAAACATGACTATTATCATATGCTTTTTCGATATTTTGCCTACGTCCAGAGCTGTAGTTTTCTTGTCTTTAGCTTCTTGTCTTTCTTCTTTTAATTTCTAATTTGAACATCATTTTTTCTTGCTCTTTTTGTTCTTCTTCAGAATTGTAATATGGCAAGGTCATAACTTGAACTAAATCATAGAAATGCAAATGCTAGAAGAGCATGAATTATGTAATTACTTGTAACTATATCCAAATAATTTTTCAAACCCACCTTTAATAAATTTAGCATCACACTCGTGTTACCTTTGACACCATAGCAGGTGGGGAAAGTAAGATGACACAGAATTTCTTATTCCATAAGGATTAATGATACAAGACTATCTAATAAAATAAGAAATAAACAAAAGAGTCAAAGAGTTGTGTAAGCTAAATGACTACATATGTACCAATAACATTAAGCTGAAAATACTAACATAAAGTTGGATTATGCCAGCATTGGAAGGGAACTAAGGACACATGTATTTTTCTTTCACTGAAATACCATTAAGAAAATGGTGATTTCTAAATAGAACAGAATTAACAAACAAGCAGATTGGGCACTACGAAGGTGAGACAGAAGCAACAATATCATGATATTTTAGAAATAAAAGATAAATCAACATGCACTTTGATCAATTTATGGTTTTTAGCAGCCTTAGTAGACTTCTGTTTACTGGGAGTCATGGAAGTATTAATGTCTAAGACAGAGTATGTGCTCTTATTTAAAAATTAAAAATTCCAAGACTATCGATTCATCTGTGATTGGATAAAAAAATTTCTTTCACACTCTCTCAGATGTTAACAGAGTGTAAGGGAATGAGGTACTAATTGTCTAAGATTTTTCTTTTCTCAAAAAATAAAATAATATAAATACTTAGTAAAATAATGATTCTTCCCAAAGTTGAAAATCATCTACAATTGTAAATTAATTGTATTACAACCATTTAGTAATAATTTAATGCATCTGTCAATTAATCCAAAATTTACTTTACTTTGGATTAAATGAATAGCCATATACATGAATACACTATTAAAAGAACCAAAATTGGACAGGGGACATAAAGCAAACTTTTCATGACCAAATAGATCTAATACCACAAATAACAAGCAACAGATAAACTTCTCATGAAATTGGTATTTAAAACTAGAAGTGTGAAACTGTTGACCTTCAATCCAATCTCTTATCACAGAATCCTTCGAGGAAATAATATCACATTCATGTTGTGCCAACAATAGAAAAAAGTCCATTAAAAAAAGGAACAAGAATCTAGAAAAGCTTTAAAATAAAAAATCTATGCAAGGAACAAGAATCTGAATAAATTTAAAACTAAAATCTTATGCAAGGAACAAGAATCTGGACAAAATAAAACAAAAAACTTATGGAAAGTTGCTTTATGAAGCATATGGAATTATAGGAGAAAAAAGCGCAAATCCTACTCTGGCGTAGAAGAATTTAAGATGCCCATACCCAATTAAGTACTTCACTGATAAAAGACAATCACAGAAATTGATATTTCCATAATTTAGTGTAGCAGCAATCGGGTAAAGTAATTAAAGATAGAGTTCTTACCGTTCTTCTACGATCAGCAGCAACGGTCTTCTGACCGTTCTTCTTTGATCAGCAGCAGTAGGACAAAACAGGGGAGAAACTCTTTGAATTAGAACTGATAAGAAAAACCCTAGCAAGAATAGTTACTAAAGAGTGGGCTAAAAATCCGTAAAAAGTAATTAAAAGACTTTTGGTTTGCCGCGTTTGATTTTGGCGAAAAATTGAAAAGATTTAGGCCACAATCCACGCATCTCGTTGGCAATTTAATGTGTATTGCCAACAAAAATACTTTATTGTTGCCAATTCTGTTTATAATCTAATTTTATTATGTTAAATTTTTTATTTTTTGCGACAACTAAAATTAGTTATTGCCATTTATTATAATTCGACAATAATAATATAGTTGTTGCTAGAACGTTGTTGCCAGTTTTAAAATTTAAATTTTATTATCTAAATCATAACATATGGTAACAAAATTAACATGTTTGTCAACAAGAAAATTTTGTGGCCAAAAAATCTATGCCATAGCAACAATTTTATTGAGTTGTTGCCATTTATCAATTTTAGCCAACAATATTTTAGTTGTTGCTAAAACATTGTTGCAAAGTCTATACTTTCTTGTAGTGAAAGTTGTTGATATGTATAAAAATTATATTAAGAGAGTAAGTTTTGATTGAAATTTTAGAGAGGAAAAAGCACACACCACACACAAAATATATACAATTCACATACAAAATATGCAAAAGACATATTATATAAAATTAGCATAATAATTGTATTTAATTTGTATGATATTGCAGTTGTATTTAATTGGGTAGAAAAAATATATGAATGTTGTAGATAAATTATACATTAGTTATAAATAAGTATATGTATAGTTAGTTGTAATTCAATATTACAAAATCAAATGCAATGTGACTAATTCAATATTACATTCCAAGTCACAATTGACTATAATTTCATTAAGGGTACAATTTTATTATGTAATTTAACCAAATAACTTGTGACTATAATTGTAAAAAATATCGATAAGTTCAAAATGTCTCTGTGCTAATTCTCAGTACTTGTACTGAGTATTGCCATTTGTCTAAGTAATAAGGAGCCTTATTTTCAAGTTGGTTACGTGATAGACCTGCATGCTTTCAGTACTTATGATGTAGTTTTGATTTCCTCTACGTTACGAAAAGTAATGCATGTTTAAGGAAATCGATTGTGTTAAGCTGATAGCATAATCAGATAGATATTATTCATTGAAAGACATTTGCTAAAGAAGAATTTCGTGATGCTTAATTGTGTGAATATTAGAGTTAAATGCCAAGAGGTGTTGTTATGTCAAATATCACCAATTTCTCAAATTATACATGGGGAGGTAACTAGATTTTATCATCATACAACTATTTTTCAACTTTCATACAACATTCAAATAATATATATATATATATATATATATATAACTACAACATAATATAATTTACCTACAATTTTACTACAACTTTACTACAAATTTGTAAGTATATTGTAAGTCATGTCTTCATCATCATCTTCTTCTTCGAGTTTCAATCTGAAATTCAGCTAGAACCAAGTCTAATCTTCACCAATCACCCTCGAAATTGAGATATACAACAACAACAACAACAACGACCCAGTATAATCCCACAGGTGGGGTCTGAAGAGGGTAATATGTACGCAGACCTTACCCCTACCCCGAAGGGTAGAGAGGCTGTTTCCAGGAGACCATCGGCTCAAAAAAGCAACAGGAGCCGATATATTAGTACCATAAAAATGCATAATAAAATAACAGCAATATAAGAGATATAAACTCCAAATAATATTCCCAATTTTTTGCAACAACACCCAATCTAAACAAATAATAATTTTTGAAAATCCAAATTCGTATCAAAGCTTTATGATAGATTAGTGTTTGAATCTTCAATTCCCGTGACCTGGAGGTTACTTCAATAGGTTGATTGGCAGAAGACAATTTTTAAACTTACCTTATTGAGAGAGAAAAACGATGAGAGAGAAAGATGAAGAAAGAAAGAAAAATTGATGAGAGATGCGACAGTGAGGAAGGAGGAGAGGAGTGAAAAAAGAAAAAGGATGTAACCAAATCTCCTAATTCAAGGCACTAATAATGGATTGTATGTAATTTGCAAGTAATCTTTATTTAGAGTGGGTTGTTTGACCAAAAGATGTCAAAACCTTTTTGATTAAAATAACTAATGATAATGAGGAGGTTAATCTTAGTCAAGCATAATAAACTTCAGATCTAAAGATGAATCGAAAAATAATGAGTAGACTAAAATAAGAGCGAACAATCTTTATTGATATTATCGTTTCTTCTTTCATGAGACAGAGAAGATGATAAATTTTGCATCCTATTTTGGAAGTAAAATAGAAGGAGAGAATAGAGAGAGAAAAAAAACAAAAAGCCCCCCCCCCCTTTGAGAGTTCTCCCCTATATATAGTCTTGGAGTCCTTGATATCTTCTTTGGGCGATGTACCTTCACGATGTGACCATTTTTGTCGTTGCTTGAACATTATTTTTAACTTAATGTGCACTGTGGGTGCTTAGACCGAAATAGGTCATGGTGACTCTCGTTATCCCACCACTTAGGCGGGATCCCAATTGGGTCGGCTACTGTGGTCAAATTTTGACCTATACAGTTAGTCTCTCCGTCCGTCGAGGTCGTCTATTGGTGGGCCCAGTGGACGGATTATGATTTTGAATACTTAAGAAAAATCTGATTGTTTGTGCCTTGGGCGTAGTGTTTAGATCGAGACAATGGGACGGCATTGTAACGATGCCTTTGGACGGTCGCAACCGTTCGAAATTGAAGCGTTGTTCGATTTGAAATATCGTTCGTGGCTATTGCCATTATGACACACGTTTCCTGGAGATTGAACCATTTCGTGCCCTTATTAGTTTTGATTGGCGACTCTTGGATTTCCCGCTTGGGGAATTTATTTCCCCGTAAATAGAGGAAAAACACCATTCGATTAGCACACTTTTCTTGCCTTTGTTGAAAGAGTTTTGTAGATCTTCCTCTTTTTCGATATTTTCAAATTTTCGGTCCTCTCGTAAAGTGATGTTCTTGCTCCCGGAGGAGTGGAAGTGATAGAGAATGAGGGGATTCCGACGGAGGCCAAAATATTGCCTCGCCTTGGAAAGTCGTGGAACGATTTCCATAGTCCTGCAGGAGAAGAGCCGGAACCTACTCCCTCTGTTATGACTGAGGTGGGGATTGCGGAGCTGAGAACCAAATGGGGGATCCCTCACCACGTTAAAATGCTGCAAGCGATGGGAGACGATATCATACAATTCGATCGCCCGGAATATTGTGTGTTCTACGCCTATCCTGTCACGACCCAAAATCCACTAAGGGTCGTGATGGCGCCGGACACTGCTATCAGGCAAGCCAACCATAAATACATAATTAATTTCTCATTTTAATTGTTTAGAAAACATTTACTTTAAACAAATAAATAATAAATAATAAACTCCGCTGGATAAATGAGGATGTCTTTACAAAATTTTAACTATTAAAGAATCCCGTGATCATCCCAGAACCCGATGTCACAAGTACGTGAGCAATTTCTACAAAATAATGGAATACAACAACCGTCCGGAATACAATATTGGACAGAAAATAAATAGAGTAATCCGAAAAAGACTTGTTGGTTGCGGGTCGTTGCGGAAAATGCAGCTCACCTATGTCTCAGTATCAACCATGTTGCTATGCCCAGTAGGCCACTAGAGATGCATGTGCTTGTCCAACAAATATTCACAGAAGTGTAGTATGAGTACGTAAACAACGTGTAACCAATGAATATCCCGTCTAATCTCGAAGAAGTAGAGACGAGAGGTCGACTTCGACATTTACTATTGGTCCAATAATATCATCTCAATAATATAGTAAATCGGTGATTTTTATAAACATGATTGTAGTTCAATAGAATGAAGCAGGTAAGAAATTCTTTCTTTTATAGAAAATTTCCAAATTACTTTTCATCGTTTATAAAAATATTCTCAAACCGGGAAGAGGCAATACAACTTCAATAAGTTTCCAGGCAAGCAATACAAGCATGCGCAAATCATGTCGATGTTGTATGGCCCGATCTAACATAAATGTAAAATGTGCATTGCTGAGGGTCGAACGGCGCGAACCGTAGATGCATCTATTTAATCTGCCGAGGCGTTCGGCCCATTCCAGAATTTAAACACGCACATACAATCAATCAAGAAGTCATTAGGAAACAATTATCTAAAGAAAACCAATTCTCTTTTAACAATTTAGAAAAATAAAGTTTAATTCTTTTTTATAAATCCATTTACCAATTCGATAGGATTTAAGCAATCAATGGTCAATAAGGTTACATATATTCCAAGTATAGTATGCTTTTGGGTCCTAGACTACCCGGATAATGGCATAATAGTAGCTACACACGAACTCTCATCACCTCGTGCGTACGTAGCCCCCACAAATAGGAGCACATAACCAATTAATTCACCTATGGGGACAATTCCCTCTTACGAGGTTAGAAAGGAGACTCACCTTGCTCCAAAGCGTATTTCCAATACCAAGAAAGATTTTCAACTATCAATTTGGAGCCGAACGATCCAAAACTAAATAAACGAGTTAAGAACTAGTCAATACAAGCTCGCAAGATCGCATTCTAACTATTTAGGCAATTTCCCAACCTTAAACACAAGTTTCCTAAAATCCGATCCCGGGCCCACGTGCCCGGATTCCGAATTTTTTCGAAGAAAGTTTTTCTTTATAACCTAAGGATCAAGAATACATGATTTCTACTCTATTCTATAACAAATTTCGTGGTTGAATCTTGTTTTTAATAAAACCCTAGGTTTTGCTCTATTCCCATGATTTTCACTAATTTTTATATGTGTTAATCTACCCAAAACTCAAGTATTAAACTAAGAATAGGTGGGATAACTTACCTCAAGATGCTAGGTGAAGTCTTCTCTCAAAAGCTCCCAAAATCGCCCAAGAAATGAGTGAAAATGAGCAAAAATGGCCTAGAGCCCGAATAAATGAAGGTCATTGCCTTCTGCGATTTCCGCATGTGCGGTCCTGGGCCGCACCTGCGACCACCGCTTCTGCAGAAGGAAGATCGCTTCTGCAGTCTGGGACGCTTCTGCGGACAGGCCCACCATTTCTGCGGTTCCGCTTCTGTGGAGTTAGGGCCGCATCTGCGGTCTTGGGCTGCCTGGCCTTGGGCCGCTTCTGCGATAGGTGGATCGCTACTACGGTATCGCACCTGCGGTTTACCAACTGCAGGTGCGGTTATGACAACAATTAGCAGCTTTAGCCTTTTCCAAAAATTCCATTTCGATCCGTTAACTACCCGATATCCACCCGAGGCCACCGGAACCCCCAACCAATCATGCCAACCAGTCCCAAAACACATTACGGACTTGCTCAAGGTTTCAAATCATATCAAACAATGCTAAAACCACGAATCGACCTCCAATCTAAGCTTTATGCACTTTAGAATTTCAAACTTCTACTTTCGATGTTTAAATCTATCAAATCACGTCCGATTGACCTCAAATTTTGCACGCAAGTCATATTTGCCATTACGGACCTACTCCAACTTTCAAAATTGGAATCCGACCCCGATATCAAAAAGTCAACTCTCGATCAAACTTCTCAAAAACCTTAAAATTCTATCTTTAGCCAAATGACTCCGAAATGACCCACAGACCTCCGAATTCACTTCCGATCACGCTCCCAACACCAGAATCACCATACAGAGCTATTCCCAGATTCGGAATCCCAAATGGACATCGATAACACTGAAATGCACTTCAACCCAAACTTATGAAATTCTTTCAAAAATGCTGACTTCCACAATAGGTGCCGAAACGTTCATGGGTCTTCCAAAAACCTGATCCGGATATACGCCCAAGTCCGAAATCATCATGCGAACCTGCTGGAACCTTCGAATCCCGATTCCGAGGTCGTTTACTCAAAAATCCAACCTTAGTCAATTCTTTCAACTTAAAGCTTCCGAAATGAGAATTCTCTTTCCAAATCAACTCCGAACTTCTCGGAATTCAATTCCGACAATGCGTACAAGTCATAATACCTGAAGTGAAGTTGTTCATGGCCTCAAACCGCCGAAGAACGTGCTAAAGCTCAAAACGACCAGTCGGCTCGTTATATTCTCTCCCACTTAAACATACGTTCATCCTCAAACGTGCTAAGAACTGTGTTGGGGTTGTCCGAATTCACTATTTAACACCTCGAGCACCTACCCATGCTACCACAACTCAACTGGGCACCCTAGCTCGATCAATCTGAAGATATCCTTTTTCACTTAAGCAAGTAAGCCTTTAGAGCCTAATTCCAACATCCGGAAATGCTCTGTCAGGCCTGTTCCAACATACGCTCACCGTATCAATAACTACACGTAGCACCAAAATGTGACCGCGTACCTTAGCTGAATTCACAACTTGCACCACTTTACTCATAGGACCACAATAACATTCTTCGATCAAATAATCCGAAATTCCACGAATCGGATGCTCCCATTGCACCTCATGACCTACATAGGTCTTGCTCTAGCTCTTACAATACCGCCGCGACAGAAAAGATGTGTAGAAATTCATAACCGACTGCCGAATTCAACAAATCATTGGGTCTATATTCCCGAAAAGAACCATCACCTCATCCTGAACCAAATAATGATCTTAGCTCCTTAATATACTTCATATAATCAGATTGCACTGATCCTAAATCCAATGATCTCGTCTCACCTAGTACGAACTGATCATGCAATAAGCCACCCCGGACATGATCAAAAGTCTCATATGATGACCCAATATGCCAATAGGCCACCAATTAGAACGGAATTCAAAGGGAAATGAACTCTAGAAGGAACTACTCAACTCGCGCAACTAATATGAACTTTCCTCAGAAAATGGGAAACAAACACACACATAAGACGAAGTATGAAAACTGTATTCAACATCACACTATTGTGGCGCGCAACTTGATCCAAACATAACACTCGCCTAAGGAGGTGCACATCGAGCTAAATTGTTCATTAGAACAAAATACCGAATATTGGTCACAAGCACGCTAAGTGCATAATACTATCCCTGAGGGGACATATAGCGCTATAAGCTACAAAACTCAAGCACAACTGAGGTGTGATATACGATTTGACTCTCAAGAGCCATTTTGCTCATATAACATTATCTCTACGCGGAACCTCAATACATAAGAAAATTATAGAGCCGTTCACAACTCATACGGCACCATATAGCATCACATGAAATAGCCGACGACGAAATACCACCCTGATTACTCTTCCATAAGGAGTGCATTACTGAAATGAACATATCTGGCCTGATATAGAGCCCATATTCATACTTAAATCCATTCACAAACCTCAAGCCAATTCTGATCGTACCGAACTAGGTCCATAATCTTTCTTGGGTCCATAATAACCCTCTTTTCCCACAACAAACAAGAACAACTATCATAAGTGGAGTAATCCTCAATAGTCCCCAACCCAATAAATCAAGCGCCTTCCAGGCATCGATTACCAAATCAACGATATCACCACAATCTTTATACTTGGTTTAACTCTTCAATCAATCAAGTGACTACATGGCACACTTAAACCTTCCCGTGGGGCACGCTCCCACAACCTTCCGCAATAGATAACAAGTTTATACATCCAAACCACCGGTCGTACTAATGTCGAAAAGCGACCAAGAATCCTTAACCAGGATGCAAATCTTTTTTTTTTCACCAAACACCGATCTCAAATGACGCTGGAGACAATACCAACTTACTTTAAACATCCAAACTTATGTCCTGCCCATTCGAGCTCGTGACATTCTTGTCAACACCGAATTGCAACCTTGATCCTCACTTCAAATTCCATACCACTCACTGTACCCAACATTCCAATATACGATAGAACACGATTTTCATCATAACTCCGGAACCATTAATAGATTAACACTTCATCATATAAAAACATTTCACTTAGCTCACTTCAGGAGAACCATAGCAACACACAGGTGAATTTTCATAAACATAGAATATACAAACCTCTAAGTAGTGGTCTTAGCCACCACAGCCCCTTACGGGATCCGCCTACATATCACAGACCATAACAGTAGAATATTTCTGAATAACATCAATTACAGTGGCCGATAAGCCTCACACGTACCGTCACAAATCACTTGCATAACTTGATCACGCTGAAGGAGCTGATCACTACCACCAATATGCCAATTCAACTATGGCTAATCAATATGTCTTCTTCCAATATATCCTTGATTGCCTTAGAAATAACAATAACTCCATTCAACACATAACACACCCCATCCACACTCATCCCGAGTGACCTTGAATCACGAGACCACGCTGTCTCCAATCCCACAAACCATTTCATACCTCCCTTATGCGCACATTCACATTCTCAACTAGTATGTCCCTTCAGATAATCCCTCTACGAATCCGAAGTCTTTTCTCATTTGCCTCCCAAATGCTACACTGTAAGTCAAAACATTATAGAACATTCTGGGCCTCCTCTCATAAGCTGCTACAAAAGCTTGATTCTTAACCGTACCTATAGGCTCGAAATCATGAGGCACCACACTTTAACTTTTTAATTCACTAGGACCGTTGTTGAGAGCCACCCACTCTGACTTGGCCCCGAATATAATCAACTCCATGAATCTTCTAGCATATGAATACCCTCTCGACGAAGCACCCGGCAGAATCACTTCCCGTGAAACCTGCATCCCTACAAGGCATAAATCCAGAATCCTTCCCCGCGTCTGAACATAAGCCAATAAGGTCAACCATAGCATACCTTTAACAATTCCTTTGCTCAAATCACCTCTTAGGTTACTCTCCCTTAGATGAAATAACCCACCAATATGCTAATAACTAGAAATCTCACAATTAGACGACCATGCAATCCAATCGTAGGCGGTGGGACTCTTCCACTTAGCTTGAAGCCACTATTACATACCTCTCGAATTCACCAAGATCCTTTATCTCTCATTGACATGACCTTGCGCAATTAAACCGACAGATTCCTTGAAATCCCTCTATTAGCACTTCATGAACACCCTGAATTCCCATCAACATTCACATATTCAACCTCTTACCGGAATGGCCAGTAAAATCCTCCGCAGAAGCTTCGCCAACCACGCGACCGCTAACCTGCTTACAGGGAATAACCTACCTGTGGAAATCACTTTCCGACATCTTCCATCACTGTTGTCGGGGTACAATCACTACGACATCAATAACCCATCCTGAGTCCAAGCTCACTCTCTAGCTGCACAAGTCCATTCACCCCTCGTGGACATTAATTAGATGTGCGGCAACATCCGTCCAATTCAAAGTTATGTTGTATCCTTCTTCATCTCAAGCAGCTTCTTTCCGTTATACCAAATCTTTTGCCGCATAATAGCCCATACTTCAGCTTAAATCCATATACCCCAATCACCCATCACTAAAATTCGCAAACCATTCCAAACTCTCCTTAAGGTGCGTAGTCATCCTACCACCAAGCCCATACGCAACTCCGACACTCTCCCACTTCGGTGAAACTCACCCCTTTAATCGACTACTCGACCTTTGCCTCTTATACCTGGACTTCTAGAAATTTTAGCCACCGCCCGACACTCTCCACATGTCCTTCCTCATCCTTTACTGCTCAGTTGTTGCCTTAAATAAAATCTATCTTCGTAGCACTTGAACCCACAAATCGCTACTAACTTTAAACCTTTCCGAAGATCATCTTTCTCGAGCCGTCAACATTAGAAATACCGATTTAATTCTAAACCACTGCACCCTCTGATATCTGTCAGTCGTCTCTCCAATATTATTCCATAATACCCTGCCTCAAAGGTGGATTGAAAAGAACCATAACACCGACGAACTTAACATATTCAATCACGAACGACGAAACCACAACGCAGATGAAAATCCCATCACACATTGAAATCACTAAATCTTGTTACTCCATCACTCCAAATCTAGACATCCCAAGGCCAATTGTTTGTCCTCCGCTGAAAATTAAATACCAGCTGTCTGAATCGTGCACTAAGTAGACTTCCTTTCAAATCATTCGTTGGCCCAACACATAGGCAAGTATCCTACTATCAAGTCAATATTGTGCGATAACCAATTGTGAGCATCATAGCAACCTGTGCATAGCCTCCAAGCTCTTAGAAGCACAACTACCGAGACGAAATGATAGAAAAATCCCTTCGCAAGGCGACGACAATAGCCCAACCAACTATACTGGGAGAAACATCCCGCACCACATCTGTAGTACCATTACAATTCTTCAATTCTCGATTTATAGCAAGCGCTTCACGTCTCATAAGATTGAGTAGGAAAGAAACAAAGGCATAAGCCTCAAAGGAATCAAACCGCACGACGAGGAATCAAGAAGGGAAGTACTCCTAACAGCCTTGTAGCCTCCCAAAGATAAGTATAGACGTCTCCGTACTGATCCACGAGACTCTACTAGACTTGCTCATGACTCGTGGGACCTAAGGGAACCTAGTTCTCTGATACTGTGTTGTCACGACCCAAAATCCACTAAGGGTCGTGATGGCGCCGAACACCGCTGTCAGGCAAGCCAACCATAAATACTTAATTAATTTCTCATTTTAATTATTTAGAAAACATTTTATTTAAACAAATAAACAAATAAATAATAAATAATAAACTCCGCTGGATAAATGAGGATATCTTTACAAAATTTTAACTACTGAAGAATCCAATGATTATCTCAGAACCCAGTGTCACAAGTACGTAAGCAATTTCTACGAAATAATGGAATACAACAACCGTCCGGAATACAATATTGGACAGAAAATAAATACAGTAATCCGAAAGAGACTTGCTGGCTGCGGGTCGTTGCGGAAAATATAGCTCACCTATGTCTCTGTATCAACCATGTTGCTACACCCAGTAGGCCACTAGAGATGCATGTGCCTGTGCAACAAAAATGCACAGAAGTGTAGTATGAGTACGAAAACAACGTGTACCCAATGAGCATCCTGTCTAATCTCGAAGAAGTAGAGACAAAAGGTCGACTTCGACATTTACTAGTGATCCAATAATGTCATCTCAATAATATAGTAAATCGGTGATTTTTATAAACATGATTGTAGTTCAATGGAATGAAGCAGGTAAGAAATTCTTTCTTTTATAGAAAATTTCCAAAATCCTTTTCATTGTTTATACAAATATTCTCAAACCGGGAAGAGTCAATACAACTTCAATAGGTTTCCAGGCAAGCAATACAAGCATGCGCAAATCATGTCGAGGTCGTACGACCTGATCTAACATAAATGTAAAATGTGCACTGCCGAGGGTTGAACAGCGCAAACCATAGATTCATCTATTTAACCTGCCGAGGCGTTCAGCCTGTTCCAGAATTTAAACACGCACATACAATCAATCAAGAAGTCATCAGGAAACAATTATCCAAAGAAAACCAATTCTCTTTTAACAATTTAGAAAAATGAAGTTTAATTCTTTTTTTAGAAATCCATTTACCAATTCGATAGGATTTAAGCAATCAACTGTCAATAAGGTTATAGATATTCCTAGTATAGCATGATTTTGGGTCCTAGACTACCCGGACAATGGCATAATAGTAGCTACACACGGACTCTCGTCACCTCGTGCGTACGTAGCCCCCACAAATAGGAGCACATAACTAATTAATTCACATATGGGGACAATTCCTTCTTACAAGGTTAGAAAGGAGACTCACCTCACTCCAAAGCATACTTCCAATACCAAGAACAAGCTCAAACTCTCAATTTGGAGACGAACGATCCAAAACTAAATAAACGAGGTAAGAACCAATCAATACAAGCTCGCAATATCGCATTCTAACTATTTAGGCAATTTCCCAACCTTAAACACAAGTTTCTTAAAATCCGACCCCATGCCCACGTGCCCGGATTCCGAAATATTTCGAAGAAAGTTGTTCTTTATAATCTAAGGATCAAGAGTATATGATTTCTACTCCATTCTATAACAAATTTCGTGGTTGAATCTTGTTTTTAATAAAACCCTAGGTTTTACTCTATTTCCATGATTTTCACTAATTTTTATATGTGTTAATCTACCCAAAACTCATGTATTAAACTAAGAATAGGTGGGATAACTTACCTCAAGATGCTAGGTGGAAGCCTTCTCTCAAAAGCTCCCAAAATCGCCCAAGAAATGAGTGAAAATGAGCAAAAATGGCCTAGAGCCCGAATAAATGAAGGCCACTGCCTTCTGCGATTTTCGCATGTGCGGTCCTGGGCCGCACCTGTGACCACCGCTTCTGCGGTCTGGGACGCTTTTGCGGACAGGCCCACCGCTTCTGCGGATTTAGGGCCGCAACTGCGGTCTTGGGCTGCCTGGCCTTGGGTTACTTCTACGATAGGTGGACCTCTTCTGCGGTATCGCACCTGCGGTTTACCAACCACAGGTGTGGTTAGGACAACAACCAGCAGCTTCAGCCTTTTCCGAAAATTCCATTTTGATCTGTTAACCACCCGAAATCCACCCGAGGTCCCCGGCCCCCGGGACCCCCAACCAATCATGCCAACCAGTCCCAAAATACATTACAGACTTGCTCGAGGTCTCCAATCATATCAAACAACGCTAAAAACACGAATCGACCTCCAATCCAAGCTTTATGAACTTTAGAATTTCAAACTTCTACTTTCGATGTTTAAACCTATCAAATCACGTCCGATTGACCTCAAATTTTGCATGCAAATCATATTTAAAATTACGGACCTACTCCAACTTTCAAAATCGGAATCCGACCCCGATATCAAAAAGTCAACTCTCAGTCAAACTTCTTAAAAACCTTAAAATTCTATCTTTAGCCAAATGACTCCAAAATGACCCACGGACCTCCGAATTCACTTCCGATCTAAATATGAATCGGAAAATAATGAGTAGACTAAAATAAGAGCGATCAATCTTTATTGATAGTGTCGTTTCTTCTTTCATGAGATAGAGTAGATGATCAATTTTGCATCCTTTTTTGGAAGGAAAATAAAAGGAGAGAACAGAGAGAGAAAAACCAAAAAGTCCCCCCTTTTTTGAGAGTTCTCCCCCATATATAGTCTTGGGGTTCTTGCTATCTTCTTTAGCCGATGTACCTTCACACTGTGACCATTTTTGTCGTTGCTTGAACATTGTTTTTAACTTAATGTACATTGTGGGTGCTTAGACTGAAGTAGGTTGTGGTGCCTCTCATTATCCCGCTACTTAGGCGGGATCCCAACTGGGTCGGCTACTGTGGTCAGATTTTGACCTATATATGGATAATATACAAAATTAAAATAATTTTGGTAAATAAGTTTTAAATATTGTATAGGAAAGAAAAAACTCTTTTAGAATTAGTTAAATTATGACTCGTTTGTTAATTCAATGGGCTTTAACAACCAAATTGAGAGATCCCCGCACCATTGACACACTATCAAGTGGAGTGTAAATGTGTAATTGAGGGATAAATTTTCTGTTTAATGAATCTTTAAGCGTGGTTTTGTGACTGGGAGATAAGTACGGGGGAAAATTCCGTGAAACACAAGAACTTAAGTGTGCAAAGTATAATTTCAAAAACTAAAGAGGTGGCGGGTAAAATTTTATCAAATTGGGGCAAAATCAAAAGGCGCGGTCTTTGCCCTTTAGATGAAAATTTTAGTCTTCTCGTGGAAGCAACCATCAATGGCGAAGAGCCAAACCTCAGTAGGAAGTGAAGAGCCTTCTTCCTCTCGCCCATGGGAATCTTATCACACAGTCTACACCAGCGCCAAAGCTGGTAATTTTGATTAATTTTTTCTTTTTTTTGAAAATTTAGGTATTTTCAATCATTTTAATGTAATTAATTGCTAAATTCATCTGTAGGAAGTGTAATTTCACAAATTAAATGTTCCTGGATAATGCATAGCGAATTGATTAATTGATTTATTTGACTTTACTTGTTTAAACCACTGTCAAAATTGTGCTGGATGATTGAAATTGTAGGAATGGAAGGAGTGGACAAGGAAAAAGTGCAGAGGATAGTGTATGAAATGAGTAAAGGGTCAAAGTATTTTGAGAATGAGGAAAAGAAGGAAGCTTATATGAAGCAGAAAATTGAGAACATGCGTGCTCAGTACTCTAAACTTACTCCACAAGATATATCTCATCATCAGAAGGTAATTTTTTATGTCAATTAGGAAAATGGTTATGCTTCCAATGTGTCACGTGGGGACCTAATTGTCTATTTCTTTCTATCTATGTTCTCTACACACACGATTTGATGTGTATTGGCTGCATTGAGTGTCTTTGACTGGGTATCTATGATAAAAGATGTAATGCCATTGCGATTAAGGAAAAGCGATTTTAAAGTGTAGGATCAGTTGACTGCTGCCATATAAAGATATTCCAAGTTTGCAATTATGAAATTCTAAATGTAAGTAGAATGAAATTCAATTAGTTTTGCGCTCAGTGGAGATATGAGAAGGGCTGGGGGTGGAAAAGAAAAGAAACAAAGATGTGCGTGGAAGTGTTTTATCTAAGGATTATCATGAGCTTTATCTGACATTGAGAATTGCATGGTACTTTTCACTATGGGCATGGCCTCATATGGTACTATTGAGGCTTCATCTGAACTTAAACAGAAGTGCTGTTTTACAGTTCGCTTTTCTTGAGCTGGCATTGCCCCATCCCTAGTGAGAAATTTTTTATTACTTCTAAGTCTTTTAAATCTAGCATCTCATTATTATTAAATGTCACGTCAAGGGCTCAGAATTGGTTCACTATAAAATTAATAGTTGGAAATAGTTGTTTGTTGACATTAATCCCATCTTTCCATTGTTGGGTCTTGAGATCATCTGCTTCTCTTGCATTGTAGCTTTGGCTTTCTTTTTCCCCTTTTCTCTGTTAGGGTACAAGGTGGCTTTAACTGCATATGCAAACTTCTCATTATTTTCTTTTGATATGAGATTAACTATCCTTTTTTTTTTTTTAACTTTTGTCTAAGAATATTATTTCTTCTTTTTTGCCAGATGGCTGACAAAAGGATTTTAGAGCTAGAAGCCACACGTGATTTGTCAAGGATTTGGCTGCATGTGGATATGGATGCTTTTTACGCAGCTGTTGAAGCTTTGTGTAATCCTTCATTAAAAGGGAAGCCAATGGCTGTTGGCAGCATGTCCATGATTTCCACGGCTAGTTATGAGGTTCGAATTTCAGATGAAGAGCTTTTAGGTTAATTGAAGATGCTTGCTGCACGAATGTGGCTGGTGGATATTCATGTTTAACTCATTTATAGTTTATCTTTCAGATTCCTATTTTGTGAAGTTTGTTGTTGTATTTTTTTCTTTGTCCTTTTTCCTTTGTTGAAACATCATGAACTCATGCTTTATAGGCCCGTAAATTTGGTGTTCGTGCTGCGATGCCTGGATTTATTGCACGCAAACTATGTCCAGAGTTGTTATTTGTCCCTGTAGACTTTCAGAAGTATACTCATTACAGTGACTTAACAAGGAAAGGTTGCATACTGTACTTCTAAGGACTTCGCATATTTTGATTGGTATGTGCCTAATTATTTGGATTATTAACCCATCTCTTTTCATAGTTTTTCAGAATTATGATCCGAACTTTCTGGCTGCTAGCTTGGATGAGGCATACCTTGATATTACTACTGTTTGCGAAGAGAGAGGCATTACGGGTGGAGAAGTTAGTCTACAGTAGATTTTGCCCCATCTTTATCTATTTCCATTAGAATTTCCTCCCTATCTTATGTGTCCCTGCTTTACCTTGCCCTTGACTTTGTTTGTCGGTAGTCTTGTTGATCCTCCTTTTTTTGGTTGTTCCACTCCTTTAAGGTGGCTGAAGAGCTCAGACAAAGTGTACACCTTGAGACAGGTCTCACGTGTAGCGCTGGAGTGGCACCAAACCGCTTACTTGCTAAGGTATTGGAAATGAATTATTTTATATCTGTCCTTTCATGAAATGAATATGCGTTTCGACATAGACCATTCTTGAGGCATCTACAGGATGCATTAGTTTCTGCATTCAAGCTATGGGCATCATCCAAACTAGTATGTCTGGGTATGCCTCACACAGACTAGGAAAAAAATGCATTATAATTTTCGAAAACTATGAGAAAGGATAGATTGAAATTTCAACTAATTAGGCACCGTCCACCTATTCGTACTTTTGTATCAAAATGAAGATGCGGATTGCCGAATAATAGCTTCTCTATTCCTTCTCACAGGTTTGTTCGGATATCAACAAACCTAATGGCCAGTTTGTTTTGCCAACTGATCGAAGTGCTATCATGACATTTATTTCTTCACTTCCAATAAGGAAGGTATTGAGAGTAGCTGTTTTTAGGCTCTTTGGTTTGTGAAGTATCTTATTCCAATTAGGCAGTTCAGTGCTGCTTTTACATTTTCGGATGTAGAATTATAATCTGACATTCAGGAAACTATGTACAGATCGGGGGCATCGGTAAGGTCACCGAACGCATTTTAAATGATGTCTTTGGAATAACAACCTGTGAGGATATGCTGCAAAAGAGTAGTTTCATTTGTGCCCTGTTTTCTCGTTCTTCAGCAGGTTTGTTAATGATATAATCCATATCTTCCATTTCCTCTTAATCTGACAAAAACACAACCTAGAACTATTTCATAGAAACTTCAAGCTCGATTTGAGCTGTATACTTTGATATTCTGTTGTGTTTGAGAGGTCTTTTTCAAAGTTGATTAACTGGCGTGGTCACTGTTTGTTTCCTAATTTTGCCGTTCTTACTGTTTATGATGGGTTCTTCTGTATATTGACAACATTTCATTTGCCTCTTTGTTGCAGACTTTTTCCTTTCCGTCGGTCTAGGGCTTGGCGGAACTGATACTCCTCAATATAAGATGCGAAAGAGTATAAGTAATGAAAGAACTTTTTCAGCCACTGAGGATGAAGCTTTGCTTTTTCAAAAATTAGGTATGGTTTTAGGCTTTCTGTTGGGATTTCTGCTTGTCCGGCCTATAGATATGTTTTTTCCCTCTCAGGTTTTGAGCATGGAGAAATCTTTCTTCAGCCGGAACTTTTGCATGTGTTTTATAATCATTTGGTATGATCTCAAGGTTAATTTCGTCAACTTTGGCTTGCAGTTGATCTATCAGAGATGCTTTCTGCTGATATGATAAAGGAGGGTCTTTTTGGGCGAACATTGACGCTAAAACTGAAAACCATATCCTTTGAGGTACTTCCAACATTTTGCTTTAGTGACTTCTATTACATAAATTCAGGTTATTTTTATTTATAATTAGCTGATATATTCGAAGTCTCCAGGTTCGAACTCGAGCGGTGACTTTGCCTAGTTACATATGTTCAAGTGAAGAAATCTTGAAACATGCTTCAAAGCTGCTGAAGGCCGAATTTCCTGTTTCTTTGAGACTCATGGGTGAGCGGTTCAACATTGTTCAGTGCTTTTAGTAAATATGATGTCTTGTGTGGTTTCCCTTCTCTTAATTGCTCAGTGCTACAAATAAGTTGTGATTGTTTCTTTTTTCTTTTTAACTTTTTTTTTGTGTGGGGGGTTATCTGATTATTGTGTTCTGTGGAATGGAATCAAGGACGTGCCTCAATTAAAGATGCAAATTCATGTGTGGCTGAAATCGTCTAAAAATCAGGCGAAGTATCTGTAATAATTTGTATTCCTTTGTTACCAAAATACACTTCAAAACATTTTTTTAGAAGATTATAAGCTGTCTTGATCAAACATTGGTCCTGCTTTTACATCTTGGGGGAATAAAACCATCTTCCTTCCTTCTGCGTAATTACTGCATATGGAGAAGGAGCGAGGATGTTGAAAACAAAGTGTTAAAATCTTCAATACACGATATCAATTGAAAATCGGTAGCATTGTGTAGCTTGCAGTTTGCAAAATTTCTCTCTCCAAAACCTTTTGAAGCTCTACTATCAGATTAAAGGGGAGGTTAGGGCTGCTAATGAATACACATTTGAAACCCATAATTTCCCATGGTGAAGAAGGATGAGATTATGAGGCGGAGCAAAAGAAGCAATTATAGAGAACAGTCTCATAGATTTTTTTGATTCCTTAGGTTATTTGGATTTGCTGTTTTATTGGTCTTATTTTGATTTATAGGAAGGGATTGATTTTATCCCTTTTTACAACCGTAGAGGGGTATTATTATTTTGTGATTTGCCTCTTTATTCATCAGACTTTATCAAACAATTTTTAGATGCTGCCCCACTCACTTGCCGGTTGCCGTGTTTCTATAACTTTTAATTGCAGTTATTGGTTAAACCATCCATTTATGAGTATGCTTTGGGGAAACAAAAAGCCCAAAACAGAAGCCAACTCCATTTAAATTCTTCTCTCTTCCCTGAGCTAGAAATGACATGTTCAGTTGTCACTCTAGAATGTTGTGTTATTTGACTGCAAATTTCCAGCATGAGGCATTTTGACTAAGCAGTTGAACTTTTCCATCAGGACTTCGTATGTCTCATTTCAGTGACGACAAAAATGGCATTCCAGCTGATCCTACTCAAAAAACCCTTTCTGATTTCATTCTTTCCGGAGATGCTTCTGGAGGAAAGATGAGTGATTACAGGCCCTTGGTTTCTGATGTTTGTGATAATACTTTCTCAGTTAATTTGAATTGTTGTCCTACCTACTCTGCTGAGACATCTTGTGATCTGCGTGACTCGTCAATGGAGAACCAGACATCAGATTCTACTTTCAGTTGCAGGATATTAAGGAACATTAATGAAGAATTGAATGGAACTGTTGTACCTCAAAGTAGTGAACCTGGAGCTAAGGTATACTTTCCCCCCTAAAGAGCTAAGGCATACATATATCACCAAAGAAAGAGTTGTGATTCAAATACTGTGATTTTTAATTTTCAACATGTGTTTGAATTCAGGTTCATGAACCAACAAATACTGATCATAAAATGAAGTCTGAGAAGATCGATTCTTACACAGGTCAATTGGAGGCATGCCACCGGGATAGTTGGAAAAATGGTTTTAGCTGTGTGGCTGATGAAGCAGGGTCTATATCAGATCAGAAGCAATTCTTTGTTTGGGTGGATGACTACAAATGCTCTATTTGTGGTATTGAGCTGCCTCCAAGTTTCACTGAAGAAAGGCAAGAACATTCTGATTTTCATCTTGCTGAAAGGCTGCAAGGTGAAGAATCAGGTAACAACCACAGGAGTTTCGTGCGACAACAGAGGTACCTTCTACTTCATGATGTTTATGATACAAGAATTTATTTCCCCATCCTGCTAAGCGCGATTGTTTCGAGTATATTTCTTTTCCTTTTGTTTTGCCTTTCACTTCTCGGTATTGGCTGTGTCGTCTCATTTCTTTTGAATTCTTGTTAGGGCTGCCCAAAAAGGCCATACTGGAAGCAGCGGTCGGCAGAAAAAGAAACAGAAATCATCTCCAACTGCTAGCAAATATGTACCAATTGATGCGTTCTTTGTCAAATCAAACCAGAACTTTTGAAAGGCATAAAATAGTGAAAATCTATTTATTCAGAAAATAACGATAAATCTATCCATGTATTCTTTGTATATAATCGTGTAATCCTTGTATATAGTAACCAGATGCAACAAGTGTTATAGTTAACTTCCAAGGGAGTAGATCAGATTTGCTGACATAAACCAGCAATGAATTGTTAGTCTAATTCGTGTATTATCTACAATACAATGTCCTCTTACGTTGCTCGTGTTCTATTCAAATGATATAACTCTCAGTTATGGTGGAATGGTGCACTTTATCAAACCCGTGACGACCAATTTTAAAAAATAAAAGTACATGGCGTTTTTTTTTTTGGCGATAGGGGAATCAGAAGTTTCCCAGCAAATTTATTGTGGGGGGAGTGAAAATTCCTCAAGTTTACGCTACTCGGACAAATTTCCGATATCTTATCGTGCTTTGCGTTTGCGATATTAGGCCACGTTATGTTTAAATCCTGTTCTTTGCTTTGCTTAGGCAAATAGCTTAACCTTTGGACTTTCCCTCGGCTAATATTTTTTTTTTTTTTTTTGGATGAACTAGTGTTTTTGGGAAGGTGATATTCATTCACTTTATACAGATGAGAGATCATATTATATGATTAATTGGGATATATGAATTGATGCTTTATGCACAAGAATAAAATGTTGTGATTAGTAAAAAAATTCAGTCATAGTTTGTCCTGTTATGATTATTTGAAAGATAATGAGTTCACATGATAAATTCTTTCTTTTGCACAGATTGCAGTGTTCAAAATTGAAATTAAAAAGTAAAATTGATACGATGTAAAAACGTATTTTCTACCTTGTTATATCATCATCCACTACCTCCTATTCGCAGCCCTATTCTATCCCTGATTCCCTGCTCTACTCTACTCGAAAAATAGGAGAAATATATAAATCTAAAATGATATCCAGAGAGAGAGAGGAAAGAAGAAAATTTTAGTACTGTTATGTCTACTTTGTAAGGGATTCCACAATTTCATAACTTCAAAATTTTAAAACAATGAGTTCATATCCATGCACCAAATGCCCAATTGCTGTTAGAAACTCCACAATTCAATCCCCTCATCCAAGAACACCCACATCTAGGAATAAAAAAGCTTCTTATCCTTTCAGTAAAACTAAATCCCTCATCTCCCAGATTTCACTCTCTAGTAGCTGCTCATCCTTCAGTCACCAAAGTAAAGCAGATAATCTCAACCAATGTCTAGCCGAAACAAGAACCTATAGTTCTATTTCTGAAGACAAATATCCCACTATGTCAGAAATTATGGAAGCATCAAGAGCCCAAAATCTTGATCTTCAGCTTCAAAAATTGGGACCCTTTTTTAGAATAACAGCTAGGAGCTTAAAAACACAAAGGGAGCTTGGGAAAGCCGAGGGTTTGATAAGGATGTGGTTTCAAGGTAAAATTCTACACTTGGACTCCATAAGACTAAAGAGAGAGACATTGGGGATGGAAAAATCAATATTTGGGATTGGCTTGTTTATTGGAGCAGTTGCAATTAGGCATGGTTACGATTCTGGTTGTGGAAAAGCTGAGTTGCTGGCCATTTATGACACTGAGCTTTATCACTCCAAGGTCATTCACCACCCCCTCTTCCATTTCAGTCACAATTTTTGAATTCATGATTTTATTGCATAAAAATGTGTTCTTTGGTGTAATTTTCTTCTTCTGAGTTAGTTATCCTATTGATGCATTGTTTCCCGTCTTTGGACTGGGACTTAGAGCTTTCAACAACAATTAGGGTCTGGGGAGGATAGTGTGTACCCACACCTTACCCCTACTCCGACAGGAGTAGAGAGGCTGTTTCCGAAAGACACTCGGCTCAAGAAGACGGAAAAGACGAGAAGAGAAGGGAAGGGACAATATATTAGTACCATCAAATAGAAACCAAATAAATAATAACTTCACAAGAACTAGAAAATAGTTGAAATGCAATAACAAAATCAGAAAATAAGCCCCGATGTTATGAAAAACGTAAGGATAATGTGAAAACAACATGAACCGCTAGCAGTCTAAGACCACCCCTATCGAACTAGCCTCACCCCTGGACTCGACTAGGTCTTAACCTACAACCCTAATGCTCGACCTCCACACCTTCCTATCAAAGGTCATGTCCTCGAAAATCTACAGCAACGCCATGTCCTGTTTGATCACCTCTCCCCAATACTTCTTAGGCTGCCCTCTACCTCTTCTCGTTCCCGCCAAGGCCAAACTCTTGCACCTCCTCACTCCGGAGCATCAGGGCTCCTCTTCCGCACGTGCTCGAACCATCTGAGCGTCGCTTCCCGCATCTTGTCTTCCATAGGAGCCACACTCACCTTCTCATAACTTCATTCATAATCTTATGCATCCTAGTATGCCCGCATATCCACCTCAACATCCACATCTCTGCCACTTTCATCTTCTAGATTGGGACCTATGAACTTTATTTATTTATTTATTTATTTTCTACAAGGTTTGTTTTCACAAATCTTGGAGTGAAATGGCTGAATAGTGCGGAATAGATAGATTCATATAACTGACCCAGTTAATTTAAGATTGAGGCTATTGGTTGGTTAATGGTCGTTTTATAGAAATAAAATCAGGAATTGTTCTAAAAATTGAATGAGAGCCGTTAACTAATAGGAGTAACATTTTAATGATGGTTCCTGTAGAAAACTATAGTGTACAACCTGATGGTGATTCTGGTTCTCTTCCTATTAGATTTTCTTTATGATCGAAAAATTCTCGAGGGCCAATTGGTGCACGGTTTGAAATTTAGTGGATAATGGACCAATCCCTCTATCTTTCTCCACTTAAATTTCAGATTTTTGTCTGCATGAGGATCTGAACCCATGCGCCTAATTCACGTATTACACACTGTTCTTACCACTAGATCATGGCCCTGAAAGCCTCATTAGGTGCTTTTACTTCATCATATTAGGTATCACATTTATTGATGTTTACTTTCTAGTTTGTGTTGCTTCAAGTAGAAAAGTGGGTCTCATCTTTGGCTTCTCTTTCAATGTAACAGCTTGTGAGGTTCTACACAAGGATTGGTTTCAAGTCAGTACACCAAGTTACTGGAGAATCACTGGGAGATGTTGGTCACATGTTGGTCTGGGGTGGCGTAGGAACTCGCATGGATGCAGATATTGAAGATCTTCTTGTCAAATGGTGCACAAGATTTAAACCGAAGAGTTAAATTGACTCAAGGATCTCAGTCAGTTTTCTTTATAGCACAATCTCTTTTGCCAAAGTTTTAGGTGTATATATGAAAACTGACGATGGGCTACCACTATCCCATCACCACAGACTTCTCAGCTGTGAAATGACTCCCTAATAATCTGAATACTAAAATAAGTGTAGTTTATGTTTTTCTTTTCAAAAGAAGAGTTGTTTCTGCAATATATCAAAATGACGAGCATTTTCACCAAACTTAAAGATCTATAGGATGATGATCTACCAAACATTGTGTGTTTGGCATTTGTATTCTTATAACATTTGTAGACAGACAATAATAATAATAAACCCAGTATAATCTCACATAGTGGGGTCTGACGAGACTAGTGTGTATGCAGACCTTGTCTCTACCTTGTGGATAGAGAGGCTTTTTCCGATAGATCTTATAACATTTAAAGAGACCAGGGGGAAAAATCCAATGCCACAATATTAGTTTTCCAATCAAAACGCAACTTTTATCTATCCCTTTAGAAGTTTTTAGGTTCGTCTAAAATAAGGTATGATGCAACAAGATAAAACTCTTAGTATTACTACGTTTTATCTCGTGGAGTATTTGATTCATAAACTGACGGGGCCCTTTTTTTTCTCCTCTCCTTAGTTTATGAGCAAAAGTGGTGTTTGAATTTGAATTTGGGTATAGTTTTGACATAATTAAGTTTGAGTCTGGTTTTCAAAAAACATCTTGGCATACAATACAAGTACTTAAGTTCATCTACCATTTTTCATTTCAGGACTTCACTTATAAATGCTGAAATGAGAGTTTAAAAAAAAAAAGACATGTAAAAAGAATAAAAATTAGGGATTTTTACCTACCTATACTACATATGAAACTAATTTACCTTCCCTAATCAAGTTTTAACTTAATTATATGGTCATATATAATTTACCAATTATATACAAATTATTTTTAAATGAGTATACTATGTAGCCTTTTAATTTAGTAAATCCCAAAAGATTCTCACAATTTCTTATTACCCACACAAACTCCAATCTTTCTAAAGGATTTTCCTCTTTCCCTCCTTGAAATCAACCCTCTTTCTATACTAATTCTATAATGTTTTTCTTCTAAAACTCATAATTTTCTCCAACAGTGGCGACGAAAGGGGTTAATTTTTTATCGATTTGAATTTTGCCATGGCTGAAGTTTGGAGCTTTTCTGGGTCTCCTTATTTCTTGTTGGTATTCCGATGGCGGGCTAACAATAGATGTATATTAATTATTTGGCTAGATTGTTCGAATTTAATTATCAATCAATAAATTTTGAAGGTGTTTGACTAGGCTGGACATAATTTGGTAAATACCGAATTACCGTACCGAAATCGAAAGTTTTGGTATTTGGTATACGGTATTTTGGTATTTGGTTTAAATTTTTTTAAAAAAATTGGTATTAGGTATGGTATTTGGTATTTTAAGATAAAATTACGAAATACTGATGTCGTACCGAAATATATATTATATTACACAAAACATATTATCAATTATAACATAAATATAAAAAATCTAAAATTTTATTTTCCTTTATTCTCAAAGTTCATCAATTAACTCTAAACAAGCAACAAGACACTTCTAATGATCAAATATTCTTTTATGTACAATTTTCTCTATTTGAGTCCTTATTTGCTAGTTTTGGACAAATTTTTTGTCAACAAACGTTTTGAGTTTTTTGTATTTTTGAGTACTTTAATTAAGAATATTAGAGTGTATCTCTCTATGCACTAGTTAGTATTCAAACCGAATAAAACGAAGTTACCGAACCGAATAAACCGAAAATGAAAGGAGAAAAATCGAACCATACCGAATTTAATTAGGTACGGTATTGGTATAGGATTTTAAGAAACCGAATACTGAAAATACCAAACCGAATACCGTACCATACTGACCGACGAACAACCCTATGTTTGACTCTCCACCATTGACAAACATTAATTCGAATTCGAATTTTCAAAAAAATATTTTTTGTTTAGATATTGTGTTATTGCAAACGATTGGAAATATTCCATGGAGTTTATATCTCGATTTCGAAGGTATTTGGTGAAGATTAGATTTGATTTGGATGGATTTTTATATTGAAATTCGAAGAAGAAGTAGAAGAACACCACATACAAAATATATACAATTATATACAAAATACATATTGTATAAAATTTGTATGAAAATTGTATTTAAGTTGTATGATGTTGTAGTTGTGTTTAACTGGGTAAGAATGATGTATGAAAGTTGTATACTGTATAATTAGTTGTATGATTTATTTTTAGTATGTATGTTGTTGTAGATATATCAAAATTTGTATTAAACTTATATAAAATTTATTTTTATTTTGTATGTTGATGTACCATACATTATTATTTTCTTAAAATATGTAATTATGACAAAGAGAGAGAAGAGTTGCTCTAATTATGGATTAAAATAGGTAATACACAACTAGAAGGAGTCTTATTTAGATGGAAGGACAATTAGAACTTCGTTTCCTTCGGTTACGCCTTTTTCCAAGCAAAGAATTCCCTAATTTAAGGCACTAATAATAAATTGTATATAAATTATAAGAAAAACTTATTCAGGGTGTGTAATATATAAAACTTGAATAATTTTTGTAAAAAAAGTTTCAAATAGGAAGGAAAAAATGTAAAAATTGCACGGGGCGCCTTATTTGGTCGCCCCCATTTAACCTATACACATTTTTTTAAAAAAGTTTTAACCTGTACCCAGTTTTTAAACAACTTCAGCCCCTTTCTCCTCCTCCTTTTCCTCCTTCGTTTTCTTCTTCTTCTTCTTCTTCTTCTTCTTCTTCTTCTTCTTCTTCTTCTTCTTCTTCTTCTTCTTCTTCTTCTTCTATTAACAACTGAAAGACACTATGATTAATTCTCTAATACTACCATCATTCCATATGTTTGACCTAATTAAGCAGCCTTCAATCAATTATTTTTTGTGTTTATCCTATTTCTCAGCCACTGCTAGTCACTTTTCTGGCATCCTAGAAGTTGAGCCATTGCCACGTTGGAGTGTTTCTTCTGCATTGTTACAGAAGACAGATACAATAGGATTCACTGCATTGTTTCATAACTTCAATGAAGTATTTCTGTGGTGTGATTCCTGATCATGCTCTTCTAAGTTTCAATTTTTGGATGGTGAAAGTTGCTCGTTGGAAGTAGGCAGCTGAAGCGTTAGGTATCTGCATGTAGATTTGAAGAACGACAACCAAATGCCAGGAACTGCTAAAACGTATGCTTTGTATGTCAAATCATGTTGAAGATGTCACATTGTTATGTTTTGGCGAACTTCAGCTCTAGCCAGTTACAAACGAAAACTTCAGCTCTAGAGCTGAAGTTCGTCAGTTACAAAAACAAAAACTTCAGCTCTAGAGCTGAAGTTCGCCAGTTACAAAACAAAACTTCAGCTCTAGAGCTGAAGTTCACCAGTTACAAAAACAAAAACTTCAGCTCCAGAGCTGAAGTTACGCGAAAAAGTGGGTACACTTGCAATTTTTTTTGCAAAGCGGGCACAAGTTAAAACGTGACCCAAAAAGCGGGTATAGATGCAAATGCCCCGGAAAAAATCCCTAAAAATTAAGTGATTAGTTCATAAAAGTTAAGCTCTTTAATTTGGGAGAAAATAAAAAATAGCCAGATTTACAACTGGTCGTTCAAAAATAGCCCAATTTCAAAAGTAATCGAAATTTAGCCACTTTTCATGTAAAGATAAATCTGAGCGAAAATACTGTTCAAAACCCGGAAAATATGCCAGTATATTATACTGGAGTTCCAACAAGTATAATTGTGCAGTATAATATACTGGAGTTTGGAGCACCAGTGCTCCAGTCTCCAGTATATTATACTGGAGTCAGCAAAGTATACTGGTCCAGCATAATATGCTGGAGTTCATACACAGGAGCACTGAACTCCAGTATATTATGCTGGACCGGTCTTTGTTGCAGTAAAATAGTGGCTATTTTTCATTGATTTCATAAACGCTGGCTATTTTTGAATGACCAGTCCGAAAACTGGCTATTCCGTGCTATTTTTACCTTTAATTTCATATCCTAAAAGCAAGCCCGACTAACTATGGATCAGACGTTAAAGCCCACTAATATTGGGCCCATCACTGCATCATCGACCCGAATATATCTAGTTAATACATAAAAATCTACCATCTGATTTACTTAAGCTCCCATGTAGTAGGTCTTTGTTCAAGCCCTAATGTCGTCTCGTCGAGAGTACCGGGATTCTGACTCGAAACGTCACCGTTCCCGATTCGATCAAGAACCCAGGTAACACATTTGGGAACTTATTTCCACTTGCATTTCGAGAAGAATTACAAAATACGCAAATGAGTTTTACTTTTAAAAGAGATAAGGAAGAAGAAAAAAGTTGATATTAGTTTGTTATCTAGGAATTTCAGATGCGGTTAGAATTTCCTGTGGTTATAAAGTTTTCTCCTTTTTTCTTTTTGTATCAGTGTTCACATGAAAATTAGTTATGTGAAATTGAGGTTTATGTTCAGGACTAAGCTTAACGGACCACTACCTTGGCTATTGGTTACGTCTGAAAGACTGAAATGAAAGGATTGCTAATAGGAAAAATAGTGGAGTGAGAAAAAAGAACCTTTTTTGGTCTGAGTATAAAGTTTATTGAAGAAAAATAGTAGATGGATTGACTAATAAAAAATCATTGGACTGAGAAAAAAGAACCTTTTTATGGCCGTTGAAATTTAAAGCTTACGGACAAAAAATGGACGGGTTGCTGTATGAAAAATAATGGAGTGATAAAAAGGAAGCATTGTTGATTTTGAGATTTAAAGATAGATATATCTTGAACTACTTCACAACTGGAAAGAGTTAATTTTATTTTGAAAAATTGGGGTTCTATTTTATTAACATTTTGTGCTTTGTTTGGAATTTTACTTAATCTGTAAATGCTGTGTGTTTCGGGCATACAAATCTCGTGTGCTATTAATCTGTATCATATTTGTTCTTGTTAGTCCAAAGAGATCTAGGAAGCACAGTAGACCAGAAGCTGAGAGGCCACCTACCACACACAATTTAGATAGTGGAAACAATTCAGAACGAGATCTAAAACACCACCGCAGGCTGCAAGATGCTGTGCCTCTTGATGCTTCGTCAGCACAAGATTCCAAGTCAGAAAGAACTGCGAAGAAACCATCTGAGAATGTAACAGTTAAAGATGATGGGATCAAAGAGCTGTCTGATCACAATGAAGGATCTCGCCATCGATCATCCAAAAACTCTTCAAACCCAACAGAAGCACCTCGTTCTACATCATATTTTCAGGTTTCTGTGTTTTGTTGACATCATTTTCCTTCTCGTGTCAGTTTGTATTAGATTATGCTTATGCACTATTGGCACGGTAGAACTTTGATGACCAGGTTCTTTGGAGAGGTTTGCTCCTAGAACTCAGTTGAAGCACGCCGAAAAACTTAATCATAGTTCCTATTTCAAGAAGAAAAAAAAAGAACTTGATCATAGTTTCTTTTTTCATTCGTGTGCAAAATTTGGATACCGCCACTGGTGTTGGTGGAGAGGGGTTGGGGAGTGGAATTCAGCTTAGCTAGAGAACTAATGAAACCAGAGAATCCTTCTTTTAACTTTAATTTTTTTCATTTATATTTTTAAGCAGTTATATTTGATTTGATTTGTCTGTATCTAGATAATTTGGTGTGTTCAATTTGAGCATCGTAAGAATAATGTTGCTTCGTTCCTTTCCTCCCAGTTCTTTCTTATTACTCAGCCTCATTAAGAAACTACAATTTTAATTCTTAAAGAAAGAACAATGTTGCTTAAAAATAAAATATATATGCTATGTATCAAAAAAATAAATAAAATAAATTACAGCTTCTGAACTTGAGTAGACGAAGATAGATTTGCCTCAAACTAGTGCATTGATTTTGTTTATCTGTTTTTGTTCCTTATATTGGGGCTGATGTTGTGGGATTGTTCAGCCTGTTGATTCCAAGTAGATCCGTGTATATAACAATGTTAGACTTGCCTGTGCATGTCTTATAACAGCACGATGAGCGTGGTAGTGCTGGGCAAGTTGATCGAAGCTCCAGGCATAAGGCAGCAACTGGTGAGTTTCCACATATTATCCTAGCATTTTGATGAGTATTGAACTTTCCATTATTTTTTTTCCTTTTTCTTTGCCGAGGAGCAAAAGCAAGGATTGGACCGTTGTATGACCTCTAACTCTTGATGTCTCACTTGACTTGGTGATCAGATCTTTATATTCTGTCATGAGAGACCTCTTTATCTATTGCTTGGTGCTGTGATAGGAATTTAAATTTGTTATCAGTACGTTATTATTTTCTTTTATAATGGTGGTTTCCATGCCAGGTTTAGCGCATCTCAATTATTGCACCGGCTACCTGCTACCTCCCACCAGTATAGATATTTTGCCCACCAAGACTTAGGCAACGAAGATGAAATCACCTAGTGTTTTTTTTTTCTCTGCTAGAATTTGAATCCTTGTCTCCTAGGTTTGCATTCACTTCATTGGTCACTAGGCCACGCCCTTGGTGCAAGTACCTTATATTCTTATTCTGCTAAATCACATGATCTTTGAAAAGCAGGAAATGCCTGATAGCAGAGTTAGCTAAAGATATCTGTGAAAAACTTTTCTTTCCTACCTGCGTGTTTTTTATTTGGATTTTCCTACCTGCCTATTACAAATTATTCACAACATATAATTGCCATCGTATGTTTCCCGTGAAGAGCGAGGATGGTGGAAAGATCCGAAAGGGCACTGGAACAGAACGACAACAACTGATAAGCAGATGAATGATGAGAAGAGCAAAGTTTCAGGCAAACAAAGTGATGTTTGGCGCCATGACAGGTACTTCGAAGTAAAGGAAGATCCTAAACCACCTGTGAAGAAAAGGTCATTTAGGGAAGAAAAGATTCCAGTGGATACTGAGAAAGTTGAGAAAGCAGCAACGGAGCTTGTTAAGCCTAATCCTTCGCACCCTGTGGTAGATGGAGGAAGAAAGAATGAAAGAGCTGAGCACATGTCACGTCATCCTGGTAGATATGAGAGACCATTTACTGGTGAGAGGGATGCAAACAGGGGTGAAGCATGGAGGGGCAAGTTTCCACCAAGAGACAGGTATCACGGCAATGGTGACTACAGGGCGCGAGATAGATTCAATTCAAGGCAAGGACATTATCAAAGTAAGGTGGCTGAGAAGTGGAAACATGATCTTTATGATGAGGCCAACAAGAGTCCAACTCCAAAGAATGAAGAAGATCAAATAGCCAAAATTGAAGAATTATTGGCTTCGTAGACGCCTCATCCTGCGATGAAGTGTAGTAGTTTCCTTTTCTTTTTTTTTCCTCAAAAAAGCTAGGGGAAACTATTACTGATGATCAAAGCTAGTGTTGTACAATCCACTCAACTATGATTTTAAGCAACTCAAATCTTCATTAGTTGCTTGGATTTGTGTTCAGTTTACTCCTAGTTGATAAGATTTTAGCTGTGGACTTGAAGGACGTAGCTCAAGATACTGTTTTTAGTTGCATTTTGGGAACATTGATTAATGAGGCACCAAAGATTGACTACAACATGGACCCATGTTCATTTTGGATTCTTCTGTTCGGAATTATTGAATTCATCTTTGGTTAATGAAGTCTGAAGGAAGACTGCATACAGCATTATCTTTGCATATACCACTTTCTTTGTAGTTCCCACTTTCAGTCGCCCCTAATGCCGAAGTTAAGTTCAGATCTGTGATATCGACCTCAACCCTTGCGGAAAGAAAAAGAGAAAGAAAAGTCGACATGAACAGCAAAGGCAATTGTTCAATTAGTGAGGAATCCTGTTGCACTTCTTTAACAAAATGCAATATATAAGTAAATAAAAGTTAGATGACTTTCACTGTTTCACATAATATATAAAAGTTAAATTCTCTTCCCAACTCCTTAATTGAAATTATGAACCGAGGTTCCTCCAAAACCTAAACCAAGAAAGGCATGGTTGTGATCATGCTAATATGCAGCTTGCGAAGATTAGGTGAGGACCTTGAGCGAACAACTGAATACAGAGATCTCAGATCATATGTGCAGGCCAAAACTAGCTTATGATGTCTTCTGATTCAGGTTCGTACAAAATATTTTAGTGCTCACATCTCTTTGAACATATTCTTGTACACGTCTGCCTCTTCACTGCAATTTCTAATAAAAAAGTTTCTATGGCAAAACAAAAGAAACATTAGAAAGACAGCTTGTTATGTGTCGTATACATCTTCCTCGAGCCTGAGATGGGCCGTTCACATCTCCCCTTCAACTAATAGCAGGGACCAACGTCAACTTGCGGTCAAGACTGAAAGCTACATATATCCTGTAGATAGAGCTGCTATTCGTCTCTCCTTTTAACATAGAATTTCTGAGAAATAGAGTTAAACGAACCTTCAGAAATAAGTCGTACAGATAGTACTTTGGTCATGGTTAGATTCTGCATGCATCACTACTGTACATGGGTGATGAATGCCTTATCCAGTTTTCTTTTTATAAAAAAAAATACTGATAAAAAATAAAAAGAAGAAAGAAACAGACTTCTTTTACAACTGAATTTGGTATCACATTTCTGTGAATATTAAGCCCTGATCAAGTGGTTCCTGATTGAAAGTTCAATCTAATTTAGGAACAGCCAAACATAAAAGGTACCTTTAACTCTACTGCTTATGGAGATCCTCAATGTCTGTTAGAGGAGCTGCACTGCTGATGGAGCGCTTATCTGGTAGATTAACCACCAATTGACCACAGGCACCGCTTATATCTCGGCCCATTTCCTTGCGAACAGTTGTGCGAATATCATAGGTATCCCTCAATATTTTCTGAAACGTGGTGACTTTCTGATTGGTACTGGTACTGAAATGACTTAATGATCCAATTGGATTAAAAGGTATGAGATTCACAACCTGTGAGAATATTTTGATGTCAATGCAAAGCGATTGTTACCAAATTTTTTGCGACTAAAAGACGAAATGAACTGTTTAGCTATATAGGTGTTAGCCCCCCACTGTCTGATCGATCAATATAGTCTCCCCCCTCCCCCTCCCCCCCCCCCCATTTTTTTCCTTTTTCTTTTCCCACCAACTAATGGTTTTGTTTGGAATGCATCCACTGATACAGCTCAAGTGCGTTAAGCATAAATTAACCCACATACATACTCACATCCCACCATTAGGCATAATCTATATAATATTCTTAAAACTCACCACTTGAAATGCTTCTAGCAATTTCCCGAGCTGATGCGCGTGCTTCTCCTCATCATTTACTCCATCAAGCATTATGTATTCAATAAAGATCTTTTGCTGGCTACAAAGAAGGCAGATAAGATCTCTCAGCAACTTGCCAAAGCTACCAAATTGGTTATCATGGACATTAAAGATAATTTATGTGCCTTAATTTATGCCACTCTTTCCATCTTGGAACAGTCCAAAAATGTATGATACATAAATTAAACTAAAATCTTAATCTCCATGCAACTCAAATGGCATAATATAAAATGCGAAGGAGGGAGTGAATGCTACTGAAATATAACAGGGCAATTGCAGACAACACCTTTTCTTTTGATATTCCTGCAGTGCATTCATGAGTCTTTCCAAAGGAAAAGCTCTTGCTGCAGGCATTATCTGACAACGGATTTCTTGGACTGGTGCATGCAAAGAGACAGCCAGGTTCACATTTGGGACGTCATTGTGGAGCTTGGTGATGGCATGAATTATCCCGACCTACAAAACATTTAATTGGTTATATTGATGTTCATGTGATCTATAAAAGAATGCAACTAAACAGCTAATTATGAGAAAGTGATTTCCTGACATGGGGAAATTGATTACAAAAAGTACCAGAACAAGTATATAAAAGTGAGTGTGCCTCAAGAAGTCAAGGTGAGAAACCATACAACAACGTTGTAACTTGAGAGGAAAAGACATCACAGGGTCATTCATACCGTTGAGACTGTAATTCTCCTAGGAGAGAGCTGAAATGGAAATGCTGTCATGACTCGTATGGCATCCACCAGGGCAGAGTAGTTATTCAATGGTTCCCCCATTCCCTGTCCACCAGTTGGATGATAATGCAACCAAAATGAAGACTCACGAATGTGTAGAGTCGAAACAAATTAAAAAATAAATGACAGAAAACACTTATAGTGAACCAAGAAAGTCAAAAAACATGAAGAGATCCAAAATTCTTAGTCATTTTGACTGGATGATTTCAAATTTGAAAATCTATCTAGATATTCCCATAAAAAACACAAGCATTAGGCAGCTACCAGTAAAAAACTACTATCGTCTGTACTTCAAGTGCCTCAATGTTTATTTAGATGACAAACTGTTAACTTCATTTATTTGTTTACCTATTTATTTGATATGGATGGCTTTTTAAATTTTTTGGACAAGAAAAGAGAAAATGACAAAAAGGATATAGCTTCTTAGTAATAGAAGAATGTCTCTGTAGTTGCATCATTATCAAGTAACCTCAACAAGAAAGCTCAATACAGCAACTGAAGCACAAGCATGACCCATACAGCTGAACTAACCCATAAATGGACACAACTTTGGTGCCTTGAGTGCCCACCATCCCGTTCCTAACAACCATACTAAAGATGCATAGACCAAAAACTGTTACATTATTCTAAATTCTGTCTTTTCTTCTTAATCATGGATGTCATAAAGTTGCAGAGAACGGAGTGAAACTGAGAAGAGAGAGACAGGGTTTCACGTTGTGATAGAGCAAAATGAATAGCGGCACTTAGAACCCACTTCCCTCAAATCCTAGATCCACCATTGAGTAAACAACAGCTATTATGGAGAAAACCAATTCTGCAGAAAGGGGAAAAGAAATACCATGAAAACAATATTACGGATGGTTGATAAACGAGAGGCATGGACCAATTGTTCAACTATCTCTCCAGAAGACAGGTTACTTTTGAACCCCATGCTTCCGGTAGCACAGAATGTGCAGCCCATTTTGCATCCAACCTATAAGAAAAGAGTGTCTGGTCAACATAAAACGGCTTTCTAAGAGAACAAAACATAAAATACTTAGGCATGCCAAAAGGAAAACATAACTTGCACCTAACAAGCAACAAGCCTTTTACTAATAAATAAATAGAGCTAACGAAATGACATGCCTGAGACGATATGCACAAGGTTGATCTTGGTCCTCCAGGACGAGGCTTTCCATTATATTTCCCCAAGCGCGTGTCGTATCTCATAACCACAGACTCCACAAATGCTCCATTCTAGCATTTAACAATGTCAATAGGATATTTTATCAGAAAATTGATGTCAATGTGATATGCTTGTAAAGCCAGAGTTTTATGTATAGATACTATAAACGCCCTTTTTCTTAACAAGTGGATAAAATCAGAAATATTTAAATCACAAAAAAGAGCACACCAACGCCTCACACCTTCTAACAAGTAGTATTAGAACAATAGTAAAAAATCAAATTACATAGTACTATTCTCATCTTTGCGGGAGGGGGTATTACAAAGGATTAGTTTTTGGTTTATTTCCAAATAAACGGGTCAATAAAACAAGGTTATGTCCTCTTTGGTGGATAGAGTTGCTCGGTACTTTGTTGGGATTAGTCAATGTGCGTCCAAGCTGACCCCGAGACCACCATGATAAATTAAAGGTTATGCCCTCTTTGGTGCTTTTGTCAATGAATTGCCTTTTCTCTTACAATATATTTTGAGCGTGAAATATGAATTTGACAAAACTTATTAAAAATGATTGCGGGCTAGGTCAGCTAAAAAGTAAAACCTGGAGCTTGATGAGGAGCTTGGTGGTGACACCGTCGTTGGACTCCAAGACAGAGTGGACAACAGAAGTTGTAGTTCTGAACTTGGAACGAAGCAAAGTGTAAGCCGAGGAGGGCAAAGATGGAATATCTTCCCAATCGCAATCTGGGTCCTGTATCACATACCTATTCATGTGTATAATCATGAGCAAAACAAAACAAAACAGAAAAAATTATAACTTTTGTGTTATTAATAATAAGACACATAAAGGAAGAGACGGATAAACTTACTTCCAAATAAGAGGTATGAAGCGAGTGTTGATACTGGCCTTGTCGAATTCAGCCCTGATTACTGAAGCATCGAACACTGATTTTAGTGCCATTGCATTCCTGCACTTGACCTTACCAGTAGTAGAAAAGAAGCTATTCTTTCCTTCAATTCAATTGGGGGACAAGGGCAATGAACGATCTGCTAACGGCGGCGTTTGCCATCGGCAGAAAGACTATGGTTTTGCTTAAATGCCATGTCATCCCCTTAATGTTTGAATTTTGACATATAAACCTATTAAGTTTTGGATAGGACATTAAAACACCCTAAGACTTGTTCCAAATTACTGATTACACCCTTTGGGAATTTGTGATGTGTAATTCCACCTTTAAAAAAAACTTACTTCTTCAATTTCCTTCCTTTAATTTTCACCCTTTCAGAATTTGAATCTCTCAAGTTCTTCATACTTTTCAGTTTTTTCAACCAAAAAAGTTAGGGCTTTTGCAAATGCGATAATTATCAAGCCAAATATATTAGTTTGACACTCCATGATATACTTTTTCCCCAAAACTTTCGTCCATATTTTGATTGCCCTGAAACAAAGTTGCATAGAGAAGAGAGAACAAATACTAAATTTTGATTGCATTAATTGATGCTCTAATCCTGAGATAGATTGACATAGGGGGTGTCAATCGATATTTGAAAATCGACTAAACCGACAAAACCGAACCAATTTTTAGATTTCTTTAAAGAAATCGTATGTTTTTATATAAATCTATAACCATACCGATAATTAGAGTAGATCGAACCGTACCGAATAAATTTTACATGTGAAAAATTTATTTATATAGTAAGTTTAAAACTAATAAAGCATTAAATTTTTCATTGGGCCTTGGAATTATGAAAATTGTTACAAGCCAATAAGTAATTAAACTCAAAATACTAATTCCTAAAACCTATTATGCTACTTATACTTAAACTAAGCTATTTCAAGTATCTTTATTAGCAAGACACAAAGTATTCTAGCGATTATGAGTAGCAAACTACAATGTATTGAATATGTTTCTTTCCATATAATTTAGATTTATCGTTTTGTATATTTATGTAGACTTTATTCTTGAGTCCCAACTTGATTAATAACTTTCCACTCGTGTGATTTATATTTTTTTGTTTTTACTTGGTTTCTTTTACGTTGCTATCGAATAGTTGTGTATCTATACTCTAGTCATCTTTCATGTTTTTTAATTCATTATCCTTTAAACAATAAAAATGTCTAGAGACTTCTGTTAAGTCCTATAAAGAACGTATGTTATTGTATTCTACTTTTAATGGTGAATTTTACATGATATTTAAAAAAAACACCAACTAATGTTTCTCAAGGAACAGCAGCCACGAGAGATCACAAATAGAGAAAATATGAAATTAAGTATTTGTATATTTCTTTTTTCCACGTTACCAATGAAGCATATACTGATTATAGTTTTTGTTCAACAAATAGTGAAATCACAGGGCTGATATACATCTGTAATGTTTTTACTATTTATGGATTAATTGTACCTTAAACTATGAGAGAAAGCAATCATGTTTCCTATGTTTAACAAAATTAACAATTAAAAAAGAATCTATTATTGCTCGCTTCAGTGCCAATTCAATATATTGAAGGCAATAATAAAAAAAAATGACTTTTTAAGTACAAAATTAGAAAAACACTTGAATAAAGAATGGCATATCAGAGAGAATAAAAGTAAACGGATAGAGCATAAATTAAAATTTATAAAAGTTCTTAGTGTATTAAGAAACTATTGAAAACTGAGCATGAATATCTTTAATGACGTTAGACAAGGAACCAAGAGAAGCTGCAAACCATCGATAAAGAACAATTGATAACTTAGCTTTTGCTAACTCAAAATTAAAGCTTAGTTTAGGAAAATAACTTAGTTTACTATTTTGTCGAATGTAAAATCTTTTTTAAAGGGTAAAAAAGGCGAACGATATTTTAATAAGGGTATTCATACTTTTAATATAGTATAGATTACTAAAGCTTGAGTCTTAAGTTATTACTGAAATTTGTAACTTTTAAGCAAGGTTTTAATTTATTTTGGAAGTATGTCAATGTATATTTAGTAAAGTTAGAGATTACTTTCTCAAATATATCCCTCATTTGTTAAGAAAATAATTGACATATCAACCTGTTAAAGGAATAGATTTTGAGAAGCAATTTCAACTTTGGTAAGAAATCTTATCTTAAGAATGGACTAATGGCACGAAGGAATCATGAAATTTATTTTTTCGTTTCTTAATTTTGCACACATCCAACCCTTTTGTTAGATTGTTATACCGTCATACTTCAATAAAATAAATTTTTTAGAAAAAAATCTGCTCACTGTGTAATAACCCGCAAATCACACAGGAGATATAAACTGTTTTAGGCGACGAGCTCTGACAGAGAAGACTGCTAGTAAAAGGAATCGATTCCAGGTTTGTGGAAAACCACTCATCCAACCAACTCAACCGAACCTTAATTAGGATGACGGGTCTCAATAAAATAAATTAATCATTGCTTTTTGTAAGAGATTCCAAATTATGAATCATTTAAAATATTGGAGGCTGGACTTTAATGGCTACAATTTTCCTTCAAAAATGATGGCCAAATTCTTTCTACATCCTAATTACTAGTATTATATTTTTTAAGTTAAGAAATTTTTCACTTACGGAACCTCTCGCTCGTTAGTTTATTTTACAACATTTCGTTTTCCAACAATACGGAGTCACCACAATGTGGTATCTTGATAAAACACCCAACTCTATTATGGAGTCTCAATTGAAGTAGCAAAAGAAATGATACGAGCTGCATAAGATAAAGAAAAAAGAAAGAATTGTTAACTAGGATAGACCTAAAAGATCATTAAATAACATAAAAAGCACACAAGTTTATATATTCAAACAACAGTATGTATTACAAAAGAATCAAACAAATATTGCACATGTACACTTAATCATCTTGTCTAGATTTTAAAGAAAGAACACAACAAAGTACAAATTATTCATCAGTATTTTTTTTTAAACGTAATCTGTAGCATCAGAATTTCCTATGGCGGAGATTATCAACTGTAGTAGTTCCTTGTAAATTGCTCGTAGTAGTCAATCTGTTCGAAACAGGAGAAACCAGAGAAGAAGCTCTGTAATTGAAGCTTTTAGGCTGGGACAGCTCCAAGAAATCAACGCTAACCGGAGGCTGAAACTCTGATCGAGTTCTCCGATGAGAAGAGCCCTCTATAGAGTCAGCTCCGACGAGCATGTGGTAGCTCCGGTTAGAGGTATCGGAGAGACACCGGAAAGTATTGTGGTGAGGCTTCTGTTTCTTCATGGCGTGAAGGAGAAATGGGATTAGACCTTCCATAAGGATAAATATAGTAGCTTTTCTTCTTTTGAATGGGTGAGTTTTGGATGTTGTTTAACTCAATAAGTTTTGATGTAAGAAATGGGAATGGCTGACATGTATTTATAGTGGAGAAAGTCTGCAGGAGGAGGTTTCATGGATATGGATAAGAATAGTCAGCAAGGTTGATTAATGCAAAATTGTCAAAAGTGATTCAATAGAATGATATTATTAAGTATAACCGTTGAAGAAAATACTTAGATTGTATAACAGGGAAAGGTCACTAATATAATCTGTGGGCAAGCAGAATCAAATTGAAAAAGACTGTATCAATAACGCGTAGCAGACAGTTGGAATCCACTAATTTTCAAGTCTTGATGACATTCCTTTTCATTCAACGTGCCTAATTAACTCCTTTCAATTTCTATGCTTTGACTGAGGCACAGAACAAGTTGAACGCAGAACATACCTTCACTGGTTATAATTCTGTTGAGGTACAACCAATTCATCACTAGTTTCAACTTTTCAAGCTTGAATTTCTTTATCCTTTACACAGCAACTGGCAAGTTTCTTATAATCAAGGTAAAATTCGTGTTTTAATCATTACTAGGCATGTGTTAAATGTTTAACCGATGTTTATGTAATTCGTCCAAAATTTAACAGGTTAGGTGAGAGATATTTAAAGGGCAAATAACAATGAGTTGGATGCAAATTGAATCATTATTAAAGATTTTATTGAATGGGTGAAAAGTATTCCAACATATTGATTTCCAACCAGTAGGTTAAAGGCCGTTAAGTTACTTATCTACCCTTAAAAAAGAAGAAGTGACATAATCTTAAAGGGAACGAGGGACAATCTTTCTTTGGTCAAGTTGTAATTAACGAAAATTTGTTTGAGAAATGATTTTGAGTTGAACGACGGTAAAGCCGTGAGCAATAGATCATGTGATCGAGTCGTGAAATCATCTACTAATACTTGCATTGGAATATATTACGGTGTAACTTTGTTGTATTTCACTTAGCAAACGGAGGCAAACCATATGGAGAGTCTAGGGCCGGCTTTAATGTATTATCTAATAAGACTTGTGTCTTATGCCCCCAAATTTGGGGGCCTCATTTTTAAAAAATAATCGGTTTATAGATATTTAAAAAATTAATATTTAATATTTTTAATACAAAAGTAGTTTTTTTCATATAAGTGATCTTTTTTTTTAGATATATAAATAAAGTAACTATTTGGCTTACTTAAAAATGAGTAAAGTAATTATTTTTCCTAACATGTGAAGTGGAATTAAATTAACAAGTAAATCATTGATGTTGTCATAGATCAACTAAGATGTTTGATTTCTTTTAAAAAAATAGAGCAGAAGGATTTACAACTGCTATGATTTCAGTTAATAAATTTTCATTTGAGATAAATATTTAAACTGAGTTTCATGAATTGTAATAAACGTGTAAATTATAGAACTAAGTAATTTGATGGGAATCTTGAAATAAAATTGTAGGCATATAAATTTTATTTAAATTAAATCCATAAAATAATTTGGACTATATTTTAAATTCAAGATATATTGGTCCAAATAAATATTATGGGCTAATATATAAATGAATTAATTATATAGGTCCAACATTTATGGATTAAATAAATAAGTCTTAATCTATTGGGCTAAAGTGATGAGCCCACTTAATTAAGCCCAAAATATTATCTTCCTAGAGGCCCAGTTTGGTGCCATATGTCAAATGACGTGGCGCGCCAAGTCAAACGAAAGAGCCAATAGGATCGTGCCATGTGTCAAAAGGACAAGGCATGCCCAGTCACACTAAAAGTCCAATGAAATCGCGCCACATGTGCAAGTGACATATTCTGGCCAATCAAATGCGCCATGTCACACTTCAATTTGATTGGTCGGAAAGAGTTTGTTCTTATCACAATTCTTCCCTTCCACAACTATAAATAGGGGTCTTCATAACTCAGAAAAAATACCAGAAGTTATAACAAGAAGCAAGAGAGAGCTCGTGGATCAAACGCCGCAAATTTCTCTACAAGTTTCAAGCTTCAAGCAATCAAGTTCAAGTTCAAGCTCAAGAACGAAGAACAATTCAAGTATTCAAGATCAAGAACGAAATCAAATCAAATACAAGGCGTTCAAGATCAAGGCTACTTGTTTGTGATAAAATTCGTGGCAACAATCAAAGTGTTCGTGACGGATAAATCAAATTACAATTCAAGATCAAGCTCAAAGGCCCTTGAATTTATACTAGAAAAGTAGAATCAGAGGAATCATAGAGATTTTAACACTCAAATATTTGAAATAAAATACTATGATTGTTGCGATATTTTTCGGTCTTGATTTTATTTTCTCGACGCAAATTTATTGTCTACAAAAATCACAAAGTCTCTTGAAGAATCTTTGAGAGTTGATGAAGTCATTTTTTCACTTCAAAACAGATTTAAACGATTTAAAATATTGTTGGATCATATTTAATGGTAAAAGATTGAGATACTTAGATGGCGAGAAACTAAAAAAATATTCCTGAATCTCTAAATAGTCACTCTAAATCTAATATTGATAATTTAGCCTTATTTTTTGCACTAAAAGTGTTAAATAAAATAATACAAGTAGAAGTTACTGCTCTAATCAATATACTCACTCAAATAAAAAGATTGGATTCTTTCCAAATGCTTATATTACTTATCGACTAATGTTAACAGTTCCTACATAACAGTTGTCTCAACGGAATAAAATTTTCAAACTAAAATAAAAAAATCTTAGCTAAGATCAACAATGTCACAAGAAAAATTAAATGAGTTGGCTATATTATTAGAAGATATCAGTTATACAAAAATTATTAACAACTTTGTATCTCAAAAGGCTAGCTGAATAGACTTCGTCAAATAAAAATATACATTAGTATAACTTTTAGAACAAAGATTTAGATCTCACGTTAAACTTTAGTTTTAGGCCACATTTGTACTTAGAGGTGCCTGATAGAGACATGTCCCTTGCATTAATCTTCGCAAATAACCTTATGATGCCAAATTTTATGGTCCCCAATGTTTGGTTGAAATCATGATGAACTAGTCTTTATTTCTTTGATTGTGTCAATTTCCTCCTTGAATTATGACATTGCAGAAGATGGTGACGGGCAGCAACTTTGTTTTATTACCCCCCCCCCTCTCTATACATATATACATTTTTGAGAGAAAAAGATTATGTTTTCTTCTACTTACTCCTAAACATATACGTGGATTTATACGTGTAGCTCTGATATCTAGTTTGGGATAATATCTCAAATCATTTGGCACAATTACACTATTTTATACAATTTTAAATTTTTTAAATATGCGATGTTATTCATTTGATTAACCTTTTAATCACCACTTTGATTTTTGTTCCTACTGTAATATATAGAAACGAAAGTAAATTCAAATTCCGTATACAGACAAAAGATAGTCATATGGCTTTTTGGGTCATGTAAAACATGGGACTCCCATGTTCATCGCTAAAAGGAGACAAATTAAATATCCTAGACAATTTATAAGACCCGACCTATTTCAGAATACTTATACATCTTTTCTAGACAAAATCTTCGACCAGTGATAAGAAACGCATGTAATATGTGTAAGCAGAAATTGCCTTAATTCATGCATTGACCGGACATTTTTCAACACAACTCCGCCAGTATGGGTTTGGTTCATATTGTCGGACCTTTGCATTTATACCCGATTTTAGAGTCACAATTGAACCTATATTCATTTTGCAAAAAAAATTTGCAAGCCTACGCACCCACTTTACGATCAACTTCAAACATATTGGATATGAAATTAAAAAAAAGTTAGTTTGAAGTGAAAAAATTGCACTTCAGATGTACTTAGGCCAAATAGGTTTAAAGTGCAACCAATAGTTTCATGCAGTACTTATGGTCGTCTGAAGTAAAAAAGTTGCACTTCAGATGCTCTTAAGGCCAAAAGGTCTGAAGTGCAACAAATGTTTTCCTACACTTAAGGCCAATAAATCTGAAATGAAAAATTGCACTTCAGATGCACTTAAGGCTAAATAGGTCTGAAGTGTACGCAATGGTTTCATGCACTTAAGACCAATAAGTTTGAAGTGAAAAATTGCACTTTAGATGCACTTAAGGTCAAAAGGTCTGAAGTGCAACAAATGTTTTCCTATTCTTAAGGCCAATAAGTCTGAAGTGAAAAATTGCACTTTAAATGCACTTAAAGCCAAAAAGTCTAAAGTGCAACAAATGTTTTCATGCATTTAAGGTCAAATAGGCCTGAAGTGCAAATTGCCGAGAAACAGAAATTTATTCTTCGAATTTTAACAATTCAATATTCAATTTAATACCTAAATCTACTCCAAATGAGTTCAAATTTGAATATAACCTCCAAATATTATAAAAAACAAACCCAAATCATCAACTTGTCAAAACAATAATAAATCTAACGAACCCATTTTGTAATTAAAAAAAAGAACAAGTAGAAACCTTAAGCAATAGTAAAAAATAAAGCGCCACAACAGCTCACCATTGTAAAAATATCATAAACCACCTTAAAATATGTTCATAAACACCATATAAGATCACAGTTACCCGAAGCAACAAAAGAAGAAGAAGGAGGAGGAGGAGGAGAAAAAGGTCTGAAGTTAAGTTGTTTAAAAAGTGGGTACAAGTTAAAAAAAAATTAAAAAGAGGGTACATATTAAATGGAAGCGACCAAATAGGGCGCCAGTACAATTTTTGCTAGCCCACTGATAGTTAGCGTAAAACTTGTCAATTCATGCTGAATCCGCATAGGCCATAGTAGTATATATACATTTGTCCAAACATATTACTCCTAATTTTTTCATTGTAGGAACAAATATTTATAGCATAAGATAATGAGTTGAGCTAGGGGAGAAATAGATGATGGTCAAGGTGAGAATACTTTGTCTCCACAGCCACACCTCCAAACGTGGGGATAATACTGCTCATTCTGATCACCATCTTCTTCTTCAATTAATATTTGAATGGGCATGCAGGGCATGCATTGGTAGCATTTGGAGTGACAAGCCACTGGAGTTGATCCATCAACTCTAATCACCTCTTCCTTTTTAGTCACGTTGCGCGAAACCTAATTAAGTCCATGATATGAGTCGGTGGTAAATTCATATCATAAACATTACTAATAAGTAATCTAGTAAAAATAGTAACTAACCTACTATAACAAGTTAAAATACATTGATAGTGTAAAAGACCTTAACATTGTTGGTATGTATAACTTAATCCTTATCAATATTGGTTAGAATAATCAAGTGTTAGTTCATAAGTAAGAAAGCGAAAGGAACTTTTACGGTATTAGCGTAATTTAACTTATTACTGTGGTTGTTTTGCTCGATCTATTTTCAAATAACTAGTTTCAATTATCATGAACAATTACCTGTAATTATTTTTTATATGACCTGACATCATAAAACCTTTTGTATAATGTCAGTGTGTGGAAGTTGAAGTCTGAATAGAAAAAGTATAGGAAAAAAAGAAGAAGAGAGACATCTTGAGAACATTGTACTTACTGGTGGGAATGCAGGAAAAGGAGATAGTTTGCGAGAATGAAGCAACTGATCAGAACTGGGGATTATGGTGAGAAAAAGGGGTATTAGAAGCAAAAACAACTTCTTGGTTTTCATGAATTCCATCATTCTACAAATTGTTTCATGCTCGTTGCCCAGGAACATCGAACATGGATATATAAGAGGATTTAACAAGTGCAATGCATGTGAGCTGTTAGCATTATGTTTGAGAAGAAATAGTCAATACCTTCATGTGTAAGCTGATATGCTTGTATTATGTCATGAATATATTGTGTGGATTCCATAGGGAGGAAAAACAGAAAAACAGAAATAAAGTAGGTCTCTTAAGATGACGCATTAGCTCACTGTTGAGTTTCGACAAAGATTAGAATAAGATTTTCTCTTTTTACATAGTCATATTTTAATAGAGCGGATTTAGGATTTACAGTATATGGGTGTGCAGTGCATTGCTTAAAAAAGAGACAAAAATATATCTAGTGAGAATTGATCTCTATACCTAACTCAACATTCAACCAAGTATACCATATATTCAACCTTCTTAAAACATAGGTGCCACCAGTTAATACAACAACAACAAACTCAGTGCAATCTTACATGTGGGATCATAGGCTAAAAACTCGTGTTTTAATCATTGTAACAACACTTTAATTATTGCATTTTACAAAGGTTTGAGCTTAATAATAATGAATTGTACTAAATTCATGCTTTATGCCTTGCAAGAAGAGATTCCGGCTTAAGAATTAAATTTGGGATGAATTTGATTAATTTGGGGCTTTGAAGTCTGAGTAAAAACTAAATAAATCAAGTCGGGATCGTGTTCGGGGGTCGCATAGTAAGCCCAGATAGAAAAACAAAAGAAAAAAAAGAAACAGCATAGAAATTTACACTGTCGCGCCGCGTGGGGCGCCGCGGCAGTGCATTTCCAGAAAATATTGTTTTGCTCCGTTAAAATGTATTCTGCCTCTGACCAATCCATATACGCGGCGCACGAGGCGTCGCGCGGGGCGCCACGAACGTGTAAAAAGTCACAGAACTATTCTATTTTGGTCTTAAAAGGGCATGATTGTCAAAACCCATTCTTACACGATTAAAAAGGGTAAAACAACCATTATTGAGGGACAAGACCAGATTTTACAGAGAAAAAGAAGAGGAGATTCATCTTCAAGTATCAAAAATCAAGAGGAACAACACTTTGGAGCAAGGATTAAAAGAGTTTTTCTAACTTTCTTCTAGTATCTATTTATTTTATGTTTAAGACTTATATTGTTGATATTTGTATGAATATGAGTGACTAAAAACTCAAATATTCTGAGGTCATGAGTTTTAGATGATTATGTTGTTTGAAGCTTAAATTGGTGATCTTGAATTTATTGTTATGGGTTGTTTATTTGATTATGTTGTTAATTATTTTACTGCACAACTAACATTGAAATACTATTTATGAATCTTGAGTTAAACTTGGAAAAGGAAATTCTTGATTGCATATAGAATCAAATAGAACAAGATCTTGATCCTAGGCATCGGGTGAAAGATTAGCGATTAAGATAGAAATATACTTAATTGCCTTGTTTGGTTGAAAAATAGGAATTGTAAATGTATTTGAGTTAATATTAATGCCATAGAAATATAGGTATTAATTTAACCTGAATAGACGCATAAGAATTTGGCAGATTCTTATGGGTATTATTAACCCTATAATCAATAACCTAAATAATTCAATAAATCATTCTTAAGCTAAAAGCGTAGCATGATCTCTAGCAAGCCCATGACCCTGGAATATCTCTTTTATTAATTGTTAAAAGAAAATTGCGTAAGTGGCGTAGTAAACTTTGCGTTGTATTATTGTTTGATTACTATTTAAATTATAAATTGGTTATTTATATATTTTGTGATAAATTAACTTGAATTGATAATTGTTTGAGTTTACATTAGTCTATAAGTTGATCATAACTCCTCGTGAGAACGATACTTTACTTATTACTATATTACTTGACGATCGCGTACACTTGCGTGAGTGTTTTGGTCACAATAAGTTTTTGGCGCTATTGCCGGGGAGTTAGAAATTAGCTACTTGACTGAGTTAAGCTTTTATTAGCTATTGGTTTAAGCATTAATCTTCAGTTCACTTTGTTTGTGTCACGCAGGCTTTTCTCTTGAATACGGAGGAGTAGAAGCACAAGCAATCTCTTCCCTCTTGATCCTGAAATTGAAAGAACACTTCATAGAGCGAGGAAGGAGTTGGAAGTTAGATACAAAACAGAAAGAGAGTTGGACATTTTAGTTCAACCACAACCAACAGTGATGATAGGTAATGGAGGGCGTCCGGTGATAGAAGCTGCAAGGCCAAATCTTGCTAATATGACTCAAGCTATTGTGAAGCCTGATATCACTGGTCACTTTGAGCTTAAACAGTACATAGTACAGCTGATTCAGTCAACTGGGCAATATGTAGGTCTATCTCATGAAGACCCACAGAGGAACATTCAGAATTTTTTGGAAATCACGGATACTTACAACTATCCAAATATTTCCAAGGACTATGTCAGGCTGACCTTGTTTCCTTTTTTATTGTTGGGGGAAGCTAAAGAATGGTTGCAGAAGGAGCCTGCTAATTCAATCCATACTTGGGATGATTTAGCAAAGAAATTCTTAGTCAAGTTTTTCCCCACTAAAAAGACAAAGTCTTTGCGGAGCCAGATTTTTGGGTTTCAACAACAAGATGGTGAGACTCTTCGCCAAGCTTGGGAAAGATACAAGAAACTACTCCGAGACTGTCTACATCATTGTCAGACTGATGAGGTATTGGGCCATACTTTTGTTGATGGATTAGATGAGACTTTAAAGATGAATCTTGATTCAGCTTGTGGAGGTAGTTACATGGCGAGACCATATAGTGAAATACAACTTCTGCTAAACAACTTTACTACTAATGATCATAATTGGCAAGGTAAGGGAGAACCAAGGAGAGCAATGAAACAGAAAGCAGCATGGGTATTTGAACTTGATGACTTTTCCGCCATGAGAGCAGATATAGCAAAGTTGGCAAATCAAATAAATTGAATGACAATGAACCAGACACAACAAATGCAACATGTTCAACAAATGTCGATTTTTTGTGAAATGTGTGGTGACAATCACACAGTGACATGTGCCCAACGAATCCTGAATCTATTTATTATGTGGGGCAACAAAGCAAAGGTCCGATGAACCAACAGGCACAATATGGGAACACTTACAATCCAAATTGGAGGAATCATCCTAATTTATCCCGGGGTGGAAATCAATCAAATCATAATCAATATAGACTCCAAGGAAATTTTAATCAACCTCAAAGGCCACCCCAGCAGGTAAAAGAAAGTACAAATGATTTGTTGAAGAAATTGTTGCATGACAATCAACAACTCAGAACTGACTTCAGAAATCTTGAAAGGCAAATGGGACAGCTAGCTGCAAATTAAAACACTAGGTCTGTAGATGCTCTTCCAAGTGATACAGAGAAAAATCCGCAAGTTAGTGAAATTACACTTAGAACTGGAAGAGAATTAGAAGAAGTTACAAAGAAGAGAAAAGACAAGCTTATACCTGAGGGTGAATTGATTTCCAAAGCAACACAGGAAGCAAAGAAAGATGATACAGTTTCAGCGCCCGTGAATGTTCCAAGGCCACCACCACCTTTTCCACAAAGATTGCAGAAAAAGAATGATGACCGCATGTTCAACAAATTTCTCTCTATGTTGAGTCAGATTCAATTGAATATTTCGTTGGTAGATGCAATTCGTGAAATTCCAAAGTATACCAAGTACATAAAAGATATTATGGCTAACAAGAGGAAATTGACTGAATTTGAAACAGTTGCACTTACTGAGGAGTGCACTTCAAGGGTCCAAAATAAGCTTCCTCAAAAGCTTAAGGATCATGGCAGCTTTACTATCCCTGTGAGAATAGGTAATGTTAATGTAGGCTATGCACTTTGTGATTTGGGAATAAGCATAAATTTGATGCCATTGTCTTTGTACAAACAATTGGGTTTGGGAGCTCCAAAACCCACCACGGTGATGTTGCAACTAGCAGACAGGTCCATAGCTTACCCGGAAGGGGTGATTGAAGATGTGTTGCTAAAAATTGGAAAATTTATTTTCCCGACTGATTTCATTATATTGTATTTTGAAGCCGATGAAAAAGTTCCTATTATATTGGGAAGACCTCTCTTGGCTACATGTGATGCTATAATTAAAGTAAGAAAAGGAAAAATGATCATGAGAGTTGACAATGAGGAAGTTGTTTTTAATGTATACAAAGCAATTCAACTTCCTCGCCATTATGAAGAATTGTCTATGATATCTGTCATGGAAATGGATGGGCAACTTATTGCCCCAAGTGTATATTTGCAGGATTCTTTAGAGAAAGCAATCGTGTTGTTTGAGAGTTTGGAGATTAAAGATGAGGTTGAAGAGATGAAGCATATTTTGAATGTATCATGTGAATATATGAAAGGTTTAAATCCCTTTGAACCTTTGAACATGCCAAATGGTCCTCCTCCGAAGCCATCAATTGAAAAAGCTCCAAAATTGGAACTAAACCCTTTACCTTCTCACCTTTATTATGCTTATTTGGGTGGTTCTGATACGTTACCTGTTATTATTTCTTCTGACTTGTCTAAATTGCAGGCAAAAAAATTGCTGAGAGTTCTACATGAGCATAAAAGAGCAATTAGGTAGACAATATCTAACATAAGAGGTATTAGTCTAGGTTTTTGCATGCATAAAATTCTCATGGAGGAAGGACACAAGCCGAGCATAGAACAACGCCGCCGCCTAAATCCCAACATGAAAGAGGTGGTAAGAAAAGAAATGATTAAATGGCTTGATGCAGGTATTGTATTTCCAATCTCTGATAGCAAATGAGTAAGTCCAGTCCAATGTGTTCCAAAGAAAGGGGGAATGACTGTAGTGACAAATGAAAACAATAATCTGATTCCCATTATAACTGTTACTGGGTGGAGGATTTGCATAGATTATAGAAAATTGAATAATGCCACATGAAAAGACCATTTTCCTCTCCCCTTTATTGGCCAAATGCTTGATAGATTAGCTGGACAGGAATACTACTATTTTTTGGATGGCTACTCGGGATATAATCAGATTGTTATAGCCCCAGAGGATCAAGAGAAGACCACATTTACATTTCCCTATAGGACATATGCATTTAAAAGAATGTCATTTGGTCTCTGTAATGCACCTGCGACTTTTCAAAGGTGTATGATGGCTATTTTTACTGATATGGTTGAAAGATTTGTGGAAGTATTTATGGATGATTTTTCTGTATTTGGATGTTCTTTTGAAGAATGTTTAATGAATCTTAACAAGGTACTTGTTAGGTGTGAAGAAACAAATTTGGTACAGAATTGGGGAAAATGTCATTTCATGGTAAGAGAAGGCATCGTCCTAGGGCACAAAGTGTCCAGAATGGATTGCAGGTAGATAAAGCAAAGGTGGAAGCAATTGAAAAATTACCTCCACCGAAATCAGTTAGAGGCATTCGCAGTTTCTTGGGCCATGCAGGTTTTTATCGTTGTTTCATTAAAGATTTTTCAAAAATTTCATCTTCTTTGTGTAGGCTTCTTGAGAAAGATACATCCATCAAGTTTGATGATGCTTGTCTGAAAGCATTTGATGAGCTGAAAAGAAGATTAGTTACTGCACCAATTATCATTGCTCCAGATTGGAAACTTCCATTTGAGTTGATGTGTGACGCAAGTGACATAGCCATTGGAGCTGTTTTGGGGCAGCGGAAGGAGAAAATCTTTTATTCCATTCATTATATGAGCAGAATTCTTAATCCAACACAAATAAATTACATTGTTACTGAAAAAGAGTTGCTTGCAGTAGTATGGGCATTTGATAAGTTCAGGTCCTATCTAGTGGGAACCAAAGTCATAGTTTATACAGATCACTCAACCATCGGGTATTTATTTGCAAAGAAAGATGCCAAGCCAAGGTTAATCCGATGGGTTCTTCTTTTGCAGGAATTTGATTTAGAGATTCGAGATCGAAAAGGGATAGAGAATCAGGTTGCAGATCACTTGTCCAGGTTGGAAAATCGAGGCCATGTCACTGAAGGAGAATCAATCAAAGAAACATTTCCTGATGAACAGTTACTAGCCATCACTTCGGATGAAACCCCATGATATGTTGATTATGTGAATTTTATTGCAAGTGTGGTGACTCCACCAGAATTCACAGCTAATCATAAAAGAAGATTTTTACATGAAGTGAGATTTTACATGTGGCACGAGCCTTTTCTATACAAGCAATGCGCAGATCAATTGGTAAGAAGGTGTGTCCCTGAGGAGGAGATGAATGCAATATTGCATGAATGTCATGCTTCTCTTTACGGAGGTCACCATGGTGGAGACAGAACTACACAAAAGGTTTTGCAATCAGGTTTTTACTGGCCGAAATTGTTTAAAGATGCACATGCTTTTGATAAAAATTGTGATCGGTGTCAAAGAACAGGTACAATCACGAAGAGGAACGAGATGCCTTTGTAAAATATTTTGGCAGTAGAGCTCTTTGATGTCTGGGGAATTGATTTCATGGGACCATTTCCATACTCTAACGGTCACAGATACATTTTGGTTATAGTCGATTATGTGTCTAAGTGGGTTGAGGTCATTGCTCTTCCTACTAGTGATGCAAAGGTAGTGGTAAGTTTCGTAAAGAAGCACATTTTCACACGCTTTGGAACTCCAAGGGTGTTGATAAGTGATGGAGGAACACACTTTTGTAACAAATTGTTGAAAAATATTCTAGCAAAATATGGGGTAAGACACAAGGTTGCTACTGCATACCACCCTCAAAGGAGTGGTCAAGTTGAAGTGTGAAACAGAGAGGTAAAACAGATTTTGGAGAAAACTGTGAGTGCAAATAGGAAAGATTGGTCCGGTAAGTTAGAAGATGCATTGTGGGCTTACCGAACTGCATACAAGACTCCAATAGGTACTTCTCCGTACAAGTTGGTTTATGGGAAGGCATGTCATTTTCCCATTGAGCTAGAACACAAAGCTTATTGGGCAATCAAAAAGCTAAATATGGATATGGACTTAGCCAGTGAAAAAAGACTGTTACAAGTCAATGAACTTGATGAGTTTCGGTTGCATGCTTATGAAAATGCCAAGTTGTATAAAGAAAAGACCAAGAGGTGGCATGACAAGCACATCCAACATTGTGATTTTGAGCCGGGTCAAGAAGTTCTCTTGTTTAATTCATGGCTAAAGCTTTTTCCTAGAAAGCTTAAGTCCCGTTGGGCAGGCCCTTTTGTTATGGTAAGTGTGACTCCTCATGGAACAGTTGAATTGCGGGACATAAATTCAAGTGGTACATTTTTGGTGAATGAGCATCGAGTAAAACACTATTGGGGTGGTGATATTAAACGTCACAAGACCTCGGTAGATTTGGTTGATGTGTGATGAAGTGTTGAGTCGTGCCGCGACGTTAAATCAGGCGCTTGTTGGGAGGCAATCTAATGACTAACATCACTAACTTTTAATTGTAGTTTAGAAATATTAGATTTTAGATGTTATAATGTTGTTAGTCAGGTGCAAGCATGAATTTGGCATAAAATCGGTGTACAATGATGTAGGAGTATAAATTGTGAGCTAAAAATCGAAAAATAGGCTAACTCTGTGAAAAATTGGCCTACCGCGTCGCATGTGGCGTCGTGCCACACACCGCACTAGGAAAAATTGCGCAGACGAGGCAAAATACAAAATTTTCGGAGTAGCTGGGATTTTTGCACTACTGCGCCGCGGGGCGAGCCGCGGGGGGCGCCGCGGCAGTGCATTTTATATAAAAAAAAGATTTTTTTTAAAAACCCTTAATAAACGAACCCCCTTTCCACTTATTTTATTTACCCTCTCCTGAATTCTCTGCCTCTCTAAGACTAAACACAAAGAAGTAAAAAAAATAATTTCACTCAAAAATCCATCCCCAAATCCTTCTTCTTCTTGCAAGGTAAGTATTCTCTTCTCTCTTTTCTTTCAATCTAGTAGTATTTTATTTTGTATTTCTTTCTTATTTTCAATTATATTTGTATAAACCCTAGCAAGAATGATGTTTTAATTTTTTTTTAGTTTCTTTTGTTAATATTGTTGAAAATAGTATTAGAAACTTAGAATGTATATTATCTTTGTGATTATGGAGGATTTTAGGGTGTGTTGAGGTGATATGGGTTGAGTTTCTTGTTGAAGATTGTTGAGGGGTACACTATTTCGAAAATACATGTAAGAAAGTGAAAATTTGTGCATTGAATACTATTGTGAAGATGCGGTGATGTTATAGTTGTGAAGTGAGGTATATTTGTGTTGCTGATATGGTGAATTTGCCTCATTTCAAGTTGAAATTTTTAGAATGCAAGACATGCTTACAATGTGTTTGTTAAAATGTTTAAGTGGCATGAAATTGAGTAATGTTGCAAATTGAGAAATAAATTGCATTGTGAGATGTTATTATTGCTAACAACTATGGCATTAGGCTAAACCATGATTTTTCACTTGCTTTATGTAAAATGATATGTAGGATTCATGCTAATGTGCCTATGTAGTATGTTTTGTATAATAATTTTGGATTTTGTAAAACAGACTAATTTCTTTTTATGTTTATTTTTAATATTTTTAGCCTTGTTTTTGATTATTTTATTTTATTTACAATTGTTGCAATTCTCTCTAATGATTAGGCAGACCGATAAGCATTATATCATTCTAATTGAAGAACATGGTAGTCTGAATCCCTGTTATACATGCTAAGTGTCAACATGATAATAACATAAGTGTGGGGTATTTACTCCACTTGCTTTTATAATTATTTTTGTGTATTTTAACTAATATATCATGTTGTGTAGGTATAATGTCTCGGCGCCCAAGTAAAAGATCAAACACTGGCCTATCTTAGGTTGCATCTACTAGTCGATGGGGAGGTAGAAGGGCACCCCTCCGGCCCCAGTTGAGGAGGAAGAGGAACACTTCGATCCTGATATAGATGAGGTACCAGAGTGCAAATATGGCATCAGGGCTATTCCTGCCCATACAATACAATGGTTCCAATCATTTGTTCCTGCTGTGCCACCAACTCCTGAAGTTTCCATAGATGAAACAAATCTCACTCGTAAGTATAATGCAATATATAATAACATTAGAGCTTTGGTTTTGAAGGGTTGTTTCGCCAAAGTGATAGTGTGAATATCAACTTGGAAAAAGAATTTTACGCCAATTAGCAACCAGGAGGCGATTTAGAAGCAAGTTACCAAGTAAGGGTCAGAAACAGAGTGATTCCATTTTCTTCAAAGGTCATAAATCAAAGAATGAGTTTCACTGAGCATTCACATAAGTTGTTTCAGAGGTTTCTTCGTAGACCAGACTACCCAGACATTCGCAGGCAGCTATGTGGTGCAGATTCCTTTGCCTTGTGGACTAGAGATTCAAATGAGTTTCACAAGGAGATGAAAAAAGGAACATTCCAGCATCCTGCAAGAGTTATTTTGAAGATAATAAATGCAAAAATCATGCCGACACAAAGTGATACGGACGCATCAAAACTAAAGGTTTGTTTGATTTACACATTTTTAACAGGAATGCATGTTGATCTTGGAAAAATTATGCTGGAACACATGTCAAAGGTGAGACCTTTTGGGGGATGCCGCCTATACTATCCGAGTATGATCACTCGGTTATTGCGTACGCACTACATTGAAGAAGAGTATCACTACGATTGGAAGATAGAAATAATATATCCTATCAGGGCGCTTGATGTCACGACTGTGATAGATCCGCCTGTAGCTGCACTTAATGCCGATCAAAGGTTTGTCGGAGAGGAAGAGACTTTGCAGATATTATTTGCTGACTTGCGCCTTCGCGCCTCCATAGGAGAAGTGAACTTGGAAGAGTTACAATAAAATTACCCTCTATCTCCTTTCATTCAACAGTGGTTAGGAATGGCTCAGCAAGGACAATTTTCACCGGATGAAGATATCAACTCTGTTCTGCAATATTTGCGTACCTTTGAAGATGAATATGCTTAGGCCAATGGCCTCAGGGAGTCTCTTTTCTGATCTATTTTGATCTTTTGCATTAGGGACAATGCAAGTTTTTAAGTGTGGGGTGACTTGACCCTATTGTAATGTACTTATTTTTGTATTTTTAGTTGTTTGATTTTGTTTAGACTGTTAAACTTTTTGGTTTGGTAGATTATAGCGTTTGTAGGTAGTAAGTGGTACTAATTTCGATTTTTTTTCCGACGATGGATTTTCTTGAGGGAAATGAAGTCGAAATTCAAAAAAAAAATATTTGCCTTTTATTTCAGTTTAGTGTATGCTAGTTTTGGTTTAATTTAAAAAATTTCCCTTGATTTTTCTTTATGCCGCGGTTCTTTTCCAAGGGTGTATTTGAACCGGGTATAGTGTAATTTTTTTTAGTTCAATTGAATAAAAAGTTCCTAACTTACAGAGTTAATCTCCTCAAATCCACTTGCTTTAGAAGTGGTATGTACCTTATTTGTGATGTTCAACCTCAGTTCTTGATTCTAAAGTAAGTGCCTTAAATTGTGTATTTATGACCATGCTTAACTGCTTTGACTAGAGAGTCGAGAAAAATCCAAACTTGAGTGAGTTGTGTGCCAATGTGTGAGTGAGGTTGCTGAAATATTCTGTGCTTAACAGTTGATATCTAGAACTTGCCCTCAAGTGTTTTGCAAAGCGAAATAGTAGCATTATTTAGTTTAGGAGATGATATAAGCATTTCTTTGTTGAACCAGTTTTATAATTGTTCCCACCTAGTTGTATATATCTTAGTCAAACCTTTTGAGCCGTTAATCCTATTTCTTTGGCATCCACATTACAAACCTTACCAATTTAGGTAAATATATTAGTTGTTTGAACCTCTATCTCTCATGAGCACTTAGTGTTGTCTTAATGTTGTTAAAGTTGAGAAGAGATTGGTTGGTTTGTTTAAAAAAACACTTGAGGGATTTGTTATACAAGTATATGTTATACATATATGTATGTATGTATGTATGTATGTATGTATGTATGTATGTATGTATGTATGTATGTATGTATGTATGTATATATATATATATATTCATAAGTAACATTCCCTAACTCATGGTGCTTAAAGAGAATGAGATTTGTTGTTAGTATGTAAAACCTCAAAAAGGTTGGAGATGGTTTAACAATAAGAGTGATGCTGAAATTGTGAAATGAAATGGTGTATGTATGGAAGTGCTCAAAGAGGTGTAGCTACTACATTCTATATTTATCACACCCTTCCTCAGCCTACATTACAACCAATTAAAGTTCTATTTGATCCTTGATTGAATAAGCTCAATTAGTAGAGTATTACACTAGGGGCAAGCACATGGTATGTCATCTGTTGCACATGAATTTCAATTCTGAGAGTGAGCTAATTCTTCCTATTTTGAGTTCCTAAATATTCCTGAATATTATTTTGAGAGAAACTAGTCTATATTAATTGTGGGAGGGTACATGATTTGTAAAAGTAAGGAAACGTTTTTGACCTTTGTGTTAGAGTAAGTAAGCAAGTTATGAAAATGCGTGACACTTGTGAGTTATGTCTTGAGGTTGAAATATTATGAATTGGTACTTAAGTGTCCGCATGTGTTGTTAAAGAAATTGTTTGATAAGAAGGTCATCCTTATGTGAAGTGTATGTTAATTGCTCGAGGACGAGCAATGGTTTAAGTGTGGGGTGTTGATCATAGGCTAAAAACTAGTGTTTTAGTCGTTGTAACAACATTTTAATTATTGCATTTTACAAAGGTTTGATCTTAAATAATAATGAATTGTACTAAATTCATACTTTATGCCTTACAGGAAGAGATTCCGACTTAAGAATTAAATTTGGGATGAATTTGATTAATTTGGGGCTTTGAGGTCTGAGAAAACTAAATAAATCAAGTTGGAATCGTGTTCGGGGGTCGCATAGCAAGTCTGGATAGAAAAACAAAAGAAAAAACGAAGCAGCGCAGGAATTTACACTGTCGCGCCGCGGGGTGCCGCGTGGGGCGCTGCGGCAGTGCATTTCTAGAAAAATATTGTTTTGCTCCATTAAAATGTATACTGCCTCTGACCAATCCATGTACGCGGCGCACAAGCGTCATGCGGGTGCCACGGATGTGTAAAAATCGCAGAACTGTTCTATTTTGGTCTTAAAAGGGCATGATTGTCAAAACTCATTCTTACACGATTAAAAAGGGTAAAACAATCATTATTGAGGGACAAGACCTGATTTTAGAGAGAAGAAGAAGAGATTCATCTTCAAGTATCAAAAATTAAGAGGAACAATACTTTGGAGCAAGGATTAAAAGAGTTTTTTTAACTTTATTCTAGTATCTATTTATTTTATGTTTAAGACTTATATTGTTGCTGTTTGTATGAATATGAGTGGATAAAAACCCAAATATTCTGGGGTCATGGGTGTTAGATGATTATGTTGTTTGAAGTTTAAATTGATGAACTTGAATTTATCGTTATGGGTTATTTATTTGATTCTGCTGTTAATTATTTTACTGCATAGCTAACAGTGAAATACTATTTATGAATCTTGAGTTAAACTTGAAAAAGGAAATTCTTGATTGCATATAGAATCAAATAGAACAAGATCTTGATCCTGAGCATCGGGTGAAAGATTAGCGATTAAGATAGAAATATACTTAATTGCCTTGTTTGGTTGAAAAATAGGAATTGTAAATGTATTTGAGTTAATATTAATGCCATAGAAATATAGGTATTAATTTAACCTGGATAGGCACATAAGAATTCGATAGATTCTTATGGGTATTATTAACCCTATAATCAATAACCCAGATAATTCAATAAATCATTCTTAAGATAAAAGTGTAGCATGATCTCTAGCAAGCCCATGACCCTGGAATATCTCTTTTGTTAATTGTTAAAGGCTTAATAAACTTTGCGTTGTATTATTGTTTGATTACTATTAAATTGTAAATTGGTTATTTATGTATTTTATGATAAATTAGCTTGAATTGATAATTGTTTGAGTTTACATCAGTCGATACGTTGATCATAACTCCTCGTGGGAATGATACTTTACTTATTACTATATGTTGGTCCAAGTAAAGGTTAGTTTTGAAGACGAACAAAGGAACTCAGGATGAACCAGGTCCATCCCTCAGGTTCACAAAAATGGGCATATTCGAGTATGTGGGATGCACGTGAAGGAGATAAGCTTAACTTGGTGTATTTAATATCTCCTAATCAAAAAGGTTGCATAATTGATAAGGAGAGGGACTCCTTAATCAAAGAGAACACTATCCAAAATATGGAAGGAGTTAGAAGTTGAAATCAACTAGAACTCTTCCACCAAGGACGAGTTGCATCAGAACTCTAGTTATTTCTTCATCTATTAACTCTATAAATTGCAGGATGTTCTCACATTATAGTATTGCACAAAAACACTGAAGTTAAATGTGAATTGAGAGCAAAATAGCAAGGCTTTTTGCAAGCAGTTCGTGTGTAATTCAAGTGTGCAAACCTGAAGCTACATGAACCAGATTGAAGAACCAGCTCCATAAAGAGTTTTATGTGTCTTTCTTTATTTCTAGCTCAATTGTAGTAGGTGTTTTGCAGTTGATATCTAGAACTTGCCCTCAAGTGTTTTGCAAAGCGAAATAGTAGCATTATTTAGTTTAGGAGATGATATAAGCATTTCTTTGTTGAACCAGTTTTATAATTGTTCCCACCTAGTTGTATATATCTTAGTCAAACCTTTTGAGCCATTAATCCTATTTCTTTGACATCCACATTACAAACCTTACCAATTTAGGTAAATATATCAGTTGTTTGAACCGAACTCAAAATAGAAAGAATTAGCTCACTCTCAGAATTGAAATTCATGTGCAACAGATGACATACCATATGCTTGCCCCTAGTGTAATACTCTACTAATTGAGCTTATTCAATAAAGGATCAAATAGGACTTTAATTGGTTGTAATGCAGGCTGAGGAAGGGTGTGATAAATATAGAATGTAGTAGCTACACCTCTTTGAACACTTCTATACATACACTATTTCATTTCACAATTTCAGCACCACTCTTATTGTTAAACCATCTCCAACCAACCAGGTATAGTGTAATTTTTTTTAGTTCAATTGAATAAAAAGTTCCTAACTTACAGAGTTAATATCCTCAAATGCACATGCTTTAGAAGTGGTATGTACCTTATTTGTGATGTTCAACCTTAGTTCTTGATTCTAAAGTAAGTGCCAAGTTGAGAAAGAACCAAGCTTGAGTGAGTTGTGTGCCAATGTGTGAGTGAGGTTGCTGAAATATTCTGTGCTTAACAGTTGATTTTTAGAACTTGCCCGCAAGTGTTTTGCAAAGCGAAATAGTAACATTACTTAGTTTAGGAGATGATAAAGGTATTTCTTTGTTGAACCAATTTTATAATTGTTCCCAACTAGTTGTATATATCTTAGAGAAATAGAATTAAATTTTGGATGAATTTGATTAATTTGGGGTTTTGGAGTCTGAGTAAAAGCTAAATAAATCAAGTCGGGATCGTGTTCGGGGGTCGCATAGCAAGCCCGGATTGAAAAACAAAAGAAAAAATGAAGCAGCACAGAAATTTGCACTGGCGCCCCATGCGGTGATCATGTTCGGGGGTCGCATAGCAAGCCCGGATAGAAAAACAAAAGAAAAACGAAGCAACGCAGAAATTTGCACTACTGCGCCGCGGCAGTGCATTTCCAGAAAAATGTTGTTTTGCTCCATTAAAATGTATTTTGCCTCTGACCAATCCATGTACGCGGCGCACGGGGCATCGTACAGGGCGCCGCGGACGTGTAAAAATCGCAGAATTGTTCTATTTTGGTCTTAAAAATGAATGATTGTCAAAACTCATTCTTACACGATTAAAAAGCCGTTTATTTTATGTTTAAGACTTATATTATTTTGCTCCGTTAAAATGTATTCTGCCTCTGACCAATCCATGTAAGCGGTGCACGGGGCGTCGCGCGGGGTGCCGCGGACGTGTAAAAATTGCAGAACTATTCTATTTTGATCTTAAAAGGGCAGTGTTGTTACAACGACTAAAACACGAGTTTTTAGCCTATGATCAACACCCCACACTTAAACCATTGCTCGTCCTCGAGCAATTAACATACACTTCACATAAGGACGACCTTCTTATCAAACAATTTCTTTAACAACACATGCCGACATTTAAGTACCAATTCATAATATTTCAACCTCAAGACATAACTCACAAGTGTCACGCATTTTCATAACTTGCTTACTTACTCTAACACAAAGGTAAAAATGTTTCTTTGCTTTTACAAATCATGTGCCCTCCTACAATTAATATAGATTAGTTCCTCTCAAAATAATATTCAAGAATATTTAAGAACTCAAAATAGGAAGAATTAGCTTACTCTCAGAATTGAAATTCATGTGCAACAGATGACATACCATATGTTTGCCCCTAGTGTAATACTCTACTAATTGAGCTTATTCAATCAATGATCAAATAGGACGATCTTGATCCTGGGCATCGAGTGAAAGATTAGTGATTAAGATAGAAATATACATAATTGCCTTGTTTGGTTGAAAAATAGAAATTGTAAATGCATTTGAGTTAATATTAATGCCATAGAAATATAGGTATTAATTTAAGCTGAATAGGCACATAAGAATTCGACAAATTCTGATCTTGTTCTATTTGATTCTATATGCAATCAAGAATTTTTTTTTCAAGTTCAACTCAAGATTCATAAATAGTATTTCACTGTTATCTACGCAGTAAAATATTAACAACAGAATCAAATAAACTTGTTGCGACCAAAACATTCACGCAAGTGTACGCGATCATCAAGTAATATAGTAATAAGTAAAGTATCATTCCCACGAGGAGTTATGATCAACTTATCGACTGATGTAAACTCAAACAATTATCAATTCAAGCTAATTCATCACAAAATACATAAATAACCAATTTTTATTTAAATAGTAATCAAACAATAATACAACGCAAAGTTTACTATGCCACTTATGCAATTTTCTTTTAACAATTAATAAAAAAGATATTCTAGGGTCATGGGCTTACTAGAGATCATGCTACGCTTTAAATATAGAATGATTTATTGAATTATCTGGGTTATTGTTTAGTGGGATCTGGAGAGGGTAGTGTGTACGCAGACCTTATCCCTCCCACATCTAATTTTGCAGAGAGACCATTGTTTACCCGTAAAATGGTACAATTAAATTTATACGTAGTTTCTAGAAAAGTGAATTAATTTGATCCTGAAATAATAAGATAAGTGAAGAAATGTATAACATTTTGCCTTGATATGAATATGAAATTGCGAAGATGTTGATCCCGGGCGCAACAATGATAAGAACAATAACAAGAGAAGAAAATATGAAGATAAAATTATGTATAGCTTTGAGTAGATTATGATACTAGTTTGCGATTCCAATCCTTTTTTTGTTATAGTGATAATATAGCTCATTATTTATAGATATGCCTAGGGAACAAGGTCCTAGGATCGTGCCCTTTTTTAGTGTCAATTATGAGGGTCATTGATGAAGATGTAACAGTGAGAATAAATGTCAAATTCCTTTTAACGGGTAACGTACTTAATGCTATGGAATATCCTTCATTAATACCACCGGGCAGATAGTACTTATTGCTTCTTTATGAATGTCATTCCTTCCGGTATCAAAAATGGATAATTTCCCTCGGTTCCACGTGTCATTCTTTTAAGCGGCCATCTGGCATAACACATGTTACTCTATACAGATAGTCGCCCTGCTTTCCGGTGACATCGCTTTTTGTTACTGGGAAGTTGGTAGAAACACTCTTTTGGCGGGAATTACTATGATTCCTTATGAAGGCTTTTGACAGTTGATTAGATATACGTCTCTTTGCATTTAATGCCCTGAATGCGCGTCATCACACAATTCAGCATAATTTTTGTCGGTTATCGAGGTAATCATGGCCATGAATTTAGATGCCAATTTTTTTTACTTACATGCATAAACCTTCTCCTCTTATACTTCATAACTTTTCTAAACTTTCTAAAATCTTTCTTGCGGTTACTCAACCTTTCTACAACTCTCTTCAATCGAGAAAGCTTTTCTTTCTTTCATAACATTGTAACGATCCAACCGGTCGTTTCATGAGTTACCGCTTTGTTTCCCCAATTTCTAATTCTTTATGTCTCGTTCAGTTGTATTATGTGGTATCAGGTTGGTTGGTTTGGGTTCGGAGTGGTTTTGTAGAGGAATGAGACACTTAGTGTCTTTTGAGTAAGCTTAAGTTGGAAAAGTCAATCAGATGTTGACTTATGGGTAGAAGGCCTCAAATGTGAATTTTGATGGTTCAGATAGCTTCGTTAGATGATTTGGAACTTAGGAGCATGATCGGAATGTGTTTTGGAGGTCCGTGAAAGATTTAGGCTTGAATTGGCGAAAATAGAATTTTGGCGCTATCCGATTGGTAGTGGAAATTTTGATATCGGGGTCGGAATAAAATTCTGAAAATTGGAGTAGGCCTGTTTTGTTGTGTCATTTGTGACGTGTGTGCAAAATTTCAGATCATTCGGGTGAGGTTTGATAGACTTTTTAATCATTTGCGAAATTTGGAAGTTTTTGAAATTATTAGGCTTGAATCCGAGGGTGATTTGGTGTTTCATTGTTGTTTTGAGTGTTCTGAGGATTTGTACAAGTTTGTATAGTGGTATATGACTTGTTCGTATTTTTGGTTGAAGTCCCCGGGGCCTCGGGATGATTTCGGAAGGTTGTCGGAGAGATTGAAATTTAGTTTGAGCAGTTTTAGCTGTTGATCCTTTCATAACCGCACCTGTGGATTGGGGACCGCAGGTGCGGGCCCGCAGAAGCGTAGAAAGGGCCGCAGATGCGACCAAGGTTGTGAAGGGCAGGAGCCGCAGATGCGGAGAGCTAAGCGCACCTACGATAGTGCAGGTGCGGGTATTTGAGCGTAGAAGCGGTTTGAGCAGATAAGTGACTTCCGCAGGTGCGCACCTGGGACCGTAGGTGCGGGTAAAAAGGTCGCAGGTGCGGTATCGCTGGGCAGAACATATAAATATATGCCTTCGCGAATTTTTGGCTTATTTCATCAAATTTTCATTTGGGTTGGAGCTTGTAGGAGCAATTTGAAGAGGGGATTCAAGGGAATTTCGTGGAGGTAAGATTCTTGGAACTAAAACTTGTTTCTATGGTGATATTTTACTGATTAGGCATGGAATTTGTGGAGATTAGTGGTTTAATATTGGGGGTTTAGGGTTTGGAATTGGAGACTTTGGTTTAGGGATTTGAGGGGTCGTTTGTGGTCAGATTTTGGTGTATTTGGTATGTATGAGCTCGTGAGAGTGTAAGGATTCTAGTTTTGTGAATTTTATTGGAATCCAAGACGTGGGCCCGGGGGTCGGATTTGACCAATTTCGGGATTTTTTATCTAATTTGATTACTTTTGCGTGGGCTTTGTTCCCTTAGCATATATTGATGTTATGGTTCTGATTTTGGTTAAATTTGGGGAATTTGGAGGTTGAATCGAGAGGCAAGGGCGTTGCGGGCTAGAGTTTGGCTTGGCTTGAGGTAAGTAACGCTTCCAAACTTGGTTCTGAAGGTTCGAAACCCCGAACTATATGTTCAATGATACTATTGAGGTGACGCAAAAGCTAAGTGACGGGCGTGCACCATGAGAATTGCGGCCTGGGTCATTCCATGGCACCGCTTAGTGACTCTTTCTTGCTGATATCTGTGTTGTAATTATGTGATTAAGTTAATAAGCTGGAAATCATGCTAATTATCATCTTAAGGCTTCACACCAATACTGTTAAGACCCGAGAGGTCGTTTCCTGCTATCATGTCATTAGCTTCATTGATGTTCTGTTCTCAGTCATGTTCATGCATATTTTATCATGTCTCAGTCTCGATTATTGCTATTTGACACATCATACCATTGTTCGGGCTCGTATCATGACATTTTGAGCATGTGTGTGTGAGACTGGAGAGTAATGAGTGAGTGAGGCCGAGAGCCTTATATTGAGTGATAGTATGGGATCGGGCTGCATGCCGCAACGAGATATTGATCATGCCTTTGTTGGCTTGATATAGCGCTTGGGCTAAGAGAAGCCCCTTCGGAGTCTTTACACCCCTAGTGAGCGCAGTTGGTGATATTGAGTGATGGATCTTCCCTGGACATGGATCTTGTCCGAAGTATTGATACCTGGAGATGGATCTTCTCTATAGGGATGGAATGGCCTTCCTCGGTACTGGATGACTACGGTCAATGATATATGTATATTCTGGGATGGATCCCTGGGCCGGATGGCTATATACAGTATCGAGTGGTTTAGCACTTGTGAGTGGAGACATACAGAACATTGATCATGTTATTTGTGCATTGATACTTAGAGATTTTCTGAGCTTTATACTCCGTACTGGTCATATTGTATCCACTTACTGCTGAGCTTTTACTTGAACTGCAAGCATGTCTACTTTTTCGTACAACTATTTGTATATATGTTGAGGTTTGGTTCGTCACTACCTATCAGTCCATAGTTTGGACTTGTTACTTACTGAGTTGGTGTACTCATGTTACCCCCTGCACCTTGTGTGTAGATCCAGGTATTTCGGGTCATGGTAGCGGTTGCTGATCATATCGGTTGGAGACTTTTCCTTGGAGATTGCGAGGTAGCTGCCGGGCGATCATAGTTCCGCCTTCTCCTTCCTTATCTTTCTTTTAGTATATTTGTTGTATATTCTCCGACTATGATAGTCTCGTTTATTTTGAACAGTTGTTGTATTTTGCTCATGACTTAGTGACACCCGAGGTTGGGCTTGTACTTTCTTTCCGCTTGTTTTGATTTCTACTTTTACCTTTTATTGGATTTCTATTAAGAATATGATTTTTCTTAAGTTTTAAATGAAATATGGAGTATTTGGTAATAAGTTGGTTGGCCTAGTATCACGATAGGTGCCATCACGACTGGGTCGGTTTTTGGGTCGTGACAAACATACAATGGCTTCTTCCTAAAAAAATTACCAGCTCTTCAAAGAACAAAAACAAAATCGAGGACGTTGTTCCTCCAGCGGTGGATTCTATCATTCCTAGAAGTCTTATTACAACAAAATACTTCAAAGAGAAATTCCCTTTGGCTCTTCCTTACATGTGGGCTGTTGGCAGATATCCTTCTTCCATCCGTCCTTCCAATATTTCTGTTGTGAAGGAAGATTGTCGATGTCCTAATTTGGATATTGTTGCTCATGATCTAACGAGCGATTAACCCTACCCCAGGGAGGGTTTGACATATTTTGACATGTATCCCTTTACTTTGAGTGAATTCTTTTTTAGCGGAGAGCTTGACTCCGTTATTGCGGAGTTCTGCCTCCGCTATCAAGTATGTTTGGCACAAGTAAGTCCTTCTGTATGGAGAATGATTGCCTGTCTTCGGCCCTTGTGTCAAGAAACGTGAGAGGAACTATCTTTAGCTCATGTGATGAATTTATATTCCCCCAAAATCTTTTGTGGGGGAATGATAAACTTCAGCAAACGTGGTCATCATGCTTTATTATCTAGCATGGATGATGACAACGACCGTGGGTGGATGGAGCAGTTCATTGTAGTTGCCACCAATAACATCATTTCAACAACGACTTCATCCTTTCACCGGTCATGGAACCGCACTCGTAAGTTCCTCCTTTAATATTTCATATTCCTTTTATTGGGGATTCTTCCATACTCGTATTGATCCTTCATCCTTCACTCATTTTTAGTAACTCAATGGGTTCCACCTATGGTTGAAGGCTTGTACCGGTTGGTCCAAAATTTTTTAGACGTCACTACGTCCGAAACCCGCATGTGAAAAGAATTGGCCCTCAAATATGGGTGAAAGGCCAAAATTATGGTAACTTGGATCACCTTGTTTCAGCTTTTTACGTGAAGAAATTGATTGATCCCTTCTATCTTTTCTTTGAAATCAGGTCTACCCACGGGCTCAGTTGTCTTCCCTGAGAAGGAAGTTTTAGCTGACCCTACTTATGCGGTAAGGCTGCTTTAGGAAGCGCTCACTCTAACAAGTATCTCCGGGCTCGCTTCGGGTACATGTGTTTCGTTACGGAATCCTCAGCCGGAGAACAAGCTACTAAAAAGAAGGCGTTCTTCCGAAAGTTGTGATGACTAGCCCTCCTCCCGAGCCGGTTATAGACACATTGATGATCGACGATGAATGATAAGATAGTGATGAGGGACCTTCTCTACATAGAAGACGATGATCCTGATCATCTCAATAGGATGCTCAACATGTTGAGTTAGTTACACTAACTGAGGATGATGGCTCGGCACTTTAGGGGGAATTTGATATGGTAGAAAATGTCAAATCCCATTTTTGGGCCCCAATTGTTGTGCCCGGTACTGCGAGGCTGAGTACCGGGTCCTTGCCGTCTTCGGTTGGTGAGCATCCAACAACCAGCACTGCGTTTATCGCAGTTGCTTCTCATTCACTGCCATAACTTCATCTGCTTCACCAACTCCTCCATCAGCAACTGCTACATCATCTCCACCGATTGCACCTGACCACGAAGAAGATGTTCCTTTTCCTCAGTCCCCAGTTAATGGGAATTTGGGGCAAAATTATGCCGTCCCTTCTAAAGATCCTCAAAGGAGGATGAATGTTACTCTTTTGGTCTCTATCGGATGCAAATTTCTATCCCGGCCAATGGAACTTGCAAATTACCTGAAGCCTCCAAAGAAAGATTGGGAAAAGGTTTAGGCACTCTCGGGAGAGTGTTTGTAGAACAACGCCGCAACGGTACGTTCCTTTTTTCCTTTTTTATTCCTTCTATTTTTGCCCAACCATATCTTGAGTTTTGCCTATGTAGGCCAATTTTCTTCCTTCTGAGCGCCTTCAGAAGTTGATTCACTAGAGGGAAGAAATTATCTCCGCAGGGGATCAACTTTTGGTTGAATGGGATCAAACCGTTATTCGCCTTTCGGTATTGGAAACTAAAGCTGCCAAGACTTTTGTGTTGGAGGCTCATTTGCAGCAAAGCGAGCAAGAGGTGGAAACTCTTAGCCAAGAGATCGTCGTGTTGAGGGTTCAATTTGAAGAAGCTAGTGCTGTCGTTCTTGCTGCATCCGATCACGAAGCTGCCTCTACTGAGAGATTGATCAACTTAGAGGCAACCTTGAATTCCAAGTCTTAAGAGCTTGCTACTAGGGGATAAAATATGTCCAGTTGGAGGAGAAGTATAAGAAAACCCTAGAGCACAATAGAATTTTCAGCTCTACTATCCGTGATCTTGACGTTCGCCTCAAGTCTATTAAATTTTCCTAGGAAAATCTCTCTACCAAGGTGACTTAACTCAAATAAGAACTTAAACACCGAGCGGCCTCCCTCGTTGTTGAGAAAACTTACTCCATGTACAATATGAGGAAAAAACCTTGGAGGAGGCCAAAGCTGGTATAATTGATTTTGATGCTGAAATTGCTAAGGCCCGTGAACTTGAGTTGGCTACTAAAAACGAACTCCCGGTAGGTCACTCGACAGAGCTTGATGCTCCCAGTTCTTCTGGTTCTGAATTTTCGGGAACTGAAGAGGAACCAGAAGGTGATGATGTTAAAGGCCAAACTGTTGAGGCATCGGTGAATATTTCTACTTCCCCTGGGGTCGCAGATACTTCTCTTCCACCGGATTCCGGAGAGGCTGTAGTTTAACTTTTCATTTTTTCCCCAACTTGTGCCATTTTAGCATGTTAATAAAACCATTTTTTGTTCAAGTATTGCATGAATTTTTCTGCGTTCTTTCGTTTTCAAGTTTTAACTTTTGCATTCCTTTTTTGCTTAAGTGTTATACGCAAATTTCACTGTTTGCATCTGATTATGTATGACTTTGGATTGTATTTTTCCCTCCAAAAATGTTAGGATTTCGTGCACAATTTCATCCAATATCAACCCTTTAACGTGAGAGATTTCATAAGAATTTGCGCAAGTTTGCTTTTTGCATTTTTTTGCGTAAGGCTTTCGGGTGTGTTTTTTCCCGACGACATTTTGATCCCGGGCATAAATTCTTCCAAAATCAACCCTTTAACATGAGTATTTTTATAAGAGAGGGCCCTCTTATGTTTACGGTGCTCTTGAAGAGGACGTCTCTTGTTCATTATGGCACTAGCATTTGAAGTACTTGTTTAACTTTCAAATGACAAAGTCGATTCACCGTTCAAAATAGAAACAAGATAGAAATAAAAAGGGCTTTATTTGATTCCTTCCATTTTCAAAAAGTACATAAGCATTTGCTATGCTAAAAAATAAATTACCAAAATTGCCATTCACTTGTGGCTAACTTGTACAACTTGTTTCTAGGTCCTGATGATACAACTATATTTTCGATTTTTATTCTCTGGTCGACGTGGAAGTCATTGTTTCCTTATCCTCATATCATTTTCCCCCAGTGATCGAATGCGAAGAATGCGAATTGGAACACTGGAAGTCTTGCACCTTTGAGGATCCCACTAGTGAATTGCGAGATAATCCTTAACTCGGTAACATACTTTGTTTCCCCTTAGGAATTTATGCTATCGAGCAAAGGACTATCTAACAACCCTCTAGAGGTTTGTGCTTGTGAACGGTCGGATAACCTTTGTTCAGTAGCAAACTTAACTTCCCGAAGGGAATTTGCTATAGAGCAAAAGATTATCTAACCGTCCCAAAGTGGATCTTTGCTTGTGTGACTTGCTATTAAAGGTCTTATTGTTGCTGTCAAAGCTTTCGTCGTAGTATGCTTTCCGTTGCCGGCTCATTAAAAACCTTGTCAGGAAAATCTAATTGGGACAAAAACTAAATGAAGGGAAAAAGAGTGCAGTGTATACTTTCAGTACAAGTGATGTTCATCAACAATACTATCTTTTGATGTGTGCCATATTCCAGTTGTTGGGCAACTTTTCTCCATTTTGATTATCCAATTCATGCGAACCTTTTCTAGTGATAGCTGAAATCTGGTATGGCTTCCCATGTCGGACCTAGCTTCCCCGTATTTAGCTCTCGTATGTTTTGAGTTACTTTCCTCAGGACCAAGTCCCCTACTTTGAAATAACAGAGGTTAGTTCTTCGATTATAGTATCGCTCCATTATCTGCTTTTGGGCTTCCATTTTTATATTCGCCAAAGTCCCTGCGCTCATCAAGTAGAACCAGGCTGACTAATATTGCTTATTATTTGACTCTTCACCCACTTGGAAATATCTCAAGGTGGGCTCCCCTACTTCAACCGGGATCAATGCTTGTGCTCCGTACATAAGGGAAAAAGGAGTTTCTTCTGTGCTTGATTTGGCCGTTGTTCGGTATACCCACAAGGCTCCGGGCAATTCTTCGGGCCATTTACCTTTAGTCACTTCCAACCTTGTCATGACCCGGATTTTCCACCCTCGGGAGTCGTGATGGCACCTACAAGTGAGAGCTAGGCAAGCCAATTATTCCAATTATTTAACCCTTTTTATTTTTAATCCCTTAACAATTGTGAGTTAACATTTTATAAACAGTGAAAATAATAAAGCAGAAGAAAGAAATGTAATAATTTAAAATAATACCGATACATATCCATAAATATAAGCTACCCAGAACTGGTGTCACAATTTTACAGACTATTTAAGAATACTACAAATAGGGTCGGAACAAAATAGATACATGTCTGTCTCTGAAATAGTAAAGAACAGAAGAAAAACTAGATAAGAAGGGAACGCCAAGGCCTACAAATGCCTGCAGGACTATCTCGGGTCGCCTGATGGACTGAAGGCAGCAACCTCACTATAGTCCAAAAGCTGCAGCACCGGGATCTGCATATAGTGCAGAGTGTAGTATCAGCACAACCGACCCCATGTGCCGGTAAGTGCCTAGCATAACCTCGGCGAAGTAGTGACGAGGCTAGGACAAGACTACCAAATAAACATGTGCAGTTATATCATATACAACAAGTAATAATGACAGAAACTAGCAGTTAAAGATGGGAAGGGGAAACATGTTGCGGGGAATATCATGTCCAAACAAAATTTCAGTAAAGAAGTGAAAGGAACACGAAAATTCAACTGTAAGCAAGAATAAGGAAATCAATGACAAGTTCATGGCATCACCCTTCGTACTTTTACCTCACAATATCGGCACGACATCACCTTCGTGCATTAACACTCTCAAAATCATGTACAACATCACCCTTCGTACTTTACACTCTTCCTAACCCAAGCAACAATCACAAAGCAATTTGGGCAAGAGAATCAATAATATCACAATAAAATTCCGGCAAGGGAATAATAACATAACAACAATATCCCTACAAGGGAAATAATATCATGAGTAATAACATCCCAGCAAGGGAGATAATATCAAAAGCAATAACATCCCGACAAGAGAGATAATATCAAAAGCAATAATATCCTAGCAAGAGAGACAATATCATAAACCTCTTCTCTTTCCCACAATTACTTCACAACTCAATTCTCAACTTGAGTCAACGCTCTACAATGTTCAATTACCAATAATACTTCCACAAGCCTTGTTCAACAATAGAAATCATCATATAAAGCATGAACAATACGAAACAGAGTCACATTAATCAGAGTATAAGACTCACGGGCATGCTTGACACCGACGTATAGATACTCGTCACCACACCTATACGCCGTACTCAATAATTAACATATAGCAAATAAGATACAACTCCTAATCCCTCAAGCTAAGGTTAGACCAAACACTTACCTCAATGCCACGAACATAATTCAAGCCTCAACTACCGCTTTACCTCTTGTTTCCACCACCAATTCGCTTGTATCTAGCCACAATTTACTTAACGATATCAATAAATGCTAAATGAATTAATTCTAATGCATGGAAATATATTTTCTAATATTTTCCCCAAAAAGTCAAAAATCGACCTCGGACCCACATGGTCAAAACCGAGGTTCGAACCAAAACCCGATTACCCATTCAGCCAAAAACTCAAATATATAATTTATTTTAAAATTGGACCTCAAATCGAGGTCCGAATCCCCGAAATTTGAAAATCCTAAGTTCTACCCAAAACACCCAATTTCCCCCATGAAAACCCTTGATTTTGAATTGAAATCATGTGAAAAGATGTTATAGATTAAAGAAAATGAGTTAGAAATGACTTTCAATTGATTTGGAGAAGAACGTTTCTTTAGAAAATCGCCCAAGAGAGCTTAGGGTTTGAGGGAGTTTGAAAAATGAAGAAAATTTTGTCTAAGTTTGATTTTACACAGGCGCAGATATTTCATTTGCGATGTCATGTTCGCAAATGCTAATTCGTCGCAATTGCGAAGGAAGGCCTGCCTTTGCTTTCTTCGCAAATGCGAATAACTGTTTGCAATTGTGGTGCCTGCTAAGGTCGCATTTGCGACATGAGCCTCGCAAATGCGAAAGTCTCCCTGTCCCAGCCCATCATCGCAATTGCGATGTTTCTTTGCAAATGCGAGCTCGCAATTGCGAAGCCTGCAAACCTGCAACACAACAACAGTTTTCCTAAGTCCAATTTCACTCCGTGGCCAATCCAAAACTCACCTGAGCCCTCGTGGCTCCAAACCAAACATGCACGCAAGTCTAAAAATATCATACGAATTTGCTCGTGCGATCAAATCATCGAAATAACATCAATAACTATGAAATAAACCTCAAATTCATAAAATTACTCAAGAACATCAAATTTTCCAATTTCTCAAATAAAGGTTCGATTTATACTAAACGAACTCCGATTCTTACCAAACTTCAGATATTCAACTTAATTATTATATAAGACCTGTATCGGGCTTCAGAACCAAAATACGGGCCTGATACCATCAATTTCAAACCTCTTTTCATTTCCAAAAACTCTTATAATTTCAGTTAAACAATTTCTGTCAAAAATTCATTTCTCAGACTTGGGACCTCAGAATTCGATTCTGGACATATGCCCAATCCCAAATTTTACTACGGACCCTACGAGACCGTCAGATCACGGGTCCGGGTCCATTTACCAAGATTGTTGATCAAAGTTAATTTTATTCAATTTTAAAAGCCAGTTTTCTTATTTTACTTAGTTTTCGCATAAAAGCTTTCCATAAATGCGCCCGGACTGCACACACAAATCGAGGTGAGACAAAAAGAGGGTTTTAAGGCCTAGGAACACAAAATTTTCTTTCAAAATGAGTGATGACCTTTTGGGTTGTCACAAACCTTTCTTGAGGTTTTGTATAATCACTTTGTTTGTTGACTCTACTTGACCATTTTTGCTCGGATGGTAGGGTGAAGATATAATCCTCTTTATTTTCAAATCTTTGAGGAATTTTGTGATTTTTGCGCCAATAAATATTGGCCCATTATCGCACGCTATCTCTTTCGGTATTCCAAACCTGCATATTATGTTTTCCTACAAGAAATCCACTACTTCGCGCTCGCTGATCTTCTGATAGGGACATGCTTCTATCCACTTAGAAAAATAGTCAGTTAAAATAAAAATAAATGTACCTTACCGGGAGCCAGTTGCAATGGTCCAACAATGTCTATTCCCTATTTCATAAATGGCCATGGGGACAGAACCAAATGCAATGGTTTTGCCGGTTGGATTACCAATGGTGCATAGCATTGGCACTTATCGCTTTTTTGTACAAAGGCTTTAGCGTCTTGCTCCATGTAGGGACAATAATATCCTGCCCTTACCAGTTTTAGTACTAAGGAGTCGGCACGCGAATGGTTGCCACATATCCTTTAGTGGACTTCTCGTATAACGTAGTTAGCTTCGGATGCACCCAAGCACCGGGCCATCGGGCCTTGGGAAGATTTTCTGTATAGTTGTCTTCTTTTGAAGTTAAACCGTGCTACTATGGCGTAGTGCCCGGGACACCTTGGAGTCTTCGGGCAGCTTCCCGTGCTCGAGATAATTGATGATGTCATTCCTCCAGTCCCAGACCAAATTAGTCGTATTTACCTCATAATAACTATCTGTATCTAGGACTGAGTTCATCAGTTGTACTACCATTCCGGAATCTGATCTCTTTATTTCCATTGATGAGCCAAGGTTAGACAACGCATTTACTTCTACATTTTCTTCCTTGGCATATGAATAATTGACCACTCCTGAAATCGGGCCAACAAAGCTTGGACTTTTATCACGTATTGTTGCATGCATTCTTTTTTAGCTTCGAAGATTCCGTAGACCTGATTTACCACCAGCTGTGAGTCGCATTTAATTTTAAATGACCTTGGAATCAAGTCCCCATGCCAGTTCAAGCCCTACAATCAAAGCCTCATACTCTATTTTATTGTTAGTTAAAGGGATTGTTATGATGGCTTGCCTCAGGGTTTCCCCCGAAGGCCTGATTAATATTATTCTGATCTCTGACCCTTTTATATTGGAAGCTCCGTGTATAAATAAGGTCGAACCCCCAATGTCAATTCCGACACCATTACTACCTCTTTGGTTGCTAGAGGCAGCAATTCCGGACTGAAATTAGCTACAAAGTTAGCCAAGACTTGTGACTTAATCGCAGTCCTTGATTTATATTCTATGTCAAACTCACTCATTTAGATGGCCCATTTGGCCAATCTACCCGAGAGTTCGGGTTTGGGGAGGATGTTCATTAGAGGAAAAGTGGTCACCACGGCTATCGAGTGATATTGGAAATAGGGCCTCAGCTTTCGAACGGCGACAACGAGAGCTAAGGCCAGTTTCTCCAAATACGGGTAGCGAATTTTTACTCTCGTTAAAATTTTACTAACGTAATAAATGAGAGATTGCATACCTTCATTCTCACAGACTAAAACTGCACTTACCGCGACTTCCGAGACCACGATAGAGACTAAAAGTGTTTCACCTTCCTTTGGTTTAGAAAGTAGCAGAGAATTGACAAGTACCCTTTTAAATCTCTCAAAGCCCGGTGGCACTCCGAGGTCCATTCGAAGTCGTTTTTCTTTTTGAGCAGTGCAAAGAAATGGTGACATTTTTCTGATGACCGAGAAATGAACCTGCTCAAAGCTGCTAATCTCCCGTGAGCCTTTGGACTTATTTCACACTAGACAATTGGTCTGGGATGTCCTTGATCTTATCAGGGTTTACCTCAATCCCCCATTGCGATACCAAAAATCCCAGAAATTCATCGGAGCTGACCCTGAACGCTCATTTCTTGGGGTTAAGCTTTATGTTATGCTTCCTCAAGATGTCAAAAGATTCTTGCAGATACTTAAGGTGATCACCTCTCGGATTGACCCAATATTAAGTATGCGAGTTTCCTCTTCTTTGGCGAATTTATTCCTGACTTCCACAATAAGCGTTTCTTTTGTCTTACCGGAGGTATGTTGGGGTCCATACTTAACTTGTGTACAACTACCTCCATCAGGATACCTGTCATATCCGCATGCGACCATGTGAAATAATCGGCATTAGATTTAAGAAATTCAATAAAGCTAGACCTGAGTTCGGGGTATAGTCCCGTCCCCAAGTGAAATTTCCTTTCTAAGAACTCTTTGAATAGTGCAACTTGCTCTAGCTCTTCTACTGTGGATTTTGTTGCGTCCGTCTCTTCTGGAACTTGGAAATATCTCGATACTTGATAAAATTCTGACGCTTCTTCCCCCAGGCCAACCTCGTCCAATTCTGGAGCGGGCACCGATTCCTGTAGTTGCTATGTCTCATGTCCCTTTCTTTTGCTACTCGACATCGAAATTGTGTTCATCTTCCTTGACGCCGGTTTGTCATCTCTTATTTGTTTAACTCATTCGGTTGTTGGAAACTTCAGCAATTGACGATATGTTGATGGTACCGCCTTCATCTCATGCAACCATGGTTTCCCAGAATAATGTTATATCCCATATCACCATCTACCACTTCAAAAATAGATGTTTTCATCACCCCTTTGACGTTTGTGGGTAGCAAAATCTCTCCTCGGGTTGTCACACTTGCGAGGTTGAATGTGGCGAGGAGTTTAGTGGCCAGAATAATGCTTCCGCTGAGTTTAGCTTGCTCCAATACTCTCCATTATATCATATTAGCTAAACTTCTTGGATACACTAAAACACATTTAATTTTAAAATCTAGCATATTTAAAGAAATTATCAGTGTGTCGTTATGCGGTTGTAGTAATTCATTTGCCTCCTCATCCGTGAAAGTGATATTGTCTTCGGCTACTTTCCGGAGCCTCTTGCTATGGGTTATTGATAATTTCGTCTTTTTTTTACTATCGAGAAAGTGACTCTGTTGATCTCGTTTCCCCGAAGATCATGTTGATCGTCTAGCGCGGGGGATCTTCCCCTACTTTCGAGGATTCAGCGTTGTTACGATCATAGTTGTTCTTAGCTCAGCCACTCAAGAATTCTCTGAGATGACCATTCTTCAACGGTGTTTCCACTTCTTGCCGGAGATGTCAGTAGTCCTCAGTCCGGTGGCCATTTGTCCCGTGGTACTCACACCACAAGATGGGATACCTTTGGCTGGGATCAGATCTCATTGGTTTCGGGAACCGTGCTTCTTTGATGTTTCTCATGGTTGATACCAATTCTACTGACATTTGAAATTATATTCTGATAGCCTGGGGTAGGAAGGATCCCGCGTACCTGATGGTTCCTTGTCTTGCAACGATCTATTTTTCCGATTGCGGTCGGGCCTTCTATCTAGTGAATCTATCAATTGATTGGAAACCTCTGATGCGGCCTTCCGTCCGTTCATAGGGCAAAAACAAGCCACTTGAAGACCTTTTATCCGTATCAAAGTCATCTTTTGATTTTTATTTATTCTTCTCCCATCCCTTTGCCGACAACAGGAAACCGACTTGATCATCTTTGATCTTTATCTTTGACTCGTATCGGCTGTGTACATCCGCCCAAGTAGTTTCTTGGAACTCAACTACACTTTCCTTAAGTTTTTGGGAAGCGTCTGAACTTTTCAGATTTAGTCCCTCAGTGAATGCTTTAGCCACCCATTCATTAGGAACAGCTCGGAGGAACATCCTCTCATGTTGGAACTGGGTAACGTATTTAATAAAAGAGTATGCGAGCATTTCAAAGGAATCTATGGAATGCTCGGGTAGCAGTGAATACTATGTCAAGGCTCCCCTCATAAGTGTCTCTCTAAATTTCTTCAGTAAAACAGATTCAATCTCGTGATGAGCTAAATCATTTCCTTTTACTGCCGTCATGTAGGTGGTTATGTGCTCTTGGGAATATGAAGTTCTATCGTACTTTGGTACGTCGGGCATTTTGAACTGCTTCGGGACTAGTTTTGGTGTCGCGCTTGGTTTGTATGGTAACTGAGTGTATTTCTTTGAGTTCGGTCCTTTCACCACCGGTGGTGCTCCCGGGATTTGGTCCAGGCGGGAGTTCACTTCTCTCATGAACCGTAAGAGTTCGCTCTTGAAGGGATCATTTTCGTTATTGGGACCAGATCTAATCCCCCCAAACCTATCAGAGCCTACTTCATCCCTCGGGGTGTTGTTGTCGACCCTCTGTGTTGTTTAATTCGCGGGAGCGCCAGGAGGAGCCGACTCTCATCTATTCGCATTATTTGAAGCCTCCGACAACGCCTGATTCAACTCCATCATAATCTTATCCTGTCGAGTGAGGTGGCCTAGAATAATAGCCTACTGTAGGACCCTTACCATATCAATGACGTGTTCCTCTTTAGCATCATCGGGAGTTTCTTCCGAACATTTTGAAGATATCGCCTGTCATGCACAGGCGTGGCATCATTCTCCTTATTGTGGGTGTCACTAATCGAGTCCTCGAAATGAGGTTGATCCCCTTGAACCTCGGGATTGTGCGTGTTTTTTACACCGTTATCTTCCATTTCTTCTGATTTTCTCTAAGACAGAATAATCAAAACACGTTGGTAAAAGAGGTAAGGTTTAACTTAATTGCACGACTATCTAGGCCCCACGATGGGCGTCAAACTGTTTACTCGTAATACGATACAATTGAATTTATACATGGTTTCAATACAAGTGAATTAATTCGATCCTGAAATAATAAGATAATTGAAGAAATGTACAATACTTAGTCTTGATATGAACATGAAATAGCGAAGATGGTGATCTCGGGCGCAACAATGATAAGAACAATAACAAAAGCAGAAAATATGAAGATAAAATTATGTATAGCTTTGAGTAGATTATGATACTAGTTTGCTAGTCCAATCCTTTTTTTATTACAATGATAGTAGAGCTCATTTTTTTATAGCTATGCCTAGGGAACAAGGTCCTAGGATCGTGCCCTTCTTTAAAGTCAATTATGAGGGCCATTGATGAAGATGTAACAGTGAGAATAAATGTCAAATTTCTTGTAACGGGCAGCGTACTTAATGCTATAGAATATTCTTTATTAATACCACCAGGAGGAGAGTACTTATTGTTTCTTTATGAATGTCATTCCTTCCGGTATGAAAAAGGGATAATTGCCCTCGGTTTCACATGTCATTCTTTTAAGCGGCCATCTGGCATAACATATTTTACCACATACGATCATAGATTCACGTACCCCATAATTAAACATATAAATGCACCACTCGTCATAAGGAGTAAGAAAGATCAAAATGTAATGAGTTAATACCCTCAAACCCGCCTAAACTATACGATTTTTATCAGTTTTCTACCTAAACTATCGAGTGTCTCCAGAAACCCCCTAAACTATATCCCCCTTCGTAATAAGACCTCCCCCGTCGCATTAGCCCTAGTGCATATGATACACGCTCAAACAAATTATAAAACATGTCATGTGGCATGCCATGTGGATAATTAATCTAATTAATCATAAAATCGACTTAATTAGCCTAAAATAAGTTAATTACTCTTAGTCAAAAAAAATTGGGTGGGTTTTTACTCGTTCCCATCAGTAAAGAGGGTCATTTACTCTCAGTCAAAAAAATGTCCTTTTACTCCCATTAGAGAAAACTCTCATCAGACCTTCAACATCTCTTCTCCGATCATCTTCCTCCGATTTCTCTTCAAAACTAGTCGTTGCTACCATCGATTCCTCTTCAAAATTAGTTGTTGCTATTTTGAATTTGGAATAAAGGTGAAATTTTGCTGGTGAATCAGAACAAAATTAGGGCTTAGGGTTTTGATGGTGAAATATCTTCCTCCGATTCTTTGAAGAATCTGAAGATTATTAAAGAAGATTGCTTCAATACATGTTTTATTCTTTATTCCTTATTAATTTTGTTGCGAAATTATGATAGGTGGGTACTGCAATTTAGTTCGTAGTAGAAAACTTTGGATCTTTTTTTGAGGTGTTACATCTTCCTGCTTGTCGATATTTGTTTGTCGAATATATAGTTGCATGCATGCTGCTTGTTGTTAGTTTTGGATTTCGGGTCTTTTTATGTTAGATTAATAAAGTGTTGTGTGTTTTTGGCCTTATTCTTTGCTGTTTTTATTGTTATTTTAGGGTAATGGCAAACAAATATCTGAATTTGAGATTTCATATTGGTGGTATTCTTGTGAGTGAGGTAGGGCCAGTTTATGTTGGGGGGAACATTGAATATGCCTTTAATGTGGATACAGACAAACTTTCTATTCCAGAAATTATTGATTATGCCAAGGATTTTGGGTTTACCATTGTAGAAATAATGTATATTGTATCTTCTAAGGGTGGCAGTTTGGTAGAATTGAAAAATGATAGGGATTTGTTGGTACTTGCTAAGTTGTTAAGTAATAAGGAAACAATAGACATTTATGTATGTCACAAGGGAGATAATGTGGTCCAGAATATCCATGTGACTACTGGGGTCGTTGAAGAATCTTCCAGTAGGGTTGTTGAAAGTTTCAATGCACCTTTAAGTTCCCCAAATTGAAAATATTGATTGTAGTGGTCAAATAAAACCCGCTGAACAGTCACATGTTGTAGAAAAACTTCCTAGAAACTCCTTAGTAGATGAAGATGATGCTGACATAGAAGATGAAGACTTAGAGGAAGATATCATAGGTAATGTTGCAGATAGTGATAAATCTAGCAATTCTGATGATGAAGAGCATGAGGCTGATTATGGTAGTGATGTGCATAAAGAGTTGAACATAGTTAAAACAGATTTGAAGGCTTATAAAAAGAAAAAAAGAGCACCAAGAAAGAAAGTTGTTGCTGAGTGTTTTCTTGGACCAGTTGGGATAGATCCAGGTTTTGAAGACATAGATAAAGGGGAGAAAAATATTTCTGGTAAGTTACTTGGTGATGAGCCTTTTTATGACAGTTCAGATGCTGATAGTTTTGTGAGTGACAGTGACAATGAAAGTGGTAGTGAATCAGGAAACATAAGTGGTAACATGAAAGCAAGAAAGGAGAAAAAGAGGGTAATGTATGATCCAAAATGGAAAAAGGTGGTTTGGCAACTTAACACGGTCTTTGAAAATGTATATAAGTTTAGGGAAGTTTTCACTAGGTTGGCCGCTCTTCCGCCTCCTTTGCCCATTGTGCCCGGACTTTGGCTAGGTTGGCCTCAGACTTTTTCAGGTCATCTTGACACTCAAGGGCTTTCTTTTTTAGACTGCTTATAAGCCTTTCATCCGCTCAGCTTCTTTCCAGGTTTCTAGCAGTTGTTCTCATTTTCTGAATTTGGGCTTTGAGGGCTTCATTTTCCTGAGTTAGCTTTTTCTTCTCGCCTTCATCCGCGGCAGCTTGCAAACCATTCTCAAACTGAAGGTCCATGACTTGCTTTTCTAGCCTGCCTATGGTGGCTTTGTACTCATTTTCTTTGGCCAGCCAATCCCATTGCTCTTGTGATGCTCCGACAAATTCTTGAAGATGAGGTATTTTGGCCGGCCTTACAAACTCAACTTCCCTTTTATACCAGGCAATATATCCTGGTGCAACTTCACCTCTGGACAGATCACGCACCCGAGTGTTCGCCGTCAAGTACTGACATTCACTCCAAATTTGGCGGACTGCTGCTTCATAAAACTGACCATCAGGACCAAGCTCGACCACATGGCGACTAATGTCTTCATCCCTGGGAATCATTTGATATTTCCCTAATTGTCTCAAAACCCGGTATGGGGCATAAGGCTGGATACTCCTAAGACCCATCAAAAGGAAATGAGGCCCGATAGCTAACATGTATATGATCTCATCTACGGAAAGCCACCCAAACGTCCACTCTATTTGACTTGCACTGATGGAACGAAGATGTGATACCCATTCTATAACCCCTTCTGGCAATCTGATCCCATCAACCCTCGTATAAAATTCCTCTATGCAGGTTTTCTCTGTCGACCCATGACTCAGGAATTGAGGATGATGGCATAGATGTTCAATCATCCACATCTGCAGCAACAAGTTGCACCCCTCAAAAAAGTCATCTCCGGCTTTGCATGTTGTGAGAACGCGAAAGATTTCAGCTACTATCATGGGTGCAAGGGTGCTTTTGGCCTGATTAAGCAAAGTGCTGACAACCCCAGCTATTCGTATGTCGATATTTTCATCTTTCCTAGGAAACACCAGAAGTCCCAAGAAGACCACCATAAAAGCAAAACACATGTGTTCTTCCCATTTGAGGCGGTTCCCTTTGCTACAAATTTTGTTTTCTGGATTATTAAACCCACCTATGTGATCGTATCTTTGGTATATAAACTGCGGAGTGGAAAATCCTGCGGCCAAATCTGGGTTATGGACCCCCTGCTTATCTTTAAGGAATATAGGAATCTGTGCACAACGACGACTCTTGGAGCAACCAGGTAGTTGTGTCTCAGAGGAACTTCAGCGCTCCCAATATATCCGGCTATTTCTTCTAGAGTTGGGGTGAGTTCAAAATCTGAGAAATGAAAAACGTTATGGGCCGGGTCCCAGAATGTAACCAATGCCTTTAAAATGTCCCCTCTAGGCCTGATCTTCAATAACCCGGTGAGTCCTCCCAAGTATAGATTGACCTTATCTTGCCCTGATTTACCTAGATCTTCCCACCACATACACAGCTCCAAAGAGATCTTGTTCATGACTGTTATTGGTAAATTTTGACTCGTGCTCATTCTGCATATTTATTAGGGTGATTAAGCAAAATCATGACTCATTTGACTCAAGAAAAGTAAATTTTTGAAATTGTCATTTCAAAAATAAAACCCGGCTTTGCAAATACGGCCTTTCAGCACTTCCGGGGAGAAGATTTAGGGTTGTGCTTGCTAACCGACCAAAAATTCGAAAAAGAAACCAAAGGTGGCTGTTCTTGCTAAAACAGCCTTCCGGCATCCTTTTGGGGACATTCGGCTATTTTAGACAAAAATGGCATCACCTTGCTTATTTAAAATAAAATAATTTTTTTTGTTCTTTTGGGCTATTTCTGCAAAAGGGAAGTTGGACCTGATGGGGGTTGCCTACGTATCCCACATCAATCGAAAATCAAACTGGCGTAGTTCGGGCAATTCTGACAAAACAAAAAACCAACTCTTTTTTTTCTTTTTTCACAAAAATTTTCTCTTTTTTTCAAAATTTTGGCAGAGTTTCGGTATGTTTTGGACATTGGTTTTCAAAAACAGGCAATTATCTCTCTCAGTCCCTACATTTTCCTTTTCAACTTTTCCTTTATGAGCCGGTAAGCATGCAAATCCGAAGCAAATGAATGCACAAGTAGCAAGTAAGATGCATCAGGATGGTCTTTTCATTTCGGGTCCCTGTCCTAGACAGACCCAACCCCTGTATTGAGTCTCTAAAGTCAAATGCACATGATGCAAACAAACGTTCCTACTAGGGATCCGATATGAGGTTGAGTTATTCTAGGTTCAAAACCTAGGTATGTGTTCTAGACTGTGTACCCGAGCGGACAACTCGAGCCGAGGAGGGGGCTACGTACCGGAAACTAAAAGGCCATCCGACTTAATAACTTGTCCGAGCCTCTTTCTTATTTCAAGGTATGACGCTAACAGAATAGGGAGTCTCGATCAGCGAGCACATCCACGAAGATGAGAGAAGTGTTTCATAGCAGTTTATATACAGTTCAAATAGTATCAAAGCGGTAAAAACAATATTTAGCACATTAGGCCCAAACATGTAATCAGATAATAAATAAAGCCAAATATAACAATTCATCTAAGCTCGAATTATGAACCCTGAACCAGAAGTTCTGGGTTCCAGTCCCCAGCAGAGTCGCCAGAGCTGTCACACTTTCCTTTTTTACTACACTCGTAAAGGGTACAAGGGAGTTTTTTCCAATTTAAGTGACAATCGAAACGAGATTATTTTATTTAAAAAATTTAGAGTCGCCACATGGGATAATTTATGGTGTCCCAAGTCATCGGTTTTAAATCCCGATTCGAGGAAAGATTGACTCTGTTTTACAGTTCGCGAACACAGAATCCGGGTAAGGAATTCTATTAACCCGGGAGAAGGTGTTAGGCATTCCCGGGTTCTGTGGTTCTAACACGGTCGCTCAACTGTTATTATTGGCCTAATTATCTGATTTTAAAACACTTTTAAACCTATGTGCATTTTTACATTAAAACCGTTTTTATTCAATTTAGGAAGATTTCAACGTTATACAAAACACGTCTTTGGATCACGCCACATGAAATACACCCGCGATCCGCGACATATTTTATTTAACGTTGTTATGATTTGGATTTGGGTCACATGAAATGCACACTCGAGTTTAAGAAGGTAAATAATTAAAATAACGCGCCTAAAGTAACTACGCGTTTGCAATTTTTGCGAGGGCCATGAAAATTCAACTAGGTGACACGCCTCGAATTCTAAGGGCCAAAACCAAATTAATTAAAACGAAGGCCATGCAATTGTGATTTTATTTGGCATGGCGCACCTCGAACTATTCTATCCTAAGGGGTTGCTAGATTATAAACAAAGGCCAGCTTCAACCAGCGATAAGTTCCTCAGTTCGATTCCACACAACAACACAGAGGCCAATCCTTTGCATTTCATTTTTTTAAATTATCAAACAAATGGGAGACAGTGATCATGACTATTTAAGGCATTTCCTAGACAACTGCACATCACTATTTTATCCTTCGAAAGACAAATTGACTTCTTTTGCTTATTGAATTATTCCTAAGGCTAAATAATTTGAGCTTCAGCATTTTCAATAGATCATTAATCACAGGAAAACTCAGATGCACCAAATCGAGATAGCCATTCAGTTGTGTATTCCAGAAAGGAGTAAAAAATGTTATTTAAATCCTCACACATACTTATTTTACTAGATGATGTACAAATTTAAACATGATTCAATCGAATTTGTCATATATACATCAACAAGTGTTCTTCTATAACCCATTTTCCATGCTTTGAATCTTCATTCCAAATGATTCTAAAAAAACAAAAATTAACTTGTAAAGTAACAAGAGATTTAAGTTAACATATTCCGCACTGACGTGCTTGACAGCAGTTCTTCAAAATTTTACATCCACCATGTTCAATCAGTAGTAAATTCCAACAGTCACACTAAACGATAACTTTACTTCTATCACAATACTCAGATTTTGAGATCAGAACTAAGCTAAGAATGAATCCTAGATCACACCTGGAACCTTGCTATATGTAAGCAGACATTTAGTAACATTGAGACCCACTACACAAATCAAACATCAGAAGTTATGGCCCGGAACTATCCATTCCACTTGCATGCAAGGTTTAAATCCATACCATAGTAGCCTTGAAAGCCTTACTTAGTACATATTACATTTAAACAAATTCAAGTACTGACCTTAAACAAACAAGTAATACAAATGACTATATTTTAAGAAGCCAAACTAAGATGGATATCAACTAAACTACCATGTCACATGATTTTAAAATTCAGTCATTGATCACATATCCGTGGTTCGAAGGGCAGTAAGTTAAAAAGAAAACAAAAGTGGACAAATAAGCTAATCTATGAACCAACTAATGGTGAATATAACTCAAAGCTCCATATCTTCATTTCTGATTCCAAATCAAGCATTACAGTTAAGGAGAAGGCAGAAATGCATACCTGAATATCAGCAAAAGACCAGAAATTTTCTTGAAACTTTAAAAGGAAGCAGAAATAAGAGAATAATAGCAACAAAAACAAACCCCAACTCCCAATTCAAATCACAATCCAACCCAGATGAATCAGATTAGCTATTAGAAACCATAAAAATTCAAAAGTTGCAAGAGATTTCAATGGAACAGTAATGAACAGTTTAGCCGTTTGTATTTTTTCAAAATTTTCTCTCACTCCCTCCCTTTTTTTTTCCTTCAACCTCTATCTTTCAACCTTTAAATAGGCAGCCAATTAGTGCATTCACCATTACCAATTCCCTTTTTCCCCATTTTTAATAGTTGATTCCACTTAAACCTTATCTCTATCTTATCTTTAGTGTATTCACAACCCTACCACTATAGAAACTTCCTAAGTTAGGTAAACACTTGAATAGTTTTGAGAATTAATCCTACACTAATCAACTGATTATTACATACAAATAAGCAAGAAACTATCCAAATTATTAGACTAATCCTAGTTAAATTGACTAAGTGATTAAACAAGATATGACTTTAGAATTTTAAACAAGCTGATAACAAAGCAGTTTGAAAAACAAAACAATGAACAAAAGATATTTTAAATCGGAGGACTGGGCGAATTTCAACTGAAATCGACCAGAGAAAAGAAACAGAGACGGGGAAAGACGAAAATCAGAAATATACCAATGAGAATAATCGTAAAAATAGGAACGAACTCACCCTACATTTGAACTTGCAACTGATAATCTAGTTTGGTCCCCCAATAATGTCAATTGTTTGTTCTTTGCCAAGAACAAACGAGCAACATTATTTTGTGACCAAACCATCCTTAATACTTGAGAAAACCTGAATGAGTAGTCTTGCATGTCTGAATTTGGCTTTGGGCTTTTATGGCTCGAACCCTAGATTTGAAATTCGAAGGGTTCAGGCCATGTTCGAGGGAAACAGAGTAAGGATTTGTGAAGAGGGGGTCTTGATGATCATGGGGTGTAATTTTGGAGGTGAACGGAGGCGGCGACGCCGGCAACAAGCGGTGGAAATTAGGGCGGCGGGTCTCTAGGGTTTAGGGAATTGAGAGAGACGAGGGTGACTGAGGAAGGGGGGGCTGAAGGGTCTGGGTATATTAAAATCCACGATTTAATTAGGGTCGTTGTATGATTGGAATCCAACGGCTCAGATTGAATCCTTAATCGAAACGGGGTCGTTTTGACTAAGTAGGGGGCGGTTTGGTTCTGGATCGGGTCGGGGTCGGGTTAATGGGCGACGTAGTGGACCGTTTGATTAAATGATATCGATGGCCCTGATCAAAACTTGTCAAATGACGTCGTTTGGGTGGCAATGGGGCTGGACGGGGTAAGGGGACGGGTTTGGACGGGTTTGGGTTGGGTCTATCCGGGTTTTGGGAGGGGTATTTGATTTGGGCTTGGGATTTTAATTAAATTGGCCCAACTTCTGATTTTTTTTTATTCCTTTCCTTTTCTTTTTATTTCAAAAGTATTTTTCTTCTCAAAATAAAAATAAAACCTTAATTAATCCCTAAACCAAATTATTCTACTAAATTAACTTAATTATCTCTAAATAATAATTACCACAACTAATTAAATACCAAATAAAAAGAAAATTGCCAAAATTCAAAATTAAAATGCAACATGACTATTTTTATGATTTTTTCTATTTTTGTTAAACAAATTAATGTACTAATTGATCTGAAAATATAAAAATTAAATCCTAAACGCATATACAATATTTTTGTATTTTTGTGATGTAAACAAAAATGCAAACAATAACAGAAAATGCCACAAAAAATCCACAAAATTGCGAGCAATGGTAAAAATTATTTGTTTTTGAATTTATGGGAATAATTCATATAGGGCAAAAATCATGTGCTCACAGCTGCCCCTCTTTGCCCGGAAACACGAAGAGTTTTCGTGCAAAGATAAAGTGAGTGGATACGAGCAATTTTTGCCCGTTTGAATACTCCGTGGGAAGCATTTTTTGAAAGAATCTGACCGAGCTTTCAAAGGTTTCCTACATATCCTTGGCTATAAAGGAATCAGGTCAGTGTTGTTCGGGAAGTTTCGGTAGCTGGGACTACCATGAAGCTGTGATTTCACTGTTGCTGCTGCTGCTGCTACTTACTGGCCTCCTTATTACACCATGACAAAATAAAAGAAACTAGACTAAACTATAATTTATGAATTATAAAGATTTATTTTGTATCTTCAAACTTGGTCTTGCAGTTTCTACCGCTTGTTTGACTTGTATTCTCCAAGCGAGATTCCTTTATTGCATGTCTTGAAGGGTATTCTGAGGTGCTTTCCCTTTGTTTTTCAGGCGAGTGCCTGATTGCTGAACCCTTAACCATCTTCCTTTTGTTCTCCACGTGGGCTCTTGATTGCCGAACTTGAATTGCTTCTTCCCTTCATTCTCTAGGCGGGCTCCTGATTACCAACATTTAAATTGCTTCCCTTCGTTCTCCAGGCGGGCTTCTGATTACCAACACTTAAACTGCTTCCTTCATTCTCCAGGCAGGCACCTGATTTCAAAAAAATTTGAATTTGTACTTCTTCCCTTCGTTCTTCAGGCGGGCTCCTGATTTCTAACATTTGAATTGTACTTTTTCCCGTCGTTCTCCAGGCGGGCTCCTGATTACTGAAACTTGAACTGTATTCCCTTGCTCTCCAAGTGGGCGCCTGACTGTTGAAACTTGAATTGTATTCCCTTGCTCTCCAGGTGGGCACCTGACTACTGAAACTTTAACTATTTTTTCCTTGACTTGTTCTCCCTTGTTCCTCCAGGTGGGTGCTTGATTACAAATACTTGTGTCAATCTTCCTTGAAACTTGATTTGTTTTCCCTTGTTCTCCAGGTGGGCTCCTGATTACTTGATTCTGAACTGCTTTTTATCCTTAACATCTGTGTTGTTCTTCCCTGTTCTTCACACGGGCACCTACTTCAACAAAATAGACAAAACAAAGAAAATTGTCTACCCTAATTTGGTAGCCGATAACCTTTGTGAGTGTTAACTGAATCATGTTACTTAATATCTCTAACAATCTGTAAACTAGATCCCATTATCTAGGAGGGTCCTGAAAATTTCTAGTAAAATGCCCGTTTCAAAGCTGCATTATATTTTCTTCTAATGAACCTTGTTATCTAACTTGGTCCTAAAACTTCATCCTATTATCCAGGAGGGTCCTGAAAAGTTTTAAATTAAATCTTATCTTACAAGTGACGCTTTTAAAGCTAAACTATACTTCCTTATAGCCGAACTTACGCTAAAACTTGTTATCTAATGGAATTCTTAGTGCTACGTCCCATTATTCAGGAGGGTCCTAAAAATTTCTAGTGAATCCTATCTCAAGCATGCAAATTTCGAAGTTCCGCTTATATTCCTTTGGGGTACATTTATGCTAAATTTTGCTATTCATGATTATTTTGAATTTTAAACTAAGTCCCATTTTCCAGGAGGGTCCTGAGAACTTTGCGATCAAACCTGCTTGGTGCTTGCTCTTTCTTCACGTAAGCTTTCTTCGAAACAAATGAAATTTTGCCCTTGTTTCAAATCAAAGAAAAATCTTGTCAGTTTAAAACGTGGTGGTTAGTTGTGGCATTCTTGCCGAAGGTGGTTCTTCCTTTGCCATGCTTTGCTTTGACTGGCTGCCTTAAGCCGGTCGAGAATTGTTTGACCTTCTGATTGATCCTTAACCCCAGGACCCTAGATGATCTGAGCGCTCTACATCCCAACCGTTGTTTTTCATTTCTAACCTCTGCATCTCCCGTGACATTACTGAACCATTTCACCGATTTAACTTTTTCTTACACTCTATGTTCCACTTTTCATCACACTATCTCTGGCATGTCCTAGCAGCATTTTGCTTTGTGCAATTTTGAAACTGGTAGTAAACTTTGAAATTCCTTCTTATTTGTTGAAACAAGGCTAACCTTGGAAGAGCATTAGAGGAGTAAAATTAACAGTAATGAAATGCGACGATTTTGAGAATTAAGAATAAAGAAGAAAATCCAAATTTGGAACTGTTGGAGAGAGAAAAAGAAACTTATCTGAGTGGAGTAACTGGCACCAATAATTATGGTATGCATTTTGGATTAATCAACCCAGTCTATTTAACCAATCACTTTTCCAATTGTTTTACTTTGTGCTTCAAGATCTCCACAGCCCGATGTTTACTTTCCGCTAGCTTACAGACCTTGTTTCGGCTTGCAGTGCCTTGAAAGGTTTTCACCGACAAACCTCTCTCATTTGTTCATTCCTCAATTCCTTGTCGCCTCATGGTGCCCGTGAAGGTTTTCACCAATAAGACTCTCCAATTTTTACTTTCTCTCAGCTTTCGTTGCCTCATGGTGCCCACGAGAGTTTTCACCAATAAGACTCTCTCATTATTTAATTTTTCTTGCTTAAACCGAAGTGTTGCCCCTGATATGAATCCTTTTTACTTGCTTGACTTGGCATCTCTCGAAGACTGATCGGGAGGTATTTCTTTGGACGACAATGTGGGCTTTTTGGATATGTTTGGAAAGAAAAAGGTATCAAAAAGGCTCAAAGCAACTTAAATGGGTCAAAATTACAACTTTTGGAATCTGATCTCTTACCACCATCACAACTTCTGCCCCAGTTTCTTGTTTGGGGATTTATGATTTTTATTTTGATATGATATGACCGAGCCGTGTGGCTGCCTACGTATCCTTAACAGGAATCATGTCAAACTTAGTTCACACCTGAATTTCTTTGTTTTCTTGTATTTTCTCTTTTCTTTTCTTTTTTCTCTTTTTCTCTTCTTTCTTTTTTCTCTTTTTCGTTTTTGATTCCAAAAGAGGGGTATGAAATAAAATAAATAAGGCTCAAAAGGGGAAACAAAGGGTAGAGTATTTAGATAGCAGAACAAATTGTCTTCGTCATTCCAATCTTCGAAACAATGCCAAGTACAAACAATCAATAATTAAACCAAAGAAATCATACATAATATCTCTTGACTGCATCAGAATTGATAGTCATGTCTACACATTTGCCTTCGATATCTGTTAGATACAAAGCACCATTGGACAACACTTTTGTTACAATGAACGGCCCTTGCCAATTTGGGGCGAACTTGCCCTTCGCTTCGGCCTAGTGTGGAAGGATGCGCTTTAACACTTTCTGACCCACTTCAAACTTTCGGGAACGTACCTTTTTGTTGTATGCTCTCGCCATTCTCTTTTGATATAACTAGCCATGACACACTACTTCCAATCTTTTTTCATCAATCAAACTCAACTGCTCCAAACAGGTTTTGACCCACTCATCATCATCAATCTCAGCCTCACCGACAATCTGAAGGGATGGGATTTCAACTTCCGAATGTATCACTGCTTCAGTGCCATATACCAACAAATAAGGAGTTGCACCTACTGAAGTACGGACAGTAGTGCGATAACCCAGCAACGTAAATGGTAATTTTTCATTCCATTGCCTGGAACCTTCTACCATTTTCCGAAGTATCTTCTTTATATTTTTGTTGGCTGCCTCGACTGCTCCATTTTCCTTGGGATGATATGGGGTGGAATTGCGATGTGTAATCTTAAACTGTTGACATACCTCTTTCATCAAATTACTGTTAAGATTAGCACCATTATCCGTGATGATCACCTTTGGGATTCCAAATCGACAAATGATATTTGAGTGAACAAAATCAACCACTGCCCGTTGGATGCTGCTGGCTCAATTGGTCCAATAACATCCATGCCCCAAGCAACGAATGGCCATGGTGCTGACATTGTGTGCAATTCCGATGGTAGAGAATGAATCAAATCTCCATGTATCTGGCACTGATGACATTTGCGCACAAAACTAATACAATCTCGCTCCATGGTGAGCCAATAATAACCTGCTTGGAGAATTTTCTTCGCCAACACATATCCGCTCATATGTGGTCCGCAGAATCCCAAATGTACTTCGGACATGACAGTCGTAGCTTGTCTAGCATCTATGCATCTTAACAATCCAAGGTCGGGTGTTCTTTTATACAAAACTCCTCCACTGAAGAAAAATCCACTTGCCAACTGTCGAATTATTCTATTTTGATCCCCCGTGGCTTGCACCGGATATACCCCTATTCTGATGTACTCCCTGATACCATGAAACCACGGTTCACCATCAAGTTCTTCTTCCACCATGTTACAGTAAACATGCTGATCTCGGACTTGAATATGTAGAGGATCAACATAAGCTTTGTCCGGATGGTGCAACATTGATGCCAAGGTAGCCAAAGCATCGACCACCTCATTATGGACCCTTGGAATATGCATGAACTCTACTGATCGAAACCATTGACAAAGATCATGCAAACATTGTCGGTATGGTATGAGCTTTAAATCCCATGTTTCCCATTCTCCTTGAATCTGGTGCACCAGAAGATCTGAGTCTCCCAAGACTTGGACTTCCTGGACATCCATATCTGCAGCTAGCCTTAAACCCAAAATGCATGCCTCATACTCAGCCATATTGTTGGTATAATAGAAACGAAGTTGAGCCGTAACAGGATAGTGATGCCCAGTTTCAGAAATAAGCACAGCCCCTATTCTAACTCTTTTCATATTGGCAGCCCCATCAAAGAAAAGTTTCCAACCTGGTTTTTCAATCTGCTCCAGTTCATCGATATGCATCACCTCTTCATCAGGAAAATAAGTTCTCAATGGCTCGTACTCTTCATCGACCAGGTTCTCGGCCAAATGATCGGCCAATGGGCTTTTATTGCGGTCCGAGTCACATAGATGATATTAAACTCTGTGAGCAAAATCTGCCACTTCGTAAGTCTTCTTGTGGGCATAGGCTTTTGAAATATATACTTCAACGGATCCAAGCGCGAAATGAGGTAAGTAGTGTAGGATGACAAATAATGTTTCAATTTCTGTGCTACCCAAGTTATGGCGCAACATGTCTTTTCCAGGTGAGTGTACTTAACCTCATAAGCCGTGAACTTCTTGCTAAGATAGTCGATGGCCTGTTCCTTCCTGCCAGTGATGTCATGCTGACCCAATACACAACCAAATGAATTTTCCAGGACTGTCAAGTAAAGAATCAAAGGTCTCCCTGGTTCTGGTGGAACCAGCACAGGTGGGTTTGATAAGTATCCTTTTATCTTATCAAATGCTTCTTGACACTCATCAGTCCACTTGACCGCATCATCCTTCTTCAGCAACTTGAAAATAGGCTCACAAGTAGTCGTGATCTGAGCAATAAACTTGTTGATGTAGTTCAACCTCCCTAATAGACTCATCACCTCAGTCTTGTTCCTCGAAGGCGGCAATTCTTGGATAGCTTTGATCTTTGACGGGTCCAACTCAATGCCTCGATGACTGACTATGAATCCCAACAATTTTCTGGATGGAACACCAAATACATACTTGGCAGGGTTAAGTTTGAGGTTGTACCTACAAAGCCTCTGGAAAAATTTCCTCAAATCTCCGACGTGGTCGGCCTGCTGCTTCGACTTTATGATTACATCATCTAAGTATACCTCAATCTCCTTGTGTATCATATCATGGAATACAGTAGTCATTGCCCTCATGTAAGTTTCCCCAGCATTTTTCAAACCAAATGGCATTACTTGGTAGCAATACGTTCCCCATGGCGTGATGAATGTCGTCTTTTCCGCATCTTCTTCATCCATTAAAATCTGATGATACCCTGCATAGCAATCCACAAAAGATCCAATTTCATGTTTGGCGCAATTATCAATCAAAATGTGGATATTGGGTAGTGGGAAATTATCCTTTGGACTTGCTTTGTTGAAATTGCGGTAATCAACGCATACTCTGATCTTGTCGTCCTTCTTTGGTACTGGCACATCATTAGCTAATCAAATGGGATATCGTGTGACCCGAATGATCTTTGCATCCAACTTCTTGGTGATTTCTTCCTTAATCTTCACACTCATATCAGTTTTGAACTTTCTCAATTTTTGCTTGATGGGAGGGAATACCGGGTCAGTGGGTAATTTGTGGACCACCAAATTAGTGCTCAAACCTGGCATGTCATCATATGACCATGCAAAAATATCTTTGTATTCAATCAGTGCTTTGATTATCTCTTCCATGATCTTTGGTTCAAGGTGGACGCTTATTTTAGTCTCTCTAATATTATCGGCGTCCCCTAAATTGATGGCTTATGTATCATTCATGTTGGGTTTGAGTCTTCCTTCAAAGTGATTTAATTCCTTACTAATCTCTTCAAAAGCCTCATCCCCATCATATTCTGATTCGTCATCACACTCTACTTCTTGAATTATTATTTCAAAAATCAGATTGATGTTTAAGACTGGGATGAGGATTTCTCATGCATACCATGTCATTAGAACCAGCGTAAAAATTACTGTACAGAAAAGAAAAGAAAAACAAAAAGGAAAACCATCAGGAATGATGAAGAAAGGGAGATTGCATTTCATTGAATGATAAAAGATAACAAGGTTTGCACACTCAAACAGTCTAAAAGATAACAATATGGATTATAACCCTGGAATAACCCAAACAAACTGAAGGAAAATCAAAATAAACTACCAAAACTCCTTCTGAGCGGGGAGAGGAGTAGCCTTCCAATTGTTAATCTTTGTTTTTGGCCCGACAAATTACACTTTCGCGTTGCTAGAACCTTTTCCAATTTCCACCATGTTTACATCGTCGAACAATTTCTCGAATTTTTCAATTAATTCCTTGTCAGGATCAATCACAAAACTGGGAATTGCTGTAACTGGGCGAATTCTGGTACCGGACTTGACAAATGATCTGGAAAGATGTGGGACCGGCTTTGAAAGGACCCACGCCCTTTGTTTCAATTTCCTGGCTCTTTTTATGTCTGCAGCTGTGGGCTTAAATCCCAGGCCAAATGTTCCCAAGTTTTTAGGGAGGGACACCGGCTGTATGATGCCCTACAGAGATGAACCCAAACATTTGCCTGGTACAAAACCATTCTTCAATATTTCAAAGGCCACCCTGACTGATGCGGCGGTTATCTTCGGATTTGGAATGTGTTTCCCCTCTGGAACTTTCTCGACCAACATCGTGTCAAAAACTTGGTAGACCCACGACCTCTTGTCATCTTCCATTTCAACGAACGGCACAACGGCATTGCTATGAGCGCACAAATTATCTTTAACGTGCATAACTATTTCCTATCTATCCCATTCAAATTTGACCATCTGGTGTAATGTTGATGGGACTGCTTTAGCTGCGTGAATCCATGGTCGACCTAACAGCAGATTGTAGGAAACAGCTATGTCTAGCACCTGGAACTCCATTGTGAACTCAACTAGCCCAATTGTCAGTTCTATCACTATATCCCCAACTGAATCTTTGCCTCCGCCATCAAATCCCCGTACGCAGATACTGTTCTTATGAATCCTCTCATCTTTTACTTTCAACTTGCTCAGAGTGGAGAGAGGGCAAATGTTCGCACTGGAACCGTTATCGACCAATACCTGGGTAACCACAGAGTCCTCACATTTCACCGTAAGGTAAAGAGCTCTGTTGTGCTCAGTACCTTCTACAGGCAATTCCTCGTCAGAAAAAGTGACTCTATTCACTTCAAAGATTTTGTTGGCTATCTTTTCCAGATGATTCACTGAGATTTTATTGGGAACATGAGCCTCATTCAGGATTTTCATTAAGGCTCGACGATGCTCGTCTGAGTGGATTACAATGTCAATATTGAAATCTGAGCAAGCGTCTTTTTCAATTGTTCCACGATAGAATAGTCTTGCATCTTCATCTTTCTCAAGAATTCCTCTGACGCTTCTTCAGTTACAGCTTTCTTCACTAATACTGGGTTATCTTTAGCTTTTCTTAACTCCTCGGGGGCAAAGCATCTCCTTGAACGAGTTAAACCCTGGGTCTCACAGACTTCTTCTTTAACTTCTTTCCCTTAATAAGTCACTGTCACCCGTTCATAATTCCACGGAATAGCCCTTCTATTGACTATCGGTAACTGGGTTACCGACTTAATAAAGGCATGATCTATGCGGGCACCCTCCACAATTACGATAGGTCTTCTTGCCACTCCTGGCATAATCACTTTAACTCTTTCTTGTTTTTCTACCACATCACTTGAAAACCTCTTCTTAACTGCCATAGATGGTTCACTGTGGGTCTCGCTCGACTTGAGCATTGATTTTTCACTTGTTGGTTGTTCAATTGGCTTGACCTCACTGGACCGAATCATCATGACGGTGTGTGAAGGCTTCCTGGGATCCCCTCCCTTATGCATTATTTCAATCATATTTGTCTCTTGGTGGGTTGGCATCGGATTCCGGGTTATACTGGGCGCCTCTAGAGCTTGAACTTCAATTCTATTAGTATCAATAAGCTCCTAGATAGCACTTTTTAGGTGCCAGCACTTCTCCATGTCATGACCCGGAGTACCAGACTAATATTCACAGCTTACAGAATAATCCAGATTTTTGGGGGGAGGATTTGGCAATTTTGACTGTATCGACCTTAGCATGTCTAGTTGTCTTAGCCTGTGAAACAGACTAGTATATGACTCTCCCAATGGAGTAAAGGTTTTCTTTTTCTACAACCTTTCATCCTTAAATGCTTGATTAGGCCGAAAACTTGGTCCAGGAGGGTTTCGGTAGGCTCGTGGTGGTGGATAAGTGTTTTGAGAATGGGCGCACGCCATTGCGCGTGAGAAGGAGGTTGGTTGTATGTTTGGGCATGGTGGATAGAAAAATAAGGTTCTGGTGGGGGTAATAGTGTTAGGGTGGATTATACTAGGTGTAGGAGTAAGTTCGGTGGTGGGGTCGAGGCTGATTATAGTGGTAAGATGAGCCTCTAGGTTCGAACCAAGCTCCTGAATCAATTGTTGCCACATCCTCTCTCTTCTTTTTCCCAATTATTCCTTTTGCGCCGCCTTGAATAGCCTGAGTGGTTGCCTTAATAGCCGAATAGCTCATGATTTTATTCGACTTGAGCTCTTCTTCTACCATGCCCCCCATTTTCACCACTTCGTTGAAGGATTTGCCTACAGCCGATACTAGATGACTGAAATAAGTGGGCTCTAAGGCCTGCAGGAAATAATCCACCATTTCACTTTCTTTCGTCGGAGGGTCAACCCTCGCTGCTTGCTCTCTCCAACGGAAACTATACTCTCTGAAACTTTCACTGTGCTTTTTCTCAAGTTTTGTCAAGGACAGTCGATCCGGAATGACCTCGAGATTGTACTGGAAGTGACAAGCAAATGCCTGGGCAAGATCATCCCATATGTACCATCTTCCGTGATCTTGCCGGGTATACCATTACAACGCTGAACCACTCAAACTTTGACTGAAATATTCTATTAGCAATTCATCCTTCCCTCCACCTCCCCTTATTTTGATACAAAACCCTCTCAAGTGCGCTATTGGATCACCGTGCCCATCGTACAAATCAAACTTGGGCATCTTAAACTCTGCCGGCAATTGCACATCTGGAAATAGATATAGTTCTTTGTAAGCCACACTTACTTGACCTCCCAACCCCCGCATGTCCCTGAATGACTATTCTAAGCTTTTAACTTTCCTGAACATCTCCTCCTATTCGGGATTTTTGGACGGTTTCTCAGCTTCCACAGGAAGATCGAAACGAGGAGTGTAAGAATAGGGTTCCAGAGCTTTGAAAGTGGGCTTAGAGGGGTAATACTGGTTGTCATGAGCCTGGAATAAAGGATTGTTGGAGGATCGGTGAATTGTAGCAGGCGGTGGTGCTACGAAGACAGGAGTGGCTGGTGGAGGAGGGTACAGAATTGGTTTGGGTGGTGGAGCTTGCGGGGTTTGGGAGGTGGTGCCTTGGTAGTGATGGTAAATAGGAAATCCTGCAGATGAATCAACAGTAGGATGTTCTTGGGTTTGAGTCAATGGCAGGATGAAAGCAGGGTTTGTGGAGTAAGTTGGTGGTGGTTGCCCTTTTGCCCAGGCCTGGTACATTTCGGTCATCTGCTGCTTCAACTTATACATCTCTTCTTTCATCAAATTAACATCCAATTCTTCCACCTCTCTTGAAGGATCAATGCTACTCGCATCAAGTTCTTGGTTAGACATATCAATTCGCCTTTGGACCTGGTGTTGTATGGATGGGTTGCCAGAATGCTCAACAAACTAACCACCTGTCTTAGTTCTACAGCATCAACAACAAACTTGTTAGTGATTAGAGTTTAACAGATTGGTAACCGCATATTTGTGGAATGCAATGCACCTAAGTAATTAATCATTTCTATCATGTATTTGCTCGATTGCTTGTGTCATCCCGGATTTTCCTTATTTCCATGTGCAACTTCCCTTTTTCTCTCTCTCTGTTTTTTTTTTTGCCTTTCTTTGTTTGACTTCTCTTTTTTTTTTTATTCTCTCATTTCCCTTTCTTATTTTGTTTCCTTCTCATGGTTTTTTATTTTCTTTCTCTTTTCTTTTGGTTATGGTCGAATCCTATGGAGATTGCCTATGTATTATGACCCCGCATGAATCAGACCGAGCGTAGTTCTGGGGTATAAGTATAAAAATAAGTAATAAAACATTTTTGGGATTTTCAAAAAGTAAATACTTTGATTATAACGACTCAAAAACTAACAGACTCAAAAGAAACTAATAGACTTTAACAGAAAGAAAATAAAGACTCAAGTAAAAAAAAATCACGAATACATTAATGCCTCAAATGCTCCTGGGGCCCGCGACACATCATTCGGTCTCGCCATGGGCCTATATGCAAGATCCCTTCGAAACCTCTCCAAGTCACTCATTATCTGTCAGAAAAACATCATCACTGCCGTGAAGAAGGTGGTGCGAGTCATATATTCACATGCTTGGCATTTCACAATAATGTAGTCTGCGATGACTCTGACCTGCTCTCGGATTCTACCCTTTTCCTGAAGCAGACGCCCGACCTGTTGATTTCGGGCTTCTAACACCTGAGTGTCGTGGAGATGTTGATTTTGCAACTGTTGCATTTCTTCCATCTGAGCCATCAAATCATAATAGTGTTCCCTATCAGCCTTGAATTCCTTGGCTTGCTTGGTTGGTTCATTCTCGAGGGTAGTCATTTTTCTCTTCAGGCTGGTGATTGTCCCTTCATACTTTCTTTTCATTTGTTTCACAAACTTTTCCCGCTCTTCCGCCTCCTTTGCCCATTGTGCCCGGACTTTGGCTAGGTTGGCCTCAGACTTTTCCAGGTTATCTTGACACTCAAGGGCTTTCTTTTTCAGATTGCTTATAAGCCTTTCATCCGCTCGGCTTCTTTCCGGGTTTCTAGCAGCTGCTCTCATTTTTTGAATTTGGGCTTTGAGGGCTTCATTTTCCTGAGTTAGCTTTTTATTCTCGCCTTCATCCGCAGCGGCTTGCAAACCATTCTCAAACTGAAGGTCCATGACTTGCTTTTCTAGCCTGCCTATGGTGGCTCTGTACTCATTTTCTTTGGCCAGTCAATCTCATTGCTCTTGTGATACTCCGACAAATTCTTGAAAATGAGGTTTTTTGGTCGGCCTTCCAAACTCAACTTCCCTTTTATACCAGGCAAGATATCTTGGTGCAACTTCACCTCTGGACAGATCACGCACCCGAGTGTTCGCCGTCAAGTACTGACATTCGCTCCAAATTTAGCGGACTGCTGCTTCATGAAACTGACCATCGGGACCAATCTCGACCACATGTCGACTAATGTCTTCATCCCTGGGAACCATTTGATATCTCCCTAATTGTCTCAAAACCTGGTATGGGGCATAAGGCTGGATACTCCTGAGACCCATCAAAAGGAAATGAGGCCCGGTAGTTGGCATGTATATGATCTCATCTACGGGAAGCCACCCAAACGTCCACTCTATTTGACTTGCACTGATGGAACGAAGATGTGATACCCATTCTATAACCCCTTCTGGCAATCTGATCCCATCAATCCTCGTATAAAATTCCTCTATGCAGGCTTTCTCTGTCGACCCATGACTCAAGAATTGAGGACGATGGCATAGATGTTCAATCATCCACATCTGCAGCAACAAGTTGCACCCCTCAAAGAAGTCTCCTCCGGCTTTGCAGGCTATGAGAGCGCGGAAGATTTCAGCTACTATCATGGGTGCTAGGGTGCTTTTGGCCTAAGTAAGCAAAGTGCTGACAACCCCAACTATTCGTATGTCGATATTTCCATCTTTCCTAGGAAACACCAAAAGTCCCAAGAAGACCATCATAAAAGCAAAACACCTGTGTTCTTCCCATTTGAGGCGGTTTCCTTTGCTACAAATTTTGTTTTCTGGATTGTTAAACCCTCCTATGACCGTATCTTTGGTATATAAACTGCGGAGTGGAAAATCCTGCGGCCAAATTTGGGTTATGGACCCCCTGCTTATCTTTAAGGAATCTAAGAATCTGTGCACAACGACGACTCTTGGAGCAACCAGGTACTTGTGTCTTAGAGGAACCTCAGCGCTCCCAATATATCTGGCTATTTCTTCCAGAGTTGGGGTGAGTTCAAAATCTGAGAAATGAAAAACGTTGTGGGCCGGGTCCCAGAATGTAACCAATGCCTTTATGATGTCCCCTCTAGGCATGATCTTCAACAACCCGGTGAGTCCTCCCAAGTATAGATTGACCTTATCTTGCCCTGATTTACCAGATCTCCCCACCACATACACAGCTCCAAAGGGATCTTGTTCATGACTGTTATTGGCAAATTTTGACTCGTGCTCATTCTGCACATTTATTAGGGTGGTTAAGCAAAATCATGACTCATTTGACTCAAGAAAGGTTAATTTTTGAAATTGTCATTTCAAAAATAAAACCCGACTTTGCAAATACGGCCTTTCAGCACTTCCAGGGAGAAGATTTTAAGGTTGTGCTTGCTAATTGGCCAAAAATTCGAAAAAGAGACCAAAGGTGGTTGTTCTTGCTAAAACAGCTTTCCGACGTCCTTTTGGGGACATTCGGCTATTTTAGACAAAAATGGCATCACCCTGCTTATTTAAAATAAAATAATTTTTTTTGTTCTTTTGGGCTATTTTTGCAAAAGGGAAGTTGGACCCGATGGGGGTTGCCTACGTATCCCACATCCGGCAAAAATCAAACTGGCGTAGTTCGGGCAATTCTGACAAAACAAAAAACCAACTCTTTTTTTTCTTTTTTCACAAAAATTTTCTCTTTTTTTCAAAATTTTGGCAGAGTTTCGGTATGTTTTGGACATTGGTTTTCAAAAATAGGCAATTATCTCTCTCAGTCCCCACATTTTCCTTTTCAACTTTTCCTCTATGAGCCGGTCAACATGCAAATCCGAAGCAAATGAATGCACAAGTAGCAAGTAAATGCATCAGGATGGTCTTTTCATTTCGGGTACACCTGTCCTAGACATACCCAACCCTGTGTTGAGTCTCCAAAGTCAAATGCACATGATGCAAACAAATGTTCCTACTAGGGACCCGGTATGAGGCTGAGTTATTCTAGGTTCAAAACCTGGGTATGCGTTCTAGATTGTGTACCCAAGTGGACAACTCGAGCCGAGGAAGGGGCTACGTACCGGGAACCAAAAGGCCATCCGGCTTAGTAACTTGCTCGAGCCTCTTTCTTATTTCAAGGTATGACACTAACAGAATAGGGAGTCTCAACCAGCGAGCACATCCCCGAAGATGAGAAGAGAAAGGTTTCGTAGCAGTTTATATACAATTCAAATAGTATCAAAGCGATAAAAGCAATATTTAGCACATTAGGCCCAAACATGTAATCAGATAATAAATAAAGCCAAATATAACAATTCATCTAAGCTCGAATTATGAACCCTGAACCAGAAGTTCTGGGTTCCAGTCCCCAGCAAAGTCGCCAGAGCTGTCACACCTTCCATTTTTACTACACACGTAAAGGGTATAAGGGAGTTTTTTCCAATTTAAGTGACAATCGAAACAGGATTATTTTATTTTAAAAATTCAGAGTTGCACATGGGATAATTTATGGTGTCCCAAGTCACCGGTTTTAAATCCCGATTCGAGGAAAGATTGACTCTGTTTTACAATCCGCGAACACAGAAATCCGGGTAAGGAATTCTATTAACCCGGGAGAAGGTGTTAGGCATTCACGGGTTCTGTGGTTTTAGCACGGTCGCTCAACTGTTATTATTGGCCTAATTATCTGATTTTAAAACACTTTTAAACCTATGTGCATTTTTACTTTAAAACCGCTTTTATTCAATTTAGGAAGATTTCAACGTTATACAAAACACGTCTTTGGATCACGCCACATAAAATGCACCCGCGATCCGCGACATATTTTATTTAATGTTGTTATGGTTTGGATTTGGGTCACATGAAATGCACACCCGAGTTTAGGAAGGTAAATAATTAAAATAACGCGCCTAAAGCAACTACGCGTTTGCAATTTTTGCGAGGGCCATGGAAATTCAACTAGGTGACACGCCTCGAATTCTAAGGGCCAAAACCAAATTAATTAAAATGAAGGCCATGCAATTGTGATTTTATTTGGCATGGCGCGCCTCGAACTATTCTATCCTAAGGGGTTGCTAGATTATAAAGTGAGGGCCATACTTTATGCAATTGATCATCATGACACACCTCCAACGCTAAAGGAAACGATGAATTAATTAAAAGGCTACTAAGATCGCAACTACCCAAATGTTAATAGACAAGGGTTCTATTGTGATCCAAACTAAGAAAATATATTTTAATAAATGAAAAAAGCTAACAGTGTGAAGTTAAAATTTGGGCCCAGCATGCGGCCTTATAGCCCACAGACGTGAGATTGTTCTGAATTACAAGTTAATATCGATCCAAACTGGCCCATAAGAGAGCCCAAATTTAAACAAAGGCCAGCTTCAACCAGCGATGAGTTCCTCAGTTCGATTCCACACAACAACACAGAGGTCAATCCTTTGCATTTTATTTTTTTAAATTATCAAACAAATGAGAGACAGTGATCATGACTATTTATGGCATTTCCTAGACAACTACACATCACTATTTTATCCTTCGAAAGACAACTTGACTTCTTTTGCTTATTGAATTATTCCTAAGGCTAAATAATTTGAGCTTCAGCATTTCCAATAGATCATTAATCACGGAAAAACTCAGATGCACCAAATCGAGATAGCCATTCAGTTGAGTATTCTAGAAAGGAGTAAAAAATGTTATTTATATCCTCACACATACTTATTTTACTAGATGATGTACAGACTTAAACATGATTCAATCGAATTTGTCATATATACATCAACAAGTGTTCTTCTATCACCCATTTTCCATGATTTGAATCTTCATTCCAAATGATTCTAAAAAAATGAAAATTAACTTGTAAAGTAACAAGAGATTTAAGTTAACATATCCCGCACTGACGTGCTTGACAGCAGTTCTTCAAAATTCTACATCCACCATGTTCAATCAGTAGTAAATTCCAACAGCCACACTAAATGATAACTTCACTTCTATCACAAGACTCAGATTTTGAGATCAGAACTAAGTTAAGAATGAATCCTAGATCACACCTTGATCCTTGCTATAGGTAAGCAGACATTTAGTAATTGAGACCCACTACACAGATCAAACATCAGAAGTTATGGCCCTGAACTATCCATTCCACTTGCATGCAAGTGCATGCAAGGTTCAAATCCATACCATAGTAGCCTTGAAAGCCTTACTTAGTACATATTACATTTAAACAAATTCAAGTACTGACCTTAAACAAATAAGTAATACAAATGACTATATTTTAAGAAGCCAAACTAAGATGGATATCAACTAAACTACCATGTCACGTGATTTTAAAATTCAATCATTGATCACATATTCGTGGTTCGAAAGGCAGTAAGTTAAAAAGAAAACAAAGTGGACAAATAAGCTAATCTATGAACCAACTAATTTGAATATAACTCAAAGCTCCATATCTTCATTTCTGATTCCAAATCAAGCATTACAGTTAAGGAGAATGCAGAAATGCATACCTGAATATCAGCAAAAGACCAGAAATTAGCTTGAAACTTTAAAAGAAAGCAACAATAACAGACTAACAGCAACAAAAACAAACCCCAACTCCCAATTCGAACCACAATCCAACCCAGATGAATCAGCTTAGCTATCAGAAACCGTAAAACTTCAAAAGTTGCAAGAGATTTCAATGGAACAGTAATGAACAGTTTAGCCGTTTGTATTTTTTCAGAATTTTCTATCACTCCCTCCCTTTTTTTTTCTTCAACCTCTATCTTTCAACCTTTAAATAGGCAGCTAATTAGTGCATTCACCATTACCAATTCCCTTTTCCCCAATTTTAATAGTTGATTCCACTTAAACCTTATCTCTATCTTATCTTTAGTGTATTCACAACCCTGCCACTATAGAAACTTCCTAAGTTAGGTAAACACTTGAATAGTTTTGAGAATTAAACCTATACTAATCAACTGATTATTACATACAAATAAGCAAGAAACTATCCAAATTATCAGACTAATCCTAGTTAAATTGACTAAGTGATTAAACAAGATATGACTTTAGAATTTTAAACAAGCTGACAACAAAGCAGTTTGAAAAACAAAACAATGAACAGAAGATATTTTAAACCGGAGGACTGGTCGAATTTCAACTGAAATCGACCAGAGAAAAGAAACAAAGATGGGGAAAGACGAAAATCAGAAATATACCAATGAGGATAATCGTAAAAATAGGAACGAACTCACCCTACATTTGAACTTGCAACTGATAATCTAGTTTGGTCCCCAAATAATGTCAATCGTTTGTTCTTTGCCAAGAACAAATGAGCAGTATTCTTTTGTGACCAAACCGTCCTGAATACTTGAGAAAACCTGAAGGAGTAGTCTTGCATGTCTTAATTTGGCTTTGGGCTTTTATGGCTCGAACCCAATTCGAAGGGTTCAGGCCATGTTTGAGGAAAACAGAGTATGGATTTCGGAAGAGGGGGTATTGATGATCATGGGGTGTAATTTTGGAGGTGAACGGAGGCGGTGCCGCCGGAGACAAGCGGTGGAAATTAGGGCGGCGGGTCTTTAAGGTTTGGGGAATTGAGAGAGACGAGGGTGACTGAGGAAAGGGGGAGGGGGCTGAAGGGTATGGGTATATTAAAATCCACAATTTAATTAGGGCCGTTGGATGATTGGAATCCAAAGGCTCCGATTGAATCCTTAATCGAAACGGGGTCGTTTTGACTAAGTAGGGGCGGTTTGGTTCTGGATCGGGTCGGGTTAATGGGCGACGTAGTGGACCGTTTAATCAAATGATATCGACGGCCCTGATCAAAACTTATCAAACGACGTCGTTTGGGTGGCAATGGGGCTGGACCGGGTAAGGGGACGGATTTAGGCTAGGTCTATTCGGGTTTTGGGAGGGGTATTTAATTTGGGCTTGGGATTTTAGTTAAATTGGCCCAACTTCTGATTTCTTTTTTATTCCTTTCCTTTTCTTTTTATTTCAAAAGTATTTTTCTTCTCAAAATAAAAATAAAACCTTAATTAATCCCTAAACCAAATTATTCTACTAAATTAACTTAATTATCTCTAAATAATAATTACCACAACTAATTAAATACCAAATAAATAAAAAATTGCCAAAATTCGAAATTAAAATGCAACATGACTATTTTTATGATTTTTTCTATTTTTGTTAAACAAATTAATGTACTAATTGATCTAAAAAATATAAAAATTAAATCCTAAACGCATATGCAATATTTTTTGTTTTTTTATGATTTAAACAAAAATGCAAACAATAACAGGAAATGCCACAAAAAAACCACAAAATTGCGAGCAATGGTAAAAATTATTTTGTTTTGAATTTATGGGAATAATTCATATAGGACAAAAATCATGTGCTCACACCTGTTGAAGGATGATTTTCTCGTTATGTTAATATAGATTTGTCGTAGTATTATCTCTATTTTTTCAACTATATGCTTATTGTTGTTGATTGAAGGGCCATCAATTAGCTGTTCCTATTTAGTATGCATTACTCGGGAGGAAGTGTATATTTAGGCAGTTGTTGAACATAATCACTCCTAACGTATATGTGAGATCAATACGAAGGGTTTAAAGGTGGGATTAGGGATAACGAAACCTTGGGTGCGATCCGAGTGAGCCGTACTTAATGCCGGCTAGCGTAATTCGGGAGAATATGTCTAGTAAATTGTGATAATTACTTGGGAGAGAGTTACGACAGTTAGAGCGCTCATGATCGGTAGCGAATACTTAGGCGAATTTATAGAAAACGTAGTGAAAAGGATTCTAACAATAGGGAAAATCATAACTCTAGACCTCCTTAATCTTTTCTCCAACCCATTTTATCTTTAGTTGTTAATCTACTACTTTAATTATTTAGTTAATTAGATATAAGAATCTTAATATTTATTACTCAGAATTGTTCGAGCTTGTCTTCTTAGCAATATTGAACTGTTGTAGCTAAGCCTTAATTCTCTGTGGGATTCGACTCCGGACTTGTAAACCGGATTATATTTGCAATGACCGCCTAGTCCTTTTTATAAGGCATAGTTGGGCGTAATCAATAACCTACTTTATTTTTTCCAAAAATTTTTGCCGCCAACGTTAAAGGTGTTTTGCCGCCTTCTGTTTTATTTTTTCTCCTAATTTGCTTTTAACTCAATTCTAATTAGTTGTGTTCTTTTATTTTTCCTTCTTCTGTTTGTTTTTAAAAATTATTTTTATGAATAATTATTGATAAATTAAATATTGAAACAATTGGGGGTATTTTAGTAAACTTATCAGTTACAGTACAATACGATACAGTCAAACCAAACAACAAAATATTATTTAACAATAACAAACAATATAATCTATCCAAACATTGTATTCATAAAATGATACAATACAATACGATACAATACATTATAAAACGATGGGAACAATGATCCAAACAGGGTGTTAATAATCATATGATCAATAAAGGTCAAAACATTTTCAATGTATTCTTTCTAACGAAAGAAAAAGATAATGTTCCAGAGAAAAAACAAGAAAGACTGACTGTACGACTCATAAACATTATTAGTGTTTGATAAATTGGGTATTGAAATTCTACTCAGTAAATGACTTATTCGCCTCCTTCTATCTATGGTGAATATATAAAATGACGGTAAATAAAAGAAAATGGATTAAAAAAAAAATTAAAAAAGCATCCCAATAATATAAATAACATGCTCAGCAAACATACATTAATTAAAGTACGGAAAATGGTTCAAAATGCCCCTAAATTATTGAAAAAGGTTTAAAAATACCCTTCATCCACCTATTGGGCTAAAAATACCTCTCCATCCACTTTTTTGGTTCACTTATGTCCTTTGACTGTTAGGTCAATGCTAAATTAAAAATAATTATTATTCTTTTTGTGAAACTTAAAAAAAAGTTATTTGCAAAATATTTTCGTTTTTTTAAACTAATGCACCAATAGTGCACTAATTTAGTAAAGTCTTTTTTACAGTTTTTACAAAAAACAATTCAGTTTTTTAAAAAAATATATTTTTTCAGTTTTTTTAAAGCATTTTTTTTGGTAAAAATTGAAAAAAATGTAAAAAGAGAAAAAATGTTTTTAATAAAATATTTTCGTTTTTTAAAAACTGAAAAAAAAAATTGTTGTTTGATTTTTTTTTCATTTTTTCAGTTTTTTTAGAACATTTCATTTTATTTTCGTTTTTCAGGTTTTTTTTAAAGAAAAAATATTTTTGTTTTTTAAAAAAAAAAACTGAAAAAAAAACTATTTTTCAAAACGAAAATATTTTATTAAAAACTTTTTTTTTTTGTTTTTACAATTTTTTTTCAGATTTTACAAAAAAATGCTTTAAAAAAACTGGAAAAAAAAAAAGAAGAAGAATACTTTACTAAATTAGTGGACTATTGGTGCATTAAATTTTTTTTTAAGTTTTACAAAAAGAATAATAATTATTTTTAATTCAGCATTGACCTAACGATCAAAGGGCATAAGTGAAGCAAAAAGGTGGATAAAGAGGTATTTTTATCCCAATAGGTGGATGGAGAATATTTTTAAACTTTTTCCAATAATTTAGGGGTATTTTGAATCTTTTTCCGATTAAAGTATTATTGGAACAGTACATAAAAAGAACATGCTGGCGATTATTATTTGACCAAAATGTCAAGCCAATCATCAACCTTTCCCAAAGAGCCATAATGTCTCTGATTACTCCATATTTAGATGACAAATTTTTTTCTTTTTAGGATAGATTTTAGAGGACAAAAAGTTTATATAGAGATGCAATACTATATGTATATTAAAACTAATGAAATGTAAGCTCATGTATGTATGTTAATGCACCAGAAAAGCTACCTTATGTCAGATTACTTAATTTATCACAAGCCCGTCTAAAAATTATGCTAGAAGAATATTTTTTATGAAATATGCTAAAAGAACATGAAAACCACAGTATAATTAAGATGATGTATCAGTACATCTCACAGAGGAACAAAATGGAAATATTGTTATCGAACCATATAATGAATAATAAATAGACAAAAAGGGAAAGGAAAAGAGAATAAAAATGAATGATATTACAGTTATTAAATTATTGTAAAGCTTAAGGAACCAAAGAAAAATAGAAGAACAGAAATAGAGTGGACCACAAAAAAAACTCAAAATTTTAGACGGTGCATGTTCCATAATCGGAAACTTTTACGCAGAAGATAACAAGATAAAATACCATTAATTAGCTATAGAATTAGTAAAACACTATGGAAAGTGACTAAAAAAAATCAATTAACCTGATTTGGCACTTGTAGTTTGGTTTTTTGTGTTGCTGATGCTGAGCAATATGCATAATTTTGAAGAATGATGTTTTTAAATGGATAATGGCTTGACAGAAAGAATAATTGCTTAATAAGTTAGTTGTCCGTTTTTTATTTTTGAGTAGGATATAAAAGGTACTGGCCGTAGTAAGTGAAAAGAATTAAAATATTAAATATGTATTCTAAAAGTTGCGATAAGTATTGAAATATGAAAACAATTGCAACACATTGAATAGGTCGTAGTAAGCGAGAGTTGCACCTGGACAAGTATTGGTATATTTATCTAATTTCATTTTAATACAACATCATTAATTTATGAAAGGTAAATTTACTTTTAAGTACCAAAAATTATAGGAGTAAATGTATAATTTAAGGGCAAAATAGTCACTCAGCTTTTAATGGTCAATATGGTAATTTAAATTTTACTTTTGGGCTTTCCGCTTATAATATAATATGATATGATATACAAAGCTGATTTTGAGTCAAATTCTCTTGGAACATCTTCAACGTATATAATTGTTAGTATCCTTTTCATTTACAAATACTTTGAATAATTGATTACCTAAAAAGACATCACCGATGCATGTTAATTTTTTTCCTTCTTATTTTTAAAGAATTTTGATTTAACTTTAGGTATAGCTTTATAAGTCATAATTATTAGTGGTAATGTTAATTTTAAAAATAATTTGATCTACATTCATAATATGCTATAACTGATATTTAAACTTTAAATAAACAAATATACTTGGAACTTTGAAATAACTACAAGTATGAAAAATTGTCCTCGGTGAACTTGATTTTGAAATTTTAAAATTGTTAGTGGCAGAATTGTCACGATCCGGATTTTTCACCCTCGGGAATCGTAATGACACCTACTCGTAGAAGCTAGGCAAGCCACAAAACTAGGAATCTTTAACTCTTTTGTTTTAATCATTTTGACAACTTATATTAACAAGTGATAAACATTTAAATAACAGTGGAATATGAGATTAGGCGGAAGACTTAGACAAAATATATCAAAATAATACGGAAATCAACACATGCCTCTACCCAGGAACTGGTGTCACAACATTCACGGACCGTCTATGACTACTACATATAATTGTCTGAAGGAAAGAAATACAGTCTGTCTCGGATACAAGTGATAACAGAACATGATAATAAATATAAGAGACGTCGGGCCTGCGGACGCCTGCAGGACTATTTCGGAATCTCGGTGGACTGAAGGCTGGCTCCCAAGCTACTGATTCAATGCTACTCCGGTATCTGCACAGAGTGCAGAGTGTAGCATCAGCACAACCGACCCCATGTGCTGGTAAGTGTTTGGCCTAACCTCGGCGAGGTAGTGACGAGGTTAGGACCGGACTCCAGATAAACCTGTGCAGTTATATAACATATGGCGGAAAATAAACAGGAATAAGCAGTTTAAATGGGAGGGGGTACATGCTTAGGGAAAGATACCAAATCCAACATCAACTTAATAAGATATGAAAGGACAATTCAATATCTACAACAATATAATAACAATACTGTTGCGGCGCGCAACCCGATCCCTTATCATTTAATATTATTGCGGCGTGCAACCCGATCCACATATATAATTGTTGCGGCATGCAACCTGATCCACATATAAAACTGTTGCGGCGGGCAACCAATCGAATATAATATCTGTTGCGACGTGCAACCCGATCCATAAATATATATAATAATGTTGCGGTGCGCAACCCGTCCCAAATATACCGTCAACAGTGATCATAATAACAGTCCTGGCAAGGGGTCAACAATGAACTACACTATCCCGACAAGGGAATTCAACAGTACAAGTACATACGTTCCCGCAAGGGAGAATCAGCTATAACCAATCTTAACTCAACTCCTACTCATCTCAATTATCACCATTTCTCACTCATAAGTATATTCCACGAAAATAAACTTAAGTCTTTACTCATTATCTAGAATTCACCCACTATAGCATTCGTAGTATCGATTAAGAATACAACAAGTATCAATTTAGGACTCACGGTCATGCTCGACACCAACGTATAGATACTTGTCACCATGCCTATACGTCGTACCCAACAAGAAACAATTAGCAAATAGGACTCAACTCCTAATCCCTCAAGCTAAGGTTAGATCGAACACTTACCTCGATGCCTCGAACACAACTCAAGTTTCAATTATAGCTTTACCCCTTGATTCCACCGCCAATTCGCTCGTATCTAGTCACAAATTACTTAATTACATCAATAAACGCTAAATGAATCAATTTGAATGCATGAAAATGAGTTTTCCAAAAATTTTACCCAAAAAGTCAAAATCGTCCCCGGGCCCACGTGGTCAAAACCCGAGGTTTGAACCAATACCCGATTACCCATTCCCCCATGAACTCAAATATATAATTTGTTTTGAAATCGGACCTCAAATCGAGCTCCAAATCCCCAATTTTTGAAAAACCTAGGTTCTACACCCAATTTCCCCCATGAAAATCATTGATTTTGAGTTGAAATCATGTTAAAGATGTTAAGGAGTGAAGAAAATGAGTTAGAAATCACTTACTAATGTTTTGGAGAAGAAGGGTTGTTTGAAAAATCGCCTCTTATGTTTTTTGGGGTTTTGAAAAATGACTGAAAATTTCGTCTATTTATACCCCTCTCAGACCCCCTGTGCGGATCGTACAAAATGGACTGCGGCCGCACAGGCCTTCCTGAGGGTACTGCGGTCCAGTGCCCTGTGCGGACCGCAAAAAATGGACTGCGGCTGCACAGGCCTTCCTGAGGGTACTGCGGTCCAGTGCCCTGTGCGGACCGCACAAAATGGACTGCGGCCGCACAGGCCTCCACCGCGCACCGCACAAGGCCGACCGCGGACCGCACTGGCCCCTTCCGCGGTCGCACATGTTTTCGTGCGGACCGCACTGGCGGGTTCAGAGATCTGCAAATTCTCTGAACCTGCAACAACTGTGTTTTTAGGCCTAAGGCATCCCGGAACCTACCCGAAACTCACCCGAGCCCTCGGGGCTCCAAACCAATTATACACAAAATCCTCAAAAACATCGTACGGACTTATTCGTGCAATCAAATCGTCATAATATCATCATGAACATCAAATTAAATCTCGAGATCAATGAAATTTTCTCAAAACTTCTTTAAACATCAATTTTGCAATTTCAGTCCGAATCACGTCATATGACATCCGTTTTTTACCAAATTCCACATAAACATCTTAAATCATATATAAGACATGTACCGGGCGCCGGAACCAAAATACGGGCCCGATACTATCATGTTCTAAGCAAATTTCATTTCAATTTTCCTTAAACAATTTCAGAAAACAATTTCCTTTAAAAATTCATTTCTCGGGCTTGGGACCTCGGAATTCGATTTCGGGCATACGCCCAAGTCCCATATTTTCCTACAGACCCTCCGGGACCGTCAAATCACGGGTCCGGGTCCGTTTACCCAAAACGTTGATCGAAGTCAATTTTTTTCATTTTACAGTCAAAGCTTATCATTTTTTTACAGATTTTCGCATTTAAGCTTTCCGGCTACGCGCCCGGACTGCGTACGCAAATCGAGGTGACTCTAAATAAGGTTTCAAGGCCTCGGAAATATAGAATTTAATTTAAAGCAAGTGATGACCTTTTGGGTCATCACAAGAATTTATTCGGAATGAGTTTAAGGTAGTGTTAATTTTTAATTGGTCTTGGATGAATAAGTATAGAAAGAACTTAGTCTTAGACCAATAAGAATCTAGCTAATATTTTTGCATAAGAAGGGTGCACTTATCGTATTTATAATTTTGATGATCTTTAAATGAACAAATAAGAATTCTATGTACTTAAGTTACAAAGAACAAATTTCACATGCTAAAAACAGACATATAAATATATAAATAAAAAAAATTAATGTTAGACTAAACCCAAAAAAAGAAAAGAGCAGAACACGTATTTAAATTTTTAATATCTTTTGTTATAAAGTAGCTTAACCTCATTTTCTACATTATTTGTTTTAAAATCGTAATAAAATAAAATTAGATTTTATTTTGTATTGTCCCAAAAAATAGAAAACTGATTTATTCGTTACACGATGATAAGCATAATTTTTTTATACTTTATCTATACCAACTGGAAGTTTGTGCGCTTAGTTGCATTAAAAAAACATGTTCGTCCAAAATTGACAATTAATTAAGTACTAACTAATTTATTGTTTTCTGATATTATGATATTATGAATATAACATTAATAAAAGAGATGTTGTCTGAGATATAACGACATAATATATTAAATATCTTATATAATAATGATAATTAAATCTCTAAATTTCAAATACTATATAATTAATTCAACTAAATTCATCATCTTTATATATTTTGAAAATATTGGATTCAACTGTTGTATTAATGTAATAACATTCACTTTGATCATTTGAACAAATATCTTTAGTTTAACATCAATTGTTATTTTTTAATAATTTATTCTTTTTGCACGTTATATACTAATTGACGCAATATACACGTGTAGTTAAACTATAAAAGCTCAGAGTTTGAGTTTCATCTCTTAAGTTGTCGGGTAAATTATTTGCTATTAATGGTGCATGAATATTGACTGAATCATAATCCGGTCTTGCTGGAAAGAAAAGAATGTGCGTGAACTACAAATGTAATTGGTCAAATAATTAATGTAAGCACTACCACAATAAATAGCTGGAATAGCTCAGTTGGTTAGAGCGTGTGGCTGTTAACCACAAGGTCGGAGGTTCAAGCCCTCCTTCTAGCGTTTTGTTGCTTCTTCCCCCCCCCCCCCCCCCCAAATCTTTGCATTTCATTTTCATGTGGATTCTTATGCTTCACTTCTCTCCAGCGACATAACTTCAAGTTTTAAAAAATATATATATTTGGTAACGTTAACTTCGCTAATACTGCACTTGTGATTTAAATTATTTTATATTTTGGTTTAGTAAATTTTGAGATAGTCGCCATTATGTTCTTATTTTTAATAATCACTATAAAATTTTTAATAAACAGATTAAAAGCATTTTAATTACTATAAAGTATGTAATTAAAAATTTTTAACTTTGCACTCTGAACCTATCATTTTGTTCTGGGACAACTGTAGTAATAGTATATTTTTGGTCTAAGGATGTACAAGCAAATGGTTCATGTTTCAACGACATGGGATATGAAGGATCTAAAATAATTAAATAAGGAAGCCAAAATAAAATGCCTCTGTAACTGTTTTAACTACCTCACAAATCACCTGGTCCGTAAGTATTTATTCTGTAAAGAATCCTACAAATTCGGATGTATTTTTGACAAACAAGGAACTCAATTTGACTTGAAGATTCGTCTTTTTTTGAGTCATTTTAATTCTGGGGTATCCAATTTTCTCTCTTTCATCTGCATGATCTTAGGAAAAACACCATCTTCTACTAATCTGCATCCTTATAATTTCAAGAATTCTTTTTAATTCTCACCTGGTAAAATTATGGCGAGTTTAAAATCTGGGGTTCTTGTAAAGTTACTTGAAGACATGAAAATTGGTGACGAAAATGCCACGTTAGAAGATAGGAATAAGCCTGCATTGTTACAAATCAGAAGCATAGTTCCTGTCCTAGAAGAAAGAAATTTATTGCCTAATAGGGGATTTTACCTCAAGATTTCAGATGCATCACACGCAATTTATGTCACATTGCCCCAAGACCAAAATGAGCTAATTTTAGGCAACAAGTTAAAACTAGGACAATTCATTTATGTACATAAATTGGAGGATGCAGAACCATTTCCATTGCTTAAAGATTTAACACCTCTCCCTGGTAGGCGTCCGTGTGATGGAACCCCTGAAGATATTGGTTCGGTTCCAAATTTTGAGAAGATTCTTGATTCATCTAATTCTGATTTTATTGTTGAAAAGGGTGTCATTTCTGAAGAAAAGATTATGGAAATATCAACCAATTTAAGGAGGTTATCTTTAGAGCCATCTGATATAGAGGAAGTGAGGAGAAAAAGTGATGTTCTTGAGAATAGTACTGCTAACGGTAAGTTTAGGTCATTGAGTGCTTCAAAAACTCGTCCAGGAAATAAAAGATCTGATGTTGAGAGAAGAAATTCTGATGCTCTGGGGTTAGTTAGTAGGAGTTGGAGAATGTCTGTTGATAATGATAGTGATACGGATAGCACGGTATCTTCAGTGTCATCATCGACCTGGAATTCTAAGAGGAAAAGTTGGAATGAGTTAAAGAATTTGGGAGCTGAGGAGATTTTTGATTCTTCAGTTGTCAAACACAATATCAGACCACCACGTTGTCGCAGTGCAACTGTGAGTTCCCTTTAACTTTCTATAGATACTTTCATCTTTACTGATGTGATAAAGAATTTGATAAATTTTTAATCAGATGTTCAGTAGACAAAAGTATTACATTTGCTTATCTATAAGTAGGCCACGAGGTAGCATGGTTCGTTCTTATCTGTTTTAGAACTGATGTTTAAAAGTTGGCCTGTCCAAATCTTGATACTTTTTTAGAAGTTATCAACCATCAATCTTACCGCCTAAACTCTTTAACAAAAGTTCAGATTATGATATATTCTTTTGGTTGATTGAGCCAACATTTTGCATTTGGATTAACAATTGCTTAATTTGTATTTGATGTTTTTACTATTGTCTGAGTAGTTGGAATAGCTAGTGATTAAGCTCCCATTTAGACTTTGGAAAGATATTACATAAAGCAGTCAGGTCCTTTCCAAGTTTATTCTTAATATCTTATGTCAACAGGTTTCACCTGTTCGTTCTGTCAAATACGACAGCTCAGATGACAATTCAAGTTCAATATCAAGAAGAAGGCTTGTTGGTTCTGCAAAGAAAATAGTCAAGAGTTCAACTAAGAGCAAGAATTCTATGTCAAAGGTAAACTCTGAACAAGCCTTCCATCCAATTAAAGGCTTAGTGTATGACAGACAAGGCGCAGAAAGTGGGATTTCATGGGATTCCCTGCCCTCAAGTTTGGTGAACCTTGGCAAGGTACTGAGTTCAATTATCATAACTTGAATGACTTATTGAGTAATTCATAATAATAACTATGCCTGCGATTTTCTCTTGCATTTCAGGACGTTGTAAAGCAAAGAGACATTGCTCTCTTTGCAGCTGCTGATGCTTTGCAAGAAGCTTGTGCAGCTGAGAGGCTGCTCAATTCGTTAAGGTAATTACTTTTTGTATTCAATCCTCCTTTCTGATAAACGAGTCTCACAATTATAGATAGCTTTCGTCTTTAAAGTAATACATTGAATTTCCTTATTGGTCGTAATGACAATGCAGTATGGTCTGTCTTGCATGTAACTCAGAATGTGCCGATATAAATGAACTCAAATGAAGTTAGAGAACTTTGAATTGAAGCATATATCACTATCAACTAGGAAAATATGAAGGATTTGAATTGTTGCCCTTCCTATTAATGAAATGAAATGTGCATAGGCCAGCAGTTTACACAAAGCTACCAGTTTCATGATATTGTTGTTGTGTATTAAATTTACTGTTTTATGCACATTTCTTTTGTTACTCTCCTTTCTTTTCTTCTCTGTTATACAGTATGGATCCGAAGTGTAGAAGCTAACACATCTTCTTTTCTCCAGCAAATTCTCAGAGTTTCATTTACCTGAAGAAGAAGATTTACAGCCTCATGTTGATACATTTTTGGATCTTCAAGATGATATGGCTCAGACAAGACTAATAATGAAGTCACTGACAAATACAAGTCCAATTAGAACAGGAGAAACTGATTCAAGTAGCGCCAGTTCAGATAATGAAGTGACTATTGCGCTGCAAAGAAAGAAAAATGCAGCTGCATGGATAAAATCTGCTGTGGCTTTAGATCTTTCACCATGCTCCACTTCCCTCAATCAAATTCTTAACACTATGACCGTCGCCAATACATTGAAGAAGTCAAGTACATCGAGTCACAGTACCAAACAAAAAGGCGCTAGCATTATTAGAACTGACAATAGAAACACTGATGACATTTCTTTTGGATTGACATCCAACAATGACGCGGATTTTGAATGGACCAGTGGTAGCACTATCCCTGCAGCTACTCGCCTAGTTTCTTCATTGCAGGACGAGTGTAGAAAAAAGTTTTTGTGTTACATAGAGAAATATATTAATGAACTTGAAAGAAAAATGTCTCTTATGGTATCAGATAACCAAGTAGCAGCAATGATGTATAAGGTCAAGAGAGTAAATGACTGGTTAGACATGATCATCAACAAGGAGGCATATCCTCAAAAAGACGCGAGCAAAGAAGGTTCGAACTTGGATGAAACAGAAATTGAAGCATGTAATAGGGTGAGGAACAAAATATATGGGATCCTACTGAAGAATGTAGAGAGGACTGCTATGGCTTTTGAAAGTAGCAATGCATCGTTACATCGTTGACAACTGAGATTTCTACTGTTAGCTCGTATTAAACTTGAAGAGTACATTGAGGCGACAATATTCAATCAGAATTGCTCTGTAAGTAGTGGACAAGTGCATATCATTCTCCCAAACCTAAGGTTTATTTCCACGCCTCAACACTCTCTGCACATATGCTTCTGTAAATAGAACTCCATGTAAATGTCCTTAGACAACTCTAGTTTCTCCTTTTATTATTGTGATGCCAAATAGTCTACTTATAACTTCTTATTTTTGCTTGATTTGTACGAGCTACTAGACGCAGGGGCGGCCCAACAACTTTTCTGGCCTAAAGCCCTCGGCCTTAACTTTTTATTTTTATTTTTACAAATATTTATTTATTTAAAATCTATTTTTTTAGCTAACTTAGAAACAAAGTTATTAATAATTTTCTTATAATCAACAACTCCTAATAAGTCTTTCTTAATTGATAATATAGCTAATCCATTTAACTTTTCTCGAGACATTATTGATCTTAGGTAAGATTTTATCAATTTTAATTTTGAAAACTTCTTTCCGATGAAGCGCCGGTAACAAGAGTTATTAACATTATTCCACAAGCAATATAGGCATTAGAAAAAGAATCAAATCTTTTCATTTGACCGCGTGTATCAATTAAACTATTATCTTCTAATTGTACTATTTTTCTTAATACTTTTAATTTCGAAAATAAATCTAAACCATCAATATCGAATTGATTATTATACTTTAAGGAACATTCAAGATTAATGCAATATTTTTTTTTTCAAATTTCCATCATCTAGTGATCTTAATTTTTATTGCTAAATAGAATACCAGAAATATTTTCATATGATTCGAATTGTTCAAATCTATTTTGAAGTGAAAAAATAGTCTTGTCTACTATGTATAAAGTAATTCAACTTCAAAGGACTCTTCGAAAGATTTTGAGATTTTATTATCCATTCTCATCAAATTGTTATTTCCTATATATCACACGAAATTCGGGTTCGATATTCATTTCAAGTGTAATTTTCTTGGCAGAAATAATAGCAGTTGCAAATCATTGTTCTCTATACTTGTTAAAGAAAGAAGTTAAACTTTTTCACTTCACATAACCTTTTTTTAAACTTATACATAGCCTATTAGGTGTAATAAAAAATGGGGTCCTCGCAAATGTGGGGCCTAAAACAATTGTTTTACTTACTTTATGGAAGTGCCGCCCTGACTAGACAATCTTAGTAAAGTAGAAAAAGAAGAAGCTACTTATAATAAGTTAGATATTCTTAATGGTGTGAGGTCTTTTAGAAAAAATCATGCGGACTTAGCCTAAAGCTAGCAATATCACACCATGTTTAAGAGTATTTGGGCGGTACATCCGGTAGCATAAGAAGAGATGATGTGCAATATTGATACAATGCTTGACTACTGGTATAAAACTCTGTATAATTAAGGTAGTATTTTATTTTTAGTATTAAACGGATCTATATATTATTCTATATGTAATAGAATGCGGATAAGAATACATGAACTAACAAACCTAAATAAGTGTAGGAAAAAAGAGGTTTATAAAGTAGATAATCCTTACGGAACAATGTCGCAATTCTTTGAGTATCTTTCTACAGCAACAACGCCCCAATATAATCTTGGAGTATATTTCTATGTGGCAAATTACAAGAAACATGGTCCATATTGTTTCGTGTTTAAATTAGACAACCACTTTCATTCGTTCACCATCTATTCTAAAAATTTTAACCAACACTATCTATTTTTATTAATATTAAATAGAAAACTGACATTTTGATCACGTGGAAGATGTTGGTTGGTTGTGCTTCGTCATACACTCCACACTACCATTAATCACGTGAGAATGGGATATTGGGATGCTTATTTATTGGTCAACTACCATTTTACTATTTGCATCAAATTTCTAATGCCAAATAGTTTCACAAAACCATTAAAATGAATATTTTTAAGATCGCAAAATTCAAATAAATTTTTTAATATATTGTGTATAACTTTAATTTAAAATTATAAAATTTAAAAGTCTCTTTTTATTTTAAAATTTTGTTCCTAGTCAAACTAAAGACAAAAAATAAAATGAATGGAATAATAAATTTTGGTGTGCATATTAAACGAAGGTTGAAGAAAATCTAATTGACACTTAACTTCACAAAAGAACTAAAGTATACAATATAATAACTATACTTGGATCATTTTTAGACTATATTACAAAATATTAAAAATTAGACAAAAATCTTATCCTAAGACTAAAATATTCCCAAACACATGAGGAACTGGGATTTACCATCATGCTCAACACAAACAAGTCACAAATAAAAAACAAAACAAGAAAGAAAGCTAGAAATTTCGTCCATTAACATACAGTTGAAAGATTTTCTCTTATACCCTCTCTCCTTCTTGGATTACCAAGAAAAGAAAATGGGGGTTTCTAAAATTTGGAAAGCAACAATCTTTCTAGGGTTTCTATGGCTGAACCTATTATTCCAATCAGTAGTGGGTCGTTTCGTGGTGGAGAAAAACAGCTTGAGGGTTGTTTCGCCTGATGATATTAAAGGCACTTACGATAGTGCAATTGGCAACTTTGGGATTCCACAATATGGTGGTAGTCTTCCCGGTACTGTGGTTTATCCAAAGGGAAACCAAAAGGGTTGTCGAAACTTTGATGATTCTGGGATTTCTTTTAAGTCAAAATCTGGTGCTATGCCCACCTTTGTTCTCGTCGATCGTGGAGGTATGCAATCAACTTCCTTAGCTCTTTCTAGAAGATTTTTGTAAATTATACTCCCTCTAACTGAATTTATGCTTTCCTTTTAGTCTGTCCTGAAAAATAATATTCCCTTTCTATATTTGGAAATAATTCAACTTTAAATTTTCTATGTTAACCTTACTGAGATGATTTATAACCAAATAGAATGTATGACTTGTTTTAAACCACAAGTTTCAAAAGTGTCTTCGTTTCTTAAACTCTGTATCCAATCAAATATTATCACATAATATGGGACAGGAGGGAGTATCAATTTTACTTGGTTGTTGTTATTAAAAAAAAAGATAATTTATTGAGTATTAGAATGAACGGGTGTAAATTGAGTAGAATGGATATTGAGGATTCATATTTTCGGCCAATTAGTTTGATATTGAGGTGTGGTTGTAGTTTGTTGTTGTTGTTGTTGTTGTTTTGGTCCTTGTCACTGCATTGATGTCTCAGTTTAGTTTTGTTATTTGGGGAATTTTCTAATTGTCATTCTTTGGACTGTATCAGTAGTTTTTGGTTTAAGTTAATGATACGAAGTTGATATGTTAGTTCTTGAAGTATCTGATTGCTTTTCTTCCGACTGTTTCTAAGTGTCATATCATTTGTAGTACTTCTGTTAGTTTTCCCTAACAGTGGCTGATAAATTTGAATGCTTTATTGTTTTCAATTGGGTTGCATTACATAGACTAACATCATTGTTGATTTGAATCCCTCAACTCTTTCTAGACAAGTTTTCTGTTCTTTTTAAATTTTAATTCAAATTTTGGAATTGAAAATTTGGATCCCAGAAGGAGTCATAGTTCACTGATACTTTGAGCAGTAATTGGGGGTTGAAATGGAAAGTCAAATTTTCTCTTTTATATCAAGAAAGAGGTCATTTGTAAAATTACCAAGATTTATGGGGAGTTACTGTTTTTCTTGTTGGCAGATTGCTTCTTCGCTCTGAAGGTCTGGAATGCCCAAAATGCCGGCGCCGCTGCCGTTCTAGTTGCAGATGATGTTGACGAAAGGCTGATAACCATGGACACACCTGAAGCGGATGGTTCTTCTGCAAAATACATTGAGAACATAACAATACCATCTGCCCTCATTGAGAAAAGCTTTGCAGAGAAGTTGAAGAAAGCTGTGAGTGCAGGAGAAATGGTTAATGTGAATCTTGATTGGAGAGAAGCTGTGCCCCACCCAGATGATCGTGTGGAGTATGAACTGTGGACAAGTAGCAATGATGAATGTGGGTTCAAGTGTGACATGTTAATGAAATATGTCAAAGATTTTAAGGGTGCAGCACAAATTCTTGAGAAAGGTGGATATACTCAATTCACACCCCACTATATTACTTGGTATTGTCCTCAGGCATTCACTGTAAGCAAGCAGTGCAAGTCTCAATGTATCAACCACGGAAGATATTGTGCTCCTGATCCTGAACAAGATTTCAGCACTGGATATGAAGGGAAGGACGTTGTTATTGAGAACTTGAGGCAGCTGTGTGTTTTTAAAGTGGCCAATGAGACAAAGAAGCCATGGGTGTGGTGGGATTATGTGACTGATTTTCAGATTCGATGTCCCATGAAGGAGAAAAAATATAATAAGGAATGTGCTGATGCTGTTATTAAGTCTTTAGGTAATAAATGTTGCCTCTTAACGCCATCCAATTATCATATGTGAATAGATTAATGTCAATTTTCCTCTCTGCAGGTCTTGATTTAAGAAAGATTGAGAAGTGTATGGGAGACCCTAATGCTGATGAGGACAATCCTGTTCTGAAAGAAGAGCAAAATGCTCAAGCAAGTTTCTTTGTCTTTCTTTAAAAGCTTAAAAACAATTTAAATGGGTGCAAGCACTTACAAAAGTAGAACTCCTATGCAGGTTGGTAAAGGAACAAGAGGGGATGTCACCATATTACCTACTCTTGTTGTCAACAATCGACAATATCGAGGTTAGTCCACGCACTTGCTCTCGTCTTCAATTGAGAACTTTATTTTTCTTTCTTAATGCCTGTTCTTGCAGGGAAATTGGAGAAAGGAGCTGTTTTAAAGGCTATTTGTGCTGGTTTTGAGGAGACTACTGAGCCTGCAGTTTGTTTGAGCGACGGTGAGTGCACAGCATTTTTAAAATAAATTTCGATAAGATGTTTAATCATAACATAGAATGGCTCTTTCTTTTAATACAGACGTGGAGACAAATGAGTGCCGGGATAATAATGGTGGCTGCTGGCAAGACAAGGCTGCTAATATCACTGCCTGCAAGGTTCTTGCATTGACTTGTGGAATTTCTACAACAGTTTCTGTATCAAAATTTCTGATCTTCCCTGATTTCTGTCTCATCGATCCTCTTAATTTGTATGAGCAGGATACATTTCGTGGTAGAGTGTGTGAATGCCCTGTGGTTGATGGTGTGCAGTTTAAGGGAGATGGTTATAGCTCTTGTACAGGTAAACTAAAACTATTAATTTGAAATGATGGTTTTTACTAATTTAGTTGTTAAGCAGAAGGTTCTTTTTTCTTCTTTTCTTTTTCTTGTTTGATTAGTTTTTTCTTAATTAACCCCAGATAGAAAATTCAACTGGATAACATAAGTTCAAGAAACCTTTTAATAAAATTCTTCATGTATTTTCAATAGGTTTTACAATAATCAGCAAAACTTGTAATGCTAATCATGGAAAATCCAAGTGCCATAAATTCAAGACGTATGCCTGTATGTTATTAGATCATAAAAATTAGTAGGTAAATATAAGAAATTTTTTGGTGCATGCAAGAGTGTTGGTTTTTCTTTTTTCTTTCTTATGTATATTTATATATTTAAAAAAGTGAAGATGCCCTTAGTTGAGTTGTATTGTTTATCATCAAAGAACTCTTATCATGTAAAAGGTAGTAGAACAGATCATGCCAGCTGAAAGTGTGATCTAATAAGTCTAGCTCTCAGAAGTTGAATACAGCTCAACTCTTATTCTGATCTGTCTGACATCCTTTATGATACTCCATTACTAAAGGAAATGTATTTGTTATTTGTCTTATTGTTGTCTCTTGATATTATGTTGGGACTTCAATAATCTAATTCCACTATCTCCAGCAAGTGGACCTGGGCGATGCAAACTCAACAATGGAGGCTGTTGGCATGACACTCGAGATGGTCATACTTACTCTGCTTGTGTGGTTGGTTAATCATCTCTTGAATTTCATTTTCTTATATTTATCTCCACGCCCCATTTTCAAACGGGTTCATATTTGAATGCTGAGCATGTTCTGACAGGATAATGAGGAGGGAAAATGCTCTTGTCCTCCAGGATTTAAAGGTGATGGTGTTAAAAGTTGTGACGGTAAGTGATTTTACTTGTTCATGATAAAGTTATTGTATTAGGAAAACTATCTTTTTTGACTTTTAGAATACAAAATAAACTGGTTGTGGCTGTCCATTGCAAAGAATGTGCTGTATTACTGCTGGAGGAATTATATTTCGAGGGAAATTTATGGAGGAAAAGTTTTTCCAAATTCTCAAATGAGCAAATGTAAAAGTGGTGAAATTTTCAGTTTACTCGTTAGTAATGTTCTTGCAAATTTTTTGGTCCACGGGGTTTGGGAAAAAGAAAAGCTAATAAAACAAAAGAAAAAGATGAAGTATTTTAAGAAAATTGTATGAGATGAGCTTTATGCGTATGCTAGTTCAGATATTCTAACATGTAGAGCTTCTTTTTCTGTGGAACTGCAACTTTAACCTCTATCATTGTTCATTTCTTTCCACTTTATAGATATTGATGAATGTAAAGAAAAGAAAGCATGTCAATGCCCAGAATGCAGCTGCAAGAATACATGGGGCAGTTATGAGTGCAGTTGTAGTGGGGACCTACTGTACATTAGAGACCATGATACCTGCATAAGTAAGTTCACATAGTCCAGGCTTCATTCCAGATATACCTAATTATGCATCCACAATAAGAACTGCTTATGACAACTTTTATTTGCAGGCAAGAGAGCTAGAGAAGTCAAATCGGCATGGGCCGCAGTTTGGGCCATTTTGATTGGATTGGCCATGGCTGGTGGTGGTGCTTATCTTGTATACAAATACAGATTGAGGGTAAGTTTTGAAGTCATTGAGGATTTATACTGTTAAATTGGTGATAGTAATTCTTTTAGAGTATATCATCTTTTCAGTGAACCTCATGGCAAGGTTAATAAATGATCTTTTACATCTGAGGTTTTTAGTTTTTATTCTTTAACCAGATTTAAGCAAGAGTAACATCCGTGTGATTGATTAGGTTACCTGACTTTTAGGCTAGTAATTCGTAGTTAGGAAAGAAATATTTACATTATTACTAAATGCTACTTGATGTTCTATTTGCTTGACATTCAACCCCACTACCCCCCCCCCTTTCTCTACTTGTTAGTGTATGTATCCATACTTTCTTTCTCTTGTTGTTCCATGGGTCCGTGTTGGTGAAAACAAAGGGATAAATTGAAGAAAGTTGTTATGCATACGTGCACACTTTATGATGATAATTGGTGAATCAATCACTTTTTTAGCTTAATTACTGATATGCTGGAAGAACAAAAGAATACTCAACAATGCATGTTTCCCCTTACGTTTTCCTCTAATACACTTTTTTCTGGACATTACTTGTTTGTATACATACACATGTTTGTATGTATACACACTAATATCTCCTCTGCTATTACCTTCCCAGTCGTACATGGATTCTGAGATCAGGGCTATTATGGCACAATATATGCCGCTAGACAGCCAAAACGAAGTCCCAAATCATGTCAGTGACGAACGTGCTTGAAATAGAGATTAACATGCCACCAAATTTCCAAAATGAAGTCCAAATGTTGCCAAGCCTGGATTGCAGACAGAAAAATTTATCATTAATCATTCTTCTGAGAATTTGGGTGAAGTGGCAGATGCAATTGCCTTCTCTTTCTAATAAAGAAGCTGGAGGTAAATTCTTATGTCTGTTATATACAATGGATAATAAAGACAGCGTACGACTTTCTTTTCTTTTAATTTATGCTTTTTTCTCCTCATTTTATGTATCTTTGAGGGTCTTGTAACAGTTTAGGCATCAGTTTAGGATCAGGTGAACAGTTTGTGGTAGGATTTATATAGCTGTCATGTGGGATGAGTTGTATCACCATTATTTAAATTGGTGCATGCAATTATGTAAATTGCCTCCCTTTTCTTCATGAGTTGCATCCCGTGTATGAAGAGGGATCAAAATTAGTAGTAACGGTGTGATCTGTGGAGCAGGGTTTACACTAGAACATGACTATGCCTTGCTGCATGAGTATTACTGTAGTATGTCCCATTTTTAGCTTCTGTTCGAGTACCCTGGATCTAACTTGCTTGTGTTCATCGTTTGATCTCTGATTGGAAAGCTATAGTGTCACTCAGCCAGGTTTTAGAATCTCAGCTTTAACTTCCTAATTTGTTTCCTTTCCATTTTAATGCCCATAGCGACGGTTGGAACTGAAAATGAACTCTCCCTTGACGACTCGTCTCCTTTCCGTTTTAAAGCGTAGGAACTTTGAAGTGTGTTCTTGGCATTTGCGACTTAGATTAGGTTCCGCGGATATCCTTCGTTATTGTTTTCTTTGAGTTTTGGGGGGTGGGGGGGAGTAAATCTATTGTAGTTCTGTGCAGTCAATGGTGTGGGGTGTGACGGGTCGGATATAGGTGGGTCAAAACGGGATCAATTATTCGACCCGACCCATATTTGATCCGAATAAAAAAATAGGTTAATTGGCGGATAATATGGATATTCATATTAGCCATGGTTTCTTAAATATGATCATTTTGAGAGAATTCATAGTTTTCCAAACTTGAGGAACTCCCAATTTGAGGCTTTTCAAGCGTAAAAGTTAATCCATTAGTTATCCATTTTCTAAGTAGATAATATGGTTCTTATCCATATTTGATCCGTTTTTAAAAAGTTTATTTTCCAACTTATTTAAAAATGGAATTTGGATGGAGAACTGTTTTTTTTAATCTATTTTGTCACCACCAGGTAAAAGATTGCAAAAATAACGAAACGGAAATCTGCTATTGGGAGGAAAATTATAAAAGCAGTCGTCGGTTTAAAAGCGTTATGTCAAGGAAGCATCAGTAAACCAACAGCTAACACACATAAGAAAGCAACAGTTGATATACATAGGAAAAAGTGGCCCAAAAAAAAAATATATTAAGTACACATTGGAACAACAGACTATCACTCAGGTGGAGGGTGTTAGGCAGATTAATCGCGATTCTTTCGCCTACGTTTTCTTCTCCCAATATCTGTTATTCATTTCCACTCGAAAATAAAATTATTATGATAGAAGATGATGTTAGGAGTGAGATTTTGCGGAAGCTAAGAAGTGTTCCCATGGCGGAAACTCAGAGAATGAGAGAGAGAAGTTGAGAAATATCTGATCTCCCTTATTACAACAACAACAACGACCCAGTATAATCCCACAAGTGGGGTCTGGGGAGGGTAATATGTACGCAGACCTTACCCCTACCCCGAAGGGTAGAGAGGCTGTTTCCAGGAGACCCTCGGCTCAAAAAAGCAATAGTAGCTGATATATTAGTACCATAAAAATACATAATAAAAATTACAGCAATATATAAGAGATGTGAAATACAGAATACGAAATACAAAATAGATGGCTGGTATAGTAAAACTAGAAGGTAAAGCCCTGCATCAATAGACGACCAATGACATTCTTAGTCTAACTCCTAACTGGCTAAGTCTCACTCTATTGTGCTGTAGAAATATTCACAACTCTCCCCTAACCTACAACCTTAATGCTCGACCTCCATAATTCCCTGTCAAGGGCCATGTCCTCAGTAATCCTAAGTCGCGCCATGTCCTGTCTGATCACCTCTCCCCAATACTTCTTAGGTCGCCCTCTACCTCTCCGCGTGCCCACTACAGCCAGTCGCTCACACCTCCTCACCGGTGCATCAGTGCTCCTCCTCTGAATGTGCCCGAACCATCTGAGTCTTACTTCCCGCATCTTGTCCTCCATGGGGGCCACACCCACCTTCTCTCGAATATCTTCATTCCTAATCTTATCCATCCTTGTATGCCCGCACATCCACCTCAACATCCTCATCTCTGCTACTTTCATCTTCTGGATGTGTGAGTTCTTTACCGGCCAACATTCAGTTCCATATAACATGGCAGGCCTAACCACTGCTCTATAAAACTTACCTTTTAGTAACGGTGGCACTTTCTTGTCACACAAGACTCCCGACGCTAACCTCCACTTCATCCACCCCACCCCTATACGGTGTGTGACATCCTCGTCAATCTCCCCGATCCCCTGAATAACCGATCCAAGGTACTTGAAACTACCTCTCTTGGGAATGACTTGAGAGTCAAGCCTCACTTCAACTCCCGCTTCCGTCGACTCAACTCAAAATTTGCACTCGAGGTATTCCGTCTTCGTCCTGCTCAACTTGAAACCTTTAGACTCAAGAGCATGTCTCCAAATCTCTAGCCTCCCGTTGACGCCGCATCTTGTCTCGTCAATTAGAATAATGTCATCAGCAAATAGCATGCACCATGGCACCTCCCCTTGAATATGATGAGTTAGTGCATCCATCACCAGGGCAAATAGGAATGGGCTGAGCGCAGACCCTTGGTGCAACCCCGTAATAACTGGAAAGTGTTCAGAGTCGCCTCCTACTGTCTTAACCCGAGTCTTAGCTCCATCATACATGTCTTTAATCACCCTAATATAGTTACTCGGGACCCCTTTATCCTCTAAGAAGCTCCATAAGACCTCTCTAGGAACCTTATCGTACACTTTCTCCAGATCAATTAACACCATGTGGAGATCCTTCTTCCTATCTCTGTACTGTTCCACCATCCTCCTAATAAGGTGGATAGCTTCTGTGGTAGATCGTCCCGGCATGAACCCGAACTGGTTGTCTGAAATAGACACCGTCCTTCGCACTCTCATTTCTACCACTCTCTCCCAAACTTTCATGGTATGACTTAGTAATTTGATGCCCCTATAGTTGTTACAGCTCTGGACATCACCTTTGTTCTTATACAACGGGACCATTGTACTCCACCTCCACTCTTCAGGCATTCTATTAGTCTTGAATATAACACTAAACAATGCAGTAAGCCATTCCAAGCCTGCTCTACCCACACACCTCCACAGTTCAACCGGAATTTCGTCTGGCCCGGTAGCTCTGCCCCTTCTCATCTTACGCATTGCCTCCATGACTTCATCGATCTCAATGTCCCTACAATTACTTACTTCATGGTGACTGTCGGCATTCCTCGATTCCCCAAGTATAATATCCTGATCCCCTTCTTCACTTAGAAGTTTATGAAAGTAGGTCTGTCACCTCCTCTTAATCTGGTCATCTCCCATTAAAACTTTGCCGTCATAATCTTTTATGCACCTCACTTGGTCCAGATCCCGAGTTGTCCTCTCTCTCGCCTTAGCGAGTCGGAATAACTTCTTCTCCCCACTTTTGTTCCTTAGTTCCTCATACAGACGAGTAAAAGCTGTCGTCTTAGCCTCCGTCACTGCCATCTTCGCCTCCTTCCTAGCTACCTTATACCTTTGACTGTTCTCTCTCTTCTCCTCCTCGTCAGTGCTCCCTACTAACCGCAGGTAAGCCGCCTTCTTTGCTTCCACTTTACCTTGGACAACTGCATTCCACCACCAATCTCCTTTGTGGCCACCATTGTGGCCCGTAGATATCCCTAACACCTCTCTCGCCGCCTTTCTTATACAGTCCGCCGTCGTCGACCACATTGTGTTTGCGTCCCCACTACTTCTCCAAGCTCCCATTGCCGATAACCTTCCTTCCAACTCCTTAGCTTTATCCTTAGTTAAGGCGCCCCACCTAATCCTGGGGCGTCCTTGTACTGACCTCTTCTTCCTCCTTATCCTAATACAAATGTCCATCACCAAAAGCCTATGCTGCGTTGAGAGGGTCTCACCTGGGATAACCTTGCAGTCCTCGCACAACCTTCTGTCGCATCTCCTGAGGAGGAGATAGTCAATCTGAGTCTTCGCCACCGAACTTTGGTAAGTAACCAAATGTTCATCCCGCTTCGTAAAACTCGAGTTTGCAATGACTAGATCGAAAGCCTTGGCAAAGTCCAACAGCGCAATGCCCCCTCCGTTCCGCTCTCCGAAACCAAATCCGCCATGCACCTCAGTGTACCCACCTGCAGATAACCCAATATGACCATTGAAATCTTCTCCTATGAATAACCTCTCATAAGGCGGTATACTACGAACAATCTCATCCAACCCCTCCCAAAAGTGCCTTTTAATATCCTCATCCAAGCCTTTTAACAATCTAATCTCCCTTATTGAAAATGAATAATCTGTCTTTCTAGAATAGTCCATAGTCTATATATACTTACAGAAAAAATGACTATATAAACAAATATAAAATAGGCTATCTTCCTAAATAGTATACAACTGAAAATAGTATAGCTATTGGACTGGGCCTGCTGTCATTTGGGCTGTGTGAGGCTATGTGGAGTTGTATATGTCAACACCCCCCCCCCTCAAGCTTGGGGGTGATAAGACTCAGCTTGCCAAGCAAAGAGTGATGGAGAGTGTCGCACCTCTTTTTTACCGCGCCCGCCGGGCGCGTGGGGAGTTTTCTCCAATTAAAGGACAGTCGAAACGAGATTTATTTAATTATTTCAGAGTCGCTACCTGGGAATTTTAAGGCGTCCCAAGGCACCGGTTTTAATCCCTGAATCGAGGAGAATATGACTCTGTTTATTATTCTGCGAACCAGAAATCCTGAGTAAGGAATTCTGTTAATCCGGAAGAAGGTGTTAGGCATTTCCGAATTCCGTGGTTCTAGCACGGTCGCTCAACTGTTTCTATTATTGGCTTAATTACCTGGATTAAATACTAAATGCGTCCTTATTGCGTGATTTTTTTTACTACCACTTTTATTTATACTGCTTGTAATTGAGGGCCCTTCTTTGAATCGAATCACGCGTACGTATATTCGTGTTATAAATTTAAAAATGCGGAATTGTGTCACGCGCACGTGTACACGATAATCTTGATAATATATTTATTAAAAGCAATTTTTTTTTTCGAAATTGTGTCGAGTCAAGAATATTTGTCTTTCTTAAATGGTGAACCGCACATCTCGGGTTTTATGAAATTAATTTAATATTTTCCAAAGAAATTCATTTTTATTAAATATTCGCTCGAAATTGCGCGTACGCATAATCCGAATTTGCTTTTAAAAATATAATCAGGGTGCGCGAACGCATCCCTGATTGCGCAAAATCTTTGTTAATAGTATTATGGCCTTTTCCCCCAAATTGTTTATTATATCATGAGAAATCTCCATTTAAGATACCCTTGAATTCTTGAAAAAGAATTCGCAATTTATTAAATGTTGCCCGTCGATTATAATTTCCGGATATAAATTATATTCAGCCAGACTATTCAAATTCAAAGAAAAGAATAAAAATATGATTAACACTATTTTCGGCAAATACAACATATATATCTATATGCCCAATAATGAATTGTATATGAAACTAAAAATGATTTATAAAGGGAAGAATATTTTTCAAGAACTTTTATTATTTCTATTTAGTGCAAGTTTTATTTCTACTTACCCTTGATATAAAGTGTTGCGATTCGTGTTTATATATCTCGTCTCATTCTCATATACTTGTTTTAATCTAATAGGCGAAATTAATTTATTTACGATGGTAGATAGGCATCAAATTGATAAGAAAGGGAATTATAAATCGATTAATAATATTGCCTTATATGCAATATAGATGTACGTCTAAAACATTCATAGCATTTTAACATCATAATCAACTCATCATCCATTAATGGTTATATATATACCTGTTATCATGCCATATATGAACGTATAACTCACATCATTCAACCCATAACTAAATCAGGTATTAGAATAAACCAGCAATATGGTTTTTGACATTTTTATACTACTCTTTATTCAACTAACAACATCAAACCTTTATCCACAACCAAACAATCAGGCGTACACTAACCATGCATTTTCTTGATATTTCAGAATACTTTATACCTGACTAATAATGTCATAGGACTTAACTAATAGCCAACTTCATGCCATGTTCCCTATCTTAACAATTCAATCATAACTATACTTTAATGAAAATTTAGAAATTAACCTTGTTACAACACTTATACAGTCATCCTGTCAACATATACTACTTATTTGATAAACAAAACTGAATTTTTAACTAAAGAGCTAAAATGAATAAAAGATAGTATTACAATTCAAACTTTATTTATTTGTCATGTTGAATCTCTTTCCAACATAGAATTTAAGAGATATATACCTGAAAATGAAGGTAGAAGGAGTGAATTTCAGCAGTTACAGCAGTAACAAAATCAGTAGAATATACCAATAACACAGCAAGTCTGAACAAGACCCGTTAACCCAGATGAACAGTGACAGAAACTTGAGGGAAAGATTTCAGATTCAAACTGAATAATATTCAAAAAAAAACAACGGACAGATTCTAGAAGGATAACATTTTTTCAGATTTCAATTTCTTCCTGTTTCGGATTCCTGTTTCTGACTATTTTTTTTCTGTTTCTGTTTTCTTCTTCCTATTTTTTTTTTGAACTCTCCTCTTAAAATCTGATTTTTTCTTCTCCTTTCTTTCTTTCTGTTTTTTTTCTTTCTTTCTCTCTCAAAGACTGATCTTTTTCTCTCTTAAAATTTGCTCTCTAAATCAGTCCCAATCCCCCTCTATTTATACAGGGCTGTCCTATACCCTTCTAGTGCTGCCTGGACCCTTTTCTCCTTTTAAAATCAGAAAGTTTTCCATTAAAACTGCTTTTGAATACTTTAAATCTAAGTGCTTTTATCCTGATTTTTCAGCAGCCCCATTACCCTTTGTTTCCCATTATCACCTTAAATAATAGCCATTAACTTCCACTTTCAGCACACTACTATTAACATATTACCCTCATTATTTTAACTGTTTCATTCCCGGAAATGCCCCAGATTTCCTACTGTAATTACTGTCCCAGATTTTAACAAGTATCTGAATTTAAACTTGTCTAGCAGCTAACAACCAATTCCTAATGATTAACCTCCTAATACAATTGTGTTTACCTAACCTTTGTAAACTTGAATTCAGAACTAACATCATAACAACATTACACTGAAATGATTATAACAAATTCAAAACTGATCTTCAACATTGGACCAGAATCAGGCTACCACAGGAACATTGTCAATATATTGACAATGCCCTGAAACTTAATGTTCAGGAAACAATATACATACAACAATTATTCTGACAGACTTATTGGTTTACAAACAAGGGTGATTTCACTGACGAGTATTAACTTAAGCTGATTATTTACAACAATTGTCAACAAACAGTCTATAGAAACAGATTATTTCAATCAGTATTATCACAAATGGGAATTCATAATGTAACCAATCGACGAATTTAATCGAGTCGATTACACACATTGTGAACAAACATAAACAACAGAAACAATTCATTTATTTGATTAAGTAGACTGGTAAGAGACAGAAATGACAGAATTAATCAAACAAAAATGTGAAAAATTAACAGGTTATTAAAACAAACAAAAATACACATAGAATACACAAAAGAAATAGAAAAATACCTCTGAATCTTCAAACTTCATATGGACTCGAACTCAACTTGGATTCGGACTTTGTTTGAAATCAAACAGACCTTAGTCGAAGTATTTTCCACTGAAAATACTTCGACTAAGGTCGATTAAACCTCAATCTTTATTTAATTTGGGCAGAATCCAAAAGTCTGGTATTTCTAGGGTTCTTGAAGATTCGATTTGGGACTTAACCATTTCTGGTCAGATTCGAGGGGGACCAAATACGACACAAGGGTGAGGGTAACCTAGGGGTCATTTGGTGTCAGTTTAGAACAGATCTGAGTTTGTTCTTGTTTGGTCCGAATCTTCAAAAGAAGATTCGAGATGCTCGGAAGTGATTCGAGCCAAACAAGCAATAGATCCATACCTAGGGTGGTTAGGGGAAGCTATGGTGTCGATTTGGGGCTGTTAGGTTTAGATCTGAGTTTGGCTCGAATCTTCAAATGAAGATTCGAGAACCTTCAGGAAGATTCGAGCCAAGAGGCTAACATATTCGGATAGAGGGTGTTCAGGGGGTTCTGGGGTGTTATTTTGGTGACCGGCGGCGTTGATGCCGCCGGGTTTCAGGCGGTGGGATCCTAGGGCGGCTAGGGTTAGGGGTGAGTTTCGGAAGGGATGATGAACGGGGAAGGAGGGGGGTGTTTGGCTAGGGGGCCGGGGTAAGGGTTTGGGCCTTATATAGGGGTGGGGTGGATTGACATTGTCCGTTGGATTAGGCAGGATGGACGGCTGAGATCTATTCACTTAACCAAACAATGTCGTTTGGTTTAAGTTAGGGGGACGGGTTGAACCGGGTATTAGATCGGGTAAGGGTCTCGGGTTAGGGTGATGAAATCTCGACCGTTGGATGGACTTAATCCAACGGCCCTTGATGAAGGATGATGAAACGTCGTCGTTTGACGTAGCTGAATTGGATCGGACAGGCTTGTTTGGATTGGGCTGTGGGGGGGGTTAATTTGATTTGGGCCTGGATTTTAATCCAGGTCCAATTTTTATTTTACAACTTATTTTGTTTTATTTTATTTTATTATTTATCATTAAAAAAATCCTAATAAAAATTATAAAACAATTTTTTAACCTTACACAAAAATATTAATTACTTTATAACAACTATTAACACATAGTCAAAACATTAATCACACAGTAACATATTTAAAAATAGAACGAATGCATATTTTTTTGTGATTTTATTTAAATTATCTTTCAAAATGCATAATTAAATCCTATATGCATGCAACATTTATTTTATTTTAATTTTCATTTTATTATGACAAAGTAAACATTTACGGACATAAAACAAATATTTAACACCATGCAAATTCAAAAATTACACAGTAAAAGAAATTTATTTTATTTTTTGATTTATTTTGGAGTAGTTTTCGTAAGGCAAAAATCACGTGCTCACAGCTGCCCCTCTTTGTTCGGAAACTCGAAGAGTTTTCGTGCAAAGATAAAGTGAGCGGATACGAGCGATTTTTGCCCGTTCAAATACTCCGTGGGAAGCATTTTTTTTGAAAGATTTGACCGAACCTCTGCTTCCAAGGTTTCCTACATATCCTTGGCTATAAAGGAATCAGGTCAATGTAGTTCGGGAAGTTTTGGGTAGCTGGGACTACCGTGGGACTGTGATGTTACTGCTGCTTCGTGCTGTTTTTACTGCTTGCTGACCTCCTTATTACACCTTACTTCAAAGGAAATACAAAAAAGCTAAACTAGACTATGGTACATGAATTATAAAAATCTTATCTAGATCATGCCCTTGCGTTTCTTGTTGTCTTGATATCTTGGTGATTCTTGGGCATTTGACTTATTCCGTTTTCCTTTTCATTGTGTCCCGTATTTTCTTCATCTGTTTGGGACTCTTGTTGTTTCTTGCTGGGGATTTTGTTGGATTCCTCTGCTTTATTGATTCTAAGTGTGATCCTTTCTCATATGAGCGGGCTTTTGACTTCAATACTTCAATTGTATTCCCTTGTTCTCCAGGTGGGTGCCTGACTTCTTCTTTTCTTTCTTCATCCTCATTCTCCAGGTGGACGCCTGATTTCTTCAATTCCTATCCTCATTCTCCAGGTGGACGCCTGACTTCTTCTTTTTTCTTTCTTCATCCTCATTCTCCAGGTGGACGCCTGACTTCTCTCATTCTCATCCTCGTTCTCCAGGTGGACGCCTGATTTCTTTAATTCCTATCCTCATTCTCCAGGTGGACGCCTGATTTCTTTAATTCTCATCCTCATTCTCCAGGTGGACGTCTGACTTCTTTAATTCTTATCCTCATTCTCCAGGTGGACGCCTGGCTTCTTCTTTTCTCATCCTCATTGTCCAGGTGGATGCCTGATTTCTTCAATTCTTATCCTCATTTTCCAGGTGGACGCCTGAATTCTTTAATTCCTATCCTCATTCTCCAGGTGGACGCCTGACTTCTTTAATTCTTTGTCCTCATTCTTCAGGTGGACGCCTGACTTCTTCAATTCTTATCCTCATTCTCCAGGTGGACGCCTGCCTTCTTTAATTCTTCATCCTCATTCTCCAGGTGGACGCCTGACTTCTTTAATTCTCATCCTCATTCTCCAGGTGGACACCTGATTTCTTCTTTTCTCATCCTCATTCTCCAGGTGGACGCCTGATTTCTTTAATTCTCATCCTCATTCTCCAGGTGGACGCCTGATTTTAATTCTTCATCCTCATTCTTCAGGTGGACGCCTGACTTCTTCAATTCTTATCCTCATTCTCCAGGTGGACGCCTGACTTCTTTAATTCTTATCCTCGTTCTCCAGGTGGACGCCTGACTTCTTTAATTCCTCATCCTCATTCTCCAGGTGGACGCCTGACTTCTTTAATTCTTTATCAGGTATTTCCTGACACAAATATTGCCTTTGCCCCTGTTTTAAATCAAAGAAAACTTCGTTAGTTTAAAGCAGGGTGGTTAACTGGGGTATTCTTGCTGATGGTGAGGCTTCTTCTTCGTCTTGTTTTATTGTCTTGGAATGGTTGGAAAAGACCGTTTTGTCTTTGTAATTGATCCTTGACTATAGGATTCCCCTCTGTATGTTTTCCTTCAAACCCTTTTAACCGTAATCATATGTCTTTCCTAACATTGTTGATCCACTTTTGATTTTACTTTTCTTCCTCCCATATCTTATTGTTTTTATCTCCCGCCTTTCATGGCCTTATTTTGCATCATGTAACCTTGAATCTTGGTAATATACCTTGACATTCCTTCTTATTTGTTTGGAATAAAACTTATCTCAAAGCTTTAGAAAAGTAAGATTATTAGTGACGAAATACGCTGATTTCGACAATTATAGAATGAAAAGAAAAATCCAAATTTGGATGACTGTTGGAAAAGGAATAAACTTATCTGATTGGAGTCACTGGCGCCAATGATCAGGGTATGCATTTTGGATTAATCAACCCAGTCTTTAATCAATCTCCTTTCAATTGTCTCATTTTTGTTTTCCCCAAAACTTTCGTAATTCTGAGTCCTTTATTTTTTTCATTTTGCAGACCTGTTGGACTTGCAGTATCTCAAAGAGTTTTCACCGATAAACCCTCCTCATTTGTTCATTTCTCACTTCCTTTTCGCCTTATGGTGCCTACGAAGGTTTTCACCAATAAGACTCTCTCATTTTACTTTTCTCTCAACTTCCTGTCGCCTTATGGTGCCCGTGTGGGTTTTCACCTATAAGACTCTCTCATTTTTACTTTCTTTTCTTGTTTGTACCAGAGTGTTATGAACCATCTTCATTTGCTTGTCTCAGCATTTTTCTAAGATTGATCGAAAGGTCTTTTTGGTATGGGGTTAGAAATGGAAAAGGTATTAAAAGCTAAATAGCTTTGGTATGGGTTTAAAATTACAACTCTTGGAATCTTTTCTTATTTCCAATACAATTCCTGCCCCAGTTTCTTGATTGGGGTCTCTTAATGTTTCTTTTCGTGCACATTGTGTATGTTGTGCACCCTATGACCGAGCCGTGAGGCGCCTACGTATCCTTCTTTGAGGAATCAGGTCAAACGTAGTTCACTAGATAATAGTGATGGTTTTTTTTTTTTTTATTTGATTTTCATTGATTCCAAGAGAGGGTAAGAAAGAAACAAATATGGCTCGAAGGGGAAGCAAATGGTATAGTGTTTGGATAGCAGAATAAATTGCCTTTGTCATTCCAATCTTCGAAATAATGCTAAATACAAACATTCAAAAAGTTATGCATAATATCTCTTTACCGCGTCAGAATTGATCGCCATGTCTATGCATTTGCCTTCAATATCTGTTAAGCATAGTGCACCATTCGATAATACTCTGGTCACAATGAATGGTCCTTGCCAATTCGGGGCAAATTTGCCTTTTGCCTCAACCTGATGTGGAAGAATACGTTTCAGCACATGTTGACCCACTTCAAACTTCCGTGGACGCACCTTTTTGTTGTATGCTCTTGCTATTCTTCTTTGATATAATTGACCATGACATACTGCGACCAATCGTTTTTCATCAATCAAGTTTAACTGTTCCAGACGGGTCTTGACCCATTCATTGTCATCAATCTTTGCTTCGGCGATGATCCGAAGGGAAGGAATCTCAACTTCTGCAGGAATTACTGCTTCAGTGCCATATACCAACAAATAAGGAGTTGCTCCTACTGAAGTGCGAACAGTAGTGCGATATCCCAATAATGCAAATGGTAATTTTTTATGCCATTGTTTTGAACCTTCTACCATTTTCCGAAGTATCTTCTTTATGTTTTTGTTGGCTGCCTCTACTGCTCCATTCGCCTTGGGCCGATATGGGGTAGAGTTGCGATGTGTAATCTTAAACTGTTGACATACTTCCTTCATTAAGTTGTTGTTAAGATTAGCACCGTTATCTGTGATGATCACCTTTGGGATTCCGAATCGACATATGATATTTGAGTGGACAAAATCGACCACAGCTTTCTTGGTCACTGATTTGAATGTCTTGGCCTCAACCCATTTGGTAAAATAATCGATGGTTACCAGAATGAACCTGTGCCCATTGGATGCTGCCGGCTCAATTGGTCCAATCACATCCATGCCCCAAGCAACGAAGGGCCATGGTGCCGACATTGTGTGCAACTCGGATGGTGGAGAATGAATCAAATATCCGTGTATCTGGCATTGATGACACTTGCGCACAAAACTGATACAATCTCGCTCCATGGTAAGTCAATAGTAACCAGCTCGGAGGATTTTCTTTGCCAACACATATCCGCTCATGTGGGGTCCGCAAACTCCCGAATGTACTTCAGACATGACAGTTGTAGCTTGTTTGGCATCTATGCATCTTAATAATCCAAGATCTGGTGTTCTTTTATACAAAACTCCTCCGCTTAAGAAGAATCCATTTGCCAATCGCCTAATGGTCTTCTTTTGATCTCCTGTGGCTTGTGTGGGATATATCCCCATCTTGATATACTCCTTGATGTCGTGGAACCATGGTTCACCATCAAATTCTTCTTCAACCATATTGCAATAAGCGTGCTGATCGTGGACTTGAATATGTATCGGATCTATATAAGCTTTGTCCGGATGATGCAACATTGATGCCAGGGTAGCCAATGCATCGGCAACCTCATTATGGATTCTTGGAATATGTTGGAACTTCACTGATTGAAACCGCTGACAAAGATCATGTAGACATTGTCGGTATGGTATGAGCTTCAAGTCTCGAGTTTCCCATTCTCCTTGAATTTGATGTACCAAAAGATCCGAATCTCCCATGACTAAGATTTCTCGGATACCCATGTCTGCGGCTAGCCTTAACCCCAAAATGCAAGCTTCATATTCAGCCATATTATTGGTGCAATAAAATCGCAATTGAGCCGTAACAGGATAGTGATGCCCTGTTTCAGAGATGATTACAGCTCCTATCCCGACTCCTTTCATGTTAGCGGCTCCATCAAAGAAAAGTTTCCAGCCAGGTTTTTCAATTCGCTCCACCTCGTCGATGTGCATTATTTCTTCATCAGGAAAATAGGTTTTCAATGGTTCGTATTCCTCATCGACCGGGTTTTCGGCTAAATGATCGGTCAATGCTTGGGCCTTCATTGCAGTTCGAGTCACATAGATGATGTCAAATTCTGTGAGCAATATCTGCCACTTTGCAAGTCTTCCCGTTGGCATAGGCTTTTGAAAAATATATTTCAATGGATCCAGACGAGAAATGAGGTAAGTAGTGTAGGATGACAAGTAGTGTTTCAATTTTTGAGCTACCCAAGTCAGGGCGCAACATGTCTTCTCCAGATGAGTATACTTAACCTCATAAGCTGTGAATTTCTTGCTGAGGTAGTAGATGGCCTGTTCTTTTCTGCCAGTGAGGTCATGTTGCCCCAATACACAACCAAATGAATTTTCCAAAACCGTCAAGTAAAGAATCAAAGGTCTTCCCGGCTCTGGCGGGACCAACACGGGTGGGTTCGACAAGTACCCTTTTATCTTATCGAATGCTTCTTGACACTCATCGGTCCATTTGACCGCATCATCCTTTTTCAACAATTTGAAAATTGGCTCACAGGTTGTTGTGAGCTGAGCAATAAACCTGCTGATGTAATTTAACCTTCCCAACAAACTCATTACTTCAGTTTTGTTTCTTGGAGGTGGCAATTCTTGGATGGCTTTGATTTTTGACGGGTCTAGCTCGATACCTCGTCGACTAACTATGAATCCCAGCAATTTTCCAGATGGAACTCCAAATGTGCATTTGGCAGGGTTAAGCTTGAGGTTGTACCTTCGAAGTCTTAAGAAGAACTTCCTCAAATCCCCAACGTGGTCGGCCTGATGCTTTGATTTTATGATCACATCGTCCACGTATACCTCAATCTCCTTGTGTATCATATCATGAAACACTGTGGTCATTGCTCTCATATAGGTTGCTCCGGCGTTCTTTAAACCGAATGGCATTACCCGGTAGCAATAAGTTCCCCATGGTGTGATGAATGCCGTCTTTTCTGCATCTTCTTCATCCATTAGAATTTGATGATACCCGGCATAACAATCCATGAAAGACCCTATATCATGCTTGGCACAATTGTCGATCAAAATATGGATATTGGCTAATGGGAAATTATCCTTCGGACTGGCTTTGTTGAGATTACGGTAGTCGACGCATACTCTGATTTTGCCGTCTTTCTTTGGTACAGGAACGATATTAGCCAACCAAACAGGATATCGAGTGACTCGAATGACCTTTTCTTCCAATTGTTTGGTGATTTCTTCCTTAATTCTCACACTCATATCAGGCTTGAATTTTCTCAGCCTTTGCTTGAAAGGAGGCACCGTTGGATCGGTGGGCAACTTGTGAACCACTAAATCAGTGCTCAGGCCCGGCATGTCGTCATACGACCATGCAAAAACATCTTTGAATTCTATGAGTGCTTTAATTAACTCTTCTCGGATTTTTGGTTCGAGATGGACACTTATTTTAGTTTTCCGGACATTACTCGTGTCCCCTATATTGATGTCCTCGGTATCACTCAAGTTAGGTTTGATGTTTTCCTCAAAGTGAATTAACTCTTTACTAATCTCTTCAAAAACCTCATCTTCATCATATTCTGATTCATAATCACAATATATTTCCTGAATTAATATTTCGGAACCAGATTGATTTTTAAGACTGGGCTGAGGATTCCTCATACATGCCATATCACTAGAGCCAGCGTAAAAAGAACTGTACAGAAAAAAGAAAAAAGAAAAGAAAACTATCAGGAATGATAATAAAAAGGAAACTGCTTTTTATTGGATGATGAAAGATAACAATGTTTGCACACTTCAAACAAACTGTAAGATAAGCTTTGGGATTATAACCCTGAAGTAACCCAAACAAACTGAAAGAAAATCAAAATAAACTACCAAGACTCCTTTCGAATGGGAAGAGGAGTGGCTTTCCAATTATTAAGCTTTGTTTCTGGCCCAACGAATTGAACTTCCGCGTTGCTACACCCTTCTCCGCTTTCCAACATATTCACATCATCAAACAACTTTTCGAATCTTTCAATCAACTCCTCCTCAGGATTGACCCGAGATTTAGGAATTGTTGTTATCGGGTGATTTCTAGCACCGGTCTTGACAAAAGACTTTGACAGATGTGGGACTGGTTTTGGAAGATCCCATGCCTTATGTTTCAGCTTTCTGGCCTTTTTTACATCGGTGATAGTGGGTATAAATCCCAAACCGAATGTTCCCCAGTTCTCGGGGAGAGATACTGGTTGTATAATTCCTTGCAAAGATAAGCCCAGACCTTTGTCGGGTATAAAACCATTCTTTAACATTTCATAAGCTACCATGACTGATGCAGAGGATATCTTTGGATTTGGAAGGTATTTCCCCTCTGGAATTTTCTCTATCGACACTGTGTCGGTCACTTGGTATACCCATGGTCCCTGGTCATTTTCTGTTCCCTCGACCGGTACAATGGTACTGCTGTGAGCATTTAAACTTTCTTCTCCATACACGACTACTTCTTGATGATCCCATTCAAACTTGACAGCCTGATGTAGTGTTGACGGGACTGCTTTAGCAGCATGGATCCATGGTCGACCCAACAACAAGTTGTAAGAAACAGTTATGTCCAACACTTGAAATTCCATTGTGAATTCAACTGGCCCTATTGTTAGTTCCAACACTATGTCGCCACATGAATCTCTACTTCCACCGTCAAACCCCCGTATGCAAATACTATTCTTCTGGATCCTCTCCTCTTTAATTTTTAATTTGCTTAAAGTGGAGAGAGGGCAGATGTTTGCACTTGACCTATTGTCAACCAATACCCGGGTTACTACGGAGTTTTCACATTTCACGGTGAGGTAAAGAGCTCTGTTATGCTCGGTACCTTCCACAGGTAATTCATCATCAGCAAATGTAATTCTGTTTGTCTCAAAGATTCTGTTGGCTATTCTTCCCAAATGATTTACAGAGATTTTTTCGGGAACATGAGCCTCATTCAGGATTTTCATCAAAGCCAGACGGTGCTCCTCTGAATGGATCAGTAATGACAACAATGAAATTTGAGCGGGCGTCTTCTTCAATTGATCCACAACAGAATAATCATGGAGTTTCATTTTTCTTAAAAACTCTTCCGCCTCTTCTTCCGTCACAGCTCTCTTTATTGGTGTTGGATTATTTTTAGTTTTTCTTAACTCTTCGGGCGTAAAACATCTTCCCGAACGAGTCAAGCCTTGCACCTCACACACTTCTTCCTTGACTTCTTTTCCCTTGTACATTACAGTCACCCGTTCATAGTTCCATGGGATGGCTTTGTTGTTGATAACTGGCAGCTGGGTTACAGGTGTGATAATAACCCGATTTGTACGGGCTCCTTCCACGAATACAATGGGTTTGTTAGCAACCCCTGGTACTATCACTTTCGGCCTTTCTTGTTTTGTGGCAACTTTGCTCGATGATCCCTCCTCGACTATCATAGATGGTTCATCACCATTTCTGTTCTGCTTAGGTACCGGCTTCTCCTCTGTTAACTGCTTATCTGGCTTGGCTTCATGAGACTTGATCATCATGACAGTTTGTGACGGCTTCTTTGTCTCCCCATCAGCTTGTATGATTTCTATCATATTGGCCTCTTGATGGGCTGGCATTGGATTTCTATTGATATTGGGAGCTTCGGGGGTTTGAACCTCGATTTTATTAGTATCAATCAGCTCTTGTATTGCATTTTTCAAATGCCAGCATTTCTCCGTATCATGGCCTGGTGCACCGGAGCAATATTCACAGCTAATGGTGTAATCCAGATTCTTTGGAGGAGGATTGGGCAGCTTGGATTGTATTGGTCTTAGCATGTCCAGCTGTCTCAGCCTGTGGAACAGACTAGTGTAAGACTCTCCCAATGGAGTGTAAGTTTTCTTTTTCTGTTCCCTTTCCCCCTGAATGCTGGCCTAGGCCTGAAACCTGGTCCGGGATAGGCTCGTGAGTAAGTACTTGGTAGGGCAGGAGCACGCCAATTAGTGTGAACAGGTGGCTGATTGTATGCTTGAGCATGGTTAATGGAAAAATGAGGCTCTGAAGGGTGATAGTAGTGTTGGGATGAATCGTGGTGGTAAGCTGATTGGCGCGGTCGTTGTTGATTATAGTAAAGCGGTGAACCTCTGGGTCCCGACCAAATTCCTGAATCTACTACCGCTGCTTCCTCCCTCTTCTTTCTTCCGATTCCTCCTACCCCGCCTTGAATGGCTTGAGTAGTCGCCTTAATCGCTGAATAGCTCATGATTTTATTTGTCTTGAGGCCTTCTTCCACCATACCTCCCATCTTCACCACTTCGTTGAATGATTTCCCAACCGCTGAAACTAGATGGGCATAGTAAGTTGGTTCCAAGGCTTGGAGGAAGTAGTCTACCATTTCACTCTCCTTCATAGGAGGATCCACTCGTGCTGCCTGTTCTCTCCACCGGAAACCATACTCTCTGAAACTTTCATTGTGTTTCTTCTCAAATTTTGTCAAAGATAGTCGATCTCTGGGATGATTTCCAGATTGTATTGGAAATGGTATGCGAATGCCTGTGCCAGGTCATCCCAGGTGTACCATCTCCCATGGTCCTGGCGTGTATACCACTCCAAAGCTGATCCGCTTAAACTTTGACTGAAGTAAGCCATCAATAATTCATCCTTTCCCCCAGCTCCTCGCATCTTGCTACAGAAACCCCTTAAGTGGGCTACTGGGTCGTCGTGCCCGTTGTATAGGTCAAATTTGGGCATCTTGAAGCCAACTGGTAATTGTACATTGGGGAATAAGCACAAATCTTTGTATGCTACACTGACTTGCCCACCTAATCCTCGCATGTCTCTGAACGATTGTTCTAGACTCTTGACCTTCCTGAACATCTCTTCTTGTTCAGCATTTTTGGCTGGTTTGTCAATTTCGGTTGGGAGATCAAAACGAGGTGCAGTTGAATGAATTTCAGAGGCTTTGAGGGTGGTCTCCGGGGGGTAATATTGGTTGTCCTGAGCCTGGAATGTTGGCTCACTAGGAGATTTGTGGAATGTAGCAGGGGGAGGTGCTACGAAAACAGGAGTCATAGGTGGAGGAAAGTATGGAACTGGTTTCGGAGGTGGAGACTGCGGTGTCTGAGAGGTGGTGCCTCGGTAGTGCTGGTAAATGGGGAAATTTGGGGATAATTCAGTGGTAATATTATCCTGAGTTTGGGTCATTGATGGAGCAGGGTTAGTTGGGTAAGACGGGGGTAACTGTCCTGTAGACCAGGCTTGGTACATCTCAGCCATTTGCTGCTTGAGTTTAAACATCTCTTCTTTCATTTTCCCGACATCCATCTCCTCTAGCTCCATACCTGTGTCAACATCTGGGATAGACATACTTTCGGGTAGTGGTCCTTTTGATCTCGTGTGATAATGATAATATGCCAGTATACTCTTTAGAGAAACTAACTGCTTGAATTCTGAAAATGAACAAACTTGTTAGTTTTGAGAGTTTAACACATATATAATCACACGTTGAGATGCAATGCTCCTAGACAAATAATCCCTTTCTATTATGCATTTGCTCGGCTGCTTGTGTCGTCCCAGCTTTCTTGAAATTTTTATTCACTTTTATTTTATTTTATTTTCTTATATTGTGGTGGTCGAATCCTATAGAGATTGCTTACGTATCATGCCCCTGCATGAATCAGACCTTGCGTAGTTCGGACTAAAGGCAATCACTTTTATTCATTATACAAAGATGGAATTACATTTGAAAACTTTAAGAAAATGATTTGAAACACACATACTTAAATAAAAATACAAGATACAACTCTTAACATCTCACAACATGCCCCACTTTCCACTTTTGTTGTCAATTATTGGATTATCTGCTCAATGTGGGGCTTGACCTGGATGGCCTCCCAGCGTACGATACATCCTTTCCAACTCCATTGCTAGATGACGAGCAAAAGTGGGTGCATGCTCTGTAAACCTTTCATAATCCATTCCTTGGCAGTTTACATAACTTTGAGATGTGAAGACTGCCAGGTCGTGGATTTGTGCCCTGAAACCTTGGAGACGTTGGTCTTGGTCCTGCAATTGCTGCTGACGAGTGGTGGCTATATCTCTGACACGGTTTTCACGATCTAGAGCTGATTCTAATAGAGCTCGGAGTCTGGCCTGCTCTAATCTTGCTTGCGCTCTTTCCCTGTCGAGGTCTGCTTGTTGATGTTCTCTGTTGCATCTTCTTGCCTCTTCTAGTTGTGCACGAAGCTGGTTTTCTGATCGTATCCAATGGTCTTTTTCCTTCTTGAATTGTGCCCTGTCTTTTTCGGATTGCCTATCTTGGCGTTCCTTATTAGACATGGCTTCTTCGTTTAATCGTTGGATCCTTTCTTTTGCTTTGCTCAACGTCCTTTCGTTTTCTGCAAGAATAGAATCATAATCTTGCATTCTTTCAAAAAGATTGGCGATGGTTTTTTGATCCTTCCAGCTCCTCTTTGGTGTTTCAGAAACTCTTTTCATTTTTTGGAATCGAGCATGAAGATTTTCATTCTCACAAGCTAGACTCTTCTTCTCGCCTTCGGCTTCTTGTGCTTGCAAATCTTTCTCCAAACTGAGGCTTCTCAGATTTTCTTTTAGGGCATGGATAGTTGCTTTGTACCCTTTTTCCTTTTCTCCCCAGATCAACCGCTCTTGGATTTTATCATTGAAGTTTTGAACATGGGGTCTTTTTGTTGGCCTTCTTAGCTCAGGCTCTGGTACATCATCCACGCGAGACCGTTTTTCAAACCACCTTGCATATCCAGGATTTATCTCACCCTTTGTAGTGTCTGGGACTTGAGTATCACTTTTCAAGTATCGACATCCATTCCACATCTGCTGAAGTAGAGCCTCGGGAATAGTGGCTTCTGGGTGTAATTAGATTACTTGCATACTCAAATCTTCATCATCAGGAACTACTTGATATCTCCCTAGTTGTCTTAGGACTCTTAGTGGCACATACGGCTGGATGCTTCTCAATCCCAATAGTAGCAGATAACTATTTGAGGTTGACATGTGTATCACTTCCCTCATCGGGATCCATCCCAAAGTCCACTCTATTTGATTTGACGTTAAAGCCCTTAGATGAGATACCCATGCTTCTATCCCTTCTGGAGCCTGATAATTTTTCATTCTCTCTTCATAACTTTCGATGAAATTATCGTTGCTTGGCCCATACTGTATGATCTTGGGCTGTTGTTTGAGATGTTCAATCACCCACATTTGCAACAAAATTTTGCATCCTTCGAAGACATTTGCTCCTGATTTACATAAAGTCAATGCCCGATAAATGTCTGAGAGAATGATTGGGACAAGAGTGTGATTTTCCTTAGTGGTGAGGATCTGCACAACTTTCGCGGTGCGAATATCAATTGTTCGCTCTTTGTTTGGGAAGATCATGATTCCTAGAAAAGCCACCATGAAGGCAAAGCGACGGTGAATCTGCCAAGTGTCTTTGTTTTGCTTGTTAGTAAGGCCTTTCTCATGAATTTCGAACCCATCTGACTTTCCGAACCTTGAATACAAAAAGTTGAAGGAACAACATCCATTGATGACATTGCTTTTCCTGATTTGACTGCTGATGTTCAGAAGACCGAAGAATCGATGTACCGAAGGAGCCTTTGTGAATATCAAGCTTTGATTTCTTAGACTTCCGTCAAAACCAGCATATCCAGCTATCTCCTCTAATGTAGGAGTAAGCTCGAAGTCAGAGAAACGAAAGACATTGTGAACAGGGTCCCAAAAAGTTACTAACGCCGCAATCAGATCATCACGGGGTTTAACTTTCATAATGTCCGTGAGATTTCCCAAATGCTTGACGACCCATTTTTGACCATCTTCGCTTAAATCATACCACTACATTTGAAGCTGAAATAGAAACTCTTCTGTATTCGTGGATGGGGGGTTTTTTGTGGTGCTCATTTTGTATCTGAAACTTAATTTAATAAAGTCAAGACTTATTTTGAAAATATACACTAAAAAAATCATTTTCGAAAAAAAAATTATTTATTAAAACCTTTATTTCAAGATTTAAAACTATTTTTTGGAATTTTTTTTTTAAAAACAACCCATTTTATTCCTTGGTTCTCACCATGATTTCATTTAAGCTGGTCAACAAGCATGTTCGAGGCAAATGAATGCACAAGTAGCAAGTAAGATGCATCAGGATGGTCTTTTTATTGTGGGTACACCTGTCCTAGACAGACCCAACCCCTGTGTTGAGTCTCCAAGGCCAAATGTACATGATGCAAATATACGTTCCTACTAGGGATCCGGTTCATGGCTGAGTTATTCTAGGCAAAAACCTGAGGTTGATTGTTCTAAACCTGGCTTACCCAAACGGACAGTTTGAGCCAAAACGGGGGCCACGTACCGGGAGCACGAAAGTCTACCCGGCCTAGTTACTTGTCCCAACTCCGTCTTATTTGGTATGACTTTAACAGAAAGGTGGGTCACGCGCACGTGTACACCATAAATTCAGAAGACTCAGAAAGAAGGGGGTTTCGTAGCAGTTGTATATATTCACAATTCAAATAATATTAAAGCGGTAAAAAAACATTTAGCATGTTAAGCATATAAACAGTTAAAAAAAATCATATAGTAAATAAAGCCAATTATCGCAGTTTTTTTAAGCTCGAATTCTTTAAACCCTGAACCAGTGGTTCTGGATTATAACAATTTGATCCCCAGCAGAGTCGCCAGAGCTGTCGCACCTCCTTTTTACCGCGCCCGCGGGGCGCGTGGGGAGTTTTCTCCAATTAAAGGACAGTCGAAACGGGATTTATTTAATTATTTCAGAGTCGCCACCTGGGAATTTTAAGGCGTCCCAAGTCACCGGTTTTAATCCCTGAATCGAGGAGAATATGACTCTGTTTATTATTCTGCGAACCAGAAATCCTGAGTAAGGAATTTTGTTAATCCGGAAGAAGGTGTTAGGCATTTCCGAATTCCGTGGTTCTAGCACGGTCGCTCAACTGTTTCTATTATTGGCTTAATTACCTGGATTAAATACTAAATGTGTCCTTATTGCGTGATTTTTTTTTACTACCACTTTTATTTATACTGCTTGTAATTGAGGGCCCTTCTTTGAATCGAATCACGCGTACGTATATTCGTGTTATAAATTTAAAAATGCGGAATTGTGTCACGCGCACGTGTACACGATAATCTTGATAATATATTTATTAAAAGCAATTATTTTTTTATTTTTTTTTCGAAATTGTGTCGAGTCAAGAATATTCGTCTTTCTTAAATGGTGAACCGCACATCTCGGGTTTTATGAAATTAATTTAATATTTTCCAAAGAAATTCGTTTTTATTAAATATTCGCTCGAAATTGCGCGTACGCATAATCCGAATTTGCTTTTAAAAATATAATCAGGGTGCGCGAACGCATCCCTGATTGCGCAAAATCTTTGTTAATAGTATTATGGCCTTTTCCCCCAAATTGTTTATTATATCATGAGAAATCTCCATTTAAGATACCCTTGAATTCTTGAAAAAGAATTCGCAATTTATTAAATGTTGCCCGTCGATTATAATTTCCGGATATAAATTATATTCAGCCAGACTATTCAAATTCAAAGAAAAGAATAAAAATATGATTAACACTATTTTCGGCAAATACAACATATATATCTATATGCCCAATAATGAATTGTATATGAAACTAAAAATGATTTATAAAGGGAAGAATATTTTTCAAGAATTTTTATTATTTCTATTTAGTGCAAGTTTTATTTCTACTTACCCTTGATATAAAGTGTTGCGATTCGTGTTTATATATCTCGTCTCATTCTCATATACTTGTTTTAATCTAATAGGCGAAATTAATTTATTTACGATGGTAGATAGGCATCAAATTGATAAGAAAGGGAATTATAAATCGATTAATAATATTGCCTTATATGCAATATAGATGTACGTCTAAAACATTCATAGCATTTTAACATCATAATCAACTCATCATCCATTAATGGTTATATATATACCTGTTATCATGCCATATATGAACGTATAACTCACATCATTCAACCCATAACTAAATCAGGTATTAGAATAAACCAGCAATATGGTTTTTGACATTTTTATACTACTCTTTATTCAACTAACAACATCAAACCTTTATCCACAACCAAACAATCAGGCGTACACTAACCATGCATTTTCTTGATATTTCAGAATACTTTATACCTGACTAATAATGTCATAGGACTTAACTAATAGCCAACTTCATGCCATGTTCCCTATCTTAACAATTCAATCATAACTATACTTTAATGAAAATTTAGAAATTAACCTTGTTACAACACTTATACAGTCTTCAATAAAGGACATTAACTTACAGTCATCCTGTCAACATATACTACTTATTTGATAAACAAAACTGAATTTTTAACTAAAGAGCTCAAATGAATAAAAGATAGTATTACAATTCAAACTTTATTTATTTGTCATGTTGAATCTCTTTCCAACATAGAATTTAAGAGATATATACCTGAAAATGAAGGTAGAAGGAGTGAATTTCAGCAGTTACAGCAGTAACAAAATCAGTAGAATATACCAATAACACAGCAAGTCTGAACAAGACCCGTTAACCCAGATGAACAGTGACAGAAACTTGAGGGAAAGATTTCAGATTCAAACTGAATAATATTCAAAAAAAAACAACGGACAGATTCTAGAAGGATAACATTTTTTCAGATTTCAATTTCTTCCTGTTTCGGATTCCTGTTTCTGACTATTTTTTTTCTGTTTCTGTTTTCTTCTTCCTATTTTTTTTTTGAACTCTCCTCTTAAAATCTGATTTTTTCTTCTCCTTTCTTTCTTTCTGTTTTTTTTCTTTCTTTCTCTCTCAAAGACTGATCTTTTTCTCTCTTAAAATTTGCTCTCTAAATCAGTCCCAATCCCCCTCTATTTATACAGGGCTGTCCTATACCCTTCTAGTGCTGCCTGGACCCTTTTCTCCTTTTAAAATCAGAAAGTTTTCCATTAAAACTGCTTTTGAATACTTTAAATCTAAGTGCTTTTATCCTGATTTTTCAGCAGCCCCATTACCCTTTGTTTCCCATTATCACCTTAAATAATAGCCATTAACTTCCACTTTCAGCACACTACTATTAACATATTACCCTCATTATTTTAACTGTTTCATTCCCGGAAATGCCCCAGATTTCCTACTGTAATTACTGTCCCAGATTTTAACAAGTATCTGAATTTAAACTTGTCTAGCAGCTAACAACCAATTCCTAATGATTAACCTCCTAATACAATTGTGTTTACCTAACCTTTGTAAACTTGAATTCAGAACTAACATCATAACAACATTACACTGAAATGATTATAACAAATTCAAAACTGATCTTCAACATTGGACCAGAATCAGGCTACCACAGGAACATTGTCAATATATTGACAATGCCCTGAAACTTAATGTTCAGGAAACAATATACATACAACAATTATTCTGACAGACTTATTGGTTTACAAACAAGGGTGATTTCACTGACGAGTATTAACTTAAGCTGATTATTTACAACAATTGTCAACAAACAGTCTATAGAAACAGATTATTTCAATCAGTATTATCACAAATGGGAATTCATAATGTAACCAATCGACGAATTTAATCGAGTCGATTACACACATTGTGAACAAACATAAACAACAGAAACAATTCATTTATTTGATTAAGTAGACTGGTAAGAGACAGAAATGACAGAATTAATCAAACAAAAATGTGAAAAATTAACAGGTTATTAAAACAAACAAAAATACACATAGAATACACAAAAGAAATAGAAAAATACCTCTGAATCTTCAAACTTCATATGGACTCGAACTCAACTTGGATTCGGACTTTGTTTGAAATCAAACAGACCTTAGTCGAAGTATTTTCCACTGAAAATACTTCGACTAAGGTCGATTAAACCTCAATCTTTATTTAATTTGGGCAGAATCCAAAAGTCTGGTATTTCTAGGGTTCTTGAAGATTCGATTTGGGACTTAACCATTTCTGGTCAGATTCGAGGGGGACCAAATACGACACAAGGGTGAGGGTAACCTAGGGGTCATTTGGTGTCAGTTTAGAACAGATCTGAGTTTGTTCTTGTTTGGTCCGAATCTTCAAAAGAAGATTCGAGAAGCTCGGAAGTGATTCGAGCCAAACAAGCAACAGATCCATACCTAGGGTGGTTAGGGGAAGCTATGGTGTCGATTTGGGGCTGTTAGGTTTAGATCTGAGTTTGGCTCGAATCTTCAAATGAAGATTCGAGAACCTTCAGGAAGATTCGAGCCAAGAGGCTAACATATTCGGATAGAGGGTGTTCAGGGGGTTCTGGGGTGTTATTTTGGTGACCGGCGGTGTTGATGCCGCCGGGTTTCAGGCGGTGGGATCCTAGGGCGGCTAGGGTTAGGGGTGAGTTTCGGAAGGGATGATGAACGGGGAAGGAGGGGGGTGTTTGGCTAGGGGGCCGGGGTAAGGGTTTGGGCCTTATATAGGGGTGGGGTGGATTGACATTGTCCGTTGGATTAGGCAGGATGGACGGCTGAGATCTATTCACTTAACCAAACGATGTCGTTTGGTTTAAGTTAGGGGACGGGTTGAACCGGGTATTAGATCGGGTAAGGGTCTCGGGTTAGGGTGATGAAATCTCGACCGTTGGATGGACTTAATCCAACGGCCCTTGATGAAGGATGATGAAACGTCGTCGTTTGACGTAGCTGAATTGGATCGGACAGGCTTGTTTGGATTGGGCTGTGGGGGGGGTTAATTTGATTTGGGCCTGGATTTTAATCCAGGTCCAATTTTTATTTTACAACTTATTTTGTTTTATTTTATTTTATTATTTATCATTAAAAAAATCCTAATAAAAATTATAAAACAATTTTTTAACCTTACACAAAAATATTAATTACTTTATAACAACTATTAACACATAGTCAAAACATTAATCACACAGTAACATATTTAAAAATAGAACGAATGCATATTTTTTGTGATTTTATTTAAATTATCTTTCAAAATGCATAATTAAATCCTATATGCATGCAACATGTATTTTATTTTAATTTTCATTTTATTATGACAAAGTAAACATTTACGGACATAAAACAAATATTTAACACCATGCAAATTCAAAAATTACACAGTAAAAGAAATTTATTTTACTTTTTGATTTATTTTGGAGTAGTTTTCGTAAGGCAAAAATCACGTGCTCACAGCTGCCCCTCTTTGTTCGGAAACTCGAAGAGTTTTCGTGCAAAGATAAAGTGAGCGGATACGAGCGATTTTTGCCCGTTCAAATACTCCGTGGGAAGCATTTTTTTTGAAAGATTTGACCGAACCTCTGCTTCCAAGGTTTCCTACATATCCTTGGCTATAAAGGAATCAGGTCAATGTAGTTCGGGAAGTTTTGGGTAGCTGGGACTACCGTGGGACTGTGATGTTACTGCTGCTTCGTGCTGTTTTTACTGCTTGCTGACCTCCTTATTACACCTTACTTCAAAGGAAATACAAAAAAGCTAAACTAGACTATGGTACATGAATTATAAAAATCTTATCTAGATCATGCCCTTGCGTTTCTTGTTGTCTTGATATCTTGGTGATTCTTGGGCATTTGACTTATTCCGTTTTCCTTTTCATTGTGTCCCGTATTTTCTTCATCTGTTTGGGACTCTTGTTGTTTCTTGCTGGGGATTTTGTTGGATTCCTCTGCTTTATTGATTCTAAGTGTGCTCCTTTCTCATATGAGCGGGCTTTTGACTTCAATACTTCAATTGTATTCCCTTGTTCTCCAGGTGGGTGCCTGACTTCTTCTTTTCTTTCTTCATCCTCATTCTCCAGGTGGACGCCTGATTTCTTCAATTCCTATCCTCATTCTCCAGGTGGACGCCTGACTTCTTCTTTTTTCTTTCTTCATCATCATTCTCCAGGTGGACGCCTGACTTCTCTCATTCTCATCCTCGTTCTCCAGGTGGACGCCTGATTTCTTTAATTCCTATCCTCATTCTCCAGGTGGACGCCTGATTTCTTTAATTCTCATCCTCATTCTCCAGGTGGACGTCTGACTTCTTTAATTCTTATCCTCATTCTCCAGGTGGACGCCTGGCTTCTTCTTTTCTCATCCTCATTGTCCAGGTGGATGCCTGATTTCTTCAATTCTTATCCTCATTTTCCAGGTGGACGCCTGACTTCTTTAATTCCTATCCTCATTCTCCAGGTGGACGCCTGACTTCTTTAATTCTTTGTCCTCATTCTTCAGGTGGACGCCTGACTTCTTCAATTCTTATCCTCATTCTCCAGGTGGACGCCTGCCTTCTTTAATTCTTCATCCTCATTCTCCAGGTGGACGCCTGACTTCTTTAATTCTCATCCTCATTCTCCAGGTGGACACCTGATTTCTTCTTTTCTCATCCTCATTCTCCAGGTGGACGCCTGATTTCTTTAATTCTCATCCTCATTCTCCAGGTGGACGCCTGATTTTAATTCTTCATCCTCATTCTTCAGGTGGACGCCTGACTTCTTCAATTCTTATCCTCATTCTCCAGGTGGACGCCTGACTTCTTTAATTCTTATCCTCGTTCTCCAGGTGGACGCCTGACTTCTTTAATTCCTCATCCTCATTCTCCAGGTGGACGCCTGACTTCTTTAATTCTTCAGGTGGACGCCTGACTTCTTCAATTTTTATCCTCATTCTCCAGGTGGACGCCTGACTTCTTTAATTCTTATCCTCGTTCTCCAGGTGGACGCCTGACTTCTTTAATTCCTCATCCTCATTCTCCAGGTGGACGCCTGACTTCTTTAATTCTTTATCAGGTATTTCCTGACACAAATATTGCCTTTGCCCCTGTTTTAAATCAAAGAAAACTTCGTTAGTTTAAAGCAGGGTGGTTAACTGGGGTATTCTTGCTGATGGTGAGGCTTCTTCTTCGTCTTGTTTTATTGTCTTGGAATGGTTGGAAAAGACCGTTTTGTCTTTGTAATTGATCCTTGACTATAGGATTCCCCTCTGTATGTTTTCCTTCAAACCCTTTTAACCGTAATCATATGTCTTTCCTAACATTGTTGATCCACTTTTGATTTTACTTTTCTTCCTCCCATATCTTATTGTTTTTATCTCCCGCCTTTCATGGCCTTATTTTGCATCATGTAACCTTGAATCTTGGTAATATACCTTGACATTCCTTCTTATTTGTTTGGAATAAAACTTATCTCAAAGCTTTAGAAAAGTAAGATTATTAGTGACGAAATACGCTGATTTCGACAATTATAGAATGAAAAGAAAAATCCAAATTTGGATGACTGTTGGAAAAGGAATAAACTTATCTGATTGGAGTCACTGGCGCCAATGATCAGGGTATGCATTTTGGATTAATCAACCCAGTCTTTAATCAATCTCCTTTCAATTGTCTCATTTTTGTTTTCCCCAAAACTTTCGTAATTCTGAGTCCTTTATTTTTTTCATTTTGCAGACCTGTTGGACTTGCAGTATCTCAAAGAGTTTTCACCGATAAACCCTCCTCATTTGTTCATTTCTCACTTCCTTTTCGCCTTATGGTGCCTACGAAGGTTTTCACCAATAAGACTCTCTCATTTTACTTTTCTCTCAACTTCCTGTCGCCTTATGGTGCCCGTGTGGGTTTTCACCTATAAGACTCTCTCATTTTTACTTTCTTTTCTTGTTTGTACCAGAGTGTTATGAACCATCTTCATTTGCTTGTCTCAGCATTTTTCTAAGATTGATCGAAAGGTCTTTTTGGTATGGGGTTAGAAATGGAAAAGGTATTAAAAGCTAAATAGCTTTGGTATGGGTTTAAAATTACAACTCTTGGAATCTTTTCTTATTTCCAATACAATTCCTGCCCCAGTTTCTTGATTGGGGTCTCTTAATGTTTCTTTTCGTGCACATTATGTATATTGTGCACCCTATGACTCGAGCCGTGAGGCGCCTACGTATCCTTCTTTGAGGAATCAGGTCAAACGTAGTTCACTAGATAATAGTGATGGTTTTTTTTTATTTGATTTTCATTGATTCCAAGAGAGGGTAAGAAAGAAACAAATATGGCTCGAAGGGGAAGCAAATGGTATAGTGTTTGGATAGCAGAATAAATTGCCTTTGTCATTCCAATCTTCGAAATAATGCTAAATACAAACATTCAAAAAGTTATGCATAATATCTCTTTACCGCGTCAGAATTGATCGCCATGTCTATGCATTTGCCTTCAATATCTGTTAAGCATAGTGCACCATTCGATAATACTCTGGTCACAATGAATGGTCCTTGCCAATTCGGGGCAAATTTGCCTTTTGCCTCAACCTGATGTGGAAGAATACGTTTCAGCACATGTTGACCCACTTCAAACTTCCGTGGACGCACCTTTTTGTTGTATGCTCTTGCTATTCTTCTTTGATATAATTGACCATGACATACTGCGGCCAATCGTTTTTCATCAATCAAGTTTAACTGTTCCAGACGGGTCTTGACCCATTCATTGTCATCAATCTTTGCTTCGGCGATGATCCGAAGGGAAGGAATCTCAACTTCTGCAGGAATTACTGCTTCAGTGCCATATACCAACAAATAAGGAGTTGCTCCTACTGAAGTGCGAACAGTAGTGCGATATCCCAATAATGCAAATGGTAATTTTTTATGCCATTGTTTTGAACCTTCTACCATTTTCCGAAGTATCTTCTTTATGTTTTTGTTGGCTGCCTCTACTGCTCCATTCGCCTTGGGCCGATATGGGGTAGAGTTGCGATGTGTAATCTTAAACTGTTGACATACTTCCTTCATTAAGTTGTTGTTAAGATTAGCACCGTTATCTGTGATGATCACCTTTGGGATTCCGAATCGACATATGATATTTGAGTGGACAAAATCGACCACAGCTTTCTTGGTCACTGATTTGAATGTCTTGGCCTCAACCCATTTGGTAAAATAATCGATGGTTACCAGAATGAACCTGTGCCCATTGGATGCTGCCGGCTCAATTGGTCCAATCACATCCATGCCCCAAGCAACGAAGGGCCATGGTGCCGACATTGTGTGCAACTCGGATGGTGGAGAATGAATCAAATATCCGTGTATCTGGCATTGATGACACTTGCGCACAAAACTGATACAATCTCGCTCCATGGTAAGTCAATAGTAACCAGCTCGGAGGATTTTCTTTGCCAACACATATCCGCTCATGTGGGGTCCGCAAACTCCCGAATGTACTTCAGACATGACAGTTGTAGCTTGTTTGGCATCTATGCATCTTAATAATCCAAGATCTGGTGTTCTTTTATACAAAACTCCTCCGCTTAAGAAGAATCCATTTGCCAATCGCCTAATGGTCTTCTTTTGATCTCCTGTGGCTTGTGTGGGATATATCCCCATCTTGATATACTCCTTGATGTCGTGGAACCATGGTTCACCATCAAATTCTTCTTCAACCATATTGCAATAAGCGTGCTGATCGTGGACTTGAATATGTATCGGATCTATATAAGCTTTGTCCGGATGATGCAACATTGATGCCAGGGTAGCCAATGCATCGGCAACCTCATTATGGATTCTTGGAATATGTTGGAACTTCACTGATTGAAACCGCTGACAAAGATCATGTAGACATTGTCGGTATGGTATGAGCTTCAAGTCTCGAGTTTCCCATTCTCCTTGAATTTGATGTACCAAAAGATCCGAATCTCCCATGACTAAGATTTCTCGGATACCCATGTCTGCGGCTAGCCTTAACCCCAAAATGCAAGCTTCATATTCAGCCATATTATTGGTGCAATAAAATCGCAATTGAGCCGTAACAGGATAGTGATGCCCTGTTTCAGAGATGATTACAGCTCCTATCCCGACTCCTTTCATGTTAGCGGCTCCATCAAAGAAAAGTTTCCAGCCAGGTTTTTCAATTCGCTCCACCTCGTCGATGTGCATTATTTCTTCATCAGGAAAATAGGTTTTCAATGGTTCGTATTCCTCATCGACCGGGTTTTCGGCTAAATGATCGGTCAATGCTTGGGCCTTCATTGCAGTTCGAGTCACATAGATGATGTCAAATTCTGTGAGCAATATCTGCCACTTTGCAAGTCTTCCCGTTGGCATAGGCTTTTGAAAAATATATTTCAATGGATCCAGACGAGAAATGAGGTAAGTAGTGTAGGATGACAAGTAGTGTTTCAATTTTTGAGCTACCCAAGTCAGGGCGCAACATGTCTTCTCCAGATGAGTATACTTAACCTCATAAGCTGTGAATTTCTTGCTGAGGTAGTAGATGGCCTGTTCTTTTCTGCCAGTGAGGTCATGTTGCCCCAATACACAACCAAATGAATTTTCCAAAACCGTCAAGTAAAGAATCAAAGGTCTTCCCGGCTCTGGCGGGACCAACACGGGTGGGTTCGACAAGTACCCTTTTATCTTATCGAATGCTTCTTGACACTCATCGGTCCATTTGACCGCATCATCCTTTTTCAACAATTTGAAAATTGGCTCACAGGTTGTTGTGAGCTGAGCAATAAACCTGCTGATGTAATTTAACCTTCCCAACAAACTCATTACTTCAGTTTTGTTTCTTGGAGGTGGCAATTCTTGGATGGCTTTGATTTTTGACGGGTCTAGCTCGATACCTCGTCGACTAACTATGAATCCCAGCAATTTTCCAGATGGAACTCCAAATGTGCATTTGGCAGGGTTAAGCTTGAGGTTGTACCTTCGAAGTCTTAAGAAGAACTTCCTCAAATCCCCAACGTGGTCGGCCTGATGCTTTGATTTTATGATCACATCGTCCACGTATACCTCAATCTCCTTGTGTATCATATCATGAAACACTGTGGTCATTGCTCTCATATAGGTTGCTCCGGCGTTCTTTAAACCGAATGGCATTACCCGGTAGCAATAAGTTCCCCATGGTGTGATGAATGCCGTCTTTTCTGCATCTTCTTCATCCATTAGAATTTGATGATACCCGGCATAACAATCCACGAAAGACCCTATATCATGCTTGGCACAATTGTCGATCAAAATATGGATATTGGGTAATGGGAAATTATCCTTTGGACTTGCTTTGTTGAGATTGCGATAGTCGACGCATACTCTAATTTTGCCGTCTTTCTTTGGTACAGGAACGATATTAGCCAACCAAACAGGATATCGAGTGACTCGAATGACCTTTGCTTCCAATTGTTTGGTGATTTCTTCCTTAATTCTCACACTCATATCAGGCTTGAATTTTCTCAGCCTTTGCTTGAAAGGAGGCACCGTTGGATCGGTGGGCAACTTGTGAACCACTAAATCAGTGCTCAGGCCCGGCATGTCGTCATACGACCATGCAAAAACATCTTTGAATTCTATGAGTGCTTTAATTAACTCTTCTCGGATTTTTGGTTCGAGATGGACACTTATTTTAGTTTCCCGGACATTACTCGTGTCCCCTATATTGATGTCCTCGGTATCACTCAAGTTAGGTTTGATTTTTTCCTCAAAGTGAATTAACTCTTTACTAATCTCTTCAAAAACCTCATCTTCATCATATTCTGATTCATAATCACAATATATTTCTTGAATTAATATTTCGGAACCAGATTGATTTTTAAGACTGGGCTGAGGATTCCTCATACATGCCATATCACTAGAGCCAGCGTAAAAAGAACTGTACAGAAAAAAGAAAAAAGAAAAGAAAACTATCAGGAATGATAATAAAAAGGAAACTGCTTTTTATTGGATGATGAAAGATAACAATGTTTGCACACTTCAAACAAACTGTAAGATAAGCTTTGGGATTATAACCCTGAAGTAACCCAAACAAACTGAAAGAAAATCAAAATAAACTACCAAGACTCCTTTCGAATGGGAAGAGGAGTGGCTTTCCAATTATTAAGCTTTGTTTCTGGCCCAACGAATTGAACTTCCGCGTTGCTACACCCTTCTCCGCTTTCCAACATATTCACATCATCAAACAACTTTTCGAATCTTTCAATCAACTCCTCCTCAGGATTGACCCGAGATTTAGGAATTGTTGTTATCGGGCGATTTCTAGCACCGGTCTTGACAAAAGACTTTGACAGATGTGGGACTGGTTTTGGAAGATCCCATGCCTTATGTTTCAGCTTTCTGGCCTTTTTTACATCGGTGATAGTGGGTATAAATCCCAAACCGAATGTTCCCCAGTTCTCGGGGAGAGATACTGGTTGTATAATTCCTTGCAAAGATAAGCCCAGACCTTTGCCGGGTATAAAACCATTCTTTAACATTTCATAGGCTACCATGACTGATGCAGAGGATATCTTTGGATTCGGAAGGTATTTCCCCTCTGGAATTTTCTCAACCGACACTGTGTCGGACACTTGGTATACCCATGGTCCCTGGTCATTTTCTATTCCCTCGACCGGTACAATGGTACTGCTGTGAGCATTTAAACTTTCTTCCCCATGCACAACTATTTCTTGATGATCCCATTAAAACTTGACAGCCTGATGTAGTGTTGACGGGACTGCTTTAGCAGCATGGATCCATGGTCGACCCAACAACAAGTTGTAAGAAACAGTTATGTCCAACACTTGAAATTCCATTGTGAATTCAACTGGCCCTATTGTTAGTTCCAACACTATGTCGCCACATGAATCTCTACTTCCACCGTCAAACCCCCGTATGCAAATACTATTCTTCTGGATCCTCTCCTCTTTAATTTTTAATTTGCTTAAAGTGGAGAGAGGGCAGATGTTTGCACTTGACCTATTGTCAACCAATACCCGGGTTACTACGGAGTTTTCACATTTCACGGTGAGGTAAAGAGCTCTGTTATGCTCGGTACCTTCCACAGGTAATTCATCATCAGCAAATGTAATTCTGTTTGTCTCAAAGATTCTGTTGGCTATTCTTCCCAAATGATTTACAGAGATTTTTTCGGGAACATGAGCCTCATTCAGGATTTTCATCAAAGCCAGACGGTGCTCCTCTGAATGGATCAGTAATGACAACAATGAAATTTGAGCGGGCGTCTTCTTCAATTGATCCACAACAGAATAATCATGGAGTTTCATTTTTCTTAAAAACTCTTCCGCCTCTTCTTCCGTCACAGCTCTCTTTATTGGTGTTGGATTATTTTTAGTTTTTCTTAACTCTTCGGGCGTAAAACATCTTCCCGAACGAGTCAAGCCTTGCACCTCACACACTTCTTCCTTGACTTCTTTTCCCTTGTACATTACAGTCACCCGTTCATAGTTCCATGGGATGGCTTTGTTGTTGATAACTGGCAGCTGGGTTACAGGTGTGATAATAACCCGATTTGTACAGGCTCCTTCCACGAATACAATGGGTTTGTTAGCAACCCCTGGTACTATCACTTTCGGCCTTTCTTGTTTTGTGGCAACTTTGCTCGATGATCCCTCCTCGACTATCATAGATGGTTCATCACCATTTCTGTTCTGCTTAGGTACCGGCTTCTCCTCTGTTAACTGCTTATCTGGCTTGGCTTCATGAGACTTGATCATCATGACAGTTTGTGACGGCTTCTTTGTCTCCCCATCAGCTTGTATGATTTCTATCATATTGGCCTCTTGATGGGCTGGCATTGGATTTCTATTGATATTGGGAGCTTCGGGGGTTTGAACCTCGATTTTATTAGTATCAATCAGCTCTTGTATTGCATTTTTCAAATGCCAGCATTTCTCCGTATCATGGCCTGGTGCACCGGAGCAATATTCACAGCTAATGGTGTAATCCAGATTCTTTGGAGGAGGATTGGGCAGCTTGGATTGTATTGGTCTTAGCATGTCCAGCTGTCTCAGCCTGTGGAACAGACTAGTGTAAGACTCTCCCAATGGAGTGTAAGTTTTCTTTTTCTGTTCCCTTTCCCCCTGAATGCTGGCCTAGGCCTGAAACCTGGTCCGGGATAGGCTCGTGAGTAAGTACTTGGTAGGGCAGGAGCACGCCAATTAGTGTGAACAGGTGGCTGATTGTATGCTTGAGCATGGTTAATGGAAAAATGAGGCTCTGAAGGGTGATAGTAGTGTTGGGATGAATCGTGGTGGTAAGCTGATTGGCGCGGTCGTTGTTGATTATAGTAAAGCGGTGAACCTCTGGGTCCCGACCAAATTCCTGAATCTACTACCGCTGCTTCCTCCCTCTTCTTTCTTCCGATTCCTCCTACCCCGCCTTGAATGGCTTGAGTAGTCGCCTTAATCGCTGAATAGCTCATGATTTTATTTGTCTTGAGGCCTTCTTCCACCATACCTCCCATCTTCACCACTTCGTTGAATGATTTCCCAACCGCTGAAACTAGATGGGCATAGTAAGTTGGTTCCAAGGCTTGGAGGAAGTAGTCTACCATTTCACTCTCCTTCATAGGAGGATCCACTCGTGCTGCCTGTTCTCTCCACCGGAAACCATACTCTCTGAAACTTTCATTGTGTTTCTTCTCAAATTTTGTCAAAGATAGTCGATCTCTGGGATGATTTCCAGATTGTATTGGAAATGGTATGCGAATGCCTGTGCCAGGTCATCCCAGGTGTACCATCTCCCATGGTCCTGGCGTGTATACCACTCCAAAGCTGATCCGCTTAAACTTTGACTGAAGTAAGCCATCAATAATTCATCCTTTCCCCCAGCTCCTCGCATCTTGCTACAGAAACCCCTTAAGTGGGCTACTGGGTCGCCGTGCCCGTTGTATAGGTCAAATTTGGGCATCTTGAAGCCAACTGGTAATTGTACATTGGGGAATAAGCACAAATCTTTGTATGCTACACTGACTTGCCCACCTAATCCTCGCATGTCTCTGAACGATTGTTCTAGACTCTTGACCTTCCTGAACATCTCTTCTTGTTCAGCATTTTTGGCTGGTTTGTCAATTTCGGTTGGGAGATCAAAACGAGGTGCAGTTGAATGAATTTCAGAGGCTTTGAGGGTGGTCTCCGGGGGGTAATATTGGTTGTCCTGAGCCTGGAATGTTGGCTCACTAGGAGATTTGTGGAATGTAGCAGGGGGAGGTGCTACGAAAACAGGAGTCATAGGTGGAGGAAAGTATGGAACTGGTTTCGGAGGTGGAGACTGCGGTGTCTGAGAGGTGGTGCCTCGGTAGTGCTGGTAAATGGGGAAATTTGGGGATAATTCAGTGGTAATATTATCCTGAGTTTGGGTCATTGATGGAGCAGGGTTAGTTGGGTAAGACGGGGGTAACTGTCCTGTAGACCAGGCTTGGTACATCTCAGCCATTTGCTGCTTGAGTTTAAACATCTCTTCTTTCATTTTCCCGACATCCATCTCCTCTAGCTCCATACCTGTGTCAACATCTGGGATAGACATACTTTCGGGTAGTGGTCCTTTTGATCTCGTGTGATAATGATAATATGCCAGTATACTCTTTAGAGAAACTAACTGCTTGAATTCTGAAAATGAACAAACTTGTTAGTTTTGAGAGTTTAACACATATATAATCACACGTTGAGATGCAATGCTCCTAGACAAATAATCCCTTTCTATTATGCATTTGCTCGGCTGCTTGTGTCGTCCCAGCTTTCTTGAAATTTTTATTCACTTTTATTTTATTTTATTTTCTTATATTGTGGTGGTCGAATCCTATAGAGATTGCTTACGTATCATGCCCCTGCATGAATCAGACCTTGCGTAGTTCGGACTAAAGGCAATCACTTTTATTCATTATACAAAGATGGAATTACATTTGAAAACTTTAAGAAAATGATTTGAAACACACATACTTAAATAAAAATACAAGATACAACTCTTAACATCTCACAACATGCCCCACTTTCCACTTTTGTTGTCAATTATTGGATTATCTGCTCAATGTGGGGCTTGACCTGGATGGCCTCCCAGCGTACGATACATCCTTTCCAACTCCATTGCTAGATGACGAGCAAAAGTGGGTGCATGCTCTGTAAACCTTTCATAATCCATTCCTTGGCAGTTTACATAACTTTGAGATGTGAAGACTGCCAGGTCGTGGATTTGTGCCCTGAAACCTTGGAGACGTTGGTCTTGGTCCTGCAATTGCTGCTGACGAGTGGTGGCTATATCTCTGACACGGTTTTCACGATCTAGAGCTGATTCTAATAGAGCTCGGAGTCTGGCCTGCTCTAATCTTGCTTGCGCTCTTTCCCTGTCGAGGTCTGCTTGTTGATGTTCTCTGTTGCATCTTCTTGCCTCTTCTAGTTGTGCACGAAGCTGGTTTTCTGATCGTATCCAATGGTCTTTTTCCTTCTTGAATTGTGCCCTGTCTTTTTCGGATTGCCTATCTTGGCGTTCCTTATTAGACATGGCTTCTTCGTTTAATCGTTGGATCCTTTCTTTTGCTTTGCTCAACGTCCTTTCGTTTTCTGCAAGAATAGAATCATAATCTTGCATTCTTTCAAAAAGATTGGCGATGGTTTTTTGATCCTTCCAGCTCCTCTTTGGTGTTTCAGAAACTCTTTTCATTTTTTGGAATCGAGCATGAAGATTTTCATTCTCACAAGCTAGACTCTTCTTCTCGCCTTCGGCTTCTTGTGCTTGCAAATCTTTCTCCAAACTGAGGCTTCTCAGATTTTCTTTTAGGGCATGGATAGTTGCTTTGTACCCTTTTTCCTTTTCTCCCCAGATCAACCGCTCTTGGATTTTATCATTGAAGTTTTGAACATGGGGTCTTTTTGTTGGCCTTCTTAGCTCAGGCTCTGGTACATCATCCACGCGAGACCGTTTTTCAAACCACCTTGCATATCCAGGATTTATCTCACCCTTTGTAGTGTCTGGGACTTGAGTATCACTCTTCAAGTATCGACATCCATTCCACATCTGCTGAAGTAGAGCCTCGGGAATAGTGGCTTCTGGGTGTAATTCGATTACTTGCATACTCAAATCTTCATCATCAGGAACTACTTGATATCTCCCTAGTTGTCTTAGGACTCTTAGTGGCACATACGGCTGGATGCTTCTCAATCCCAATAGTAGCAGATAACTATTTGAGGTTGACATGTGTATCACTTCCCTCATCGGGATCCATCCCAAAGTCCACTCTATTTGATTTGACGTTAAAGCCCTTAGATGAGATACCCATGCTTCTATCCCTTCTGGAGCCTGATAATTTTTCATTCTCTCTTCATAACTTTCGATGAAATTATCGTTGCTTGGCCCATACTATATGATCTTGGGCTGTTGTTTGAGATGTTCAATCACCCACATTTGCAACAAAATTTTGCATCCTTCGAAGACATTTGCTCCTGATTTACATAAAGTCAATGCCCGATAAATGTCTGAGAGAATGATTGGGACAAGAGTGTGATTTTCCTTAGTGGTGAGGATCTGCACAACTTTCGCGGTGCGAATATCAATTGTTCGCTCTTTGTTTGGGAAGATCATGATTCCTAGAAAAGCCACCATGAAGGCAAAGCGACGGTGAATCTGCCAAGTGTTTTTGTTTTGCTTGTTAGTAAGGCCTTTCTCATGAATTTCGAACCCATCTGACTTTCCGAACCTTGAATACAAAAAGTTGAAGGAACAACATCCATTGATGACATTGTTTTTCCTGATTTGACTGCTGATGTTCAGAAGACCGAAGAATCGATGTACCGAAGGAGCCTTTGTGAATATCAAGCTTTGATTTCTTAGACTTCCGTCAAAACCAGCATATCCAGCTATCTCCTCTAATGTAGGAGTAAGCTCGAAGTCAGAGAAACGAAAGACATTGTGAACAGGGTCCCAAAAAGTTACTAACGCCGCAATCAGATCATCACGGGGTTTAATTTTCATAATGTCCGTGAGATTTCCCAAATGCTTGACGACCCATTTTTGACCATCTTCGCTTAAATCATACCACTACATTTGAAGCTGAAATAGAAACTCTTCTGTATTCGTGGATGGGGGGTTTTTTGTGGTGCTCATTTTGTATCTGAAACTTAATTTAATAAAGTCAAGACTTATTTTGAAAATATACACTAAAAAAATCATTTTCGAAAAAACAATTATTTATTAAAACCTTTATTTCAAGATT